>NW_025727724.1:1960424-3160424 GCF_021461385.2 Schistocerca piceifrons | reverse complement strand
TACAGTAAACCTGAAGCGAACCATCGGAATCTGTAACTAGTGTCACAGGAATGGTTCAAAACATAGACAGTAGGAAGAGTCAGTCTTATTGTACTTAAGCCGGCATTGTACATTTTGTATTAAATTCCGATGCAATTTCTGTGTTTCATTGTCAATGAGAATGACCAAGGGATACAGTAAACCTGGTTCACTCCAGGAATCTACTCGGAATCTACGACTAGTGTCACAGGGATGGTTCAAAGCATAGACAGTAAGAAGTGTCAGTCTTTCTGTACTTAAGTCGGCATTGTGCCTTTTGTATTTAATTCCGATGTAATTTCTGTGTTTCATCGTCAATAAGAAGGTCAGAGGGATACAGTAATCCTGAAGTGAAGCATCGGAAACAATAACTAGTGTCACAGGATTGGTTCAAAACATAGTCAGTAAGAACAGTCAGTCTTCTTGTCCTTAATTCGGCATTGTGCCTTTGTGTATTTCATTCCGATGCAATTTCTGTGTTTCATCGTCAATAAGAAGGTCCAAGGGATACAGTAAACCTGGAGTGAAGCATCGGAATCTATAACTAGTGTCACAGGAATGGTTCAAAACATAGACAGTAAGAAGAGTTAGTCTTCTTGTGCTTAATTCGGCATTGTGCTTTTTGTATTTAATTCCGATGCAATTTTTGTGTTTCATCGTCAATAAGAAGGTCAGAGGGATACAGTAAACCTGAAGTGACGCATCGGAATCCATAACTAGTGTCACAGGAATGGTTCAAAACATAGTCAGTAAGAAGAGTCAGTCTTCTTGTACTTAAGTCGGCATTGTGCCTTTTGTATTTAATTCCGATGCAATTTCTGTGTTTCATCGTCAATAAGAAGGTCCCAGGCATACAGTATACCTGGAGTGAAGCTTCGGAATCGATAACTAGTGTCACAGGAATGGTTCAAACATAGACAGTAGGATGAGTCGGTCTTCTAGTACTTAAATCGGCATTTTGCCTTTTCAATTTAATTCCGATGCAATTTCTGTGATTCATCGTCAATAAGACGGTCAGAGGGATACAGTAAACCTGAAGTGAAGCATCGGAATCTATACCTAGAGTAACAGGAATGGTTCAAAACATAGACAGTTGGAAGAGTCAGTCTTCTTGTACTTAAGTCGGCATTGTACCTTTTGTATTAAATTCCGATGCAATTTCTCTGTTTCATCATCAATAAGAATGACCAAGGGATACAGTAAACCTGGAGTGAAGCGTCGGAATCTATAACTAGTGTCACAGGGATGGTTCAAAACATAGACAGTAAGAACAGTCAGTCTTCGTGTACTTATGTCGGCATTGTGCCTTTTGTATTTAATTCCGATGCAATGTCTGTGTTTCATCGTCAATAAGAAGGTCAGAGGGATACAGTAGTCCTGAAGTGAAGCATCGGAATCTATAACTAGTGTCACAGGATTGGTTCAAAACATAGTCAGTAAGAACAGTCAGTCTTCTTGTCCTTAAGTCGGCATTGTGCCTTTTGTATATCATTCCGGTGCAATTTCTGTGTTTCATCGTCAATAAGAAAGGTCCAAGGTATACAGTAAACCTGAACTGAAGCATCGAAATCTATAACTAGTGTCACAGGATTGGTTCAAAACATAGTCAGTAAGAACAGTCAGTCTTCTTGTCCTTAAGTCGGCATTGTGCCTTTTGTATATCATTCCGGTGCAATTTCTGTGTTTCATCGTCAATAAGAAAGGTCCCAGGTATACAGTAAACCTGAACTGAAGCATCGAAATCTATAACTAGTGTCACAGGAATGGTTCAAAACATAGTCAGTAGAAGAGTCAGTCTTCTTGCACTTAAGTCGGCATTGTGCCTTTTGTATTTAATTCCGATGCAATTTCTGTGTTTCATCGTCAGTAAGAGGGTCCAAGGGATACAGTAAACCTGGACTGTAGCATCGAAATCTATAACTAGTGTCACAGGAATGGTTCAAAACATAGACAGTAAGAAGAGTCAGTCTTCGTGAACTTAAGTCGGCATTTTGCCTTTTGTATTTAATTCCGATGCAATTTCTGTGTTTCATCGTCAATAAGAAGGTCTAAGGGATACAGTAAACCTGAAGTGAAGCATCGGAATCTATAACTAGTGTCACAGGAATGGTTCAAAACATAGTCAGTAACAAGAGTCAGTCTTCTTGTACTTAAGACTTCATTGTGCCTTTTCTATTTGATTCCGATGCAATTTCTGTGTTTCATCGTCAATAAGAAAGTCCAAGGGATACAGTAAACCTGAAGTGAACCATCGGAATCTATAACTAGTGTCACAGGAATGGTTCAAAACATAGACAGTAAGAAGAGTCAGTATTCTTGTACTTAAGTCGGCATTGTGCCTTTTGTATTTAATTCCCATGCAATTTCTGTATTTCATCGTCAATAAGAAGGTCAGAGGGATAAAGTAATCCTGAAGTGAAGCATCGGAATCTATAACTAGTGTCACAGGTATGGTTCAAAACATAGTCAGTAAGAATAGTCAGTCTTCTTGTCCTTAAGTCATCATTGTGCAATTTCTATTACTTCTGATGCAATTTCTGTGTTTCATCGTCAATAAGAAGGTCCAAGTGATACAGTAAACCGGGAGTGAAGCATCGGAATCTATAACTAGTGTCACAGGAATGGTTCAAATCATAGACAGTAACAAGAGTCAGACTTCTTTTACTTAAGTCGGCATTGTGCCATTTGTATTTAATTCCGATGCAATTTCTGTGTTTCAACGTCAATAAGAAGGTCCAAAGGATACAGTAAACATGGAGTGAAGCATCGTAGTCTGTAACTAGTGTTGCAGGACTGGTTCAAAAATAGACAGTAAGAAGAGTTAGTCTTCTTGTGCTTAATTCGGCATTGTGCCTTTTGTATTTAATTCCGATGCAATTTTTGTGCTTCATCGTCAATAAGAAGGTCAGAGGGATACAGTAAACCTGAAGTGACGCATCGGAATCCATAACTAGTGTCACAGGAATGGTTCAAAACATAGTCAGTAAGAAGAGTCAGTCTTCTTGTACTTAAGTCGGCATTGTGCCTTTTGTATTTAATTCCGATGCAATTTCTGTGTTTCATCGTCAATAAGAAGGTCCCAGGCATACAGTAAACCTGGAGTGAAGCTTCGGAATCGATAACTAGTGTCACAGGGACGGTTCAAAACATAGACAGTAAGATGTGTCAGTATTCTTGTACTTAAGTCGGCATTGTGTTTTTGTATTTATTTCCGATGCAATTTCTGTGTTTCATCGTCACTAAGAAGGTCGGAGGGATACAGTAATCCTGAAGTTAAGCTTCGGAATCTATAACTAGTGTTAACAGGAATGGTTCAAAGCATAGTCAGTAAGAAGAGTCAGTCTTCTTGTAGTTAAGTCGGCATTGTGCCTTCTGTATGAATTCCGATGCAATTTCTGTGATTCATCGTCAATAAGAAGGTCCAAGGGATACAGTGAACCTGAAGTGAAGCATCGGAATCTATAACTAGTGTCACAGGAATGGTTCAAAGCATAGACAGTAGGAAGAGTCGGTCTTCTAGTACTTAAATCGGCATTTTGCCTTTTCAATTTAAATCCGATGCAATTTCTGTGTTTCATCGTCAATAAGACGGTCAGAGGGATACAGTAAACCTGAAGTGAAGCATCGGAATCTATACCTAGTGTAACAGGAATGGTTCAAAACATAGACAGTTGGAAGAGTCAGTCTTCTTGTACTTAAGTCGGCATTGTACCTTTTGTATTAAATTCCGATGCAATTTCTGTGTTTCATCATCAATAAGAATGACCAAGGGAAACAGTAAACCTGGAGTGAATCGTCGGAATCTATAACTACTGTCACAGGGATGGTTCAAAACATAGACAGTAAGAACAGTCAGTCTTCGTGTACTTATGTCGGCATTGTGCCTTTTGTATTTAATTCCGATGCAATGTCTGTGTTTCATCGTCAATAAGAAGGTCAGAGGGATACAGTAGTCCTGAAGTGAAGCATCGGAATCTATAACTAGTGTCACAGGATTGGTTCAAAACATAGTCAGTAAGAACAGTCAGTCTTCTTGTCCTTAAGTCGGCATTGTGCCTTTTGTATATCATTCCGGTGCAATTTCTGTGTTTCATCGTCAATAGGAAAGGTCCAAGGTATATAGTAAACCTGAACTGAAGCTTCGAAATCTATAACTAGTGTCACAGGAATGGTTCAAAACATAGTCAGTAAGAAGAGTCAGTCTTCTTGCACTTAAGTCGGCATTGTGCCTTTTGTATTTAATTCCGATGCATTTTCTGTGTTTCATCGTCAGTAAGAAGGTCCAAGGGATACAGTAAACCTGGACTGTAGCATCGAAATCTATAACTAGTGTCACATGAATGGTTCAAAACATAGACAGTAAGAAGAGTCAGTCTTCGTGTACTTAAGTCGGCATTTTGCCTTTTCTATTTAATTCCGATGCAATTTCTGTGTTTCATCGTCAATAAGAAGGTTCAAGGGATACAGTAAACCTGAAGTGAAGCATCGGAATCTATAACTAGTGTCACAGGAATGGTTCAAAACATAGTCAGTAAGAAGAGTCAGTCTTCTTGTACTTAAGTCTTCATTGTGCCTTTTCTATTTGATTCCGATGCAATTTCTGTGTTTCATCGTCAATAAGAAGGTCCAAGGGATACAGTAAACCTGAAGTGAACCATCGGAATCTATAACTAGTGTCACAGGAATGGTTCAAAACATAGACAGTAAGAAGAGTCAGTATTCTTGTACTTAAGTCGGCATTGTGCCTTTTGTATTTAATTCCCATGCATTTTCTGTATTTCATCGTCAATAAGAAGGTCCAAAGGATACAGTAAACATGGAGTGAAGCATCGTAGTCTATAACTAGTGTTGCAGGACTGGTTCAAAAGTAGACAGTAAGAAGAGTTAGTCTTCTTGTGCTTAATTCGGCATTGTGCCTTTTGTATTTAATTCCGATGCAATTTTTGTGTTTCATCGGCAATAAAAAGGTCAGAGGAATAGATTAAACCTGAAGTGAAGCATCGGAATTCATAACTAGTGTCACAGGAATGGTTCAAAACATAGTCAGTAAGAAGAGTCAGTCTTCTTGTACTTAAGTCGGCATTGTGCCTTTTGTATTTAATTCCGATGCAATTTCTGTGTTTCATCGTCAATAAGAAGGTCAGAGGGATACAGTAAACCTGAAGTGACGCTTCGGAATCCATAACTAGTGTCACAGGAATGGTTCAAAACATAGACAGTAAGAAGAGTCAGTCTTCGTGTACTTAAGTCGGCATTGTGCCTTTTGTATTTAATTCCGATGCAATTTCTGTGTTTCATCGTCAGTAAGAAGGTCCAAGGGATACAGTAAACCTGGACTGTAGCATCGAAATCTATAACTAGTGTCACATGAATGGTTCAAAACATAGACAGTAAGAAGAGTCAGTCTTCGTGTACTTAAGTCGGCATTTTGTCTTTTGTATTTAATTCCGATGCAATTTCAGTGTTTCATCGTCAATAAGAAGGTTCAAGGGATACAGTAAACCTGAAGTGAAGCATCGGAATCTATAACTAGTGTCACAGGAATGGTTCAAAACATAGTCAGTAAGAAGAGTCAGTTTTCTTGTACTTAAGTCGGCATTGTGCCTTTTGTATTTAATTCCGATGCAATTTCTGTGTTTCATCGTCAGTAAGAAGGTCCAAGGGATACAGTAAACCTGGACTGTAGCATCGAAATCTATAACTAGTGTCACATGAATGGTTCAAAACATAGACAGTAAGAAGAGTCAGTCTTCGTGTACTTAAGTCGGCATTTTGCCTTTTCTATTTAATTCCGATGCAATTTCTGTGTTTCATCGTCAATAAGAAGGTTCAAGGGATACAGTAAACCTGAAGTGAAGCATCGGAATCTATAACTAGTGTCACAGGAATGGTTCAAAACATAGTCAGTAAGAAGAGTCAGTCTTCTTGTACTTAAGTCTTCATTGTGCCTTTTCTATTTGATTCCGATGCAATTTCTGTGTTTCATCGTCAATAAGAAGGTCCAAGGGATACAGTAAACCTGAAGTGAACCATCGGAATCTATAACTAGTGTCACAGGAATGGTTCAAAACATAGACAGTAAGAAGAGTCAGTATTCTTGTACTTAAGTCGGCATTGTGCCTTTTGTATTTAATTCCCATGCATTTTCTGTATTTCATCGTCAATAAGAAGGTCCAAAGGATACAGTAAACATGGAGTGAAGCATCGTAGTCTATAACTAGTGTTGCAGGACTGGTTCAAAAGTAGACAGTAAGAAGAGTTAGTCTTCTTGTGCTTAATTCGGCATTGTGCCTTTTGTATTTAATTCCGATGCAATTTTTGTGTTTCATCGGCAATAAAAAGGTCAGAGGAATAGATTAATCCTGAAGTGAAGCATCGGAATCCATAACTAGTGTCACAGGAATGGTTCAAAACATAGTCAGTAAGAAGAGTCAGTCTTCTTGTACTTAAGTCGGCATTGTGCCTTTTGTATTTAATTCCGATGCAATTTCTGTGTTTCATCGTCAATAAGAAGGTCAGAGGGATACAGTAAACCTGAAGTGACGCATCAGAATCCATAACTAGTGTCACAGGAATGGTTCAAAACATAGTCAGTAAGAAGAGTCAGTCTTCTTGTACTTAAGACGGCATTGTGCCTTTTGTATTTAATTCCGATGCAATTTCTGTGTTTCATCGTCAATAAGTAGGTCCCAGGCATACAGTAAACCTGGAGTGAAGCATCGGAATCGATAGCTAGTGTCACAGGGACGGTTCAAAACATAGACAGTAAGATGTGTCAGTATTCTTGTACTTAAGTCAGCATTGTGTTTTTGTATTTATTTCCGATGCAATTTCTGTGTTTCATCGTCACTAAGAAGGTCAGAGGGATACAGTAATCCTGAAGGTAAGCTTCGGAATCTATAACTAGTGTTAACAGGAATGGTTCAAAGCATAGTCAGTAAGAAGAGTCAGTCTTCTTGTAGTTAAGTCGGCATTGTGTCTTCTGTATGAATTCCGATGCAATTTCTGTGATTCATCGTCAATAAGAAGGTCCAAGGGATACAGTGAACCTGAAGTGAAGCATCGGAATCTATAACTAGTGGCACAGGAATGGTTCAAAGCATAGACAGTAGGAAGAGTCGGTCTTCTAGTGCTTAAATCGGCATTTTGCATTTTCAATTTAATTCCGATGCAATTTCTGTGTTTCATCGTCAATAAGACGGTCAGAGGGATACAGCAAACCTGAAGTGAAGCATCGGAATCTATAACTAGTGTAACAGGAATGGTTCAAAACATAGACAGTTGGAAGAGTCAGTCTTCTTGTACTTAAGTCGGCATTGTACCTTTTGTATTAAATTCCGATGCAATTTCTGTGTTTCATCATCAATAAGAATGACCAAGGGATACAGTAAACCTGGAGTGAAGCGTCGGAATCTATAACTAGTGTCACAGGGATGGTTCAAAACATAGACAGTAAGAACAGTCAGTCTTCGTGTACTTATGTCGGCATTGTGCCTTTTGTATTTAATTCCGATGCAATGTCTGTGTTTCATCGTCAATAAGAAGGTCAGAGGGATACAGTAGTCCTGAAGTGAAGCATCGGAATCTATAACTAGTGTCACAGGATTGGTTCAAAACATAGTCAGTAAGAACAGTCAGTCTTCTTGTCCTTAAGTCGGCATTGTGCCTTTTGTATATCATTCCGATGCAATTTCTGTGTTTCATCGTCAATAAGAAAGGTCCAAGGTATACAGTAAACCTGAACTGAAGCAACGGAATCTATAACTAGTGTCACAGGAATGGTTCAAAACATTGTCAGTAAGAAGAGTCAGTCTCCTTGCACTTAAGTCGGCATTGTGCCTTTTGTATTTAATTCCGATGCAATTTCTGTGTTTCATCGTCAGTAAGAAGGTCCAAGGGATACAGTAAACCTGGACTGTAGCATCGAAATCTATAACTAGTGTCACAGGAATGGTTCAAAACATAAAATGTAAGAAGAGTCAGTCTTCGTGTACTTAAGTCGGCATTTTGCCTTTTGTATTTAATTCCGATGCAATTTCTGTGTTTCATCGTCAATAAGAAGGTCCAAGGGATACAGTAAACCTGAAGTGAACCATCGGAATCTATAACTAGTGTCACAGGTATGGTTCAAAACATAGTCAGTAAGAATAGTCAGTCTTCTTGTCCTTAAGTCATCATTGTGCAATTTCTATTTAATTCTGATGCAATTTCTGTGTTTCATCGTTAATAAGAAGGTCCAAGTGATACAGTAAGCCTGGAGTGAAGCATCGGAATCTGTAACTAGTGTCACAGGAATGGTTCAAGTCATAGACAGTAACAAGAGTCAGACTTCTTTTACTTAAATCGGCATTGTGCCATTTGTATTTAATTCCGATGCAATTTCTGTGTTTCAACGTCAATAAGAAGGTCCAAAGGATACAGTAAACATGGAGTGAAGCATCGTAGTCTATAACTATTGTTGCAGGACTGGTTCAAAAATAGACAGTAAGAAGAGTTAGTCTTCTTGTGCTTAATTCGGCATTGTGCCTTTTGTATTTAATTCCGATGCAATTTTTGTGTTTCATCGGCAACAAAAAGGTCAGAGGGATAGATTAAACCTGAAGTGAAGCATCGGAATCCATAACTAGTGTCACAGGAATGGTTCAAATCATAGTCAGTAAGAAGAGTCAGTCTTCTTGTACTTAAGTCGGCATTGTGACTTTTGTATTTAATTCCGATGCAATTTCTGTGTTTCATCGTCAATAAGAAGGTCCCAGGCATACAGTAAACCTGGAGTGAAGCATCGGAATCGATAACTAGTGTCACAGGGACGGTTCAAAACATAGCCAGTAAGATGAGTCAGTATTCTTGTACTTAAGTCGGCATTGTGTTTTTGTATTTATTTCCGATGCAATTTCTGTGTTTCATCGTCACCAAGGAGGTCAGAGGGATACAGTAATCCTGAAGTTACACTTCGGAATCTATAACTAGTGTTAACAGGAATGGTTCAAAGCATAGTCAGTAAGAAGAGTCAGTCTTCTTGTAGTTAAGTCGGCATTGTGCCTTCTGTATGAATTCCGATGCAATTTCTGTGATTCAACGACAATAAGAAGGTCCAAGGGATACAGTGAACCTGAAGTGAAGCATCGGAATCTATAACTAGTGCCACAGGAATGGTTCAAAGCATAGACAGTAGGAAGAGTCGGTCTTCTAGTACTTAAATCGGCATTTTGCCTTTTCAATTTAATTCTGATGCAATTTCAGTGTTTCATCGTCAATAAGACGTTCAGAGGGATACAGTAAACCTGAAGTGAAGCATCGGAATCTATAACTAGTGTTACAGGAATGGTTCAAAACATAGACAGTTGGAAGAGTCAGTCTTCTTGTACTTAAGTCGGCATTGTACCTTTTGTATTATATTCCGATGCAATTTCTGTGTTTCATCATCAATAAGAATGACCAAGGGATACAGTAGACCTGGAGTGAAGCGTCGGAATCTATAACTAGGTTCACAGGGATGGTTCAAAACATAGGCAGTAAGAACAGTCAGTCTTCGTGTACTTATGTCGGCAATGTGCCTTTTGTATTTAATTCCGATGCAATGTCTGTGTTTCATCGTCAATAAGAAGGTCAGAGGGATACAGTAGTCCTGAAGTGAAGCATCGGAATCTATAACTAGTGTCACAGGATTGGTTCAAACATAGTCAGTAAGAAGAGTCAGTCTTCTTGTCTTTAAGTCGGCATTGTGCCTTTTGTATATCATTCCGATGCAATTTCTGTGTTTCATCGTCAATAAGAAAGGTCCAAGGTATACAGTAAACCTGAACTGAAGCATCGGAATCTATAACTAGTGTCAAAGGAATGGTTCAAAACATAGTCAGTAAGAAGAGTCAGTCTTCTTGCACTTAAGTCGGCATTGTGCCTTTTGTATTTAATTCCGATGCAATTTCTGTGTTTCATCGTCAGTAAGACGGTCCAAGGGATACAGTAAACGTGGACTGTAGCATCGAAATCTATAACTAGTGTCACAGGAATGGTTCAAAGCATAGACAGTAAGAAGAGTCAGTATTCTTGTACTTAAGTCGGCATTGTGCCTTTTGTAATAAATTCCCATGCAATTTCTGTATTTCATCGTCAATGAGAGGGTCAGAGGGACACAGTAATCCTGAAGTGAAGCATCGGAATCTATAACTAGTGTCACAGGTATGGTTCAAAACATAGTCAGTAAGAATAGTCAGTCTTCTTGTCCTTAAGTCATCATTGTGCAATTTCTATTTAATTCTGATGCAATTTCTGTGTTTCATCGTCAATAAGAAGGTCCAAGTGATATAGTAAACCTGGAGTGAAGCATCGGAATCTATAACTAGTGTCACAGGAATGGTTCAAATCATAGACAGTAACAAGAGTCAGACTTCTTGTACTTAAGTCGCCATTGTGGCTTTTGTATTTAATTCCGATGCCATTTCTGTGTTTCATCGTCAATAAGAAGGTCCAAGGGATACAGTAAACCTGAAGTGAAGCATCGGAATCTACAACTAGTGTCACAGGAATGGTTCAAAACCTAACAGTAAGAAGAGTCAGTCTTCATGTACTTAAGTCGGCATTGTGCCTTTTCTATTTATTTCCGATGCAATTTCTGTGTTTCATCGTCAATAAGAAGGTCAGAGGGATACAGTAAACCTGAAGTGAAGCATCGGAATCTATAACTAATGTCACAGGAATGGTTCAAAACATAGTCAGTAAGAAGAGTCAGTCTTCTTGTACTTAAGTTGGCATTGTGCCTTTCGTATTTAATTCCGGTGCAATTTCTGTGTATCACCGTCAATAAGATGGTCAGAGGGATACAGTAAACCTGAAATGAAGCATCGGAATCTATAACTAGTGTCACAGGAATGGTTCAAAACATAGTCAGTAAGAAGAGTCAGTCTTCTTGCCTTAAGTCGGCATGTGCCTCTTGTATTTAATTCCGATGCAATTTCTGTGTTTCATCGTCAATAAGAAGATCCAAGGGATACAGTAAACCTGGAGTGAAGCATCGGAATCTATAACTAGTGTCACAGTAATGCTTCAAATCATAGACAGTAAGAAGGGTCAGTCTTCTTGTACTTAAGTCGGCATTGTGCCTTTTGTATTTAAATCCGATGCAATTTCTGTGTATCATAAACAACAAGAACGTCCTGGGAATACAGTAAACCTGAAGTGAAGCATCGGAATCTACAACTAGTGTCACTGGAATGGTTCAAAATATAGACAGTAAGAAGAGTCAGTCTTCTTGTACTTAAGTCGGCATTGTGCCTTTTGTATATAATTCCGATGCAATTTCTGTGTTTCATCGTCAATAAGATTATCCAAGGGAAACAGAAAACTTGAAGTGAAGCATCAGAATCTATAACTAGTGTCACAGGAATGGTTCAAAACATAGTCAGTAAGAAGAGTCAGTCTTCTTGTCCTTAAGTCAGCTTTGTGCCTTTTGTATTTAATTCCGATGCAATTTCTGTGTTTCATCGGCAATAAGTTCAGAGGGATACAGTAAACCTGAAGCGAAGCATCGGAATCCAAAACTAGTGTCACAGGAATGGTTCAAACATAGACAGTAGAAGAGTCAGTCTTCTTGTACTTAAGTCGGCATTGTACCTTTTGTATTTAATTCCGATGCAATTTCTGTGTTTCATCGTCAATAAGAAGGTCCAAGATATACAGTAAACCTGAAGTGAAGCATCGGAATCTATAACTGGTGTCACAGGAATGGTTCAAAACATAGTCAGTAAGAAGAGTCAGTCTTCTTTTACTTAAGTCGGCATTGTGCCTTTTCTATTTAATTCCGATGCATTTTGTGTGTTTCATCGTCAATAAGAAGGTCCAAGGGATACAGTAAACCTGGAGGGAAGCATCGGAATCTATAACTAGTGACACAGGAATGGTTCAAAGCGTAGACAGTAAGAAGAGTCAGTCTTCTTGTTCTTAAGTCGACATTGTGCCTTTTCTATTTAATTCCGATGCAATTTCTGTGTTTCATCGTCAATAAGAAGGTCAGAGGGATACCATAAATCTGAAGTGAAGCATCGGAATCTATAACTAGTGTCACAGGAAAGGTTCATAACATAGTCAGTTACAAGAGTCAGTCTTCTTGTACATAAGTCTTCATTGTGTCTTTTCTATTTAATTCCGATGCAATTTCTGTGTTTCATCTTCAATAAGAAGGTCCAAGGGATACAGTAAACCTGGAGTGAAGCATCGGAATCTATAGCTAGTGTCACAGGAATGGTTCAAAGCATAGTCAGTAAGAAGAGTCAGTCTTCTTGTCCTTAAGTCGACATTGTGCCTTTTGTATTTAATTGCGATGCAATTTCTGTGTTTCATCGTCAATAAGAAGGTCCAAGGGATACAGTAAACCTGGAGTGAAGCATCGGAATCTATAACTAGTGTCACAGGAATGGTTCAAAACATAGTCAGTAAGAACAGTCAGTCTTCTTGTCCTTAAGTCGGCATTGTGCCTTTTGTATTTAATTCCGATGCAATTTCTGTGTTTCATCGTCAATAAGAAGGTCCAAGGGAAACAGTGAACCTGAAGTGAAGCATCGGAATCTATAACTAGTGCCACAGGAATGGTTCAAAGCATAGACAGTAGGAAGAGTCGGTCTTCTAGTACTTAAATCTGCATTTTGCCTTTTCAAATTAATTCTGATGCAATTTAAGTGTTTCATCGTCAATAAGACGGTCAGAGGGATACAGTAAACCTGAAGTGAAGCATCGGAATCTATAACTAGTGTAACAGGAATGGTTCAAAACATAGACAGTTGGAAGAGTCAGTCTTCTTGTACTTAAGTCGGCATTGTACCTTTTGTATTATATTCCGATGCAATTTCTGTGTTTCATCATCAATAAGAATGACCAAGGGATACAGTAGACCTGGAGTGAAGCGTCGGAATCTATAACTATGTTCACAGGGATGGTTAAAAACATAGGCAGTAAGAACAGTCAGTCTTCGTGTACTTATGTCGGCATTGTGCCTTTTGTATTTAATTCCCATGCAATGTCTGTGTTTCA
This sequence comes from Schistocerca piceifrons, assembly GCF_021461385.2. NCBI lineage: Eukaryota > Metazoa > Arthropoda > Insecta > Orthoptera > Acrididae > Schistocerca > Schistocerca piceifrons. The sequence goes on along the minus strand of NW_025727724.1, from coordinate 3,147,380 downwards.
TCGTCAATAAGAAGGTCAGAGGGATACAGTAGTCCTGAAGTGAAGCATCGGAATCTATAACTAGTGTCACAGGATTGGTTCAAACATAGTCAGTAAGAAGAGTCAGTCTTCTTGTCCTTAAGTCGGCATTGTGCCTTTTGTATATCATTCCGATGCAATTTCTGTGTTTCATCGTCAATAAGAAAGGTCCAAGGTATACAGTAAACCTGAACTGAAGCATCGGAATCTATAACTAGTGTCAAAGGAATGGTTCAAAACATAGTCAGTAAGAAGAGTCAGTCTTCTTGCACTTAAGTCGGCATTGTGCCTTTTGTATTTAATTCCGATGCAATTTCTGTGTTTCATCGTCAGTAAGACGGTCCAAGGGATACAGTAAACGTGGACTGTAGCATCGAAATCTATAACTAGTGTCACAGGAATGGTTCAAAACATAGACAGTAAGAAGAGTCAGTATTCTTGTACTTAAGTCGGCATTGTGCCTTTTGTAATAAATTCCCATGCAATTTCTGTATTTCTTCGTCAATGAGAAGGTCAGAGGGACACAGTAATCCTGAAGTGAAGCATCGGAATCTATAACTAGTGTCACAGGTATGGTTCATAACATAGTCAGTAAGAATAGTCAGTCTTCTTGTCCTTAAGTCATCATTGTGCAATTTCTATTTAATTCTGATGCAATTTCTGTGTTTCATCGTCAATAAGAAGGCCCAAGTGATATAGTAAACCTGGAGTGAAGCATCGGAATCTACAACTAGTGTCACAGGAATGGTTCAAATCATAGACAGTAACAAGAGTCAGACTTCTTGTACTTAAGTCGCCATTGTGGCTTTTGTATTTAATTCCGATGCCATTTCTGTGTTTCATCGTCAATAAGAAGGTCCAAGGGATACAGTAAACCTGAAGTGAAGCATCGGAATCTATAACTAATGTCACAGGAATGGTTCAAAACATAGTCGGTAAGAAGAGTCAGTCTTCTTGTACTTAAGTTGGCATTGTGCCTTTCGTATTTAATTCCGGTGCAATTTCTGTGTATCACCGTCAATAAGATGGTCAGAGGGATACAGTAAACCTGAAATGAAGCATCGGAATCTATAACTAGTGTCACAGGAATGGTTCAAAACATAGTCAGTAAGAAGAGTGAGTCTTCTTGCCTTAAGTCGGCATGTGCCTCTTGTATTTAATTCCGATGCAATTTCTGTGTTTCATCGTCAATAAGAAGGTCCAAGGGATACAGTAAACCTGGAGTGAAGCATCGGAATCTATAACTAGTGTCACAGTAATGCTTCAAATCATAGACAGTAAGAAGGGTCAGTCTTCTTGTACTTAAGTCGGCATTGTGCCTTTTGTATTTAATTCCGATGCAATTTCTGTGTTTCATCGTCAATAAGATTATCCAAGGGAAACAGAAAACCTGAAGTGAAGCATCAGAATCTATAACTAGTGTCACAGGAATGGTTCAAAACATAGTCAGTAAGAAGAGTCAGTCTTCTTGTCCTTAAGTCAGCTTTGTGCCTTTTGTATTTAATTCCGATGCAATTTCTGTGTTTCATCGGCAATAAGTTCAGAGGGATACAGTAAACCTGAAGCGAAGCATCGGAATCCAAAACTAGTGTCACAGGAATGGTTCAAACATAGACAGTAGAAGAGTCAGCCTTCTTGTACTTAAGTCGGCATTGTACCTTTTGTATTTAATTCCGATGCAATTTCTGTGTTTCATCGTCAATAAGAAGGTCCAAGATATACAGTAAACCTGAAGTGAATCATCGGAATCTATAACTAGTGTCACAGGAATGGTTCAAAACATAGTCAGTAAGAAGAGTCAGTCTTCTTTTACTTAAGTCGGCATTGTGCCTCTTCTATTTAATTCCGATGCATTTTGTGTGTTTCATCGTCAATAAGAAGGTCCAAGGGATACAGTAAACCTGGAGGGAAGCATCGGAATCTATAACTAGTGACACCGGAATGGTTCAAAGCGTAGACAGTAAGAAGAGTCAGTCTTCTTGTACTTAAGTCGACATTGTGCCTTTTCTATTTAATTCCGATGCAATTTCTGTGTTTCATCGTCAATAAGAAGGTCAGAGGGATACCATAAACCTGAAGTGAAGCATCGGAATCTATAACTAGTGTCGCAGGAAAGGTTCATAACATAGTCAGTTACAAGAGTCAGTCTTCTTGTACATAAGTCTTCATTGTGTCTTTTCTATTTAATTCCGATGCAATTTCTGTGTTTCATCTTCAATAAGAAGGTCCAATGGATACTTTAAACCTGGAGTGAAGCATCGGAATCTATAGCTAGTGTCACAGGAATGGTTCAAAGCATAGTCAGTAAGAAGAGTCAGTCTTCTTGTCCTTAAGTCGACATTGTGCCTTTTGTATTTAATTGATGCAATTTCTGTGTTTCATCGTCAATAAGAAGGTCCAAGAGATACAGTAAACCTGGAGTGAAGCATCGGAATATATAACTAGTGTCACAGGAATGGTTCAAAACATAGTCAGTAAGAACAGTCAGTCTTCTTGTCCTTAAGTCGGCATTGTGCCTTTTGTATTTAATTCCGATGCAATTTCTGTGTTTCATCGTCAATAAGAAGGTCCAAGGGATACAGTAAACCTGAAGTGAAGCATCGGAATCTATGACTAGTGTCACTGGAATGGTTCAAATCATAGTCATTAAGAAGAGTAAGCCTTCTTGTACTTAAGTCTTCATTATGCCATTTCTATTTAATTCCGATGCAATTTCTGTGTTTCATCGTCAATAACAAGGTCCAAGGGATACAGTAAACCTGGAGTGAAGCATCGGAATCTATAACTAGTGTCACAGGAATGGTTCAAAACATAGACAGTAAGAAGTGTCAGTCTTCTTGTACTTAAGTCGCCATTGTGCCTTTTCTATTTAATTGCGAGGCAATTTCTGTGTTTCTTCGTCAATATGAAGGTCAGAGGGATACAGTAAACCTGAAGTGAAGCTTCGGAATCCAAAACTAGTGTCACAGGAATGGTTCAAATCATAGACAGTAGAAGAATCAGTCTTCTTGTACTTAAGTCGGCATTGTGCCTTTTGTATTTAATTCCGATGCAATTTCTGTGTTTAATCGTCAATAAGAAGGTCCACGGTATACAGTAAACCTGAAGTGAAGCATCGGAATCTATAACTAGTGTCACAGGAATGGTTCAAAACATAGTCAGTAAGAAGAGTCAGTCTTCTCTTACTTAAGTCGGCATTGTGCTTTTCTATTTAATTCCGATGCAATTTCTGTGTTTCATCGTCAATAAGAAGGTCCAAGGGAACCTGGAGTGAAGCATCGAAATCTATAACTAGTGTCACAGAAATGGTACAAAACATAGACCGTAAGATGAGTCAGTCTTCTTGTACTTAAGTCGGCATTGTGCGTTTTGTATTTAATTCCGATGCAATTTCTGTGTTTCATCGTCAATAAGAAGGTCCAATGGATACAGTAAACCTCAAGTGAAGCATCGGAATCCATAACTAGTGTCACATTAATGGTTCACAACATAGTCTGTATGAAGAGTCGGTCTTCATGTACTTAAGTCGAGATTGTGCCTTTTGTATTTAATTCCCATGCAATTTCTGTGTTTCATCGTCCATAAGAAGGTCAGAGGGATACAGTAAACCTGAAGTGAAGCATCGCAATCTATAACTAGTGCCACAGGAATGGTTCAAAGCATAGTCAGTAAGAAGAGTCAGTCCTCTTGTACTTAAGTTAGCATTGTGCCTTTTGTATTTAATTCCGATGCAATTTCTGTCTTTCATCGTCAATAAGAAGGTCAGAGGGATACAGGAAACCTGAAGTGGAGCATCGGAATCTATAACTATTGTCACAGGAATGGTTCAAACATAGACAGTAAGAAGAGTCAGTCCTCTTGTACTTAAGTCGGCATTGTGCCTTTTGTATTTAATTCCGATGCAATTTCTGTATTTCATCGTCAATAAGAAGGTCCAAGGCATACAGTAAACCTGAAGTAAAGCATCGGAATCTATAACTAGTGCCACAGGAATGGTTCAAAACATAGACAGTAAGGAAAGTCAGTCGTCTTGTACTTGAGTCGGCATTGTGCCTTTTCTATTTATTCCGAAGCAATTTCTGTGTTTCATCGTCAATAAGAAGATCAGAGGGATACAGTAAACCTGAAGTGAAGCATCCGAAACTATAACTAGTGTCACAGGAACGACTAAAGCATAGTCAGTAAAAAGAGTCAGTCTTCTTGTACTTTAGTCGGCATTGTGCCTTTTGTATTTAATTCCGATGCAATTTCTGTGTTTCATCGTCAATAAGAAGGTCAGAGGGATACAGTAAACCTGAAGTGATGCATCGGAATTTATAGCTAGTGTCACAGGAATGGTTCAAATCATAGTCAGTAAGAAGAGTCAGTCTTCTTGTACTTAAGTTGGCATTGTGCCTTTCATATTTAATTAAGATGCAATTTCTGTGTTTCATCGTCAATACGAACGTCCAAAGGATACAGTAAACCTGGAGTGAATCATCGTAATCTATAACTAGTGTCAATGGCATGGTTCAAATCTTAGACAGTAAGAAGAGTCAATCTTCTTGTACTTAAGTCGGCATTGTGCCTTTTGTATTTAATTCCGATCTAATTTCTGTGTTTTATCGACAATAAGGAGGTCAGAGGGATACAGTAAACCTGAAGTGAAGCATCGGAATCTATAACTAGTGTCACAGGAATGGTTCAAAACATAGTCAGTGAGAAGAGTCAGTCACCTTGTCCTTAAGTCGGCATTGTGACTCTTGTATTTAATTCCAATGCAATTTCTGTGTTTCATCGTCAATAAGAAGGTCCAAGGGATACAGTAAACCAGGAGTGAGGCATCGGAATCTATAACTAGTATCACAGTAATGGTTCAAAACATAGACAGTAAGAAGAGTCAGACGTCTTGTACTTAGGTCGGCATTGTGCCTTTTGCATTTAATTCCGATGCTATTTCTGTGTTTCATCGTCATTAAGAAGGTCCAAGGTATACAGTAAACCTGAAGTGAAGCATCGGAATCTATAACTAGTGTCACAGGAATGGTTCAAAGCATAGTCATTAAGAAGTGTCAGTCTTCTTGTACTTAAGTCGGCATTGTGCCTTTTCTATTTAATTCTGATGCAATTTCTGTGTTTCATTGTCACTAAGAAGGTCCAAGGGATACAGTAAACCTAGAGTGAAGCATCGGAATCTTTAACTAGTGTCACAGGAATGGTTCAAACATAGACAGTATAAAGAGACAGTCTTCTTGAACATAAGTCGACATTGTGCCTTTTGTATTTAATTCCGATGCAATTTCTGTGTTTCATCGTCAGTAAGACGGTCCAAGGGATACAGTAAACGTGGACTGTAGCATCGAAATCTATAACTAGTGTCACAGGAATGGTTCAAAACATAGACAGTAAGAAGAGTCAGTATTCTTGTACTTAAGTCGGCATTGTGCCTTTTGTAATAAATTCCCATGCAATTTCTGTATTTCATCGTGAATGAGAAGGTCAGAGGGACACAGTAATCCTGAAGGGAAGCATCGGAATCTATAACTAGTGTCACAGGTATGGTTCAAAACATAGTCAGTAAGAATAGTCAGTCTTCTTGTCCTTAAGTCATCATTGTGAAATTTCTATTTAATTCTGATGCAATTTCTGTGTTTCATCGTCAATAAGAAGGTCCAAGTGATATAGTAAACCTGGAGTGAAGCATCGGAATCTACAACTAGTGTCACAGGAATGGTTCAAATCATAGACAGTAACAAGAGTCAGACTTCTTGTACTTAAGTCGCCATTGTGGCTTTTGTATTTAATTCCGATGCCATTTCTGTGTTTCATCGTCAATAAGAAGGTCCAAGGGATACAGTAAACCTGAAGTGAAGCATCGGAATCTATAACTAATGTCACAGGAATGGTTCAAAACATAGTCAGTAAGAAGAGTCAGTCTTCTTGTACTTAAGTTGGCATTGTGCCTTTCATATTTAATTCCGGTGCAATTTCTGTGTATCACCGTCAATAAGATGGTCAGAGGGATACAGTAAACCTGAAATGATGCATCGGAATCTATAACTAGTGTCACAGGAATGGTTCAAAACATAGTCAGTAAGAAGAGTCAGTCTTCTTGCCTTAAGTCGGCATGTGCCTCTTGTATTTAATTCCGATGCAATTTCTGTGTTTCATCGTCAATAAGAAGGTCCAAGGGATACAGTAAACCTGGAGTGAAGCATCGGAATCTATAACTAGTGTCACAGTAATGCTTCAAATCATAGACAGTAAGAAGAGTCAGTCTTCTTGTCCTTAAGTCGGCATTGTACCTTTTGTATTTAATTCCGATGCAATTTCTGTGTTTCATCGTCAATAAGAAGGTCCAAGATATACAGTAAACCTGAAGTGAATCATCGGAATCTATAACTAGTGTCACAGGAATGGTTCAAAACATAGTCAGTAAGAAGAGTCAGTCTTCTTTTACTTAAGTCGGCATTGTGCCTCTTCTATTTAATTCCGATGCATTTTGTGTGTTTCATCGTCAATAAGAAGGTCCAAGGGATACAGTAAACCTGGAGGGAAGCATCGGAATCTATAACTAGTGACACAGGAATGGTTCAAAGCGTAGACAGTAAGAAGAGTCAGTCTTCTTGTACTTAAGTCGACATTGTGCCTTTTCTATTTAATTCCGATGCAATTTCTGTGTTTCATCGTCAATAAGAAGGTCAGAGGGATACCATAAACCTGAAGTGAAGCATCGGAATCTATAACTAGTGTCACAGGAAAGGTTCATAACATAGTCAGTTACAAGAGTCAGTCTTCTTGTACATAAGTCTTCATTGTGTCTTTTCTATTTAATTCCGATGCAATTTCTGTGTTTCATCGTCAATAAGAAGGTCCAAGTGATATAGTAAACCTGGAGTGAAGCATCGGAATCTACAACTAGTGTCACAGGAATGGTTCAAATCATAGACAGTAACAAGAGTCAGACTTCTTGTACTTAAGTCGGCATTGTGCCATTTGTATTTAAATCCGATGCAATTTCTGTGTATCATAAACAACAAGAAGGTCCTGGGAATACAGTAAACCTGAAGTGAAGCATCGGAATCTACAACTAGTATCACTGGAATGGTTCAAAATGTAGACAGTAAGAAGAGTCAGTCTTCTTGTACTTAAGTCGGCATTGTGCCTTTTGTATTTAATTCCGATGCAATTTCTGTGTTTCATCGTCAATAAGATTATCCAAAGGGAAACAGAAAACCTGAAGTGAAGCATCAGAATCTATAACTAGTGTCACAGGAATGGTTCAAAACATAGTCAGTAAGAAGAGTCAGTCTTCTTGTCCTTAAGTCAGCTTTGTGCCTTTTGTATTTAATTCCGATGCAATTTCTGTGTTTCATCGGCAATAAGTTCAGAGGGATACAGTAAACCTGAAGCGAAGCATCGGAATCCAAAACTAGTGTCACAGGAATGGTTCAAACATAGACAGTAGAAGAGTCAGTCTTCTTGTACTTAAGTCGGCATTGTACCTTTTGTATTTAATTCCGATGCAATTTCTGTGTTTCATCGTCAATAAGAAGGTCCAAGATATACAGTAAACCTGAAGTGAATCATCGGAATCTATAACTAGTGTCACAGGAATGGTTCAAAACATAGTCAGTAAGAAGAGTCAGTCTTCTTTTACTTAAGTCGGCATTGTGCCTCTTCTATTTAATTCCGATGCATTTTGTGTGTTTCATCGTCAATAAGAAGGTCCAAGGGATACAGTAAACCTGGAGGGAAGCATCGGAATCTATAACTAGTGACACAGGAATGGTTCAAAGCGTAGACAGTAAGAAGAGTCAGTCTTCTTGTACTTAAGTCGACATTGTGCCTTTTCTATTTAATTCCGATGCAATTTCTGTGTTTCATCGTCAATAAGAAGGTCAGAGGGATACCATAAACCTGAAGTGAAGCATCGGAATCTATAACTAGTGTCACAGGAAAGGTTCATAACATAGTCAGTTACAAGAGTCAGTCTTCTTGTACATAAGTCTTCATTGTGTCTTTTCTATTTAATTCCGATGCAATTTCTGTGTTTCATCTTCAATAAGAAGGTCCAATGGATACAGTAAACCTGGAGTGAAGCATCGGAATCTATAGCTAGTGTCACAGGAATGGTTCAAAGCATAGTCAGTAAGAAGAGTCAGTCTTCTTGTCCTTAAGTCGACATTGTGCCTTTTGTATTTAATTGCGATGCAATTTCTGTGTTTCATCGTCAATAAGAAGGTCCAAGGGATACAGTAAACCTGGAGTGAAGCATCGGAATATATAACTAGTGTCACAGGAATGGTTCAAAACATAGTCAGTAAGAACAGTCAGTCTTCTTGTCCTTAAGTCGGCATTGTGCCTTTTGTATTTAATTCCGATGCAATTTCTGTGTTTCATCGTCAATAAGAAGGTCCAAGGGATACAGTAAACCTGAAGTGAAGCATCGGAATCTATGACTAGTGTCACTGGAATGGTTCAAATCATAGTCATTAAGAAGAGTAAGCCTTCTTGTACTTAAGTCTTCATTATGCCATTTCTATTTAATTCCGATGCAATTTCTGTGTTTCATCGTCAATAACAAGGTCCAAGGGATACAGTAAACCTGGAGTGAAGCATCGGAATCTATAACTAGTGTCACAGGAATGGTTCAAAACATAGACAGTAAGAAGTGTCAGTCTTCTTGTACTTAAGTCGCCATTGTGCCTTTTCTATTTAATTGCGAGGCAATTTCTGTGTTTCTTCGTCAATATGAAGGTCAGAGGGATACAGTAAACCTGAAGTGAAGCTTCGGAATCCAAAACTAGTGTCACAGGAATGGTTCAAATCATAGACAGTAGAAGAATCAGTCTTCTTGTACTTAAGTCGGCATTGTGCATTTTGTATTTAATTCCGATGCAATTTCTGTGTTTAATCGTCAATAAGAAGGTCCACGGTATACAGTAAACCTGAAGTGAAGCATCGGAATCTATAACTAGTGTCACAGGAATGGTTCAAAACATAGTCAGTAAGAAGAGTCAGTCTTCTTGTACTTAAGTCGGCATTGTGCGTTTTGTATTTAATTCCGATGCAATTTCTGTGTTTCATCGTCAATAAGAAGGTCCAATGGATACAGTAAACCTCAAGTGAAGCATCGGAATCCATAACTAGTGTCACATTAATGGTTCACAACATAGTCTGTATGAAGAGTCGGTCTTCATGTACTTAAGTCGAGATTGTGCCTTTTGTATTTAATTCCCATGCAATTTCTGTGTTTCATCGTCCATAAGAAGGTCAGAGGGATACAGTAAACCTGAAGTGAAGCATCGCAATCTATAACTAGTGCCACAGGAATGGTTCAAAGCATAGTCAGTAAGAAGAGTCAGTCCTCTTGTACTTAAGTCGGCATTGTGCCTTTTGTATTTAATTCCGATGCAATTTCTGTATTTCATCGTCAATAAGAAGGTCCAAGGCATACAGTAAACCTGAAGTAAAGCATCGGAATCTATAACTAGTGCCACAGGAATGGTTCAAAACATAGACAGTAAGGAAAGTCAGTCGTCTTGTACTTGAGTCGGCATTGTGCCTTTTCTATTTATTCCGAAGCAATTTCTGTGTTTCATCGTCAATAAGAAGATCAGAGGGATACAGTAAACCTGAAGTGAAGCATCCGAAACTATATGTAGTGTCACAGGAACGATTAAAGCATAGTCAGTAAAAAGAGTCAGTCTTCTTGTACTTTAGTCGGCATTGTGCCTTTTGTATTTAATTCCGATGCAATTTCTGTGTTTCATCGTCAATAAGAAGGTCAGAGGGATACAGTAAACCTGAAGTGATGCATCGGAATTTGTAGCTAGTGTCACAGGAATGGTTCAAATCATAGTCAGTAAGAAGAGTCAGTCTTCTTGTACTTAAGTTGGCATTGTGCCTTTCATATTTAATTAAGATGCAATTTCTGTGTTTCATCGTCAATACGAACGTCCAAAGGATACAGTAAACCTGGAGTGAATCATCGAAATCTATAACTAGTGTCAATGGAATGGTTCAAAGCTTAGACAGTAAGAAGAGTCAATCTTCTTGTACTTAAGTCGGCATTGTGCCTTTTGTATTTAATTCCGATCTAATTTCTGTGTTTCATCGACAATAAGGAGGTCAGAGGGATACAGTAAACCTGAAGTGAAGCATCGGAATCTATAACTAGTGTCACAGGAATGGTTCAAAACATAGTCAGTGAGAAGAGTCAGTCACCTTGTCCTTAAGTCGGCATTGTGACTCTTGTATTTAATTCCTATGCAATTTCTGTGTTTCATCGTCAATAAGAAGGTCCAAGGGATACAGTAAACCAGGAGTGAGGCATCGGAATCTATAACTAGTATCACAGTAATGGTTCAAAACATAGACAGTAAGAAGAGTCAGACGTCTTGTACTTAAGTCAGCATTGTGCCTTTTGCATTTAATTCCGATGCTATTTCTGTGTTTCATCGTCATTAAGAATGTCCAAGGTATACAGTAAACCTGAAGTGGAGCATCGGAATCTATAACTAGTGTCACAGGAATGGTTCAAAGCATAGTCATTAAGAAGTGTCAGTCTTCTTGTACTTAAGTCGGCATTGTGCCTTTTCTATTTAATTCTGATGCAATTTCTGTGTTTCATTGTCACTAAGAAGGTCCAAGGGATACAGTAAACCTAGAGTGAAGCATCGGAATCTATAACTAGTGTCACAGGAATGGTTCAAACATAGACAGTATAAAGAGACAGTCTTCTTGAACATAAGTCGACATTGTGCCTTTTCTATTTAATTCCGATTCAATTTCTGTGTTTCATCGTCAATAAGAAGGTCAGAGGGATACAATAAACCTGAACTGAAGGATCGGAATCTATAACTAGTGTCACAGGAATGGTTCAAAACATAGTCAGTAAGAACAGTCAGTCTTCTTCTCCTTAAGTCGGCATTGTGCCTTTTGTATTTAATTCCGATGCTATTTCTGTGTTTCATCGTCAAAAAGAAGGTCGAAGGGATACAGTAATCCTGAAGTGAAGCATCGGAATCTTTAGCTAGTGTCACAGGAATGGTTCAAAGGCATAGTCAGTAAGACGAGTCAGTCTTCTTGTCCTTATGTCGGCATTGTGCCTTTTGTATTTAATTCCGATGCAATTTCTGTGTTTCATCGTCAATAAGAAGGTCCAAGGGATACAGTCAACCTGGAGTGAAGCATCGGAATCTATAACTAGTGTCACAGGAATGGTTCAAATCATAGACAGTAAGAAGAGTCAGTCTTCTTGTACTTAAGTCGACATTTTGCCTTTTGTATTTAATTCCGATGCAATTTCTGTGTCTCATCGTCAATAAAAAGGTCCAAGGGATACAGTAAACCTGGAGTGAAGCATCAGAATCAATAACTAGTGTCGCAGGAATGGTTCAAAGCATAGAAAGTAAGAAGAGTCGGTCGTCTTGAACTTAAGTCGGCATTGTGCCTTTTGTATTTAATTCCGATGCAATTTCTGTGTTTAATCGTCAATAAGGTCATAGGGATACAGTAAACCTGAAGTAAAGCATCGGAATCTATAGCTAGTGTCACAGGAATAGTTAAAAATAGACAGTAAGAAGAATCAGTCTTCTTGTACTTAATTCGGCATTGTGCCTTTTGTATTTAATTCCGTTGCAATTTCTGTGTTTCATCGTCAACAAGACGGTCAGAGGGGTACAGTAAACCTGAAGTGAAGCTTCGGAATCTATAACCAGTGTCAAAGGAATGTTTCAAAACATAGACAGTTGGAAGAGTCAGTCTTCTTGTACTTAAGTCGGCATTGTGCCTTTTGTATTTAATTACGAGCAATTTCTGTGTTTCATCATCAATAAGAAGGTCCAAGGGATACAGTAAACCTGAAGCGAAGCATCGGAATCCAAAACTAGTGTCACAGGAATGGTTCAAACATAGACAGTAGAAGAGTCAGTCTTCTTGTACTTAAGTCGGCATTGTACCTTTTGTATTTGATTCCGATGCAATTTCTGTGTTTCATCGTCAATAAGAAGGTCCAAGGTATACAGTAAACCTGAAGTGAAGCATCGGAATCTATAACTAGTGTCACAGGAATGGTTCAAAACATAGTCAGTAAGAAGAGTCAGTCTTCTTTTACTTAAGTCGGCATTGTGCCTTTTCTATTTAATTCCGATGCATTTTGTGTGTTTCATCGTCAATAAGAAGGTCCAAGGGATACAGTAAACCTGGAGGGAAGCATCGGAATCTATAACTAGTGACACAGGAATTGTTCAAAACGTAGACAGTAAGAAGAGTCAGTCTTCTTGTACTTAAGTCGACATTGTGCCTTTTCTATTTAATTCCGATGCAATTTCTGTGTTTCATCGTCAATAAGAAGGTCAGAGGGATACCATAAACCTGAAGTGAAGCATCGGAATCTATAACTAGTGTCACACGAAAGGTTCATAACATAGTCAGTTACAAGAGTCAGTCTTCTTGTACATAAGTCTTCATTGTGTCTTTTCTATTTAATTCCGATGCAATTTCTGTGTTTCATCTTCAATAAAAAGGTCCAAGGGATACAGTAAACCTGGAGTGAAGCATCGGAATCTATACCTAGTGTCACAGGAATGGTTCAAAACATAGTCAGTAAGAAGAGTCAGTCTTCTTGTCCTTAAGTCGACATTGTGCCTTTTGTATTTAATTGCGATGCAATATCTGTGTTTCATCGTCAATAAGAAGGTCCAAGGGATACAGTAAACCTGGAGTGAAGCATCGGAATCTATAACTAGTGTCACAGGAATGGTTCAAAACATAGTCAGTAAGAACAGTCAGTCTTCTTGACCTTAAGTCGGCATTGTGCCTTTTGTATTTCATTCCGATGCGATTTCTGTGTTTCATCGTCAATAAGAAGGTCCAAGGGATACAGTAAACCTGAAGTGAAGCATCGGAATCTATGACTAGTGTCACAGGAATGGTTCAAATCATAGTCATTAAGAAGAGTAAGTCTTCTTGTACTTAAGTCTTCATTGTGCCATTTCTATTTAATTCCGATGCAATTTCTGTGTTTCATCGTCAATAACAAGGTCCAAGGGATACAGTAAACCTGGAGTGAAGCATCGGAATCTATAACTAGTGTCACAGGAATGGTTCAAAACATAGACAGTAAGAAGAGTCAGTCTTCTTGTACTTAAGTCGCCATTGTGCCTTTTCTATTTAATTTCGAGGCAATTTCTGTGTTTCTTCGTCAATAAGAAGGTCAGAGGGATACAGTAAACCTGAAGTGAAGCTTTGGAATCCAAAACTAGTGTCACAGGAATGGTTCAAAACATAGACAGTAGAAGAGTCAGTCTTCTTGTACTTAAGTCGGCATTGTGCTTTTTGTATTTAATTCCGATGCAATTTCTGTGTTTAATCGTCAATAAGAAGGTCCACGGTATACAGGAAACCTGAAGTGAAGCATCGGAATCTATAACTAGTGTCACAGGAATGGTTCAAAACATAGTCAGTAAGAGGAGTCAGTCTTCTTTTACTTAAGTCGGCATTGTGCTTTTCTATTTAATTCCGATGCAATTTCTGTGTTTCATCTTCAATAAGAAGGTCCAAGGGATACAGTAAACCTGGAGTGAAGCATCGGAATCTATACCTAGTGTCACAGGAATGGTTCAAAACATAGTCAGTAAGAACAGTCAGTCTTCTTGTCCTTAAGTCGGCATTGTGCTTTTTGTATTTAATTCCGATGCAATTTCTGTGTTTCATCGTCAATAAGAAGGTCCAAGGGATACAGTAAACCTGAAGTGAAGCATCGGAATCTATGACTAGTGTCACAGAAATGGTTCAAATCATAGTCATTAAGAAGAGTAAGTCTTCTTGTACTTAAGTCTTCATTGTGCCATTTCTATTTAATTCCGATGCAATTTCTGTGTTTCATCGTCAATAACAAGGTCCAAGGGATACAGTAAACCTGGAGTGAAGCATCGGAATCTATAACTAGTGTCACAGGAATGGTTCAAAACATAGACAGTAAGAAGAGTCAGTCTCCTTGTACTTAAATCGCCATTGTGCCTTTTCTATTTAATTCCGAGGCAATTTCTGTGTTTCTTCGTCAATAAGAAGGTCAGAGGGACACAGTAAACCTGAAGTGAAGCTTCGGAATCCAAAACTAGTGTCACAGGAATGGTTCAAAACATAGACAGTAGAAGAGTCAGTCTTCTTGTACTTAAGTCGGCATTGTGCCTTTTGTATTTAATTCCGATGCAATTTCTCTGTTTAATCATCAATAAGAAGGTCCAAGGGATACAGTAAACCTGAAGTGAAGCATCGGAATCTATGACTAGTGTCACAGGAATGGTTCAAATCATAGTCATTAAGAAGAGTAAGTCTTCTTGTACTTAAGTCTTCATTGTGCCATTTCTATTTAATTCCGATGCAATTTCTGTGTCTCATCGTCAATAAGAAGGTACAAGGGATACAGTAAACCTGAAGTGGAGCATCGGAATCTATAACTAGTGTCACAGGAATGGTTCAAAGCATAGTCATTAAGAAGTGTCAGTCTTCTTGTACTTAAGTCGGCATTGTGCCTTTTCTATTTAATTCTGATGCAATTTCTGTGTTTCATTGTCACTAAGAAGGTCCAAGGGATACAGTAAACCTAGAGTGAAGCATCGGAATCTATAACTAGTGTCACAGGAATGGTTCAAACATAGACAGTATAAAGAGACAGTCTTCTTGAACATAAGTCGACATTGTGCCTTTTCTATTTAATTCCGATTCAATTTCTGTGTTTCATCGTCAATAAGAAGGTCAGAGGGATACAATAAACCTGAACTGAAGGATCGGAATCTATAACTAGTGTCACAGGAATGGTTCAAAACATAGTCAGTAAGAACAGTCAGTCTTCTTCTCCTTAAGTCGGCATTGTGCCTTTTGTATTTAATTCCGATGCTATTTCTGTGTTTCATCGTCAAAAAGAAGGTCGAAGGGATACAGTAATCCTGAAGTGAAGCATCGGAATCTTTAGCTAGTGTCACAGGAATGGTTCAAAGGCATAGTCAGTAAGACGAGTCAGTCTTCTTGTCCTTATGTCGGCATTGTGCCTTTTGTATTTAATTCCGATGCAATTTCTGTGTTTCATCGTCAATAAGAAGGTCCAAGGGATACAGTCAACCTGGAGTGAAGCATCGGAATCTATAACTAGTGTCACAGGAATGGTTCAAATCATAGACAGTAAGAAGAGTCAGTCTTCTTGTACTTAAGTCGACATTTTGCCTTTTGTATTTAATTCCGATGCAATTTCTGTGTCTCATCGTCAATAAAAAGGTCCAAGGGATACAGTAAACCTGGAGTGAAGCATCAGAATCAATAACTAGTGTCGCAGGAATGGTTCAAAGCATAGAAAGTAAGAAGAGTCGGTCGTCTTGAACTTAAGTCGGCATTGTGCCTTTTGTATTTAATTCCGATGCAATTTCTGTGTTTAATCGTCAATAAGGTCATAGGGATACAGTAAACCTGAAGTAAAGCATCGGAATCTATAGCTAGTGTCACAGGAATAGTTAAAAATAGACAGTAAGAAGAATCAGTCTTCTTGTACTTAATTCGGCATTGTGCCTTTTGTATTTAATTCCGTTGCAATTTCTGTGTTTCATCGTCAACAAGACGGTCAGAGGGGTACAGTAAACCTGAAGTGAAGCTTCGGAATCTATAACCAGTGTCAAAGGAATGTTTCAAAACATAGACAGTTGGAAGAGTCAGTCTTCTTGTACTTAAGTCGGCATTGTGCCTTTTGTATTTAATTACGAGCAATTTCTGTGTTTCATCATCAATAAGAAGGTCCAAGGGATACAGTAAACCTGAAGCGAAGCATCGGAATCCAAAACTAGTGTCACAGGAATGGTTCAAACATAGACAGTAGAAGAGTCAGTCTTCTTGTACTTAAGTCGGCATTGTACCTTTTGTATTTGATTCCGATGCAATTTCTGTGTTTCATCGTCAATAAGAAGGTCCAAGGTATACAGTAAACCTGAAGTGAAGCATCGGAATCTATAACTAGTGTCACAGGAATGGTTCAAAACATAGTCAGTAAGAAGAGTCAGTCTTCTTTTACTTAAGTCGGCATTGTGCCTTTTCTATTTAATTCCGATGCATTTTGTGTGTTTCATCGTCAATAAGAAGGTCCAAGGGATACAGTAAACCTGGAGGGAAGCATCGGAATCTATAACTAGTGACACAGGAATTGTTCAAAACGTAGACAGTAAGAAGAGTCAGTCTTCTTGTACTTAAGTCGACATTGTGCCTTTTCTATTTAATTCCGATGCAATTTCTGTGTTTCATCGTCAATAAGAAGGTCAGAGGGATACCATAAACCTGAAGTGAAGCATCGGAATCTATAACTAGTGTCACACGAAAGGTTCATAACATAGTCAGTTACAAGAGTCAGTCTTCTTGTACATAAGTCTTCATTGTGTCTTTTCTATTTAATTCCGATGCAATTTCTGTGTTTCATCTTCAATAAAAAGGTCCAAGGGATACAGTAAACCTGGAGTGAAGCATCGGAATCTATACCTAGTGTCACAGGAATGGTTCAAAACATAGTCAGTAAGAAGAGTCAGTCTTCTTGTCCTTAAGTCGACATTGTGCCTTTTGTATTTAATTGCGATGCAATATCTGTGTTTCATCGTCAATAAGAAGGTCCAAGGGATACAGTAAACCTGGAGTGAAGCATCGGAATCTATAACTAGTGTCACAGGAATGGTTCAAAACATAGTCAGTAAGAACAGTCAGTCTTCTTGACCTTAAGTCGGCATTGTGCCTTTTGTATTTCATTCCGATGCGATTTCTGTGTTTCATCGTCAATAAGAAGGTCCAAGGGATACAGTAAACCTGAAGTGAAGCATCGGAATCTATGACTAGTGTCACAGGAATGGTTCAAATCATAGTCATTAAGAAGAGTAAGTCTTCTTGTACTTAAGTCTTCATTGTGCCATTTCTATTTAATTCCGATGCAATTTCTGTGTTTCATCGTCAATAACAAGGTCCAAGGGATACAGTAAACCTGGAGTGAAGCATCGGAATCTATAACTAGTGTCACAGGAATGGTTCAAAACATAGACAGTAAGAAGAGTCAGTCTTCTTGTACTTAAGTCGCCATTGTGCCTTTTCTATTTAATTTCGAGGCAATTTCTGTGTTTCTTCGTCAATAAGAAGGTCAGAGGGATACAGTAAACCTGAAGTGAAGCTTTGGAATCCAAAACTAGTGTCACAGGAATGGTTCAAAACATAGACAGTAGAAGAGTCAGTCTTCTTGTACTTAAGTCGGCATTGTGCTTTTTGTATTTAATTCCGATGCAATTTCTGTGTTTAATCGTCAATAAGAAGGTCCACGGTATACAGGAAACCTGAAGTGAAGCATCGGAATCTATAACTAGTGTCACAGGAATGGTTCAAAACATAGTCAGTAAGAGGAGTCAGTCTTCTTTTACTTAAGTCGGCATTGTGCTTTTCTATTTAATTCCGATGCAATTTCTGTGTTTCATCTTCAATAAGAAGGTCCAAGGGATACAGTAAACCTGGAGTGAAGCATCGGAATCTATACCTAGTGTCACAGGAATGGTTCAAAACATAGTCAGTAAGAACAGTCAGTCTTCTTGTCCTTAAGTCGGCATTGTGCTTTTTGTATTTAATTCCGATGCAATTTCTGTGTTTCATCGTCAATAAGAAGGTCCAAGGGATACAGTAAACCTGAAGTGAAGCATCGGAATCTATGACTAGTGTCACAGAAATGGTTCAAATCATAGTCATTAAGAAGAGTAAGTCTTCTTGTACTTAAGTCTTCATTGTGCCATTTCTATTTAATTCCGATGCAATTTCTGTGTTTCATCGTCAATAACAAGGTCCAAGGGATACAGTAAACCTGGAGTGAAGCATCGGAATCTATAACTAGTGTCACAGGAATGGTTCAAAACATAGACAGTAAGAAGAGTCAGTCTCCTTGTACTTAAATCGCCATTGTGCCTTTTCTATTTAATTCCGAGGCAATTTCTGTGTTTCTTCGTCAATAAGAAGGTCAGAGGGACACAGTAAACCTGAAGTGAAGCTTCGGAATCCAAAACTAGTGTCACAGGAATGGTTCAAAACATAGACAGTAGAAGAGTCAGTCTTCTTGTACTTAAGTCGGCATTGTGCCTTTTGTATTTAATTCCGATGCAATTTCTCTGTTTAATCATCAATAAGAAGGTCCAAGGGATACAGTAAACCTGAAGTGAAGCATCGGAATCTATGACTAGTGTCACAGGAATGGTTCAAATCATAGTCATTAAGAAGAGTAAGTCTTCTTGTACTTAAGTCTTCATTGTGCCATTTCTATTTAATTCCGATGCAATTTCTGTGTCTCATCGTCAATAACAAGGTCCAAGGGATACAGTAAACCTGGAGTGAAGCATCGGAATCTATAACAAGTGTCACAGGAATGGTTCAAAACATAGACAGTAAGAAGAGTCAGTCTTCTTGTACTTAAGTCGCCATTGTGCCTTTTCTATTTAATTCCGATGCAATTTCTGTGTTTTTCTTCGTCAATAAGAAGGTCCAAGGGAACCTGGAGTGAAGCATCGAAATCTATAACTAGTGTCACAGAAATGGTACAAAACATAGACCGTAAGATGAGTCAGTCTTCTTGTACTTAAGTCGGCATTGTGCTTTTTGTATTTAATTCCGATGCAATTTCTGTGTTTCATCGTCAATAAGAAGGTCCAAAGGATACAGTAAACCTCAAGTGAAGCATCAGAATCCATAACTAGTGTCACATCAATGGTTCACAACATAGTCTGTATGAAGAGTCGGTCTTCATGTACTTAAGTCGAAATTGTGCCTTTTGTATTTAATTGCCATGCAATTTCTGTGTTTCATCGTCCATAAGAAGGTCAGAGGGATACAGTAAACCTGAAGTGAAGCATCGCAATCTATAACTAGTGCCACAGCAATGGTTCAAAGCATAGTCAGTAAGAAGAGTCAGTCCTCTTGTACTTAAGTTAGCATTGTGCCTTTTGTATTTAATTCCGATGCAATTTCTGTGTTTCATCGTCAATAAGAAGGTCCAAGGCATACAGTAAACCTGAAGTGAAGCATCGGAATCTATAACTAGTGCCACAGGAATGGTTCAAAACATAGACAGTAAGGAAAGTCAGTCGTCTTGTACTTGAGTCGGCATTGTGCCTTTTCTATTTATTCCGAAGCAATTTCTGTGTTTCATCGTCAATAAGAAGATCAGAGGGATACAGTAAACCTGAAGTGTAGCATCCGAAACCATAACTAGTGTCACAGGAACGATTAAAGCATAGTCAGTAAAAAGAGTCAATCTTCTTGTACTTAAGTCGGCATTGTGCCTTTTGTATTTAATTCCGATCGAATTTCTGTGTTTCATCGACAATAAGAAGGTCAGAGGGATACAGTAAACCTGAAGTGAAGCATCGGAATCTATAACTAGTGTCACAGGAATGGTTCAAAACATAGTCAGTGAGAAGAGTCAGTCACCTTGTCCTTAAGTCATCATTGTGCCTCTTGTATTTAATTCCAATGCAATTTCTGTGTTTCATCGTCAATAAGAAGGTCCAAGGGATACAGTAAACCAGGAGTGAGGCATCGGAATCTATAACTAGTATCACAGAAACGGTTCAAAACATAGACAGTAAGAAGAGTGAGACGTCTTGTACTTAAGTCGACATTGTGCCTTTTCTATTTAATTCCGATTCAATTTCTGTGTTTCATCGTCAATAAGAAGATCAGAGGGATACAATAAACCTGAACTGAAGCATCGGAATCTATAACTAGTGTCACAGGAATGGTTCAAAAAATAGTCAGTAAGAACAGTCAGTCTTCTTCTACTTAAGTCGGCATTGTACCTTTTGTATTTAATTCCGATGCAATTTCTGTGTTTCATCGTCAATACGAAGGTCGAAGGGATACAGTAAACCTGAAGTGAAGCATCGGAAACTATAACTAGTCTCATAGGAATGGTTCAAAACATAGTCAGTAAGAAGAGTCAGTCTTCTTGTTCTTAAGTCGGCATTGTGCCTTTTGTATTTAATTCCATGCAATTTCTGTGTTTCATCGTCAATAAGAAGGTCCAAGGGATACAGTAAACCTGGAGTGAAGCATCGGAATCTATAACTAGTGTCACAGGAATGGTTCAAATCATAGAGAGTAAGAAGAGTGAGTCTTCTTGTACTTAAGGCGACGTTTTGCCTTTTGTATTTAATTCCGATGCAATTTCTGTGTTTCATCGTCAATAAGGTCATAGGGATACAGTAAACCTGAAGTGAAGCATCGGAATCTATAGCTAGTGTCACAGGAATGGTTAAAAATAGACAGTAAGAAGAGTCAGTCTTCTTGTACTTAATTCGGCATTGTGCGTTTTATATTTAATTCCGTTGCAATTTCTGTGTTCATCGTCAACAAGACGGTCAGAGTGGTACAGTAAACCTGAAGTGAAGCTTCGGAATCTACAACCAGTGTCACAGGAATGTTTCAAAACATAGACAGTTGGAAGAGTCAGTCTTCTTGTACTTAAGTCGGCATTGTGTCTTTTGTATTTAATTACGAGCAATTTCTGTGTTTCATCATCAATAAGAAGGTCCAAGGGATACAGTAAACATGAAGTGAAGCATCGGAATCTATAACTAGTGTCACAGGAATGTTTCAAACATAGACAGTAAGAAGAGTCAGTCTTCTTGTACTTAAGTCGGCATTGTGCCTTTTGTATTTAATTCCGATGGAATTTTTGTGTTTCATCGTCAATAAGAAGGTCAGAGGAATACAGTAGTCCTGAAGTGAAGCATCGGAATCTATAACTAGTGTCACAGGAATGGTTTAAAACATAGTCAGTGAGAAGAGTCAGTCTCCTTGTCCTTAAGTCGGCATTGTGCCTCTTGTATTTAATTCCGATGCAATTTCTGTGTTTCATCGTCAATAAGAAGGTCCAAGGGATACAGTAAACCTGGAGTGAAGCATCGGAATCTATAACTAGTGTCACAGGAATGGTTCAAAGCATAGTCAGTAAGAGGAGTCAGTCTTCTTGTACTTAAGTCGGCATTGTGCCTTTTCTATTTAATTCCGATGCAATTTCTGTGTTTCATAGTCAATAAGAAGGTCCAAGGTATACAGTAAACCTGGAGTGAAGCATCGGAATCTATAACTAGTGTCACAGGAATGGTTCAAACATAGACAGTATGAAGAGACAGTCTTCTTGAACTTAAGTCGACATTGTGCCTTTTCTATTTAATTCCGATACAATTTCTGTGTTTCGTCGTCAATAAGAAGGTCAGAGGGATACTATTAACCTGAACTGAAGCATCGGAATCTATAACTAGTGTCACAGGATTGGTTCAAAACATAGTCAGTGAGAACAGTCAGTCTTCTTGTCCTTAAGTCGGCATTGTGCCTTTTGTATTCAATTCCGATGCAATTTCTGTGTGTCATCGTAAATAAGAAGGTCCAAGGGATACAGGAAACCTGAAGGGAAGCATCGGAAACTATAACTAGTGTCACAGGTATGGTTCAAAGCATAGTCAGTAAGTAGAGTCAGTCTTCTTGTACTTAAGTCTTCATTGTGCCTTTTCTATTTAATTCCGATGCAATTTCTGTGTTTCATCGTCAATAAGAACGCCCAAGGGATACAGTAAACCTGCAGTGAAGCATCGGAATCTATAACTAGTGTCAATGGAATAGGTCAAAACATAGACAGTAAGAAGAGTCAATCTTCTTGTACTTAAGTCGGCATTGTGACTTTTGTATTTATTTCCGATGCCATTTCTGTGTTTCATCGTCAATAAGAAGGTCAGAGGGATACAGTAAACCTGGAGTGAAGCATCGGAATCAATAACTAGTGTCACAGGATTGGTTCAAAACATAGAAAGTAAGAACAGTCAGTCTTCTTGAACTTAAGTCGGCATTGTGCCTTTTGTATCTAATTCCGATGCACTTTCTGTGTTTCATCGTCAATAAGTTCAGAGGGATAGTGTAAACCTGAAGTGAAGCATCGGAATCCATAAGTAGTGTCACAGGAATGGTTCAAAACATAGTCAGTAAGTAGAGTCATTTTTCTAGTACTTAAGTCGGCATTGTGCCTTTTCTATTTAATTCCGATGCAATTTCTGTGTTTCATCGTCAATAAGAAGGTCCAAGGGATACAGTAAACCTGGAGTGAAGCATCGGAATCTATAACCAGTGGCACAGGAATGGTTCAAAACATAGATGGTTGGAAGTGTCAGTCTTCTTGTACTTAAGTCGGCATTGTGTCTTTTGGATTTAATTCCGATGCAATTTCTGTCTTTCATCGTCAATAGGAAGGTCCAAGGGATACAGTAAACCCGAAGTGAAGCATCGGAATCTACAACTAGTGTCACAGGAATGGTTCAAATCATAGACAGTAAGAAGAGTCAGTCTTCATGTACTCAAGTCGGCATTGTGTTTTTTATTTATTTCCGATGCAATTTCTGTGTTTCATCGTCAATAAGAAGGTCCAAGGGACACAGTAATCCTGGAGTGAAGCATCGGAATCTATAACCAGTGGCACAGGAATGGTTCAAAACATAGATGGTTGGAAGTGTCAGTCTTCTTGTACTTAAGTCGGCATTGTGTCTTTTGTATTTAATTCCGATGCAATTTCTGTGTTTCATCGTCAATAAGAAGGTCCATGGGATACAGTAAACCTAGAGTGAAGCATCGAAGTCTATAACTAGTGTCACAGGACCGGTTCAAAAATAGACAGTAAGAAGAGTCAGTCTTATTGTACTTAATTCGGCATTGTGCTTTTTGTATTTAATTCCGATGCAATTTCTGTGTTTAATCGTCAATAAGAAGGTCAGAGGGATACAGTTAACCTGAAGTGAAGCTTCGGAATCTATAACTAGTGTCACAGGAATGGTTCAAAACATAGTCAGTAAGAAGAGTCAGTCTTCTTGAACTTAAGTCGGCATTGTGCCTTTTGTATTAAATTCCGATGCAATTTCTGTGTTTCATCGTCAATAAGAAGGTCCAAGGGATACGGTACACCTGAAGTGAAGCATCGGACACTACAACTAGTGTCACAAGAATGGTTCATACCATAGACAGTAAGAAGAGGCAGTCTTCTTGTACTTAAGTCGGCATTGTGCCTTTTCTATTTAATTCCGATGCTATTTCTGTGTTTCATCGTCAATAAGAAGGTCATAGGGATACAGTTAACCTGAAGTGAAGCATCGGAATCTATAACTAGTGTCACAGGAATGTTTCAAACATAGACAGTAAGAAGAGTCAGTCTTCTTGTACTTAAGTCGGCATTGTGCCTTTTGTACTTCATTCCGATGCAATTTCTGTGTTTCATCGTCTATAAGAAGAACAGAGGGATACAGTAAACCTATAGTGAACCATCGGAATCTATAACTAGTGTCACAGGAATGGTTCAAAGCATAGTCAGTGAGAAGAGTCAGTCTCCTTGTCCATAAGTCGGCATTGTGCCTCTTGTATTTAATTCCAATGCAGTTTCTGTGTTTCATCGTCAATAAGAAGGTCCAAGGGATACAGTAAACCTGGAGTGAAGCATCGGAAACTATAACTAGTGTCACAGGAATGGTTCAAAATACAGTCAGTAAGAAGAGTCAGTCTTCTTGTACTTAAGTCTTCATTGTGCCTTTTCTATTTAATTCCGATGCAATTTCTGTGTTTCATCGTCAATAAGAACGTCCAAGGGATACAGTAAACCTGGAGTGAAGCATCGGAATCAATAACTAGTGTCAATGGAATGGTTCAAAACATAGACAGTAAGAAGAGTCAATCTTCTTGTACTTAAGTCGGCATTGTGCCTTTTGTATTTAATTCCGATGCTACTTCTGTGTTTCATCGTCAATGAGAACGTCAGAGGGATACAGTAAACCTGAAGTGAGGCATCGGAATCTATAGCTAGTGTCACAGGAATGGTTCAAATTCATAGTCAGTAAGAAGAGTTAGTCTTCTTGTCCTTAAGTCGGCATTGTGCCTTTTTGTATTTAATTCCGATGCAATTTCTGTCTTTCATCGTCAATAGGAAGGTCCAAGGGATACAGTAAACCTGGAGTGAAGCATCGGAATCTATAACTAGTGTCACAGGAATGGTTCAAATTCATAGTCAGTAAGAACAGTCAGTCTTCTTGTCCTTAAGTCGGCATTGTGCCTTTTGTATTCAATTCCGATGCAATTTCTGTGTTTCATCGTCAATAAGAAGGTCCAAGGGATACAGTAAACCTGGAGTGTAGCATCGGAATCTATAACTAGTGTCACAGGAATGGTTCAAAACATAGACAGTAAGAAGAGTCAGTCTTCGTGTACTTAAGTCGGCATTTTGCCTTTTGTATTTAATTCCGATGCAATTTCTGTGTTTCATCGTCAATAAGAACGTCCAAGGGATACAGTAAACCTGCAGTGAAGCATCGGAATCTATAACTAGTGTCAATGGAATGGTTCAAAACATAGACAGTAAGAAGAGTCAATCTTCTTGTACTTAAGTCGGCATTGTGCATTTTGTACTTAATTCCGATGCCATTTCTGTGTTTCATCGTCAATAAGATGGTCAGAGGGATACAGTAAACCTGAAGTGAACCATCGGAATCTATAGCTAGTGTCACAGGAATGGTTCAAACATAGTCAGTAAGAAGAGTCAGTCTTCTTGTCCAGAAAGCGGCATTGTGCATTTTGTATTTAATTCCGATGAAATATCTGTGTTTCATCGTCAATAAGAAGTTCCAAGGGATACAGTAACCCTGGAGTGAAGCATCGGAATCTATCACTAGTGTCACAGGAATGGTTCAAAACATAGAAAGTAAGAAGAAACAGTCTTCCGTACTTAAGTTGGCATTTTGCCTTTTGTATTTAATTCCGATGCTTTTTCTGTGTTTCATCGTCAATAAGAAGGTCCAAGGGATACAGTAAACCTCAAGTGAAACATCGGAATCTATAACTAGTGTCACAGGAATGGGTCAAAACATAGTCAGTAAGAAGAGTCAGTCTTCTTGTACTTAAGTCATCATTGTGCATTTTCTATTTAATTCTGTTGCAATTTCTGTGTTTCATCGTTAATAGGATGGTCCAAGGGATACAGTAACCCTGGAGTGAAGCATCGGAGTCTATAACTAGTGTCACAGGACAGGTTCAAATATAGACAGTAAGAAGAGTCAGTTTTCTTGTACTTAATTCGGCATTGTGCCTTTTGTATTTAATTCTGATGCAATTTCTGTGTTTCATCGTCAATAAGAAGGTCAGAGGGATACAGTTCACCTGAAGTGAAGCTTCGGAATCCATAACTAGTGTCACAGGAATGGTTCAAAACATAGTCAGTAAGAAGAGTCAGTCTTCTAGAACTTAAGTCGGCATTGTGCATTTTCTATTTAATTCCGATGCAAATTCTGTGTTTCATCGTCAATAAGACGGTCAGAGGGATACAGTAAACCTGAAGTGAAGCATCGGAATCTATAACTAGTGTCACAGGAATGGTTCAAAACATAGACAGTTGGAAGAGGCAGTCTTCTTGTACTTAAGTCGGCATTGTGTCTTTAGTATTTAACTCCGACGCAATTTCTGTGTTTCATCGTCAATAAGAAGGTCAGAGGGATACAATAAACCTGAACTGAAGAATCGGAATCTATAACTAGTGTCACAGGAATGGTTCAAATCATAGTCAGTGAGAACAGTCAGTCTTCTTGTCCTTAAGTCGGCATTGTGCCTTTTGTATTCAATTCAGATGCAATTTCTGTGTTTCATCGGCAATAAGAAGGTCCAAGGGATACAGTAAACCTGGAGTGTAGCATCGGAATCTATAACTAGTGTCACAGGAATGGTTCAAAACATAGACAGTAAGAAGAGTCAATCTTCTTGTACTTAAGTCGGCATTGTGCCTTTTGTATTTAATTCCGATGCCATTTTTTGTGTTTCTTCGTCAATAAGAAGGTCAGAGGGATACAGTAAACCTGAAGTGTACCATCGGAATCTATAGCTAGTGTCACAGGAATGGTTCAAAACATAGTCAGTAAGAAGAGTCAGTCTTCTTGTCCAGAAGGCGACATTGTGCATTTTGTATTTAATTCCGATGAAATATCTGTGTTTCATCGTCAATAAGAAGGTCCAAGGGATACAGTAACCCTGGAGTGAAGCATCGGAATCTATAACTAGTATCACAGGGATGGTTCAAAACATAAACAGTAAGAAGAGTCAGTCTTCTTGTACTTAAGTCGGCACTGTGCCTTTTGTATTTAATTCCGATGCAATTTCTGTGTTTCATTGTCAATAAGAAGGTCAGAGGGATACAGGAATCCTGAAGTGAAGCATCGGAATCTATAACTAGTGTCACAGGAATGGTTCAAAAATAGACAGTAAGAAGAGTCAGTCTTCTTGTACTTAATTCATCATTGTGCCTTTTGTATTTAATTCCGATGCAATTTCTGTGTTTCATCGTCAATAAGTAGGTCAGTGGGCTACAGTTAACCTGAAGTGAAGCTTCGGAATCCATAACTAGTGTCACAGGAATGGTTCAAAACATAGTCAGTAATAAGAGTCAGTCTTCTAGAACTTAAGTCGGCATTGTGCATTTTCTATTTAATTCCGATGCAAATTCTGTGTTTCATTGTCAATAAGACGGTCAGAGGGATACAGTAAACCTGAAGTGAAGCATCGGAATCTATAACTAGTGTCACAGGAATGGTTCAAAACATAGACAGTTGGAAGAGGCAGTCTTCTTGTACTTAAGTCGGCATTGTGTCTTTAGTATTTAATTCCGATGCAATTTCTGTGTTTCATCGTCAATAAGAAGGTCCAAGGGATACAGTAAACCTAAAGTGAAGCATCGGAAACTACAACTAGTGTCACAGGAATGGTTCAAACCATAGACAGTAAGAAGAGTCAGTCTTCTTGTACTTAAGTCGGCATTGTGCCTTTTCTATTAAATTCCGAAGCTATTTCTGTGTTTCATCGTTAATAAGAAGGTCAGAATGATACAGTAAACCTGAAGTGAAGCATCGGAATCTATAACTTGTGTCACAGGAATGGGTCAAATCACAGTCAGTAAGAAGAGTCAGTATACTTGTACTTAAGTTGGCAATTGTGCCTTTCGTATTTAATTCCGATGCAATTTCTGTGTTTCACCGGCAATGAGAAGGTCAGAGGGATACAGTAAACCTGAAGTGAAGCATCGGAATCTATAACTAGTGTCACAGGAATGTTTCAAACATAGACAGTAAGAAGAGTCAGTCTTCTTGTACTTAAGTCGGCATTGTGCCTTTTGTATTTAATTCCGATGCAATTTCTGTGTTTCATCGTCAATAAGAAGGTCAGAGGGATACAGTAAACCTGAAGTGAAGCATCGGAATCTATAGCAAATGTCACAGGAATGGTTCAAAGGCATAGTCAGTAAGAAGAGTCAGTCTTGTTGTCCTTAAGTCGGCATTGTGCCTTTTGTATTTAATTCCGATGCAATTTCTGTGTTTCATCGTCAATAAGAAGGTCCAAGGGATACAGTAAACCTGGAGTGAAGCATCGGAATCAATAACTAGTGTAGCAGGAATGGTTCAAATCATAGAGGGTAAGAAGAGTCAGTCTTCTTGTACTTAAGTCGGCATTTTGCCTTTTGTATTTAATTCCGATGCAATTTCTGTGTTTCATCGTCAATAAGAAGGTCCAAGGTATACAGCAAACCTGGAGTGAAGCATCGGAATCATCAACTAGTGTCACAGGAATGGTTGAAAACATAGAAAGTAAGAAGAGTCAGTCTTTTTGAACTTAAGTCGGCATTGTGCCTTTTGTATTTAATTCCGATGCAATTTCTGTGTTTCATCGTCAATAAGGTCAGAGGGATAGTGTAAACCTAATGTGAAGCATCGGAATCCATAAGTAGTGTCACAGGAATGGTTCAAAACATAGTCAGTAAGAAGAGTCATTTTTCTAGTACTTAAGTCGGCATTGTGCCTTTTCTATTTAATTCCGATGCAATTTCTGTGTTTCATCGTCAATAAGCCGGTCAGAGGGATACAGTAAACCTGAAGTGAAGCATCGGGATCTATAACCAGTGTCGCAGGATTGGTTCAAAACATAGACAGTTGGAAGAGTCAGTCTTCTTGTACTTAAGTCGGCATTGTGTCTTTTGGAATTAATTCCGATGCAATATTTTTGTTTCATCGTCAATAAGACGGTCCAAGGGATACAGTAAACCTGAAGTGAAGCATCGGAATCTATAACTTGTGTCTCAGGGATGGTTCAAAACATAGACAGTAGGAAGAGTCAGTCTTCTTGTACTTAAGTCGGCATTGTGTCTTTTGGATTTAATTCCGATGCAATATTTTTGTTTCATCGTCAATAAGACGGTCCAAGGGACACAGTAAACCTGAAGTGAAGCATCGGAATCTATAACTAGTGTCACAGGATTGGTTCAAAACATAGAAAGTAAGAAGAGTCAGTCTTCTGTACTTAAGTTGGCATTTTGCCTTTTGTATTTAATTCCGATGCAATTTCTGTGTTTCATCGTCAATAAGAAGGTCCAAGGGATACAGTAAACCTCAAGTGAAGCATCGCAACCTATAACTAATGTCACAGGAATGGTTCAAATCATAGACAGTAAGAAGAGTCAGTCTTCCCTTACTTAAGTCGGCATTGTGCCCTTTGCAATTTATTCCGATGCAATTTCTGTGTTTCATCGTCAATAAGAAGGTCAGAGGGATACAGTTAACCTGAAGTGACGCTTCGGAATCCATAACTTGTGTCACAGGAATGGGTCAAATCATAGTCAGTAGGAAGAGTCAGTCTTCTTGTACTTAAGTTGGCATTGTGCCTTTCGTATTTAATTCCGATGCAATTTCTGTGTTTCATCGTCAATAACAAGGTCAGAGGGATACATTTAACCTGAAGTGAAGCATCGGAATCCATAAGTAGTGTCACAGGAATGTTTCAAAGCATAGTCAGTGAGAAGAGTCAGTCTCATTGTCCATAAGTCGGCATTGTGCCTCTTGTATTTAATTCCAATGCAATTTCTGTGTTTCATCGTCAATAAGAAGGTCCAAGGGATACAGTAAATCTGCAGTGAAGCATCGGAATTTATAACTAGTGTCAATGGAATGGTTCAAAACATAGAAAGTAAGAAGAGTCAGTCTTCTGTACTTAAGTTGGCATTTTGCCTTTTGTATTTAATTCCGATGCAATTTCTGTGTTTCATCGTCAATAAGAAGGTCCAAGGGATACAGTAAACCTCAAGTGAAGCATCGCAATCTATAACTAATGTCACAGGAATGGTTCAAATCATAGGCAGTAAGAAGAGTCAGTCATCTCTTACTTAAGTCAGCATTGTGCCCTTTGCATTTTATCCGATGCAATTTCTGTGTTTCATCGTCAATAAGAAGGTCAGAGGGATACAGTTAACCTGAAGTGAAGCTTCGGAATCCATAACTTGCGTCACAGGAATGGGTCAAATCATAGTCAGTAGGAAGAGTCAGTCTTCTTGTACTTAAGTTGGCATTGTGCCTTTCGTATTTAATTCCGATGCAATTTCTGTGTTTCACCGGCAATGAGAAGGTCAGAGGGATGCAGTAAACCTGAAGTGAAGAATCGGAATCTATAACTAGTGTCACAGGAATGTTTCAAACATAGACAGTAAGAAGAGTCAGTCATCTTGTACTTAAGTCGGCATTGTGCCTTCTGTATTTAATTCCGATGCAATTTCTGTGTTTCATCGTCAATAAGAAGGTCAGAGGGATACAGCAAACCTGAAGTGAAGCATCGGAATCTATAACTAGTGTCACAGGAATGGTTCAAAACATAGTCAGTGAGAAGAGTCAGTCTCATTGTCCATAAGTCGGCATTGTGCCTCTTGTATGTAATTCCAATGCAATTTCTGTGTTTCATCGTCAATAAGAAGGTCCAAGGGATACAGTAAACCTTGAGTGAAGCATCGGAAACTATAACTAGTGTCACAGGAATGGTTCAAAACATAGTCAGTAAGAAGAGTCAGTCTTCTTGTACTTAAGTCTTCATTGTGCCTTTTCTATTTAATTCCGATGCAATTTCTGTGTTTCATCGTCAATACGAACGTCCAAGGGATACAGTAAACCTGGAGTTAAGCATCGGAATCTATAACTAGTGTCAATGGAATGGTTCAAAACATAGACAGTAAGAAGAGTCAATCTTCTTGTCCTTAAGTTGGCATTGTGCCTTTTGTATTTATTTCCCATGCAATTTCTGTGTTTCATCGTCAATAAGAAGGTCCAAGGGATACAGTACACCTGAAGTGAAGCATCGGACACTACAACTAGGGTCACAGGAATGGTTCAAAACATAGTCAGTAAGAAGAGCCAGTCTTCTTGTACTTAAGTCATCATTGTGCATTTTCTATTTAATTCTGTTGCAATTTCTGTGTTTCATCGTTAGTAGGATGGTCCAAGGGATACAGACAACCTGGAGTGAAGCATCGGAATCTATAACTAATGTCACAGGAATGGTTCAAATCATAGACGGTAAGAAGAGTCAGTCTTCTCTTACTTAAGTCGGCATTGTGCCCTTTGCATTTTATTCCGATGCAATTTCTGTGTTTCATCGTCAATAAGATGGTCCATGGGATACAGCAAACCTGGAGTGAAGCATCGGAGTCTATAACTAGTGTCACAGGACTGGTTCAAAAATAGACAGTAAGAAGAGTCAGTCTTCTTGTACTTAATTCGGCATTCTGCCTTTTGTATATAATTCCGATGCAATTTCTGTGTTTCATCGTCAATAAGAAGGTCAGAGGGATACAGTTAACCTGAAGTGAAGCATCGGAATCTATAACTAGTGTAACAGGAATGGTTCAAAACATAGACAGTAGGAAGAGTCAGTCTTCTTGTACTTTAGTCGGCATTGTGTCTTTTGTATTTAATTCCGATGCAATTTCTGTCTTTCATCGTCAATAAGAAGGTCCAAGGGATACAGTAAACCAGAAGTGAAGCATCGGAATCAATAACTAGTGTCACAGGAATGGTTCAAAACATAGAAAGTAAGAAGAGTCATTTTTCTAGTACTTAAGTCGGCATTGTGCCTTTTCTATTGAATTCCGATTCTATTTCTGTGTTTCATCGTCAATAAGAAGGTCAGAGGGATACAGTAAACCTGAAGTGAAGCATCGGAATCTATACCTTGTGTCACAGGAATGGGTCAAATCATAGTCAGCAAGAAGAGTCAGTCTTCTTGTACTTAAGTTGGCATTGTGCCTTTCGTATTTAATTCCGATGCAATTTCTGTGTTTCACTGGCAATGTGAAGGTCAGAGGGATACAGTAAACCTGAAGTGAAGCATCGGAAACTATAACTTGTGTCACAGGAATGTTTCAAACATAGAGAGTAAGAAGAGTCAATCTTTTTGTACTTAAGTCGGCATTGTGCCTTTTGTATATAATTCCGATGCAATTTCTGTGTTTCATCGTCAATAAGAAGGTTAGAGGGATACAGTAAACCTGAAGTGAAGCATCGGAATCTATAACTAGTGTCACAGGAATGGTTCAAAACGTAGTCAGTGAGAAGAGTCAGTCTCCTTGTCCATAAGTCGGCATTGTGCCTCTTGTATTTAATTCCAATGCAATTTCTGTGTTTCATTGTCACTACGAAGGTCCAAGGGATACAGTAAACCTGGAGTGAAGCGTCGGAATCTATAACTAGTGTCACAGGAATGGTTCAAATCATAGAGGGTAAGAAGAGTCAGTCTTCTTGTGCTTAAGTCGGCATTTTGCCTTTTGTATTTAATTCCGATGCAATTTCTGTGTTTCATCGTCAATAAGAAGGTTCAAGGGATACAGTAAACCTGGAGTGATGCATCGGAATCAATAACTAGTGTCACAGGAATGGTTCAAAACATAGAAAGTAAGAAGAGTCATTTTTCTAGTACTTAAGTCGGCATTGTGCATTTTCTATTTAATTCCGATGCAATTTCTGTGTTTCATCGTCAATACGCCGGTCAGAGGGATACAGTAAAACTGAAGTGAAGCATCGGAATCTATAACCAGTGTCACAGGAGTGGTTCAAAACATAGACAGTTGGAAGAGTCAGTCTTCTTGTACTTTAGTCGGCATTGTGTCTTTTGTATTTAATTCCGATGCAATTTCTGTCTTTCATCCTCAATAAGAAGGTCCAAGGGATACAGTAAACCAGAAGTGAAGCATCGGAATCTACAACTAGTGTCACAGGAATGGTTCAAAACATAGACAGTAAGAAGAGTCAGTCTTCATGTACTTAAGTCGGCATTGTGCTTTTTATTTATTTCCGATGCAATTTCTGTGTTTCATTGTCACTAAGAAGGTCAGGGGGATACAGTAATCCTGAAGTTAAGCATCGGAATCTGTAACTAGTGTCACAGGAATGGTTCAAAGCATAGTCAGTAAGAAGAGTCAGTTTTCTTGTAGTTAAGTCGGCATTGTGCCTCTTGTATTTAATTCCGATGCAATTTCTGTGTTTCATCGTCAATAAGAAGGTCCAAGGGTTATAGTAAACCTGGAGTGAAGCATCGGAATCTATAACTAGAGTCACAGGATTGGTTCAAAAATAGACAGTAATAAGAGTCAGTCTTCTTGTACTTAATTCGGCATTGTGCCTCTTGTATTTAATTCCGATGCAATTTCTGTGTTTTATCGTCAATACGAAGGTCAGAGGGATACAGTTAACCTGAAGTGAAGCATCGGAATCTATAACTAGAGTCACAGGAATGGTTCAAAACATAGTCAGTGAGAAGAGTCAGTCTTCTTGTACTTAAGTCGGCATTGTGCCTTTTGTATTTAATTCCGATGAAATTTCTGTGTTTCATCGTCAATACGAAGCTCCAAGGGATACAGTAAACCTGGAATGAAGCATCGGAATCTATAACTAGTGTCACAGGGACGGTTCAAACATAGACAGTAAGATGAGTCAGTATTCTTATACTTAAGTCGGCATTGTGTTTTTGTATTCCTTTCCGACGGAATTTCTGTGTTTCATAGTCACTAAGAAGGTCAGAGGGATACAGTAATCCTGAAGTTAAGCATCGGAATCAATAACTAGTGTCACAGGAATGGTTCAAAGCATAGTCAGTAAGAAGAGTCAGTCTTCTTGTAGTTAAGTCGGCATTGTGCCTTTTGTATTGAATTCCGATGCAATATCTTTGTTTCATCGTCCATAAGAAGGTCCAAGGGATACAGTTAACCTGAAGTGAAGCATCGGAATCTATAACTAGTGTCACAGGACTGGTTCAAAAATAGACACTAAGAAGAGTCAGTCTTCTTGTACTTAATTCGGCATTGCGCCTTTTATATTTAATTCCGATGTAATTTCTGTGTTTCATCGTCAATAACATGGTCAGAGGGATACATTTAAAATGAAGTGAAGCATCGGAATCGATAAGTAGTGTCACAGGAATGAGTCAAAACATAGCCAGTAAGAAGAGTCAGTCTTCTTGTATTTAAGTCGGCATTGTGCCTTTTGTATTTAATTCCGATGCAATATCTGTGCTTCATCGTCAATAAGATGGTCCATGGGATACGGTAAACCTGGGGTGAAGCATCGGAATCTATATCTAGTGTCACAGGGACGGTTCAAAACATAGACAGTAAGATGAGTCAGTATTCTTGTACTTAAGTCGGCATTGGGTTTTTGTATTTAATTCCGATGCAATGTCTGTGTTTCATCGTCAATAAGAAGGTCCAAGGGATACAGTAAACCTGAAGTGAAGCATCGGATTCTACAACTAGTGTCACAGGAATGGTTCAAAACATAGACAGTAAGAAGAATCAGTCTTCTTGTACTTAATTCGGCATTGTGCCTTTTGAATTTAATTCCGATGCAATATCTGTGTCTCATTGTCAATAAGACGGTCAGAGGGATACAGTAAACCTGAAGTGAAGCATCGGAATCTATAACTAGTGTCACAGGAGTGGTTCAAAACATAGACAGTTGGAAGGGTCAGTCTTCTTGTACTTAAGTCGGCATTGTGTCTTTTGTATTTAATTCCGATGCAATGTCTGTGTTTCATCGTCAATAAGAAGGTCCAAGGGATACAGTAAACCTGAAGTGAAGCATCGGATTCTACAACTAGTGTCACAGGAATGGTTCAAAACATAGACAGTAAGAAGAATCAGTCTTCATGTACTTAAGTCGGCATTGTGCCTTTTCCATTTAATTCCCAGGTTATTTCTGTGTTTCATCGTCAATAAGAAGGTCAGAGGGATACAGTAAACCTGAAGTGAAGCATCGGAATCCATAGCTAGTGTCACAGAAATGGTTCAATACATAGCCAGTAAGACGAGTCAGTCTTCTTATACTGAAGTTGGCATTGAGCCTTTCGTATTTAATTCCGATGCAATATCTTTGTTTCATCGTCCATAAGAAGGTCCAAGGGATACAGTGAACCTGAAGTGAAGCATCAGAATCTATAACTAGGGTCACAGGACTGGTTCAAAAATAGACAGTAAGAAGAGTCAGTCTTCTTGTACTTCATTCGGCATTGTGCATTTTGTATTTAATTCCGATGCAATTTCTGTGTTTTATCGTCAATACCAAGGTCAGAGGGATACAGTTAACCTGAAGTGAAGCATCGGAATCTATAACTAGAGTCACAGGAATGGTTCAAAACATAGTCAGTGAGAAGAGTCAGTCTTCTTGTACTTAAGTCGGCATTGTGCCTTTTGTATTTAATTCCGATGAAATTTCTGTGTTTCATCGTCAATAAGAAGATCCAAGGGATACAGTAAACCTGGAGTGAAGCATCGGAATCTATAACTAGTGTCACAGGACGGTTCAAAACATAGATAGTAACATGAGTCAGTATTCTTGTACTTAAGTCGGCATTGTGTTTTTGTATTCATTTCCGATGCAATTTCTGTGTTTCATAGTCACTAAGAAGGTCAGAGGGAAACAGCAATCCTGAAGTTAAGCATCGGAATCAATAACTAGTGTCACAGGAATGGTTCAAAGTATAGTCAGTAAGAAGAGTCAGTCTTCTTGTAGTTAAGTCGGCATTGTGCCTTTTGTATTGAATTCCGATGCAATATCTTTGTTTCATCGTCCATAAGAAGGTCCAAGGGATACAGTAAACCTGAAGTGAAGCTTCGGAATCTATAACTAGTGTCACAGGACTGGTTCAAAAATAGACAGTAAGAAGAGTCAGTCTTCTTGTACTTAATTCGGCATTGTGCCTTTTGTATTTAATTCCGATGCAATTTCTGTGTTTCATCGTCAATAACAAGGTCAGAGGGATACATTTAACCTGAAGTGAAGCATCGGAATCCATAAGTAGTGTCACAGGAATGAGTCAAAACATAGTCAGTAAGAAGAGTCAGTCTTCTTGTATTTAAGTCGGCATTGTGCCTTTTGTATTTAATTCCGATGCAATTTCTGTGCTTCATCGTCAATAAGAAGGTCCATGGGATACGGTAAACCTGGAGTGGAGCATCGGAATCTATATCTAGTGTCACAGGGACGGTTCAAAACATAGACAGTAAGATGAGTCAGTATTCTTGTACTTAAGTCGGCATTGGGTTTTTGTATTGAATTCCGATGCAATGTCTGTGTTTCATCGTCAATAAGAAGGTCCAAGGGATACAGTAAACCTGATGTGAAGCATCGGATTCTACAACTAGTGTCACAGGAATGGTTCAAATCATAGACAGTAAGAAGAATCAGTCTTCTTGTACTTAATTCGGCATTGTGCCTTTTGAATTTAATTCTGATGCAATTTCTGTGTCTCATTGTCAATAAGACGGTCAGAGGGATACAGTAAACCTGAAGTGAAGCACCGGAATCTATAACTAGTGTCACAGGAGTGGTTCAAAACATAGACAGTTGGAAGGGTCAGTCTTTTTGTACTTAAGTCGGCATTGTGTCTTCTGTATTTAATTCCGATGCAATGTCTGTGTTTCATCGTCAATAAGAAGGTCCAAGGGATACAGTAAACCTGAAGTGAAGCATCGGATTCTACAACTAGTGTCACAGGAATGGTTCAAAACATAGACAGTAAGAAGAATCAGTCTTCATGTACTTAAGTCGGCATTGTGCCTTTTCCATTTAATTCCCAGGTTATTTCTGTGTTTCATCGTCAATAAGAAGGTCAGAGGGATACAGTAAACCTGAAGTGAAGCATCGGAATCGATAGCTAGTGTCACAGAAATGGTTCAAAACATAGTCAGTAAGAAGAGTCAGTCTTCTTATACTTAATTTGGCATTGTGCCTTTCGTATTTAATTCCGTTGCAATTTCTGTGTTTCACCGTCAATAAGAAGGTCCAAGGGATACAGTAAACCTGAAGTGAAGCATCGGAATCCATAACTAGTGTCACTGGAATTGTTCAAAGCATAGACAGTAGGAAGAGTTAGTCTTCTTGTACTTAATTCGAGATTGTGCCTTTTGTATTTAATTCCGATGCAATTTCTGTGTTTTTGATCGTCAATACGAAGGTCAGAGGGATACAGTTAACCTGAAGTGAAGCATCGGAATCTATAACTAGAGTCACAGGAATGGTTCAAAACATAGTCAGTAATAAGAGTCAGTCTTCTTGTACTTAAGTCGGCATTGTGCTTTTGGATTTAATTCCGATGAAATTTCTGTGTTTCATCGTCAATAAGAAGGTCCAAGGAATACAGTAAACCTGGAGTGAAGCATCGGAATCAATAACTAGTGTCACAGGAATGGTTCAAAGCATAGTCAGTAAGAAGAGTCAGTCTTCTTGTAGTTAAGTCGGCATTGTGCCTTTTGTATTGAATTCCGATGCAATTTCGTTGTTTCATCGTCCATAAGAAGGTCCAAGGGATACAGTAAAGCTGAAGTGAAGCATCGGAATCTATAACTAGGGTCACAGGACTGGTTCAAAAATAGACAGTAAGAAGAGTCACTCTTCTTGTACTTAATTCGGCATTGTGCCTTTTGTATTTAATTCCGATGAAATTTCTGCGTTTCTTCGTCAATAAGAAGCTCCAAGGGGTACAGTAAACCTGGAGTGAAGCATCGGAATCTATAACTAGTGTCACAGGGACGGTTCAAAACATAGACAGTAAGATGAGTCAGTATTCTTGTACTTAAGTTGGCATTGTGTTTTTGTATTCATTTCCGATGCAATTTCTGTGTTTCATAGTCACTAAGAAGGTCAGAGGGAAACAGTAATCCTGAAGTTAAGCATCGGAATCAATAACTAGTGTCACAGGAATGGTTCAAAGCATAGTCAGTAAGAAGAGTCAGTCTTCTTGTAGTTAAGTCGGCATTGTGCCTTTTGTATTGAATTCCGATGCAATATCTTTGTTTCATCGTCCATAAGAAGGTCCAAGGGATACAGTAAACCTGAAGTGAAGCTTCGGAATCTATAACTAGTGTCACAGGACTGGTTCAAAAATAGACAGTAAGAAGAGTCAGTCTTCTTGTACTTAATTCGGCATTGTGCCCTTTGTATTTAATTCCGATGCAATTTCTGTGTTTCATCGTCAATAACAAGGTCAGAGGGATACATTTAACCTGAAGTGAAGCATCGGAATCCATACGTAGTGTCACAGGAATGAGTCAAATCATAGTCAGTAAGAAGAGTCAGTCTTCTTGTATTTAAGTCGGCATTGTGCCTTTTGTATTTAATTCCGATGCAATATCTGTGCTTCATCGTCAATAAGAAGGTCCATGGGATACAGTAAACCTGATGTGAAGCATCGGATTCTACAACTAGTGTCACAGGAATGGTTCAAATCATAGACAGTAAGAAGAATCAGTCTTCTTGTACTTAATTCGGCATTGTGCCTTTTGAATTTAATTCCGATGCAATTTCAGTGTCTCATTGTCTATAAGACGGTCAGAGGGATACAGTGAACCTGAAGTGAAGCATCGGATTCTACAACTAGTGTCACAGGAATGATTCAAAACATAGACAGTAAGAAGAATCAGTCTTCATGTACTTAAGTCGGCATTGTGCCTTTTCCATTTATTTCCCAGGTTATTTTTGTGTTTCATCGTCAATAAGAAGGTCAGAGGGATACAGTAAACCTGAAGTGAAGCATCGGAATCCATAGCTAGTGTCACAGAAATGGTTCAAAACATAGTCAGTAAGAAGAGTCAGTCTTCTTATACTTAAGTTGGCATTGTGCCTTTCGTATTTAATTCCGATGCAATTTCTGTGTTTCACCGTCAATAAGAAGGTCCAAGGGATACAGTAAACCTGGAGTGAAGCATCGGAATCAATGACTAGGGTCACACGAATGGTTCAAAGCATAGTCAGTAAGAAGAGTCAGTCTTCTTGTAGTTAAGTCGGCATTGGGCCTTTTGTATTGAATTCCGATGCAATATCTTTGTTTCATCGTCCATAAGAAGGTCCAAGGGATACAGTAAACCTGAAGTGAAGCATCGGAATCTATAACTAGGGTCACAGGACTGGTTCAAAAATAGACAGTAAGAAGAGTCAGTCTTCTTGTACTTAATTCGGCATTGTGCCTTTTGTATTTAATTCCGATGCAATTTCTGTGTTTCATCGTCAATAAGAAGGTCAGTGGGATACATTTAACCTGAAGTGAAGCATCGGAATCCATAAGTAGTGTCACAGGAATGAGTCAAAACATAGTCAGTAAGAAGAGTCAGTCTTCGTGTATTTAAGTCGGCATTGTGCCTTTTGAATTGAATTCCGATGCAATATCTGTGCTTCATCGTCAATAAGAAGGTCCATGGGAAACAGTAAACCTGGAGTGAAGCATCGGAATCTATATCTAGTGTCACAGGGAGGGTTCAAATCATAGACAGTAAGATGAGTCAGTATTCTTGTACTTAAGTCGGCATTGGGTTTTTGTATTTATTTCCGATGCAATTTCTGTGTTTCATCGTCACTAAGAAGGCCAGAGGGATACAGTAATCTTGAAGTTAAGCATCGGAATCTATAACTAGTGTCACAGGAATGGTTCAAAGCATAGTTAGTAAGAAGAATCAGTCTTCTTGTAGTTAAGTCGGCATTGTGTCTTTTGTATTGAATTCCGATGCAATATCTTTGTTTCATCGTCAATAAGACGGTCCAAGGGATACAGTAAACCTGAAGTGAAGCATCGGAATCTATAACTAGTGTCTCAGGAATGGTTCAAAAATAGACAGTAGGAAGAGTCAGTCTTCTAGTACTTAAGTCAGCATTGTACATTTTCTATTTAATTCCGATGCAATCTCTGTGTCTCATTGTCAATAAGACGGTCAGAGGGATACAGTAAACCTGAAGTGAAGCATCGGAATCCATAACTAGTGTCACAGGAGTGGTTCAAAACATAGACAGTTGGAAGGGTCAGTCTTCTTGTACTTAAGTCGGCATTATGTCTTTTGTATGTAATTCCGATGCAATGTCTGTGTTTCATCGACAACAAGAAGGTCCAAGGGATACAGTAAACCTGAAGTGAAGCATCAGATTCTACAACTAGTGTCACAGGAATGGTTCAAGTCATAGACAATAAGAAGAATCAGTCTTCATGTACTTAAGTCGGCATTGAGCCTTTTCCATTTAATTCCGAGGTTATTTCTGTGTTTCGTCGTCAATAAGAAGGTCAGAGGGATACAGTAAACCTGAAGTGAAGCATCGGAATCGATAGCTAGTGTCACAGAAATGGTTCAAAACATAGTCAGTAAGAAGAGTCAGTCTTCTTATACTTAATTTGGCATTGTGCCTTTCGTATTTAATTCCGTTGCAATTTCTGTGTTTCACCGTCAATAAGAAGGTCCAAGGGATACAGTAAACCTGAAGTGAAGCATCGGAATCCATAACTAGTGTCACTGGAATTGTTCAAAGCATAGACAGTAGGAAGAGTCAGTCTTCTTGTACTTAATTCGAGATTGTGCCTTTTGTATTTAATTCCGATGCAATTTCTGTGTTTTTGATCGTCAATACGAAGGTCAGAGGGATACAGTTAACCTGAAGTGAAGCATCGGAATCTATAACTAGAGTCACAGGAATGGTTCAAAACATAGTCAGTAATAAGAGTCAGTCTTCTTGTACTTAAGTCGGCATTGTGCCTTTTGTATTTAATTCCGATGAAATTTCTGTGTTTCATCGTCAATAAGAAGGTCCAAGGAATACAGTAAACCTGGAGTGAAGCATCGGAATCAATAACTAGTGTCACAGGAATGGTTCAAAGCATAGTCAGTAAGAAGAGTCAGTCTTCTTGTAGTTAAGTCGGCATTGTGCCTTTTGTATTGAATTCCGATGCAATTTCGTTGTTTCATCGTCCATAAGAAGGTCCAAGGGATACAGTAAAGCTGAAGTGAAGCATCGGAATCTATAACTAGGGTCACAGGACTGGTTCAAAAATAGACAGTAAGAAGAGTCACTCTTCTTGTACTTAATTCGGCATTGTGCCTTTTGTATTTAATTCCGATGAAATTTCTGTGTTTCTTCGTCAATAAGAAGCTCCAAGGGGTACAGTAATCCTGGAGTGAAGCATCGGAATCTATTACTAGTGTCACAGGGACGGTTCAAAACATAGACAGTAAGATGAGTCAGTATTCTTGTACTTAAGTTGGCATTGTGTTTTTGTATTCATTTCCGATGCAATTTCTGTGTTTCATAGTCACTAAGAAGGTCAGAGGGAAACAGTAATCCTGAAGTTAAGCATCGGAATCAATAACTAGTGTCACAGGAATGGTTCAAAGCATAGTCAGTAAGAAGAGTCAGTCTTCTTGTAGTTAAGTCGGCATTGTGCCTTTTGTATTGAATTCCGATGCAATATCTTTGTTTCATCGTCCATAAGAAGGTCCAAGGGATACAGTAAACCTGAAGTGAAGCTTCGGAATCTATAACTAGTGTCACAGGACTGGTTCAAAAATAGACAGTAAGAAGAGTCAGTCTTCTTGTACTTAATTCGGCATTGTGCCCTTTGTATTTAATTCCGATGCAATTTCTGTGTTTCATCGTCAATAACAAGGTCAGAGGGATACATTTAACCTGAAGTGAAGCATCGGAATCCATACGTAGTGTCACAGGAATGAGTCAAATCATAGTCAGTAAGAAGAGTCAGTCTTCTTGTATTTAAGTCGGCATTGTGCCTTTTGTATTTAATTCCGATGCAATATCTGTGCTTCATCGTCAATAAGAAGGTCCATGGGATACAGTAAACCTGATGTGAAGCATCGGATTCTACAACTAGTGTCACAGGAATGGTTCAAATCATAGACAGTAAGAAGAATCAGTCTTCTTGTACTTAATTCGGCATTGTGCCTTTTGAATTTAATTCCGATGAAATTTCAGTGTCTCATTGTCTATAAGACGGTCAGAGGGATACAGTGAACCTGAAGTGAAGCATCGGATTCTACAACTAGTGTCACAGGAATGATTCAAAACATAGACAGTAAGAAGAATCAGTCTTCATGTACTTAAGTCGGCATTGTGCCTTTTCCATTTATTTCCCAGGTTATTTTTGTGTTTCATCGTCAATAAGAAGGTCAGAGGGATACAGTAAACCTGAAGTGAAGCATCGGAATCCATAGCTAGTGTCACAGAAATGGTTCAAAACATAGTCAGTAAGAAGAGTCAGTCTTCTTATACTTAAGTTGGCATTGTGCCTTTCGTATTTAATTCCGATGCAATTTCTGTGTTTCACCGTCAAAAAGAAGGTCCAAGGGATACAGTAAACCTGGAGTGAAGCATCGGAATCAATGACTAGTGTCACAGGAATGGTTCAAAGCATAGTCAGTAAGAAGAGTCAGTCTTCTTGTAGTTAAGTCGGCATTGGGCCTTTTGTATTGAATTCCGATGCAATATCTTTGTTTCATCGTCCATAAGAAGGTCCAAGGGATACAGTAAACCTGAA
This sequence comes from Schistocerca piceifrons, assembly GCF_021461385.2. Taxonomy (NCBI): domain Eukaryota; kingdom Metazoa; phylum Arthropoda; class Insecta; order Orthoptera; family Acrididae; genus Schistocerca; species Schistocerca piceifrons. The sequence continues at coordinate 3,105,650 of NW_025727724.1, read as the reverse complement.
GTGAAGCATCGGAATCTATAACTAGTGTCACAGGACTGGTTCAAAAATAGACAGTAAGAAGAGTCAGTCTTCTTGTACTTAATTCGGCATTGTGCCTTTTGTATTTAATTCCGATGCAATTTCTGTGTTTCATCGTCAATAACAAGGTCAGAGGGATACATTTAACCTGAAGTGAAGCATCGGAATCCATAAGTAGTGTCACAGGAATGAGTCAAAACATAGTCAGTAAGAAGAGTCAGTCTTCTTGTATTTAAGTCGGCATTGTGCCTTTTGTATTTAATTCCGATGCAATTTCTGTGCTTCATCGTCAATAAGAAGGTCCATGGGATACGGTAAACCTGGAGTGAAGCATCGGAATCTATATCTAGTGTCACAGGGACGGTTCAAAACATAGACAGTAAGATGAGTCAGTATTCTTGTATTTAAGTCGGCATTGGGTTTTTGTATTTAATTCCGATGCAATGTCTGTGTTTCATCGTCAATAAGAAGGTCCAAGGGATACAGTAAACCTGATGTGAAGCATCGGATTCTACAACTAGTGTCACAGGAATGGTTCAAATCATAGACAGTGAGAAGAATCAGTCTTCTTGTACTTAATTCGGCATTGTGCCTTTTGAATTTAATTCCGATGCAATTTCTGTGTCTCATTGTCAATAAGACGGTCAGAGGGATACAGTAAACCTGAAGTGAAGCATCGGAATCTATAACTAGTGTCACAGGAGTGGTTCAAAACATAGACAGTTGGAAGGGTCAGTCTTCTTGTACTTAAGTCGGCATTGTGTCTTCTGTATTTAATTCCGATGCAATGTCTGTGTTTCATCGTCAATAAGAAGGTCCAAGGGATACAGTAAACCTGAAGTGAAGCATCGGATTCTACAACTAGTTTCACAGGAATGGTTCAAAACATAGACAGTAAGAAGAATCAGTCTTCATGTACTTAAGTCGGTATTGTGCCTTTTCCATTTAATTCCCAGGTTATTTCTGTGTTTCATCGTCAATAAGAAGGTCAGAGGGATACAGTAAACCTGAAGTGAAGCATCGGAATCCATAGCTAGTGTCACAGAAATGGTTCAAAACATAGTCAGTAAGAAGAGTCAGTCTTCTTATACTTAAGTTGGCATTGTGCCTTTCGTATTTAATTCCGATGCAATTTCTGTGTTTCACCGTCAATAAGAAGGTCCAAGGGATACAGTAAACCTGAAGTGAAGCATCGGAATCCATAACTAGTGTCACTGGAATTGATCAAAACATAGACAGTAGGAAGAGTCAGTCTTCTTGTACTTAATTCGAGATTGTGCCTTTTGTATTTAATTCCGATGCAATTTCTGTGTTTTTGATCGTCAATACGAAGGTCAGAGGGATACAGTTAACCTGAAGTGAAGCATCGGAATCTATAACTAGAGTCATAGGAATGGTTCAAAACATAGTCAGTAATAAGAGTCAGTCTTCTTGTACTTAAGTCGGCATTGTGCCTTTTGTATTTAATTCCGATGAAATTTCTGTGTTTCATCGTCAATAAGAAGGTCCAAGGGATACAGTAAAGCTGAAGTGAAGCATCGGAATCTATAACTAGGGTCACAGGACTGGTTCAAAAATAGACAGTAAGAAGAGTCACTCTTCTTGTACTTAATTCGGCATTGTGCCTTTTGTATTTAATTCCGATGTAATTTCTGTGTTTTATCGTCTATACGAAGGTCAGAGGGATACAGTTAACCTGAAGTGAAGCATCGGAATCTATAACTAGAGTCACAGGAATGGTTCAAAACATAGTCAGTGAGAAGAGTCAGTCTTCTTGTACTTAAGTCGGCATTGTGTTTTTGTATTCATTTCCGATGCAATTTCTGTGTTTCATAGTCACTAAGAAGGTCAGAGGGAAACAGTAATCGTGAAGTTAAGCATCGGAATCAATAACTAGTGTCACAGGAATGGTTCAAAGCATAGTCAGTAAGAAGAGTCAGTCTTCTTGTAGTTAAGTCGGCATTGTGCCTTTTGTATTGAATTCCGATGCAATATCTTTGTTTCATCGTCCATAAGAAGGTCCAAGGGATACAGTAAACCTGAAGTGAAGCTTCGGAATCTATAACTAGTGTCACAGGACTGGTTCAAAAATAGACAGTAAGAAGAGTCAGTCTTCTTGTACTTAATTCGGCATTGTGCCCTTTGTATTTAATTCCGATGCAATTTCTGTGTTTCATCGTCAATAACAAGGTCAGAGTGATACATTTAACCTGAAGTGAAGCATCGGAATCCATACGTAGTGTCACAGGAATGAGTCAAAGCATAGTCAGTAAGAAGAGTCAGCCTTCTTGTAGTTAAGTCGGCATTGTGCCTTTTGTATTGAATTCCGATGCAATATCTTTGATTCATCGTCCATAAGAAGGTACAAGGGATACAGTAAACCTGAAGTGAAGCATCGGAATCTATAACTAGTGTCTCAGGAATGGTTCAAAATAGACAGTAGGAAGAGTCAGTCTTCTAGTACTTAAGTCAGCATTGTACATTTTCTATTTAATTCCGATGCAATCTCTGTGTCTCATTGTCAATAAGACGGTCAGAGGGATACAGTAAACCTGAAGTGAAGCATCGGATTCCATAACTAGTGTCACAGGAGTGGTTCAAAACATAGACAGTTGGAAGGGTCAGTCTACTTGTACTTAAGTCGGCATTATGTCTTTAGTATGTAATTCCGATTCAATGTCTGTGTTTCATCGACAACAAGAAGGTCCAAGGGATACAGTAAACCTGAAGTGAAGCATCGGATTCTACAACTAGTGACACAGGAATGGTTCAAGTCATAGACAATAAGAAGAATCAGTCTTCATGTACTTAAGTCGGCATTGTGCCTTTTCCATTTAATTCCGAGGTTATTTCTGTGTTTCATCGTCAATAAGAAGGTCAGAGGGATACAGTAAACCTGAAGTGAAGCATCGGAATCCATAGCTAGTGTCACAAAAATGGTTCAAAACATAGTCAGTAAGAAGAGTCAGTCTTCTTATACTTAAGTTGGCATTGTGCCTTTCGTATTTAATTCCGATGCAATTTCTGTGTTTCACCGTCAATAAGAAGGTCCAAAGGATACAGTAAACCTGAAGTGAAGCATCGGAATCCATAACTAGTGTCACTGGAATTGTTCAAAACGTAGACAGTAGGAAGAGTCAGTCTTCTTGTACTTAATTCGGCATTGTGCCTTTTGTATTTAATTCCGATGCAATTTCTTTGTTTTATCGTCAATACGAAGGTCAGAGGGATACAGTTAACCTGAAGTGAAGCATCGGAATCTATAACTAGAGTCACAGGAATGGTTCAAATCATATCAGTAGGAAGAGTCAGTCTTCTTGTACTTAAGTCGGCATTGTGCCTTTTGTATTTAATTCCGATGAAATTTCTGTGTTTCATCGTCAATAAGAAGGTCCAAGGGATACAGTAAACCTGGAGTGAAGCATCGGAATCAATAACTAGTGTCACAGGAATGGTTCAAAGCGTAGTCAGTAAGAAGAGTCAGTCTTCTTGTAGTTAAGTCGGCATTGTGCCTTTTGTATTGAATTCCGATGCATTTTCTTTGTTTCATCGTCCATAAGAAGGTCCAAGGGATACAGTAAAGCTGAAGTGAAGCATCGGAATCTATAACTAGGGTCACAGGACTGGTTCAAATATAGACAGTAAGAAGAGTCAGTCTTCTTGTACTTAATTCGGCATTGTGCCTTTTGTATTTAATTCCGATGCAATTTCTGTGTTTTATCGTCAATACGAAGGTCAGAGGGATACAGTTAACCTGAAGTCAAGCATCGGAATCTATAACTAGAGTCACAGGAATGGTTCAAAACATAGTCAGTGAGAAGAGTCAGTCTTCTTGTACTTAAGTCGGCATGGTGCCTTTTGTATTTAATTCCGATGCAATTTCTGTGTTTCTTCGTCAATAAGAAGCTCCAAGGGATACAGTAAACCTGGAGTGAAGCATCGGAATCTATATCTAGTGTCACAGGGATGGTTCAAAACATAGACAGTAAGATGAGTCAGTATTCTTGTACTTAAGTCGGCATTGTGTTTTTGTATTCATTTCCGATGCAATTTCTGTGTTTCATAGTCACTAAGAAGGTCAGAGGGAAACAGTAATCCTGAAGTTAAGCATCGGAATCAATAACTAGTGTCACAGGAATGGTTCAAAGCATAGTCAGTAAGAAGTGTCAGTCTTCTTGTAGTTAAGTCGGCATTGTGCCTTTTGTATTGAATTCCGATGCAATATCTTTGTTTCATCGTCCATAAGAAGGTCCAAGGGATACAGTAAACCTGAAGTGAAGCATCGGAATCTATAACTAGTGTCACAGGACTGGTTCAAAAACAGACAGTAAGAAGAGTCAGTCTTCTTGTACTTAATTCGGCATTGTGCCTTTTGTATTTAATTCCGATGCAATTTCTGTGTTTCATCGTCAATAACAAGGTCAGAGGGATACATTTAACCTGAAGTGAAGCATCGGAATCCATAATTAGTGTCACAGGAATGAGTCAAAACATAGTCAGTAAGAAGAGTCAGTCTTCTTGTATTTAAGTCGGCATTGTGCCTTTTGTATTTAATTCCGATGCAATATCTGTGCATCATCGTCAATAAGAACGTCCATGGGATACGGTAAACCTAAAGTGAAGCATCGGAATCTATATCTAGTGTCACAGGGACGGTTCAAATCATAGACAGTAAGATGAGTCAGTATTCTTGTACTTAAGTCGGCATTGGGTTTTTGTATTTAATTCCGATGCAATGTCTGTGTTTCATCGTCAATAAGAAGGTCCAAGGGATACAGTAAACCTGAAGTGAAGCATCGGATTCTACAACTAGTGTCACAGGAATGGTTCAAAACATAGACAGTAAGAAGAATCAGTCTTCATGTACTTAAGTCGGCATTGTGCCTTTTCCATTTAATTCCCACGTTATTTCTGAGTTTCATCGTCAATAAGAAGGTCAGAGGGATACAGTTAACCTGAAGTGAAGCATCGGAATCTATAACTAGAGTCACAGGAATGGTTCAAAACATAGTCAGTAATAAGAGTCAGTCTTCTTGTACTTAAGTCGGCATTGTGCCTTTTGTATTTAATTCCGATGAAATTTCTGTGTTTCATCGTCAATAAGAAGGTCCAAGGGATACAGTAAACCTGGAGTGAAGCATCGGAATCAATAACTAGTGTCACAGGAATGGTGCAAAGCATAGTCAGTAAGAAGAGTCAGTCTTCTTGTAGTTAAGTCGGCATTGTGCCTTTTGTATTGAATTCCGATGCAATATCTTTGTTTCATCGTCCATAAGAAGGTCCAAGGGATACAGTAAACCTCAAGTGAAGCATCGGAATCTATAACTAGGATCACAGGACTGGTTCAAAAATAGACAGTAAGAAGAGTCAGTCTCTTGTACTTAATTCGGCATTGTGCCTTTTGTATTAAATTCCGATGCAATTTCTGTGTTTCATCGTCACTAAGAAGGTCAGAGGGATACAGTAATCTTGAAGTTAAGCATCGGAATCTATAACTAGTGTCACAGGAATGGTTCAAAGCATAGTTAGCAAAAAGAGTCAGTCTTCTTGTAGTTATGTCGGCATTGTGCCTTTTGTATTGAATTCCGATGCAATATCTTTGTTTCATCGTCCATAAGAAGGTCCAAGGGATACAGTAAACCTGAAGTGAAGCATCGGAATCTATAACTAGTGTCTCAGGAATGGTTCAAAAATAGACAGTAGGAAGAGTCAGTCTTCTAGTATTTAAGTCAGCATTGTACATTTTCGATTTAATTCCGATGCAATCTCTGTGTCTCATTGTCAATAAGACGGTCAGAGGGCTACAGTAAACCTGAAGTGAAGCATCGGAATCCATAACTAGTGTCACAGGAGTGGTTCATAACATAGACAGTTGGAAGGGTCAGTCTTCTTGTACTTAAGTCGGCATTATGTCTTTTGTATTTAATTCCGATGCAATGTCTGTGTTTCATCGTCAATAAGAACGTCCAAGGGATACAGTAAACCTGAAGTGAAGCATCGGATTCTACAACTAGTGTCACAGGAATGGTTCAAATCATAGACAATAAGAAGAATCAGTCTTCATGTACTTAAGTCGGCATTGTGCCTTTTGAATTTAATTCCGATGCAATTTCTGTGTCTCATTGTCAATACGACGGTCAGAGGGATACAGTAAACCTGAAGTGAAGCATCGGAATCTATATCTAGTGTCACAGGGACGATTCAAAACATAGACAGTAAGATGAGTCAGTATTCTTGTACTTAAGTCGGCATTGGGTTTTTGTATTTAATTCCGATGCAATGTCTGTGTTTCATCGTCAATAAGAAGGTCCAAGGGATACAGTAAACCTGAAGTGAAGCATCGGATTCTACAACTAGTGTCACAGGAATGGTTCAAATCATAGACAGTAAGAAGAATCAGTCTTCTTGTACTTAATTCGGCATTGTGCCTTTTGAATTTAATTCCGATGCAATTTCTGTGTCTCATTGTCAATACGACGGTCAGAGGGATACAGTAAACCTGAAGTGAAGCATCGGAATCTATAACTAGTGTCACAGGAGTGGTTCAAAACATAGACAGTTGGAAGGGTCAGTCTTCTTGTACTTAAGTCGGCATTGTGTCTTTTGTATTTAATTCCGATGCAATTTCTGTGTTTCATCGTCAATAAGAACGTCCAAGGGATACAGTAAACCTGAAGTGAAGCATCGGATTCTACAACTAGTGTCACAGGAATGGTTCAAAACATAGACAGTAAGAAGAATCAGTCTTCATGTACTTAAGTCGGCATTGTGCCTTTTCCATTTAATTCCCAGGTTATTTCTGTGTTTCATCGTCAATAAGAAGGTCAGAGGGATACAGTTAACCTGATGTGAAGCATCGGAATCTATAACTAGAGTCACAGGAATGGTTCAAAACATAGTCAGTAATAAGAGTCAGTCTTCTTGTACTTAAGTCGGCATTGTGCCTTTTGTATTTCATTCCGATGAAATTTCTGTGTTTCATCGTCAATAAGAAGGTCCAAGGGATACAGTAAACCTGGAGTGAAGCATCGGAATCAATAACTAGTGTCACAGGAATGGTTCAAAACATAGTCAGTAAGAAGAGTCAGTCTTCTTGTGGTTAAGTCGGCATTGTGCCTTTTGTATTGAATTCCGATGCAATATCTTCATTTCATCGTCCATAAGAAGGTCCAAGGGATACAGTAAACCTGAAGTGAAGCATCGGAATCTATAACTAGGATCACAGGACTGGTTCAAAAATAGACAGTAAGAAGAGTCAGTCTTCTTGTACTTAATTCGGCATTGTGCCTTTTGTATTTAATTCCGATGGAATTTCTCTGTTTCATCGTCAATAAGAAGGTCAGTGGGATACATTTAACCTGAAGTGAAGCATCGGAATCAATAAGTAGTGTCACAGGAATGAGTCAAAACATAGTCAGTAAGAAGAGTCAGTCTTCTTGTATTTAAGTCGGCATTGTGCCTTTTGTATTTAATTCCGATGCAATATCTGTGCATCATCGTCAATAAGAAGGTCCATGGGATACGGTAAACCTAAAGTGAAGCATCGGAATCTATATCTAGTGTCACAGGGACGGTTCAAATCATAGACAGTAAGATGAGGCAGTATTCTTGTACTTAAGTCGGCATTGTGTTTTTGTATTCATTTCCGATGCAATTTCTGTGTTTCATAGTCACTAAGAAGGTCAGAGGGAAACAGTAATCCTGAAGTTAAGCATCGGAATCAATAACTAGTGTCACAGGAATGGTTCAAAGCATAGTCAGTAAGAAGTGTCAGTCTTCTTGTAGTTAAGTCGGCATTGTGCCTTTTGTATTGAATTCCGATGCAATATCTTTGTTTCATCGTCCATAAGAAGGTCCAAGGGATACAGTAAACCTGAAGTGAAGCATCGGAATCTATAACTAGTGTCACAGGACTGGTTCAAAAATAGACAGTAAGAAGAGTCAGTCTTCTTGTACTTAATTCGGCATTGTGCCTTTTGTATTTAATTCCGATGCAATTTCTGTGTTTCACCGTCAATAACAAGGTCAGAGGGATACATTTAACCTGAAGTGAAGCATCGGAATCCATAAGTAGTGTCACAGGAATGAGTCAAAACATAGTCAGTAAGAAGAGTCAGTCTTCTTGTATTTAAGTCGGCATTGTGCCTTTTGTATTTAATTCCGATGCAATATCTGTGCATCATCGTCAATAAGAAGGTCCATGGGATACGGTAAACCTAAAGTGAAGCATCGGAATCTATATCTAGTGTCACAGGGACGGTTCAAATCATAGACAGTAAGATGAGTCAGTATTCTTGTACTTAAGTCGGCATTGGGTTTTTGTATTTAATTCCGATGCAATGTCTGTGTTTCATCGTCAATAAGAAGGTCCAAGGGATACAGTAAACCTGAAGTGAAGCATCGGATTCTACAACTAGTGTCACAGGAATGGTTCAAAACATAGACAGTAAGAAGAATCAGTCTTCATGTACTTAAGTCGGCATTGTGCCTTTTCCATTTAATTCCCAGGTTATTTCTGTGTTTCATCGTCAATACGAAGGTCAGAGGGATACAGTTAACCTGAAGTGAGGCATCGGAATCTATAACTAGAGTCACAGGAATGGTTCAAAACATAGTCAGTAATAAGAGTCAGTCTTCTTGTACTTAAGTCGGCATTGTGCCTTTTGTATTTAATTCCGATGAAATTTCTGTGTTTCATCGTCAATAAGAAGGTCCAAGGGATACAGTAAACCTGGAGTGAAGCATCGGAATCAATAACTAGTGTCACAGGAAAGGTTCAAAGCATAGTCAGTAAGAAGAGTCAGTCTTCTTGTAGTTAAGTCGGCATTGTGCCTTTTGTATTGAATTCCGATGCAATATCTTTGTTTCATCGTCCATAAGAAGGTCCAAGGGATACAGTAAAGCTGAAGTGAAGCATCGGAATCTATAACTAGGATCACAGGACTGGTTCAAAAATAGACAGTAAGAAGAGTCAGTCTTCTTGTACTTAATTCGGCATTGTGCCTTTTGTATTTAATTCCGATGCAATTTCTGTGTTTCATCGTCACTAAGAAGGTCAGAGGGATACAGTAATCATGAAGTTAAGCATCGGAATCTATAACTAGTGTCACAGGAATGGTTCAAAGCATAGTTAGCAAAAAGAGTCAGTCTTCTTGTAGTTATGTCGGCATTGTGCCTTTTGTATTGAATTCCGATGCAATATCTTTGTTTCATCGTCCATAAGAAGGTCTAAGGGATACAGTAAACCTGAAGTGAAGCATCGGAATCTATAACTAGTGTCTCAGGAATGGTTCAAAAATAGACAGTAGGAAGAGTCAGTCTTCTAGTATTTAGGTCAACATTGTACATTTTCTATTTAATTCCGATGCAATCACTGTGTCTCATTGTCAATAAGACGGTCAGAGGGATACAGTAAACCTGAAGTGAAGCATCGGAATCCATAACTAGTGTCACAGGAGTGGTTCATAACATAGACAGTTGGAAGGGTCAGTCTTCTTGTACTTAAGCCGGCATTATGTCTTTTGTATTTAATTCCGATGCAATGTCTGTGTTTCATCGTCAATAAGAACGTCCAAGGGATACAGTAAACCTGAAGTGAAGCATCGGATTCTACAACTAGTGTCACAGGAATGGTTCAAATCATAGACAATAAGAAGAATCAGTCTTCATGTACTTAAGTCGGCATTGTGCCTTTTGAATTTAATTCCGATGCAATTTCTGTGTCTCATTGTCAATACGACGGTCAGAGGGATACAGTAAACCTGAAGTGAAGCATCGGAATCTATAACTAGTGTCACAGGAGTGGTTCAAAACATAGACAGTTGGAAGGGTCAGTCTTCTTGTACTTAAGTCGGCATTGTGTCTTTTGTATTTAATTCCGATGCAATGTCTGTGTTTCATCGTCAATAAGAACGTCCAAGGGATACAGTAAACCTGAAGTGAAGCATCGGATTCAACAACTAGTGTCACAGGAATGGTTCAAAACATAGACAGTAAGAAGAATCAGTCTTCATGTACTTAAGTCGGCATTGTGCCTTTTCCATTTAATTCCCAGGTTATTTCTGTGTTTCATCGTCAATAAGAAGGTCAGAGGGATACAGTTAACCTGATGTGAAGCATCGGAATCTATAACTAGAGTCACAGGAATGGTTCAAAACATAGTCAGTAATAAGAGTCAGTCTTCTTGTACTTAAGTCGGCATTGTGCCTTTTGTATTTAATTCCGATGAAATTTCTGTGTTTCATCGTCAATAAGAAGGTCCAAGTGATACAGTAAACCTGGAGTGAAGCATCGGAATCAATAACTAGTGTCACAGGAATGGTTCAAAACATAGTCAGTAAGAAGAGTCAGTCTTCTTGTAGTTAAGTCGGCATTGTGCCTTTTGTATTGAATTCCGATGCAATATCTTCATTTCATCGTCCATAAGAAGGTCCAAGGGATACAGTAAACCTGAAGTGAAGCATCGGAATCTATAACTAGGATCACAGGACTGGTTCAAAAATAGACAGTAAGAAGAGTCAGTCTTCTTGTACTTAATTCGGCATTGTGCCTTTTGTATTTAATTCCGATGGAATTTCTGTGTTTCATCGTCAATAAGAAGGTCAGTGGGATACATTTAACCTGAAGTGAAGCATCGGAATCAATAAGTAGTGTCACAGGAATGAGTAAAAACATAGTCAGTAAGAAGTGTCAGTCTTCGTGTATTTAAGTCGGCATTGTGCCTTTTGTATTTAATTCCGATGCAATATCTGTGCTTCATCGTCAATAAGAAGGTCCATGGGATACAGTAAACCTGGAGTGAAGCATCGGAATCTATATCTAGTGTCACAGGGACGGTTCAAAACATAGACAGTAAGATGAGTCAGTATTCTTGTACTTAAGTCGGCATTGGGTTTTTGTATTTATTTCCGATGCAATTTCTGTGTTTCATCGTCACTAAGAAGGTCAGAGGGATACAGTAATCTTGAAGTTAAGCATCGGAATCTATAACTAGTGTCACAGGAATGGTTCAAAGCATAGTTAGTAAGAAGAGTCAGTCTTCTTGTAGTTAAGTCGGCATTGTGCTTTTGTATTGAATTCCGATGCAATATCTTTGTTTCATCGTCAATAAGACTCTCCAAGGGATACAGTAAACCTGAAGTGAAGCATCGGAATCTATAACTAGTGTCTCAGGAATGGTTCAACATAGACAGTAGGAAGAGTCAGTCTTCTAGTACTTAAGTCAGCAATGTACATTTTCTATTTAATTCCGATGCAATCTCTGTGTCTCATTGCCAATAAGACGGTCAGAGGGATACAGTAAACCTGAAGTGAAGCATCAGAATCCATAACTAGTGTCACAGGAGTGGTTCAAAACGTAGACAGTTGGAAGGGTAAGTCTTCTTGTACTTAAGTCGGCATTATGTCTTTTGTATTTAATTCCGATGCAATGTCTGTGTTTCATCGTCAACAAGAAGGTCCAAGGGATACAGTAAACCTGAAGTGAAGCATCGAATTCTACAACTAGTGTCACAGGAATGGTTCAAATCATAGACAATAAGAAGAATCAGTCTTCATGTACTTAAGTAGGCATTGTGCCTTTTCCATTTAATTCCGAGGTTAATTCTGTTTTTCATCGTCAATAAGAAGGTCAGAGGGATACAGTAAACCTGAAGTGAAGCATCGGAATCCATAGCTAGTGTCACAAAAATGGTTCAAAACAAAGTCAGTAAGAAGAGTCAGTCTTCTTATACTTAAGTTGGCATTGTGCCTTTCGTATTTAATTCCGATGCAATTTCTGTGTTTCACCGTCAATACGAAGGTCCAAGGGATACAGTAAACCTGAAGTGAAGCATCGGAATCCATAACTAGTGTCACTGGAATTGTTCAAAACATAGACAGTAGGAAGAGTCAGTCTTCTTGTACTTAAGTCGGCATTGTGCCTTTTGTATTTAATTCCGATGCAATTTTTGTGTTTCATCGTCAATAAGAAGGACCAAGGGATACAGTAAACCTGAAGTGAAGCATCGGACTCTATAACTAGTGTCACAGAAATGGTTCAAATCATAGACAGTATAAGAGTCAGTCTTCTTGTACTTAAGTCGGCATTGTGCCTTTTCTATTTAATTCCGATGCAATTTCTGTGTTTCATCGTCAATAAGAAGTTCCAAGGGATATAGTAAACCTGGAGTGAAGCATCGCAATCTATAACTAGTGTCACAGGAATGGTTCAAAACATAGACAGTAAGAAGAGTCAGTCTTCTTGTACTTATGTGGAAAATGTGCCTTTTCCATTGAATTCCGATGCAATTTCAGTGTTTCATCGTCAATAAGAAGGTCAGAGGGATACAATAAACCCGAAGTGAAGCATCGGAATCTATAACTAGTGTCACAGGAAATGTTCAAAACATAGTCAGTAAGAACAGTCAGTCTTCTTGTCTTTAAGTCGGCATTGTGCCTTTTGTATTTAATTCCGATGCAATTTCTGTGTTTCATCGTCAATACGAAGGTCCAAGGGATACAATAAACCTGGAGTGTAGCATCGGAATCTATAACTAGTGGCACAGGAATGGATCAAAACATAGACAGTAAGAAGAGTGAGTCTTCTTGTACTTAAGTCGGCATTGTGAATTTAGTATTTAATTCCGATGAAATTTCTGTGTTTCATCGTCAATAAGAAGGTCAGAGGGATACAGTAAACCTGAAGAGAAGCATCGGAATGTATAACTAGTGTCACAGAAATGGTTCAAAACATAGTCAGTAAGAAGATTCAGTCGTTTTGTACTTAATTCGGCATTGTGCCTTTTGTGTTTAATTCCGATGCAATTACTGTGTTTCATCGTCCATAAGAAGGTCCAAGGGATACAGTAAACCAAAAGTGAAGCATCGGAATCTATAACTAGTGTCACAGGAATGGTTCAATACATAGTCAGTAGGAAAAGTCGGTCTTCATGTACTTCAGTCGGCATTGTGCCTTTTGTATTTAATTCCGATGCAATTTCTGTGTTTCATCATCAATACGAAGGTCAGAGGGATACAGCAAACCTGAAGTGAAGCATCGGAATCTATAACTAGTGTCACAGGAATGGTTCAAAACATAGACAGTAAGAAAAGTCGGTCGTCTTGTTCTTAAGTCGGCATTGTGCCTTTTCTATTTAATTGTGATGCAATTTCAGTGTTTTATCGTCAATAAGAAGGTCAGAGGGATACAGTAAACCTGAAGTGAAGCATCCGAATCTATAACTAGTGTCACAGGAATGGTTCAAAACATAGTCAGTAAGAAGAGTCTGTCTTCTTGTACTTAAGTCGGCATTGCGCCTTTTGTATTTAATTCCGATGCAATTTCTGTCTTTCATCGTCAATAAGAAGGTCAGAGGGATACAGTAAACCTGAAGTGAAGCATCGGAATCGATAACTAGTGTCACAGTAATGGTTCAAAACATAGTCAGTAAGAAGAGTCAGTCGTTTTGTACTTAATTCGGCATTGTGCCTTTTGTATATAATTCCGATGCAATTTCTGTCTTTCTTCGTCAATAAGAAGGACCGAGGGATACAGTAAACCTGAAGTGAAGCATCGGAATCTATAACTAGTGTCACTGGAATGGTTCAAAATATAGACAGTAAAAAGAGTCAGTCTTCTTGTACTTAAGTCGGCATTGTGCCTTTTGTACTTAATTCCGATGCAATTTCTGTGATTCATCGTCAATAAGAAGGCCCAAGGGATACTGTAAACCTGAAGTGAAGCATCGGACTCTACAACTAGTGTCTCAGAAATGGTTCAAAACATAGACAGTAGAAGAGTCAGTCTTCTTGTACTTAAGTCGGCATTTTGACTTTTGTATTTAATTCCAATGCAATTTCTGTGTTTCATCGTCAATACGAAGGTCCAAGGGAAACAGTAAACCTGAAGTGAAGCATCGGAATCTATAACTAGTGTCACAGGAATGGTTCAAATCATAGTCAGTAAGAAGAGTCAGTCTTCTTGAACTTAAATCGACATTGTGCCTTTTGTATTTATTTCCGATGCAATTTCTGTGTTTCATCGTCAATAAGAAGGTCAAAGGGATACAGTAAACCTGGAGTGTAGCATCGGAATCTATAACTAGTGTCACAGGAATGGTTCAAAACATAGACAGTAAGAAGAGTCAGTTTTCTTGTACTTAAGTCGGCATTGTGCCTTTTGTATTTAATTCCGATGCAATTTCCGTGTTTCATCGTCAATAAGTAGGTCAGAGGGATACAGTAAACTTGAAGTAAGTATCACAATCTATAACTAGTGTCACAGGAATTGTTCAAATCATAGTAAGTAAGAAGAGTCAGTCTTCTTGTACTTAAGTCGGCATTGTGCCTTTGTATTTAATTCCGATGCAATTTCTGTGTTTCATCGTCAATAAGAAGGTGCAAGGGATACAGTAAACCTGAAGTGAACCATCGGAATCTATAACTAGTGTCGCAGGAATGGTTCAAAGCATAGACAGTAAGAAAAGTCAGTCGTCTTGTACTTAAGTCGTTATTGTGCCTTTTCTATTTAATTCTGATGCAATTTCAGTGTTTCATCGTCAATAAGAAAGTCAGAGGGATACAATAAACCTGAAGTGAAGCATCGGAATCTATATCGAGTGTCACAGGAATGGTTCAAAACATAGACAGTAAGATGAGTCAGTCTTCTTGTACTTAGTCGGCATTTTGCCTTTTGTGTTTAATTCCGATGCAATTTCTGTGTTTCATCGGCAGTACGAAGGTCCAAGGGATACAGTAAACCTGAAGTGAAGCATCGGAATCTATAACTAGTGTCACTGGAATGGTTCAAAATATGGACAGTAAGATGAGTCAGTCTTCTTGTACTTTAGCCGGCATTGTGCCTTTTGTGTTTAATTCCGATTCAATAAATGTGATTCATCGTCAATAAGAAGGCCCAAGGGATTCAGTAAACCTGAAGTGAAACATCGGACTCTGAGACTAGTGTCACAGAAATGGTTCAAAACATAGACGGTAGAAGAGTCAGTCTTCTTGTACTTAAGTCGGCATTTTGCCTTTTGTATTTAATTCCGATGCAATTTCTGAGTTTCATCGCCATTAAGAAGGTCCAGGGAAACAGTAAACCTGAAGTGAAGCATCAGATTCTATAACTAGTGTCAAAGGAATGGTTCAAATCCTAGTCTGTAAGAAGTGTCAGTCTTGTTGTCCGTAAGTCGGCATTGTGCCTTTTGTATTTAATTCCGATGCAATTTCTGTGTTTCATCGGCAATATGGTCAGAGGGATAAGTAAACCTGAAGTGAAGCATCGGAATCTATTACTAGTGTCACAGGAATGGTTCAAAACATAGACAGTGGGAAGAGTCAGTCTTCTTGTACTTAAGTCGGCATTGTGCCTTTTGTATTTAATTCCGATTCAATTTCTGAGTTTCATCGTCAATAAGAAGGTCCAGGGTATACAGTAAACCTGAAGTGAAACAACGGAATCTATAACTACTGTCACAGGAATGGTTCAAAACATAGTCAGTAATAAGAGTCAGTCTTCTTGTACTTAAGTCGGCATTGTACCTTTTCTATTTAATTCACTTGCAATTTCTGTGTTTCATCGTCAATAAGAAGGTCCAAGGGATACAGTAAACCTGGAGTGAAGCATCGGAATCTATAACTAGTGTCACAGGAATGGTTCAAAACATAGACAGTAAAAAGAGTCAGTTTTCGTTTACTTAAGTCGGCATTTTGCCCTTTGTATTTAATTCCGATGCAATTTCTGTGATTCATCGTCAATAAGAAGGTCCAAGAGATACAGTAAAACTGAAGTCAAGCATCGGAATCTATAACTAGTCTCACAGGAATGGTTCACAACATAGCCAGTAAGAAGAGTCAGTCTTCTTGCACTTAAGTAGGCATTGTGGCGTTTCTATTTAATTCCGATGCAATTTCTGTGTTTCATCGTCAATAAGAAGGTCAGAGGGATACAGTAAACCTGAAGTGAAGCATCGGGATCTATAACTAGTGTCACAGGAATGGTTCAAAACATAGTCAGTAAGAAGAGTCAGTCTTCTTCTCCTTAAGTCGGCATTGTGCCTTTTGTATTTAATTCCGATGAATTTTCTGTGTTTCATCGTCAATAAGAAGGTCCAAGGGATACAGTAAACCTGGAGTGAAGCATCGGAATCTATAACTTGTGTCACAGGAATGGTTCAAAGCATAGACAGTAAGAAGAGTCAGTCTTCTTGTACTTAAGTCGGCATTGTGCCTTTTCTATTCAATTCCGATTGATTTTCTGTGTTTCATCGTCAATAAGAAGGTACAAGGGATACAGTAAAACTGGAGTGAAGCATCGGAATCTATAACTAGTGTCAATGGAATGGTTCAAATCATAGACAGTAGAAGAGTCAGTCTTCTTGTACTTAATTCGGCATTGTACCTTTTGTATTTAATTCCGATGCAATTTCTGTGTTTCATCGTCAATTAGAAGGTCCAAGGGATCCAGTAAACCGGAAGTGAAAGATCGGAATCTATAACTAGTGTCACAGGAATGGTTCAAACCATAGAGATTAGGAAGAGTCAGACTTCTTGTACATAAGTCGGCATTGTGCCTTTTGTATTTAATTCCGATGCAATTTCTGTGTTTCATCGTCAATAAGAAAGTCCTAGGAATACAGTAAACCTGAAGTGAAGCATCGGAATCTATAACTAGTGTCACAGGAATGGTTCAAACATAGACAGTAAGAAGAGTCAGTCTTCTTGTACTTAAGTCGGCATTGTGCCTTTTGTATTTAATTCCGAGCAATTTCTGTGTTTCATTGTTAATAAGAAGGTCAGAGGGATACAGAAAACCTGATGTGAAGCATCGGAATCTATAACTAGTGTCACAGGAATGGTTCAAAACATAGCCTGTAAGAAGAGTCAGTCTTCTTGTACTTAAGTAGGCATTGTGGCGTTTCTATTTAATTCCGATGCAATTTCTCTGTTTCATCGTCAATTAGAAGGTCAGAGGGATACAGTAAACCTGAAGTCAAGCATCCGAATCTATAACTAGTGTCACAGGAATGGTTCAAAGCATAGTCAGTAAAAAGAGTCTGTCTTCTTGTACTTAAGTCGGCATTGTGCCCTTTGTATTTAATTCCGATTCAATTTCTGTGTTTCATCGACAATAAGAACGTCAGAGGGGTACAGAAAACCTGAAGTGAAGCATCGGAATCTATAACTAGTGTCACAGGAATGGTTCAAATCATAGTAAGTAAGAAGAGTCAGTCTTCTTGTACTTAAATCGACATTGTGCCTTTTGTATTTATTTCCGATGCAATTTCTGTGTTTCATCGTCAATAAGAAGGTCAAAGGGATACAGTAAACCTGGAGTGTAGCATCGGAATCTATAACTAGTGTCACAGGAGTGGTTCAAAACATAGACTGTAAGAAGAGTCAGTCTTCGTGTACTTAAGTCGGCATTTTGCCATTTGTATTTAATTACGATGCAATTTCTGTGTTTCATCGTCAATAAGAAGCTCAGAGGGATACAGTAAACCTGACGTGAAGCATCGGAATCTATAGCTAGTGTCACAGGAATGGTTCAAAACACAGTCAGTAAGAAGAGTCAGTCTTCTTGTCCTTAAGTCGGCATTGTGCCTTTTGTATTTAATTCCGATGCAATTTCTGTGTTTCATCGTCAATAAGAAGGTCCAAGGGATACAGTAAACCTGAAGTGAAGCATCGGAATCTATACCTAGTGTCACAGGAATGGTTCTAAACATACACAGTAAGAAGAGTCAGTCTTCTTGTACTTAAGTCGGCATTGTGCCTTTTGTATTTAATTCCGATGCAATTTCTGTGTTTCATCGTCAATAAGAAGGTCCAAGGGATACAGTAAACCTGAAGTGAAGCATCGGAATCTATACCTAGTGTCACAGGAATGGTTCTAAACATAGACAGTAAGAAAAGTCAGTCTTCTTGTACTTAAGTCGTTATTGTGCCTTTTCTATTTAATTCTGATGCAATTTCAGTGTTTCATTGTCAATTAGAGGGTCAGAGGGATACAATAAAGCTGAAGTGAAGCTTCGGAATCTATATCTAGTGTCACAGGAATGGTTCAAAACATAGACAGTAAGATGAGTCAGTGTTCTTGTACTTAAGTCGGCATTTTGCCTTTTGTGTTTAATTCCGATGCAATTTCTGTGTTTCATCGTCAGTACGAAGGTCCAAGGGATACAGTAAACCTGAAGTGAAGCATCGGAATCTATAACTAGTGTCACAGGAATGGTTCAAACATAGTCAGTAGGAAGTGTCGGTCTTCATGTACATAAGTCGGCATTGTGTCTTTTGTATATAATTCCGATGCAATTTCTGTCTTTCATCGTCAATAAGAAGGACCAAGGGATACAGTAAACCTAAAGTGAAGCATCGGAATCTATAACTAGTGTCACAGGAGTGGTTCAAAACATAGACAGTAAGAAGAGTCAGTCTTCGTGTACTTAAGTCGGCATTTTGCCATTTGTATTTAATTACGATGCAATTTCTGTGTTTCATCGTCAATAAGAAGCTCAGAGGGATACAGTAAACCTGACGTGAAGCATCGGAATCTATAGCTAGTGTCACAGGAATGGTTCAAAACACAGTCAGTAAGAAGAGTCAGTCTTCTTGTCCTTAAGTCGGCATTGTGCCTTTTGTATTTAATTCCGATGCAATTTCTGTGTTTCATCGTCAATAAGAAGGTCCAAGGGATACAGTAAACCTGAAGTGAAGCATCGGAATCTATACCTAGTGTCACAGGAATGGTTCTAAACATAGACAGTAAGAAGAGTCAGTCTTCTTGTACTTAAGTCGGCATTGTGCCTTTTGTATTTAATTCCGATGCAATTTCTGTGTTTCATCGTCAATAAGAAGGTCCAAGGGATACAGTAAACCTGAAGTGAAGCATTGGAATCTATAACTAGTGTCACAGGAATGGTTCAAATCATAGTCTGTAAGAAGTGTCAGTCTTGTTGTCCGTAAGTCGGCATTGTGCCTTTTGTATTTAATTACGATGCAATTTCTGGGTTTCATCGGCAATATGGTCAGAGGGATAAGTAAACCTGAAGTGAAGCATCGGAATCTATTACTAGTGTCACAGGATAGGTTCAAAACATAGACAGTAGGAAGAGTCAGTCTTCTTGTACTTAAGTCGGCATTGTTCCTTTTGTATTTAATTCCGATGCAATTTCTGTGTTTCATCGTCAATAAGAAGGTCCAAGGTATACAGTAAACCTGAAGTGAAACATCGGAATCTATAACTACTGTCACAGGAATGGTTCAAATCATAGTCAGTAATAAGAGTCAGTTTTCTTGTACTTAAGTCGGCATTGTACCTTTTCTATTTAATTCCGATGCAATTTCTGTGTTTCATCGTCAATAAGAAGGTCCAAGGGATACAGTAAACGTGGAGTGAAGCATCGGAATCTATAACTAGTGTCACAGGAATGGTTCACAACATAGCCAGTAAGAAGAGTCAGTCTTCTTGTACCTAAGTAGCCATTGTGGCGTTTCTATTTAATTCCGATGCAATTTCTGTGTTTCATCGTCAATAAGAAGGTCAGAGGGATACAGTAAACCTGAAGTGAAGCATCGGGATCTATAACTAGTGTCACAGGAATGGTTCAAAACATAGTCAGTAAGAAGAGTCAGTCTTCTTGTCCTTAAGTCGGCATTGTGCCTTTTGTATTTAATTCCGATGAATTTTCTGTGTTTCATCGTCAATAAGAAGGTCCAAGGGATACAGTAAACCTGGAGTGAAGCATCGGAATCTATAACTTGTGTCACAGGCATGGTTCAAAGCATAGACAGTAAGAAGAGTCAGTCTTCTTGTTCTTAAGTCGGCATTGTGCCTTTTCTATTCAATTCCGATGCAATTTCTGTGTTTCATCGTCAATAAGAAGGTACAAGGGATACAGTAAAACTGGAGTGAAGCATCAGTATCTATAACTAGTGTCAATGGAATGGTTCAAATCATAGACAGTAGAAGAGTCAGTTTTCTTGTACTTAATTCGGCATTGTACCTTTTGTATTTAATTCCGATGCAATTTCTGTGTTTCATCGTCAATTAGAAGGTCCAAGGGATTCAGTAAACCTGAAGTGAAGGATCGGAATCTATAACTAGTGTCACAGGAATGGTTCAAACCATAGAGATTAGGAAGAGTCAGACTTCTTGTACTTAAGTCGGCATTGTGCCTTTTGTATTTAATTCCGACGCAATTTCTGTGTTTCATCGTCAATAAGAAAGTCCTAGGAATACAGTAAACCTGAAGTGAAGCATCGGAACCTATAACTAGTGTCACAGGAATGGTTCAAACATAGACAGTAAGAAGAGTCAGTCTTCTTGTACTTAAGTCGGCATTGTGCCTTTTGTATTTAATTCCGATGCAATTTCTGTGTTTCATCGTCAATAGGAAGGTCAGAGGGATACAGAAAACCTGATGTGAAGCATCGGAATCTATAACTAGTGTCACAGGAATGGTTCAAAACATAGCCTGTAAGAAGAGTCAGTCTTCTTGTACTTAAGTAGGCATTGTGGCGTTTCTATTTAATTCCGATGCAATTTCTCTGTTTCATCGTCAATTAGAAGGTCAGAGGGATACAGTAAACCTGAAGTCAAGCATCCGAATCTATAACTAGTGTCACAGGAATGGTTCAAAACATAGTCAGTAAAAAGAGTCTATCTTCTTGTACTTAAGTCGGCATTGTGCCCTTTGTATTTAATTCCGATGCAATTTCTGTGTTTCATCGTCAATAAGAAGGTCAGAGGGGTACAGTAAACCTGAAGTGAGCATCGGAATCTATAACTAGTGTCAAAGGCAGGTTCAAAACATAGACGGTAAGATGAGTCAGTCTTCATGTACTTAAGTCGGCATTGTGCCTTTTGTATTAAATTCCGACGCAATTTCTGTGTTTCATCGTCAACAAGCTGGTCCAAGGGATACAGTAAACCTCAAGTGAAGCATCGGAATTTATAACTAGGGTCACAGGAATGGTTCAAAATATAGACAGTAGGAAGAGTCAGTCTTCTTGTACTTAAGTCGGCATTGTGCCTTTTGTATTTAATTCCGATGCAATTTCTGTGTTTCATCGTCAATAAGAAGGTCCAAGGGATACAGAAAAACTGAAGTCAAGCATCGGAATCCATAACTAGTGTCACAGGAATGGTTCAAAACGTAGCCAGTAAGAAGAGTCAGTCTTCTTGTACCTAAGTAGGAATTGTGGCGTTTCTATTTATTTCCGATTAAATTTCTGTGTTTCATCGTCAATAAGAAGGTCAGAGGGATACAGTAAACCTGAAGTGAAGCATCAGTATCTATAACTAGTGTCACAGGAATGGTTCAAAACATAGTCAGTAAGAAGAGTCAGTCTTCTTGACTTAAGTCGGCATTGTGCCTTTTGTATTTAATTCCGATGCAATTTCTGTTTTTCATCGTCAATAAGATGGTCCAAGGGATACAGTAAACCTGAAGTGAAGCATCGGAATCTATAACTAGTGTCACAGGAATGGTTCAAAACATAGACAGTACGAAAAGTCAGTCGTCTTGTACTTAAGTCGGCATTGTGACTTTTCTATTTAATTCCGATGCAATTTTTGTGTTTCATCGTCAATAAGAAGGTCAGGGGGATACAGTATACCTGAAGTGAAGCATCCGAATCCATAACTAGTGTCACAGTAATGGTTCAAATCATAGTCAGTAAATAGAGTCAGTCTTCTTGTACTTTAGTCGGCATTGTGCCTATTGTATTTAATTCCGATGCAATTTCTGTGTTTCATCGTCAATAAGAGGGTCAGAGGGAAACAGTAAACCTGAAGTGAAGCATCGGAATCTATAACTAGTGTCACAGGAATGGTTCAAAACATAGTCAGTATGAAGAGTCAGTCTTTATGTACCTAAATCTTCATTGTGCCTTTTGTGTTTAATTCTGATGCAATTTCAGTGTTTCATCGTCAATAAGAAGGTCAGAGGGATACAGTAAACCTGAAGTGAAGCATCGGAATCTATAACTAGTGTCACAAGGAATGGTTCAAAACATGGACAGTAAGATGAGTCAGTCTTCTTGTACTTAAATCGGCAATGTGCCTTTTGTGTTTAATTCCGATGCAAAATCTGTGTTTCATCGTCAGTAAGAAGGTCCTAGGGATACAGTAAACCTCAAGTGAAGCATCGGAATCTATAACTAGTGTCACACGAATGGTTCAAAACATAGTCAGTAGGCAGTGTCGGTCTTCATGTACTTAAGTCGGCATTGTGCCTTTTGTATATAATTCCGATGCAATTTCTGTCTTTGATCGTCAATAAGAAGGACCAAGGGATACAGTAAACCTGAAGTGAAGCATCAGAATCTATAAATAGTGTCACTGGAATGGTTCAAAATATGGACAGTAAGAAGAGTCAGTCTTCTTGTACTTTAGTCGGCATTGTGCCTTTTGTGTTTAATTAAGATTCAATTTCTGTGATTCATCGTCTATAAGAAGGCCCAAGGGATACAGTAAACCTGACGTGTAGCATCGGACTCTGCAACTAGTGTCACAGAAATGGTTCAAAGCATAGACAGTAGAAGAGTCAGTCTTCTTGTCCTTAAGTCGGCATTTTGCCTTTTGTATTTAATTCCAATGCAATTTCTGAGTTTCATCGTCAATAAGAAGGTCCAGGGAAACAGTAAACCTGAAGTGAAGCATCGGAATCTATAACTAGTGTCACAAGAATGGTTCAAATCATCTTTAGTAAGAAGAGTCAGTGTTCTTGTCCTTAAGTCGGCATTGTGCCTTTTGTATTTAATTCCGATGCAATTTCTGTGTTTCATCGGCAATATGGTCAGAGGGATAAGTAAACCGGGAGTGAAGCATCGGAATCTATAACTAGTGTCACAGGAATGGTTCAAAACATAGACAGTAAAAAGAGTCAGTCTTCTTGTACTTAAGTCGGCATTGAGCCTTTTCTATTTATTGCCGATGTAATTTCTGTGTTTCATCGTCAATAAGAAGGTCAGAGGGATACAATAAACCTGAAGTGAAGCATCAGAATCAATAACTAGTGTCACAGGAATGGTTCAAAACATAGACACTTAGAAGAGTCAGTTTTCGTGTACTTAAGTAGGCATTTTGTCCTTTGTATTTAATTCCGATGCAATTTCTGTGATTCATCGTCAATAAGAAGGTCCAAGGGATACAGTAAAACTGAAGTCAAGCATCGGAATATACAACCAGAGTCACAGGAATGGTTCAAAGCATAGCCAGAAAATGAGTCAGTCTTCTTGTACTTAAGTAGCCATTGTGGCGTTTCTATTTAATTCCGATGCAATTTCTGTGTTTCATCGTCAATAAGAGGGAACAAGGGATATAGTAAAACTGGAGTGAAGCATCGGAATCTATAACTAGTGTCAATGGAATGGTTCAAAACGTAGACAGTAAGAAGAGTCAGTCTTCTTGTACTTAATTCGGTATTCTGCCTTTTGTATTTAATTCCGATGCAATTTCTGCGTTTCATCGTCAATAAGAAGGTCCAGGGGATACAGTAAACCTGAGGCGATGCATCGGAATCTATAAGTAGTGTCACAGGAATGGTTCAAAACATAGTCAGTAGGAAGAGTCGATCTTCATGTGCTGAAGTTGGCATTGTGCCTTTTGTATTTAATTCCGATGCAATTTCTGTGTTTCATCGTCAATAAGAAGGTCCAAGGGATCCAGTAAACCTGAAGTGAAGCATCGGAATCTATAACTAGTGTCACAGGAATGGTTCAAACCATAGCCATTAGGAAGAGTCAGTCTTCTTTTACTTAAGTCGGCATTGTGCCTTTTGTATTTAATTCCGATGCAATTTCTGTGTTTCATCGTCAATACGAAGGTCCAAGGAATACAGTAAACCTGAAGTGAAGCATCGGAATCTATAACTACTGTCACAGGAATGGTTCAAACATAGACAGTAAGAAGAGTCAGTCTTCTTGTACTTAAGTCGGCATTGTGCCTTTTGTATTTAATTCCGATGCAATTTCTGTGTTTCATCGTCAATAAGAAGGTCAAAGGGATACAGTAAACCTGAAGTGAAGCATCGCAATCTATAACTAGTGTCACAGGAATGGTTTAAACATAGTCAGTAAGAAGAGTCAGTCTTCTTGTACTTAAGTCGGCATTGTGCCTTTCGTGTTTAATTCCGATGCAATTTCTGTGTTTCATCGTCAATAAGAAGGTCAGAGGGATACAGTAAACCTGAAGTCAAGCATCGGAATCTATAACTAGTGTCACAGGAATGGTTCAAACATAGCCAGTAAGAAGAGTCAGTCTTCTTGTACTTAGGTAGGCATTGTGGCGTTTCTATTTAATTCCGATGCAATTTCTGTGTTTCATCGTCAATAAGAAGGTGAGAGGGATACAGTAAACCTGAAGTGTAGCATCGGGATCTATAACTAGTGTCACAGGAATGGTTCAAAACATCGTCAGTAAGAAGAGTCAGTTTCTTGTACTTAAGTCGGCATTGTGCCTTTTGTATTTAATTCCGATGCAATTTCTGTGTTTCATCGTCAATAAGAAGGTCCAAGGGATACATTAAACCTGAAATGAAGCATCTGATTCTATAACTAGTGTCACAGGAATGGTTCAAAACATAGACAGTAAGAAAAGTCAGTTGTCTTGTAGTTAAGTCGGCATTGTGCCTTTTTTATTTAATTCCGATGCAATTTCTGTGTTTCATCGTCAATAAGATGGTCTAAGGGATACAGTAAACCTCAAGTGAAGCATCGGGATCTATAACTAGTGTCACAGGAATGGTTCAAAACATCGTCAGTAAGAAGAGTCAGTTTCTTGTACTTAAGTCGGCATTGTGCCTTTTGTATTTAATTCCGATGCAATTTCTGTGTTTCATCGTCAATAAGAAGGTCCAAGGGATACATTAAACCTGAAATGAAGCATCTGATTCTATAACTAGTGTCACAGGAATGGTTCAAAACATAGACAGTAGGAAGAGTCAGTCTTCTTGTACTTAAGTAAGCATTGTGCCTTTTGTATTTAATTCCGGTGCAATTTCTGTGTTTCATCGTCAATAAGAAGGTCCAAGGGATACAGAAAAACTGAAGTCAAGCATCGGAATCTATAACTAGTGTCACAGGAATGGTTCAAAGCGTAGCCAGTAAGAAGAGTCAGTCTTCTTGTACCTAAGTAGGAATTGTGGCGTTTCTATTTAATTCCGATGCAAATTCTGTGTTTCATCATCAATAATAAGGTAAGAGGGATACAGTAAACCTGAATGAAGCATCGGGATCTATAACTAGTGTCACAGGAATGGTTCTAGCATAGTCAGCAAGAAGAGTCAGTCTTCTTGTACTTAAGTCGGCATTGTGCATTTTGTATTTAATTCCGATGCAATTTCTGTTTTTCATCGTCAATAAGAAGGTCCAAGGGATACAGCAAACCTGAAGTGAAGCATCGGAATCTATAACTAGTGTCACAGGAATGGTTCAAAACATAGACAGTACGAAAAGTCAGTCGTCTTGTACTTAAGTTGGCATTGTGCCTTTCTATATAATTCCGATGCAATTTCTGTGTTTCATCGACAATAAGAAGGTCAGGGGGATACAGTAAACCTGAAGTGAAGCATCCGTATCCATAACTAGTGTCACAGGAATGGTTCAAAACATAGTCAGTATGAAGAGTCAGTTTTTATGTACCTATGTCTGCATTGTGCCTTTTGTGTTTCATTCCGATGCAATTTCTGTGTTTCATCGTCAATAAGAAGGTCCAAGGGATACAGTAAACCTGAAATGAAGCATCTGATTCTATAACTAGTGTCACAGGAATGGTTCAAACATAGACAGTAAGAAGAGTCAGTCTTCTTGTACTTAATTCGGCATTGTGCATTTTGTATTTAATTCCGATGCAATTTCTGAGTTTCATCGTCAATAAAAAAGTCAGAGGGATACAGTAAACTTGAAGTGAAGCATCGCAATCTATAACTAGTGTCACAGGAATGGTTCAAACATAGACAGTAAGAAGAGTCAGTCTTCTTGTACTTAAGTCGGCATTGTGCCTTTTGTATTTAATTCCGATGCGATATCTGTGTTTCATCGTCAATAAGAAGGTCAGAGGGATACAGTAAACCTGAAGTCAAGCATCGGAATCTATAACGAGTGTCACAGGAATGGTTCAAAACATAGCCAGTAAGAAGAGTCAGTCTTCTTGTACTTAGGTATGCATTGTGGCGTTTCTATTTAATTCCGATGCAATATCTGTGTTTCATCGTCAATAAGAAGGTCAGAGGGATACAGTAAACCTGAAGTCAAGCATCGGAATCTATAACTAGTGTCACAGGAATGGTTCAAAACATAGCCAGTAAGAAGAGTCAGTTTCTTGTACTTAAGTCGGCATTGTGCCTTTTGTATTTAATTCCGATGCAATTTCTGTTTTTCATCGTCAATAAGAAGGTCCAAGGGATACAGTAAACCTGAAGTGAAGCATCGGAATCTATAACTAGTGTCACAGGAATGGTTCAAAACATAGAAAGTACGAAAAGTCAGTCGTCTTGTACTTAAGTCGGCATTGTGCCTTTTGAATTTTATTCCGATGCAATTTCTGTGTCTCATCGTCAATAAGAAGGTCTAAGGGATACAGTAAACCTGGAGTGAATCATCGGAATCTATAACTAGTGTCACAGGAATGGTTCAAAACACAGACATTAAGAAGAGTCAGTCTTCTTGTACTTAAGTCGGCATTGTGCCTTTTGTGTTTAATTCCGATGCAATTTCTGGGTTTCATCGTCAAAATGAAGGTCCAAGGGATACAGTAAACCTCAAGTGATGCATCGGAATCTATAACTAGTGTCACAGGAATGGTTCAAAACATAGTCAGTAGGAAGAGTCGGTCTTCATGTAATGAAGTCGTTATTGTGCCTTTTGTATATACTTCCGATGCAATTTCTGTGTTTCATCGTCAATACGAAGGTCCAAGGGATACAGTAAACCGGAAGTGAAGCATCGGAATCTATAACTAGTGTCACAGGAATTGTTCAAAACAAGGTCAGTAAGAAGAGTCAGTCTTCTTGTCCTTAAGTCGGCATTGTGCCTTTTGTATTTAATTCCGATGCAATTTCTGTGTTTCATCGTCAATAAGAAGGTCCAAGGGATACAGTAAACCTGGAGTGTAGCATCGGAATCTATAAGTAGTGTCACAGGAATGGTTCAAAGCATAGACAGTAGGAAGAGTCAGTCTTCGTGTACTTCTGTGTCATTTTTACTTTTGTATTTAATTCCGATGCAATTTCTGTGTTTCATCGCCAATAACAAGGTCCAAGGGATACAGTAAACCTGGAGTGAAGCATCGGAATCTATACCTAGTGTCATCGGAATGGTTCAAAACATAGTCAGTCAGAAGAGTCAGTCTTCTTGTACTTAAGTCGGCATTGTGCCTTTTGAATTGTATTCCGATGCAATTTCTGTGTCTCATCGTCAATAAGAAGGTCCAAGGGATGCAGTAAACCTGGAGTGAATCATCGGAATCTATAACTAGTGTCACAGGAATGATTCAAAACACAGACATTAAGAAGAGTCAGTCTTCTTGTACTTAAGTCGGCATTGTGCCTTTCGTGTTTAATTCCGATGCAATTTCTGTGTTTCATCGTCAATAAGAAGGTCAGAGGGATACAGTAAACCTGAAGTCAAGCATCGGAATCTATAACTAGTGTCACAGGAATGGTTCAAACATAGCCAGTAAGAAGAGTTAGTCTTCTTGTACTTAGGTAGGCATTGTGGCGTTTCTATTTAATTGCGATGCAATTTCTGTGTTTCATCGTCAATAAAAAGGTGAGAGGGATACAGTAAACCTGAAGTGTAGCATCGGGATCTATAACTATTGTCACAGGAATGGTTCAAAACATCGTCAGTAAGAAGAGTCAGTTTCTTGTACTTAAGTCGGCATTGTGCCTTTTGTATTTAATTCCGATGCAATTTCTGTGTTTCATCGTCAATAAGAAGGTCCAAGGGATACATTAAACCTGAAATGAAGCATCTGATTCTATAACTAGTGTCACAGGAATGGTTCAAAACATAGACAGTAAGAAAAGTCAGTTGTCTTGTAGTTAAGTCGGCATTGTGCCTTTTTTATTTAATTCCGATGCAATTTCTGTGTTTCATCGTCAATAAGATGGTCTAAGGGTTACAGTAAACCTCAAGTGAAGCATCGGGATCTATAACTAGTGTCACAGGAATGGTTCAAACATAGCCAGTAAGAAGTGTCAGTCTTCTTGTACTTAGGTAGGCATTGTGGCGTTTCTATTTAATTGCGATGCAATTTCTGTGTTTCATCGTCAATAAAAAAGTGAGAGGGATACAGTAAACCTGAAGTGTAGCATCGGGATCTATAACTAGTGTCACAGGAATGGTTCAAAACATAGTCAGTATGAAGAGTCAGTCTTTATGTACCTATGTCTGCATTGTGCCTTTTGTGTTTCATTCCGATGCAATTTCTGTGTTTCATCGTCAATAAGAAGGTCCAAGGGATACAGTAAACCTGAAAAGAAGCATCTGATTCTATAACTAGTGTCACAGGAATGGTTCAAACATAGACAGTAAGAAGAGTCAGTTTCTTGTACTTAAGTCGGCATTGTGCCTTTTGTATTTAATTCCGATGCAATTTCTGTGTTTCATCGCCAATAAGAAGGTCCAAGGGATACAGTAAACCTGGAGTGAGGCATCGTAATCTATAACTAGTGTCACAGGAATGGTTCAAAACATTGACAGTAAGAAGAGTCAGTCTTCTTGTACTTAAGTCGGCATTGTGCCTTTTGTATTTAATTCCGATACAATATCTGAGTTTCATCGTCAATAAGATGCTCAGAGGGATACAGTAATCCTGAAGTGAAGCATCGGAATTTATAACTAGTGTCACAGGAATCGTTCAAAATATAGTCAGTAAGAAGAGTCAGTCTTCTTGTACTTAAGTCGGCATTGTGCCTTTTGTATTGAATTCCGATGCAATTTCTGTGTTTCATCGTCAATAAGAAGGACCAAGGGATACAGTAAACCTGGAGTGAAGCATCGGAATCTATAACGAGTGTCACATTGATGGTTCAAAACATAGGTAGTAAGAAGAGTCAGTCTTCTCGTTCTTAAGACGGCATTGTGCATTTTGTATTTAATTCCGATGCAATTTCTGTGTTTCATCGTCAATAAGAAGGTCACAGGGATACAGTTATCTTGAAGTGTAGCATCGGAATCTATAACTAGTGACACAGGAATGGTTCAAGCATAGTCAGTAAGAATAGTCAGTCTTCATATACTTAAGTCATCATTGTGCATTTTCTATTTAATTCTGATGCAATATCTGTGTTTCATCGTCAATAAGAAGTTCCAAGGATACAGTAAACCTCGAGCGAAGCATCGGAGTCTATAACTAGTGTCACAGGAATGGTACAAATCATAGACAGTAAGAAGAGACAGACTTCTTTTACTTAAGTCGACATTGTGTTTTGTATTTAATTCCGATGCAATTTCTGTGTTTCATCGTCAATAAGAAGGTCCAAGGGATACAGTAAACTTGGAGTGAAGCATCGGAGTCAATAAGTAGTGTCACAGGACTGGTTCAAAAATAGACAGTAAGGAGAGTCAGTGTTCTTGTACCTAGTTCTGCATTGTGCCTTTTGTATTTAATTCCGATGCAATTTCTATGTTACATCGTCAATAAGAAGGTCCAAGTGATACAGTAATCCTGAAGTGAAGCAACCGAATTTATAACTAGTGTCACAGGAATGGTTCAAAATATAGTCAGTAAGAAGAGTCAGTCTTCTTGTACTTAAGTCGGCATTGTGCCTTTTGTATTGAATTCCGATGCAATTTCTGTGTTTCATCGTCAATAAGATGGACCAAGGGATACAGTAAACCTGGAGTGAAGCATCGGAATCTATAACTAGTGTCACAGGGATGGTTCAAAACATAGGCAGTAAGAAGAGTCAGTCTTCTCGTTCTTAAGTCGGCATTGTGCATTTTGTATTTAATTCCGATGCAATTTCTGTGTTTCATCTTCAATAAGAAGGTCAGAGGGATACAGTTATCTTGAAGTGTAGCATCGGAATCTATAACTAGTGACACAGGAATGGTTCAAAACATAGTCAGTAAGAATAGTCAGTCTTCATATACTTAAGTCATCATTGTGCATTTTCTATTTAATTCTGATGCAATATCTGTGTTTCATCGTCAATAAGAAGGTCCAAGGGATACAGTAAACCTCGAGTGAAGCATCGGAGTCTATAACTAGTGTCACAGGATGGTACAAATCATAGACAGTAAGAAGAGACACACTTCTTTTACTTAAGTCGACATTGTGTTTTGTATTTAATTCCGATGCAATATCTGTGTGTTTCATCGTCTCTAAGAAGGTCAGAGGGATACAGTAATCCAGAAGTTAAGCATCGGAATCCATAACTAGTGTCACAGAAATTTTTCAAAGCATAGTCAGTAACAAGAGTCATTCTTCAAGTAGTTACGTGGGCATTGTGCCTTTTGTATTGAATTCCGATGCAATTTCTGTGTTTCATCGTCAATAAGAATGTCCAAGGGATACAGTAAATCTGAAGTGAAGCATCGGAATCTATGACTAGTGTCACAGGAATGGTTCAAAACATAGACAGTAGGAAGAGTCAGTCTTCTTGTCCTTAAGTCGGCATTGTGCCTCTTGTATTTAATTCCGATGCAATTGCTGTGTTTCATTGTCATTGAGAAGGTCCAAGGGATACAGTTAACCTGGAGTGAAGCATCGGAATCTATAACTAGTGTCACAGTAATGGTACAAAACATAGACAGTAGGAAGAGTCAGTCTTCTTGTACTTAAGTCGGCATTGTGCCTTTTGTATTTCATTCCGATGCAATTTCTGTGTTTCATCGTCAATAAGAAGGTCAGAGGGTACAGTAAACCTGAAGTGAAGCATCGGAATCCAAAACTAGTGTCACAGGAATGGTTCAAATCATGGACAGTAGGAAGGGCCAGTCTTCATGTACTTAAGTCGGCATTGTGCCTTTTCCATTTATTTCCCAGGTTATTTTTGTGTTTCATCGTCAATAAGAAGGTCAGAGGGATACAGTAAACCT
The DNA here is from genome assembly GCF_021461385.2 of Schistocerca piceifrons. NCBI lineage: Eukaryota > Metazoa > Arthropoda > Insecta > Orthoptera > Acrididae > Schistocerca > Schistocerca piceifrons. Next base: position 3,074,600 of record NW_025727724.1, on the reverse strand, counting down.
GAAGTGAAGCATCGGAATCCATAGCTAGTGTCACAGAAATGGTTCAAAACATAGTCAGTAAGAAGAGTCAGTCTTCTTATACTTAAGTTGGCATTGTGCCTTTCGTATTTAATTCCGATGCAATTTCTGTGTTTCACCGTCAATAAGAAGGTCCAAGAGATGCAGTAAACCAGGAGTGTAGCATCGTAATCTATAACTAGTGTCACAGGAAAGCTTCAAATCATAGACAGTAAGAAAAGTCAGTCCTCGTGTACTTAAGTCGCATTTTGCCTTTTGTATTTAATTCCGATGCAATTTCTGTGTTTCATGGTCAATAAGAAGGTCCAAGGGATACAGTAAACCAGGAGTGAAGCATCGGAATCTATAACTAGTGTCAATGGAATGGTTCAAAACATAGTCAGTAAGAAGAGTCAGTCTTCTTGTACTAAAGTCGGCATTGTTCCGTTTGTATTTAATTCCGATGCAATTTCTGTGTTTCATCGTCAATAAGAAAGTCAGAGGGATACAGTAAACCTAAAGTGAAGCATCGGAATCTATAACTAGTGTCACAGGAATGGTTCAAAACATAGACAGTACGAAAAGTCAGTCGTCTTGTACTTAAGTCGGCAGTGTGACTTTTCTATTTAATTCCGATGCAATTTCTGTGTTTCATCGACAATAAGAAAGTCAGGGGGATACAGTAAACCTGAGGTGAAGCATCCGAATCCATAACTAGTGTCACAGGAATGGTTCAAGGCATAGTTAGTAAATTGAGTCAGTCTTCTTGTACTTCAGTCGGCATTGTGCCTTTTGTATTTTATTCCGATGCAATTTCTGTGTTTCATCGTCAATAAGAAGGTCAGAGGCATACAGTAAACCTGAAGTGAAGCATCGGAATCTGTAACTAGTGTCACAGGAACGGTTCAAAGCATAGTCAGTATGAAGAGTCAGTCTTTATGTACCTAAGACTGCATTGTGCCTTTTGTGTTTAATTCCGATGCAATTTCTGTGTTTCATCGTCAATAAGAAGGTCCAAGGGATACAGTAAACCTGAAGTGAAGCATCGGAATCTATAACTAGTGTCACAGGAATGGTTCGAAACATAGACAGTAGGAAGAGTCAGTCTTCTTGTACTTAAGTCGGCATTGTGCCTTTTGTATTTAATTCCGATGCCATTTCTGTGTTTCATCGTCAATACGAAGGTCAGAGGGATACAGTAAACCTGAAGTCAAGCATCGGAACCTATAACTAGTGTCACAGGAATGCTTCAAATCATAGACAGTAAGAAGAGTCAGTACTCGTGTACTTAAGTCGGCATTTTGCCTTTTGTATTTAATTCCGATGCAATTTCTGTGTTTCATCGTCAATAAGAAGGTCCAAGGGATACAGTAAACCTGAAGTGATGCATCGGAATCTATAACTAGTGTCACAGAAATGGTTCAAACATAGTCAGTAAGAAGAGTCAGTCTTCTTGTACTTAAGTCTGAATTGAGCCTTTTCTATTTAATTCCGATGCAATTTCTGTGTTTCATAGTCAATAACAAGGTCCATGGGATACAGTAAACCAGGAGTGAAGCATCGGAATCTATAACTAGTGTCAATGGAATGGTTCAAAGCATAGACAGTAAGAAGAGTCAGTCTTCTTGTCCTTAAGTCGGCATTGTGCCTTTTGTATTTTATTCCGATGCAATTTCTGTGTTTCATCGTCAATAAGAAGGCCCAAGGGATACAGTAAACCTGGAGTGAATCATCGGAATCTATGACTAGTGTCACAGGAATGGTTCAAATCATAGACAATAAGAAGAGTCAGTCTTCTTGTACTTAAGTCGGCATTGTGCCTTTTGTGTTTAATTCCGATGCAATTTCTGGGTTTCATCGTCAATATGAAGGTCCAAGGGATACAGAAAACCTCAAGTGATGCATCGGAATCTATAACTACTGTCACAGGAATGGTTCAAAACATAGTCAGTAGAAAGAGTCGGTCTTCATGTAATGAAGTCAGCATTGTGCCTTTTGTATATAATTCCGATGCAATTTCTGTGTTTCATCGTCAATACGAAGGTCCAAGGGATACAGTAAACCGGAAGTGAAGCTTCGGAATCTATAAGTAGTGTCACAGGAATTGTTCAAAACAAAGTCAGTAAGAAGAGTCAGTCTTCTTGTCCTTATGTCGGCATTGTGCCTTTTGTATTTAATTCCGATGCAATTTCTGTGTTTCATCGTCAATACGAAGGTCCAAGGGATACAGTAAACCTGGAGTGTAGCATCGGAATATATAACTAGTGTCACAGGAATGGTTGAAAACATAGACAGTAAGAAGAGTCAGTCTTCGTGTACTTATGTCGGCATTTTGCCTTTTGTATTTAATTTCGTTGCAATTTCTGTGTTTCATCGTCAATAACAAGGCCCAAGGGATACAGTAAACCTGGAGTGAAGCATCGGAATCTATACCTAGTGTCAATGGAATGGTTCAAAACATAGTCTGTCAGAAGAGTCAGTCTTCTTGTACTTAAGTCGGCATTGTGCCTTTTGAATTTCATTCAGATACAATATCTGTGTTTCATCGTCAATAAGATGCTCAGAGGGATACAGTAAACCTGAAGTGAAGCATCGGAATCTATAGCTAGTGTCACAGGAATGGTTCAAATCATTGTCAGTAAGAAGAGTCAGTCTTCTTGTCCTTAAGTCGGCATTTTGCCTTTTGTATTTAATTCCGATGCAATTTCTGTGTTTCATCGTCAATAACAAGGTCCAAGGGATAAGGGAAACCTGAAGTGAAGCATCGGAATCTATAACTAGTGTCAATCGAATGGTTCAAAATATAGACAGTAAGAAGAGTCAGTCTTCTTGTACTTAAGTCGGCATTGTGCCTTTTGTATTTAATTCCGATGCATTTTCTGTGTTTCATCGTCACTACGAAGGTCGGAGGGATACAGTAAACCTGAAGTGAAGCATCGGAATCTATAGCTAGTGTCACAGGAATGGTTCAAACATAGTCAGTAGGAAGAGTCGGTCTTCATGTACTTAAGTTGGCATTGTGCCTTTTTTATTTAAATCCGATGCAATTTCTGTGTTTCATCGTGTATAAGAAGGTCCAAGGGATACGGTAAACCTGAAATGAAGCATCGGAATCTATAACTAGTGCCACAAGAATGGTTTAAAACATAGACAGTAGATAGAGTCAGTCTTCTTGTACGTAAGTCGGCATTGTGCCTTTTGTATTTAATTCCGATGCAATTTCTGTGTTTCATCGTCAACAAGAAGGTCAGAGGGATACAGTAAACCAGAAGTGAAGCATCGCAATCTATAACTAGTGTCACAGGAATGCTTCAGAACATAGTCGGTAAGAACAGGCAGTCTTCTTATACTTAAGTCGACATTGTGCCTTTTCTATTTAATTCCGAAGCAATCTCTGTGTTTCATCGTCAATAAGAAGGTCAGAGGCATAATATAAACCTGAAGTGTAGCATCGGAATTTATAACTAGTGTCACAGGAATGGTTCAAATCATTGTCAGTAAGAAGAGTCAGTCTTCTTGTCCTTAAGTCGGCAGTTTGCATTTTGAATTTAATTCCGATGGAATTTCTGTGTTTCATCGTCAATATGAAGGTCCAAGGGATACAGTAAACCTGAAGTAAAGCATCGGAATCTATAACTAGTGCCACAGGAATGGTTCAAAACATAGTCAGTAAGAAGAGTCAGTCTTTCTGTACTTAAGTCTTCATTGTGCCTTTTCTATTTAGTTCCGATGCAATTTCTGTGCTTCATCTTCAATAAGAAGGTCCAAGGGATACAGTAAACCTGGATCGAAGAATCGGAATCTATAACTAGTGTCAATGGAATGGTTCAAAACATAGACTGTAAGAAGAGTCAGTCTTCTTGTACTTAAGTCGGCATTGTGTCTTTTGTATTTAATTCCGATGCAATTTCTGTGTTTCATCGTCGAAAAGGTGGTCAGAGGGATACACTAAACCTTAAGTGAAGCATCGGAATCTATAGCTAGTGTCACAGGAATGGTTCAAAACATAGTCAGTAAGAAGAGTCAGTCTCTTTGTCCTTAAGTCGGCATTGTGCCTTTTGTGTTTAATTCCGATGCAATTTCTGTGTTTCATGGTCAATAAGAAGGTCCAAGAGATACAGTAAACCTGGAGTGAAGCATCGGAATCTGTAACTAGTGTCACAGGAATCGTTCAAAACATAGACATTAAGAAGAGTCAGTCTTCTTGCACTTAAGTCAGCATTGTGCCTTTTGTATTTAAATCCGATGCAATTTCTGTGTTTCATCGTCAATAAGAAGGTATAAGGGATACAGTAAACCTGAAGTGAAGCATCGGAATCTATAACTAGTGTCACAAGAATGGTTCAAAACTTAGACAGTAGTAAGAGTCAGTCTTACTGTACTTAAGTACGCATTGTGCCTCTTGTATTTAATTCCGATGCAATTTCTGTGTTCCATCGTCAATAACAAGGTCAGAGGGATACAGTAAACCTGAAGTGACGGATCGGAATCTATAACTAGTGTCACAGGAATGGTTCAAAACATAGACAGTAGGAAGCGTCAGTCCTCTTGTACTTAAGTCGGCATTGTGCCTTTTCTATTTAATTCCGATGCAATTTCTGTGTTTCATCGTCAAAACGTAGGTCAGAGGGGTACAGTAAAGCTGAAGTGAAGCATCGGAATCTATAACTACTGTCACAGGAATGGTTCAAAACATAGTCAGTAAGAGGAGTCAGTCTTTTTGTACTTAAGTCGGCAGTGTTCCTATTGTGTTAATTCCGATGCGATTTCTGTATTTCATCGTCAATAAGAAGGTCCAAGGGATACAGTAAACCTGAAGCGAAGCATCGGAATCTATAACTAGTGTCACAGGAATGGTTCAGAACATAGACAGTAAGATGAGTCCGTCTTCTTGTATTTAAGTCGGCATTGTGCCTTTTGTATTTAATTCCGATGCAATTTCTGTATTTCATCGTCAATAAGAAGGTCCAAGGGATACAGTAAACCTCAAGTGAAGCATCGGAATCTATAACTAGTGTCACAGGAATGGTTCAAAGCATAGTCAGTAGGGAGAGTCGGTCTTCATGTACTTAAGTCGGCATTGTGCCTTTTGTATTTAATTCCGATGCAATTTCTTTGCTTCATCGTCAATAAGAAGGTCCAAGGGATACAGTAAACCTGGAGTGAAGCGTCGCAATCTATAACTAGTGTCACAGGAATGGTTCAGAACATAGACAGTAAGATGAGTCAGTCTTCTTGTACTTAAGTGGGCATTGTGCCTTTTGCATTTAATTCCGATGCAATTTCTGCGTTTCATCATCAATAAGAAGTTCCAAGGGATAAGGTAAACCTCTAGTGAAGCATCGGAATCTATAACTAGAGTCACAGGAATGGTTCAAATCATAGTCAGTAGGAAGTGTCGGTCTTCATGTACTTAAGTCGGCATTGTGCCTTTTGTATTTAATTCCGATGCAATTTCTGTGTTTCATCGTCAATAAGAAGGTCAGAGGGATACAGTAAACCTGAAGTGAAGCATCGCAATCTATAACTAGTGTCACAGGAATGCTTCAAAACATAGTCGGTAAGAACAGTCAGTCTTCTTCTACTTAAGTCAACATTGTGCCTTTTCTATTTAATTCCGATGCAATCTCTGTGTTTCTTCGTCAATAAGAAGGGCAGAGGCATAATATAAACCTGAAGTGTAGCATCGGAATTTATAACTAGTGTCACAGGAATGCTTCAAAACATAGTCGGTAAGAACAGTCAGTCTTCTTCTACTTAAGTCGACATTGTGCATTTTCTATTTAATTCCGATGCAATCTCTGTGTTTCATCGTCAATCAGAAGGGCAGAGGCATAATATAAAGCTGAAGTGTAGCATCGGAATTTGTAACTAGTGTCACAGGAATGGTTAAAAACATAGACAGTAAGAAGAGTCAGTCTTCGTGTACTTAAGTCGGCAGTTTGCCTTTTGAATTTAATTCCGATGGAATTTCTGTGTTTCATCGTCAATAAGAAGGTCCAAGGGATACAGTAAACCTGAAGTAAAGCATCGGAATCTATAACTAGTGCCACAGGAATGGTTCAAAACATAGTCAGTAAGAAGAGTCAGTCTTCTTGAACTTAAGTCTTCATTGTGCCTTTTCAATTTAGTTCCGATGCAATTTCTGTGTTTCATCTTCAATAAGAAGGTCCAAGGGATACAGTAAACCTGGATCGAAGAATCGGAATCTATAACTAGTGTCAATGGAATGGTTCAAAACATAGACTGTAAGAAGAGTCAGTCTTCTTGTACTTAAGTCGGCATTGTGCCTTTTGTATTTAATTCCGATTCAATTTCTGTGTTTCATCGTCAAAAAGGAGGTCAGAGGTATACACTAAACCTTAAGTGAAGCATCGGAATCTATAGCTAGTGTCACAGGAATGGTTCATAACATAGTCAGTAAGAAGAGTCAGTCTCCTTGTTCTTAAGTCGGCATTGTGCCTTTTGTATTTAATTCCGATGCAATTTCTGTGTTTCATGGTCAATGCGAAGGTCCAAGAGATACAGTAAACCTGGAGTGAAGCATCGGAATCTATAACTAGTGTCACAGGAATCGTTCAAAACATAGACATTAAGAAGAGTCAGTCTTCTTGCACTTAAGTCGGCATTGTGCCTTTTGTATTTAAATCCGATGCAATTTCTGTGTTTCATCGTCAATAAGAAGGTCCAAGGGATACAGTAAACCTGAAGTGAAGCATCGAAATCTGTAACTAGTGTCACAAGAATGGTTCAAAGCATAGACAGTAGGAAGAGTCAGTCTTCTTGTACTTCAGTTGGCATTGTGCCTTTTGTATTTAATTCCGATGCAATTTCTGTGTTTCATCGTCAATAACAAGGTCCAAGGGATACAGTGAATTTGAAGTGAAGCATCGGAATCTATAACTAGTGTCACAGGAATGGTTCAAACATAGACAGTAAGAAGAGTCAGTCTTCTTGTACTTAAGTCGGCATTGTGCCTTTTGTATTTAATTCCGATGCAATTTCTGTGTTTCATCGTCAATAAGAAGGTCAGAGGGATACAGTAAACCTGAAGGGAAGCATCGCAATCTATAACTAGTCTCACTGGAATGGTTCAAATCATAGTCAGTAAGAAGAGTCAGTCTTCTTGTACTTAAGTAGGCATTGTGCCTCTTGAATTTAATTCCGATTGCAATTTCTGTGTTTCATCGTAAATAAGAAGGTCAGAGGGATACAGTAAACCTGAAGTGACGGATCGGAATCTATAACTAGTGTCACAGGAATGGTTCAAAACATAGACAGTAGGAAGAGTCAGTCTTCTTGTACTTAAGTCGGCATTGTGCCTTTTGTATTTAATTCCGAGGCAATTTCTGTGTTTCATCGTCAATAAGAAGGTCCAAGGGATACAGTAAACCTGAAGTGAAACATCGCAATCTATAACTAGTGTCACAGGAATGGTTCAAAACATAGACAGTAGGAAGAGTCAGTCTTCTTGTACTTAAGTCGGCATTGTGCTTTTTCTATTTAATTCCGATGCAATTTCTGTGTTTCATCGTCAAAACGTAGGTCAGAGTGGTACAGTAAAGCTAAAGTGAAGCATCGGAATCTATAACTAGTGTCACAGGAATGGTTCAAAACATAGTCAGTAAGAGGAGTCAGTCTTTTTGTACTTAAGTCGGCAGTGTTCCTATTGTGTTAATTCCGATGCGATTTCTGTATTTCATCGTCAATAAGAAGGTCCAAGGGATACAGTAAACCTGAATTGAAGCATCGGAATCTATAACTAGTGTCACAGGAATGGTTCAGAACATAGACAGTAAGATGAGTCCGTCTTCTCGTAATTAAGTCGGCATTGTGCCTTTTGTATTTAATTCCGATGCAATTTCTGTATTTCATCGTCAATAAGAAGGTCCAAGGGATACAGTAAACCTCAAGTGAAGCATCGGAATCTATAACTAGTGTCACAGGAATGGTTCAAAACATAGACAGTAAGATGAGTCAGTCTTCTTGTACTTAAGTGGGCATTGTGCCTTTTGCATTTAATTCCGATGCAATTTCTGTGTTTCATCATCAATAAGAAGGTCCAAGGGATACAGTAAACCTCAAGTGAAGCATCGGAATCTATAACTAGAGTCACAGGAATGGTTCAAATCATAGTCAGTAGGAAGTGTCGGTCTTCATGTACTTAAGTCGGCATTGTGCCTTTTGTATTTAATTCCGATGCAATTTCTGTGTTTCATCGTCAATAAGAAGGTCAGAGGGATACAGTTAACCTGAAGGGAAGCATCGCAATCTATAACTAGTCTCACAGGAATGGTTCAAATCATAGTCAGTAAGAAGGGTGAGTCTTCTTGTACTTAAGTCGGCATTGTGCCTCTTGCATTTAATTCCGATGCAATTTCTGTGTTTCATCGTCAATAAGAAGGTCAGAGGGATACAGTAAACCTGAAGTGACGCATCGGAATCTATAACTAGTGTCACAGGAATGGTTCAAATCATAGTCAGTAGGAAGTGTCGGTCTTCATGTACGTAAGTCCCCATTGTGCCTCTTGTATATAATTCCGATGCAATTTCTGTGTTTCATCGTCAATAAGAAGGTCAGAGGGATACAGTAAACCTGAAGTGAAGCATCGCAATCTTTAACTAGTCTCACAGGAATGGGTCAAAACATAGTCAGTAAAAGGAGTCAGTCTTCTTGTACTTAAGTCGGCATTGTGCCTTTTGTATTTAATTCCGTTGCAATTTCTGTGTTTCATCGTCAATAAGAAGGTCCAAGGGATACAGTAAACCTCAAGTGAAGCATCGGAATCTATAACCAGTGTCACAGGAATGGTTCAAATCATAGTCAGTAGGAAGTATCGGTCTTCATGTACTTAAGTCGGCATTGTGCCTTTTGTATTTAATTCCGATGTAATTTCTGTGTTTCATCGTCAATAAGAAGGTCAGAGGGATACAGTAAACCTGAAGGGAAGCATCGCAATCTATAACTAGTCTCACAGGAATGGTTCAAATCATAGTCAGTAAGAAGAGTCAGTCTTCTTGTACTTAAGTCGGCATTGTGCCTCTTGTATTTAATTCCGATGCAATTTCTGTGTTTCATCGTCAATAAGAAGGTCAGAGGGATACAGTTAACCTGAAGTGACGCATCGGAATCTATAACTAGAGTCACAGTAATGGTTAAAAACAAAGTCAGTAAGAAGAGTCAGTCTTCTTGTCCTTAAGTCGGCATTGTGCCTTTTGAATTTAATTCCAATGCAATTTCTGTGTTTCTTCGTCAATATGATGGTCCAAGGGATACATTAAACCTGAAGTGAAGCTTCGGAATCTATAGCTAGTGTCACAGGAATGCTTCAATACATAGTCAGTAAGAAGAGTCAGTCTTCATGTACTTAAGTCGGCATTGCGCCTTTTGTATTTAATTCCGATGCAAATTCTGCGTTTCATCGTCAATAAGAAGGTCAGAGGGATACAGTAAACCTGAACGGAAGCATCGCAATCTAGAACTAGTCTCACAGGAATGGTTCAAATCATAGTCAGTAAGAAGAGTCAGTCTTCTTGTACTTAAGTCGGCATTGTGCCTCTTGTATTTAATTCTGATGCAATTTCTGTGTTTCATCGTCAATAAGAAGGTCAGAGGGATACAGTAAACCTGAAGTGACGCATCGGAATGTATAACTAGAGTCACAGGAATTGTTCAAAGCATAGACAGTAAGAAGGGGCAGTCTTCTTGCACTTATGTCGGCATTGTGCCTTTTGTATATAATTCCGATGCAATTTCAGTGTTTCATCGTCAATAAGAAGGTCCAAGGGATACAGTAAACGTGAAGTGAAGCATCGGAATCTATAACTAGTGTCACAGGAATGGTTCAAAACATAGACAGTAAGAAAAGTCAGTCGTCTTGTACTTAAGTCGGCATTGTGCTTTTTCTATTTTATTCCTATGCAGTTTCTGTGTTTCATCGTCAGTAAGAAGCTCAGAGGGATACAGTAAACCTGAAGTGAAGGATCCGAATCTATAACTAGTGTCACATGAATGGTTCAAAACGTAGTCAGTAAAAGGAGTCAGTCTTCATGTACTTAAGTCGGCATTGTGCCTTTTGTATTTAATTCCGAGGCAATGTCTGTGATTCATCGTCAATAAGAAGCTCCAAGGGATACAGTAAACCTGAAGTGAAGCATCGGAATCTATAACTAGTGTCACAGGAATGGTTTAGAACATAGACAGTAAGATGAGTCCGTCTTCTTGTACTTAAGTCGGCATTGTGCCTTTTGTATTTAATTCCGAGGCAATTTCTGTGTTTCATCGTCAATAAGAAGGTCCAAGGGATACAGTAAACCTCAAGTGAAGCATCGGAATCTGTAACTAGTGTCACAGGAATGGTTCAAATCATAGTCAAATGGAAGTGTCGGTCTTCATGTACTTAAGTCGGCATTGTGCCTTTTGTATTTAATTCCGATGTAATTTCTGTGTTTCATCGTCAATAAGAAGGTCAGAGGGAAACAGTAAACCTGAAGGGAAGCTTCGCAATCTATAACTAGTCTCACAGGAATGGTTCAAATCATAGTCAGTAAGAAGAGTCAGTCTTCTTGTACTTAAGTCGGCATTGTGCCTCTTGTATTTAATTCCGATGCAATTTCTGTGTTTCATCGCCAATAAGAAGGTCAGAGGGATACAGTAAACCTGAAGTGACGCATCGTAATCTATAACTAGTGTCACAGGAATGGTTCAAATCATAGTCAAATGGAAGTGTCGGTCTTCATGTACTTAAGTCGGCATTGTGCCTTTTGTATTTAATTCCGATGCAATTTCTGTGTTTCATCGTCAATAAGAAGGTCAGAGGGATACAGTAAACCTGAAGGGAAACATCGCAAACTATAATTAGTCTCACAGGAATGGTTCAAAACATAGTCAGTAAAAGGAGTCAGTCTTCTTGTACTTAAGTCGGCATTGTGCCTTTTGTATTTGATTCCGAGGCAATTTCTGTGTTTCATCGTCAATAAGAACGTCCAAGGGATACAGTAAACCTGAAGTGAAGCATCGGAATCTATAATTAGTGTGACAGAAATGGTTCAAAACATATGCAGTAGGAAGAGTCAGTCTTCTTGTACTTAAGTCGGCATTGTGCCTTTTCTATTTAATTCCGATGCAAATTCTGTGTTTCATCGTCAAAAAGTAGGTCAGAGGGGTACAGTAAAGCTGAAGTGAAGCATCGGAATCTATAACTAGTGTCACAGGAATGGTTCAAAGCATAGTCAGTAAAAGGAGTCAGTCATCTTGTACTTCAGTCGGCATTGTGCCTTTTGTATTTAATTCCGAGGCAATTTCTGTGTTTCGTCGTCAATAAGAAGGTCCAAGGGATACATTAAACCTGAAGTGAAGCACCGGAATCTATAACTAGTGTCACAGGAATTGTTGAAAACATAGACACTAGGAAGAGTCATTCATCTTGTACTTCAGTCGGCATTGTGCCTTTTCTATTTAATTCCGATGCAATTTCTGTGTCTCATCGTCAAAAAGTAGGTCAGAGGGGTACAGTAAAGCTGAAGTGAAGCATCGGAATCTATAATTAGTGTCACAGGAATGGTTCAAAACATAGTGTGTAAGAGGAGTCAGTCTTTTTGTACTTAAGTCGGCAGTGTGCCTATTGTGTTAATTCCGATGCGATTTCTGTATTTCATCGTCAATAAGAAGGTCCAAGGGATACAGTAAACCTGAAGTGAAGCTTCGGAATCTGTAACTAGTGTCACGGGAATGGTTCAAAACATAGTCAGTAAGAGGAGTCAGTCTTTTTGTACTTAAGTCGGCAGTGTTCCTATTGTTTTAATTCCGATGCGATTTCTGTATTTCATCGTCAATAAGAAGGTCCAAGGGATACAGTAAACCTGAAGTGAAGCATCGGAATCTATAACTAGTGTCACAAGAATGGTTCAAAATCTTAGACAGTAGGAAGAGGTAGTCTTCTTGTACTTCAGTTGGCATTGTGCCTTTTGTATTTAATTCCGATGCAATTTCTGTGGTTCATCGTCAATAACAAGGACCAAGGGATTCAGTGAACCTGAAGTGAAGCATCGGAATCTATAACTAGTGTCACAGGAATGGTTCAAACATAGACAGTAAGAAGTGTCAGTCTTCTTGTACTTAAGTCGGCATTCTGCCTCTTGTATTTAATTCCAATGCAATTTCTGTGTTTCATCGTCAATGAGAAGGTCAGAGGGATACAGTAAACCTGAAGGGAAACATCGCAATCTATAACTAGTCTCACAGGAATGGTTCAAAACATAGTCAGTAAAAGGAGTCAATCTTCTTGTACTTAAGTCGGCATTGTGCCTTTTGTATTTAATTCCGAGGCAATTTCTGTGTTTCATCGTCAATAAGAAGGTCCAAGGGATACAGTAAACCTGAAGTGAAGCATCGGAATCTATAACTAGTGTCACAGAAATGGTTCAAAACATAGGCAGTAGGAAGAGTCAGTCTTCTTGTACTTAAGTCGGCATTCTGCCTTTTCTATTTAATTCCGATGCAAATTCTGTGTTTCATCGTCAAAAAGTAGGTCAGAGGGGTACAGTAAAGCTGAAGTGAAGCATCGGAATCTATAATTAGTGTCACAGGAATGGTTCAAAGCATAGTCAGTAAAAGGAGTCAGTCTTCTTGTACTTCAGTCGGCATTGTGCCTTTTGTATTTAATTCCGAGGCAATTTCTGTGTTTCATCGTCAATAAGAAGGTCCAAGGGATACAGTAAACCTGAAGTGAAGCATCGGAATCTATAACTAGTGTCACAGAAATGGTTCAAAACATAGGCAGTAGGAAGAGTCAGTCATCTTGTACTTAAGTCGGCATTGTGCCTCTTCTATTTAATTGCGAAGCAATTTCTGTGTTTCATCGTCAAAAAGTAGGTCAGATGGGTACAGTAAAGCTGAAGTGAAGCATCGGAATCTATAACTAGTGTCACAGGAATGGTTCAAAACATAGTGTGTAAGAGGAGTCAGTCTTTTTGTACTTAAGTCGGCAGTGTGCCTATTGTGTTAATTCCGATGCGATTTCTGTATTTCATCGTCAATAAGAAGGTTCAAGGGATACAGTAAACCTGAAGTGAAGCATTGGAATCTATAACTAGTGTCACAGGAATGGTTCAAAACATAGTCAGTAAGAGGAGTCAGTCTTTTTGTACTTAAGTCGGCAGTGTTCCTATTGTTTTAATTCCGATGCGATTTCTGTATTTCATCGTCAATAAGAAGGTCCAAGGGATACAGTAAACCTGAAGTGAAGCATCGGAATCTATAACTAGTGTCACAGGAATGGTTCAGAACATAGACAGTAAGATGAGTCAGTCTTCTTGTACTTAAGTCGGCATTGTGCCTTTTGTATTTAATTCCGATGCAATTTCTGTGTTTCATCGTCAATAAGAAGGTCCAAGGGATACAGTAAACCTCAAGCGAAGTATCGAAATCTATAACTAGTGTCACAGGAATCGTTCAAAACATAGTCAGTAGGAAGAGTCGGTCTTCATGTACTTAAGTCGGCATTGTGCCTTTTGTATTTAATTCCGATGCAATTTCTGTGCTTCATCGTCACTAAGAAGGTCCAAGGGATACAGTAAACCTGGAGTGATGCGTCGAAATCTATAACTAGTGTCACAGGAATGGTTCAGAACATAGACAGTAAGATGAGTCAGTATTCTTGTACTTCAGTCGGCATTGTGCCTTATGCATTTAATTCCGAGGCAATTTCTCTGTTTCATCGTCAATAAGAAGGTCCAAGGGATACAGTAAAACTCAAGTGAAGCATCGGAATCTGTAACTAGTGTCACAGGAATGGTTCAAATCATAGTCAGTAGGAAGTATCGGTCTTCATGTACTTAAGTCGGCATTGTGCCTTTTGTATTTAATTCCGATGTAATTTCTGTGTTTCATCGTCAATAAGAATGTCAGAGGGATACAGTAAACCTGAAGGGAAGCATCGCAATCTATAACTAGTCTCACAGGAATGGTTCAAATCATAGTCAGTAAGAAGAGTCAGTCTTCTTGCACTTAAGTCGGCATTGTGCCTCTTGTATTTAATTCCGATGCAATTTCTGTGTTTCATCGCCAATAAGAAGGTCAGAGGGATACAGTAAACCTGAAGTGACGCATCGTAATCTATAACTAGTGTCACAGGAATGGTTCAAATCATAGTCAAATGGAAGTGTCGGTCTTCATGTACTTAAGTCGGCATTGTGCCTTTTGTATTTAATTCCGATACAATTTCTGTGTTTCATCGTCAATAAGAAGGTCAGAGGGATACAGTAAACCTGAAGGGAAACATCGCAATCTATAACTAGTCTCACAGGAATGGTTCAAAACATAGTCACTAAAATGAGTCAATCTTCTTGTACTTAAGTCGGCATTGTGCCTTTTGTATTTAATTCCGAGGCAATTTCTGTGTTTCATCGTCAATAAGAATGTCCAAGGGATACAGTAAACCTGAAGTGAAGCATCGGAATCTATAACTAGTGTCACAGAAATGGTTCAAAACATAGGCAGTAGGAAGAGTCAGTCTTCTTGTACTTGAGTCGGCATTGTGCATTTTCTATTTAATTCCGATGCAAATTCTGTGTTTCATCGTTAAAAAGTAGGTCGGAGGGGTACAGTAAAGCTGAAGTGAAGCATCGGAATCTATAATTAGTTTCACAGGAATGGTTCAAAGCATAGTCAGTAAAAGGAGTCAGTCTTCTTGTACTTTAGTCGGCATTGTGACTTTTGTATTTAATTCCGAGGCAATTTCTGTGTTTCGTCGTCAATAAGAAGGTCCAAGGGATACAGTAAACCTGAAGTGAAGCATCGGAATCTATAACTAGTGCCACAGGAATGGTTCAAAACATAGACAGTAGGAAGAGTCAGTCATCTTGTACTTAAGTCGGCATTGTGCCTTTTCTATTTAATTCCGAAGCAATTTCTGTGTTTCATCGTCAAAAAGTAGGTCAGATGGGTACAGTAAAGCTGAAGTGAAGCATCGGAATCTATAACTAGTGTCACTGGAATGGTTCAAAACATAGTGTGTAAGAGGAGTCAGTCTTTTTGTACTTAAGTCGGCAGTGTGCCTACTGTGTTAATTCCGATGCGATTTCTGTATTTCATCGTCAATAAGAAGGGAGAAGGGATACAGTAAACCTGAAGTGAAGCATCGGAATCTATAACTAATGTCACAGGAATGGTTCAAAACATAGTCAGTAAGAGGAGTCAGTCCTTTTGTACTTAAGTCGGCAGTGTTCCTATTGTTTTAATTCCGATGCGATTTCTGTATTTCATCGTCAATAAGAAGGTCTAAGGGATACAGTATTCCTGAAGTGAAGCATCGGAATCTATAACTAGTGTCACAGGAATGGTTCAAAACATAGACAGTAAGAAAAGTCAGTCGTCTTGTACTTAAGTCGGCATTGTGCTTTTTCTATTTTATTCCTATGCAGTTTCTGTGTTTCATCGTCAGTAAGAAGCTCAGAGGGATACAGTAAACCTGAAGTGAAGCATCCGAATCTATAACTAGTGTCACATGAATGGTTCAAAACGTAGTCAGTAAAAGGAGTCAGTCTTCATGTACTTAAGTCGGCATTGTGCCTTTTGTATTTAATTCCGAGGCAATGTCTGTGATTCATCGTCAATAAGAAGCTCCAAGGGATACAGTAAACCTGAAGTGAAGCATCGGAATCTATAACTAGTGTCACAGGAATGGTTCAGAACATAGACAGTAAGATGAGTCCGTCTTCTTGTACTTAAGTCGGCATTGTGCCTTTTGTATTTAATTCCGAGGCAATTTCTGTGTTTCATCGCCAATAAGATGGTCAGAGGGATACAGTAAACCTGAAGTGACGCATCGTAATCTATAACTAGTGTCACAGGAATGGTTCAAATCATAGTCAAATGGAAGTGTCGGTCTTCATGTACTTAAGTCGGCATTGTGCCTTTTGTATTTAATTCCGATGCAATTTCTGTGTTTCATCGTCAATAAGAAGGTCAGAGGGATACATTAAACCTGAAGGGAAACATCGCAAACTATAATTAGTCTCACAGGAATGGTTCAAAACATAGTCAGTAAAAGGAGTCAGTCTTCTTGTACTTAAGTCGGCATTGTGCCTTTTGTATTTAATTCCGAGGCAATTTCTGTGTTTCATCGTCAATAAGAAGGTCCAAGGGATACAGTAAACCTGAAGTGAAGCATCGGAATCTATAATTAGTGTGACAGAAATGGTTCAAAACATAGGCAGTAGGAAGAGTCAGTCTTCTTGTACTTAAGTCGGCATTGTGCCTTTTCTATTTAATTCCGATGCAAATTCTGTGTTTCATCGTCAAAAAGTAGGTCAGAGGGGTACAGTAAAGCTGAAGTGATGCATCGGAATCTATAACTAGTGTCACAGGAATGGTTCAAAGCATAGTCAGTAAAAGGAGTCAGTCATCTTGTACTTCAGTCGGCATTGTGCCTTTTGTATTTAATTCCGAGGCAATTTCTGTGTTTCGTCGTCAATAAGAAGGTCCAAGGGATACAGTAAACCTGAAGTGAAGCATCGGAATCTATAACTAGTGTCACAGGAATGGTTGAAAACATAGACAGTAGGAAGAGTCATTCATCTTGTACTTAAGTCTTCATTGTGCCTTTTCTATTTAATTCCGATGCAATTTCTGTGTCTCATCGTCAAAAAGTAGGTCAGAGGGGTACAGTAAAGCTGAAGTGAAGCATCGGAATCTATAATTAGTGTCACAGGAATGGTTCAAAACATAGTGTGTAAGAGGAGTCAGTCTTTTTGTACTTAAGTCGGCAGTGTGCCTATTGTGTTAATTCCGATGCGATTTCTGTATTTCATCGTCAATAAGAAGGTCCAAGGGATACAGTAAACCTGAAGTGAAGCATCGGAATCTGTAACTAGTGTCACGGGAATGGTTCAAAACATAGTCAGTAAGAGGAGTCAGTCTTTTTGTACTTAAGTCGGCAGTGTTCCTATTGTTTTAATTCCGATGCGATTTCTGTATTTCATCGTCAATAAGAAGGTCCAAGGGATACAGTAAACCTGAAGTGAAGCATCGGAATCTATAACTAGTGTCACAAGAATGGTTCAAAATCTTAGACAGTAGGAAGAGGTAGTCTTCTTGTACTTCAGTTGGCATTGTGCCTTTTGTATTTAATTCCGATGCAAATTCTGTGGTTCATCGTCAATAACAAGGACCAAGGGATACAGTGAACCTGAAGTGAAGCATCGGAATCTATAACTAGTGTCACAGGAATGGTTCAAACATAGACAGTAAGAAGTGTCAGTCTTCTTGTACTTAAGTCGGCATTCTGCCTCTTGTATTTAATTCCAATGCAATTTCTGTGTTTCATCGTCAATGAGAAGGTCAGAGGGATACAGTAAACCTGAAGGGAAACATCGCAATCTATAACTAGTCTCACAGGAATGGTTCAAAACATAGTCAGTAAAAGGAGTCAATCTTCTTGTACTTAAGTCGGCATTGTGCCTTTTGTATTTAATTCCGAGGCAATTTCTGTGTTTCATCGTCAATAAGAAGGTCCAAGGGATACAGTAAACCTGAAGTGAAGCATCGGAATCTATAACTAGTGTCACAGAAATGGTTCAAAACATAGGCAGTAGGAAGAGTCAGTCTTCTTGTACTTAAGTCGGCATTCTGCCTTTTCTATTTAATTCCGATGCAAATTCTGTGTTTCATCGTCAAAAAGTAGGTCAGAGGGGTACAGTAAAGCTGAAGTGAAGCATCGGAATCTATAATTAGTGTCACAGGAATGGTTCAAAGCATAGTCAGTAAAAGGAGTCAGTCTTCTTGTACTTCAGTCGGCATTGTGCCTTTTGTATTTAATTCCGAGGCAATTTCTGTGTTTCGTCGTCAATAAGAAGGTCCAAGGGATACAGTACACCTGAAGTGAAGCATCGGAATCTATAACTAGTGTCACAGGAATGGTTCAAAACATAGACAGTAGGAAGAGTCAGTCATCTTGTACTTAAGTCGGCATTGTGCCTTTTCTATTTAATTGCGAAGCAATTTCTGTGTTTCATCGTCAAAAAGTAGGTCAGATGGGTACAGTAAAGCTGAAGTGAAGCATCGGAATCTATAACTAGTGTCACAGGAATGGTTCAAAACATAGTGTGTAAGAGGAGTCAGTCTTTTGTACTTAAGTCGGCAGTGTGCCTATTGTGTTAATTCCGATGCGATTTCTGTATTTCATCGTCAATAAGAAGGTTCAAGGGATACAGTAAACCTGAAGTGAAGCATTGGAATCTATAACTAGCGTCACAGGAATGGTTCAAAACATAGTCAGTAAGAGGAGTCAGTCTTTTTGTACTTAAGTCGGCAGTGTTCCTATTGTTTTAATTCCGATGCGATTTCTGTATTTCATCGTCAATAAGAAGGTCCAAGGGATACAGTAAACCTGAAGTGAAGCATCGGAATCTATAACTAGTGTCACAGGAATGGTTCAGAACATAGACAGTAAGATGAGTCAGTCTTCTTGTACTTAAGTCGGCATTGTGCCTTTTGTATTTAATTCCGATGCAATTTCTGTGTTTCATCGTCAATAAGAAGGTCCAAGGGATACAGTAAACCTCAAGCGAAGTATCGAAATCTATAACTAGTGTCACAGGAATCGTTCAAAACATAGTCAGTAGGAAGAGTCGGTCTTCATGTACTTAAGTCGGCATTGTGCCTTTTGTATTTAATTCCGATGCAATTTCTGTGCTTCATCGTCACTAAGAAGGTCCAAGGGATACAGTAAACCTGGAGTGAAGCGTCGAAATCTATAACTAGTGTCACAGGAATGGTTCAGAACATAGACAGTAAGATGAGTCAGTATTCTTGTACTTCAGTCGGCATTGTGCCTTATGCATTTAATTCCGAGGCAATTTCTGTGTTTCATCGCCAATAAGAAGGTCAGAGGGATACAGTAAACCTGAAGTGACGCATCGTAATCTATAACTAGTGTCACAGGAATGGTTCAAATCATAGTCAAATGGAAGTGTCGGTCTTCATGTACTTAAGTCGGCATTGTGCCTTTTGTATTTAATTCCGATGCAATTTCTGTGTTTCATCGTCAATAAGAAGGTCAGAGGGATACAGTAAACCTGAAGGGAAACATCGCAAACTATAATTAGTCTCACAGGAATGGTTCAAAACATAGTCAGTAAAAGGAGTCAGTCTTCTTGTACTTAAGTCGGCATTGTGCCTTTTGTATTTAATTCCGAGGCAATTTCTGTGTTTCATCGTCAATAAGAAGGTCCAAGGGATACAGTAAACCTGAAGTGAAGCATCGGAATCTATAATTAGTGTGACAGAAATGGTTCAAAACATAGGCAGTAGGAAGAGTCAGTCTTCTTGTACTTAAGTCGGCATTGTGCCTTTTCTATTTAATTCCGATGCAAATTCTGTGTTTCATCGTCAAAAAGTAGGTCAGAGGGGTACAGTAAAGCTGAAGTGATGCATCGGAATCTATAACTAGTGTCACAGGAATGGTTCAAAGCATAGTCAGTAAAAGGAGTCAGTCATCTTGTACTTCAGTCGGCATTGTGCCTTTTGTATTTAATTCCGAGGCAATTTCTGTGTTTCGTCGTCAATAAGAAGGTCCAAGGGATACAGTAAACCTGAAGTGAAGCATCGGAATCTATAACTAGTGTCACAGGAATGGTTGAAAACATAGACAGTAGGAAGAGTCATTCATCTTGTACTTAAGTCTTCATTGTGCCTTTTCTATTTAATTCCGATGCAATTTCTGTGTCTCATCGTCAAAAAGTAGGTCGGAGGGGTACAGTAAAGCTGAAGTGAAGCATCGGAATCTATAATTAGTTTCACAGGAATGGTTCAAAGCATAGTCAGTAAAAGGAGTCAGTCTTCTTGTACTTTAGTCGGCATTGTGACTTTTGTATTTAATTCCGAGGCAATTTCTGTGTTTCGTCGTCAATAAGAAGGTCCAAGGGATACAGTAAACCTGAAGTGAAGCATCGGAATCTATAACTAGTGCCACAGGAATGGTTCAAAACATAGACAGTAGGAAGAGTCAGTCATCTTGTACTTAAGTCGGCATTGTGCCTTTTCTATTTAATTCCGAAGCAATTTCTGTGTTTCATCGTCAAAAAGTAGGTCAGATGGGTACAGTAAAGCTGAAGTGAAGCATCGGAATCTATAACTAGTGTCACTGGAATGGTTCATAACATAGTGTGTAAGAGGAGTCAGTCTTTTTGTACTTAAGTCGGCAGTGTGCCTACTGTGTTAATTCCGATGCGATTTCTGTATTTCATCGTCAATAAGAAGGGAGAAGGGATACAGTAAACCTGAAGTGAAGCATCGGAATCTATAACTAGTGTCACAGGAATGGTTCAAAACATAGTCAGTAAGAGGAGTCAGTCTTTTTGTACTTAAGTCGGCAGTGTTCCTATTGTTTTAATTCCGATGCGATTTCTGTATTTCATCGTCAATAAGAAGGTCCAAGGGATACAGTATTCCTGAAGTGAAGCATCGGAATCTATAACTAGTGTCACAGGAATGGTTCAAAACACAGACAGTAAGAAAAGTCAGTCGTCTTGTACTTAAGTCGGCATTGTGCTTTTTCTATTTTATTCCTATGCAGTTTCTGTGTTTCATCGTCAGTAAGAAGCTCAGAGGGATACAGTAAACCTGAAGTGAAGCATCCGAATCTATAACTAGTGTCACATGAATGGTTCAAAACGTAGTCAGTAAAAGGAGTCAGTCTTCATGTACTTAAGTCGGCATTGTGCCTTTTGTATTTAATTCCGAGGCAATGTCTGTGATTCATCGTCAATAAGAAGCTCCAAGGGATACAGTAAACCTGAAGTGAAGCATCGGAATCTATAACTAGTGTCACAGGAATGGTTCAGAACATAGACAGTAAGATGAGTCCGTCTTCTTGTACTTAAGTCGGCATTGTGCCTTTTGTATTTAATTCCGAGGCAATTTCTGTGTTTCATCGTCAATAAGAAGGTCCAAGGGATACAGTAAACCTCAAGTGAAGCATCGGAATCTGTAACTAGTGTCACAGGAATGGTTCAAATCATAGTCAAATGGAAGTGTCGGTCTTCATGTACTTAAGTCGGCATTGTGCCTTTTGTATTTAATTCCGATGTAATTTCTGTGTTTCATCGTCAATAAGAAGGTCAGAGGGAAACAGTAAACCTGAAGGGAAGCTTCGCAATCTATAACTAGTCTCACAGGAATGGTTCAAATCATAGTCAGTAAGAAGAGTCAGTCTTCTTGTACTTAAGTCGGCATTGTGCCTCTTGTATTTAATTCCGATGCAATTTCTGTGTTTCATCGCCAATAAGATGGTCAGAGGGATACAGTAAACCTGAAGTGACGCATCGTAATCTATAACTAGTGTCACAGGAATGGTTCAAATCATAGTCAAATGGAAGTGTCGGTCTTCATGTACTTAAGTCGGCATTCTGCCTTTTGTATTTAATTCCGATGCAATTTCTGTGTTTCATCGTCAATAAGAAGGTCAGAGGGATACAGTAAACCTGAAGGGAAACATCGCAAACTATAATTAGTCTCACAGGAATGGTTCAAAACATAGTCAGTAAAAGGAGTCAGTCTTCTTGTACTTAAGTCGGCATTGTGCCTTTTGTATTTAATTCCGAGGCAATTTCTGTGTTTCATCGTCAATAAGAAGGTCCAAGGGATACAGTAAACCTGAAGTGAAGCATCGGAATCTATAATTAGTGTGACAGAAATGGTTCAAAACATAGGCAGTAGGAAGAGTCAGTCTTCTTGTACTTAAGTCGGCATTGTGCCTTTTCTATTTAATTCCGATGCAAATTCTGTGTTTCATCGTCAAAAAGTAGGTCAGAGGGGTACAGTAAAGCTGAAGTGATGCATCGGAATCTATAACTAGTGTCACAGGAATGGTTCAAAGCATAGTCAGTAAAAGGAGTCAGTCATCTTGTACTTCAGTCGGCATTGTGCCTTTTGTATTTAATTCCGAGGCAATTTCTGTGTTTCGTCGTCAATAAGAAGGTCCAAGGGATACAGTAAACCTGAAGTGAAGCATCGGAATCTATAACTAGTGTCACAGGAATGGTTGAAAACATAGACAGTAGGAAGAGTCATTCATCTTGTACTTAAGTCTTCATTGTGCCTTTTCTATTTAATTCCGATGCAATTTCTGTGTCTCATCGTCAAAAAGTAGGTCAGAGGGGTACAGTAAAGCTGAAGTGAAGCATCGGAATCTATAATTAGTGTCACAGGAATGGTTCAAAACATAGTGTGTAAGAGGAGTCAGTCTTTTTGTACTTAAGTCGGCAGTGTGCCTATTGTGTTAATTCCGATGCGATTTCTGTATTTCATCGTCAATAAGAAGGTCCAAGGGATACAGTAAACCTGAAGTGAAGCATCGGAATCTGTAACTAGTGTCACGGGAATGGTTCAAAACATAGTCAGTAAGAGGAGTCAGTCTTTTTGTACTTAAGTCGGCAGTGTTCCTATTGTTTTAATTCCGATGCGATTTCTGTATTTCATCGTCAATAAGAAGGTCCAAGGGATACAGTAAACCTGAAGTGAAGCATCGGAATCTATAACTAGTGTCACAAGAATGGTTCAAAATCTTAGACAGTAGGAAGAGGTAGTCTTCTTGTACTTCAGTTGGCATTGTGCCTTTTGTATTTAATTCCGATGCAAATTCTGTGGTTCATCGTCAATAACAAGGACCAAGGGATACAGTGAACCTGAAGTGAAGCATCGGAATCTATAACTAGTGTCACAGGAATGGTTCAAACATAGAGAGTAAGAAGTGTCAGTCTTCTTGTACTTAAGTCGGCATTCTGCCTCTTGTATTTAATTCCAATGCAATTTCTGTGTTTCATCGTCAATGAGAAGGTCAGAGGGATACAGTAAACCTGAAGGGAAACATCGCAATCTATAACTAGTATCACAGGAATGGTTCAAAACATAGTCAGTAAAAGGAGTCAATCTTCTTGTACTTAAGTCGGCATTGTGCCTTTTGTATTTAATTCCGAGGCAATTTCTGTGTTTCATCGTCAATAAGAAGGTCCAAGGGATACAGTAAACCTGAAGTGAAGCATCGGAATCTATAACTAGTGTCACAGAAATGGTTCAAAACATAGGCAGTAGGAAGAGTCAGTCTTCTTGTACTTAAGTCGGCATTCTGCCTTTTCTATTTAATTCCGATGCAAATTCTGTGTTTCATCGTCAAAAAGTAGGTCAGAGGGGTACAGTAAAGCTGAAGTGAAGCATCGGAATCTATAATTAGTGTCACAGGAATGGTTCAAAGCATAGTCAGTAAAAGGAGTCAGTCTTCTTGTACTTCAGTCGGCATTGTGCCTTTTGTATTTAATTCCGAGGCAATTTCTGTGTTTCGTCGTCAATAAGAAGGTCCAAGGGATACAGTAAACCTGAAGTGAAGCATCGGAATCTATAACTAGTGTCACAGGAATGGTTCAAAACATAGACAGTAGGAAGAGTCAGTCATCTTGTACTTAAGTCGGCATTGTGCCTTTTCTATTTTATTGCGAAGCAATTTCTGTGTTTCATCGTCAAAAAGTAGGTCAGATGGGTACAGTAAAGCTGAAGTGAAGCATCGGAATCTATAACTAGTGTCACAGGAATGGTTCAAAACATAGTGTGTAAGAGGAGTCAGTCTTTTTGTACTTAAGTCGGCAGTGTGCCTATTGTGTTAATTCCGATGCGATTTCTGTATTTCATCGTCAATAAGAAGGTTCAAGGGATACAGTAAACCTGAAGTGAAGCATTGGAATCTATAACTAGCGTCACAGGAATGGTTCAAAACATAGTCAGTAAGAGGAGTCAGTCTTTTTGTACTTAAGTCGGCAGTGTTCCTATTGTTTTAATTCCGATGCGATTTCTGTATTTCATCGTCAATAAGAAGGTCCAAGGGATACAGTAAACCTGAAGTGAAGCATCGGAATCTATAACTAGTGTCACAGGAATGGTTCAGAACATAGACAGTAAGATGAGTCAGTCTTCTTGTACTTAAGTCGGCATTGTGCCTTTTGTATTTAATTCCGATGCAATTTCTGTGTTTCATCGTCAATAAGAAGGTCCAAGGGATACAGTAAACCTCAAGCGAAGTATCGAAATCTATAACTAGTGTCACAGGAATCGTTCAAAACATAGTCAGTAGGAAGAGTCGGTCTTCATGTACTTAAGTCGGCATTGTGCCTTTTGTATTTAATTCCGATGCAATTTCTGTGCTTCATCGTCACTAAGAAGGTCCAAGGGATACAGTAAACCTGGAGTGAAGCGTCGAAATCTATAACTAGTGTCACAGGAATGGTTCAGAACATAGACAGTAAGATGAGTCAGTATTCTTGTACTTCAGTCGGCATTGTGCCTTATGCATTTAATTCCGAGGCAATTTCTGTGTTTCATCGCCAATAAGAAGGTCAGAGGGATACAGTAAACCTGAAGTGACGCATCGTAATCTATAACTAGTGTCACAGGAATGGTTCAAATCATAGTCAAATGGAAGTGTCGGTCTTCATGTACTTAAGTCGGCATTGTGCCTTTTGTATTTAATTCCGATGCAATTTCTGTGTTTCATCGTCAATAAGAAGGTCAGAGGGATACAGTAAACCTGAAGGGAAACATCGCAAACTATAATTAGTCTCACAGGAATGGTTCAAAACATAGTCAGTAAAAGGAGTCAGTCTTCTTGTACTTAAGTCGGCATTGTGCCTTTTGTATTTAATTCCGAGGCAATTTCTGTGTTTCATCGTCAATAAGAAGGTCCAAGGGATACAGTAAACCTGAAGTGAAGCATCGGAATCTATAATTAGTGTGACAGAAATGGTTCAAAACATAGGCAGTAGGAAGAGTCAGTCTTCTTGTACTTAAGTCGGCATTGTGCCTTTTCTATTTAATTCCGATTCAAATTCTGTGTTTCATCGTCAAAAAGTAGGTCAGAGGGGTACAGTAAAGCTGAAGTGATGCATCGGAATCTATAACTAGTGTCACAGGAATGGTTCAAAGCATAGACAGTAAAAGGAGTCAGTCATCTTGTACTTCAGTCGGCATTGTGCCTTTTGTATTTAATTCCGAGGCAATTTCTGTGTTTCGTCGTCAATAAGAAGGTCCAAGGGATACAGTAAACCTGAAGTGAAGCATCGGAATCTATAACTAGTGTCACAGGAATGGTTGAAAACATAGACAGTAGGAAGAGTCATTCATCTTGTACTTAAGTCTTCATTGTGCCTTTTCTATTTAATTCCGATGCAATTTCTGTGTCTCATCGTCAAAAAGTAGGTCAGAGGGGTACAGTAAAGCTGAAGTGAAGCATCGGAATCTATAATTAGTGTCACAGGAATGGTTCAAAACATAGTGTGTAAGAGGAGTCAGTCTTTTTGTACTTAAGTCGGCAGTGTGCCTATTGTGTTAATTCCGATGCGATTTCTGTATTTCATCGTCAATAAGAAGGTCCAAGGGATACAGTAAACCTGAAGTGAAGCATCGGAATCTGTAACTAGTGTCACGGGAATGGTTCAAAACATAGTCAGTAAGAGGAGTCAGTCTTTTTGTACTTAAGTCGGCAGTGTTCCTATTGTTTTAATTCCGATGCGATTTCTGTATTTCATCGTCAATAAGAAGGTCCAAGGGATACAGTAAACCTGAAGTGAAGCATCGGAATCTATAACTAGTGTCACAAGAATGGTTCAAAATCTTAGACAGTAGGAAGAGGTAGTCTTCTTGTACTTCAGTTGGCATTGTGCCTTTTGTATTTAATTCCGATGCAAATTCTGTGGTTCATCGTCAATAACAAGGACCAAGGGATACAGTGAACCTGAAGTGAAGCATCGGAATCTATAACTAGTGTCACAGGAATGGTTCAAACATAGACAGTAAGAAGTGTCAGTCTTCTTGTACTTAAGTCGGCATTCTGCCTCTTGTATTTAATTCCAATGCAATTTCTGTGTTTCATCGTCAATGAGAAGGTCAGAGGGATACAGTAAACCTGAAGGGAAACATCGCAATCTATAACTAGTCTCACAGGAATGGTTCAAAACATAGTCAGTAAAAGGAGTCAATCTTCTTGTACTTAAGTCGGCATTGTGCCTTTTGTATTTAATTCCGAGGCAATTTCTGTGTTTCATCGTCAATAAGAAGGTCCAAGGGATACAGTAAACCTGAAGTGAAGCATCGGAATCTATAACTAGTGTCACAGAAATGGTTCAAAACATAGGCAGTAGGAAGAGTCAGTCTTCTTGTACTTAAGTCGGCATTCTGCCTTTTCTATTTAATTCCGATGCAAATTCTGTGTTTCATCGTCAAAAAGTAGGTCAGAGGGGTACAGTAAAGCTGAAGTGAAGCATCGGAATCTATAATTAGTGTCACAGGAATGGGTCAAAGCATAGTCAGTAAAAGGAGTCAGTCTTCTTGTACTTCAGTCGGCATTGTGCCTTTTGTATTTAATTCCGAGGCAATTTCTGCGTTTCGTCGTCAATAAGAAGGTCCAAGGGATACAGTAAACCTGAAGTGAAGCATCGGAATCTATAACTAGTGTCACAGGAATGGTTCAAAACATAGACAGTAGGAAGAGTCAGTCATCTTGTACTTAAGTCGGCATTGTGCCTTTTCTATTTAATTGCGAAGCAATTTCTGTGTTTCATCGTCAAAAAGTAGGTCAGATGGGTACAGTAAAGCTGAAGTGAAGCATCGGAATCTATAACTAGTGTCACAGGAATGGTTCAAAACATAGTGTGTAAGAGGAGTCAGTCTTTTTGTACTTAAGTCGGCAGTGTGCCTATTGTGTTAATTCCGATGCGATTTCTGTATTTCATCGTCAATAAGAAGGTTCAAGGGATACAGTAAACCTGAAGTGAAGCATTGGAATCTATAACTAGTGTCACAGGAATGGTTCAAAACATAGTCAGTAAGAGGAGTCAGTCTTTTTGTACTTAAGTCGGCAGTGTTCCTATTGTTTTAATTCCGATGCGATTTCTGTATTTCATCGTCAATAAGAAGGTCCAAGGGATACAGTAAACCTGAAGTGAAGCATCGGAATCTATAACTAGTGTCACAGGAATGGTTCAGAACATAGACAGTAAGATGAGTCAGTCTTCTTGTACTTAAGTCGGCATTGTGCCTTTTGTATTTAATTCCGATGCAATTTCTGTGTTTCATCGTCAATAAGAAGGTCCAAGGGATACAGTAAACCTCAAGCGAAGTATCGAAATCTATAACTAGTGTCACAGGAATCGTTCAAAACATAGTCAGTGGGAAGAGTCGGTCTTCATGTACTTAAGTCGGCATTGTGCCTTTTGTATTTAATTCCGATGCAATTTCTGTGCTTCATCGTCACTAAGAAGGTCCAAGGGATACAGTAAACCTGGAGTGAAGCGTCGAAATCTATAACTAGTGTCACATGAATGGTTCAGAACATAGACAGTAAGATGAGTCAGTATTCTTGTACTTCAGTCGGCATTGTGCCTTATGCATTTAATTCCGAGGCAATTTCTGTGTTTCATCGCCAATAAGAAGGTCAGAGGGATACAGTAAACCTGAAGTGACGCATCGTAATGTATAACTAGTGTCACAGGAATGGTTCAAATCATAGTCAAATGGAAGTGTCGGTCTTCATGTAC
Organism: Schistocerca piceifrons; assembly: GCF_021461385.2. Lineage (NCBI taxonomy): Eukaryota > Metazoa > Arthropoda > Insecta > Orthoptera > Acrididae > Schistocerca > Schistocerca piceifrons. Next base: position 3,047,024 of record NW_025727724.1, on the reverse strand, counting down.
TTAAGTCGGCATTGTGCCTTTTGTATTTGATTCCGATGCAATTTCTGTGTTTCATCGTCAATAAGAAGGTCAGAGGGATACAGTAAACCTGAAGGGAAACATCGCAATCTATAACTAGTCTCACAGGAATGGTTCAAAACATAGTCAGTAAAATGAGTCAATCTTCTTGTACTTAAGTCGGCATTGTGCCTTTTGTATTTAATTCCGAGGCAATTTCTGTGTTTCATCGTCAATAAGAATGTCCAAGGGATACAGTAAACCTGAAGTGAAGCATCGGAATCTATAACTAGTGTCACAGAAATGGTTCAAAACATAGGCAGTAGGAAGAGTCAGCCTTCTTGTACTTGAGTCGGCATTGTGCATTTTCTATTTAATTCCGATGCAAATTCTGTGTTTCATCGTTAAAAAGTAGGTCGGAGGGGTACAGTAAAGCTGAAGTGAAGCATCGGAATCTATAATTAGTTTCACAGGAATGGTTCAAAGCATAGTCAGTAAAAGGAGTCAGTCTTCTTGTACTTTAGTCGGCATTGTGACTTTTGTATTTAATTCCGAGGCAATTTCTGTGTTTCGTCGTCAATAAGAAGGTCCAAGGGATACAGTAAACCTGAAGTGAAGCATCGGAATCTATAACTAGTGCCACAGGAATGGTTCAAAACATAGACAGTAGGAAGAGGCAGTCATCTTGTACTTAAGTCGGCATTGTGCCTTTTCTATTTAATTCCGAAGCAATTTCTGTGTTTCATCGTCAAAAAGTAGGTCAGATGGCTACAGTAAAGCTGAAGTGAAGCATCGGAATCTATAACTAGTGTCACAGGAATGGTTCAAAACATAGTGTGTAAGAGGAGTCAGTCTTTTTGTACTTAAGTCGGCAGTGTGCCTACTGTGTTAATTCCGATGCGATTTCTGTATTTCATCGTCAATAAGAAGGTCCAAGGGATACAGTAAACCTGAAGTGAGGCATCGGAATCTATAACTAGTGTCACAGGAATGGTTCAAAACATAGTCAGTAAGAGGAGTCAGTCTTTTTGTACTTAAGTCGGCAGTGTTCCGATTGTTTTAATTCCGATGCGATTTCTGTATTTCATCGTCAATAAGAAGGTCCAAGGGATACAGTAAACCTGAAGTGAAGCATCGGAATCTATAACTAGTGTCACAGGATTGGTTCAGAACATAGACAGTAAGATGAGTCAGTCTTCTTGTACTTAAGTCGGCATTGTGCCTTTTGTATTTAATTCCGATGCAATTTCTGTGTTTCATCGTTAATAAGAAGGTCCAAGGGATACAGTAAACCTCAAGTGAAGTATCGAAATCTATAACTAGTGTCACAGGAATGGTTCAAAACATAGTCAGTAGGAAGAGTCGGTCTTCATGTACTTAAGTCGGTATTGTGCCTTTTGTATTTAATTCCGATGCAATTTCTGTGCTTCATCGTCAATAAGAAGGTCCAAGGGATACAGTAAACCTGGAGTGAAGCGTCAAAATCTATAACTAGTGTCACAGGAATGGTTCAGAACATAGACAGTAAGATGAGTCAGTCTTCTTGTACTTCAGTCGGTATTGTGCCTTTTGCATTTAATTTCCGATGCAATTTCTGTGTTTCTTTGTCAATAAGAGGGTCCAAGGTATACAGTAAACCTCAAGTGCAGCATCGGAATCTATAACTAGTGTCACAGGAATGGTTCAAATCATAGTCAGTAGGAAGTGGCGGTCTTCAGGTACTTAAGTCGGCATTGTGCCTTTTGTGTTTAATTCCGATGCAATTTCTGTGTTTCATCGTCAATAAGAAGGTCAGAGGGATACAGTAAAACTGAAGTGACGCATCGGAATCTATAACTAGTGTCACAGGAATGGTTCAAATCATAGTCAAATGGAAGTGTAAGTCTTCATGTACTTAAGTCGGCATTGTGCCATTTGTATTTAATTCCGATGCAATTTCTGTGTTTCATCGTCAATAAGAAGGTCAGAGGGATACAGTAAACATGAAGGGAAACATCGCAATCTATAACTAGTCTCACAGGAATGGTTCAAAACATAGTCAGTAAAAGGAGTCAGTCTTCTTGTACTCAAGTCGGCATTGTGCCTTTTGTATTTAATTCCGAGGCAATTTCTGTGTTTCATCGTCAATAAGAAGGTCCAAGGGATACAGTAAACCTGAAGTGAAGCATCGGAATCTATAACTAGTATCACAGAAATGGTTCAAAACATAGGCAGTAGGAAGAGTCAGTCTTCTTGTACTTAAGTCGGCATTGTGCCTTTTCTATTTAATTCCGATGCAAATTCTGTATTTCATCGTCAAAAAGTAGGTCAGAGGGGTACAGTAAAGCTGAAGTGAAGCATCGGAATCTATAACTAGTGTCACAGGAATGGGTCAAAGCATAGTCAGTAAAAGGAGTCAGTCTTCTTGTACTTCAGTCGGCATTGTGCCTTTTGTATTTAATTCCGAGGCAATTTCTGTGTTTCGTCGTCAATAAGAAGGTCCAAGGGATACAGTAAACCGGAAGTGAAGCATCGGAATCTATAACTAGTGTCACAGGAATGGTTCAAAACATAGACAGTAGGAAGAGTCAGTCATCTTGTACTTAAGTCGGCATTGTGCCTTTTCAATTTAATTCCGATGCAATTTCTGTGTTTCATCGTCAAAAAGTAGGTCAGAGGAGTACAGTAAAGCTGAAGTGAAGCATCGGAATCTATAACTAGTGTCACAGGAATGGTTCAAAACATAGTGTGTAAGAGGAGTCAGTCTTTTTGTACTTAAGTCGGCAGTGTGCCTATTGTGTTAATTCCGATGCGATTTCTGTATTTCATCGTCAATAAGAAGGTCCAAGGGATACAGTAAACCTAAAGTGAAGCATCGGAATCTATAACTAGTGTCACAGGAATGGTTCAAAACATAGTCAGTAAGAGGAGTCAGTCTTTTTGTACTTAAGTCGGCAGTGTTCCTATTGTTTTATTTCCGATGCGATTTCTGTATTTCATCGTCAATAAGAAGGTCCAAGGGATACAGTAAACCTGAAGTGAAGCATCGGAATCTATAACTAGTGTCACAGGAATGGCTCAGAACATTGACAGTAAGATGAGTCAGTCTTCTTGTACTTAAGTCGGCATTGTGCCTTTTGTATTTAATTCCGATGCAATTTCTGTGTTTCATCGTCAATAAGAAGGTCCAAGGGATACAGTAAACCTCAAGTGAAGTATCGAAATCTATAACTAGTGTCACAGGAATGGTTCAAACCATAGTCAGTAGGAAGAGTCGGTCTTCATGTACTTAAGTCGGCATTGTGCTTTTGTATTTAATTCCGATGCAATTTCTGTGCTTCATCGTCAATAAGAAGGTCCAAGGGATACAGTACACCTGGAGTGAAGCGTCGAAATCAATAACTAGTGTCACAGGAATGGTTCAGAACATAGACAGTAAAATGAGTCAGTCTTCTTTTACTTCAGTCTGCATTGTGCCTTTTGCATTTAATTCCGATGCAATTTCTGTGTTTCTTCGTCAATAAGAAGGTCCAAGGGATACAGTAAACCTCAAGTGAAGCATCGGAATCTATTACTAGTGTCACAGGAATGGTTCAAATCATAGTCAGTAGGAAGCGTCGGTCTTCATGTACTTAAGTCGGCATTGTGCCTTTTGTATTTAATTCCGATGTAATTTCTGTGTTTCATCGTCAATAAGAAGGTCAGAGGGATACAGTAAACCTGAAGTGAAGCATCGGAATCTATAACTAGTGTCACAGGGATGGTTCAGAACATAGACAGTAAGATGAGTCAGTCTTCTTGTACTTAAGTCGGCATTGTGCCTTTTGTATTTAATTCCGATGCAATTTCTGTGTTTCATCGTCAATAAAAGGTCCAAGGGATACAGTAAACCTCAAGTGAAGCATCGGAATCTATAACTAGTGTCACAGGAATGGTTCAAAACATAGTCAGTACGAAGAGTCGGTCTACATGTACTTAAGTCGGCATTGTGCCTTTTGTATTTAATTCCGATGCAATTTCTGTGCTTCATCGTCTATAAGAAGGTCCAAGGGATACAGTGAACCTGTGAACTAGTGTCACAGGAATGGTTCAGAACATAGACAGTAAGATGAGTCAGTCTTCTTGTACATAAGTCGGCATTGTGCCTTTTGCATTTAAATCCGATGCAATTTCTGTGTTTCATCGTCAATAAGAAGGTCCAAGGGAAACAGTAAACCTGGAGTGAAGCGTCGGAATCTATAACTAGTGTCACAGGAATGGTTAAAACATAGACAGTAAGAAGAGTCAGTCTTCCTTGTACTTAAATCGGCATTGTGCACTTGGTATTAAATTCCGATGCAATTTCTGTGTTTCATCGTCAATAAGTATGTCCAAGGATACAGTAAACCTCAAGTGAAGCATCGGAATCTATAACTAGTGTCACAGGAACGGTTCAAACATAGTCAGTAGGAAGAGTTGGTCTTCATGTACTTAAATCGGCATTGTGCCTTTTGTATTTAATTCTGATGCAATTTCTGTGTTTCATCGTCAATAAGAAGGTCCAAGGGATACAGCAAATCTGAAGTGAAGCATCGGAATCTATAACTAGTGTTACAGGAATGGTTCAAATCATAGACAGTAAGAAAAGTCAGCCGTCTTGTACTTAAGTCGGCATTGTGCCTTTTCTATTTAATTCCGATGCAATTTCTGTGATTCATCGTCAATAAGAAGGTCAGAGGGATACAGTAAACCTGAAGTGAAGCATCCGAAACTATAACTAGTGTCACATGAATGGTTGAAAGCATAGTGAGTAAAAGGAGTCAGTCTTCTTGTACTTAAGTCGGCATTGTGCCTTTTGTATTTAATTCCGAGGCAATTTCTGTGTTTCATCGTCAATAAGAAGGTATAAGGGATACAGTAAACCTGAAGTGAAGCATCGGAATCTATAACTAGTGTCACAGGAATGGTTCAAAACATAGACAGTAGGAAGAGTCAGTCTTCTTGTACTTTACTCGGCATTGTGCCTTTTCCATTTAATTCCGATGCAATTTCTGTGTTTCATCGTCAAAAAGTAGGTCAGAGGGGTACAGTAAAGCTGAAGTGAAGCATCGGAATCTATATCTAGTGTCACAGGAATGGTTCAAAACATATTCAGTAAGAGGAGTCAGACTTTTTGTACTTAAGTCGGCAGTGTTCCTATTGTGTTAATTCCGATGCGATTTCTTTATTTCATCGTCAATAAGAAGGTCCAAGGGATACAGTAAACCTGAAGTGAAGCATCGGAATCTATAACTAGTGTCACAGGAATGGTTCAGAACATAGACACTAAGATGAGTCAGTTTTCTTGTACTTAAGTCGGCATTGTGCCTTTTGCACTTAATTCCGATGCAATTTCTGTGTTTCTTCGTCAATAAGAAGGTCCAAGGGATACAGTAAACCTCAAGTGAAGCATCGGAATCTATAACTAGTGTCACAGGAATGGTTCAAATCATAGTCAGTCGGAAGTGTCGGTCTTCATGTACTTAAGTCGGCATTGTGCCTTTTGTATTTAATTCCGATGCAATTTCTGTGTTTCCTCGTCAATAAGAAGGTCAGAGGGATACAGTTAACCTGAAGGGAAGCATCGCAATCTATAACTAGTCTCACAGGAATGGTTCAAATCATAGTCAGTAAGAGGAGTCAGTCTTCTTGTACTTAAGTCGGCATTGTGCCTCTTGTATTTAATTCCGATGCAATTTCTGTGTTTCATCGTCAATAAGAAGGTCAGAGGGATACAGTAAACCTGAAGTGACGCATCGGAATCTATAACTAGTGTCACAGGAATGGTTCAAATCATAGTCAGTAGGAAGTGTCGGTCTTCATGTACGTAAGTCGGCATTGTGCCTTTTGTATTTATTTCCGATGCAATTTCTGTGTTTCATCGTCAATAAGAAGGTCAGAGGGATACAGTAAACCAGAAGTGAAGCATCGCAATCTATAACTAGTCTCACAGGAATGGTTCAAAACATAGTCAGGAAAAGGAGTCAGTCTTCTTGTGCTTAAGTCGGCATTGTGCCTTTTGTATTTAATTCCGAGGCAATTTCTGTGTTTCATCGTCAATAAGAATGTCCAAGGGATACAGTAAACCTCAAGTGAAGCATCGGAATCTATAACTGGTGTCACAGGAATTGTTCAAATCATAGTCAGTAGGAAGTGTCGGTCTTCATGTACTTAAGTCGGCATTGTGCCTTTTGTATTTAATTCCGATGTAATTTCTGTGTTTCATCGTCAATAAGAAGGTCAGAGGGATACAGTAAACCTGAAGGGAAGCATCGCAATCTATAACTGGTCTCACAGGAATGGTTCAAATCATAGTCAGTAAGATGAGTCAGTCTTCTTGTACTTAAGTCGGCATTGTGCCTCTTGTATTTAATTCCGAGGCAATTTCTGTGTTTCATCGTCAATAAGAAGGTCCAAGGGATACAGTAAACCTGAAGTGAAGCATCGGAATCTATAACTAGTATCACAGAAATGGTTCAAAACATAGGCAGTAGGAAGAGTCAGTCTTCTTGTACTTAAGTCGGCATTGTGCCTTTTCTATTTAATTCCGATGCAAATTCTGTATTTCATCGTCAAAAAGTAGGTCAGAGGGGTACAGTAAAGCTGAAGTGAAGCATCGGAATCTATAACTAGTGTCACAGGAATGGGTCAAAGCATAGTCAGTAAAAGGAGTCAGTCTTCTTGTACTTCAGTCGGCATTGTGCCTTTTGTATTTAATTCCGAGGCAATTCCTGTGTTTCGTCGTCAATAAGAAGGTCCAAGGGATACAGTAAACCGGAAGTGAAGCATCGGAATCTATAACTAGTGTCACAGGAATGGTTCAAAACATAGACAGTAGGAAGAGTCAGTCATCTTGTACTTAAGTCGGCATTGTGCCTTTTCAATTTAATTCCGATGCAATTTCTGTGTTTCATCGTCAAAAAGTAGGTCAGAGGAGTACAGTAAAGCTGAAGTGAAGCATCGGAATCTATAACTAGTGTCACAGGAATGGTTCAAAACATAGTGTGTAAGAGGAGTCAGTCTTTTTGTACTTAAGTCGGCAGTGTGCCTATTGTGTTAATTCCGATGCGATTTCTGTATTTCATCGTCAATAAGAAGGTCCAAGGGATACAGTAAACCTAAAGTGAAGCATCGGAATCTATAACTAGTGTCACAGGAATGGTTCAAAACATAGTCAGTAAGAGGAGTCAGTCTTTTTGTACTTAAGTCGGCAGTGTTCCTATTGTTTTATTTCCGATGCGATTTCTGTATTTCATCGTCAATAAGAAGGTCCAAGGGATACAGTAAACCTGAAGTGAAGCATCGGAATCTATAACTAGTGTCACAGGAATGGCTCAGAACATTGACAGTAAGATGAGTCAGTCTTCTTGTACTTAAGTCGGCATTGTGCCTTTTGTATTTAATTCCGATGCAATTTCTGTGTTTCATCGTCAATAAGAAGGTCCAAGGGATACAGTAAACCTCAAGTGAAGTATCGAAATCTATAACTAGTGTCACAGGAATGGTTCAAACCATAGTCAGTAGGAAGAGTCGGTCTTCATGTACTTAAGTCGGCATTGTGCTTTTGTATTTAATTCCGATGCAATTTCTGTGCTTCATCGTCAATAAGAAGGTCCAAGGGATACAGTACACCTGGAGTGAAGCGTCGAAATCAATAACTAGTGTCACAGGAATGGTTCAGAACATAGACAGTAAAATGAGTCAGTCTTCTTTTACTTCAGTCTGCATTGTGCCTTTTGCATTTAATTCCGATGCAATTTCTGTGTTTCTTCGTCAATAAGAAGGTCCAAGGGATACAGTAAACCTCAAGTGAAGCATCGGAATCTATTACTAGTGTCACAGGAATGGTTCAAATCATAGTCAGTAGGAAGCGTCGGTCTTCATGTACTTAAGTCGGCATTGTGCCTTTTGTATTTAATTCCGATGTAATTTCTGTGTTTCATCGTCAATAAGAAGGTCAGAGGGATACAGTAAACCTGAAGTGAAGCATCGGAATCTATATCTAGTGTCACAGGAATGGTTCAAAACATATTCAGTAAGAGGAGTCAGACTTTTTGTACTTAAGTCGGCAGTGTTCCTATTGTGTTAATTCCGATGCGATTTCTTTATTTCATCGTCAATAAGAAGGTCCAAGGGATACAGTAAACCTGAAGTGAAGCATCGGAATCTATAACTAGTGTCACAGGAATGGTTCAGAACATAGACACTAAGATGAGTCAGTTTTCTTGTACTTAAGTCGGCATTGTGCCTTTTGCACTTAATTCCGATGCAATTTCTGTGTTTCTTCGTCAATAAGAAGGTCCAAGGGATACAGTAAACCTCAAGTGAAGCATCGGAATCTATAACTAGTGTCACAGGAATGGTTCAAATCATAGTCAGTCGGAAGTGTCGGTCTTCATGTACTTAAGTCGGCATTGTGCCTTTTGTATTTAATTCCGATGCAATTTCTGTGTTTCCTCGTCAATAAGAAGGTCAGAGGGATACAGTTAACCTGAAGGGAAGCATCGCAATCTATAACTAGTCTCACAGGAATGGTTCAAATCATAGTCAGTAAGAGGAGTCAGTCTTCTTGTACTTAAGTCGGCATTGTGCCTCTTGTATTTAATTCCGATGCAATTTCTGTGTTTCATCGTCAATAAGAAGGTCAGAGGGATACAGTAAACCTGAAGTGACGCATCGGAATCTATAACTAGTGTCACAGGAATGGTTCAAATCATAGTCAGTAGGAAGTGTCGGTCTTCATGTACGTAAGTCGGCATTGTGCCTTTTGTATTTATTTCCGATGCAATTTCTGTGTTTCATCGTCAATAAGAAGGTCAGAGGGATACAGTAAACCAGAAGTGAAGCATCGCAATCTATAACTAGTCTCACAGGAATGGTTCAAAACATAGTCAGGAAAAGGAGTCAGTCTTCTTGTGCTTAAGTCGGCATTGTGCCTTTTGTATTTAATTCCGAGGCAATTTCTGTGTTTCATCGTCAATAAGAATGTCCAAGGGATACAGTAAACCTCAAGTGAAGCATCGGAATCTATAACTGGTGTCACAGGAATTGTTCAAATCATAGTCAGTAGGAAGTGTCGGTCTTCATGTACTTAAGTCGGCATTGTGCCTTTTGTATTTAATTCCGATGTAATTTCTGTGTTTCATCGTCAATAAGAAGGTCAGAGGGATACAGTAAACCTGAAGGGAAGCATCGCAATCTATAACTGGTCTCACAGGAATGGTTCAAATCATAGTCAGTAAGATGAGTCAGTCTTCTTGTACTTAAGTCGGCATTGTGCCTCTTGTATTTAATTCCGAGGCAATTTCTGTGTTTCATCGTCAATAAGAAGGTCCAAGGGATACAGTAAACCTGAAGTGAAGCATCGGAATCTATAACTAGTATCACAGAAATGGTTCAAAACATAGGCAGTAGGAAGAGTCAGTCTTCTTGTACTTAAGTCGGCATTGTGCCTTTTCTATTTAATTCCGATGCAAATTCTGTATTTCATCGTCAAAAAGTAGGTCAGAGGGGTACAGTAAAGCTGAAGTGAAGCATCGGAATCTATAACTAGTGTCACAGGAATGGGTCAAAGCATAGTCAGTAAAAGGAGTCAGTCTTCTTGTACTTCAGTCGGCATTGTGCCTTTTGTATTTAATTCCGAGGCAATTCCTGTGTTTCGTCGTCAATAAGAAGGTCCAAGGGATACAGTAAACCGGAAGTGAAGCATCGGAATCTATAACTAGTGTCACAGGAATGGTTCAAAACATAGACAGTAGGAAGAGTCAGTCATCTTGTACTTAAGTCGGCATTGTGCCTTTTCAATTTAATTCCGATGCAATTTCTGTGTTTCATCGTCAAAAAGTAGGTCAGAGGAGTACAGTAAAGCTGAAGTGAAGCATCGGAATCTATAACTAGTGTCACAGGAATGGTTCAAAACATAGTGTGTAAGAGGAGTCAGTCTTTTTGTACTTAAGTCGGCAGTGTGCCTATTGTGTTAATTCCGATGCGATTTCTGTATTTCATCGTCAATAAGAAGGTCCAAGGGATACAGTAAACCTAAAGTGAAGCATCGGAATCTATAACTAGTGTCACAGGAATGGTTCAAAACATAGTCAGTAAGAGGAGTCAGTCTTTTTGTACTTAAGTCGGCAGTGTTCCTATTGTTTTATTTCCGATGCGATTTCTGTATTTCATCGTCAATAAGAAGGTCCAAGGGATACAGTAAACCTGAAGTGAAGCATCGGAATCTATAACTAGTGTCACAGGAATGGCTCAGAACATTGACAGTAAGATGAGTCAGTCTTCTTGTACTTAAGTCGGCATTGTGCCTTTTGTATTTAATTCCGATGCAATTTCTGTGTTTCATCGTCAATAAGAAGGTCCAAGGGATACAGTAAACCTCAAGTGAAGTATCGAAATCTATAACTAGTGTCACAGGAATGGTTCAAACCATAGTCAGTAGGAAGAGTCGGTCTTCATGTACTTAAGTCGGCATTGTGCTTTTGTATTTAATTCCGATGCAATTTCTGTGCTTCATCGTCAATAAGAAGGTCCAAGGGATACAGTACACCTGGAGTGAAGCGTCGAAATCAATAACTAGTGTCACAGGAATGGTTCAGAACATAGACAGTAAAATGAGTCAGTCTTCTTTTACTTCAGTCTGCATTGTGCCTTTTGCATTTAATTCCGATGCAATTTCTGTGTTTCTTCGTCAATAAGAAGGTCCAAGGGATACAGTAAACCTCAAGTGAAGCATCGGAATCTATTACTAGTGTCACAGGAATGGTTCAAATCATAGTCAGTAGGAAGCGTCGGTCTTCATGTACTTAAGTCGGCATTGTGCCTTTTGTATTTAATTCCGATGTAATTTCTGTGTTTCATCGTCAATAAGAAGGTCAGAGGGATACAGTAAACCTGAAGTGAAGCATCGGAATCTATAACTAGTGTCACAGGGATGGTTCAGAACATAGACAGTAAGATGAGTCAGTCTTCTTGTACTTAAGTCGGCATTGTGCCTTTTGTATTTAATTCCGATGCAATTTCTGTGTTTCATCTCAATAAAAGGTCCAAGGGATACAGTAAACCTCAAGTGAAGCATCGGAATCTATAACTAGTGTCACAGGAATGGTTCAAAACATAGTCAGTACGAAGAGTCGGTCTACATGTACTTAAGTCGGCATTGTGCCTTTTGTATTTAATTCCGATGCAATTTCTGTGCTTCATCGTCTATAAGAAGGTCCAAGGGATACAGTGAACCTGGGGTGAAGCGTCGGAATCTATAACTAGTGTCACAGGAATGGTTCAGAACATAGACAGTAAGATGAGTCAGTCTTCTTGTACATAAGTCGGCATTGTGCCTTTTGCATTTAATTCCGATGCAATTTCTGTGTTTCATCGTCAATAAGAAGGTCCAAGGGAAACAGTAAACCTGGAGTGAAGCGTCGGAATCTATAACTAGTGTCACAGGAATGGTTAAAACATAGACAGTAAGAAGAGTCAGTCTTCCTTGTACTTAAATCGGCATTGTGCACTTGGTATTAAATTCCGATGCAATTTCTGTGTTTCATCGTCAATAAGTATGTCCAAGGGATACAGTAAACCTCAAGTGAAGCATCGGAATCTATAACTAGTGTCACAGGAACGGTTCAAACATAGTCAGTAGGAAGAGTTGGTCTTCATGTACTTAAATCGGCATTGTGCCTTTTGTATTTAATTCTGATGCAATTTCTGTGTTTCATCGTCAATAAGAAGGTCCAAGGGATACAGCAAATCTGAAGTGAAGCATCGGAATCTATAACTAGTGTTACAGGAATGGTTCAAATCATAGACAGTAAGAAAAGTCAGCCGTCTTGTACTTAAGTCGGCATTGTGCCTTTTTCTATTTAATTCCGATGCAATTTCTGTGATTCATCGTCAATAAGAAGGTCAGAGGGATACAGTAAACCTGAAGTGAAGCATCCGAAACTATAACTAGTGTCACATGAATGGTTGAAAGCATAGTGAGTAAAAGGAGTCAGTCTTCTTGTACTTAAGTCGGCATTGTGCCTTTTGTATTTAATTCCGAGGCAATTTCTGTGTTTCATCGTCAATAAGAAGGTATAAGGGATACAGTAAACCTGAAGTGAAGCATCGGAATCTATAACTAGTGTCACAGGAATGGTTCAAAACATAGACAGTAGGAAGAGTCAGTCTTCTTGTACTTTACTCGGCATTGTGCCTTTTCCATTTAATTCCGATGCAATTTCTGTGTTACATCGTCAAAAAGTAGGTCAGAGGGGTACAGTAAAGCTGAAGTGAAGCATCGGAATCTATATCTAGTGTCACAGGAATGGTTCAAAACATATTCAGTAAGAGGAGTCAGACTTTTTGTACTTAAGTCGGCAGTGTTCCTATTGTGTTAATTCCGATGCGATTTCTGTATTTCATCGTCAATAAGAAGGTCCAAGGGATACAGTAAACCTGAAGTGAAGCATCGGAATCTATAACTAGTGTCACAGGAATGGTTCAGAACATAGACACTAAGATGAGTCAGTTTTCTTGTACTTAAGTCGGCATTGTGCCTTTTGCATTTAATTCCGATGCAATTTCTGTGTTTCTTCGTCAATAAGAAGGTCCAAGGGATACAGTAAACCTCAAGTGAAGCATCGGAATCTATAACTAGTGTCACAGGAATGGTTCAAATCATAGTCAGTCGGAAGTGTCGGTCTTCATGTACTTAAGTCGGCATTGTGCCTTTTGTATTTAATTCCGATGCAATTTCTGTGTTTCATCGTCAATAAGAAGGTCAGAGGATACAGTTAACCTGAAGGGAAGCATCGCAATCTATAACTAGTCTCACAGGAATGGTTCAAATCATAGTCAGTAAGAGGAGTCAGTCTTCTTGTACTTAAGTCGGCATTGTGCCTCTTGTATTTAATTCCGATGCAATTCCTGTGTTTCATCGTCAATAAGAAGGTCAGAGGGATACAGTAAACCTGAAGTGACGCATCGGAATCTATAACTAGTGTCACAGGAATGGTTCAAATCATAGTCAGTAGGAAGTGTCGGTCTTCATGTACGTAAGTTCGGCATTGTGCCTTTTGTAATTATTTCCGATGCAATTTCTGTGTTTCATCGTCAATAAGATGGTCAGAGGGATACAGTAAACCAGAAGTGAAGCATCGCAATCTATAACTAGTCTCACAGGAATGGTTCAAAACATAGTCAGGAAAAGGAGTCAGTCTTCTTGTGCTTAAGTCGGCATTGTGCCTTTTGTATTTAATTCCGAGGCAATTTCTGTGTTTCATCGTCAATAAGAATGTCCAAGGGATACAGTAAACCTCAAGTGAAGCATCGGAATCTATAACTGGTGTCACAGGAATTGTTCAAATCATAGTCAGTAGGAAGTGTCGGTCTTCATGTACTTAAGTCGGCATTGTGCCTTTTGTATTTAATTCCGATGTAATTTCTGTGTTTCATCGTCAATAAGAAGGTCAGAGGGATACAGTAAACCTGAAGGGAAGCATCGCAATCTATAACTGGTCTCACAGGAATGGTTCAAATCATAGTCAGTAAGATGAGTCAGTCTTCTTGTACTTAAGTCGGCATTGTGCCTCTTGTATTTAATTCCGATGGAATTTCTGTGTTTCATCGTCAATAAGAAGGTCAGAGGGATACAGTAAACCTGAAGTGACGCATCGGAATCTATAACTAGTGTCACAGGAATGGTTCAAATCATAGTCAAAGGGAAGTGTCGGTCTTCATGTACTTAAGTCGGCATTGCGCCTTTTGAATTTAATTCCGAGGCAATATCTGTGTTTCATCGTCAATAAGAAGGTCCAAGGGATACAGTAAACCTGAAGTGAAGCATCGGAATCTATAACTAGTGTCACAGGAATGGTTCAAAACATAGAAAGTAGGAAGAGTCAGCCTTCTTATACTTAAGTCGGCATTGTGCCTTTTCTATTTAATTCCGATGCAATTTCTGTGTTTCATCGTCAAAAAGTAGGCCAGACGGGTACAGTAAAGCTGAAGTGAAGCATCGGAATCTATAACTAGTGTCACAGGAATGGTTCAAAACATAGTCAGTAAAAGGAGTCAGTCTTCTTGAACTTAAGTCGGCATTGTGCCTTTTGTATTTAATTCCGAGGCAATTTCTGTGTTTCATCGCCAATAAGAAGGTCCAAGGGATACAGTAAACCTGAACTGACGCGTCGGAATCTATGACTAGTGTCACAGGAATGGTTCAAATCATAGTCAAAAGGAAGTGTCGGTCTTCATGTACTTAAATCGGCATTGTGCCTTTTGTATTTAATTCCGATGCAATTTCTGTGTTTCATCGTCAATAAGAAGGTCAGAGAGATACAGTAAACGTGAAGGGAAACATCGCAATCTATAACTAGTCTCACAGGAATGGTTCAAAACATAGTCAGTAAAAGGAGTCAGTCTTCTTGTACTTAATTCCGCATTGTGCCTTTTGTATTTAATTCCGAGGCAATATCTGTGTTTCATCGTCAATAAGAAGGTCCAAGCGATACAGTAAACCTGAAGTGAAGCATCGGAATCTATAATTAGTGTCTCAGGAATGGTTCAAGACATAGACAGTAGGAAGAGTCAGTCTTCTTGTACTTAAGTCGGCATTGTGACTTTTCTATTTAATTCCGATGCAATTTCTGTGTTTCATCGTCAAAAAGTATGACAGAGGGTTACAGTAAAGCTGAAGTGAAGCATTGGAATCTATAACTAGTGTCACAGGAATGGTTCAAAACATAGTCAGTAAGCGGAGTCAGTCTTTTTGTACTTAAGTCGGCAGTGTGCGTATTGTGTTAATTCTGATGCGATTTCTGTATTTCATCGTCAATAAGGAGGTCCAAGGGATACAGTAAACCTGAAGTGAAGCATCGGAATATATAACTAGTGTCACAGGAATGGTTCAGAACATAGACACTAAGATGAGTCAGTCTTCTTGTACTTAAGTCGGCATTGTGCCTTTTGTATTTAATTCCGATGCAATTTCTGTGCTTCATCGTCAATACGAAGGTCCAAGGGATACAGTAAACCTGGAGTGAAGCGTCGGAATCTATAACTAGTGTCACAGGAATGGTTCAGAACATAGACAGTAAGATGAGTCAGTCTTCTTGTACATAAGTCGGCATTGTGCCTTTTGCATTTAATTCCGATGCAATTTCTGTGTTTCATCGTCAATAAGAAGGTCAGAGGGATACAGAAAGCCTGAAGTGAATCATCGCAATCTATAACTAGTCTCACAGGAATGGTTCAAAACATAGACACTAGGAAGAGTCAGTCTTCTTGTACTTAAGTCGGCATTGTGCCTTTTCTATTTAATTCCGATGCAATTTCTGTGTTTCATCGTCAATAAGAAGGTCCAAGGGATACAGTAAACCTGGAATGAAGCGTCGGAATCTATAACTAGTGTCACAGGAATGGTTAAAACATAGACAGTAAGAAGAGTCAGTCTTCCTTGTACTTAAATCGGCATTGTGCCCTTGGTATTAATTTCCGATGCAATTTCTGTGTTTCATCGTCGATAAGTAGGTCCACGGGATACAGTAAACCTCAAGTGAAGCATCGGAATCTGAAACTAGTGTCACAGGAACGCTTCAAACATAGTCAGTAGGAAGAGTTGGTCTTCATGTACTTAAATCGGCATTGTGCCTTTTGTATTTAATTCCGATGCAATTCCTGTGTTTCATCGTCAATAAGAAGGTCCAAGGGATACAGTAAACCTGAAGTGAAGCATCGGAATCTATAACTAGTGTCACAGGAATGGTTCAAAGCATAGACAGTAAGAAAAGTCAGCCGTCTTGTACTTAAGTCGGCATTGTGCCTTTCTATTTAATTCCGATGCAATTTCTGTGTTTCATCGTCAATAAGAAGGTCAGAGGGATACAGAAAGCCTGAAGTGAATCATCGCAATCTATAACTAGTCTCACAGGAATGGTTCAAAACATAGTCAGTAAAAGGAGTCAGTCATCTTGTACTTAAGTCGGCATTGTGCCTTTTGTATTTAATTCTGAGGCAATTTCTGTGTTTCATCGCCAATAAGAATGTCCAAGGGATACAGTATACCTCAAGTGAAGCATCGGAATCTATAACTAGTGTCACAGGAATGGTTCAAATCATAGTCAGTAGGAAGTGTCGGCCTTCATGTACTTAAGTCGGCATTGTGCCTTTTGTATTTAATTCCGATGTAATTTCTGTGTTTCATCGTCAATAAGAAGGTCAGAGGGATACAGTAAACCTGAAGGGAAGCATCGCAATCTATAACTAGTCTCACAGGAATGGTTCACATCATAGTCAGTAAGAAGAGTCAGTCTTCTTTTACTTAAGTCGGCATTGTGCCTCTTGTATTTAATTCCGATGCAATTTCTGTGTTTCATCGTCAATAAGAAGGTCAGAGGGATACAGTAAACCTGAAGTGACGCATCGGAATCTATAACTAGTGTCACAGGAATGGTTCAAATCATAGTCAAAAGGATGTGTCGGTCTTCATGTACTTAAGTCGGCATTGTGCCTTTTGTATTTAATTCCGAGGCAATTTCTGTGTTTCATCGTCAATAAGAAGGTCCAAGGGATACAGTAAACCTGAAGTGAAGTATCGGAATCTATAACTAGTGTCACAGGAATGGTTCAAAACATAGACACTAGGAAGAGTCAGTCTTCTTGTACTTAAGTCGGCATTGTGCCTTTTCTATTTAATTCCGATGCAATTTCTGTATTTCATCGTCAATAAGAAGGTCCAAGGGATACAGTAAACCTGAAGTGAAGCATCGGAATCTATAACTAGTGTCACAGGAATGGTTCAGAACATAGACAGTAAGATGAGTCAGTCTTCTTGTACTTAAGTCGTCATTGTGCCTTTTGTATTTAATTCCGATGCAATTTCTGTGTTTCATCGTCAATAAGAAGGTCAGAGGGATACAGTAAACCTGAAGTGAAGCATCGCAATCTATACCTAGTCTCACAGGAATGGTTCAAAACATAGTCAGTAAAAGGAGTCAGTGTTCTTGTACTTAAGTCGGCATTGTGCCATTTGTTTTTAATTCCGAGGCAATTTCTGTGTTTCATCGTCAATAAGAAGGTCCAAGGGATACAGTAAACCTCAAGTGAAGCATCGGAATATATAACTAGTGTCACAGGAATGGTTCAAATCATAGTCAGTAGGAAGTGTCGGTCTGCATGTACTTAAGTCGGCATTGTGCCTTTTGTATTTAATTCCGATGTAATTTCTGTGTTTCATCGTCAATAAGAAGGACAGATGAATACATTAAACCTGAAGGGAAGCATCGCAATCTATAACTAGTCTCACAGGAATGGTTCAAATCATAGTCAGTAAGAAGAGTCAGTCTTCTTGTACTTAAGTCGGCATTGTGCCTCTTATATTTAATTCCGATGCAATTTCAGTGTTTCATCGTCAATAAGAAGGTCAGAGGGATACAGTAAACCTAAAGTGACGCATCGGAATCTATAAGTAGTGTCACAGGAATGGTTCAAATCATAGTCAAAAGGAAGTGTCGGTCTACATGTACCTAAGTCGGCATTGTGCCTTTTGTATTTAATTCCGATGTAATTTCTGTGTTTCATCGTCAATAAGAAGGTCAGAGGGATACAGTAAACCTGAAGGGAAGCATCGCAATCTATAACTAGTCTCACAGGAATGGTTCAAATCATAGTCAGTAAGAAGAGTCAGTCTTCTTGTACTTAAGTCGGCATTGTGCCTCTTGTATTTAATCCCGATGCAATTTCTGTGTTTCATCGTCAATAAGAAGGTAAGAGGGATACAGTAAACCTGAAGTGACGCATCGGAATCTATAACTATTGTCACAGGAATGGTTCAAATCATAGTCAAAAGAAGTATCGGTCTTCATGTACTTAAGTCGGCATTGTGCCTTTTGTATTTAATTCCGAGGCAATTTCTGTGTTTCATCGTCCATAAGAATGTCCAAGGGATACAGTAAACCTGAAGTGAAGCATCGGAATCTATAACTAGTGTCACACTAATGGTTCAAAGCATAGACAGTAGGAAGAGTCAGTCTTCTTGTACTTAAGCCGGCATTGTGCCTTTTCTATTTAATTCCGATGCAATTTCTGTGTTTCATCGTCAAAAAGTAGGTCAGACGGGTACAGTAAAGCTGAAGTGAAGCATCGGAATCTATAACTAGTGTCACAGGAATGGTTCAAATTATAGTCAGTAAAAGGAGTCAGTCTTCTTGTACCTAAGTCGGCATTGTGCCTTTTGTATTTAATTCCGAGGCAATTTCTGTGTTTCATCGTCAATAAGAAAGACCAAGGGATACAGTAAACCTGAAGTGAAGCATCGGAATCTATAACTAGTGTCACAGGAATGGTTCAAAACATAGACAGTAGGAAGAGTCAGTCTTCTTGTACTTATGTCGGCATTGTGCCTTTTCTATTTAATTCCGATGCAATTTCTGTGTTTCATCGTCAAAAAGTAGGTCGGAGGGGTACAGTGAGGCTGATCTGAAGCATCGGAATCTATAACTAGTGTCATAGGAATGGTTATAAACATAGTCAGTAAGAGGAGTCAGTCTTTTTGTACTTAAGTCGGCAGTGTGCCTATTGTGTTAATTCCGATGCGATTTCTGTATTTCATCGTCAATAAGAAGGTCCAAGGGATACAGTAAACCTGAAGTGAAGCATCGGAATCAATAACTAGTGTCACAGGAAAGGTTCAAAACATAGTCAGTAAGAGGAGTCAGTCTTTTTGTACTTAAGTCGGCAGTGTTCCTATTGTGTTAATTCCGATGCGATTTCTATATTTCATCGCCAATAAGAAGGTCCAAGGGATACAGTAAATTTCAAGTGAAGCATCGGAATCTATAACTAGTGTCACAGGAATGGTTCAAAACATAGTCAGTAGGAAGAGTCGGTCTTCATGTACTTAAGTCGGCATTGTGCCTTTTGTATTTAATTCCGATGCAATTTCTGTGCTTCATCGGCAACAAGAAGGTCCAAGGGATACAGTAAACCTGGAGTGAAGCGTCGGAATCTATAACTAGTGTCACAGGAATGGTTCAGAACATAGACAGTAAGATGAGTCAGTCTTCTTGTACTTAAGTCGGCATTGTGCCTTTTGCATTTAATTCCGAGGCAATTTCTGTGTTTCATCGTCAATAAGAAGGTCCAAGGGATACAGTAAACCTCAGGTGAAGCATCGGAATCTATAACTAGTGTCACAGGAATGGTTCAAATCATAGTCAGTAGGAAGTGTCGGTCTTCATGTACTTAAGGCGGCATTGTGCTCTTTGTATTTAATTCCGATGCAACTTCTGTGTTTCAACGTCAATAAGAAGGTCAGAGGGATACAGTAAACCTGAAGGGAAGCATCGCAATCTATAACTAGTCTCACAGGAATAGTTCAAATCATAGTCAGTAAGAAGAGTCAGTCTTCTTGTACTTAAGGCGGCATTGTGCCTCTTGTATTTAATTCCGATGCAATTTCTTCATTTCATCGTCAATAAGAGGGTCAGAGGGATACAGTAAACCTGAAGTGACGCATCGGAGTCTATAACTAGTGTCACAGAAATGGTTCAAATCATAGTCAGTAGGAAGTGTCGGTCTTCATGTACTTAAGTCGGCATTTTGCCTTTTGTATTAAATTCCGATGCAATTTCTGTGTTTCGTCATCAATAAGAAGGTCAGAGGGATACAGTAAACCTGAAGGGAAGCATCGCAATCTATAACTAGTCTCACAGGAATGGTTCAAAACATAGTCAGTAAAAGGAGTCAGTCTTCCTGTACTTAAGTAGCCATTGTGCTTTTTGTATTTAATTCCGAGGCAATTTCTGTGTTTCATCGTCAATAAGAAGGTCCAAGGGATACAGTAAACCTGAAGTAATGCATCGGAATCTATAACTAGTGTCACAGGAATGGTTCAGAACATAGACAGTAAGATGAGTCAGTCTTCTTGTACTTAAGTCGGCATTGTGCCTTTTGTATTTAACTCCGATGCAATTTCTGTGTTTCATCGTCAATAAGAAGGTCCGAGGGATACAGTAAACCTCAAGTGAAGCATCGGAATCTATAACTAGTGTCACAGAAATGGTTCAAAACATAGACAGTAGGAAGAGTCAGTCTACTTGTACTTAAGTCGGCATTGTGCCTTTTCTATTTAATTCCGATGCAATTTCTGTGTTTCAGCGTCAAAAAGTAGGTCGGAAGGGTACAGTGAGGCTGATCTGAAGCATCGGAATCTATAACTAGTGTCATAGGAATGGTTCAAAACATAGTCAGTAAGAGGAGTCAGTCTTTTCGTACTTAAGTCGGCAGTGTGCCTATTGTGTTAATTCCGATGCGATTTCTGTATTTCATCGTCAATAAGAAGGTCCAAGGGATACAGTAAACCTGAAGTGAAGCATCGGAATCAATAACTAGTGTCACAGGAAAGGTTCAAAACATAGTCAGTAAGAGGAGTCAGTCTTTTTGTACTTAAGTCGGCAGTGTTCCTATTGTGTTAATTCCGATGCGATTTCTGTATTTCATCGTCAATAAGAAGGTCCAAGGGATACAGTAAATTTCAAGTGAAGCATCGGAATCTATAACTAGTGTCACAGGAATGGTTCAAAACATAGTCAGTAGGAAGAGTCGGTCTTCATGTACTTAAGTCGGCATTGTGCCTTTTGTATTTAATTCCGATGCAATTTCTGTGCTTCATCGGCAATAAGAAGGTCCAAGGGATACAGTAAACCTGGAGTGAAGCGTCGGAATCTATAACTAGTGTCACAGGAATGGTTCAGAACATAGACAGTAAGATGAGTCAGTCTTATTGTACTTAAGTCGGCATTATGCCTTTTGCATTTAATTCCGAGGCAATTTCTGTGTTTCATCGTCAATAAGAAGGTCCAAGGGATACAGTAAACCTCAGGTGAAGCATCAGAATCTATAACTAGTGTCACAGGAATGGTTCAAATCATAGTCAGTAGGAAGTGTCGGTCTTCATGTACTTAAGGCGGCATTGTGCCCTTTGTATTTAATTCCGATGCAACTTCTGTGTTTCAACGTCAATAAGAAGGTCAGAGGGATACAGTAAACCTGAAGGGAAGCATCGCAATCTATAACTAGTCTCACAGGAATAGTTCAAATCATAGTCAGTAAGAAGAGTCAGTCTTCTTGTACTTAAGGCGGCATTGTGCCTCTTGTATTTAATTCCGATGCAATTTCTTTATTTCATCGTCAATAAGAGGGTCAGAGGGATACAGTAAACCTGAAGTGACGCATCGGAATCTATAACTAGTGTCACAGAAATGGTTCAAATTATAGTCAGTAGGAAGTGTCGGTCTTCATGTACTTAAGTCGGCATTTTGCCTTTTGTATTTAATTCCGACGCAATTTCTGTGTTTCGTCATCAATAAGAAGGTCAGAGGGATACAGTAAACCTGAAGGGAAGCATCGCAATCTATAACTAGTCTCACAGGAATGGTTCAAAACATAGTCAGTAAAAGGAGTCAGTCTTCCTGTACTTAAGTAGCCATTGTGCTTTTTGTATTTAATTCCGAGGCAATTTCTGTGTTTCATCGTCAATAAGAAGGTCCAAGGGATACAGTAAACCTGAAGTAATGCATCGGAATCTATAACTAGTGTCACAGGAATGGTTCAGAACATAGACAGTAAGATGAGTCAGTCTTCTTGTACTTAAGTCGGCATTGTGCCTTTTGTATTTAACTCCGATGCAATTTCTGTGTTTCATCGTCAATAAGAAGGTCCAAGGGATACAGTAAACCTCAAGTGAAGCATCGGAATCTATAACTAGTGTCACAGGGATGGTTCAAAACATAGACAGTAGGAAGAGTCAGTCTTCTTGTACTTAAGTCGGCATTGTGCCTTTTCTATTCAATTCCGTTGCAATTTCTGTGTTTCATCGTCAAAAAGTAGGTCAGAGGGGTACAGTAACGCTGAAGTGAAGCATCGGAATCTATAACTAGTGTCACAGGAATGGTTCAAAACATAGCCAGTAAGAGGAGTCAGTCTTTTTGTACTTAAGTCGGCAGTGTGCCTATTGTGTTAATTCCGATGCGATTTCTGTATTTCATCGTCAATAAGAAGGTCCAAGGGATACAGTAAACCTGAAGTGAAGCATCGGAATCTATAACTAGTGTCACAGGAATGGTTCAGAACATAGACAGTAAGATGAGTCAGTCTTCATGTACTTAAGTCGCCATTGTGCCTTTTGTATTAAATTCCGATGCAATTTCTGAGCTTCATCGTCAATGAGAAGGTCCAAGGGATACAGTAAACCTGGAGTGAAGCGTCGGAATCTATAACCAGTGTCACAGGAATGGTTCAGAACATAGATGGTAAGATGAGTCAGTCTTCTTGTACTTAAGTCGGCATTGAGCATTTTGCATTTAATTCCGATGCAGTTTCTGTGTTTCATCGTCAATACGAAGGTCCAAGGGATACAGTAAACCTCAAGTGAACCATCGGAATCTATGACTAGTATTACAGGAATGGTTCAAACCATAGTCATTAGGAAGTGTCGGTCTTCATGTACTTAAGTCGGCATTGTGGCTTTTGTATTTAATTGCGATGCAATTTCTGTATTTCATCGTCAATAAGAAGGTCCAAGGGAAACAGTAAACCTGGAGTGAAGCGTCGGAATCTATAACTAGTGTCACAGGAATGGTTAAAACGTAGACAGTAAGAAGACTCAGTCTTCCTTGTACTTAAATCGGCATTGTGCCCTTGGTATTAAATTCCGATGCAATTTCTGTGTTTCATCGTCAATAAGAAGTTCCAAGGGATACAGTAAACCTGAAGTGAAGCATCGGAATCTATAACTAGTGTCACAGGAATGGTTCAAAACAAAGTAAGTAAGAAGAGTCAGTCTTCTTATCCTTAAGTCTTCATTGTGCCTCTTGTATTTAATTCCGATGCAATTTCTTTGTTTCATCGTCAATAAAAAGGTCCAAGGGATACAGTAAACCTGGAGTGAAGCGTCGGAATCTATAACTAGTGTCACAGGAATGGTTCAGACCATAGACAGTAAGATGAGTCAGTCTTCTTGTACTTAAGTCGCCATTGTGCCTTTTGCATTTAATTCCGATGCAATTTCTGTGTTTCATCGTCTATAAGAAGGTCCAAGGGATACAGTAAACCTCAAGTGAAGCATCGGAATCTATGACTAGTGTCACAGGAATGGTTCAAACCATAGTCAGTAGGAATAGTTGGTCTTCATGTACTTAAGTCGGCATTGTGCCTTTTGTAATTAATTCCGATGCAGTTTCTGTGTTTCATCGTCAATACGAAGGTCCAAGGGATACAGTAAACCTGAAGTGAAGCATCGTAATCTATAACTAGTGACACAGGAATGGTTCAAAACATAGACATTAGGAAGAGTCAGTCTTCTTGTACTTAAGTCGGCACTGTGCCTTTTGTATTTAATTCCGATGCAATTTCTGTGTTTCATTGCAAATAAGACGGTCCAAGGGATACAGTAAACCCGAAGTGAAGCATCGGAATCTATAACTAGTGTCACAGGAATGGTTCAAAACAAAGTAAGTAAGAAGAGTCAGTCTTCTTATCCTTAAGTCTGCATTGTGCCTCTTGTATGAAATTCCGATGCAATTTCTGAATTTCATCGTCAATAAGAAGGTCCATGGGATATAGTAAGCCCGGAGTGTAGCATCGGAATCTATAACTAGTGTCACAGGAATGGTTCAAATCATAGACAGTAAGAAGTGTCAGTCTTCGTGTACTTAAGTCGGAATTTTGCCTTTTCTATTTAATTCCGATGCAATTTCTGTGTTTCATCGTCAATAAGAAGGTCCAAGGGATACAGTAAACCTGAGGTGAAGCATCGGAATCTATAACTAGTGTCACAGGAATGGTTCAAAACATAGACAGTAAGAAGAGTCAGTCTTCTTGTACTTAAGTCGGCATTGTGCCTTTTCTATTTAATTCCGATGCAATGTCTGTGTTTCATCGGCAATAACAAGGTCCAAGGGATACAGTAAACCTGGAGTGTAGCATCGTAATCTATAACTAGTGTCACTGGAATGGTTCAAAACATAGACAGTAAGAAGAGTCAGTCTTCTTGTACTTAAGTCGGCATTGTGCAATTTGTATTTAATTCCGATGCAATTTCTGTGTTTCATCGTCAATAAGAAGGTCAGAGGGATACAGTAAACCTGAAGTGAAGCATCGGAATCTATACCTAGTGTCACAGGAATGGTTCAAAACATAGTCAGTAAGAAGAGTCAGTCATCTTGTACTTAAGTCGGCCTTGTGACTTTTCTATTTAATTCCGATGCCACTTCTGTGTTTCATCGTCAATAAGAAGGTCAGAGGGATACAGTAAACCTGAAGGGAAGCTTCGCAATCTATAACTAGTCTCACAGGAATGGTTCAAAACATAGTCAGTAGAAATAGTCAGTCTTCTTGTACTTAAGTCGGCATTGTGGCTTTTGTATTTAATTCCGAGGCAATTTCTGTCTTTCATCGTCAATAAGAAGGTCCAAGGGTTACAGTAAACCTGAAGTGAAGCATCGGAATCTATAACTAGTGTCACAGGAATGGTTCAAAACATAGACAGTAGGAAGAGTCAGTCTTCTTGTACTTAAGTCGGCATTGTGACTTTTCTATTTAATTCCGATGCAATTTCTGTGTTTCATCGTCAAAAAGTAGGTCAGAGAGGTACAGTAAAGCTGAAGTGAAGCATCGGAATCTATAAGTAGTGTCACAGGAATGGTTCAAAGCATAGTCAGTAAGATGAGTCAGTCTTTTTGTACGTAAGTTGGCAGTGTGCCTATTGTGTTAATTCCGATGCGATTTCTGTATTTCATTGTCAATAAGAAGGTCCAAGGGATACAGTAAACCTCAAATGAAGCATCAGAGTCTATAACTAGTGTCACAGGAATGGTTAAAACATAGACAGTATGAAGAGTCAGTCTTCCTTGTACTTGAATCGGCATTGTGCCTTTGGTATTAAATTCCGATGCAATTTCTGTGTTTCATCGTCGATAAGAAGGTCCAAGGGATACAGTAAACGTGAAGTGAAGCATCGTAATCTATAACTAGTGACACAGGAATGGTTCAAACATAGACATTAGGAAGAGTCAGTCTTCTTGTACTTAAGTCGGCACTGTGCCTTTTGTATTTAATTCCGATGCAATTTCTGTGTTTCATCGTCAATAAGAAGGTCCATGGGATATAGTAAGCCTGGAGTGTAGCATCGGAATCTATAACTAGTGTCACAGGAATGGTTCAAATCATAGACAGTAAGAAGTGTCAGTCTTCGTGTACTTAAGTCGGAATTTGGCTTTTTCTATTTAATTCCGATGCAATTTCTGTGTTTCATCGTCAATAAGAAGGTCCAAGGGATACAGTAAACCTGTGATGAAGCATCGGAATCTATAACTAGTGTCACAGGAATGGTTCAAACATAGACAATAAGAAGAGTCAGTCCTCTTGTACTTAAGTCGGTATTGTGCCTTTTCTATTTAATTCCGATGCAATTTCTGTGTTTCATCGTCAATAACAAGGTCCAAGTGATACAGTAAACCTGGAGTGTAGCATCGGAAACTTTAACTAGTGTCACTGGAATGGTTCAAAACATAGACAGTAGGAAGATCAGTCTTCTTGTACTTAAGTCGGCATTGTGCAATTTGTATGTAATTCCGATGCAATTTCTGTGTTTCATCGTCAATAAGAAGGTCAGAGGGATACAGTAAACCTGAAGTGAAGCATCGGAATCTATAGCTAGTGTCACAGGAATGGTTCAAAACATAGTCAGTAAGAAGAGTCAGTCTTCTTGTACTTAAGTCGGCATTGTGACTTTTGTATTTAATTCCGATGCAATTTCTGTGTTACGTCGTCAATAACAAGGTCCAAGGGATACAGTAAACCTCAAGTGAAGCATCGGAATCTATAACTAGTGTCACAGGAATGGTTCAAGACATAGGAAGTATGTAGAGTCAGTCCTCTTGTACTTAAGTCGGTATTGTGCCTTTTCTATTTAATTTCGATGCAATTTCTGTGTTTCATCGTCAGTAAGATGGTCCAAGGTATACAGTAAACCAGAAATGAAGAATCACAATCTATAACTCGTGTCACTGGAATGGTTCAAAATATAGAGAGTAAGAAGTGGCAGTCTTCTTGAACTTAAGTCGGCTTTGTGCATTTTGTATTTAATTCCGAAGCAATTTCTGTGTTT
Organism: Schistocerca piceifrons; assembly: GCF_021461385.2. Classification (NCBI taxonomy): domain Eukaryota; kingdom Metazoa; phylum Arthropoda; class Insecta; order Orthoptera; family Acrididae; genus Schistocerca; species Schistocerca piceifrons. The sequence continues at coordinate 3,020,878 of NW_025727724.1, read as the reverse complement.
CATCGTCAATAAGAAGGTCAGAGGGATACAGTAAACCTGAAGTGAAGGATCGGAATCTATAGCTAGTGTCACAGGAATGGTTCAAAACATAGTCAGTAAGAGGAGTCTGTCTTTTTGTACTTAAGTCGGCAGTGTTCCTATTGTGTTAATTCCGATGCGATATCTGTATTTCATCGTCAATAAGAAGGTCCAAGGGATGCAGTATACCTGAAGTGAAGCATCGGAATCTATATCTAGTGTCACAGGAATGGTTCAGAACATAGACAGTAAGATGAGTCAGTCTTCTTGTACTTAAGTCGGCATTGTGCCTTTTGTATTTAATTCCGATGCAATTTCAGTGTTTCATCGTCAATAAGAAGGTCCAAGGGATACAGTAAACCTCAAGTGAAGCATCGGAATCTATAACTAGTGTCACAGGAATAGTTAAAAACATAGTCAGTAGGAAGAGTCGGTCTTCATGTACTTAAGTCGGCATTGTGCCTTTTGTATTTAATTCCGATGCAATATCTGTGCTTCATCGTCAATAAGAAGGTCAGAGGGGTACAGTAAAGCTGAAGTGAAGCATCGGAATCTATAACTAGTGTCACAGGAATGGTTCAAATCATAGTCAGTAGGAAGTGTCGGTCTTCATGTACTTAAGTCGGCATTGTGACTTTTGTATTTAATTCCGATGCAATTTCTGTGTTTCATCGTCAATAAGAAGGTCAGAGGGATACAGTTAACCTGAAGGGAAGCATCGCAATCTATAACTAGTCTCACAGGAATGGTTCAAATCATAGTCAGTAAGAAGAGTCAGTCTTCTTGTACTTAAGTCGGCATTGTGCCTCTTGTATTTAATTCCGATGCAATTTCTGTGTTTCATCGCCAATAAGAAGGTCAGAGGGATACAGTAAACCTGAAGTGACGCATCGGAATCTGTAACTAGTGTCACAGGAATGGTTCAAATCATAGTCAGTAGGAAGTGTCGGTCTTCATGTATGTAAGTCGGCATTGTGCCTTTTGTATTTAATTCCGATGCAATTTCTGTGTTTCATCGTCAATAAGAAGGTCAGAGGGATACAGTAAACCTGAAGTGAAGCATCGGAATCTATGACTAGTCTCACAGGAATGGTTCAAACATAGTAAAAGGAGTCAGTCTTCTTGTACTTAAGTCGGCATTGTGCCTTTTGTATGTCATTCCGAGGCAATTTCTGTGTTTCATCGTCAATAAGAAGGTCCAAGGGATACAGTAAACCTCAAGTGAAGCATCGGAACCTATAACTAGTGTCACAGGAATGGTTCAAATCATAGTCAGTAGGAAGTGTCGGTCTTCATGTACTTATGTCGGCATTGTGCCTTTTGTATTTAATTCCGATGCAATTTCTGTGGTTCATCGTCAATAAGAAGGTCACAGGGATACAGTAAACCTGAAGGGAAGCATCGCAATCTATAACCAGTCTCACAGGAATGGTTCAAATCATAGTCAGTAAAAAGTGTCAATCTTCTTGTACTTAAGTCGGCATTGTGCCTCTTGTATTTAATTCCGATGCAATTTCTGTGTTTCACCGTCAATAAGAAGGTCGGAGGGATACAGTAAACCTGAAGTGACGCATCGGAATCTATAACTAGTGTCACAGGAATGGTTCAAATCATAGTCAGTAGGTAGTGTCGGTCTTCATGTACTTAAGTCTGCATTGTGCCTTTTGTATTTAATTCCGATGCAATTTCTGTGTTTCATCGTCAATAAGAATTTCAGAGGCATATAGTAAACCTGAAGGGAAGCATCGCAATCTATAACTAGTCTCACAGGAATGGTTCAAAACATAGTCAGTAAAAGGAGTCAGTCTTCTTGTACTTAAGTCGGCATTGTGCCTTTTGTATTTAATTCCGAGGCAATTTCTATGTTTCATCGTCAATAAGAAGGTCCAAGGGAAACAGTAAACCTGGAGTGAAGCGTCGGAATCTATAACTAGTGTCACAGGAATGGTTAAAACATAGACAGTAAGAAGAGTCAGTCTTCCTTGTACTTAAATCGGCATTGTGCCTTTGGTATTAAATTCCGATGCAATTTCTGTGTTTCATCGTCGATAAGAAGGTCCAAGGGATACAGTAAACCTGAAGTGAAGCATCGTAATCTATAACTAGTGACACAGGATTGGTTCAAAGCATAGACATTAGGAAGAGTCAGTCTTCTTGTACTTAAGTCGGCACTGTGCCTTTTGTATTTAATTCCGATGCAATTTCTGTGTTTCATTGCAAATAAGACGGTCCAAGGGATACAGTAAACCTAAAGTGAGGCATCGGAATCTATAACTAGTGTCACAGGAATGGTTCAAAACAAAGAAAGTAAGAAGAGTCAGTCTTCTTATACTTAGGTCTGCATTGTGCCTCTTGTATTTAATTCCGATGCAGTTTCTGTGTTTCATCGTCAAGAAGAAGGTCCATGGGATATAGTAAGCCTGGAGCGTAGCATCGGAATCTATAACTAGTGTCACAGGAATGGTTCAAATCATAGACAGTGAGAAGTGTCAGTCTTCGTGTACTTAAGTCGGAATTTTGCCTTTTCTATTTAATTCCGATGCAATTTCTGTGTTTCATCGTCAATAAAAAGGTCCAAGGGATACAGTAAACCTGAGGTGAAGCATCGGAATCTATAACTAGTGTCACAGGAATGGTTCAAAACATAGACAGTAAGAAGAGTCAGTCTTCTAGTACTTAAGTCGGCATTGTGCAATTTGTATTTAATTCCGATGCAATTTCTGTGTTTCATCGTCAATAAGAAGGTCAGAGGGATACAGTAAACCTGAAGTGAAGCATCGGAATCTATAGCTAGTGTCACAGGAATGGTTCAAAACATAGTCAGTAAGAAGAGTCTGTCTTCTTGTACTTAAGTCGGCATTGTGACTTTTGTATTTAATTCCGATGCAATTTCTGTGTTACGTCGTCAATAACAAGGTCCAAGGGATACAGTAAACCTCAATTGAAGCATCGGAATCTATAACTAGTGTCACAGGAATGGTTCAAGACATAGAAAGTAAGACGAGTCAGTCTTCTTGTACTTAAGGCGACATTGTGCCTTTTGTATTTAATTCCGATGCAATTTCTGTGTTTCATCGTCAAAAAGATGGTCCAAGGTGTAGAGTAAACCTGAAATGAAGCAACAGAATCTATAACTCGAGTCACTGGAATAGTTCAAAATATAGAGAGTAAGAAGAGTCAGTCTTCTTGAACTTAAGTCGGCATTGTGCAATTTGTATTTAATTCCGATGCAATTTCTGTGTTTCATCGTCAATAAGAAGGTCAGAGGTATACAGTAAACCTGAAGTGAAGGATCGGAATCTATAGCTATTGTCACAGGAATGGTTCAAAACATAGTCAGTAAGAGGAGTCTGTCTTTTTGTACTTAAGTCGGCAGTGTTCCTATTGTGTCAATTCCGATGCGATTTCTGTATTTCATCGTCAATAAGAAGGTCCAAGGGATACAGTTAACCTCAAGTGAAGCATCGGAATCTATAACTAGTGTCACAGGAATGGTTCAGAACATAGACAGTAAGATGAGCCAGTCTTCTTGTACTTAAGTCGGCAGTGTTCCTATTGTGTCAATTCCGATGCGATTTCTGTATTTCATCGTCAATAAGAAGGTCCAAGGGATACAGTAAACCTCAAGTGAAGCATCGGAATCTATAACTAGTGTCACAGCAATGGTTCAAAACATAGTCAGTATAAAAAGTCGGTCTTCATGTACTTAAGTCTTCATTGTGCCTTTTGTATTTAATTCCGATGCAATTTCTGTGCTTAATCGTCAATACGAAGGTCCAAGGGATACAGTAAACCTGGAGTGAAGCGTCGGAATCTATAACTAGTGTCACAGGAATGGTTCGGAACATAGACAGTAAGATGAGTAAGTCTTCTTGTACTTAAGTCGGCATTGTGCCTTTTGCACTTAATTCCGATGCAATTTCTGTGCTTCATCGTCAATAGGAAGGTATAAGGGATACAGTAAACCTCACGTGAACCATCGGAATCTATAACTAGTGTCACAGGAATGGTTCAAATCATAGTCAGTAGGAAGTGCCGGTCTTCATGTACTTAAGTCGGCATTGTCCCTTTTGTATTTAATTCCGATGCAATTTCTGTGTTTCATCGTCAATAAGAAGGTCAGAGGGATACAGTTAACCTGAAGGGAACCATCGCAATCTATAACTGGTCTCACAGGAATGGTTGAAATCATAGTCAGTAAGAAGAGTCAGTCTTCTTGTACTTAAGTCGGCATTGTGCCTCTTGTATTTAATTCCGATGCAATTTCTGTGTTTCATCGTCAATAAGAAGGTCAGAGGGATACAGTAAACCTGAAGTCACGCATCGTAATCTATAACTAGTGTCACAGGAATGGTTCAAATCATAGTCAGTAGGAAGTGTCGGTCTTCATGTACGTAAGTCGGCATTGTGCCTTTTGTATTCAATTCCGATGCAATTTCTGTGTTTCATCGTCAATAAGGAGGTCAGAGGGATACAGTAAACCTGAAGTGAAGCATCGGAATCTATGACTAGTCTCACAGGAATGGTTCAAAACATAGTCAGTAAAAGGAGTCAGTCTTCTTGTACTTAAGTCGGCATCGTGCCTTTTGTATTTCATTCCCAGGCAATTTCTGTGTTTTATCGTCAATAAGAAGGTCCAAGGGATACAGTAAACCTCAAGTGAAGCATCGAAACCTATAACTAGTGTCACAGGAATGGTTCAAATCGTAGTCAGTAGGAAGTGTCGGTCTTCATGTACTTAAGTCGGCAATGTGCCTTTTGTATTTAATTCCGATGCAATTTCTGTGTTTCATCGTCAATAAGAAGGTCAGAGGGATACAGTAAACCTGAAGGGAAGCATCGCAATCTATTACCAGTCTCACAGGAATGGTTCAAATCATAGTCAGTAAAAAGAGTCAGTCTTCTTGTACTTAAGTCGGCATTGTGCCTCTTGTATTTAATTCCGATGCAATTTCTGTGTTTCACCGTCAATAAGGAGGTCAGAGGGATACAGTAAACCTGAAGTGACGCATCGGAATCTATTACTAGTGTCACAGGAATGGTCCAAATCATAGTCAGTAGGTAGTGTTGGTCTTCATGTACTTAAGTCGGCATTGTGCCTTTTGTATTTAATTCCGATGCAATTTCTGTGTTTCATCGTCAATAAGAAGATCAGAGGGATACAGTAAACCTGAAGGGAAGCATCGCAATCTATAACTAGTCTCACAGGAATGGTTCAAAACATAGTCAGTAAAAGGAGTCAGTCTTCTTGTACTTAAGTCGGCATTGTGCCTTTTGTATTTAATTCCGAGGCAATTTCTGTGTTTCATCGTCAATAAGAAGGTCCAAGGGATACAGTAAACCTGAAGTGAAGCATCGGAATCTATAACTAGTGTCACAGGAATGGTTCATATCATAGACAGTAGGAAGAGTAAGTCTTCTTGTACTTAAGTCGGCATTGTGTTTTTTCTACTTAATTCCGATGCAATTTCTGTGTTTCATCGTCAAAAAGTAGGTCAGAGGGGTACAGTAAAGCTGAAGTGAAGCATCGGAATCTATAACTAGTGTCACAGGAATGGCTCAAATCATAGTCAGTAGGTAGTGTCGGTCTTCATGTACTTAGGTCGGCATTGTGCCTTTTGTATTTAATTCCGATGCAATTTCTTTGCTTCATCGTCAATAAGAAGGTCCAAGGGATACAGTAAACCTGGAGTGAAGCGTCGGAATCTATAACTAGTGTCACAGGAATGGTTCAGAACATAGACAGTAATATGAGTCAGTCTTCTTGAAATTAAGTCGGCATTGTGCCTTTTGCATTTAATTCCGATGCAATTTCTGTGTTTCATCGTCAATAAGAAGGTCCAAGGGATACAGTAAACCTCAAGTGAAGCATCGGAATCTATAACTAGTGTCACAGGAATGGTTCATATCATACTCACTAGAAAGTGTCGGTCTTCATGTACTTAAGTCGGCATTGTGCTTTTTGTATTTAATTCCGATGCAATTTCTGTGTTTCATCGTCAATAAGAAGGTCAGAGGGATACAGTTAACCTGAAGGGAAGCATCGCAATCTATAACTAGTCTCACAGGACTGGTTCAAATCATAGTCAGTAAGAAGAGTCAGTCTTCTTGTACTTAAGTCGGCATTGTGCCTCTTGTATTTAATTCCGATGCAATTTCTGTGTTTCATCGTCAATAAGAAGGTCAGAGTTATACAGTAAACCTGAAGTGACGCATCGGAATCTATAACTAGTGTCACAGGAATGGTAGAAATCGTAGTCAGTAGGAAGTGTCGGTCTTCATGTACGTAAGTCGGCATTGAGCATTTTGTATTTAATTCCGATTCAATTTCTGAGTTTCATCGTCAATAAGAAGGTCAGAGGGATACAGTAAACCTGAAGTGAAGCATCGGAATCTATGACTAGTCTCACAGGAATGGTTCAGAACATAGTCAGTAAAAGGAGTCAGTCTTCTTGTACTTAAGTCGGCCTTGTGCCTTTTGTATTTCATTCCGAGGCAATTTCTGTGTTTCATCGTCAATAAGAAGGTCCAAGGGATACAGTAAACCTCAAGTGAAGCATCGGAACCTATAACTAGTGTCACAGGAATGGTTCAAATCATAGTCAGTAGGACGTGTCGGTCTTCATGTACTTAAGTCGGCATTGTGCCTTTTGTATTTAATTCCTTTGCAATTTCCGTGTTTCATCGTCAATAAGAAGGTCAGAGGGTTACAGTAAACCTGAAGGGAAGCATCGCAATCTATAACCAGTCTCACAGGAATGTTTCAAATCATAGTCAGTAAAAAGAGTCAGCTTCTTGTACTTAAGTCGGCATTGTGCCTCTTGTATTTAATTCCGAATCAATTTTTGTGTTTCACCGTCAATAAGAAGGTCAGAGGGACACAGTAACCCTGAAGTGACGCATCGGAATCTATAACTAGTGTCACAGGAATGGTTCAAATCATAGTCAGTAGGTAGTGTCGGTCTTCATGAACTTAAGTCGGCATTGTGCCTTTTGTATTTAATTCCGAGGCAATTTCTGTGTTTCATCGTCAATAAGAAGGTCAGATGGATACAGTAAACCTGAAGGGAAGCATCGTAATCTATAACTAGTCTCACAGGAATGGTTCAAAACATAGTCAGTAAAAGGAGTCAGTCTTCTTGTACTTAAGTCGGCATTGTGCCTTTTGTATTTAATTCCGAGGCAATTTCTGTGTTTCATCGTCTATAAGAAGGTCCAAGGGATACAGTAAACCTGAAGTGAAGCATCGGAATCTATAACTAGTGTCACAGGAATGGTTCATAACATAGACAGTAGGAAGAGTCAGTCTTCTTGTACTTAAGTCGGCATTGTGCCTTTTCTATTTAATTCCGATGCAATTTCTGTGTTTCATCGTGAAAAAGTAGGTCAGATGGGTACAGTAAAGCTGAAGTGAAGCATCGGAATCTATAACTAGTGTCACAGGAATGGTTCAAATCATAGTCAGTAAGAGTAGTCAGTCTTTTTGTACTTAAGTCGGCAGTGTGCCTATTGTGTTAATTCCGATGCGATATCTGTATTTCATCGTCAATAAGAAGGTCCGAGGGATACAGTAAACCTGAAGTGAAGCATCGGAATCTATAACTAGTGTCGCAGTAATGGTTCTGAACATAGACAGTAAGATGAGTCAGTCTTCTTGTACTTAAGTTGGCATTGTGCCTTTTGTATTTAATTCCGATGCAATTTCTGTGTTTCATCGTCAATAAGAAGGTCCAAAGGATACAGTAAACCTCAAGTGAAGCATCGGATTCTATAACTAGTGTCACAGGAATGGTTAAAAACATAGTCAGTAGGAAGAGCCGGTCTTCATGTACTTAAGTCGGCATTGTATCTTTTGTATTTAATTCCGATGCAATTTCTGTGCTTCATCGTCAATAAGAAGGTCCAAGGGATACAGTAAACCTGGATTGAAGCGTCGGAATCTATAACTAGTGTCAGAGGAATGGTTCAGAACATAGACAGTAAGATGAGTCAGTCTTCTTGTACTTAAGTCGGCATTGTGCCTTTTGCATTTAATTCCGATACAATTTCTGTGTTTCATAGTCAATAAGAAGGTCCAAGGGATACAGTAAACCTCAAGTGAAGCATCGGAATCTATAACTAGTGTCACAGGAATGGTTCAAATCATAGTCAGTAGGAAGTGTCGGTCTTCATGTACTTAAGTTGGCATTGTGCCTTTTGTGTTTAATTCCGATGTAATCTCTGTGTTTCATCGTCAATAAGAAGGTCCAAGGGAAACAGTAAACCTGGAGTGAAGCGTTGGAATCTATAACTAGTGTCACAGGAATGGTTAAAACATAGACAGTTAGACGAGTCACTCTTCCTTGTACTTAAATCGGCATTGTGCCTTTGGTATTAAATTCCGATGCAATTTCTGTGTTTCATCGTCAATAAGAAGATCCAAGGGATACAGTAAACCTCAAGTGAAGCGTCGGAATCTATAACTAGTGTCACAGGAACGGTTCAAAAATAGTCAGTAGGAAGAGTTGGTCTTCATGTACTTAAGTCGGCATTGTGCCTTTTGTATTTAATTCCGATGCAATTTCTGTGTTTCATCGTCAATGAGATGGTCCAAGGGATACAGTAAACCTGAAGTGAAGCATCGTAATCTATAACTAGTGACACAGGAATGGTTCAAAACATAGACATTAGCAAGAGTCAGTCTTCTTGTACTTAAGTCGGCACTGTGCCTTTTGTATTTAATTCCGATGCAATTTCTGTGTTTCATTGCAAATAAGACGGTCCAAGGGATACAGTAAACCTGAAGTGAAGCATCGGAATCTATAACTAGTGTCACAGGGATGGTTCAAAACAAAGCAAGTAAGAAGAGTCAGTCTTCTTATCCTTAAGTCTGCATTGTGCCTCTTGTATCTAATTCCGATGCAATTTCTGTGTTTCATCGTCAATAAGAAGGTCCATGGGATATAGTAAGCCTGGAGTGTAGCATCGGAATCTAGAACTAGTGTTACAGGAATGGTTCAAATCATAGACAGTAAGAAGTGTCAGTCTTCGTGTACTTAAGTCGGAATTTTGCCTTTTCTATTTAATTCCGATGTAATTTCTGTGTTTCATCGTCAATAAGAAGGTCCAACGGATACAGTAAACCTGAGGTGAAGCATCGGAATCTATAAGTAGTGTAACAGGAATGGTTGAAAACATAGACAGTAAGAAGAGTCAGTCTTCTTGTACTTAAGTCGGCATTGTGCCTTTTCTATTTAATTTAGATGGAATTTCTGTGTTTCATCGCCAATAACAAGGCCAAGGGATACAGTAAACCTGGAGTGTAGCATCGGAATCTATAACTAGTGTCACTGGAATGGTTCAAAACATAGACAGTAAGAAGAGTCAGTCTTCTTGTACTTAAGTCGGCATTGTGCAATTTGTATTTAATTCCGATGCAATTTCTGTGATTCATCGTCAATAAGAAGGTCAGAGGGACACAGTAAACCTGAAGTGAAGCATCGGAATCAATAGCTAGTGTCACAGGAATGGTTCAAAACATAGTCAGTAAGAAGAGTCAGTCTTCTTGTCCTTAAGTCGGCATTGTGACTTTTGTATTTAATTCCGATGCAATTTCTGTGTTACGTCGTCAATACCAAGGTCCAAGGGATACAGTTAACCTCAAGTGAAACATCGGAATCTATAACTAGTGTCACAGGAATGGATCAAGACATAGGAAGTAAGACGTGTCACTCTTCTTGTACTTAAGTTGACATTGTGCATTTTCTATTTAATTCCGATGCAATTTCTGTGTCTCATTGTCAACAAGAAGGTCAGAGGGATACAGTAAACCTGAAGTGAAGCATCGGATTCCAAAACTAGGGTCACAGGAATGGTTCAAAACATAGACAGTAGGGAGAGTCAGTCTTCTTGTACTTAAGCCGGCATTGTGCCTTTTGCATTTAATTCCGATGCAATTTCTGTGTTTCATCGTCAATGAGAAGGTCCAAGGTATACAGTAAACCTGAAATGAAGCATCAGAATCTATAACTCGTGTCACTGGAATGGTCAAAATATAGACAGTAAGAAGTGACAGTCTTCTTGTACTTAAGTCGGCATTGTGCCATTTGTATTTAATTCCGATGCAATTTCTGTGATTCATCGTCAATAAGAAGGCCCAAGGGATACAGTAAACCTGAAGTGAAGCATCGGACTCTATAACTAGTGTCACAGAAGTGGTTCAAACATAGACAGTAGAGGAGTCAGTCTTCTTGTAGTTAAGTCGGCATTGTGCATTTTGTATTTAATTCCGATGCAATTTCTGTGTTTTATCGTCAATAAGAAGGTCCAAGGGAAACAGTAAACCTGAAGTGAAGCATCAGAATCTATAACTAGTGTCACAGGAATGGTTCAAATCATAGTCAGTAAGAAGAGTTTGTCTTCTTGTTCTTAAGTCGGCATTGTGCCTTTTGTATTTAATACCGATGCAATTTCTGTGTTTCATCGTCAACAAGAAGGTCAGAGGGATACAGTAAACCTGAAGTGAAGCATCGGATTCCAAAACTAGGGACACAGGAATGGTTCAAAACATAGACAGTAGGGAGAGTCAGTCTTCTTGTACTTAAGCCGGCATTGTGCCTTTTGTATTTCATTCCGATGCAATTTCTGTGTTTCATCGTCAATGAGAAGGTCCAAGGTATACAGTAAACCTGAAATGAAGCATCAGAATCTATAACTCGTGTCACTGGAATGGTCAAAATATAGACAGTAAGAAGTGTCAGTCTTTTTGTACTTAAGTCGGCATTGTGCCATTTGTATTTAATTCCGATGCAATTTCTGTGATTCATCGCCAATAAGAAGGCCCAAGGGATACAGTAAACCTGAAGTGAAGCATCGGACTCTATAACTAGTGTCACAGAAGTGGTTCAAACATAGACAGTAGAGGAGTCAGTCTTCTTGTAGTTAAGTCGGCATTGTGCATTTTGTATTTAATTCCGATGCAATTTCTGTGTTTTATCGTCAATAAGAAGGTCCAAGGGAAACAGTAAACCTGAAGTGAAGCATCAGAATCTATAACTAGTGTCACAGGAATGGTTCAAAACATAGTCAGTAAGAAGAGTTTGTCTTCTTGTTCTTAAGTCGGCATTGTGCCTTTTGTATTTTATACCGATGCAATTTCTGTGTTTCATCGTCAACAAGAAGGTCAGAGGGATACAGTAAACCTGAAGTGAAGCATCGGATTCCAAAACTAGGGACACAGGAATGGTTCAAAACATAGACAGTAGGGAGAGTCAGTCTTCTTGTACTTAAGCCGGCATTGTGCCTTTTGTATTTCATTCCGATGCAATTTCTGTGTTTCATCGTCAATGAGAAGGTCCAACGTATACAGTAAACCTGAAATGAAGCATCAGAATCTATAACTCGTGTCACTGGAATGGTCAAAATATAGACAGTAAGAAGTGTCAGTCTTTTTGTACTTAAGTCGGCATTGTGCCATTTGTATTTAATTCCGATGCAATTTCTGTGATTCATCGCCAATAAGAAGGCCCAAGGGATACAGTAAACCTGAAGTGAAGCATCGGACTCTATAACTAGTGTCACAGAAGTGGTTCAAACATAGACAGTAGAGGAGTCAGTCTTCTTGTAGTTAAGTCGGCATTGTGCATTTTGTATTTAATTCCGATGCAATTTCTGTGTTTTATCGTCAATAAGAAGGTCCAAGGGAAACAGTAAACCTGAAGTGAAGCATCAGAATCTATAACTAGTGTCACAGGAATGGTTCAAAACATAGTCAGTAAGAAGAGTTTGTCTTCTTGTTCTTAAGTCGGCATTGTGCCTTTTGTATTTTATACCGATGCAATTTCTGTGTTTCATCGGCAATAAGGTCACAGGGATACAGTAAAATTGAAGTGAAGCATCGGACTCCATAGCTAGTGTCACAGAAATGGTTAAAAACATAGACAGTAGAGGAGTCCGTCTTCTTGTACTTAAGTCGGCATTGTGCCTTTTGCATTTAATTCCGAAGCAATTTCTGTGTTTCATCGTCAATAAGAAGGTCCAAGGTATACAGTAAACCTGAAGAGAAGCATCGGAATCTATAACTAGTGTCACAGGAATGGTTCAAATCATAGTCAGTAAGACGAGTCAATCTTCTTGTACTTAAGTCGGCATTGTGCATTTTGTATTTAATTCCGATGCAATTTCTGTGTTTTATCGTCAATAAGAAGGTCCAAGGGAAACAGTAAACCTAAAGTGAAGCATGGGAATCTATAACTAGTGTCACTGGAATGGTTTAAAGTATAGACAGTAGAAGAATCTGTCGTCTTGTACTTAAGTCGGCATTGTGCCTTTTGTATTTAATCGCGATTCAATTTCTGTGTTTCATCGGCAATAAGGTCAGAGGGATAAACTAAACCTGAAGTAAAGCATCGGAATCCATAATTATTGTCACAGGAATGGTTCAAATCATAGACAGTAGGAAGGGGGAGTCTTCTTGTACTTAAGTCGGCATTGTGCATTTTGTATTTAATTCCGAGGCAATTTCTGTGTTTCATCGTCTAAAAGAAGGTCCAAGGGATACAGTAAACCTGAAGTGAAGCATCGGAATCTATAACTAGTGTCACAGGAATGGTTCATAACATAGACAGTAGGAAGAGTCAGTCTTCTTGTAGTTAAGTCGGCATTGTGCCTTTTCTATTTAATTCCGATGCAATTTCTGTGTTTCATCGTCAAAAAGTAGGTCAGAGGGGTACAGTAAAGCTGAAGTGAAGCATCGGAATCTATAACTAGTGTCACAGGAATGGTTCAAATCATAGTCAGTAAGTGGAGTCAGTCTTTTTGTACTTAAGTCGGCAGTGTGCCTATTGTGTTAATTCCGATGCGATATCTGTATTTCATCGTCAATAAGAAGGTCCGAGGGATACAGTAAACCTGAAGTGAAGCATCGGAATCTATAACTAGTGTCACAGTAATGGTTCAGAACATAGACAGTAAGATGAGTCAGTCTTCTTGTACTTAAGTCGGCATTGTGCCTTTTGTATTTATTTCCGATGTAATTTCTGTGTTTCATCGTCAATAAGAAGGTCCAAGGGAAACAGTAAACCTGGAGTGAAGCGTCGGAATCTATAACTAGTGTCACAGGAATGGTTAAAACATAGACAGTAAGACGAGTCAGTCTTCCTTGTACTTAAATCGGCATTGTGCCTTTGGTATTAAATTCCGATGCAATTTCTGTGTTTCATCGTCAATAAGAAGGTCCAAGGGATAAAGTAAACCTGAAGTGAAGCATCGGAATCTATAACTAGTGTCACAGGAATGGTTCATAACATAGACAGTAGGAAGCGTATGTCATCTTGTACTTAAGTCGGCATTGTGCTTTTCTACTTAATTCCGATGCAATTTCTGTGTTTCATCGTCAAAAAGTAGGTCGGAGGGGTACAGCAAAGCTGAAGTGAAGCATCGGAATCTATAACTAGTGTCACAGGAATGGCTCAAATCATAGTCAGTAGGTAGTGTCGCTCTTCATGTACTTAAGTCGGCATTGTGCCTTTTGTATTTAATTCCGATGCAATATCTGTGCTTCATCGTCAATAAGAAGGTCCAAGGGATACAGTAAACCTGGAGTGAAGCGTCGGAATCTATAACTAGTGTCACAGGAATGGTTCAGAACATAGACAGTAATATGAGTCAGTCTTCTTGTACTTAAGTCGGCATTGTGCCTTTTGCATTTAATTCCGATGCAATTTCTGTGTTTCATCGTCAATAAGAAGGTCCAAGGGATACAGTAAACCTCAAGTGAAGCATCGGAATCTATAACTAGTGTCACAGGAATGGTTCAAATCATAGTCACTAGGAAGTGTCGGTCATCATGTACTTAAGTCGGCATTGTGCCTTTTGTATTTAATTCCGATGGAATTTCTGTGTTTCATCGTCAATAAGAAGGTCAGAGGGATACAGTTAACCTGAAGGGAAGCATCGCAATCTATAACTAGTCTCACAGGTATGGTTCAAATCATAGTCAGTAAGAAGAGTCAGTCTTCTTGTACTTAAGTCGGCATTGTGCCTCTTGTATTTAATTCCGATGCAATTTCTGTGTTTCATCGTCAATAAGAAGGTCAGAGTTATACAGTAAACCTGAAGTGACGTATCGGTATCAATAACTAGTGTCACAGGAATGGTAGAAATCGTAGTCAGTAGGAAGTGTCGGTCTTCATGTACGTAAGTCGGCATTGAGCATTTTGTATTTAATTCCGATGCAATTTCTGAGTTTCATCGTCAATAAGAAGGTCAGAGGGATACAGTAAACCTGAAGTGAAGCATCGGAATCTATGACTAGTCTCACAGGAATGGTTCAAAACATAGTCAGTAAAAGGAGTCAGTCTTCTTGTACTTAAGTCGGCCTTGTGCCTTTTGTATTTCATTCCGAGGCAATTTCTGTGTTTCATCGTCAATAAGAAGGTCCAAGGGATACAGTAAACCTCAAGTGAAGCATCGGAACCTATAACTAGTGTCACAGGAATGGTTCAAATCATAGTCAGTAGGACGTGTCGGTCTTCATGTACTTAAGTCGGCATTGTGCCTTTTGTATTTAATTCCGATGCAATTTCTGTGTTTCATCGTCAATAAGAAGGTCAGAGGGATACAGTAAACCTGAAGGGAAGCATCGCAATCTATAACCAGTCTCACAGGAATGGTTCAAATCATAGTCAGTAAAAAGAGTCAGTCTTCTTGTACTTAAGTCGGCATTGTGCCTCTTGTATTTAATTCCGATTCAATTTTTGTGTTTCACCGCCAATAAGAAGGTCAGAGGGACACAGTAACCCTGAAGTGACGCATCGGAATCTATAACTAGTGTCACAGGAATGGTTCAAATCATAGTCAGTAGGTAGTGTCGGTCTTCATGTACTTAAGTCGGCATTGTGCCTTTTGTATTTAATTCCGAGGCAATTTCTGTGTTTCATCGTCAATAAGAAGGTCAGATGGATACAGTAAACCTGAAGGGAAGCATCGTAATCTATAACTAGTCTCACAGGAATGGTTCAAAACATAGTCAGTAAAAGGAGTCAGTCTTCTTGTACTTAAGTCGGCATTGTGCCTTTTGTATTTAATTCCGAGGCAATTTCTGTGTTTCATCGTCTATAAGAAGGTCCAAGGGATACAATAAACCTGAAGTGAAGCATCGGAATCTATAACTAGTGTCACAGGAATGGTTCATAACATAGACAGTAGGAAGAGTCAGTCTTCTTGTACTTAAGTCGGCATTGTGCCTTTTCTATTTAATTCCGATGCAATTTCTGTGTTTCATCGTGAAAGTAGGTCAGATGGGTACAGTAAAGCTGAAGTGAAGCATCGGAATCTATAACTAGTGTCACAGGAATGGTTCATAACATAGACAGTAGGAAGAGTCAGTCTTCTTGTACTTAAGTCGGCATTGTGCCTTTTCTATTTAATTCCGATGCAATTTCTGTGTTTCATCGTGAAAGTAGGTCAGATGGGTACATTAAAGCTGAAGTGAAGCATCGGAATCTATAACTAGTGTCACAGGAATGGTTCAAATCATAGTCAGTAAGAGGAGTCAGTCTTTTTGTACTTAAGTCGGCAGTGTGCCTATTGTGTCAATTTCGATGCGATATCTGTATTTCATCGTCAATAAGAAGGTCCGAGGGATACAGTAAACCTAAAGTGAAGCATGGGAATCTATAACTAGTGTCACTGGAATGGTTTAAAGTATAGACAGTAGAAGAATCTGTCGTCTTGTTCTTAAGTCGGCATTGTGCCTTTTGTATTTAATGGCGATTCAATTTCTGTGTTTCATCGGCAATAAGGTCAGAGGGATAAACTAAACCTGAAGTAAAGCATCGGAATCCATAATTATTGTCACAGGAATGGTTCAAATCATAGACAGTAGGAAGGGGGAGTCTTCTTGTACTTAAGTCGGCATTGTGCATTTTGTATTTAATTCCGAGGCAATTTCTGTGTTTCATCGTCTATAAGAAGGTCCAAGGGATACAGTAAACCTGAAGTGAAGCATCGGAATCTATAACTAGTGTCACAGGAATGGTTCATAACATAGACAGTAGGAAGAGTCAGTCTTCTTGTAGTTAAGTCGGCATTGTGCCTTTTCTATTTAATTCCGATGCAATTTCTGTGTTTCATCGTCAAAAAGTAGGTCAGAGGGGTACAGTAAAGCTGAAGTGAAGCATCGGAATCTATAACTAGTGTCACAGGAATGGTTCAAATCATAGTCAGTAAGAGGAGTCAGTCTTTTTGTACTTAAGTCGGCAGTGTGCCTATTGTGTTAATTCCGATGCGATATCTGTATTTCATCGTCAATAAGAAGGTCCGAGGGATACAGTAAACCTGAAGTGAAGCATCGGAATCTATAACTAGTGTCACAGTAATGGTTCAGAACATAGACAGTAAGATGAGTCAGTCTTCTTGTACTTAAGTCGGCATTGTGCCTTTTGTATTTATTTCCGATGCAATTTCTGTGTTTCATCGTCAATAAGAAGGTCCAAGGGAAACAGTAAACCTGGAGTGAAGCGTCGGAATCTATAACTAGTGTCACAGGAATGGTTAAAACATAGACAGTAAGACGAGTCAGTCTTCCTTGTACTTAAATCGGCATTGTGCCTTTGGTATTAAATTCCGATGCAATTTCTGTGTTTCATCGTCAATAAGAGGGTCCAAGGGATAAAGTAAACCTGAAGTGAAGCATCGGAATCTATAACTAGTGTCACAGGAATGGTTCATAACATAGACAGTAGGAAGAGTATGTCATCTTGTACTTAAGTCGGCATTGCGCTTTTCTACTTAATTCCGATGCAATTTCTGTGTTTCATCGTCAAAAAGTAGGTCAGAGGGGTACAGCAAAGCTGAAGTGAAGCATCGGAATCTATAACTAGTGTCACAGGAATGGCTCAAATCATAGTCAGTAGGTAGTGTCGGTCTTCATGTACTTAAGTCGGCATTGTGCCTTTTGTATTTAATTCCGATGCAATATCTGTGCTTCATCGTCAATAAGAAGGTCCAAGGGATACAGTAAACCTGGAGTGAAGCGTCGGAATCTATAACTAGTGTCACAGGAATGGTTCAGAACATAGACAGTAATATGAGTCAGTCTTCTTGTACTTAAGTCGGCATTGTGCCTTTTGCATTTAATTCCGATGCAATTTCTGTGTTTCATCGTCAATAAGAAGGTCCAAGGGATACAGTAAACCTCAAGTGAAGCATCGGAATCTATAACTAGTGTCACAGGAATGGTTCAAATCATAGTCACTAGGAAGTGTCGGTCATCATGTACTTAAGTCGGCATTGTGCCTTTTGTATTTAATTCCGATGCAATTTCTGTGTTTCATCGTCAATAAGAAGGTCAGAGGGATACAGTTAACCTGAAGGGAAGCATCGCAATCTATAACTAGTCTCACAGGTATGGTTCAAATCATAGTCAGTAAGAAGAGTCAGTCTTCTTGTACTTAAGTCGGCATTGTGCCTCTTGTATTTAATTCCGATGCAATTTCTGTGTTTCATCGTCAATAAGAAGGTCAGAGTTATACAGTAAACCTGAAGTGACGTATCGGAATCAATAACTAGTGTCACAGGAATGGTAGAAATCGTAGTCAGTAGGAAGTGTCGGTCTTCATGTACGTAAGTCGGCATTGAGCATTTTGTATTTAATTCCGATGCAATTTCTGAGTTTCATCGTCAATAAGAAGGTCAGAGGGATACAGTAAACCTGAAGTGAAGCATCGGAATCTATGACTAGTCTCACAGGAATGGTTCAAATCATAGTCAGTAAAAGGAGTCAGTCTTCTTGTACTTAAGTCGGCCTTGTGCCTTTTGTATTTCATTCCGAGGCAATTTCTGTGTTTCATCGTCAATAAGAAGGTCCAAGGGATACAGTAAACCTCAAGTGAAGCATCGGAACCTATAACTAGTGTCACAGGAATGGTTCAAATCATAGTCAGTAGGACGTGTCGGTCTTCATGTACTTAAGTCGGCATTGTGCCTTTTGTATTTAATTCCGATGCAATTTCTGTGTTTCATCGTCAATAAGAAGGTCAGAGGGATACAGTAAACCTGAAGTGAAGCATCGGAATCTATAACTAGTGTCACAGTAATGGTTCAGAACATAGACAGTAAGATGAGTCAGTCTTCTTGTACTTAAGTCGGCATTGTGCCTTTTGTATTTATTTCCGATGCAATTTCTGTGTTTCATCGTCAATAAGAAGGTCCAAGGGAAACAGTAAACCTGGAGTGAAGCGTCGGAATCTATAACTAGTGTCACAGGAATGGTTAAAACATAGACAGTAAGACGAGTCAGTCTTCCTTGTACTTAAATCGGCATTGTGCCTTTGGTATTAAATTCCGATGCAATTTCTGTGTTTCATCGTCAATAAGAAGGTCCAAGGGATAAAGTAAACCTGAAGTGAAGCATCGGAATCTATAACTAGTGTCACAGGAATGGTTCATAACATAGACAGTAGGAAGAGTATGTCATCTTGTACTTAAGTCGGCATTGTGCTTTTCTACTTAATTCCGATGCAATTTCTGTGTTTCATCGTCAAAAAGTAGGTCAGAGGGGTACAGCAAAGCTGAAGTGAAGCATCGGAATCTATAACTAGTGTCACAGGAATGGCTCAAATCATAGTCAGTAGGTAGTGTCGGTCTTCATGTACTTAAGTCGGCATTGTGCCTTTTGTATTTAATTCCGATGCAATATCTGTGCTTCATCGTCAATAAGAAGGTCCAAGGGATACAGTAAACCTGGAGTGAAGCGTCGGAATCTATAACTAGTGTCACAGGAATGGTTCAGAACATAGACAGTAATATGAGTCAGTCTTCTTGTACTTAAGTCGGCATTGTGCCTTTTGCATTTAATTCCGATGCAATTTCTGTGTTTCATCGTCAATAAGAAGGTTCAAGGGATACAGTAAACCTCAAGTGAAGCATCGGAATCTATAACTAGTGTCACAGGAATGGTTCAAATCATAGTCACTAGGAAGTGTCGGTCATCATGTACTTAAGTCGGCATTGTGCCTTTTGTATTTAATTCCGATGCAATTTCTGTGTTTCATCGTCAATAAGAAGGTCAGAGGGATACAGTTAACCTGAAGGGAAGCATCGCAATCTATAACTAGTCTCACAGGTATGGTTCAAATCATAGTCAGTAAGAAGAGTCAGTCTTCTTGTACTTAAGTCGGCATTGTGCCTCTTGTATTTAATTCCGATGCAATTTCTGTGTTTCATCGTGAAAGTAGGTCAGATGGGTACAGTAAAGCTGAAGTGAAGCATCGGAATCTATAACTAGTGTCACAGGAATGGTTCATAACATAGACAGTAGGAAGAGTCAGTCTTCTTGTACTTAAGTCGGCATTGTGCCTTTTGCATTTAATTCCGATGCAATTTCTGTGTTTCATCGTCAATAAGAAGGTTCAAGGGATACAGTAAACCTCAAGTGAAGCATCGGAATCTATAACTAGTGTCACAGGAATGGTTCAAATCATAGTCACTAGGAAGTGTCGGTCATCATGTACTTAAGTCGGCATTGTGCCTTTTGTATTTAATTCCGATGCAATTTCTGTGATTCATCGCCAATAAGAAGGCCCAAGGGATACAGTAAACCTGAAGTGAAGCATCGGACTCTATAACTAGTGTCACAGAAGTGGTTCAAACATAGACAGTAGAGGAGTCAGTCTTCTTGTAGTTAAGTCGGCATTGTGCATTTTGTATTTAATTCCGATGCAATTTCTGTGTTTTATCGTCAATAAGAAGGTCCAAGGGAAACAGTAAACCTGAAGTGAAGCATCAGAATCTATAACTAGTGTCACAGGAATGGTTCAAAACATAGTCAGTAAGAAGAGTTTGTCTTCTTGTTCTTAAGTCGGCATTGTGCCTTTTGTATTTTATACCGATGCAATTTCTGTGTTTCATCGGCAATAAGGTCACAGGGATACAGTAAAATTGAAGTGAAGCATCGGACTCCATAGCTAGTGTCACAGAAATGGTTAAAAACATAGACAGTAGAGGAGTCCGTCTTCTTGTACTTAAGTCGGCATTGTGCCTTTTGCATTTAATTCCGAAGCAATTTCTGTGTTTCATCGTCAATAAGAAGGTCCAAGGTATACAGTAAACCTGAAGAGAAGCATCGGAATCTATAACTAGTGTCACAGGAATGGTTCAAATCATAGTCAGTAAGACGAGTCAATCTTCTTGTACTTAAGTCGGCATTGTGCATTTTGTATTTAATTCCGATGCAATTTCTGTGTTTTATCGTCAATAAGAAGGTCCAAGGGAAACAGTAAACCTAAAGTGAAGCATGGGAATCTATAACTAGTGTCACTGGAATGGTTTAAAGTATAGACAGTAGAAGAATCTGTCGTCTTGTACTTAAGTCGGCATTGTGCCTTTTGTATTTAATCGCGATTCAATTTCTGTGTTTCATCGGCAATAAGGTCAGAGGGATAAACTAAACCTGAAGTAAAGCATCGGAATCCATAATTATTGTCACAGGAATGGTTCAAATCATAGACAGTAGGAAGGGGGAGTCTTCTTGTACTTAAGTCGGCATTGTGCATTTTGTATTTAATTCCGAGGCAATTTCTGTGTTTCATCGTCTATAAGAAGGTCCAAGGGATACAGTAAACCTGAAGTGAAGCATCGGAATCTATAACTAGTGTCACAGGAATGGTTCATAACATAGACAGTAGGAAGAGTCAGTCTTCTTGTAGTTAAGTCGGCATTGTGCCTTTTCTATTTAATTCCGATGCAATTTCTGTGTTTCATCGTCAAAAAGTAGGTCAGAGGGGTACAGTAAAGCTGAAGTGAAGCATCGGAATCTATAACTAGTGTCACAGGAATGGTTCAAATCATAGTCAGTAAGTGGAGTCAGTCTTTTTGTACTTAAGTCGGCAGTGTGCCTATTGTGTTAATTCCGATGCGATATCTGTATTTCATCGTCAATAAGAAGGTCCGAGGGATACAGTAAACCTGAAGTGAAGCATCGGAATCTATAACTAGTGTCACAGTAATGGTTCAGAACATAGACAGTAAGATGAGTCAGTCTTCTTGTACTTAAGTCGGCATTGTGCCTTTTGTATTTATTTCCGATGTAATTTCTGTGTTTCATCGTCAATAAGAAGGTCCAAGGGAAACAGTAAACCTGGAGTGAAGCGTCGGAATCTATAACTAGTGTCACAGGAATGGTTAAAACATAGACAGTAAGACGAGTCAGTCTTCCTTGTACTTAAATCGGCATTGTGCCTTTGGTATTAAATTCCGATGCAATTTCTGTGTTTCATCGTCAATAAGAAGGTCCAAGGGATAAAGTAAACCTGAAGTGAAGCATCGGAATCTATAACTAGTGTCACAGGAATGGTTCATAACATAGACAGTAGGAAGCGTATGTCATCTTGTACTTAAGTCGGCATTGTGCTTTTCTACTTAATTCCGATGCAATTTCTGTGTTTCATCGTCAAAAAGTAGGTCAGAGGGGTACAGCAAAGCTGAAGTGAAGCATCGGAATCTATAACTAGTGTCACAGGAATGGCTCAAATCATAGTCAGTAGGTAGTGTCGCTCTTCATGTACTTAAGTCGGCATTGTGCCTTTTGTATTTAATTCCGATGCAATATCTGTGCTTCATCGTCAATAAGAAGGTCCAAGGGATACAGTAAACCTGGAGTGAAGCGTCGGAATCTATAACTAGTGTCACAGGAATGGTTCAGAACATAGACAGTAATATGAGTCAGTCTTCTTGTACTTAAGTCGGCATTGTGCCTTTTGCATTTAATTCCGATGCAATTTCTGTGTTTCATCGTCAATAAGAAGGTCCAAGGGATACAGTAAACCTCAAGTGAAGCATCGGAATCTATAACTAGTGTCACAGGAATGGTTCAAATCATAGTCACTAGGAAGTGTCGGTCATCATGTACTTAAGTCGGCATTGTGCCTTTTGTATTTAATTCCGATGGAATTTCTGTGTTTCATCGTCAATAAGAAGGTCAGAGGGATACAGTTAACCTGAAGGGAAGCATCGCAATCTATAACTAGTCTCACAGGTATGGTTCAAATCATAGTCAGTAAGAAGAGTCAGTCTTCTTGTACTTAAGTCGGCATTGTGCCTCTTGTATTTAATTCCGATGCAATTTCTGTGTTTCATCGTCAATAAGAAGGTCAGAGTTATACAGTAAACCTGAAGTGACGTATCGGTATCAATAACTAGTGTCACAGGAATGGTAGAAATCGTAGTCAGTAGGAAGTGTCGGTCTTCATGTACGTAAGTCGGCATTGAGCATTTTGTATTTAATTCCGATGCAATTTCTGAGTTTCATCGTCAATAAGAAGGTCAGAGGGATACAGTAAACCTGAAGTGAAGCATCGGAATCTATGACTAGTCTCACAGGAATGGTTCAAAACATAGTCAGTAAAAGGAGTCAGTCTTCTTGTACTTAAGTCGGCCTTGTGCCTTTTGTATTTCATTCCGAGGCAATTTCTGTGTTTCATCGTCAATAAGAAGGTCCACGGGATACAGTAAACCTCAAGTGAAGCATCGGAACCTATAACTAGTGTCACAGGAATGGTTCAAATCATAGTCAGTAGGACGTGTCGGTCTTCATGTACTTAAGTCGGCATTGTGCCTTTTGTATTTAATTCCGATGCAATTTCTGTGTTTCATCGTCAATAAGAAGGTCAGAGGGATACAGTAAACCTGAAGGGAAGCATCGCAATCTATAACCAGTCTCACAGGAATGGTTCAAATCATAGTCAGTAAAAAGAGTCAGTCTTCTTGTACTTAAGTCGGCATTGTGCCTCTTGTATTTAATTCCGATTCAATTTTTGTGTTTCACCGCCAATAAGAAGGTCAGAGGGACACAGTAACCCTGAAGTGACGCATCGGAATCTATAACTAGTGTCACAGGAATGGTTCAAATCATAGTCAGTAGGTAGTGTCGGTCTTCATGTACTTAAGTCGGCATTGTGCCTTTTGTATTTAATTCCGAGGCAATTTCTGTGTTTCATCGTCAATAAGAAGGTCAGATGGATACAGTAAACCTGAAGGGAAGCATCGTAATCTATAACTAGTCTCACAGGAATGGTTCAAAACATAGTCAGTAAAAGGAGTCAGTCTTCTTGTACTTAAGTCGGCATTGTGCCTTTTGTATTTAATTCCGAGGCAATTTCTGTGTTTCATCGTCTATAAGAAGGTCCAAGGGATACAATAAACCTGAAGTGAAGCATCGGAATCTATAACTAGTGTCACAGGAATGGTTCATAACATAGACAGTAGGAAGAGTCAGTCTTCTTGTACTTAAGTCGGCATTGTGCCTTTTCTATTTAATTCCGATGCAATTTCTGTGTTTCATCGTGAAAGTAGGTCAGATGGGTACAGTAAAGCTGAAGTGAAGCATCGGAATCTATAACTAGTGTCACAGGAATGGTTCATAACATAGACAGTAGGAAGAGTCAGTCTTCTTGTACTTAAGTCGGCATTGTGCCTTTTCTATTTAATTCCGATGCAATTTCTGTGTTTCATCGTGAAAGTAGGTCAGATGGGTACATTAAAGCTGAAGTGAAGCATCGGAATCTATAACTAGTGTCACAGGAATGGTTCAAATCATAGTCAGTAAGAGGAGTCAGTCTTTTTGTACTTAAGTCGGCAGTGTGCCTATTGTGTCAATTTCGATGCGATATCTGTATTTCATCGTCAATAAGAAGGTCCGAGGGATACAGTAAACCTAAAGTGAAGCATGGGAATCTATAACTAGTGTCACTGGAATGGTTTAAAGTATAGACAGTAGAAGAATCTGTCGTCTTGTTCTTAAGTCGGCATTGTGCCTTTTGTATTTAATGGCGATTCAATTTCTGTGTTTCATCGGCAATAAGGTCAGAGGGATAAACTAAACCTGAAGTAAAGCATCGGAATCCATAATTATTGTCACAGGAATGGTTCAAATCATAGACAGTAGGAAGGGGGAGTCTTCTTGTACTTAAGTCGGCATTGTGCATTTTGTATTTAATTCCGAGGCAATTTCTGTGTTTCATCGTCTATAAGAAGGTCCAAGGGATACAGTAAACCTGAAGTGAAGCATCGGAATCTATAACTAGTGTCACAGGAATGGTTCATAACATAGACAGTAGGAAGAGTCAGTCTTCTTGTAGTTAAGTCGGCATTGTGCCTTTTCTATTTAATTCCGATGCAATTTCTGTGTTTCATCGTCAAAAAGTAGGTCAGAGGGGTACAGTAAAGCTGAAGTGAAGCATCGGAATCTATAACTAGTGTCACAGGAATGGTTCAAATCATAGTCAGTAAGAGGAGTCAGTCTTTTTGTACTTAAGTCGGCAGTGTGCCTATTGTGTTAATTCCGATGCGATATCTGTATTTCATCGTCAATAAGAAGGTCCGAGGGATACAGTAAACCTGAAGTGAAGCATCGGAATCTATAACTAGTGTCACAGTAATGGTTCAGAACATAGACAGTAAGATGAGTCAGTCTTCTTGTACTTAAGTCGGCATTGTGCCTTTTGTATTTATTTCCGATGCAATTTCTGTGTTTCATCGTCAATAAGAAGGTCCAAGGGAAACAGTAAACCTGGAGTGAAGCGTCGGAATCTATAACTAGTGTCACAGGAATGGTTAAAACATAGACAGTAAGACGAGTCAGTCTTCCTTGTACTTAAATCGGCATTGTGCCTTTGGTATTAAATTCCGATGCAATTTCTGTGTTTCATCGTCAATAAGAGGGTCCAAGGGATAAAGTAAACCTGAAGTGAAGCATCGGAATCTATAACTAGTGTCACAGGAATGGTTCATAACATAGACAGTAGGAAGAGTATGTCATCTTGTACTTAAGTCGGCATTGCGCTTTTCTACTTAATTCCGATGCAATTTCTGTGTTTCATCGTCAAAAAGTAGGTCAGAGGGGTACAGCAAAGCTGAAGTGAAGCATCGGAATCTATAACTAGTGTCACAGGAATGGCTCAAATCATAGTCAGTAGGTAGTGTCGGTCTTCATGTACTTAAGTCGGCATTGTGCCTTTTGTATTTAATTCCGATGCAATATCTGTGCTTCATCGTCAATAAGAAGGTCCAAGGGATACAGTAAACCTGGAGTGAAGCGTCGGAATCTATAACTAGTGTCACAGGAATGGTTCAGAACATAGACAGTAATATGAGTCAGTCTTCTTGTACTTAAGTCGGCATTGTGCCTTTTGCATTTAATTCCGATGCAATTTCTGTGTTTCATCGTCAATAAGAAGGTCCAAGGGATACAGTAAACCTCAAGTGAAGCATCGGAATCTATAACTAGTGTCACAGGAATGGTTCAAATCATAGTCACTAGGAAGTGTCGGTCATCATGTACTTAAGTCGGCATTGTGCCTTTTGTATTTAATTCCGATGCAATTTCTGTGTTTCATCGTCAATAAGAAGGTCAGAGGGATACAGTTAACCTGAAGGGAAGCATCGCAATCTATAACTAGTCTCACAGGTATGGTTCAAATCATAGTCAGTAAGAAGAGTCAGTCTTCTTGTACTTAAGTCGGCATTGTGCCTCTTGTATTTAATTCCGATGCAATTTCTGTGTTTCATCGTCAATAAGAAGGTCAGAGTTATACAGTAAACCTGAAGTGACGTATCGGAATCAATAACTAGTGTCACAGGAATGGTAGAAATCGTAGTCAGTAGGAAGTGTCGGTCTTCATGTACGTAAGTCGGCATTGAGCATTTTGTATTTAATTCCGATGCAATTTCTGAGTTTCATCGTCAATAAGAAGGTCAGAGGGATACAGTAAACCTGAAGTGAAGCATCGGAATCTATGACTAGTCTCACAGGAATGGTTCAAATCATAGTCAGTAAAAGGAGTCAGTCTTCTTGTACTTAAGTCGGCCTTGTGCCTTTTGTATTTCATTCCGAGGCAATTTCTGTGTTTCATCGTCAATAAGAAGGTCCAAGGGATACAGTAAACCTCAAGTGAAGCATCGGAACCTATAACTAGTGTCACAGGAATGGTTCAAATCATAGTCAGTAGGACGTGTCGGTCTTCATGTACTTAAGTCGGCATTGTGCCTTTTGTATTTAATTCCGATGCAATTTCTGTGTTTCATCGTCAATAAGAAGGTCAGAGGGATACAGTAAACCTGAAGTGAAGCATCGGAATCTATAACTAGTGTCACAGTAATGGTTCAGAACATAGACAGTAAGATGAGTCAGTCTTCTTGTACTTAAGTCGGCATTGTGCCTTTTGTATTTATTTCCGATGCAATTTCTGTGTTTCATCGTCAATAAGAAGGTCCAAGGGAAACAGTAAACCTGGAGTGAAGCGTCGGAATCTATAACTAGTGTCACAGGAATGGTTAAAACATAGACAGTAAGACGAGTCAGTCTTCCTTGTACTTAAATCGGCATTGTGCCTTTGGTATTAAATTCCGATGCAATTTCTGTGTTTCATCGTCAATAAGAAGGTCCAAGGGATAAAGTAAACCTGAAGTGAAGCATCGGAATCTATAACTAGTGTCACAGGAATGGTTCATAACATAGACAGTAGGAAGAGTATGTCATCTTGTACTTAAGTCGGCATTGTGCTTTTCTACTTAATTCCGATGCAATTTCTGTGTTTCATCGTCAAAAAGTAGGTCAGAGGGGTACAGCAAAGCTGAAGTGAAGCATCGGAATCTATAACTAGTGTCACAGGAATGGCTCAAATCATAGTCAGTAGGTAGTGTCGGTCTTCATGTACTTAAGTCGGCATTGTGCCTTTTGTATTTAATTCCGATGCAATATCTGTGCTTCATCGTCAATAAGAAGGTCCAAGGGATACAGTAAACCTGGAGTGAAGCGTCGGAATCTATAACTAGTGTCACAGGAATGGTTCAGAACATAGACAGTAATATGAGTCAGTCTTCTTGTACTTAAGTCGGCATTGTGCCTTTTGCATTTAATTCCGATGCAATTTCTGTGTTTCATCGTCAATAAGAAGGTTCAAGGGATACAGTAAACCTCAAGTGAAGCATCGGAATCTATAACTAGTGTCACAGGAATGGTTCAAATCATAGTCACTAGGAAGTGTCGGTCATCATGTACTTAAGTCGGCATTGTGCCTTTTGTATTTAATTCCGATGCAATTTCTGTGTTTCATCGTCAATAAGAAGGTCAGAGGGATACAGTTAACCTGAAGGGAAGCATCGCAATCTATAACTAGTCTCACAGGTATGGTTCAAATCATAGTCAGTAAGAAGAGTCAGTCTTCTTGTACTTAAGTCGGCATTGTGCCTCTTGTATTTAATTCCGATGCAATTTCTGTGTTTCATCGTCAATAAGAAGGTCAGAGTTATACAGTAAACCTGAAGTGACGTATCGGAATCAATAACTAGTGTCACAGGAATGGTAGAAATCGTAGTCAGTAGGAAGTGTCGGTCTTCATGTACGTAAGTCGGCATTGAGCATTTTGTATTTAATTCCGATGCAATTTCTGAGTTTCATCGTCAATAAGAAGGTCAGAGGGATACAGTAAACCTGAAGTGAAGCATCGGAATCTATGACTAGTCTCACAGGAATGGTTCAAAACATAGTCAGTAAAAGGAGTCAGTCTTCTTGTACTTAAGTCGGCCTTGTGCCTTTTGTATTTCATTCCGAGGCAATTTCTGTGTTTCATCGTCAATAAGAAGGTCCAAGGGATACAGTAAACCTCAAGTGAAGCATCGGAACCTATAACTAGTGTCACAGGAATGGTTCAAATCATAGTCAGTAGGACGTGTCGGTCTTCATGTACTTAAGTCGGCATTGTGCCTTTTGTATTTAATTCCGATGCAATTTCTGTGTTTCATCGTCAATAAGAAGGTCAGAGGGATACAGTAAACCTGAAGGGAAGCATCGCAATCTATAACCAGTCTCACAGGAATGGTTCAAATCATAGTCAGTAAAAAGAGTCAGTCTTCTTGTACTTAAGTCGGCATTGTGCCTCTTGTATTTAATTCCGATTCAATTTTTGTGTTTCACCGCCAATAAGAAGGTCAGAGGGACACAGTAACCCTGAAGTGACGCATCGGAATCTATAACTAGTGTCACAGGAATGGTTCAAATCATAGTCAGTAGGTAGTGTCGGTCTTCATGTACTTAAGTCGGCATTGTGCCTTTTGTATTTAATTCCGAGGCAATTTCTGTGTTTCATCGTCAATAAGAAGGTCAGATGGATACAGTAAACCTGAAGGGAAGCATCGTAATCTATAACTAGTCTCACAGGAATGGTTCAAAACATAGACAGTAGGAAGAGTCAGTCTTCTTGTACTTAAGTCGGCATTGTGCCTTTTCTATTTAATTCCGATGCAATTTCTGTGTTTCATCGTGAAAAAGTAGGTCAGATGGGTACAGTAAAGCTGAAGTGAAGCATCGGAATCTATAACTAGTGTCACAGGAATGGTTCAAATCATAGTCAGTAAGAGGAGTCAGTCTTTTTGTACTTAAGTCGGCAGTGTGCCTATTGTGTTAATTTCGATGCGATATCTGTATTTCATCGTCAATAAGAAGGTCCGAGGGATACAGTAAACCTGAAGTGAAGCATCGGAATCTATAACTAGTGTCGCAGTAATGGTTCTGAACATAGACAGTAAGATGAGTCAGTCTTCTTGTACTTAAGTCGGCATTGTGCCTTTTGTATTTAATTCCGATGCAATTTCTGTGTTTCATCGTCAATAAGAAGGTCCAAAGGATACAGTAAACCTCAAGTGAAGCATCGGATTCTATAACTAGTGTCACAGGAATGGTTAAAAACATAGTCAGTAGGAAGAGCCGGTCTTCATGTACTTAAGTCGGCATTGTGCCTTTTGTATTTAATTCCGATGCAATTTCTGTGCTTCATCGTCAATAAGAAGGTCCAAGGGAAACAGTAAACCTGGAGTGAAGCGTTGGAATCTATAACTAGTGTCACAGGAATGGTTAAAACATAGACAGTTAGACGAGTCAGTCTTCCTTGTACTTAAATCTGCATTGTGCCTTTGGTATTAAATTCCGATGCAATTTCTGTGTTTCATCGT
The DNA here is from genome assembly GCF_021461385.2 of Schistocerca piceifrons. NCBI lineage: Eukaryota > Metazoa > Arthropoda > Insecta > Orthoptera > Acrididae > Schistocerca > Schistocerca piceifrons. The sequence goes on along the minus strand of NW_025727724.1, from coordinate 2,991,874 downwards.
CAATAAGAAGATCCAAGGGATACAGTAAACCTCAAGTGAAGCGTCGGAATCTATAACTAGTGTCACAGGAACGGTTCAAACATAGTCAGTAGGAAGAGTTGGTCTTCATGTACTTAAGTCGGCATTGTGCCTTTTGTATTTAATTCCGATGCGATTTCTGTGTTTCATCGTCAATAAGATGGTCCAAGGGAAACAGTAAACCTGAAGTGAAGCCTCAGAATCTATATCTAGTGTCACAGGAATGGTTCAAAACATAGTCAGTAAGAAGAGTTTGTCTTCTTGTTCTTAAGTCGACATTGTGCCTTTTGTATTTAATACCGATGCAATTTCTGTGTTTCATCGGCAATAAGGTCACAGGGATACAGTAAAATTGAAGTGAAGCATCGGACTCTATAGCTAGTGTCACAGAAATGGTTAAAAACATAGACAGTAGAGGAGTCCGTCTTCTTGTACTTAAGTCGGCATTGTGCCTTTTGTATTTAATTCCGAAGCAATTTCTGTGTTTCATCGTCAATAAGAAGGTCCAAGGTATACAGTAAACCTGAAGAGAAGCATCGGAATCTATAACTAGAGTCACAGGAATGGTTCAAATCATAGTCAGTAAGACGAGTCAATCTTCTTGTACTTAAGTCGACATTGTGCCTTTTCTATTTTATTCCGATGCAATTTCTGTGTTTCATCATCAATAAGAAGGTCCAAGGTATACAGTAAACCTAAAGTGAAGCATGGGAATCTATAACTAGTGTCACTGGAATGGTTTAAAGTATAGACAGTAGAAGAATCTGTCGTCTTGTACTTAAGTCGGCATTGTGCCTTTTGTATTTAATGGCGATTCAATTTCTGTGTTTCATCGGCAATAAGGTCAGAGGGATAAACTAATCCTGAAGTAAAGCATCGGAATCTATAATTATTGTCACAGGAATGGTTCAAATCATAGACAGTAGGAAGGGGGAGTCTTCTTGTACTTAAGTCGGCATTGTGCATTTTGTATTTAATTCCGAGGCAATTTCTGTGTTTCATCGTCTATAAGAAGGTCCAAGGGATACAGTAAACCTGAAGTGAAGCATCGGAATCTATAACTAGTGTCACAGGAATGGTTCATAACATAGACAGTGGGAAGAGTCAGTCTTCTTGTAGTTAAGTCGGCATTGTGCCTTTTCTATTTAATTCCGATGCAATTTCTGTGTTTCATCGTCAAAAAGTAGGTCAGAGGGGTACAGTAAAGCTGAAGTGAAGCATCGGAATCTATAACTAGTGTCACAGGAATGGTTCAAATCATAGTCAGTAAGAGGAGTCAGTCTTTTTGTACTTAAGTCGGCAGTGTGCCTATTGTGTTAATTCCGATGCAATTTCTGTGTTTCATCGTCAATAAGAAGGTCCAAGGGAAACAGTAAACCTGGAGTGAAGCGTCGGAATCTATAACTAGTGTCACAGGAATGGTTAAAACATAGACAGTAAGACGAGTCAGTCTTCCTTGTACTTAAATCGGCATTGTGCCTTTGGTATTAAATTCCCATGCAATTTCTGTGTTTCATCGTCAATAAGAAGGTCCAAGGGATAAAGTAAACCTGAAGTGAAGCATCGGAATCTATAACTAGTGTCACAGGAATGGTTCATAACATAGACAGTAGGAAGAGTATGTCATCTTGTACTTAAGTCGGCATTGTGCTTTTCTACTTAATTCCGATGCAATTTCTGTGTTTCATCGTCAAAAAGTAGGTCAGAGGGGTACAGCAAAGCTGAAGTGAAGCATCGGAATCTATAACTAGTGTCACAGGAATGGTTCAAATCATAGTCAGTAGGTAGTGTCGGTCTTCATGTACTTAAGTCGGCATTGTGATTTTTGTATTTAATTCCGAGGCAATTTCTGTGTTTCATCGTCAATAAGAAGGTCAGATGGATACAGTAAACCTGAAGGGAAGCATCGCAATCTATAACTAGTCTCACAGGAATGGTTCAAAACATAGTCAGTAAAAGGAGTCAGTCTTCTTGTACTTAAGCCGGCAGTGTGCCTATTGTGTTAATTCCGATGCGATATCTGTATTTCATCGTCAATAAGAAGGTCCGAGGGATACAGTAAACCTGAAGTGAGGCATCGGAATCTATAACTAGTGTCACAGGAATGGTTAAAAACATAGTCAGTAGGAAGTACCGGTCTTCATGTACTTAAGTCGGCATTGTGCCTTTTGTATTTAATTCCGATGCAATTTCTGTGCTTCATCGTCAATAAGAAGGTCCTAGGGAAACAGTAAACCTGAAGTGAAGCATCAGAATCTATAACTAGTGTCACAGGAATGGTTCAAAACATAGTCAGTAAGAAGAGTTTGTCTTCTTGTTCTTAAGTCGGCAATGTGCCTTTTGTATTTAATACCGATGCAATTTCTGTGTTTCATCGGCAATAAGGTCACAGGGATACAGTAAAACTGAAGTGAAGCATCGGACTCTATAACTAGTGTCACAGAAATGGTTAAAGGCATTGACAGTAGCGGAGTCCGTCTTCTTGTACTTAAGTCGGCATTGTGCCTTTTGTATTTAATTCCGAAGCAATTTCTGTGTTTCATCGTGAAAAAGTAGGTCAGATGGGTACAGTAAAGCTGAAGTGAAGCATCCGAATCTATAACTAGTGTCACAGGAATGGTTCAAATCATAGTCAGTAAGAGGAGTCAGTCTTTTTGTACTTAAGTCGGCAGTGTGCCTATTGTGTTAATTCCGATGCGATATCTGTATTTCATCGTCAATAAGAAGGTCCGAGGGATACAGTAAACCTGAAGTGAGGCATCGGAATCTATAACTAGTGTCACAGTAATGGTTCAGAACATAGACAGTAAGATGAGTCAGTCTTCTTGTACTTAAGTCGGCATTGTGCCTTTTGTGTTTAATTCCGATGCAATTTCTGTGTTTCATCGTCAATAAGAAGGTCCAAGGGAAACAGTAAACCTGTTGTGAAGCGTCGGAATCTATAACTAGTGTCACAGGAATGGTTAAAACATAGACAGTAAGACGAGTCAGTCTTCCTTGTACTTAAATCGGCATTGTGCATTTGGTATTAAATTCCGATGCAATTTCTGTGTTTCATCGTCAATAAGAAGATCCAAGGGATACTGTAAACCTCAAGTGAAGCGTCGGAATCTATATCTAGTGTCACAGGAACGGTTCAAACATAGTCAGTAGGAAGAGTTGGTCTTCATGTACTTAAGTCGGCATTGTGCCTTTTGTATTTAATTCCGATGCGATTTCTGTGTTTTATCGTCAATAAGATGGTCCAAGGGATACAGTAAACCTGAAGTGAAGCATCGTAATCTATAACTAGTGACACAGGAATGGTTCGAAGCATAGACATTAGGAAGAGTCAGTCTTCTTGTACTTAAGTCGGCACTGTGCCTTTTGTATTTAATTCCGATGCAATTTCTGTGTTTCATTGCAAATAAGACGGTCCAAGGGATACAGTAAACCTGAAGTGAAGCATCGGAATCTATAACTAGTGTCACAGGGATGGTTCAAAACAAAGCAAGTAAGAAGAGTCAGTCTTCTTATCCTTAAGTCTGCATTGTGCCTCCTGTATTTAATTCCGATGCAATTTCTGTGTTTCATCGTCAATAAGAAGGTCCATGGGATATAGTAAGCCTGGAGTGTAGCATCGGAATCTAGAACTAGTGTTACAGGAATGGTTCAAATCATAGACAGTAAGAAGTGTCAGTCTTCATGCACTTAAGTCGGAATTTTGCCTTTTCTATTTAATTCCGATGTAATTTCTGTGTTTCATCGTCAATAAGAAGGTCCAAGGGATACAGTAAACCTGATGTGAAGCATCGGAATCTATAAGTAGTGTAACAGGAATGGTTCAAAACATAGACAGTAAGAAGAGTCAGTCTTCTTGTACTTAAGTCGGCATTGTGCCTTTTCTATTTCATTCAGATGGAATTTCTGTGTTTCATCGTCAATAACAAGGCCAAGGGATACAGTAAACCTGGAGTGTAGCATCGGAATCTATAACTAGTGTCACTGGAATGTTTCAAAACATAGACAGTAAGAAGAGTCAGTCTTCTTGTACTTAAGTCTTCATTGTGCAATTTGTATTTAATTCCGATGCAATTTCTGTGTTTCATCGGCAATAAGGTCACAGGGATACAGTAAAACTGAAGTGAAGCATCGGACTCTATAACTAGTGTCACAGAAATGGTTAAAGACATTGACAGTAGAGGAGTCCGACTTCTTCTACTTAAGTCGGCATTGTGCCTTTTGTATTTAATTCCGAGGCAATTTCTGTGTTTCATCGTCAATAAGAAGGTCAGATGGATACAGTAAACCTGAAGGGAAGCATCGCAATCTATAACTAGTCTCATAGGAATGGTTCAAAACATAGTCAGTAAAAGGAGTCAGTCTTCTTGTACTTAAGCCGGCAGTGTGCCTATTGTGTTAATTCCGATGCGATATCTGTATTTCATCGTCAATAAGAAGGTCCGAGGGATACAGTAAACCTGAAGTGAGGCATCGGAATCTATAACTAGTGTCACAGGAATGGTTAAAAACGTAGTCAGTAGGAAGTACCGGTCTTCATGTACTTAAGTCGGCATTGTGCCTTTTGTATTTAATTCCGATGCAATTTCTGTGCTTCATCGTCAATAAGAAGGTCCTAGGGAAACAGTAAACCTGAAGTGAAGCATCAGAATCTATAACTAGTGTCACAGGAATGGTTCAAAACATAGTCAGTAAGAAGAGTTTGTCTTCTTGTTCTTAAGTCGGCATTGTGCCTTTTGTATTTAATACCGATGCAATTTCTGTGTTTCATCGGCAATAAGGTCACAGGGATACAGTAAAACTGAAGTGAAGCATCGGACTCTATAACTAGTGTCACAGAAATGGTTAAAGACATTGACAGTAGAGGAGTCCGTCTTCTTGTATTTAAGTCGGCATTGTGCCTTTTGTATTTAATTCCGAAGCAATTTCTGTGTTTCATCGTGAAAAAGTAGGTCAGATGGGTACAGTAAAGCTGAAGTGAAGCATCCGAATCTATAACTAGTGTCACAGGAATGGTTCAAATCATAGTCAGTAAGAGGAGTCAGTCTTTTTGTACTTAAGTCGGCAGTGTGCCTATTGTGTTAATTCCGATGCGATATCTGTATTTCATCGTCAATAAGAAGGTCCGAGGGATACAGTAAACCTGAAGTGAGGCATCGGAATCTATAACTAGTGTCACAGTAATGGTTCAGAACATAGACAGTAAGATGAGTCAGTCTTCTTGTACTTAAGTCGGCATTGTGCCTTTTGTATTTAATTCCGATGCAATTTCTGTGTTTCATCGTCAATAAGAAGGTCCAAGGGATACAGTAAACCTCAAGTGAAGCATCGGATTCTATAACTAGTGTCTCAGGAACGGTTAAAAACATAGTCAGTAGGAAGAGCCGGTCTTCATGTACTTAAGTCGGCATTGTGCCTTTTGTTTTTAATTCCGATGCAATTACTGTGCTTCATTGTCAATAAGAAGGTCCAAGGGATACAGTAAACCTGGATTGAAGCGTCGGAATCTGTAACTAGTGTCAGAGGAATGGTTCAGAACATAGACAGTAAGATGAGTCAGTCTTCTTGTACTTAAGTCGGCATTGTGCCTTTTGCATTTAATTCCGATACAATTTCTGTGTTTCATAGTCAATAAGAAGGTCCAAGGGATACAGTAAACCTCAAGTGAAGCATCGGAATCTATAACTAGTGTCACAGGAATGGTTCAAATCATAGTCAGTAGGAAGTGTCGGTCTTCATGTACTTAAGTCGGCATTGTGATTTTTGTGTTTAATTCCGATGCAATTTCTGTGTTTCATCGTCAATAAGAAGGTCCAAGGGAAACAGTAAACCTGGAGTGAAGCGTCGGAATCTATAACTAGTGTCACAGGAATGGTTAAAACATAGACAGTAAGACGAGTCAGTCTTCCTTGTACTTAAATCGGCACTGTGCCTTTGGTATTAAATTCCGATGCAATTTCTGTGTTTCATCGTCAATAAGAAGATCCAAGGGATACTGTAAATCTCAAGTGAAGCGTCGGAATCTATATCTAGTGTCACAGGAACGGTTCAAACATAGTCAGTAGGAAGAGTTGGTCTTCATGTACTTAAGTCAGCATTGTGCCTTTTGTATTTAATTCCGATGCGATTTCTGTGTTTCATCGTCAATAAGATGGTCCAAGGGATACAGTAAACCTGAAGTGAAGCATCGTAATCTATAACTAGTGACACAGGAATGGTTCGAAGCATAGACATTAGGAAGAGTCAGTCTTCTTGTACTTAGGTCGGCACTGTGCCTTTTGTATTTAATTCCGATGCAATTTCTGTGTTTCATTGCAAATAAGACGGTCCAAGGGATACAGTAAACCTGAAGTGAAGCATCGGAATCTATAACTAGTGTCACAGGGATGGTTCAAAACAAAGCAAGTAAGAAGAGTCAGTCTTCTTATCCTTAAGTCTGCATTGTGCCTCCTGTATTTAATTCCGATGCAATTTCTGTGTTTCATCGTCAATAAGAAGGTCCATGGGATATAGTAAGCCTGGAGTGTAGCATCGGAATCTAGAACTAGTGTTACAGGAATGGTTCAAATCATAGACAGTAAGAAGTGTCAGTCTTCGTGTACTTAAGTCGGAATTTTGCCTTTTCTATTTAATTCCGATGTAATTTCTGTGTTTCAACGTCAATAAGAAGGTCCAAGGGATACAGTAAACCTGAGGTGAAGCATCGGAATCTATAAGTAGTGTAACAGGAATGGTTCAAAACATAGACAGTAAGAAGAGTCAGTCTTCTTGTACTTAAGTCGGCATTGTGCCTTTTCTATCTCATTCAGATGGAATTTCTGTGTTTCATCGTCAATAACAAGGCCAAGGGATACAGTAAACCTGGAGTGTAGCATCGGAATCTATAACTAGTGTCACTGGAATGGTTCAAAACATAGACAGTAAGAAGAGTCAGTCTTCTTGTACTTAAGTCGGCATTGTGCAATTTGTATTTAATTCCGATGCAATTTCTGTGTTTCATCGTCAATAAGAAGGTCAGAGGGATACAGTAAACCTGAAGTGAAGCATCGGAATCAATAGCTAGTGTCACAGGAATGGTTCAAAACATAGTCAGTAAGAAGAGTCAGTCTTCTTGTCCTTAAGTCGGCATTGTGTATTTTGTATTTAATTCCGATGCAATTTCTGTGTTACGTCGTCAATACCAAGGTCCAAGGGATACAGTAAACCTCAAGTGAAACATCGGAATCTATAGCTAGTGTCACAGGAATGGTTCAAGACATAGAAAGTAAGACGTGTCACTCTTCTTGTACTTAAGTTGACATTGTGCCTTTTCTATTTAATTCCGATGAAATTTCTGTGTTTCATCGTCAACAAGATTGTCAGAGGGATACAGTAAACCTGAAGTGAAGCATCGGATTCCAAAACTAGGGTCACAGGAATGGTTCAAAACATAGACAGTAGGGAGAGTCAGTCTTCTTGTACTTAAGCCGGCATTGTGCCTTTTCTATTTTATTCCGATGCAATTTCTGTGTTTCATCATCAATAAGAAGGTCCAAGGTATACAGTAAACCTAAAGTGAAGCATGGAATCTATAACAAGTGTCACTGGAATGGTTCAAAGTATAGACAGTAAGAAGAGTCAGCCTTTTTGTACTTAAGTCGGCATTGTGCCTTTTGTGTTTAATTCCGATGCAATTTCTGTGATTCAACGTCAATAAGAAGGCCCAAGGGATATAGTAAACCTGAAGTGAAGCATCGGACTCTATAACTAGTGTCACAGAAATGGTTCAAAACATAGACAGTAGAAGAATCTGTCGTCTTGTTCTTAAGTCGGCATTGTGCCTTTTGCATTTAATTGCGATTCAATTTCTGTGTTTCATCGGCAATAAGGTCAGAGGGATAAACTAAACCTGAAGTAAAGCATCGGAATCTATAATTATTGTCACAGGAATGGTTCAAATCATAGACAGTAGGAAGGGGGAGTCTTCTTGTACTTAATCCGGCATTGTGCATTTTGTATTTAATTCCGAGGCAATTTCTGTGTTTCATCGTCTATAAGAAGGTCCAAGGGATACTGTAAACCTGAAGTGAAGCATCGGAATCTATAACTAGTGTCACAGGAATGGTTCATAACATAGACAGTAGGAAGAGTCAGTCTTCTTGTACTTAAGTCGGCATTGTGCCTTTTCTATTTAATTCCGATGCAATTTCTGTGTTTCATCGTGAAAAAGTAGGTCAGAGGGGTACAGTAAAGCTGAAGTGAAGCATCGGAATCTATAACTAGTGTCACAAGAATGGATCAAATCATAGTCAGTAAGAGGAGTCAGTCTTTTTGTACTTAAGTCCGCAATGTGCCTATTGTGTTAATTCCGAAGCGATATCTGTAATTCATCGTCAATAAGAAGGTCCGAGGGATACAGTAAACCTGAAGTGAAGCATCGGAATCTATAACTAGTGTCACAGTAATGGTTCAGAACATAGACAGTAAGATGAGTCAGTCTTCTTGTACTTAAGTCGGCATTGTGCCTTTTGTATTTAATTCCGATGCTATTTCTGTGTTTCATCGTCAATAAGAAGGTCCAAGGGATACAGTAAACCTCAAGTGAAGCATCGGATTCTATAACTAGTGTCACAGGAATGGTTCAAAACATAGTCAGTAGGAAGAGCCGGTCTTCATGCACTTAAGTCGGCATTGTGCCTTTTGTATTTAATTCCGATGCAATTTCTGTGCTTCATCGTCAATAAGAAGGTCCTAGGGATACAGTAAACCTGGATTGAAGCGTCGGAATCTATAACTAGTGTCAGAGGAATGGTTCAGAACATAGACTGTAAGATGAGTCAGTCTTCTTGTACTTAAGTCGGCATTGTGCCTTTTGCATTTAATTCCGATACAATTTCTGTGTTTCATAGTCAATAAGAAGGTCCAAGGGATACAGTAAACCTCAAGTGAAGCATCGGAATCTATAACTGGTGTCACAGGAATGGTTCAAATCATAGTCAGTAGGAAGTGTCGGTCTTCATGTACTTATGTCGGCATTGTGCCTTTGTATTTAATTCCGATGCAATTTCTGTGTTTCATCGTCAATAAGAAGGTCCAAGGGAAACAGTAAACCTCAAGTGAAGCATCGGAATCTATAACTAGTGTCACAGGAACGGTTCAAACATAGTCAGTAGGAAGAGTTGGTCTTCATGTACTTAAGTCGGCACTGTGCCTTTTGTATTTAATTCCGATGCAATTTCTGTGTTTCATTGCAAATAAGACGGTCCAAGGGATACAGTAAACCTGAAGTGAAGCATCGCAATCTATAACCATTCTCACAGGAATGGTTCAAATCATAGTCAGTAAAAAGAGTCAGTCTTCTTGTACTTAAGTCGGCATTGTGCCTCTTGTATTTAATTCCGATGCAAATTCTGTGTTTCATCGTCAATAAGAAGGTCCATGGGATACAGTAAGCCTGGAGTGTAGCATCGGAATCTAGAACTAGTGTTACAGGAATGGTTCAAATCATAGACAGTAAGAAGAGTCAGTCTTCATGTACTTAAGTCGGCATTGTGCCTTTTCTATTTAATTCCGATGCAATTTCTGAGTTTCATCGTCAATAAGAAGGTCAGAGGGATGCAGTAAACCTGAAGTGAAGCATCGGAATCTATGACTAGTCTCACAGGAATGGTTCAAAACATAGTCAGTAAAAGGAGTCAGTCTTCTTGTACTTAAGTCGGCCTTGTGCCTTTTGTATTTCATTCCGAGGCAATTTCTGTGTTTCATCGTCAATAAGAAGGTCCAAGGGATACAGTAAACCTCAAGTGAAGCATCGGAACCTATAACTAGTGTCACAGGAATGGTTCAAATCATAGTCAGTAGGACGTGTCGGTCTTCATGTACTTAAGTCGGCATTGTGCCTTTTGTATTTAATTCCGATGCAATTTCTGTGTTTCATCGTCAATAAGAAGGTCAGAGGGATACAGTAAACCTGAAGGGAAGCATCGCAATCTATAACCATTCTCACAGGAATGGTTCAAATCATAGTCAGTAAAAAGAGTCAGTCTTCTTGTACTTAAGTCGGCATTGTGCCTCTTGTATTTAATTCCGATTCAATTTTTGTGTTTCACCGTCAATAAGAAGGTCAGAGGGACACAGTAACCCTGAAGTGACGCATCGGAATCTATAACTAGTGTCACAGGAATGGTTCAAATCATAGTCAGTAGGTAGTGTCGGTCTTCATGTACTTAAGTCGGCATTGTGCCTTTTGTATTTAATTCCGATGCGATTTCTGTGTTTCATCGTGAAAAAGTTGGTCAGATGGGTACAGTAAAGCTGAAGTGAAGCATCGGAATCTATAACTAGTGTCACAGGAATGGTTCAAATCATAGTCAGTAAGAGGAGTCAGTCTTTTTGTACTTAAGTCGGCATTGTGCCTATTGTGTTAATTCCGATGCGATATCTGTATTTCATCGTCAATAAGAAGGTCCGAGGGATACAGTGAACCTGAAGTGAGGCATCGGAATCTATAACTAGTGTCACAGTAATGGTTCAGAACATAGACAGTAAGATGAGTCAGTCTTCTTGTACTTAAGTCGGCATTGTGCCTTTTGTATTTAATTCCGATGCAATTTCTGTGTTTCATCGTCAATAAGAAGGTCCAAGGGATACAGTAAACCTCAAGTGAAGCATCGGATTCTATAACTAGTGTCACAGGAATGGTTAAAAACATAGTCAGTAGGAAGAGCCGGTCTTCATGTACTTAAGTCGGCATTGTGCCTTTTGTATTTAATTCCGATGCAATTTCTGTGCTTCATTGTCAATAAGAAGGTCCAAGGGATACAGTAAACCTGGATTGAAGCGTCGGAATCTATAACTAGTGTCACAGGAATGGTTAAAACATAGACAGTAAGACGAGTCAGTCTTCCTTGTACTTAAATCGGCATTGTGCCTTTGGTATTAAATTCCGATGCAATTTCTGTGTTTCATCGTCAATAAGAAGATCCAAGGGATACAGTAACCCTCAAGTGAAGCGTCGGAATCTATATCTAGTGTCACAGGAACGGTTCAAACATAGTCAGTAGGAAGAGTTGGTCTTCATGTACTTAAGTCGGCATTGTGCCTTTTGTATTTAATTCCGATGCGATTTCTGTGTTTCGTCGTCAATGAGAAGGTCCAAGGTATACAGTAAACCTGAAGTGAAGCATCGTAATCTATAACTAGTGACACAGGAATGGTTCAAAACATAGACATTAGGAAGAGTCAGTGTTCTTGTACTTAAGTCGGCTCTGTGCCTTTTGTATTTAATTCCGATGCAATTTCTGTGTTTCATTGCAAATAAGACGGTCCAAGGGATACAGTAAACCTGAAGTGAAGCATCGGAATCTATAACTAGTGTCACATGGATGGTTCAAAACAAAGTAAGTAAGAAGAGTCAGTCTTCTTATCCTTAAGTCTGCATTGTGACTCTTGTATTTAATTCCGATGCAATTTCTGTGTTTCATCGTCAATAAGAAGGTCCATGGGATATAGTAAGCCTGGAGTGTAGCATCGGAATCTAGAACTAGTGTTACAGGAATGGTTCATATCATAGACAGTAAGAAGTGTCAGTCTTCGTGTACTTAAGTCGGAATTTTGCCTTTTCTATTTAATTCCGATGTAATTTCTGTGTTTCATCGTCAATAAGAAGGTCCAAGGGATACAGTAAACCTGAGGTGAAGCATCGGAATCTATAAGTAGTGTAACAGGAATGGTTCAAATCATAGACAGTATGAAGTGTCAGTCTTCGTGTACTTAAGTCGGAATTTTGCCTTTTCTATTTAATTCCGATGTAATTTCTGTGTTTCATCGTCAATAAGAAGGTCCAAGGGATACAGTTAACCTGAAGTGAAGCATCGGAATCAATAGCTAGTGTCACAGGAATGGTTCAAAACATAGTCAGTAAGAAGAGTCAGTCTTCTTGTCCTTAAGTCGGCATTGTGACTTTTGTATTTAATTCCGATGCAATTTCTGTGTTACGTCGTCAATACCGAGGTCCAAGGGATACAGTAAACCTCAAGTGAAACATCGGAATCTATAACTAGTGTCACAGGAATGGTTCAAGACATAGGAAGTAAGACGTGTCACTCTTCTTGTACTTAAGTTGACATTGTGCCTTTTCTATTTAATTCCGATGCAATATCTGTGTTTTATCGTCAACACGAAGGTCAGAGGGATACAGTAAACCTCAAGTGAAGCATCGGATTCCAAAACTAGGGTCACAGGAATGGTTCAAAACATAGACAGTAGGGAGAGTCAGTCATCTTGTACTTAAGCCGGCATTGTGCCTTTTGTATTTAATTCCGATGCAATTTCAGTGTTTCATCGTCAATGAGAAGGTCCAAGGTATACAGTAAACCTGAAATGAAGCATCAGAATCTATAACTCGTGTCACTGGAATGGTCAAAATATAGACAGTAAGAAGTGTCAGTCTTCTTGTACTTAAGTCGGCATTGTGCCTTTTGTATTTAATTCCGATGCAATTTCTGTGATTCATCGTCAATAAGAAGGCCCAAGGGATACAGTAAACCTAAAGTGAAGCATCGGACTCTATAACTAGTGTCACAGAACTGGTTCAAACATAGACAGTAGAGGAGTCAGTCTTCTTGTAGTTATGTCGGCATTCTGCATTTTGTATTTAATTCCGATGCAATTTCTGTGTTTTATCGTCAATAAGAAGGTCCTAGGGAAACAGTAAACCTGAAGTGAAGCATCAGAATCTATAACTAGTGTCACAGGAATGGTTCAAAACATAGTCAGTAAGAAGAGTTTGTCTTCTTGTTCTTAAGTCGGCATTGTGCCTTTTGTATTTAATACCGATGCAATTTCTGTGTTTCATCGGCAATAAGGTCACAGGGATACAGTAAAACTGAAGTGAAGCATCGGACTCTATAACTAGTGTCACAGAAATGGTTAAAAACATAGACAGTAGAGGAGTCCGTCTTCTTGTACTTAAGTCGGCATTGTGCCTTTTGTATTTAATTCCGAAGCAATTTCTGTGTTTCATCGTCAATAAGAAGGTCCAAGGTATACAGTAAACCTGAAGTGAAGCATCGGAATCTATAACTAGTGACACAGGAATGGTTCAAATCATAGTCAGTAAGACGAGTCAATCTTCTTGTACTTAAGTCGACATTGTGCCTTTTCTATTTTATTCCGATGCAATTTCTGTGTTTCATCATCAATAAGAAGGTCCAAGGTATACAGTAAACCTAAAGTGAAGCATGGGAATCTATAACTAGTGTCACTGGAATGGTTCAAAGTATAGACAGTAAGAAGAGTCAGCCTTTTTGTACTTAAGTCGGCATTGTGCCTTTTGTGTTTAATTCCGATGCAATTTCTGTGATTCAACGTCAATAAGAAGGCCCAAGGGATATAGTAAACCTGAAGTGAAGCATCGGACTCTATAACTAGTGTCACAGAAATGGTTCAAAACATAGAGAGTAGAAGAATCTGTCGTCTTGTATTTAAGTCGGCATTGTGCCTTTTGTATTTAATTCCGATGCAATTTCTGTGTTTCATCGTCAATAAGAAGGTCCAAGGGATACAGTAAACCTCAAGTGAAGCATCGGATTCTATAACTAGTGTCACAGGAATGGTTCAAAACATAGTCAGTAGGAAGAGCCGGTCTTCATGTACTTAAGTCGGCATTGTGCCTTTTGTATTTAATTCCGATGCAATTTCTGTGCTTCATCGTCAATAAGAAGGTCCTAGGGATACAGTAAACCTGGATTGAAGCGTCGGAATCTATAACTAGTGTCAGAGGAATGGTTCAGAACATAGACAGTAAGATGAGTCAGTCTTCTTGTACTTAAGTCGGCATTGTGCCTTTTGCATTTAATTCCGATACAATTTCTGTCTTTCATAGTCAATAAGAAGGTCCAAGGGATACAGTAAACCTCAAGTGAAGCATCGGAATCTATAACTAGTGTCACAGGAATGGTTCAAATCATAGTCAGTAGGAAGTGTCGGTCTTCATGTACTTATGTCGGCATTCTGCCTTTGTATTTAATTGCGATGCAATTTCTGTGTTTCATCGTCAATAAGAAGGTCCAAGGGAAACAGTAAACCTGGAGTGAAGCGTCGGAATCTATAACTAGTGTCACAGGAATGGTTAAAACATAGACAGTAAGACGAGTCAGTCTTCCTTGTACTTAAATCGGCAATGTGCCTTTGGTATTAAATTCCGATGCAATTTCTGTGTTTCATCGTCAATAAGAAAAACCAAGGGATACAGTAAACCTCAAGTGAAGCATCGGAATCTATAACTAGTGTCACAGGAACGATTCAAACATAGTCAGTAGGAAGAGTTGGTCTTCTTGTACTTAAGTCGGCATTGTGCAATTTGTATTTAATTCCGATGCAATTTCTGTGTTTCATCGTCAATAAGAAGGTCAGAGGGATACAGTAAACCTGAAGTGAAGCATCGGAATCAATAGCTAGTGTCACAGGAATGGTTCAAAACATAGTCAGTGAGAAGAGTCAGTCTTCTAGTCCTTAAGTCGACATTGTGACTTTTGTATTTAATTCCGATGCGATTTCTGTGTTACGTCGTCAATACCTAGGTCCAAGGGATACAGTAAACCTCAAATGAAGCATCGGAATCTATAACTAGTGTCACAGGAATGGTTCAAGACATAGGAAGTAAGACGTGTCAGTCTTCTTGTACTTAAGTTGACATTGTGCCTTATCTATTTAATTCCGATGCAATTTCTGTGTTTCATCGTCAATAAGAAGGTCAGAGGGATACAGTAAACCTGAAGTGAAGCATCGGATTCCAAAACTAGGGTCACAGGAATGGTTCAAAACATAGACAGTAGGGAGAGTCAGTCTTCTTGTACTTAAGCCGGCATTGTGCTTTTTGTATTTAATTCCGATGCAATTTCTGTGTTTCATCGTCAATGAGAAGGTCCAAGGTATACAGTAAACCTGCAATGAAGCATCAGAATCTATAACTCGTGTCACTGGAATGGTCAAAATATAGACAGTAAGAAGGGTCAGTCTTCTTGTACTTAAATCGGCATTGTGCCTTTTGTATTTAATTCCGATGCAATTTCTGTGATTCATCGTCAATAAGAAGGCCCAAGGGATACAGTAAACCTGAAGTAAAGTATCGGACTCTATAACTAGTGCACAGAAGTGGTTCAAACATAGACAGTAGAGGAGTCAGTCTTCTTGTAGTTAAGTCGGCATTGTGCATTTTGTATTTAATTCCGATGCAATTTCTGTGTTTTATCGTCAATAAGAATGTCCAAGGGAAACATTAAACCTGAAGTGAAGCATCGCACTCTATAACTAGTGTCACAGAAATGGTTCAAAACATAGACAGTGGAAGAATCTGTCGTCTTGTACTTAAGTCGGCATTGTGCCTTTTGTATTTAATTGCGATTCAATTTCTGTGTTTCATCGGCAATAAGGTCAGAGGGATAAACTAAACCTGAAGTAAAGCATCGGAATCTATAATTATTGTCACAGGAATGGTTCAAATCATAGACAGTAGGAAGGGGCAGTCTTCTTGTACTAAAGTCGGCATTGTGCCTTTTGTATTTAATTCCGATGCAATTTCTGTGTTTCATCGTCAATAAGAAGGTCCAAGGTATAGAGTAAACCTGAAGTGAAGCATCGGAATCTATACCTAGTGTCACAGGAATGGTTCAAATCATAGTCAGTAAGACGAGTCAATCTTCTTGTACTTAAGTCGACATTGTGCCTTTTCTATTTTATTCCGACGCAATTTCTGTGTTTCATCATCAATAAGAAGGTCCAAGGTATACAGTAAACCTAAAGTGAAGCATGGGAATCTATAACTAGTGTCACTGGAATGGTACAAAATATAGACAGTAAGAAGAGTCAGCCTTTTTGTGCTTAAGTCGGCATTGTGCCTTTTGTGTTTAATTCCGATGCAATTTCTGTGATTCATCGTCAATAAGAATGCCCAAGGGATACAGTAAACCTGAAGTGAAGCATCGCACTCTATAACTAGTGTCACAGAAATGGTTCAAAACATAGACAGTGGAAGAATCTGTCGTCTTGTACTTAAGTCGGCATTGTGCATTTTGTATTTAATTCCGATGCAATTTCTGTGTTTTATCGTCAATAAGAAGGTCCAAGGGTAACAGTAAACCTGAAGTGAAGCATCAGAATCTATAACTAGTGTCACAGAAATGGTTCAAAACATAGTCAGTAAGAAGTGTTTGTCTTCTTGTTCTTAAGTCGGCATTGTGTCTTTTGTATTTAATACCGATGCAATTTCTGTGTTTCATCGGCAATAAGGTCACAGGGATACAGTAAACCTGAAGTGAAGCATCGGACTCTATAACTAGTGTCACAGAAATGGTTAAAAACATAGACAGTAGAGGAGTCCGTCTTCTTGTACTTAAGTCGGCATTGTGCCTTTTGTATTTAATTCCGAAGCAATTTCTGTGTTTCATCGTCAATAAGAAGGTTCAAGGTATACAGTAAACCTGAAGTGAAGCATCGGAATCTATAACTAGTGTCACAGGAATGGTTCAAATCATAGTCAGTAAGACGAGTCAATCTTCTTGTACGTAAGTCGACATTGTGCCTTTTCTATTTTATTCCGATGCAATTTCTGTGTTTCATCATCAATAAGATGGTCCAAGGTATACAGTAAACCTAAAGTGAAGCACGGGAATCTATAACTAGTGTCACTGGAATGGTTCAAAATATAGACAGTATGAAGAGTCAGCCTTTTTGTACTTAAGTCGGCATTGTGCCTTTTGTGTTTAATTCCGATGCAATTTCTGTGATTCATCGTCAATAAGAATGCCCAAGGGATACAGTAAACCTGAAGTGAAACATCGCACTCTATAACTAGTGTCACAGAAATGGTTCAAAACATAGACAGTAGAAGAATCTGTCGTCTTGTACTTAAGTCGGCATTGTGCCTTTTGTATTTAATTGCGATTCAATTTCTGTGTTTCATCGGCAATAAGGTCAGAGGGATAAACTAAACCTGAAGTGAAGCATCGCACTCTATAACTAGTGTCACAGAAATGGTTCAAACCATAGACAGTAGAAGAATCTGTCGTCTTGTACTTAAGTCGGCATTGTGCCCCTTGTATTTAATTCCGATGCAATATCTGTGTTTCATCGTTAATAAGAGGGCCAGAGGGATACAGTAAACCTGAAGTGAAGCATCGCAATCTATAACTAGTGTCACATGAATGGTTCAAATTATAGTCAGTAAGAAGAGTCAGTCTTCTTGTAATTGAGTCGGCATTGAGCCTTTTGTATTTAATTCCGATGCAATTTTTGTGTTTCATCGTCAATAAGAAGGTCAGAGGGATACAGTAAACCTGAAGTGACGCATCGGAATCTATAAGTAGTGTCACAGGAATGGTTCAAATAATAGACAGTAAAAAGGGTCAGTCTTCTTGTACTTAAGACGGCATTGTGCCTTTTGTATTTAATTCCGATGCAATTTCTGTAAATCATCGTCAATAAGAAGGTCAGAGGGATACAGTAAACCTGAAGTGAAGCATCGGAATCTATAACTAGTGTCACAGGAATGGTTTAAAACATAGACAGTAGGAAGAGTCAGTCTTCTTGTACTTAAGTCGGCATAATGCCTTTTCTATTTACTTCCGATGCAATTTCTGTGTTTCATCGTCAAAAAGAAGGTCAGAGGGATACAGTAAACTTGAAGTGAAGCATCGGAACCTATAACTACTGTCACAGGAATGGTTCAAAACATAGTCAGTAAGAGGAGTCAGTCATTTTGTACTTAAGTCTGCATTGTGAGTTTTGTGTTTAATTCCGATGCAATTTCTGTATTTCATCGTAAATAAGAAGGTCAAAGGGATACAGTAAACCTGAAGTGAAGCATCGGAATCTAAAACTAGTGTCACAGGAATGGTTCAAATCATAGACAGTAAGATGAGTCAGTCTTCTTGTACTTAAGTCGGCATTGTGCCTCTTGTATTTAATTCCGATGCAATTTCTGTGTTTCATCGTCAATAAGAAGGTCCAAGGGATACAGTAAACCTCAAGTGAAGCATCGGAATCATTAACTAGTGTCACAGGAACGCTTCAAAACATAAACAGTAGCAAGAGTCAGTCATCTTGTACTTCAGTCGGCATTGTGACTTTTGCCTTTAATTCCGATGACATTTCTGTGTTTCATCGTCATTAAGGAAGTCAGAGGGATACAGTAAACCTGAAGTAAAGCATCGGAATCTATAGCTAGTGTCACAGGAATGGTTCAAATCATAGTCAGTAAGAAGAGTCAGTCTTCTTGTCCTTAAGTCGGCATTGTGCCTTTTGTATTTAATTCCGATGCAATTTCTGTGTTTCATCGTCAATAAGAAGGTCATTGTGATACAGTAAACCTGAAGTGAAGCATCGGAATCCAAAACTAGTGTCACAGGAATAGTTCAAAACATAGACAGTAGGAAGGGTCAGTCATCTTGTACTTAAGTCGGCATTGTGCCTCTTGTATTTAATTCCGATGCAATTTCTGTGTTTCATCGTCAATAAGAAGGTCCAAGGTATACAGTGAACCTGAAGTGAAGCATCGGATTCTATAACTAGTGTCACAGGAATGGTTCAAAACATCGGCAGTAAGAAGAGTCAGTGTTCTTGTACTTAAGTTGACATTGTGCATTTTCTATTTAATTCCGATGCAATTTCTGTGTTTCATCGTCAATAAGAAGGTCCAAAGGATACAGTAAACCGGGAGTGTAGCATCGGAATCTATAACTAGTGTCACCGGAATGGTTCAAATCATAGACAGTAAGAAGAATCAGTCTTCGTGTACTTGAGTAGGCATTTTGCCTTTTGTATTTAATTCCGATGCAATTTCTGTGTTTCATCGTCACTAAGGAGGTCCAAGGGATACAGTAAACCTGAAGTGAAGCATCGGGATCTATAACTAGTGTCACAGGATTGGTTCAAATCACAGACAGTAAGAAGAGTCAGTCTTCTTGTACTTAAGTCGGCATTGTGCCTTTTGTATTTAATTCCGATGCTATTTCTGTGTTTCATCGTTAATAAGAAGGCCAGAGGGATACAGTAAACCTGAAGTGAAGCATCACAATCTATAACTAGTGTCACATGCATGGTTCAAATTATAGTCAGTAAGAAGAGTCAGTCTTCTTGTACTTGAGTCGGCATTGAGCCTTTTGTATTTAATTCCGATGCAATTTTTGTGTTTCATCGTCAATAAGAAGGTCAGAGGGATACAGTAAACCTGAAGTGACGCATCGGAATCTATAACTAGTGTCACAGGAATGGTTCAAATAATAGACAGTAAAAAGGGTCAGTCTTCTTGTACTTAAGACGGCATTGTGCCTTTTGAATTTAATTCCGATGCAATTTCGGTGTATCATCGTCAATAAGAAGGTCAGAGGGATAGAGTAAGCCTGAAGTGAAGCATCGGAATCTATAACTAGTGTCACAGGAATGGTTTCAAACCTAGACAGTAGGAAGAGTCAGTCTTCTTGTGCTGAAGTCGGCATAATGCCTTTTCTATTTACTTCCGATGCAATTTCTGTGTTTCATCGTCGAAAAGAAGGTCAGAGGGATACAGAAAACCTGAAGTGAAGCATCGGAATCTATAACTACTGTCACAGGAATGGTTCAAAACATAGTCAGTAAGAGGAGTCAGTCATTTTGTACTTAAGTCTGCATTGTGAGTTTTGTGTTTAATTCCGATGCAATTTCTGTATTTCATCGTAAATAAGAAGGTCAAAGGGATACAGAAAACCTGAAGTGAAGCATCGGAATCTATAACTAGTGTCACAGGAATGGTTCAAATCATAGACGGTAAGATGAGTCAGTCTTCTTGTACTTAAGTCGGCATTGTGCCTCTTGTATTTAATTCCGATGCAATTTCTGTGTTTCATCGTCAATAAGAAGGTCCAAGGGATACAGTAAACCTCAAGTGAAGCATCGGAATCATTAACTAGTGTCACAGGAATGCTTCAAAACATAAACAGTAGCAAGAGTCAGTCTTCTTGTACTTCAGTCGGCATTGTGGCTTTTGCCTTTAATTCCGATGACATTTCTGCGTTTCATCGTCATTAAGGAAGTCAGAGGGATACAGTAAACCTGAAGTAAAGCATCGGAATCTTTAGCTAGTGTCACAGGAATGGTTCAAATCATAGTCAGTAAGAAGAGTCAGTCTGCTTGTCCTTAAGTCGGCATTGTGCCTTTTGTATTTAATTCCGATGCAATTTCTGTGTTTCATCGTCAATAAGAGGGTCCAAGGGATACAGTAAGCCTGGAGTGAAGCATCGGGACCTATAACTAGTTTCACAGGAATGGTTCCAAACATAGACAGTAAGAAGAGTCAGTCTTCCTTGTGCCTTAATCGGCATTGTGCCTTTGGTATTAAATTCCGATGCAATTTCTGCGTTTCATCGTCAAGAAGAAGGTCCAAGGGATACAGTAAACCTCAAGTGAAGAATCGGAATCTTTAACTAGTGTCACAGGAACGGATCAAACATAGTCAGTAGGAAGTGTTGGTCTTTATGTACCTAAGTTGGCATTGTGCCTTTTGTATTTAATTCCGATTCAATTTCTGTGTTTCATCGTCAATAAGAAGGTCCAAGGTATACAGTAAACCAAAAGTGAAGCGTGGGAATCTATAACTAGTGTCACTGGAATGATTCAAAATATAGACAGTAAGAAGAGTCAGTCTTTTTGTACTTCAGTCGGCATTGTGCCTTTTGTGTTGAATTCCGATGCAATTTCTGTGATTCATCGTCAATAAGAAGGCCAAAGGGACACAGTAAACCTGAAGTGACGCATCGGACTCTGTAACTAGTGTCACAGAAATGGTTCAAAACATAGACAGTAGAAGAATCAGTCGTCTTGTACTTAAGTCGGCATTGTGCCTTTTGTATTTATTTCCGATTCAATTACTGTGTTTCATCGGCAATAAGGTCAGAGGGATAAACTAAACCTGAAGTAAAGCATCGGAATCTATAACTATTGTCACAGGAATGGTTCAAATCATAGACAGTAGGAAGAGGCAGTCTTCTTGTACTTAAGTCGGCATTGTGCCTTTTGTATTTAATTCCGATGCAATTTCTGTGTTTCATCGTCAATAAGAAGGTCATAGGGATACAGTAAACCTGAAGTGAAGCATCGGAATCCAAAACTAGTGTCACAGGAATAGTTCAAAACATCGACAGTAAGAAGAGTCAGTCTTCTTGTACTTAAGTTGACATTGTGCATTTTCTATTTAATTCCGATGCAATTTCTGTGTTTCATCATCAATAAGAAGGTCCAAAGGATACAGTAAACTGGGAGTGTAGCATCGGAATCTATTACTAGTGTCACCGGAATGGTTCAAATCATAGACAGTAAGAAGAATCAGTCTTCGTGTACTTAAGTAGGCATTTTGCCTTTTGTATTTAATTCCGATGCAATTTCTGTGTTTCATTGTCAATAAGAAGGTCCAAGGGATACAGTAACCCTGGAGTGAAGCAACGGAATCTATAATTAGTGTCAATGGAATGGTTCAAAACATAGACAGTAAGAAGAGTCAGTCTTCTTGTACTTAAGTCGGCAATGTGCCTTTTGTATTTAATTCCATTGCAATTTCTGTGTTTCATCGTCAATAAGAAGGTCCAAGGGATACAGTAAACGTGAAGTGAAGCATCGGAATCTATAACTAGTGGCACAAGAATGGTTCAAAACATAGACAGTAGGAAGGGTCAGTCTTCTTGTACTTAAGTCGGCATTGTGCCTTTTGTATTTGATTCCGATGCAATTTCTGTGTTTCATCGTCACTAAGAAGGTCCAAGGGATACAGTAAACCTGAAGGGAAGCATCGGGATCTATAACTAGTGTCACAGGAATGGTTCAAATCATAGACAGTAAGAAGAGTCAGTTTTCTTGTACTTAAGTCGGCATTGTGCCTTTCTTATTTAATTCCGATGCAATTTCTGTGTTTCATCGTTAATAAGAAGGCCAGAGGGATACAGTAAACCTGAAGTGAAGCATCGGAATCTATAACTAGTGTCACAGGAATGGTTTAAAACATAGACAGTAGGAAGAGTCAGTCTTCTTGTACTTAAGTCTTCATAATGCCTTTTCTATTTACTTCCGATGCAATTTCTGTATTTCATCTTCACAAAGAAGGTCAGAGGGATACAGTAAACCTGAAGTGAAGCATCGGAATCAATAACTACTGTCACAGGAATGGTTCAAAACATAGTCAGTAAGAGGAGTCAGTCATTTTGTACTTAAGTCTGCATTGCGAGTTTTGTGTTTAATTCCGATGCAATTTCTGTATTTCATCGTAAATAAGAAGGTCTAAGGGATACAGTAAACCTGAAGTGAAGCATCGGAATCTACAACTAGTGTCACAGGAATGGTTCAAAACATAGACAGTAAGATGTGTCAGTCTTCTTGTACTTAAGTCGGCATTGTGCCTCTTGTATTTAATTCCGATGCAATTTCTGTGTTTCATCGTCAATAAGAGGGTCCAAGGGATACAGTAAGCTTGGAGTGAAGCATCGGAATCTATAACTAGATTCACAGGAATGGTTCCAAACATAGACAGTAAGAAGAGTCAGTCTTCCTTGTGCCTTAATCGGCATTGTGCCTTTGGTATTTATTTCCGATGCAATTTCTGCGTTTCATCGTCAATAAGAAGGCCCAAGGGATACAGTAAACCTGGAGTGAAGCATCGGAATCTATAACTAGTGTGACAGGAATGGTTCAAATCATCGACAGTAAGATAAGTCAGTCTTCTTGTACTTAAGTCGACATTGTGCCTTTTGTATTTAATTCCGATTCAATTTCTGTGTTTCATCGTCAATAAGAAGGTCAGAGGGATACAGTAATCCTGAAGTGAAGCATCGTAATCTATAACAAGTGTCACAGGAATGGTTCAAAACATAGTCTGTAAGAATAGTAAGTCTTCTTGTACTAAAGTCATCATTGTGCATTTTCTATTTAAATCTGATGCAATTTCTGTGTTTCATCGTCAATAAGAAGGTCCAAGGGATACAGTAAACCTGGAGTGAAGCATCGGAATCTATAACTAGTGTCACAGAAATGGTTCAAATCATAGACAGTAAGAAGTGTCAGACTTCTTTTACTTAAGTCGGCATTGTGCCATTTGTTTTTAATTCCGATGCAATTTCTGTGTTTCATCGTCAATAAGAAGGTCCAAGGGATACAGTAAACCTGGAGTGAAACATCGGAGTCTATAACTAGTGTCACAGGATTGGTTCAAAAATAGACAGTAAGAAGAATCAGTCTTCTTGTACTTAATTCGGCATTGTGCCTTTTGTATTTAATTCCGATTCAATTTCTGTGTTTCATCGTCAATAAGAAGGTCAGAGGGATACAGTAATCCTGAAGTGAGGCATCGGAATCCATAACTAGTGTCACAGGAATGGTTCAAATAATAGTCAGTAAGAAGAGTCAGTCTTCGTGTACTTAAGTCGGCATTGTGCCTTTTGTATTTAATTCCGATCCAATTTCTGTGTTTCATCGTCAATAAGAAGGTCCAAGGGATACAGTAAACCTAGAGTGAAGCATCGTAATCTTTAACTAGTGTCACAGGGACGGTTCAAAACATATAACAGTAAGATGAGTCAGTATTCTTGTATTTAAGTCGGCGTTGTGCTTTTTGTATTTATTTCCGATGCAATTACTGTGTTTCATCGTCACTAAGAAGGTCAGAGGGATACAGTAAACCTCAAGTGAAGAATCGGAATCTTTAACTAGTGTCACATAAACGGATCAAACATGGTCAGTAGGAAGTGTTGGTCTTCATGTACCTAAGTCGGCATTGTGCCTTTTGTATTTAATTCCGACGCAATTTCTGTGTTTCATCGTCAATAAGAAGGTCCAGGGGATACAGTAAACCTGAAGTGAAGCATCGGAATCTATAACTAGTGTCACAGGAATGGTTCAAACATAGTCGTTTAGAAGAGTCAGTCTTCTTGTACTTAAGTCGGCATTGTGCCATTTCTATTTAATTCCGATGCAATTTCTGTGTGTCATCGTCAATAACAAGGTCCAAGGGATACAGCAAACCTGGAGTAAAGCATCGGAATCTATAACTAGTGTCAATGAAATGGTTCAATACACAGACAGTAAGAAGAGTCAGTCTTATTGTACTTAAGTCGGCATTGTGCCTTTTGTATTTAATTCCGATGCAATTTCTGTGTTTCATCGTCAATAAGAAGGTCAGAGGGATACAGTTAACCTCAAGTGAAGCATCGGAATCTATAACAAGTCTCACAGGAATTGTTCAAAACACAGACAGTAGGAAGAGTCAGTCTTCT
This sequence comes from Schistocerca piceifrons, assembly GCF_021461385.2. Lineage (NCBI taxonomy): Eukaryota > Metazoa > Arthropoda > Insecta > Orthoptera > Acrididae > Schistocerca > Schistocerca piceifrons. The sequence continues at coordinate 2,967,587 of NW_025727724.1, read as the reverse complement.
TGTACTTAAGTGGGAATTGTGCCTTTTGTATTTAATTCTGATGCAATTTCTGTGTTTCATTGTCAATAAGAAGGTCCAAGGTATACAGTAAACCTGAAGTGAAGCATCGGAATCTATAACTAGTGTCACAGGAATGGTTCAAACATTATCAGTAAGAAGAGTCAGTCTTCTTGTACTTAAGTCGGCATTGTGCCTTCTGTATTTAATACCGATGCAATTTCTGTGTTTCATCGTCAATAAGAAGGACCAAGGGATACAGTAAACCTGGAGTGAAGCATCTGAATCTATAACTAGTATCACAGGGATGGTTCAAAACATAGACAGTAAGAAGAGTCAGTCTTCTTGTACTTAAGTCGACATTGTGCCTTTTGTTTTTAATTCCGATTCAATTTCTGTGTTTCATCGTCCATAAAAAGGTCAGAGGGTTACAGTAATCCTGAAGTGAAGCATCGTAATCTATAACAAGTGTCACAGGAATGGTTCAAAACATTGTCTGTAAGAATAATAAGTCTTCTTGTACTAAAGTCATAATTGTGCATTTTCTATTTAATTCTAATGCAATTTCTGTGTTTCATCGTCAATAAGAAGGTCCAAGGGATACAGTAAACCTGGAATGATGCATCGGAATCTATAACTAGTGTCACAGGAATGGTTCAAATCATAGACAGTTAGAAGTGTCAGACTTCTTTTACTTAAGTCGGCATTGTGCCATTTGTATTTAATTCCGATTCAATTTCTGCTTTTCATCGTCAATAAGAACGTCCAAGGGATACAGTAAACCTGGAGTGAAGCATCGGAATCTATAACTAGTGTCACAGGACTGGTTAAAAAATAGACAGAAAGAAGAATCTGTCTTCTTGTACTTAATTCGGCATTGTGCCTTTTGTATTTGATTCCGATTCAATTTCTGTGTTTCATCGTCAATAAGAAGGTCGGAGGGATACAGTAATCCTGAAGTGAAGCATCGGAATCCATAACTAGTGTCACAGGAATGGTTCAAATCATAGTCAGTAAGAAGAGTTAGTCTACGTGTACTTTACTCGGCATTGTGCCTTTTGTATTAAATTCCGATGCAATTTCTGTGTTTCATCGTCAATAAGAGGGTCCAAGGTATACAGTAAACCTGAAGTGAAGCATCGGAATCTATAACTAGTGTCACAGGAATGCTTCAAAGCATAGAACGTAAGAAGAGTCAGTCTTCTTGTCCTTAAGTTGGCATTTTGCCTATTGTATTTAATTCCGATGTAATTTCTGGGCTTCATCGTCAATAAGAAGGTCCAAGGGATACAGTAAACCTCAAGTGAAGCATCGGAATCTATAACTAGTGTCACAGGAATGATTCAAAGCATAGTCAGTAGGAAGAGTCGGTCTTCATATACTTAAGACGGTTTTGTGCCTTTTGTATTTAATTCCTATGCATTTTCTGTGTTTCATCGTCAATAAGAAGGTCCAAGGGATACAGTAAACCTGGAGTGAAGCATCAGAATTTTTAACTAGTTTCACAGGAACGGTTCAAAACATGGTAAGAAGAGTCAGTGTTCTTGTACTTAAGTCGGCATTGTGCATTTTGTATTTAATTCCACTGCTATTTCTGTGTTTCATCGCCAATAAGAAGGACCAAGGGATACAGTAAACCTGGAGTGAAGCATCGGAATCTATAACTAGTATCACAGGGATGGTTCAAAACATAGACAGTAAGAAGAGTCAGTCTTCTTGTACTTAAGTCGACATTGTGCCTTTTGTATTTAATTCCGAATCAATTTCTATGTTTCATCGTCAATAAGAAGGTCAGAGGGATACAGTAATCCTGACGTGAAGCATCGTAATCTATAACAAGTGTCACAGGAATGGTTCAAAACATAGTCTGTAAGAATAGTAAGTCTTCTTGTACTAAAGTCATCATTGTGCATTTTCTATTTAAATCTGATGCAATTTCTGTGTTTCATCGTCAATAAGAAGGTCCAAGGGATACAGTAAACCTGGAGTGAAGCATCGGAATCTATAACTAGTGTCACAGGACTGGTTCAAATATAGACAGTAAGAAGAATCAGTCTTCTTGTGCTTAATTCGGCATTGTGCCTTTTGTATTTAATTCCGATTCAATTTCTGTGTTTCATCGTCCATAAGAAGGTCCAAGGGATACAGTAAACCTTAAGTGAAGCATCGGAATTTATAACTAGTGTCACAGGAACGGTTCAAAACATGGTAAGAAGAGTCAGTCTTCTTGTACTTAATTTGGCATTGTGCCTTTTGTATTTAATTCCGATTCAATTTCTGTGTTTAATCGTCAATAAGAAGGTCAGAGGGATACAGTAATCCTGAAGTGAAGCATCGGAATCCATAACTAGTGTCACAGGAATGTTTCAAATCATAGTCAGTAAGAAGAGTCAGTCTTCGTGTATTTAATTCGGCATTGTGCCTTTTGTATTTGATTCCGATGCAATTTCTGTGTTTCATCGTCAATAAGAAGGTCCAAGGGATACAGTAAACCTGGAGTGAAGCATCGTAATCTTTAACTAGTGTCACAGGGACGGTTCAAAACATATAACAGTAAGATGAGTCAGTATTCTTGTACTTAAGTCGGCGTTGTGCTTTTTGTATTTATTTCCGATGCAATTTCTGTGTTTCATCGTCACTAAGAGGGTCACAGGGATACAGTAAACCTCAAGTGAAGAATCGGAATCTTTAACTAGTGTCACAGGAACGGATCAAACATAGTCAGTAGGAAGTGTTGGTCTTCATGTACCTAAGTCGGCATTGTGCCTTTTGTATTTAATTCCGATGCAATTTCTGTGTTTCATCGTCAATAAGAAGGTCCAAGGGATACAGTAAACCTGAAGTGAACCATCGTAATAATTAACTAGTGACACAGGAATGGTTTAAAGCATAGACTGTAGGAAGAGTCAGTCTTCTTGTACTTAAGTCGTCACTGTGCCTTTTGTATTTAATTCCGATGCAATTTCTGTGTTTCATCGTCAATATGACGGTCCAAGGGATACAGTAAACCTGAAGTGAAGCTTCGGATTCTATTACTACTGTCACAGGAATGGTTCAAAACAAAGTCAGTAAGATGAGTCAGTCTTCTTATCCTTAAGTCGGTATTGTGCCTTTTGTATTTAATTCCGATGCAATTTCTGTGTTTCATCGTCAATAGGAAGGTCCATGGGATACAGTAAACCCCGAGTGTAACATCGGAATCTATAACTAGTGTTACAGGAATGGTTCAAATCATAGACTGTAAGAATAGTCAGTCTTCGTGTACTTAAGTCGGCTTGAGTCTTTTGTATTTAATTCCGATGCAATTTTGTGTTTCATCTTCAATAAGAAGGTCCAGGGGATACAGTAAACCTGAAGTGAAGCATCGGAATCTATAACTAGTGTCACAGGAATGGTTCAAACATAGTCATTAAGAAGAGTCAGTCTTCTTGTACTTAAGTCGGCATTGTGCCATTTCTATTTAATTCCGATGCAATTTTTGTGTTACATCGTCAATAACAAGGTCCAAGGGATACAGTAACCCTGGAGTGAAGCATCGGAATCTATAACTAGTGTCAATGGAATGGTTCAAAACACAGACAGTAAGAAGAGTCAGTCTTATTGTACTTAAGTCGGCATTGTGCCTTTTGTATTTAATTCCGATGCAATTTCTGTGTTTCATCGTCAATAAGAAGGTCAGAGGGATACAGTAAACCTCAAGTGAAGCATCGGAATCTATAACTAGTGTCACAGGAATTATTCAAAACATAGACAGTAGGAAGAGTCAGTCTTCTTGTACTTAAGTCGGAATTGTGCCTTTTGTAATTAATTCTGATGCAATTTCTGTGTTTCATCGTCAATAAGAAGGTCCAAGGTATACAGTAAACCTGAAGTGAAGCATCGGAATCTATAAGTAGTGTCACAGGAATGGTTGAAAACAAAGTCAGTAAGGAGAGTCAGTCTTCTTGTCCTTAAGTCGGCATTGTGCCTTCTGTATTTAATTCCGTTGCAATTTCTTTGTTTCATCGTCAATAAGAGGGTCCATGGGATACAGTAAACTTGGAGTAAAGCATCGGAATCTATAACTAGTGTTACAGGAATGGTTCAAAACATAGAACGTACAGAGAGTCAGTCTTCTTGTACTTAAGTCGACATTGTGCCTTTTGTATTTAATTCCGATGCAATTTCTGTGCTTTATCGTCAATAAGAAGGTCCAAGGGATACAGTAAACCTGGAGTGAAGCATCGGAATCTATAAGTAGTGTGACAGGAATGGTACAAATCATAGACAGTAAGATGAGTCAGTCTTCTTGTACTTGAGTCGACATTGTGCCTTTTCTATTTAATTCCGATGCAATTTCTGTGTTTCATCGTCAATAAGAAGATCGGAGGGACACAATAAACCTGAAGTGAAGCATCGGAACCTATAACTAGTGTCACAGGAATGGTTCAAACAAAGTCAGTAAGGAGAGTCAGTCTTCTTGTCCTTAAGTCGGCATTGTGCCTTCTGTATTTAATTCCGATTCAATTTCTGTGTTTCATCGTCAACAAGAAGGACCAAGGGATACAGTAAACCTGGAGTGAAGCATCGGAATCTATAACTAGTATCACAGGGATGGTTGAAAACATAGACACTAAGAAGAGTCAGTCTTCTTGTACTTAAGTCGACATTGTGCCTTTTGTATTTAATTCCGATTCAATTTCTGTGTTTCATCGTCAATAAGAAGGTCAGAGGGATACAGTAATCCTGAAGTGAAGCATCGTAATCTATAACAAGTGTCTCAGGAATGGTTCAAAACATAGTCTGTAAGAATAGTAGGTCTTCTTGTACTAAAGTCATCATTGTGCATTTTCTATTTAAATCTGATGCAATTTCTGTGTTTCATCGTCAATAAGAAGGTCCAAGGGATACAGTAAACCTGGAGTGAAGCATCGGAATCTATAACTAGTGTCACAGGAATGGTTCAAATCATAGACAGTAAGAAGTGTCAGACTTCTTTTACTTAAGTCGGCATTGTGCCATTTGTATTTAATTCCGATGCAATTTCTGTGTTTCATCGTCAATAAGAAGGTCCAAGGGATACAGTAAACCTGGAGTGAAGCATCGGAGTCTATAACTAGTTTCCCATGACTGGTTAAAAAATAGACAGTAAGAAGAATCAGTCTTCTTGTACTTAATTCGGCATTGTGCCTTTTGTATTTAATTCCGATTCAATTTCTGTGTTTCATCGTCAAAAAGAAGGTCAGAGGGATACAGTAATCCTGAAGAGAAGCATCGGAATCCATAACTAGTGTCACAGCAATGGTTCAAATCATAGTCAGTAAGAAGTGTCAGTCTACGTGTACTTTACTCGGCATCGTGCCATATGTATTAAATTCCGATGCAATTTCTGTGTTTCATCGTCAATAAGAAGGCCCAAGGGTACAGTAAACCTGAAGTGAAGCATCGGAGTCTATAACTAGTTTCACAGGAATGGTTCAAAGCATAGTCAGTAAGAAGAGTCAGTCTTCTTGTCCTTAAGTCGGCATTGTACCTCTTGTATTTAATTCCGACGCAATTTCTTTGTTTCGTCGTCAATAAGAAGGTCCAAGGTATACAGTAAACCTGTAGTGAAGCATCGGAATCTATAACTAGTATCACAGGGATGGTTCAAAACATAGACAGTAAGAAGAGTCAGTCTTCTTGTACTTAAGTCGACATTGTGCCTTTTGTATTTAATTCCGAATCAATTTCTATGTTTCATCGTCAATAAGAAGGTCAGAGGGATACAGTAATCCTGACGTGAAGCATCGTAATCTATAACAAGTGTCACAGGAATGGTTCAAAACATAGTCTGTAAGAATAGTAAGTCTTCTTGTACTAAAGTCATCATTGTGCATTTTCTATTTAAATCTGATGCAATTTCTGTGTTTCATCGTCAATAAGAAGGTCCAAGGGATACAGTAAACCTGGAGTGAAGCATCGGAATCTATAACTAGTGTCACAGGACTGGTTCAAATATAGACAGTAAGAAGAATCAGTCTTCTTGTACTTAATTCGGCATTGTGCCTTTTGTATTTAATTCCGATTCAATTTCTGAATTTCATCGTCCATAAGAAGGTCCAAGGGATACAGTAAACCTGAAGTGAAGCATCGGAATTTATAACTAGTGTCACAGGAACGGTTCAAAACATGGTAAGAAGAGTCAGTCTTCTTGTACTTAATTTGGCATTGTGCCTTTTGTATTTAATTCCGATTCAATTTCTGTGTTTCATCGTCAATAAGAAGGTCAGAGGGATACAGTAATCCTGAAGTGAAGCATCGGAATCCATAACTAGTGGCACAGGAATGGTTCAAATCATAGTCAGTAAGAAGAGTCAGTCTTCGTGTATTTAATTCGGCATTGTGCCTTTTGTATTTAATTCCGATGCAATTTCTGTGTTTCATCGTCAATAAGAAGGTCCAAGGGATACAGTAAACCTGGAGTGAAGCATCGTAATCTTTAACTAGTGTCACAGGGACGGTTCAAAACATATAACAGTAAGATGAGTCAGAATTCTTGTACTTAAGTCGGCGTTGTGCTTTTTGTATTTATTTCCGATGCAATTTCTGTGTTTCATCGTCAATAAGAAGGTCAGAGGGATACAGTAATCCTGAAGTGAAGCATCGGAATCCATAACTAGTGTCACAGGAATGGTTCAAATCATAGTCAGTAAGAAGAGTCAGTCTTCGTGTATTTAATTCGGCATTGTGCCTTTTGTATTTAATTCCGATTCAATTTCTGAATTTCATCGTCCATAAGAAGGTCCAAGGGATACAGTAAACCTCAAGTGAAGAATCGGAATCTTTAACTAGTGTCACAGGAACGGATCAAACATAGTCAGTAGGAAGTGTTGGTCTTCCAGTACCTAAGTCGGCATTGTGCCTTTTGTATTTAATTCAGATGCAGTTTCTGTGTTTCATCGTCAATAAGAAGGTCCAAGGGATACAGTAAACCTGAAGTGAACCATCGTAATCTATAACTAGTGACACAGGAATGGTTTAAAACATAGACTGTAGGAAGAGTCAGTCTTCTTGTACTTAAGTCGTCACTGTGCCTTTTGTATTTAATTCCGATGCTATTTCTGTGTTTCATCGTCAATATGACGGTCCAAGGGATACAGTAAACCTGAAGTGAAGCTTCGGATTCTATTACTACTGTCACAGGAATGGTTCAAAACAAAGTCAGTAAGAAGAGTCAGTCTTCTTATCCTTAAGTCGGTATTGTGCCTTTTGTATTTAATTCCGATGCAATTTCTGTGTTTCATCGTCAATAGGAAGGTCCATGGGATACAGTAAACCTCGAGTGTAACATCGGAATCTATAACTAGTGTTACAGGAATAGTTCAAATCATAGACTGTAAGAATAGTCAGTCTTCGTGTACTTAAGTCGGCTTGAGCCTTTTGTATTTAATTCCGATGCAATTTTGTGTTTCATCTTCAATAAGAAGGTCCAGGGGATACAGTAAACCTGAAGTGAAGCATCGGAATCTATAACTAGTGTCACAGGAATGATTCAATCATAGTCATTAAGAAGAGTCAGTCTTCTTGTACTTATGTCGGCATTGTGCCATTTCTATTTAATTCCGATGCAATTTTTGTGTTTCATCGTCAATAACAAGGTCCAAGGGATACAGTAAACCTGGAGTGAAGCATCGGAATCTATAACTAGTGTCAATGGAATGGTTCAAAACACAGACAGTAAGAAGAGTCAGTCTTATTGTACTTAAGTCGGCATTGTGCCTTTTGTATTTAATTCCGATGCAATTTCTGTGTTTCATCGTCAATAAGAAGGTGAGAGGGATACAGTAAACCTCAAGTGAAGCATCGGAATCTATAACTAGTGTCACAGGAATTATTCAAAACATAGACAGTAGGAAGAGTCAGTCTTCTTGTACTTAAGTCGGAATTGTGCCTTTTGTAATTAATTCTGATGCAATTTCTGTGTTTCATCGTCAATAAGAAGGTCCAAGGTATACAGTAAACCTGAAGTGAAGCATCGGAATCTATAACTAGTGTCACAGGAATGGTTTAAAACAAAGTCAGTAAGGAGAGTCAGTCTTCTTGTCCTTAAGTCGGCATTGTGCCTTCTGTATTTAATTCCGTTGCAATTTCTGTGTTTCATCGTCAATAAGAGGGTCCATGGGATACAGTAAACTTGGAGTAAAGCATCGGAATCTATAACTAGTGTCACAGGAATGGTTCAAAACATAGAACGTAAGGAGAGTCAGTCTTCTTGTACTTAAGTCGACATTGTGCCTTTTGTATTTAATTCCGATGCAATTTCTGTGCTTTATCGTCAATAAGAATTTCCAAGGGATACAGTAAACCTGATGTGAAGCATCGGAATCTATAACTAGTGTGACAGGAATGGTGCAAATCATAGACAGTAAGATGAGTCAGTCTTCTTGTACTTGAGTCGACATTGTGCCTTTTCTATTTAATTCCGATGCAATTTCTGTGTTTCATCGTCAATAAGAAGATCGGAGGGACACAATAAACCTGAAGTGAAGCATCGGAACCTATAACTAGTGTCACAGGAATGGTTCAAACAAAGTCAGTTAGGAGAGTCAGTCTTCTTGTCCTTAAGTCGGCATTGTGCCTTCTGTATTTAATTCCGATGCAATTTCTGTGTTTCATCGTCAACAAGAAGGACCAAGGGATACAGTAAACCTGGAGTGAAGCATCGGAATCTATAACTAGTATCACAGGGATGGTTGAAAACATAGACACTAAGAAGAGTCAGTCTTCTTGTACTTAAGTCGACATTGTGCCTTTTGTATTTAATTCCGATTCAATTTCTGTGTTTCATCGTCAATAAGAAGGTCAGAGGGATAGAGTAATCCTGAAGTGAAGCATCGTAATCTATAACAAGTGTCTCAGGAATGGTTCAAAACATAGTCTGTAAGAATAGTAGGTCTTCTTGTACTAAAGTCATCATTGTGCATTTTCTATTTAAATCTGATGCAATTTCTGTGTTTCATCGTCAATAAGAAGGTCCAAGGGATACAGTAAACCTGGAGTGAAGCATCGGAATCTATAACTAGTGTCACAGGAATCGTTCAAATCATAGACAGTAAGAAGTGTCAGACTTCTTTTACTTAAGTCGGCATTGTGCCATTTGTATTTAATTCCGATGCAATTTCTGTGTTTCATCGTCAATAAGAATGTCCAAGGGATACAGTAAACCTGGAGTGAAGCATCGGAATCTATAACTAGTGTGACAGGAATGGTTCAAATCATAGACAGTAAGATGAGTCAGTCTTCTTGTACTTAAGTCGACATTGTGCTTTTTCTATTTAATTCCGATGCCATTTCTGTGTTTCATCGTCAATAAGAAGGTCAGAGGGACACAATAAACCTGAAGTGAAGCATCGGAATCTATAACTAGTGTCACAGGAATGGTTTAAAACAAAGTCAGTAAGGAGAGTCAGTCTTCTTGTCCTTAAGTCGGCATTGTGCCTTCTGTATTTAATTCCGTTGCAATTTCTGTGTTTCATCGTCAATAAGAGGGTCCATGGGATACAGTAAACTTGGAGTAAAGCATCGGAATCTATAACTAGTGTCACAGGAATGGTTCAAAACATAGAACGTAAGAAGAGTCAGTCTTCTTGTACTTAAGTCGACATTGTGCATTTTGTATTTAATTCCGATGCAATTTCTGTGTTTCATCGTCAATAAGAAGGTCCAAGGGATACAGTAACCCTGAAGTGAACCATCGTAATCTATAACTAGTGACCCAGGAATGGTTTAAAACATAGACTGTAGGAAGAGTCAGTCTTCTTGTACTTAAGTCGTCACTGTGCCTTTTGTATTTAATTCCGATGCAATTTCTGTGTTTCATCGTCAATATGACGGTCCAAGGGATACAGTAAACCTGAAGTGAAGCTTCGGATTCTATTACTACTGTCACAGGAATGGTTCAAAACAAAGTCAGTAAGAAGAGTCAGTCTTCTTATCCTTAAGTCGGTATTGTGCCTTTTGTATTTAATTCCGATGCAATTTCTGTGTTTCATCGTCAATAGGAAGGTCCATGGGATACAGTAAACCTCGAGTGTAACATCTGAATCTATAACTAGTGTTACAGGAATGGTTCAAATCATAGACTGTAAGAACAGTCAGTCTTCGTGTACTTAAGTGGGCTTGAGCCTTTTGTATTTAATTCCGATGCAATTTTGTGTTTCATCTTCAATAAGAAGGTCCAGGGGATACAGTAAACCTGAAGTGAATCATCGGAATCTATAACTAGTGTCACAGGAATGGTTCAAACATAGTCATTAAGAAGAGTCAGTCTTCTTGTACTTAAGTCGGCATTGTGCCATTTCTATTTAATTCCGATGCAATTTCTGTGTTTCATCGTCAATAACAAGGTCCAAGGGATACAGTAAACCTGGAGTGAAGCATCGGAATCTATAACTAGTGTCAATGGAATGGTTCAAAACACAGACAGTAAGAAGAGTCAGTCTTATTGTACTTAAGTCGGCATTGTGCCTTTTGTATTTAATTCCGATGCAATTTCTGTGTATCATCGTCAATAAGAAGGTCAGAGGGATACAGTAAACCTCAAGTGAAGCATCGGAATCTATAACTAGTGTCACAGGAATTATTCAAATCATAGACAGTAGGAAGAGTCAGTCTTCTTGTACTTAAGTCGGAATTGTGCCTTTTGTAATTAACTCTGATGCAATTTCTGTGTTTCATCGTCAATAAGAAGGTCCAAGGTATACAGTAAACCTGAAGTGAAGCATCGGAATCTATAACTAGTGTCACAGGAATGGTTTAAAACAAAGTCAGTAAGGAGAGTCAGTCTTCTTGTCCTTAAGTCGGCATTGTGCCTTCTGTATTTAATTCCGTTGCAATTTCTGTGTTTCATCGTCAATAAGAGGGTCCATGGGATACAGTAAACTTGGAGTAAAGCATCGGAATCTATAACTAGTGTCACAGGAATGGTTCAAAACATAGAACGTAAGAAGAGTCAGTCTTCTTGTACTTAAGTCGACATTGTGCCTTTTGTATTTAATTCCGAATCAATTTCTATGTTTCATCGTCAATAAGAAGGTCAGAGGGATACAGTAATCCTGACGTGAAGCATCGTAATCTATAACAAGTGTCACAGGAATGGTTCAAAACATAGTCTGTAAGAATAGTAAGTCTTCTTGTACTAAAGTCATCATTGTGCATTTTCTATTTAAATCTGATGCAATTTCTGTGTTTCATCGTCAATAAGAAGGTCCAAGGGATACAGTAAACCTGGAGTGAAGCATCGGAATCTATAACTAGTGTCACAGGACTGGTTCAAATATAGACAGTAAGAAGAATCAGTCTTCTTGTACTTAATTCGGCATTGTGCCTTTTGTATTTAATTCCGATTCAATTTCTGAATTTCATCGTCCATAAGAAGGTCCAAGGGATACAGTAAACCTGAAGTGAAGCATCGGAATTTATAACTAGTGTCACAGGAACGGTTCAAAACATGGTAAGAAGAGTCAGTCTTCTTGTACTTAATTTGGCATTGTGCCTTTTGTATTTAATTCCGATTCAATTTCTGTGTTTCATCGTCAATAAGAAGGTCAGAGGGATACAGTAATCCTGAAGTGAAGCATCGGAATCCATAACTAGTGGCACAGGAATGGTTCAAATCATAGTCAGTAAGAAGAGTCAGTCTTCGTGTATTTAATTCGGCATTGTGCCTTTTGTATTTAATTCCGATGCAATTTCTGTGTTTCATCGTCAATAAGAAGGTCCAAGGGATACAGTAAACCTGGAGTGAAGCATCGTAATCTTTAACTAGTGTCACAGGGACGGTTCAAAACATATAACAGTAAGATGAGTCAGAATTCTTGTACTTAAGTCGGCGTTGTGCTTTTTGTATTTATTTCCGATGCAATTTCTGTGTTTCATCGTCAATAAGAAGGTCAGAGGGATACAGTAATCCTGAAGTGAAGCATCGGAATCCATAACTAGTGTCACAGGAATGGTTCAAATCATAGTCAGTAAGAAGAGTCAGTCTTCGTGTATTTAATTCGGCATTGTGCCTTTTGTATTTAATTCCGATTCAATTTCTGAATTTCATCGTCCATAAGAAGGTCCAAGGGATACAGTAAACCTCAAGTGAAGAATCGGAATCTTTAACTAGTGTCACAGGAACGGATCAAACATAGACAGTAGGAAGTGTTGGTCTTCCAGTACCTAAGTCGGCATTGTGCCTTTTGTATTTAATTCAGATGCAGTTTCTGTGTTTCATCGTCAATAAGAAGGTCCAAGGGATACAGTAAACCTGAAGTGAACCATCGTAATCTATAACTAGTGACACAGGAATGGTTTAAAACATAGACTGTAGGAAGAGTCAGTCTTCTTGTACTTAAGTCGTCACTGTGCCTTTTGTATTTAATTCCGATGCTATTTCTGTGTTTCATCGTCAATATGACGGTCCAAGGGATACAGTAAACCTGAAGTGAAGCTTCGGATTCTATTACTACTGTCACAGGAATGGTTCAAAACAAAGTCAGTAAGAAGAGTCAGTCTTCTTATCCTTAAGTCGGTATTGTGCCTTTTGTATTTAATTCCGATGCAATTTCTGTGTTTCATCGTCATTAGGAAGGTCCATGGGATACAGTAAACCTCGAGTGTAACATCGGAATCTATAACTAGTGTTACAGGAATAGTTCAAATCATAGACTGTAAGAATAGTCAGTCTTCGTGTACTTAAGTCGGCTTGAGCCTTTTGTATTTAATTCCGATGCAATTTTGTGTTTCATCTTCAATAAGAAGGTCCAGGGGATACAGTAAACCTGAAGTGAAGCATCGGAATCTATAACTAGTGTCACAGGAATGATTCAATCATAGTCATTAAGAAGAGTCAGTCTTCTTGTACTTATGTCGGCATTGTGCCATTTCTATTTAATTCCGATGCAATTTTTGTGTTTCATCGTCAATAACAAGGTCCAAGGGATACAGTAAACCTGGAGTGAAGCATCGGAATCTATAACTAGTGTCAATGGAATGGTTCAAAACACAGACAGTAAGAAGAGTCAGTCTTATTGTACTTAAGTCGGCATTGTGCCTTTTGTATTTAATTCCGATGCAATTTCTGTGTTTCATCGTCAATAAGAAGGTGAGAGGGATACAGTAAACCTCAAGTGAAGCATCGGAATCTATAACTAGTGTCACAGGAATTATTCAAAACATAGACAGTAGGAAGAGTCAGTCTTCTTGTACTTAAGTCGGAATTGTGCCTTTTGTAATTAATTCTGATGCAATTTCTGTGTTTCATCGTCAATAAGAAGGTCCAAGGTATACAGTAAACCTGAAGTGAAGCATCGGAATCTATAAGTAGTGTCACAGGAATGGTTTAAAACAAAGTCAGTAAGGAGAGTCAGTCTTCTTGTCCTTAAGTCGGCATTGTGCCTTCTGTATTTAATTCCGTTGCAATTTCTGTGTTTCATCGTCAATAAGAGGGTCCATGGGATACAGTAAACTTGGAGTAAAGCATCGGAATCTATAACTAGTGTCACAGGAATGGTTCAAAACATAGAACGTAAGGAGAGTCAGTCTTCTTGTACTTAAGTCGACATTGTGCCTTTTGTATTTAATTCCGATGCAATTTCTGTGCTTTATCGTCAATAAGAATTTCCAAGGGATACAGTAAACCTGATGTGAAGCATCGGAATCTATAACTAGTGTGACAGGAATGGTGCAAATCATAGACAGTAAGATGAGTCAGTCTTCTTGTACTTGAGTCGACATTGTGCCTTTTCTATTTAATTCCGATGCAATTTCTGTGTTTCATCGTCAATAAGAAGATCGGAGGGACACAATAAACCTGAAGTGAAGCATCGGAACCTATAACTAGTGTCACAGGAATGGTTCAAACAAAGTCAGTTAGGAGAGTCAGTCTTCTTGTCCTTAAGTCGGCATTGTGCCTTCTGTATTTAATTCCGATGCAATTTCTGTGTTTCATCGTCAACAAGAAGGACCAAGGGATACAGTAAACCTGGAGTGAAGCATCGGAATCTATAACTAGTATCACAGGGATGGTTGAAAACATAGACACTAAGAAGAGTCAGTCTTCTTGTACTTAAGTCGACATTGTGCCTTTTGTATTTAATTCCGATTCAATTTCTGTGTTTCATCGTCAATAAGAAGGTCAGAGGGATAGAGTAATCCTGAAGTGAAGCATCGTAATCTATAACAAGTGTCTCAGGAATGGTTCAAAACATAGTCTGTAAGAATAGTAGGTCTTCTTGTACTAAAGTCATCATTGTGCATTTTCTATTTAAATCTGATGCAATTTCTGTGTTTCATCGTCAATAAGAAGGTCCAAGGGATACAGTAAACCTGGAGTGAAGCATCGGAATCTATAACTAGTGTCACAGGAATCGTTCAAATCATAGACAGTATGAAGTGTCAGACTTCTTTTACTTAAGTCGGCATTGTGCCATTTGTATTTAATTCCGATGCAATTTCTGTGTTTCATCGTCAATAAGAATGTCCAAGGGATACAGTAAACCTGGAGTGAAGCATCGGAATCTATAACTAGTGTGACAGGAATGGTTCAAATCATAGACAGTAAGATGAGTCAGTCTTCTTGTACTTAAGTCGACATTGTGCTTTTTCTATTTAATTCCGATGCCATTTCTGTGTTTCATCGTCAATAAGAAGGTCAGAGGGACACAATAAACCTGAAGTGAAGCATCGGAATCTATAACTAGTGTCACAGGAATGGTTTAAAACAAAGTCAGTAAGGAGAGTCAGTCTTCTTGTCCTTAAGTCGGCATTGTGCCTTCTGTATTTAATTCCGTTGCAATTTCTGTGTTTCATCGTCAATAAGAGGGTCCATGGGATACAGTAAACTTGGAGTAAAGCATCGGAATCTATAACTAGTGTCACAGGAATGGTTCAAAACATAGAACGTAAGAAGAGTCAGTCTTCTTGTACTTAAGTCGACATTGTGCATTTTGTATTTAATTCCGATGCAATTTCTGTGTTTCATCGTCAATAAGAAGGTCCAAGGGATACAGTAACCCTGAAGTGAACCATCGTAATCTATAACTAGTGACCCAGGAATGGTTTAAAACATAGACTGTAGGAAGAGTCAGTCTTCTTGTACTTAAGTCGTCACTGTGCCTTTTGTATTTAATTCCGATGCAATTTCTGTGTTTCATCGTCAATATGACGGTCCAAGGGATACAGTAAACCTGAAGTGAAGCTTCGGATTCTATTACTACTGTCACAGGAATGGTTCAAAACAAAGTCAGTAAGAAGAGTCAGTCTTCTTATCCTTAAGTCGGTATTGTGCCTTTTGTATTTAATTCCGATGCAATTTCTGTGTTTCATCGTCAATAGGAAGGTCCATGGGATACAGTAAACCTCGAGTGTAACATCTGAATCTATAACTAGTGTTACAGGAATGGTTCAAATCATAGACTGTAAGAACAGTCAGTCTTCGTGTACTTAAGTGGGCTTGAGCCTTTTGTATTTAATTCCGATGCAATTTTGTGTTTCATCTTCAATAAGAAGGTCCAGGGGATACAGTAAACCTGAAGTGAATCATCGGAATCTATAACTAGTGTCACAGGAATGGTTCAAACATAGTCATTAAGAAGAGTCAGTCTTCTTGTACTTAAGTCGGCATTGTGCCATTTCTATTTAATTCCGATGCAATTTCTGTGTTTCATCGTCAATAACAAGGTCCAAGGGATACAGTAAACCTTTAGTGAAGCATCGGAATCTATAACTAGTGTCAATGGAATGGTTCAAAACACAGACAGTAAGAAGAGTCAGTCTTATTGTACTTAAGTCGGCATTGTGCCTTTTGTATTTAATTCCGATGCAATTTCTGTGTATCATCGTCAATAAGAAGGTCAGAGGGATACAGTAAACCTCAAGTGAAGCATCGGAATCTATAACTAGTGTCACAGGAATTATTCAAATCATAGACAGTAGGAAGAGTCAGTCTTCTTGTACTTAAGTCGGAATTGTGCCTTTTGTAATTAACTCTGATGCAATTTCTGTGTTTCATCGTCAATAAGAAGGTCCAAGGTATACAGTAAACCTGAAGTGAAGCATCGGAATCTATAACTAGTGTCACAGGAATGGTTTAAAACAAAGTCAGTAAGGAGAGTCAGTCTTCTTGTCCTTAAGTCGGCATTGTGCCTTCTGTATTTAATTCCGTTGCAATTTCTGTGTTTCATCGTCAATAAGAGGGTCCATGGGATACAGTAAACTTGGAGTAAAGCATCGGAATCTATAACTAGTGTCACAGGAATGGTTCAAAACATAGAACGTAAGAAGAGTCAGTCTTCTTGTACTTAAGTCGACATTGTGCCTTTTGTATTTCATTCCGATGCAATTTCTGTGCTTCATCGTCAATAAGAAGGTCCAAGGGATACAGTAAACCTGGAGTGAAGCATCGGAATCTATAACTAGTGTGACATGAATGGTGCAAATCATAGACAGTATGATCAGTCAGTCTTCTTGTACTTGAGTCGACATTGTGCCTTTTCTATTTAATTCCGATGCAATTTCTGTGTTTCATCGTCAATAAGAAGGTCAGAGGGACACAATAAACCTGAAGAGAAGCATCGGAATCTATAACTAGTGTCACAGGAATGGTTCAAACAAAGTCAGTAAGAAGAGTCAGTCTTCTTGTCCTTAAGTCGGCATTGTGCCTTCTGTATTTATTTCCGATGCAATTTCTGTGTTTCATCGTCACCAAGAAGGACCAAGGGATACAGTAAACCGGGAGTGAAGCATCGGAATCTATAACTAGTATCACAGGGATGGTTGAAAACATAGACACTAAGAAGAGTCAGTCTTCTTGTTCTTAAGTCGACATTGTGCCTTTTGTATTTAATTCCGATTCAATTTCTGTGTTTCATCGTCAATACGAAGGTCAGAGGGATACAGTAATCCTGAAGTGAAGCATCGTAATCTATAACAAGTGTCTCAGGAATGGTTCAAAACATAGTCTGTAAGAATAGTAGGTCTTCTTGTACTAAAGTCATCATTGTGCATTTTCTATTTAAATCTGATGCAATTTCTGTGTTTCATCGTCAATAAGAAGGTCCAAGGGATACAGTAAACCTGGAGTGAAGCATCGGAATCTATAACTAGTGTCACAGGAATTGTTCAAATCATAGACAGTAAGAAGTGTCAGACTTCTTTTACTTAAGTCGGCATTGTGCCATTTGTATTTAATTCCGATGCAATTTCTGTGTTTCATCGTCAATAAGAAGGTCCAAGGGATACAGTAAACCTGGAGTGAAGCATCGGAGTCTATAACTAGTTTCACATGACTGGTTAAAAAATAGACAGTAAGAAGAATCAGTCTTCTTGTACTTAATTCGGCATTGTGCCTTTTGTATTTAATTCCGATTCAATTTCTGTGTTTCATCGTCAATAAGAAGGTCAGAGGGATACAGTAATCCTGAAGTGAAGCATCGGAATCCATAACTAGTGTCACAGGAATGGTTGAAATCATAGTCAGTAAGAAGTGTCAGTCTACGTGTACTTTACTCGGCATCGTGCCTTTTGTATTAAATTCCGATGCAATTTCTGTGTTTCATCGTCAATAAGAAGGCCCAAGGGTACAGTAAACCTGAAGTGAAGCATCGGAGTCCATAACTAGTTTCACAGGAATGGTTCAAAGCATAGTCAGTAAGAAGAGTCAGTCTTCTTGTCCTTAAGTCGGCATTGTGCCTCTTGTATTTAATTCCGATGCAATTTCTTTGTTTCGTCGTCAATAAGAAGGTCCAAGGTATACAGTAAACCTGTAGTGAAGCATCGGAATCTATAACTAGTGTCACAGGAATGGTTCAAAACATTGTCAGTAAGAAGAGTCAGTCTTCTTGTACTTAAGTCGGCATTGTGCCTTTTCTATTTAATTCCGATGCAATTTCTGTGTTTCATCGTCAATAAGAGGGTCCACGGGATACAGTAAGCTTGGAGTAAAGCATCGGAATCTATAACTAGTGTCACAGGAATGGTTCAAAACAAAGTCAGTAAGGAGAGTCAGTCTTCTTGTCCTTAAGTCGGCATTGTGCCTTCTGTATTTAATTCCGTTGCAATTTCTGTGTTTCATCGTCAATAAGAGGGTCCATGGGATACAGTAAACTTGGAGTAAAGCATCGGAATCTATAACTAGTGTCACAGGAATGGTTCAAAACATAGAACGTAAGAAGAGTCAGTCTTCTTGTACTTAAGTCGACATTGTGCCTTTTGTATTTAATTCCGATGCTATTTCTGTGTTTCATCGTCAATAAGAAAGTCCAAGGGATACAGTAATCCTGAAGTGAAGCATCGTAATCTATAACAAGTGTCACAGGAATGGTTCAAAGCATAGTCTGTAAGAATAGTAAGTCTTCTTGTACTAAAGTCATCATTGTGCATTTTCTATTTAAATCTGATGCAATTTCTGTGTTTCATCGTCAATAAGAAGGTCCAAGGGATACAGTAAACCTGGAGTGAAGCATCGGAATCTATAACTAGTGTCACAGGACTGGTTCAAATATAGACAGTAAGAAGAATCAGTCTTCTTGTCCTTAAGTCGGCATTGTGCCTTCTGTATTTAATTCCGTTGCAATTTCTGTGTTTCATCGTCAATAAGAAGGTCAGAGGGACACAATAAACCTGAAGTGAAGCATCGGAATCTATAACTAGTGTCACAGGAGTGGTTTAAAACAAAGTCAGTAAGAAGAGTCAGTCTTCTTATCTTTAAGTCAGTATTGTGCCTTTTGTATTTAATTCCGATGCAATTTCTGTGTTTCATCGTCAATAGGAAGGTCCATGGGATACAGTAAACCTCGAGTGTAACATCGGAATCTATAACTAGTGTTACAGGAGTGGTTCAAATCATAGACTGTAAGAATAGTCAGTCTTCGTGTACTTAAGTCGGCTTGTGCCTTTTGTATTTAATTCCGATGCAATTTTGTGTTTCATCTTCAATAAGAAGGTCCAGGGGATACAGTAAACCTGAAGTGAAGCATCGGAATCTATAACTAGTGTCACAGGAATGGTTCAAACATAGTCATTAAGAAGAGTCAGTCTTCTTGTACTTAAGTCGGCATTGTGCCATTTCTATTTAATTCCGATGCAATTTCTGTGTTTCATCGTCAATAACATGGTCCAAGGGATACAGTAAACCTGGAGTGAAGCATCGGAATCTATAACTAGTGTCAATGGAATGGTTCAAAACACAGACAGTAAGAAGAGTCAGTCTTATTGTACTTAAGTCGGCATTGTGCCATTTCTATTTAATTCCGATGCAATTTCTGTGTTTCATCGTCAATAAGAAGGTCAGAGGGATACAGTAAACCTCAAGTGAAGCATCGGAATCTATAACTAGTGTCACAGGAATTATTCAAAACATAGACAGTAGGAAGAGCCAGTCTTCTTGTACTTAAGTCGGAATAGTGCTTTTTGTAATTAATTCTGATGCAATTTCTGTGTTTCATCGTCAATAAGAAGGTCCAAGGTATACAGTAAACCTGGAGTGAAGCATCGGAATCTATAACTAGTGTGACAGGAATGGTGCAAATCATAGACTTTAAGATGAGTCAGTCTTCTTGTACTTGAGTCGACATTGTGCCTTTTCTATTTAATTCCGATGCAATTTCTGTGTTTCATCGTCAATAAGAAGGTCGGAGGGACACAATAAACCTGAAGTGAAGCATCGGAATCTATAACTAGTGTCACAGGAATGGTTCAAACAAAGTCAGTAAGGAGAGTCAGTCTTCTTGTCCTTAAGTCGGCATTGTGCCTTCTGTATTTAATTCCGATGCAATTTCTGTGTTTCATCGTCAACAAGAAGGACCAAGGGATACAGTAAACCTGGAGTGAAGCATCGGAATCTATAACTAGTGTCACAGGAATGGTTCAAATCATAGAGAGTAAGAAGTGTCAGACTTCTTTTACTTAAGTAGGCATTGTGCCATTTGTATTTAATTCCGATGCAATTTCTGTGTTTCATCGTCAATAAGAAGGTCCAAGGGATACAGTAAACCTGGAGTGAAGCATCGGAGTCTATAACTAGTGTCACAGGACTGGTTAAAAAATAGACGGTAAGAAGAATCAGTCTTCTTGTACTTAATTCGGCATTGTGCCTTTTGTATTTAATTCCGATTCAATTTCTGTGTTTCATCGTCAATAAGAAGGTCAGAGGGATACAGTAATCCTGAAGTGAAGCATCGGAATCCATAACTAGTGTCACAGGAATGGTTCAAAACATAGTCAGTAAGAAGTGTCAGTCTACGTGTACTTTACTCGGGATCGTGCCTTTTGTATTAAATTCCGATGCAATTTCTGTGTTTCATCGTCAATAAGAAGGCCCAAGGGTACAGTAAACCTGAAGTGAAGCATTGGAATCTATAACTAGTTTCACAGGAATGGTTCAAAGCATAGTCAGTAAGAAGAGTCAGTCTTCTTGTCCTTAAGTCGGCATTGTGCCTCTTGCATTTAATTCCGATGCAATTTCTTTGTTTCATCGTCAATAAGAAGTTCCAAGGTATACAGTAAACCTGTAGTGAAGCATCGGAATCTATAACTAGTGTCACAGGAATGGTTCAAAACATTGTCAGTAAGAAGAGTCAGTCTTCTTGTACTTAAGTCGGCATTGTGCTTTTTTTCTATTTAATTCCGATGCAATTTCTGTGTTTCATCGTCAATAAGAGGGTCCAAGGGATACAGTAAACTTGGAGTAAAGCATCGGAATCTATAACTAGTGTCACAGGAATGCTTCAAACATAGAACATAAGAAGAGTCAGTCTTCTTGTACTTAAGTCGGCATTGTGCCTAATGTATTTAATTCCGATGCAATTTCTGTGCTTCATCGTCAATAAGAAGGTCCAAGGGATACAGTAAACCTCAAGTGAATCATCGGAATCTATAACTAGTGTCACAGGAATGGTTCAAAACATAGTCAGTAAGAAGAGTCGGTCATCATATACTTAAGTCGGTATTGTGCCTTTTGTATTTAATTCCGATGCAATTTCTGTGTTTCATCGTCAATAAGAAGGTCCAAGGGATACAGTAAACCTGGAGTGAAGCATCGGAATCTATAACTAGTGTGACAGGAATGGTTCAAATCATAGACAGTAAGATGAGTCAGTCTTCTTGTACTTAAGTCGACATTGTGCCTTTTCTATTTAATTCCGATGCAATTTCTGTGTTTCATCGCCAATAAGAAGGTCAGAGGGACACAATAAACCTGAAGTGAAGCATCGGAATCTATAACTAGTGTCACAGGAATGGTTTAAAACAAAGTCAGTAAGCAGAGTCAGTCTTCTTGTCCTTAAGTCGGCATTGAGCCTTCTGTATTTAATTCCGATACATTTTCTTCTGTTTCATCGTCAATAAGAGGGTCCAAGGGATACAGTAAACTTGGAGTAAAGCATCGGAATCTATAACTAGTGTCACAGGAATGGTTCAAAACATAGAACGTAAGAAGAGTCAGTTTTCTTGTACTTAAGTCGGCATTGTGCCTATTGTATTTAATTCCGATGCAATTTCTGTGTTTCATCGTCAATAAGAAGGTCCAAGGGATACAGTAAATCTGGAGTGAACCATCGGAATCTATAATTAGTGTCAATGGAATGGTTCAATACATAGAAAGTAAGAAGAGTCAGTCTTCTTGTACTTAATTCTGCATTGTGCCGTTTGTATTTAATTCCGATGCAATTTCTGTGTTTCATCGTCAATAAGAAGGACCAAGGGATACAGTAAACCTGGAGTGAAGCATCGGAATCTATAACTAGTATCACAGGGATGGTTCAAAACATAGGCAGTAAGGAGGGTCAGTCTTCTTGTACTTAAGTCGACATTGTGGCTTTTGTATTTAATTCCGATTCAATTCCTGTGTTTCATCGTCAATAAGAAGGTCAGAGGGATACAGTAATCCTGAAGTGAAGCATCGTAATCTATAACAAGTGTCACAGGAATGGTTCAAAACTTAGTCTGTAAGAATAGTAAGTCTTCTTGTACTAAAGTCATCATTGTGCATTTTCTATTTTAATCTGATGCAATTTCTGTGTTTCATCGTCAATAAGAAGGTCCAAGGTATACAGTAAATCTGGAGTGAAGCATCGGAATCTATAACTAGTCTCACAGGAATGCTTCATACATTGTCAGTAAGAAGAGTCAGTCTTCTTGTACTTAAGTCGGCATTGTGCCTTTTCTATTTAATTCCGATGCAATTTCTGTGTTTCATCGTCAATAAGAGGGTCCAAGGGATACAGTAAACTTGGAGTAAAGCATCGGAATCTATAACTAGTGTCACAGGAATACTTCAAAACATAGAACGTAAGAAGAGTCAGTCTTCTTGTACTTAAGTCGGCATTGTGCCTATTGTATTTAATTCCGATGCAATTTCTGTGCTTCATCGTCAATAAGAAGGTCCAAGGGATACAGTAAACCTTTAGTGAAGCATCGGAATCTATAACTAGTGTAACAGGAATGGTTCAAACCATAGACAGTAAGATGAGTCAGTCTTCTTGTACTTAAGTCGACATTGTGCATTTTCTATTTAATTCCGATGCAATTTCTGTGTTTCATCGTCAATAAGAGGGTCCAAGGGATACAGTAAACTTGGAGTAAAGCATCGGAATCTATAACTAGTGTCACAGGAATGCTTCAAAGCATAGAACGTAAGAAGAGTCAGTCTTCTTGTTCTTAAGTCGGCATTGTGCCTTCTGTGTTTAATTCCGTTGCAATTTCTGTGTTTCATCGTCAATAAGAGGGACCATGGGATACAGTAAACTTGGAGTAAAGCATCGGAATCTATAACTAGTGTCACAGGACTGGTTAAAAACAAAGTCAGTAAGGAGAGTCAGTCTTCTTGTCCTTAAGTCGGCATTGTGCCTTCTGTATTTAATTCCGTTGCAATTTCTGTGTTTCATCGTCAATAAGAGGGTCCATGGGATACAGTAAACTTGGAGTACAGCATCGGAATCTATAACTAGTGTCACAGGAATGGTTCAAAACATAGAACGTAAGAAGAGTCAGTCTTCTTGTACTTAAGTCGACATTGTGCCCATTTGTATTTAATTCCGATGCAATTTCTGTGTTTCATCGTCAATAAGGAGGTCCAAGGGATACAGTAAACCTGAAGTGAAGCATCGGAATTTATAACTAGTGTCACAGGAACGGTTCTAAACATGGTAAGAAGAGTCAGTCTTCTTGTACTTAAGTCGGCATTGTGCCTTTTGTATTTAATTCCACTGCTATTTCTGTGTTTCATCGCCAAAAAGAAGGACCAAGGGATACCGTAAACCTGGAGTGAAGCATCGGAATCTATAACTAGTATCACAGGGATGGTTCAAAACATAGACAGTAAGAAGAGTCAGTCTTCTTGTACTTTAGTCGACATTGTGCCTTTTGTATTTAATTCCGATTCAATTTCTATGTTTCATCGTCAATAAGAAGGTCAGAGGGATACAGTAATCCTGAAGTGAAGCATCGTAACCTATAACAAGTGTCACAGGAATGGTTCAAAACATAGTCTGTAAGAATAGTAAGTCTTCTTGTACTAAAGTCATCATTGTGCATTTTCTATTTAAATCTGATGCAATTTCTGTGTTTCATCGTCAATAAGAAGGTCCAAGGGATACAGTAAACCTGGAGTGAAGCATCGGAATCTACAACTAGTGTCACAGGACTGGTTCAAATATAGACAGTAAGAAGAATCAGTCTTCTTGTACTTAATTCGGCATTGTGCCTTTTGTATTTAATTCCGATTCAATTTCTGTGTTTCATCGTCCATAAGAAGGTCCAAGGGATACAGTAAATTTGAAGTGAAGCATCGGAATTTATAACTAGTGTCACAGGAACGGTTCAAAACATGGTAAGAAGAGTCAGTCTTCTTGTACTTAAGTCAGCATTGTGCCTTTTGTATTTAATTCCACTGCTATTTCTGTGTTTCATCGCCAATAAGAAGGTCCAAGGAATACAGTAAACCTGAAGTGAAGCATCGGAATCTATAACTGGTGTCTCAGGACTGGTTCAAATATAGACAGTAAGAAGAATCAGTCTTCTTGTACTTAATTCGGCATTGTGCCTTTTGTATTTAATTCCGATTCAATTTCTGTGTTTCATCGTCAATAAGAAGGTCAGAGGGATACAGTAATCCTGAAGTGAAGCATCGGAATCCATAACTAGTGTCACAGGAACGGTTCAAATCATAGTCAGTAAGAAGAGTCAGTCTTTGTGTATTTAATTCGGCATTGTGCCTTTTGTATTTAATTCCGATGCAATTTCTGTGTTTCATCGTCAATAAGAAGGTCCAAGGGATACAGTAAACCTGGAGTGAAGCATCGTAATCTTTAACTAGTGTCACAGGGACGGTTCAAAACATATAACAGTAAGATGAGCCAGTATTCTTGTACTTAAGTCGGCGTTGTGCTTTTTGTATTTATTTCCGATGCAATTTTTGTGTTTCATCGTCACTAAGAAGGTCACAGGGATACAGTAAACCTCAAGTGAAGAATCGGAATCTTTAACTAGTGTCACAGGAATGGTTCAAACACTGTCAGTAAGAAGAGTCAGTCTTCTTGTACTTAAGTCGGCATTGTGCCTTTTCTATTTAATTCCGATGCAATTTCTGTGTTTCATCGTCAACAAGAGGGTCCAAGGGATACAGTAAACTTGGAGTAAAGCATCGGAATCTATAACTAGTGTCACAGGAATGCTTCAAAACATAGAACGTAAGAAGAGTCAGTCTTCTTGTACTTAAGTCGGCATTGTGCATATTGTATTTAATTCCGATGCAATTTCTGTCCTTCATCGTCAATAAGAAGGTCCAAGGGATACAGTAAACCTGGAGTTAAGCATCGGAATCTATAACTAGTGTCAATGGAATGGTTCAAAACACAGACAGTAAGAAGAGTCAGTCTTATTGTACTTAAGTCGGCATTGTGCCTTTTGTATGTAATTCCGATGCAATTTCTGTGTTTCATCGTCAGTAAGAGGGTCAGAGGGATAGAGTAAACCTCAAGTGAAGCATCGGAATCTATAACTAGTGTCACAGCAATTATTCAAAACATAGACAGTAGGAAGAGTCAGTCTTCCTGTACTGAAGTCGGAATTGTGCCTTTTGTAATTAATTCTGATGCAATTTCTGTGTTTCATCGGCAATAAGAAGGTCCAAGGTATACAGTAAACCTGAAGTGAAGCATCGGAATCTATAACTAGTGTCACAGGAATGGTTCAAACATTGTCAGTAAGAAGAGTCAGTCTTCTTGTACATAAGTCGGCATTGTGCCTTTTCTATTTAATTCCGATGCAATTTCTGTGTTTCATCGTCAATAAGAGGGTCCAAGGGATACAGTAAACTTGGAGTAAAGCATCGGAATCTATAACTAGTGTCACAGGAATGCTTCAAAACATAGAACGTAAGAAGAGTCAGTCTTCTTGTACTTAAGTCGGCATTGTGCCTATTGTATTTAATTCCGATGCAATTTCTGTGCTTCATCGTCAATAAGAAGGTCCAAGGGATACCGTAAACCTGGAGTGAAGCATCGGAATCTATAACTAGTGTGACAGGAATGGTGCAAATCATAGACAGTAATATGAGTCAGTCTTCTTGTACTTGAGTCGACATTGTGCCTTTTCTATTTAATTCCGATGCAGTTTCTGTGTTTCATCGTCAATAAGAATGTCAGAGGGACACAATAAACCTGAAGTGAAGCATCGGAATCTATAACTAGTGTCACAGGAATAGTTCAAACAAAGTCAGTAAGGAGAGTCAGTCTTCTTGTCCTTAAGTCGGCATTGTGCCTTCTGTATTTAATTCCGATGCAATTTCTGTGTTTCATCGTCAACAAGAAGGACCAAGGGATACAGTAAACCTGGAGTGAAGCATCGGAATCTATAACTAGTATCACAGGGATGGTTGAAAACATAGACACTAAGAACAGTCAGTCTTCTTGTACTTAAGTCGACATTGTGCCTTTTGTATTTAATTCCGATTCAATTTCTGTGTTTCATCGTCAATAAGAAGGTCAGAGGGATACAGTAATCCTGAAGTGAAGCATCGTAAACTATAACAAGTGTCTCAGGAATGGTTCAAAACATAGTCTGTAAGAATACTAGGTCTTCTTGTACTAAAGTCATCATTGTGCATTTTCTATTTAAATCTGATGCAATTTCTGTGTTTCATCGTCAATAAGAAGGTCCTAGGGATACAGTAAACCGGGAGTGAAGCATCGGAATCTATAACTAGTGTCACAGGAATGGTTCAAATCATAGACAGTAAGAAGTGTCAGACTTCTTTTACTTAAGTCGGCATTGTGCCATTTGTATTTAATTCCGATGCAATTTCTGTGTTTCATCGTCAATAAGAAGGTCCAAGGGATACAGTAAACCTGGAGTGATGCATCGGAGTCTATAACTAGTGTCACAGGACTGGTTAAAAAATAGAGAGTAAGAAGAATCAGTCTTCTTGTACTTAATTCGGCATTGTGCCTTTTGTATTTAATTCCGATTCAATTTCTGTGTTTCATCGTCAATAAGAAGGTCAGAGGGATACATTAATCCTGAAGTGAAGCATCGGAATCCATAACTAGTGTCACAGGAATCGTTCAAATCATAGTCAGTAAGAAGTGTCAGTCTACGTGTACTTTACTCGGCATCGTGCCTTTTGTATTAAATTCCGATGCAATTTCTGTGTTTCATCGTCAATAAGAAGGCCAAAGGGTACAGTAAACCTGAAGTGAAGCATCGGAATCTATAACTAGTTTAACAGGAATGGTTCAAAGCATAGTCAGTAAGAAGAGTCAGTCTTCTTGTCTTTAAGTCGGCATTGTGCCTCTTGTATTTAATTCCGATGCAATTTCTTTGTTTCATCGTCAATAAGAAGGTCCAAGGTATACAGTAAACCTGTAGTGAAGCATCGGAATCTATAACTAGTGTCACAGGAATGGTTCAAAACATTGTCAGTAAGAAGAGTCAGTCTTCTTGTACTTAAGTCGACTTTGTGCCTTTTCTACTTAATTCCGATGCAATTTCTGTGTTTCATCGTCAATAAGAGGGTCCAAGGGATACAGTAAACTTGGAGTAAAGCATCGGAATCTATAACTAGTGTCACAGGAATGCTTCAAAACATAGAACATAAGAAGAGTCAGTCTTCTTGTACTTAAGTCGGCATTGTGCCTAATGTATTTAATTCCGATGCAATTTCTGTGCTTCATCGTCAATAAGAAGGTCCAAGGGATACAGTAAACCTCAAGTGAATCATCGGAATCTATAACTAGAGTCACAGGAATGGTTCAAAACATAGTCAGTAAGAAGAGTCGGTCATCATATACTTAAGTCGGTATTGAGCCTTTTGTATTTAATTCCGATGCAATTTCTGTGTTTCATCGTCAATAAGAAGGTCCAAGGGATACAGTAAACCTGGAGTGAAGCATCGGAATCTATAACTAGTGTAACAGGAATGGTTCAAATCATAGACAGTAAGATGAGTCAGTCTTCTTGTACTTAAGTCGACATTGTGCCTTTTCTATTTAATTCCGATGCAATTTCTGTGTTTCATCGCCAATAAGAAGGTCAGAGGTACACAATAAACCTGAAGTGAAGCATCGGAATCTATAACTAGTGTCACAGGAATGGTTTAAAACAAAGTCAGTAAGGAGAGTCAGTCTTCTTGTCCTTAAGTCGGCATTGTGCCTTCTGTATTTAATTCCGATACAATTTCTTCTGTTTCATCGTCAATAAGAGGGTCCAAGGGATACAGTAAACTTGGAGTAAAGCATCGGAATCCATAACTAGTGTCACAGTAATGGTTCAAAACATAGAACGTAAGAAGAGTCAGTCTTCTTGTACTTAAGTCGACATTGTGCCTTTTGTATTTAATTCCGTTTCAATTTCTGTGTTTCATCGTCAATAGGAAGGTCGGAGGGATACAGTAAACCTCAAGTGAAGCATCGGAATCTATAACTAGTGTCACAGGAATTGTTCAAATCATAGACAGTAGGAAGAATCAGTCATCTTGTACTTAAGTCGGCATTGTGCCTTTTGTATTTAATTCCGATGCAATTTCTGTGTTTCATCGTCAATAAGAAGGTCCTAGGTATACAGTAAACCTGGAGTGAAACATCGGAATCTATAACTAGTCTCACAGGAAAGCTTCAAACATTGTCAGTAAGAAGAGTCAGTCTTCTTGTACATAAGTCGGCATTGTGCCTTTCTATTTAATTCCGATGCAATTTCTGTGTTTCATCGTCAATAAGAGGGTCCAAGGGATACAGTAAACTTGGAGTAAAGCATCGGAATCTATAACTAGTGTCACAGGAATACTTCAAAACATAGAACGTAAGAAGAGTCAGTCTTCTTGTACTTAAGTCGGCATTGTGCCTATTGTATTTAATTCCGATGCAATTTCTGTGCTTCATCGTCAACAAGAAGGTTCAAGGGATACAGTATACCTGGAGTGAAGCATCGGAATCTATAACTAGTGTGACAGGAATGGTTCAAACCATAGACAGTAAGATGAGTCAGTCTTCTTGTACTTAAGTCGACATTGTGCCTTTTCTATTTAATTCCGATGCAATTTCTGTGTTTCATCGTCAATAAGAAGGTCAGAGGGACACAATAAACCTGAAGTGAAGCATCGGAATCTATAACTAGTGTCACAGGAATGGTTCAAAACAAAGTCAGTAAGGAGTGTCAGTCTTCTTGTCCTTAAGTCGGCATTGTGCCTTGTGAATTTAATTCCGATGCAATTTCTGTGTTTCATCGTCAATAAGAAGGACCAAGGGATACAGTAAATGTGGAGTGAAGCATCGGAATCTATAACTAGTATCACAGGGATGATTCAAAACATAGACAATAAGAAGAGTCAGTCTTCTCGTACTTAAGTCGACATTGTGCCTTTTGTATTTAATTCCGATTCAATTTCTGTGTTTCATCGTCAACAAGCAGGTCAGAGGGATACAGTAATCCTGAAGTGAAGCATCGTAATCTATAACAAGTGTCACAGGAATGGTTGAAAACATAGTCTGTAAGAATAGTAAGACTTCTTGTACTAAAGTCATCATTGTGCATTTTCTATTTAAATCTGATGCAATTTCTGTGTTTCATCGTCAATAAGAAGGTCCAAGGGATACAGTAAACCTGGAGTGAAGCATCGGAATCTATAACTAGTGTCACAGGAATTGTTCAAATCATAGACAGTAGGAAGAATCAGACATCTTGTACTTAAGTCGGCATTGTGCCTTTTGTATTTAATTCCGATGCAATTTCTGTGTTTCATCGTCAACAAGCTGGTCCAAGGGATACAGTAAACCAGGAGTGAAGCATCGGATTCTATAACTAGTGTCACAGGAATGGTTCAAAACAAAGCCAGTAAGAAGAGTCAGTCTTCTTGTACTTAAGACGGTGTTGTGACTTTTGTATTGAATTCCGATGCAATTTCTGTGTTTCATCGTCAATAAGAAGGTCCAAGGGATACAGTAAACCTGGAGTGAAGCATCGGAATCTATAACTAGTGTCACATGAATGGTTCAAATCATAGACAGTAAGAAGTGTCAGACTTCTTTTACTTAAGTCGGCATTGTGCCACTTGTATTTAATTCCGATGCAATTTCTGTGTTTCATCGTCAATAAGAAGGTCCAAGGGATACAGTAAACCTGGAGTGAAGCATCGGAATCTATAACTAGTGTCACAGGACTGGTTCAAAAATAGACAGTAAGAAGAATCAGTCTTCTTGTACTTAATTCGGCATTGTGCCTTTTGAATTTAATTCCGATTCAATTTCTGTGTTTCATCGTCAATAAGAAGGTCAGAGGGATACAGTAATCCTGAAGTGAAGCATCGGAATCCATAACTAGTGTCACAGGAATGGTTCAAATCATAGTCAGTAAGAAGAGTCAGTCTTTGTGTATTTAATTCGGCATTGTGCCTTTTGTATTTAATTCCGATGCAATTTCTGTGTTTCATCGTCAATAAGAAGGTCCAAGGGATACAGTAAACCTGGAGTGAAGCATCGTAATCTTTAACTAGTGTCACAGGGACGGTTCAAAACATATAACAGTAAGATGAGCCAGTATTCTTGTACTTAAGTCGGCGTTGTGCTTTTTGTATTTATTTCCGATGCAATTTTTGTGTTTCATCGTCACTAAGAAGGTCACAGGGATACAGTAAACCTCAAGTGAAGAATCGGAATCTTTAACTAGTGTCACAGGAATGGTTCAAACACTGTCAGTAAGAAGAGTCAGTCTTCTTGTACTTAAGTCGGCATTGTGCCTTTTCTATTTAATTCCGATGCAATTTCTGTGTTTCATCGTCAACAAGAGGGTCCAAGGGATACAGTAAACTTGGAGTAAAGCATCGGAATCTATAACTAGTGTCACAGGAATGCTTCAAAACATAGAACGTAAGAAGAGTCAGTCTTCTTGTACTTAAGTCGGCATTGTGCATATTGTATTTAATTCCGATGCAATTTCTGTCCTTCATCGTCAATAAGAAGGTCCAAGGGATACAGTAAACCTGGAGTTAAGCATCGGAATCTATAACTAGTGTCAATGGAATGGTTCAAAACACAGACAGTAAGAAGAGTCAGTCTTATTGTACTTAAGTCGGCATTGTGCCTTTTGTATGTAATTCCGATGCAATTTCTGTGTTTCATCGTCAGTAAGAGGGTCAGAGGGATAGAGTAAACCTCAAGTGAAGCATCGGAATCTATAACTAGTGTCACAGCAATTATTCAAAACATAGACAGTAGGAAGAGTCAGTCTTCCTGTACTGAAGTCGGAATTGTGCCTTTTGTAATTAATTCTGATGCAATTTCTGTGTTTCATCGGCAATAAGAAGGTCCAAGGTATACAGTAAACCTGAAGTGAAGCATCGGAATCTATAACTAGTGTCACAGGAATGGTTCAAACATTGTCAGTAAGAAGAGTCAGTCTTCTTGTACATAAGTCGGCATTGTGCCTTTTCTATTTAATTCCGATGCAATTTCTGTGTTTCATCGTCAATAAGAGGGTCCAAGGGATACAGTAAACTTGGAGTAAAGCATCGGAATCTATAACTAGTGTCACAGGAATGCTTCAAAACATAGAACGTAAGAAGAGTCAGTCTTCTTGTACTTAAGTCGGCATTGTGCCTATTGTATTTAATTCCGATGCAATTTCTGTGCTTCATCGTCAATAAGAAGGTCCAAGGGATACCGTAAACCTGGAGTGAAGCATCGGAATCTATAACTAGTGTGACAGGAATGGTGCAAATCATAGACAGTAATATGAGTCAGTCTTCTTGTACTTGAGTCGACATTGTGCCTTTTCTATTTAATTCCGATGCAGTTTCTGTGTTTCATCGTCAATAAGAATGTCAGAGGGACACAATAAACCTGAAGTGAAGCATCGGAATCTATAACTAGTGTCACAGGAATAGTTCAAACAAAGTCAGTAAGGAGAGTCAGTCTTCTTGTCCTTAAGTCGGCATTGTGCCTTCTGTATTTAATTCCGATGCAATTTCTGTGTTTCATCGTCAACAAGAAGGACCAAGGGATACAGTAAACCTGGAGTGAAGCATCGGAATCTATAACTAGTATCACAGGGATGGTTGAAAACATAGACACTAAGAACAGTCAGTCTTCTTGTACTTAAGTCGACATTGTGCCTTTTGTATTTAATTCCGATTCAATTTCTGTGTTTCATCGTCAATAAGAAGGTCAGAGGGATACAGTAATCCTGAAGTGAAGCATCGTAAACTATAACAAGTGTCTCAGGAATGGTTCAAAACATAGTCTGTAAGAATAGTAGGTCTTCTTGTACTAAAGTCATCATTGTGCATTTTCTATTTAAATCTGATGCAATTTCTGTGTTTCATCGTCAATAAGAAGGTCCTAGGGATACAGTAAACCGGGAGTGAAGCATCGGAATCTATAACTAGTGTCACAGGAATGGTTCAAATCATAGACAGTAAGAAGTGTCAGACTTCTTTTACTTAAGTCGGCATTGTGCCATTTGTATTTAATTCCGATGCAATTTCTGTGTTTCATCGTCAATAAGAAGGTCCAAGGGATACAGTAAACCTGGAGTGATGCATCGGAGTCTATAACTAGTGTCACAGGACTGGTTAAAAAATAGAGAGTAAGAAGAATCAGTCTTCTTGTACTTAATTCGGCATTGTGCCTTTTGTATTTAATTCCGATTCAATTTCTGTGTTTCATCGTCAATAAGAAGGTCAGAGGGATACATTAATCCTGAAGTGAAGCATCGGAATCCATAACTAGTGTCACAGGAATCGTTCAAATCATAGTCAGTAAGAAGTGTCAGTCTACGTGTACTTTACTCGGCATCGTGCCTTTTGTATTAAATTCCGATGCAATTTCTGTGTTTCATCGTCAATAAGAAGGCCAAAGGGTACAGTAAACCTGAAGTGAAGCATCGGAATCTATAACTAGTTTAACAGGAATGGTTCAAAGCATAGTCAGTAAGAAGAGTCAGTCTTCTTGTCTTTAAGTCGGCATTGTGCCTCTTGTATTTAATTCCGATGCAATTTCTTTGTTTCATCGTCAATAAGAAGGTCCAAGGTATACAGTAAACCTGTAGTGAAGCATCGGAATCTATAACTAGTGTCACAGGAATGGTTCAAAACATTGTCAGTAAGAAGAGTCAGTCTTCTTGTACTTAAGTCGACTTTGTGCCTTTTCTACTTAATTCCGATGCAATTTCTGTGTTTCATCGTCAATAAGAGGGTCCAAGGGATACAGTAAACTTGGAGTAAAGCATCGGAATCTATAACTAGTGTCACAGGAATGCTTCAAAACATAGAACATAAGAAGAGTCAGTCTTCTTGTACTTAAGTCGGCATTGTGCCTAATGTATTTAATTCCGATGCAATTTCTGTGCTTCATCGTCAATAAGAAGGTCCAAGGGATACAGTAAACCTCAAGTGAATCATCGGAATCTATAACTAGAGTCACAGGAATGGTTCAAAACATAGTCAGTAAGAAGAGTCGGTCATCATATACTTAAGTCGGTATTGAGCCTTTTGTATTTAATTCCGATGCAATTTCTGTGTTTCATCGTCAATAAGAAGGTCCAAGGGATACAGTAAACCTGGAGTGAAGCATCGGAATCTATAACTAGTGTAACAGGAATGGTTCAAATCATAGACAGTAAGATGAGTCAGTCTTCTTGTACTTAAGTCGACATTGTGCCTTTTCTATTTAATTCCGATGCAATTTCTGTGTTTCATCGCCAATAAGAAGGTCAGAGGTACACAATAAACCTGAAGTGAAGCATCGGAATCTATAACTAGTGTCACAGGAATGGTTTAAAACAAAGTCAGTAAGGAGAGTCAGTCTTCTTGTCCTTAAGTCGGCATTGTGCCTTCTGTATTTAATTCCGATACAATTTCTTCTGTTTCATCGTCAATAAGAGGGTCCAAGGGATACAGTAAACTTGGAGTAAAGCATCGGAATCCATAACTAGTGTCACAGTAATGGTTCAAAACATAGAACGTAAGAAGAGTCAGTCTTCTTGTACTTAAGTCGACATTGTGCCTTTTGTATTTAATTCCGTTTCAATTTCTGTGTTTCATCGTCAATAGGAAGGTCGGAGGGATACAGTAAACCTCAAGTGAAGCATCGGAATCTATAACTAGTGTCACAGGAATTGTTCAAATCATAGACAGTAGGAAGAATCAGTCATCTTGTACTTAAGTCGGCATTGTGCCTTTTGTATTTAATTCCGATGCAATTTCTGTGTTTCATCGTCAATAAGAAGGTCCTAGGTATACAGTAAACCTGGAGTGAAACATCGGAATCTATAACTAGTCTCACAGGAAAGCTTCAAACATTGTCAGTAAGAAGAGTCAGTCTTCTTGTACTTAAGTCGGCATTGTGCCTTTTCTATTTAATTCCTATGCAATTTCTGTGTTTCATCGTCAATAAGAGGGTCCAAGGGATACAGTAAACTTGGAGTAAAGCATCGGAATCTATAACTAGTGTCACAGGAATACTTCAAAACATAGAACGTAAGAAGAGTCAGTCTTCTTGTACTTAAGTCGGCATTGTGCCTATTGTATTTAATTCCGATGCAATTTCTGTGCTTCATCGTCAACAAGAAGGTTCAAGGGATACAGTATACCTGGAGTGAAGCATCGGAATCTATAACTAGTGTGACAGGAATGGTTCAAACCATAGACAGTAAGATGAGTCAGTCTTCTTGTACTTAAGTCGACATTGTGCCTTTTCTATTTAATTCCGATGCAATTTCTGTGTTTCATCGTCAATAAGAAGGTCAGAGGGACACAATAAACCTGAAGTGAAGCATCGGAATCTATAACTAGTGTCACAGGAATGGTTCAAAACAAAGTCAGTAAGGAGTGTCAGTCTTCTTGTCCTTAAGTCGGCATTGTGCCTTGTGAATTTAATTCCGATGCAATTTCTGTGTTTCATCGTCAATAAGAAGGACCAAGGGATACAGTAAATGTGGAGTGAAGCATCGGAATCTATAACTAGTATCACAGGGATGATTCAAAACATAGACAATAAGAAGAGTCAGTCTTCTCGTACTTAAGTCGACATTGTGCCTTTTGTATTTAATTCCGATTCAATTTCTGTGTTTCATCGTCAACAAGCAGGTCAGAGGGATACAGTAATCCTGAAGTGAAGCATCGTAAACTATAACAAGTGTCACAGGAATGGTTGAAAACATAGTCTGTAAGAATAGTAAGACTTCTTGTACTAAAGTCATCATTGTGCATTTTCTATTTAAATCTGATGCAATTTCTGTGTTTCATCGTCAATAAGAAGGTCCAAGGGATACAGTAAACCTGGAGTGAAGCATCGGAATCTATAACTAGTGTCACAGGAATTGTTCAAATCATAGACAGTAGGAAGAATCAGACATCTTGTACTTAAGTCGGCATTGTGCCTTTTGTATTTAATTCCGATGCAATTTCTGTGTTTCATCGTCAACAAGCTGGTCCAAGGGATACAGTAAACCAGGAGTGAAGCATCGGATTCTATAACTAGTGTCACAGGAATGGTTCAAAACAAAGCCAGTAAGAAGAGTCAGTCTTCTTGTACTTAAGACGGTGTTGTGACTTTTGTATTTAATTCCGATGCAATTTCTGTGTTTCATCGTCAATAAGAAGGTCCAAGGGATACAGTAAACCTGGAGTGAAGCATCGGAATCTATAACTAGTGTCACATGAATGGTTCAAATCATAGACAGTAAGAAGTGTCAGACTTCTTTTACTTAAGTCGGCATTGTGCCATTTGTATTTAATTCCGATGCAATTTCTGTGTTTCATCGTCAATAAGAAGGTCCAAGGGATACAGTAAACCTGGAGTGAAGCATCGGAATCTATAACTAGTGTCACAGGACTGGTTCAAAAATAGACAGTAAGAAGAATCAGTCTTCTTGTACTTAATTCGGCATTGTGCCTTTTGAATTTAATTCCGATTCAATTTCTGTGTTTCATCGTCAATAAGAAGGTCCAAGGGATACAGTGAAACTGGAGTGAAGCATCGTAATCTTTAACTAGAGTCACAGGGACGGTTCAAAACATAAACAGTAAGATGAGTCAGTATTCTTGTACTTAAGTCGGCGTTGTGCTTTTTGTATTTATTTCCGATGCAATTTCTGTGTTTCATCGTCACTAAGAAGGTCAGAGGGATACAGTAATCCTGAAGTTAAGCGTCGGGATCCATAACTAGTGTCACAGGAATGTTTCAAAGCATAGTCAGTAAGAAGAGTCAGTCTTCTTGTAGTTACGTCGGCATCGTGCCTTTTGTATTAAATTCCGATGCAATTTCTGTGTTTCATCGTCAATTAGAAGGTCCAAGGGATACAGTAAACCTGAAGTGAAGCATCAGAATCTATAGCTAGTTTCACAGGAATGGTTCAAAGCATAGTCAGTAAGAAGAGTCAGTCTTCTTGTCCTTAAGTCGGCATTGTGCCTCTTGTATTTAATTCCGATGCAATTTCTGTGTTTCATCGTCAATAAGAAGGTCCAAGGGGTTACAGTAAACCTGGAGTGGAGCATCGGAATCTATAACTAGTGTCACAGTAATGGTTCAAAGCATAGACAGTAAGAAGACTCAGACGTATTGTACTTAAGTCGGCATTGTGCCTTTTGTATTTAATTCCGATGCAATTTCTGTGTTTCAGCGTCAAAACGAAGACCCAAGGGATACAGTAGACCTGCAGTGAAGCATCGGAATCTATTACTCGTGTCACTGGAATGGTTCAAAATATAGACAGTAAGAAGAGTCAGTCATCTTGTACTTAAGTCGGCATTGTGCCTTTTGTATTTAATTCCGATGCAATTTCTGTGATTCATCGTCACTAAGAAGGCACAAGGGATACAGTAAACCTGAAGTGAAGCATCGGACTCTATAACTAGTGTCGCAGGAATGGTTCAAAACATAGACAGTAAGAAGAGTCAGTCTTCTTGTACTTAAGTCGGCATTTTGCCTTTTGTATTTAATTCGGATGCAATTTCTGTGTTTCATCGTCAATAAGAAGGTCCATAGGATACAGTAAACCTCAAGTGAAACATCGGAATCTATAACTAGTGTCACAGGAATGGTTCAAATCATAGACAGTAGGAAGAGTCAGTCTTCTTGTACTTAAGTCGGCATTGTGCCTCTACTATTTTATACCGATGAAATTTCTGTGTTTCATTGTCAACAAGAAGGTCAGTGGGATACAGTATACCTGAAGTGAAACATCCCAATCTATAACTAGTGTCACAGGAATGGTTCAAAGCATAGACAGTAAGAAGAGTCAG
This sequence comes from Schistocerca piceifrons, assembly GCF_021461385.2. Classification (NCBI taxonomy): domain Eukaryota; kingdom Metazoa; phylum Arthropoda; class Insecta; order Orthoptera; family Acrididae; genus Schistocerca; species Schistocerca piceifrons. The sequence continues at coordinate 2,930,854 of NW_025727724.1, read as the reverse complement.
TCTTCTTGTACTTAAGTCGGCATTTTGCCTTTTGTATTTAATTCCGATGCAATTTCTGTGTTTCATCGTCAATAAGAAGGTCCATAGGATACAGTAAACCTCAAGTGAAACATCGGAATCTATAACTAGTGTCACAGGAAAGGTTCAAATCATAGACAGTAGGAAGAGTCAGTCTTCTTGTACTTAAGTCGGCATTGTGCCTTTTCTATTTACTTCCGATGCAATTTCTGTGTTTCATCGTCAAAAAGAAGGTCCGAGGGATACAGTAAACCTGAAGTGAAGCATCGGAATCTATAATTACTGTCACAGGAATGGTTCAAAACATAGTCAGTAAGAGGAGTCAGTCATTTTGTACTTAAGTCGGCATTGTGCCTTTTGTGTTTAATTCCGATGCAATTTCTGCATTTCATAGTAAATAAGAAGCTCCAAGGGATACAGTAAACCTGAAGTGAAGCATCGGAATCTATAACTAGTGTTACAGGAATGGTTCAAAACATAAACAGTGAGTCAGTCTTCTTGTACTTAAGTCGGCATTGTGCCTCTTGTATTTAATTCCGATGGAATTTCTGTGTTTCATCGTCAATAAGAAGGTCCAAGGGATACAGTAAACCTCAAGTGAAGCATCGGAATCTTTAACTAGTGTCACAGGTATGGTTCAAAACATAGTCAGTAGGAAGAGTCGGTCTTAATGTACTTAAGTCGGCATTGTGCCTTTTGTATTTAATTCCGATGCAATTTCTGTGTTTCATCGTCAATAAGAAGGTCCAAGGGATACAGTAAACCTCAAGTGAAGCATCGGAATCGTTAACTAGTGTCACAGGAATGGTTCAAAACATAAACAGTAGGAAGAGTCAGTCTTCTTGTACTTCAGTCGGCATTGTGGCTTTTGCATTTAATTCCGATGACATTTCTGTGTTTCATCGTCATTAAGAATGTCAGAGGGATACAGTAAACCTGAAGTGAAGCATCGGAATCTATAGCTAGTGTCACAGGAATGGTTCAAATCATAGTCAGTAAGAAGAGTCAGTCTTCTTGTCCTTAAGTCGGCATTGTGCCTTTTGTATTTAATTCCGATGCAATTTCTGTGTTTCATCGTCAATATGACGGTCCAAGGGATACAGTAAACCTGAAGTGAAGCATCGGATTCTATTACTACTGTCTCAGGAATGGTTCAAAACAAAGTCAGTAAGAAGAGTCAGTCTTCTTATACTTAAGTCAGCTTGTGCCTTTTGAATTTAATTCCGATGCAATTTTGTGTTTCATCGTCAATAAGAAGGTCAGAGGGATACAGTAATCCTGAAGTGAAGCATCGGAATCTGTAACTAGTGTCACAGGAATGGTTCAAATCATAGTCAGTAAGAAGAGTCAGTCTTCGTGTACTTAAGTCGGCATTGTTCCTTTTGTATTTAATTCCGATGCAATTTCTGTGTTTCATCGTCAACAGCAAGGTCCAAGGGATACAGTAAACCTGGAGTGAAGCATCGGAATCTATAACTAGTGTCAATGGAATGGTTCAAAACACATACAGTAAGAAGAGTCAGTCATATTGTACTTAAGTTGGCATTGTGCCTTTTGTATTTAATTCCGATGCAATTTGTGTGTTTCATCGTCAATAAGAAGGTCAGAGGGATACAGTAAACCTGAAGTGAAGCATCGGAATCTAAAACTAGTGTCACAGGAGTGGTTCAAAACATTGTCAGTAAGAAGAGTCAGTCTTCTTGTACTTAAGTCAGCATTGTGCCTTTTCTATTTAATTCGGATGCTATTTCTGTGTTTCATCGTCAATAAGAGGGTCCAAGGGATACAGTAAACTTGGAGTAAAGCATCGGAATCTATAAGTAGTGTCACAGGAATGCTTCAAAACATTGAACGGAAGAAGAGTCAGTCTTCTTGTACTTAAGCCGGCATTGAGCCTATTGTATTTAATTCCGATGCAATTTCTGTGCTTCATCGTCAATAAGAAGGTCCAAGGGATACAGTAAACCTCAAGTGAAGCATCGGAATCTATAACTAGTGTCACAGGAATGGTTCAAAACATAGTCAGTAGGAAGAGTCGGTCTTCATATACTTAAGTCGATATTGTGCCTTTTGTATTTAATTCCGATGCAATTTATGTGTTTCATCGTCAGTAAGAAGTTCAAAGGGATTCAGTAAACCTGGAGTGAAGCATCGGAATCTATAACTAGTGTGACAGGAATGGTTCACATCATAGACAGTAAGATGAGTCAGTGTTCTTGTATTTAAGTCGACATTGTGCCTTTACTATTTAATTCCGATGCAATTTCTGTGTTTCATCGTCAATAAGAAGGTCAGAGGGACACAATAAACCTCAAGTGAACCATCGGAATCTATAACTAGTGTCACAGGAATGGTTCAAAACAAAGTCAGTATGGAGAGTCAGTCTTCTTGTCCTTAAGTTGGCATTGTGCCTTCTGTATTTAATTCCGATGCAATTTCTGTGTTTCATCGTCAATAAGAGGGTCCAAGGGATACAGTAAACTTGGAGTAAAGCATCGGAATCTATAACTAGTGTCACAAGAATGGTTCAAATCATAGACAGTAAGAAGTGTCAGACTTCTTTTACTTAAGTCGGCATTGTGCCATTTGTATTTATTTCCGATGCAGTTTCTGTGTTTCATCGTCAATAAGAAGGTCCAAGGGATACAGTAAACCTGGAGTGAAGCATCGGAGTCTATAACTAGTGTCTCAGGACTGGTTCAAACATAGACAGTAAGAAGAGTCAGTCTTCTTGTACTTAATTCGGCATTGTGCCATTTGTATTTAATTCCGATTCATTTTCTGTGTTTCATCGTCAATAAGAAGGTCAGAGGGATACAGTAATCCTGAAGTGAAGCATCGGAATCCATAACTAGTGTCACAGGAATGGTTCAAATCATAGTCAATAACAAGAGTCAGTCTTCGTGTACTTAAGTCGGCATTGTTCCTTTTGTATTTAATTCCGATGCAATTTCTGTGTTTCATCGTCAATAAGAAGGTCCAAGGGATACAGTAAACCTGGAGTGAAGCATCGTAATCTTTAACTATTGTCACAGGGACGGTTCACATCATAAACAGTAAGATGAGTCAGTATTCTTGTACTTAAGTCGGCGTTGTGCTTTTTGTATTTATTTCCGATGCAATTTCTGTGTTTCATCGTCACTAAGAAGGTCAGAGGGATACAGTAAACCTCAAGTGAAGAATCGGAATCTTTAACTAGTGTCACAGGAACGGATCAAACATAGTCAGTAGGAAGTGTTGGTCTTCATGTACCTAAGTCGGCATTGTGCCTTTTGTATTTAATTCCGATGCAATTTCTGTGATTCATCGTCAATAAGAAGGTCCAAGGGATACAGTAAACCTGAAGTGAAGCATCGTAATCTATAACTAGTGACAGAGGAATGGTTTAAAACATAGACTGTAGGAAGAGTCAGTCTTCTTGTACTTAAGTCGTCACTGTGCCTTTTGTATTTAATTCCGATGCAATTTCTGTGTTTCATCGTCAATATGACGGTCCAAGGGATACAGTAAACCTAAAGTGAAGCATCGGATTCTATTACTACTGTCACAGGAATGGTTCAAAACAAAGTCAGTAAGAAGAGTCAGTCTTCTTTTCCTTAAGTCGGCATTGTGCCTTTTGTATTTAATTCCGATGTAATTTCTGTGTTTCATCGTCAATAGGAAGGTCCATGGGATACAGTAAACCTCGAGTGTAACATCGGAATCTATAATTAGTGTTACAGGAATAATTCAAATCATAGACTGTAAGAAGAGTCAGTCTTCGTTTACTTAAGTCGGCTTGTGCCTTTTGTATTTAATTCCGATGCAATTTTGTGTTTCATCGTCAATAAGAAGGTCCAGGGGATACAGTAAACCTGAAGTGAAGCATCGGAATCTATAACTAGTGTCACAGGAATGGTTCAAACATAGTCAGTAAGAAGAGTCAGTCTTCTTGTACTTAAGTCGGCATTGTGCCATAACTATTTAATTCCGATGCAATTTCTGTGTTTCATCGTCAATAACTAGGTCCAAGGGATACAGTAAACCTGGAGTGAAGCATCGGAATCTATAACTAGTGTCAATGGAATGGTTCAAATCTCAGACTGTAAGATGAGTCAGTCTTATTGTACTTAAGTCGGCATTGTGCCTTTTGTATTTAATTCCGATGCACTTTCTGTGTTTCATCGTCAATAAGAAGGTCAGAGGGATACAGTACACGTCAATTGAAGCATCGGAATCTATAACTAGTGTCACAGGAATTGTTCAAAACATAGACAGTAGGAAGAGTCAGACTTCTTGTACTTAAGTCGTCATTGTGCGTTTTGTATTTAATTCCGATGCAATTTCTGTGTTTCATCGTCAATAAGAAGGTCCAAGGTATACAGCTAACCTGAAGGTAAGCATCGGAATCTATAACTAGTGTCACAGGATTGGTTCAAACATTGTCAGTAAGATGAGTCAGTTTTCTTGTACTTAAGTCGACATTGTGCCTTTTCTATTTAATTCCGATGCAATTTCTGTGTTTCATCGTCAATAAGAGGGTCCAAGGGATACAGTAAACTTGGAGTAAAGCATCGGAATCTATAACTAGTGTCACAGGAATGCTTCAAACATAGAACGTAAGAAGAGTCAGTTTTCTTGTACTTAAGTCGGCATTGTGCCTATTGTATTTAATTCCGATGCAATTTCTGTGCTTCATCGTCAATAAGAAGGTCCAAGGGATACAGTAAACCTCAAGTGAAGCATCGGAATCTATAACTAGTGTCACAGGAATGGTTCAAAATATAGTCAGTAGGAGGGGTCGGTCTTCATATACTTAAGTCGGCATTGTGCCTTGTGTATTAAATTCCGATGCAATTTCTGTGTTTCATCGTCAATAAGAAGGTCCAAGGGATACAGTAAACCTGGAGTGAAGCATCGGAATCTATAACTAGTGTGACAGGAATGGTTCAAATCATAGACAGTAAGATGAGTCAGTCTTCTTGTACTTAAGTCGACATTGGGCCTTTGCTATTTGATTCCGATGCAATTTCTGTGTTTCATCGTCAATAAGAAGGTCAGAGGGACACAATAAACCTGAAGTGAAGCATCGGAATCTATAACTAGTGTCACAGGAATGGTTCAAAACAAAGTCAGTAAGGAGAGTTAGTCTTCTTGTCCTTAAGTCGGCATTGTGCCTTCTGTATTTAATTCCAATGCTATTTCTGTGTTTCATCGTCAATAAGAGGGTCCAAGGGATACAGTAAACTTGGAGTAAAGCATCGGAATCTATAACTAGTGTCACAGGAATGGTTCAAAACATAGAACGTAAGAAGAGACAGTCTTCTTGTACTTAAGTCGGCATTGTGCCTGTTGTATTTAATTCCGATGCAATTTCTGTGTTTTATCGTCAATAAGAAGGACCAGGGGATACAGTAAACCTGGAGTGAAGCATCGGAATCTATAATTAGTGTCAATGGAATGGTTCAAAACATAGACAGTAAGAAGAGTCAGTCTTCTTGTACTTAATTCTGCATTGTGCCGTTTGTATTTAATTCCGATGCAATTTCTGTGTTTCATCGTCAATAAGAAGGTCCAAGGGATACAGTAAACCTGAAGTGAAGCATCGGAATTTATAACTAGTGTCACAGGAACGGTACAAAACATGGTAAGAAGAGTCAGTCTTCTTGTACTTAAGTCGGCATTGTGCCTTTTGTATTTAATTCCGATGCAATTTCTGTGTTTCATCGTCAATAAGAAGGACCAAGGGATACAGTAAACCTGGAGTGAAGCATCGGAATCTATAACTAGTATCACAGGGCTGGTTCAAATCATAGACAGTAAGAAGAGTCAGTCTTCTTGTACTTAAGTCGACATTGTGCCTTTTGTATTTAATTCCGATTCAATTTCTGTGTTTCATCGTCAATAAGAAGGTCAGAGGGATACAGTAATCCTGAAGTGAAGCATCGTAATCTATAACAAGTGTCACAGGAATGGTTCAAAACATAGTCTGTAAGAATAGTAATTCTTGTTCTACTAAAGTTATCATTGTGCATTTTCTATTTAAATCTGATGCAATTTCTGTGTTTCATCGTCAATAAGAAGGTCCAAGGGATACAGTAAACCTGGAGTGAAGCATCGGAATCTATAACTAGTGTCACAGGAATGGTTCAAATCACAGACAGTAAGAAGTGTCAGACTTCTTTACTTAAGTCGGCATTGTGCCATTTGTACTTAATTCCGATGCAATTTCTGTGTTTCATCGTCAATAAGAAGGTCCGAGGGATACAGTAAACCTGGAGTGAAGCATCGGAGTCTATAACTAGTGTCACAGGACTGTTTCAAAAATGGACAGTAAGAAGAATCAGTCTTCTTGTACTTAATTCTGCATTGTGCCTTTTGTATTTAATTCCGATTCAATTTCTGTGTTTCATCGTCAATAAGAAGGTCAGAGGGATACAGTAATCCAGAAGTGAAGCAATGGAATCCATAACTAGTGTCACAGGAATGGTTCAAATCAAAGTCAGTAAGAAGAGTCAGTCTTCGTGTACTTAAGTCGGCATTGTGCCTTTTGTATTTAATTCCGATGCAATTTCTGTGTTTCATCGTCAATAAGAAGGTCCAAGGTATACAGTAAACCTGGAGTGAAGCATCGTAATCTTTAACTAGTGTCACAGGGCCGGTTCAAAGCATAAACAGTAAGATGAGTCAGTATTCTTGTACTTAATTTGGCGTTGTGCTTTTTGTATTTATTTCCGATGCAATTTCTGTGTTTCATCGTCACTAAGAAGGTCAGAGGGATACAGTAATCATGAAGTTAAGCATCGGGATCCATAACTAGTGTCATAGGAATGGTTCAAAGCATAGTCAGTAAGAAGAGTTAGTCTTCTTGTAGTTACGTCGGCATCGTGCCTTTGTATTAAATTCCGATGCAATTTCTGTGTTTCATCGTCAATAAGAAGGTCCAAGGGATACAGCAAACCTGAAGTGATTCATCGGAATCTATAACTAGTTAGCAGGAATGGTTCAAATCATAGTCAGTAAGAAGAGGCAGTCTTCTTGTCCTTAAGTCGGCATTGTGCCTCTTGTATTTAATTCCGATGCAATTTCTGTGTTTCATCGTCAATAAGAAGGTCCAAGGGATACAGTAAACCTGGAGTGAAACATCGTAATCTTTAACTAGTGTCACAGGGACGGTTCAAAGCATAAACAGTAAGATGAGTCAGTATTCTTGTACATAATTTGGCGTTGTGCTTTTTGTATTTATTTCCGATGCAATTTCTGTGTTTCATCGTCACTAAGAAGGTCAGAGGGATACAGTAATCCTGAAGTTAAGCATCGGGATCCATAACTAGTGTCACAGGAATGGTTCAAAGCATAGTCAGTAAGAAGAGTCAGTCTTCTTGTAGTTACGTCGGCATCGTGCCTTTTGTATTTAATTCCGATGCAATTTCTGTGTTTCATCGTCAATAAGAAGGTCCAAGGGATACAGTAAACCTGAAGTGAAGCATCGGAATCTATTACTAGTGTCACTGGAATGGTTCAAAATATAGACAGTAAGAAGACTCAGTCTTCTTGTACTTAAGTCGGCATTGTGACTTTTGTATTTAATTCCGATGCAATTTCTGTGATTCATCGTCACTAAAAAGGCACAAGGGATACAGTAAACCTGAAGTGAAGCATTGGACTCTATAACTAGTGTCACAGAATGGTTCAAAACATAGACAGTATAAGAGTCAGTCTTCTTGTACTTAAGTCGGCATCGTGCCTTTTGAATTTAATTCCGATGCAATTTCTGTGTTTCATCGTCAATAAGAAGGTCAGAGGGATACAGTAAACCTGAAGTGAAGCATTGCAATCTATAACTAGTGTCACAGGAATGGTTCAAATCATAGTCAGTAAGATGAGTCAGTCTTCTTGTACTTAAGACGGCGTTGTGCCTATTGTATTTAATTCCGATGCAATTTCTGTGTTTAATCGTCAATAAGAAGGTCAGAGGGATACAGTAAACCTGAAGTGAAGCATCCGAATCTATAACTAGGGTCACAGGAGTGGTTCAAAATATAGACAGTAAGAGGAGTCAGTCTTCTTCCACTTAAGTCGGCATTGTGCCTTTTGTATTTAATTCCGATGCAATTTCTGTGTTTCATCGTCAATAAGAAGGTCCAAGGGATACAGTAAACCTCAAGAGAAGCATCGGAATCTATAACTAGTGTCACAGGAACGGTTCAAACATTGCCAGTAGGAAGAGTTGGTCTTCTTGTACTTAGGTCGGCATTGTGCCTTTTGTATTTAATTCCGATGCAATTTCTGTGTTTCATCGTCAATAAGCAGGTCCGAGGGATACGGTAAACCTGAAGTGAAGCATCGTAATCTATAACTAGTGACACAGGAATGGTTCAAACATAGACTGTAGGAAGAGTCAGTCTTCTTGTACTTAAGTCGGCACTGTGCCTTTTCTATTTAATTCCGATGCAATTTCTGTGTTTCATCGTCAATAGGACGGTCCAAGCGATACAGTAAACCTGAAGTGAAACATCGGAATCTATAGCTAGTGTCAGAGGAATGGTTCAAAATATAGTCAGTAATAAGAGACAGTCTTCTTGTCCTTAAGTCGGCATTGTGCCTTTTTTTTTTTTTTTTAATGCAATTTCTGTGTTTCATCGTCAATAAGAAGGTCCAAGGGATACAGTAAACCTGGAGTGAAGCATTGCAATCTATAACTAGTGTCGCAGGAGTGGTTCAAAACATAGACAGTAAGAAGAGTCAGTCTTCTTGTACTTAAGTCGGCATTGTGCCTTATGCATTTAATTGCGATGCAATTTCTGTGTTTCATCGTCAATAATAAGGTCCAAGGGATACAGTAAACCTCATGTGAAGCATCGGAATCTATAACTAGTGTCACAGGAATGGTTCAAAACATCGTCAGTAGGAAGAGTCGGTCTTCTTGTACTTAGGTCGGCATTGTGCCTTTTGTATTTAATTCCGATGCAATTTCTGTGTTTCATCGTCAATAAGCAGGTCCGAGGGATACGGTAAACCTGGAGTGAAGCATTGGAATCTATAACTAGTGTCACAGGAATGGTCCAAATCATAGACTGTAAGAAGAGTCAGTCTTCTTGTACTTAAGTCGACATTGTGCCTTTTCTATTTAATTCCGATGCAATTTCTGTGTTTCATCGTCAATAAGAAGGTCAGAGGGATACAGCAAACCTGAAGTGAAGCATCGGAATCTAAAACTAGTGTCACAGGAATGGTTCAAAACATAGACAGTAGGATGAGTCAGTCTTCTTGTACTTAAGTCGGCGTTGTGCCTTTTGTATTTAATTCCGAGGCAATTTCTGTGTTTCATCGTCAATAAGCAAGTCCAAGGGATACAGTAAACCTGAGGTGAAGCATCGGAATCTATAACTAGTGTCACAGGAATGGTTCAAAAGCATTGACAGTAGGAAGAGTCAGTCTTCTTGTACTTAAGTCGGCATTGTGCCTCTTCTATTTAATTCCGATGCAATTACTGTGTTTCATCGTCAGTAAGGTCAGAGGAATACAGCAAACTTGAAGTGAAGCATCGGAATCCAAAACTAGTGTCACAAGAATGTTTCAAAACATAGACAGTAGGGTGAGTCAGTCTTCTTGTAGTTAAGTCGGCAATGTGCCCTTTGTATTGAATTCCGATGCAATTTCTGTGTTTCATCGTCAATAAGCTGGTCCAAGGGATACAGTAAACCAGGAGTGAAGCATCGGATTCTATAACTAGTGTCACAGGAATGGTTCAAAACAAAGCCAGTAAGAAGAGTCAGTCTTCTTGTACTTAAGACGGTGTTGTGCCTTTTGTATTTAATTCCGATGCAATTTCTGTGTTTCATCGTCAATAAGAAGGTCCAAGGGATACAGTAAACCTCAAGTGAAGCATCGGAATCTATAACTAGTGTCACAGGAACGGTTCAAACATAGTCAGTAAGAGTCAGTCTTCGTGTACTTAAGTCGGCATTTTACCTTTTGTATTTAATTCCGATGCAATTTCTGTGTTTCATCGTCAATAAGAAGGTCCAGGGGATACAGTAAACCTGAAGTGAAGCATCAGCATCTATAACTAGTGTCACAGGAATGGTCAAAACATAGTCAGTAGGAAGAGTCAGTCTTCTTGTACTTAAGTCGGCATTGTGCCTTTTCTATTTAATTCCGATGCATTTTCTGTGTTTCATCGTCAATAAGAAGGTACAAGGGGTTACAGTAAACCTGGAGTGAAGCATCGGAATCTATAACTAGTGTCGCAGGAACGGTTCAAAACATGGTAAGAAGAGTTAGTCTTCTAGTACTTAAGTCGGCATTGTGCCTTTTGTATTTAATTCCGATGCAATTTCTGTGTTTCATCGTCAATAAGAAGGACCAAGGGATACAGTAAACCTGGAGTGAAGCATCGGAATCTATTACTAGTATCACAGGGTTGGTTCAAAACATAGACAGTAAGAAGAGTCAGTCTTCTTGTACTTAAGTCGACATTGTGCCTTTTGTATTTAACTCCGATTCAATTTATGTGTTTCATCGTCAATAAGAAGGTCCAAGGGATACAGTAAACTTGGAGTGAAGCATCGGAATCTATAACTAGTGTGACAGGAATGGTTCAAATCATAGACAGTAAGATGAGTCAGTCTTCTTGCACTTAAGTCGACATTGAGCCTTTTCTATTTGATTCCGATGCAATTTCTGTGTTTCATCGTCAATAACGAGGTCAGAGGGACACAATAAACCTGAAGTGAAGCATCGGATTCTATAACTAGTGTCACAGGAATGGTTCAAAACAAAGTCAGTAAGGAGAGTTAGTCTTCTTGTCCTTAAGTCGGCATTGTGCCTTCTGTATTTAATTCCGATGCTATTTCTGTGTTTCATCGTCAATAAGAGGGTCCAAGGGATACAGTAAACTTGGAGTAAAGCATCGGAATCTATAACTAGTGTCACAGGAATGGTTCAAAACATAGAACGTAAGAAGAGACAGTCTTCTTGTACTTAAGTCGGCATTGTGCCTATTGTATTTAATTCCGATGCAATTTCTGTGTTTTATCGTCAATAAGAAGGACCAGGGGATACAGTAAACCTGGAGTGAAGCATCGGAATCTATAATTAGTGTCAATGGAATGGTTCAAAACATAGACAGTAAGAAGAGTCAGTCTTCTTGTACTTAATTCTGCATTGTGCCGTTTGTATTTAATTCCGATGCAATTTCTGTGTTTCATCGTCAATAAGAAGGTCCAAGGGATACAGTAAACCTGAAGTGAAGCATCGGAATTTATAACTAGTGTCACAGGAACGGTACAAAACATGGTAAGAAGGGTCAGTCTTCTTGTACTTAAGTCGGCATTGTGCCTTTTGTATTTAATTCCGACGCAATTTCTGTGTTTCATCGTCAATAAGAAGGACCAAGGGATACAGTAAACCTGGAGTGAAGCATCGGAATCTATAACTACTATCACAGGGATGGTTCAAATCATAGACAGTAAGAAGAGTCAGCCTTCTTGTACTTAAGTCGACATTGTGCCTTTTGTATTTAATTCCGATTCAATTTCTGTGTTTTATCGTCAATAAGAAGGTCAGAGGGATACAGTAATCCTGAAGTGAAGCATCGTAATCTATAACAAGTGTTACAGGAATGGTTCAAAACATAGTCTGTAAGAATAGTAATTCTTGTTCTACTAAAGTTATCATTGTGCATTTTCTATTTAAATCTGATGCAATTTCTGTGTTTCATCGTCAATAAGAAGGTCCAAGGGATACAGTAAACCTGGAGTGAAGCATCGGAATCTATAACTAGTGTCACAGGAATGGTTCAAATCATAGACAGTAAGAAGTGTCAGACTTCTTTTACTTAAGTCGGCATTGTGCCATTTGTACTTATTTCCGATGCAATTTCTGTGTTTCATCGTCAATAAGAAGGTCCAAGGGATACAGTAAACCTGGAGTGAAGCATCGGAGTCTATAACTAGTGTCACAGGACTGTTTCAAAAATAGACAGTAAGAAGGATCAGTCTTCTTGTACTTAATTCTGCATTGTGCCTTTTGTATTTAATTCCGATTCAATTTCTGTGTTTCATCGTCAATAAGAAGGTCAGAGGGATACAGTAATCAGGAAGTGAAGCAATGGAATCCATAACTAGTGTCACAGGAATGGTTCAAATCATAGTCAGTAAGAAGAGTCAGTCTTCGTGTACTTAAGTCGGCATTGTGCCTTTTGTATTTAATTCCGATGCAATTTCTGTGTTTCATCGTCAATAAGATGGTCCCAGGGATACAGTAATCCTGAAGTTAAGCATCGGGATCCATAACTAGTGTCACAGGAATGGTTCAAAGCATAGTCAGTAAGAAGAGTCAGTCTTCTTGTAGTTACGTCGGCATCGTGCCTTTTGTATTTAATTCCGATGCAATTTCTGTGTTTCATCGTCAATAAGAAGGTCCAAGGGATACAGTAAACCTGAAGTGAAGCATCGGAATCTATTACTAGTGTCACTGGAATGGTTCAAAATATAGACAGTAAGAAGAGTCAGTCTTCTTGTACTTAAGTCGGCATTGTGACTTTTGTATTTAACTCCGATGCAATTTCTGTGATTCATCGTCACTAAGAAGGCACAAGGGATACAGTAAACCTGAAGTGAAGCATTGGACTCTATAACTAGTGTCACAGAATGGTTCAAAACATAGACAGTATAAGAGTCAGTCTTCTTGCACTTAAGTCGGCATTGTGCCTTATGCATTTAATTGCGATGCAATTTCTGTGTTTCATCGTCAATAATAAGGTCCAAGGGATACAGTAAACCTCATGTGAAGCATCGGAATCTATAACTAGTGTCACAGGAATGGTTCAAAACATCGTCAGTAGGAAGAGTCGGTCTTCTTGTACTTAGGTCGGCATTGTGCCTTTTGTATTTAATTCCGATGCAATTTCTGTGTTTCATCGTCAATAAGCAGGTCCGAGGGATACGGTAAACCTGGAGTGAAGCATTGGAATCTATAACTAGTGTCACAGGAATGGTCCAAATCATAGACTGTAAGAAGAGTCAGTCTTCTTGTACTTAAGTCGACATTGTGCCTTTTCTATTTAATTCCGATGCAATTTCTGTGTTTCATCGTCAATAAGAAGGTCAGAGGGATACAGCAAACCTGAAGTGAAGCATCTGAATCTAAAACTAGTGTCACATTAATGGTTCAAAACATAGACAGTAGGATGAGTATGTCTTCTTGTACTTAAGTCGGCGTTGTGCCTTTTGTATTTAATTCCGAGGCAATTTCTGTGTTTCATCGTCAATAAGCAGGTCCAAGGGATACAGTAAACCTCAAGTGAAGCATCGGAATCTATAACTAGTGTCACAGGAACGGTTCAAACATAGTCAGTAAGAGTCAGTCTTCGTGTACTTAAGTCGGCATTTTACCTTTTGTATTTAATTCCGATGCAATTTCTGTGTTTCATCGTCAATAAGAAGGTCCAGGGGATACAGTAAACCTGAAGTGAAGCATCGGATTCTATAACTAGTGTCACAGGAATGGTTCAAAACAAAGCCAGTAAGAAGAGTCAGTCTTCTTGTACTTAAGACGGTGTTGTGCCTTTTGTATTTAATTCCGATGCAATTTCTGTGTTTCATCGTCAATAAGAAGGTCCAAGGGATACAGTAAACCTCAAGTGAAGCATCGGAATCTATAACTAGTGTCACAGGAACGGTTCAAACATAGTCAGTAAGAGTCAGTCTTCGTGTACTTAAGTCGGCATTTTACCTTTTGTATTTAATTCCGATGCAATTTCTGTGTTTCATCGTCAATAAGAAGGTCCAGGGGATACAGTAAACCTGAAGTGAAGCATCAGCATCTATAACTAGTGTCACAGGAATGGTCAAAACATAGTCAGTAGGAAGAGTCAGTCTTCTTGTACTTAAGTCGGCATTGTGCCTTTTCTATTTAATTCCGATGCATTTTCTGTGTTTCATCGTCAATAAGAAGGTACAAGGGGTTACAGTAAACCTGGAGTGAAGCATCGGAATCTATAACTAGTGTCGCAGGAACGGTTCAAACCATAGAAAGTAAGAAGAGTCAGTCTTCTAGTACTTAAGTCGGCATTGTGCCTTTTGTATTTAATTCCGATGCAATTTCTGTGTTTCATCGTCAATAAGAAGGACCAAGGGATACAGTAAACCTGGAGTGAAGCATCGGAATCTATTACTAGTATCACAGGGTTGGTTCAAAACATAGACAGTAAGAAGAGTCAGTCTTCTTGTACTTAAGTCGTTATTGTGCCTTTTGTATTTAACTCCGATTCAATTAATGTGTTTCATCGTCAATAAGAAGGTCCAAGGGATACAGTAAACCTGGAGTGAAGCATCGGAATCTATAACTAGTGTGACAGGAATGGTTCAAATCATAGACAGTAAGATGAGTCAGTCTTCTTGCACTTAAGTCGACATTGAGCCTTTTCTATTTGATTCCGATGCAATTTCTGTGTTTCATCGTCAATAAGGAGGTCAGAGGGACACAATAAACCTGAAGTGAAGCATCGGATTCTATAACTAGTGTCACAGGAATGGTTCAAAACAAAGTCAGTAAGGAGAGTTAGTCTTCTTGTCCTTAAGTCGGCATTGTGCCTTCTGTATTTAATTCCGATGCTATTTCTGTGTTTCATCGTCAATAAGAGGGTCCAAGGGATACAGTAAACTTGGAGTAAAGCATCGGAATCTATAACTAGTGTCACAGGAATGGTTCAAAACATAGAACGTAAGAAGAGACAGTCTTCTTGTACTTAAGTCGGCATTGTGCCTATTGTATTTAATTCCGATGCAATTTCTGTGTTTTATCGTCAATAAGAAGGACCAGGGGATACAGTAAACCTGGAGTGAAGCATCGGAATCTATAATTAGTGTCAATGGAATGGTTCAAAACATAGACAGTAAGAAGAGTCAGTCTTCTTGTACTTAATTCTGCATTGTGCCGTTTGTATTTAATTCCGATGCAATTTCTGTGTTTCATCGTCAATAAGAAGGTCCAAGGGATACAGTAAACCTGAAGTGAAGCATCGGAATTTATAACTAGTGTCACAGGAACGGTACAAAACATGGTAAGAAGGGTCAGTCTTCTTGTACTTAAGTCGGCATTGTGCCTTTTGTATTTAATTCCGATGCAATTTCTGTGTTTCATCGTCAATAAGAAGGACCAAGGGATACAGTAAACCTGGAGTGAAGCATCGGAATCTATAACTACTATCACAGGGATGGTTCAAATCATAGACAGTAAGAAGAGTCAGCCTTCTTGTACTTAAGTCGACATTGTGCCTTTTGTATTTAATTCCGATTCAATTTCTGTGTTTTATCGTCAATAAGAAGGTCAGAGGGATACAGTAATCCTGAAGTGAAGCATCGTAATCTATAACAAGTGTCACAGGAATGGTTCAAAACATAGTCTGTAAGAATAGTAATTCTTGTTCTACTAAAGTTATCATTGTGCATTTTCTATTAAAATCTGATGCAATTTCTGTGTTTCATCGTCAATAAGAAGGTCCAAGGGATACAGTAAACCTGGAGTGAAGCATCGGAATCTATAACTAGTGTCACAGGAATGGTTCAAATCATAGACAGTAAGAAGTGTCAGACTTCTTTTACTTAAGTCGGCATTGTGCCATTTGTACTTAATTCCGATGCAATTTCTGTGTTTCATCGTCAATAAGAAGGTCCAAGGGATACAGTAAACCTGGAGTGAAGCATCGGAGTCTATAACTAGTGTCACAGGACTGTTTCAAAAATAGACAGTAAGAAGGATCAGTCTTCTTGTACTTAATTCTGCATTGTGCCTTTTGTATTTAATTCCGATTCAATTTCTGTGTTTCATCGTCAATAAGAAGGTCAGAGGGATACAGTAATCAGGAAGTGAAGCAATGGAATCCATAACTAGTGTCACAGGAATGGTTCAAATCATAGTCAGTAAGAAGAGTCAGTCTTCGTGTACTTAAGTCGGCATTGTGCCTTTTGTATTTAATTCCGATGCAATTTCTGTGTTTCATCGTCAATAAGATGGTCCCAGGGATACAGTAATCCTGAAGTTAAGCATCGGGATCCATAACTAGTGTCACAGGAATGGTTCAAAGCATAGTCAGTAAGAAGAGTCAGTCTTCTTGTAGTTACGTCGGCATCGTGCCTTTTGTATTTAATTCCGATGCAATTTCTGTGTTTCATCGTCAATAAGAAGGTCCAAGGGATACAGTAAACCTGAAGTGAAGCATCGGAATCTATTACTAGTGTCACTGGAATGGTTCAAAATATAGACAGTAAGAAGAGTCAGTCTTCTTGTACTTAAGTCGGCATTGTGACTTTTGTATTTAATTCCGATGCAATTTCTGTGATTCATCGTCACTAAGAAGGCACAAGGGATACAGTAAACCTGAAGTGAAGCATTGGACTCTATAACTAGTGTCACAGAATGGTTCAAAACATAGACAGTATAAGAGTCAGTCTTCTTGCACTTAAGTCGGCATTGTGCCTTTTGAATTTAATTCCGATGCAATTTCTGTGTTTCATTGTCAATAAGAAGGTCAGAGGGATACAGTAAACCTGAAGTGAAGCATTGCAATCTATAACTAGTGTCACAGGAATGGTTCAAATCATAGTCAGTAAGAAGAGTCAGTCTTCTTGTACTTAAGACGGCGTTGTGCCTATTGTATTCAATTCCGATGCAATTTCTGTGCTTCATCGTCAATAAGAAGGTCAGAGGGATACAGTAAACCTGAAGTGAAGCATCCGAATCTATAACTAGGGTCACAGGAGTGGTTCAAAATATAGACAGTAAGAGGAGTCAGTCTTCTTCCACTTAAGTCGGCATTGTGCCTTTTGTATTTAATTCCGATGCAATTTCTGTGTTTCATCGTCAATAAGAAGGTCCAAGGGATACAGTAAACCTCAAGAGAAGCATCGGAATCTATAACTAGTGTCACAGGAACGGTTCAAACATTGCCAGTAGGAAGAGTTGCTCTTCATGTACTTATATCAGTATTGTGCCTTTTGTATTTAATTCCGATGCGATTTCTGTGTTTCATCGTCACTAAGAAGGTCCAAGGGATACAGTTAACCTGAAGTGAAGCATCGTAATCTACAACTAGTTACACAGGAATGGTTCAAACATAGACTGTAGGAAGAGTCAGTCTTCTTGTACTTAAGTCGGCACTGTGCCTTTTGTATTTAATTCCGATGCAATTTCTGTGTTTCATCGTCAATAGGACGGTCCAAGCGATACAGTAAACCTGAAGTGAAACATCGGAATCTATAGTTAGTGTCAGAGGAATGGTTCAAAATATAGTCAGTAATAAGAGTCAGTCTTCTTGTCCTTAAGTCGGCATTGTGCCTTTTTTTTTTTATTCCAATGCAATTTCTGTGTTTCATCGTCATTAAGAAGGTCCAAGGGATACAGTAAACCTGGAGTGAAGCATTGCAATCTATAACTAGTGTCGCAGGAGTGGTTCAAAACATAGACAGTAAGAAGAGTCAGTCTTCTTGTACTTAAGTCGGCATTGTGCCTTATGCATTTAATTGCGATGCAATTTCTGTGTTTCATCGTCAATAATAAGGTCCAAGGGATACAGTAAACCTCATGTGAAGCATCGGAATCTATAACTAGTGTCACAGGAATGGTTCAAAACATCGTCAGTAGGAAGAGTCGGTCTTCATGTACTTAGGTCGGCATTGTGCCTTTTTTATTTAATTCCGATGCAATTTCTGTGTTTCATCGTCAATAAGCAGGTTCGAGGGATACGGTAAACCTGGAGTGAAGCATTGTAATCTATAACTAGTGTCACAGGAATGGTCCAAATCATAGACTGTAAGAAGAGTCAGTCTTCTTGTACTTAAGTCGACATTGTGCCTTTTCTATTTAATTCCGATGCAATTTCTGTGTTTCATCGTCAATAAGAAGGTCAGAGGGATACAGCAAACCTGAAGTGAAGCATCGGAATCTAAAACTAGTGTCACAGGAATGGTTCAAAACATAGACAGTAGGATGAGTCAGTCTTCTTGTACTTAAGTCGGCATTGTGCCTTTTGTATTTAATTCCGAGGCAATTTCTGTGTTTCATCGTCAATAAGCAGGTCCAAGGGATACAGTAAACCTGAGGTGAAGCATCGGAATCTATAACTAGTGTCACAGGAATGGTTCAAAAGCATTGACAGTAGGAAGAGTCAGTCTTCTTGTACTTAAGTCGGCATTGTGCCTTTTCTATTTAATTCCGATGCAATTACTGTGTTTCATCGTCAGTAAGGTCAGAGGGATACAGCAAACTTGAAGTGAAGCATCGGAATCCAAAACTAGTGTCACAGGAATGGTTCAAAACATAGACAGTAGGGTGAGTCAGTCTTCTTGTAGGTAAGTCGGCAATGTGCCCTTTGTATTGAATTCCGATGCAATTTCTGTGTTTCATCGTCAATAAGAAGGTCCAAGGGATACAGTAAACCTCAAGTGAAGCATCGGAATCTATAACTAGTGTCATAGGAACGGTTCAAACATAGTCAGTAAGAGTCAGTCTTCGTGTACTTAAGTCGGCATTTTACCTTTTGTATTTAATTCCGATGCAATTTCTGTGTTTCATCGTCAATAAGAAGGTCCAGGGGATACAGTAAACCTGAAGTGAAGCATCGGAATCTATAACTGGTGTCACAGGAATGGTCAAAACATAGTCAGTAGGAAGAGTCAGTCTTCTTGTACTTAAGTCGGCATTGTGCCTTTTCTATTTAATTCCGATGCATTTTCTGTGTTTCATCGTCAATAAGAAGGTACAAGGGGTTACAGTAAACCTGGAGTGAAGCATCGGAATCTATAACTAGTGTCACAGGAACGGTTCAAAACATGGTAAGAAGAGTCAGTCTTCTAGCACTTAAGTCGGCATTGTGCCTTTTGTATTTAATTCCGATGCAATTTCTGTGTTTCATCGTCAATAAGAAGGACCAAGGGATACAGTAAACCTGGAGTGAAGCATCGGAATCTATAACTAGTATCACAGGGTTGGTTCAAAACATAGACAGTAAGAAGAGTCAGTCTTCTTGTACTTAAGTCGACATTGTGCCTTTTGTATTTAACTCCGATTCAATTTCTGTGTTTCATCGTCAATAAGAAGGTCAGAGGGATACAGTAATCCTGAAGTGAAGCATCGTAATCTATAACAAGTGTCACAGGAATGGTTCAAAACAAAGTCTGTAAGAATAGTAAGTCTTCTTGTACTAAAGTCATCATTGTGCATTATATATTTAAATCTGATGCAATTTATGTGTTTCATCGTCAATAAGAAGGTCCAAGGGACACAGTAAACCTGGAGTGAAGCATCGGAGTCTATAACTAGTGTCACAGGACTGGTTCAAAAATAGACAGTAAGAAGAATCAGTCTTCTTGTACTTAATTCGGCAATGTGCCTTTTGTATTTAATTCCGATTCAATTTCTGTGTTTCATCGTCAATAAGAAGGTCAGAGGGAGACAGTAATTCTGAAGTGAACCATCGGAATCCATAACTAGTGTCACAGGAATGGTTCAAATCATAGTCAGTAAGAAGAGTCAGTCTTCGTGTACTTAAGTCGGCATTGTGACTTTTGTATTTAATTCCGATGCAATTTCTGTGTTTCATCGTCAATAAGAAGGTCCAAGGGATACAGTAAACCTGGAGTGAAGCATCGTAATCTTTAACTAGTGTCACAGGGACGGTTCAAAACATAAACAGTAAGATGAGTCAGTATTCTTGTACTTAAGTCGGCTTTGTGCTTTTTGTATTTATTTCCGATGCAATTTCTGTGTTTCATCGTCACTAAGAAGGTCAGAGGGATACAGTTATCCTGAAGTTAAGCATCGGGATCCATAACTAGTGTAACAGGAAAGGTTCAAAGCATAGTCAGTAAGAAGAGTCAGTCTTCTTGCAGTTACGTCGGCATCGTGCCTTTTGTATTAAATTCTGATGCAATTTCTGTGTTTCATCGTCAATTAGAAGGTGCAAGGGATACAGTAAACCTGAAGTGAAGCATCGGAATCTATAACTAGATTCACAGGAATGGTTCAAAGCATAGTCAGTAAGAAGAGTCAGTCTTCTAGTCCTTAAGTCGGCATTGTGCCTCTTGTATATAATTCCGATGCAATTTCTGTGTTTCACCGTCAGTAAGAAGGTCCAAGGGGTTGCAGTAAACCTGGAGTGAAGCATCGGAATCTACAACTAGTGTCACAGTAATGGTTCAAAGCATAGACAGTAAGAAGAGTCAGACGTCTTGTACTTAAGTCGGCATTGTGCCTTTTGTATTTAATTCCAATGCAATTTCTGTGTTTCATCGTCAAAAAGAAGGTCCAAGGGATAAAGTAAACCAAAAGAGAAGCATCGGAATCTATAACTAGGGTCACAGGAATGTTTCAAAATATAGACAGTGGGAAGAGTCTGTCTTCTTGTACATAAGTCGGCATTGTGCCTTTTGTGTTTAATTCCGATGCAATTTCTGTGTTTCATCGTCAAAAAGAAGGTCAGAGGGATACTGTAAACCTGAAGTGAAGCATCGGAATCCATAACTAGTGTCACAGGAATAGTTCAAATCATAGTCAGTAAGAGGAGTCAGTCTTTTTGTACTTAAGTCGGCATTGTGCCTTTTGTGTTTAATTCCGATGCAATTTCTGTATTTCATCGTAAATAAGAATGTCCAAGGGATATAGTAAACCTGAAATGACGCATCGGAATCTGTAACTAGTGTCACAGGAATGGTTCCAAACATAGACAGTAAGAAGAGTCAGTCGTCTTGTACTTAAGACGGCGTTGTGCCTATTGTATTTAATTCCGATGCAATTTCTGTGTTTCATCGTCAATAAGAAGGTCCAAGGGATACAGTAAACCTCAAGTGAAGCATCGGAATCTATAACTAGTGTCACAGGAACGGTTCAAACGTTGCCAGTAGGAAGAGTTGGTCTTCATGTACTTATGTCGGCATTGTGCCTTTTGTATTTAATTCCGATGCAATTTCTGTGTTTCATCGACAATAAGAAGGTCCAAGGGATACAGTAAACCTGAAGTGAGCATCGTAATCTATAACTAGTGACACAGGAATGGTTCAAAACATAGACTGTAGGAAGAGTCAGTCTTCTTGTACTTAAGTCGGCACTGTGCCTTTTGTATTTAATTCCGATGCAATTTCTGTGTTTCATCGTCAATAGGACGGTCCAAGCGATACAGTAAACCTGAAGTGAAGCATCGGAATCTATAACTAGTGTCACAGGAATGGTTCAAAACAATGTCAGTAAGAAGAGCCAGTCTTCTCATCCTTAAGTCGGCATTGTGCCTTTTGTATTTAATTCCGATGCAATTTCTGTGCTTCATCGTCAATAAGAACTTCCATGGGATACAGTAAACCTGGAGTGTAGCATCGGAGTCTATAAGTAGTGTCACAGGAATGGTTCAAATCATAGACTGTAAGAAGAGTCAGTCTTCGTGTACTTAAGTGGGCAATTTGCCTTTTGTATTTAATTCCGATGCAATTTCTGTGTTTCATCGTCAATAAGAAGGTCCAGGGGGTACAGTAAACCTGAAGTGAAGCATCGGAACCTATAACTAGTGTCACAGGAATGGTCAAAACATAGTCAGCAAGAAGAGTCAGTCTTCTTGTACTTCAGTCGGCATTGTGCCTTTTCTATTTAATTCCGATGCAATTTCTGTTTTTCAACGTCAATAACAAGGTCCAAGGGATACAGTAAACCTGGAGTGAAGCATCGGAAGCTATAACTAGTGTCAATGGACTGGTTCAAAACATAGACAGTAAGAACAGTCAGTCATCTTGTACAAAAGTCGGCATTCTTCCTTTTGTATTTCATTCCGATGCAATTTCTGTGTATCATCGACAATAAGAATGTCAGAGGGATACAGTAAATCTGAAGTGAAGCATCAGAATCTATAGCTAGTATCACAGGAATGGTTCAAAATATAGTCAGTAAAAATAGTCAGTCTTCTTGTCCTTAAGTCGGCATTGTGCCTTTTGTATTTAATTCCCATGCAATTTCTGTGTTTCATCGTCAATAAGAAGGTCCAAGGGATACAGTAAACCTGGAGTGAAGCATCGCAATCTATAACTAGTGTCGCAGGAGTATTTCAAAACATAGCAGGAGAGAAGAGTCAGTCTTCTTGTACTTAAGTCGGCATTGTGCGTTTTGCATTTAATTCCGATGCAATTTCTGTGTTTCATCGTCAATAAGAATGTCCAAGGGATACAGTAAACCTCAAGTGAAGCATCGGAAACTATAACTAGTGTCACAGGAATGGTTCAAAACATCGTCAGTAGGAAGACTCGGTCGTCATGTACTTAAGTCGGCATTGTGCCTTTTGTATTTAATTCCGATGCAATTTCTGTGTTTCATCGTCAATAAGCAGGTCCAAGGGATAAGGTAAACCTGGAGTGAAGCATTGGAATCTGTAACTAGTGTCACAGGAATGGTCCAAAACATAGACTGTAAGAAAAGTCAGTCTTCTTGTACTTAAGTCGACATTGTGCTTTTCTATTTAATTCCGATGCAATTTCTGTGTTTCATCGTCAATAAGAAGGTCAGAGGGATACAACAAACCTGAAGTGAAGCATCGGAATCTAAAACTAGTGTCACAGAAATGGTTCAAACCATAGACAGTAGGAAGAGTCAGTCTTCTTGTACTTAAGTCGGCATTGTGCCTTTTGTATTTAATTCCGAGGCAATTTCTGTGTTTCATCGTCAATAAGCAGGTCCAAGGGATACAGTAAAGCTGAAGTGAAGCATCGGAATCTATAACTAGTGTCACAGGAATGGTTCAAAACATAGACAGTAGGAAGAGTCAGTCTTCTTGTACTTAAGTCGGCATTGTGCCTTTTCTATTTAATTCCGATGCAATTACTGTGTTTCATCATCAATAAGGTCAGAGGGATACAGCAAACTTAAAGTTAAGCATCGGAATCCAAAACTAGTGTCACAGGAATGGTTCAAAACATAGACAGTAGGAAGAGTCAGTCTTCTTGTAGTTAAGTCGGCATTGTGCAATTTGTATTGAATTCCGATGCAATTTCTGTGTTTCATCGTCAATAAGCTGGTCCAAGGGATACGGTAAACCTCGAGTGAAGCATCGGATTCTATAACTAGTGTCACAGGAATGGTTCAAAACATAGACAGTAAGAAGAGTCAGTCTTCTTGTACTTAAGTCGACATTGTGCCATTTCTATTTAATTCCGATGCAATTTCTGTGTTTCATCGTCAATAAGAAAGTCAGAGGGACACAATAAACCTGAAGTGAAGCATCGGAATCTATAACTAGTGTCACAGGAATGGTTCAAAACAAAGCCAGTAAGAAGAGTCAGTCTTCTTGTCCTTAAGTCGGCATTGTGCCTTTTGTAATGAATTCCGATGTTATTTCTGTGTTTCATCGTCAATAAGAAGGTCAGAGAGATACAGTAAACCTGGAGTGTGGCATCGGAATCTATAACTAGTGTCACAGGAATGGTTCAAATTAGAGACAGTAAGAAGAGTCAGCCCTCGTGTACTTAAGTCGGCATTTTTCCTTTTGTATTTAATTCCGATGCAATTTCTGTGGTTCATCGTCAATAAGAAGATCCAAGGGATACAGTAAACCTGAGGTGAAGCATCGGAATCTATAACTATTGTCACAGGAATGGTTCAAAACATAGTCAGTAATAAGAGTCAGTCTTCTTGTACTTAAGTCGGCATTGTACCTTTTCTATTTAATTCCGATGCGATTTCTATGTTTCATCGTCAATAACAAGGTCCAAGGGATACAGTAAACCTGGAGTGAAGCATCGGAATCTATAACTAGTGACAATGGAATGGTTCGAAACATAGACAGTAAGAAGAGTCAGTCTTCTTGTACTTAAGACGGCGTTGTGCCTTTTGTATTTAATTCCGATGCAATTTCTGTGTTTCATCGTCATTAAGAAGGTCCAAGGGATACAGTAAACCTCAAGTGAAGCATCGGAATCTATAACTAGTGTCACAGAAACGGTTCTAACATAGTCAGTAGGAAGAGTTGGTCTTCATGTACTAATGTCGGCATTGTGCCTTTTGTAATTATATCCGATTCAATTTCTGTGTTTCATCGTCAATAAGAAGGTCCAACGGATACAGTAAACCTGAAGTGAAGCATTGTAATCTATAACTAGTGACACAGGAATGGTTCAAAACATAGACTGTAGGAAGAGTCAGTCTTCTTGTACTTAAGTCGGCACTGTGCCTTTTGTATTTAATTCCGATGCAACTTCTGTGTTTCATCGTCAATAGGACGGTCCAAGCGATACAGTAATCCTGAAGTAAAGCATCGGAATCTATAACTAGTGTCTCAGGAATGGTTCAAATCATAGACTGTAAGAAGAGTCAGTCTTCGTGTACTTAAGTCGGCATTTTGCTTTTGTATTTAATTCCGATGCAATTTCTGTGTTTCATCGTCAATAAGAATGTCCAAGGGATACAGTAAACCTCAAGTGAAGCATCGGAAACTATAACTAGAGTCACAGGAATGGTTCAAACATCGTCAGTAGGAAGACTCGGTCGTCATGTACTTAAGTCGGCATTGTGCCTTTTGTATTTAATTCCGATGCAATTTCTGTGTTTCATCGTCAATAAGCAGGTCTAAGGGATAAGGTAAACCTGGAGTGAAGCATTGGAATCTGTAACTAGTGTCACTGGAATGGTCCAAAACATAGACTGTAAGAAAAGTCAGTCTTCTTGCACTTAAGTCGACATTGTGCCTTTTCTATTTAATTTCGATGCAATTTCTGTGTTTCATCGTCAATAAGAAGGTCAGAGGGATACAACAAACCTGAAGTGAAGCATCGGAATCTAAAACTAGTGTCACAGAAATGGTTCAAAACATAGACAGTAGGAAGAGTCAGTCTTCTTGTACTTAAGTCGGCATTGTGCCTTTTGTATTTAATTCCGAGGCAATTTCTGTGTTTCATCGTCAATAAGCAGGTCCAAGGGATACAGTAAAGCTGAAGTGAAGCATCGGAATCTATAACTGGTGTCACAGGAATGGTTCAAAACATAGACAGTAGGAAGAGTCAGTCTTCTTGTACTTAAGTCGCCATTGTGCTTTTTCTATTTCATTCCGATGCAATTACTGTGTTTCATCATCAATAAGGTCAGAGGGATACAGCAAACTTAAAGTTAAGCATCGGAATCCAAAACTAGTGTCACAGGAATGGTTCAAAACATAGACAGTAGGAAGAGTCAGTCTTCTTGTAGTTAAGTCGGCATTGTGCAATTTGTATTGAATTCCGATGCAATTTCTGTGTGTCATCGTCAATAAGCTGGTCCAAGGGATACAGTAAACCTCGAGTGAAGCATCGGATTCTATAACTAGTGTCACAGGAATGGTTCAAAACATAGACAGTAAGAAGAGTCAGTCTTCTTGTACTTAAGTCGACATTGTGCCATTTCTATTTAATTCCGATGCAATTTCTGTGTTTCATCGTCAATAAGAAAGTCAGAGGGACACAATAAACCTGAAGTGAAGCATCGGAATCTATAACTAGTGTCACAGGAATGGTTCAAAACAAAGCCAGTAAGAAGAGTCAGTCTTCTTGTCCTTAAGTCGGCATTGTGCCTTTTGTATTGAATTCCGATGTTATTTCTGTGTTTCATCGTCAATAAGAAGGTCAGAGAGATACAGTAAACGTGGAGTGTGGCATCGGAATCTATAACTAGTGTCACAGGAATGGTTCAAATTAGAGACAGTAAGAAGAGTCAGCCCTCGTGTACTTAAGTCGGCATTTTTCCTTTTGTATTTAATTCCGATGCAATTTCTGTGGTTCATCGTCAATAAGAAGATCCAAGGGATACAGTAAACCTGAGGTGAAGCATCGGAATCTATAACTATTGTCACAGGAATGGTTCAAAACATAGTCAGTAATAAGAGTCAGTCTTCTTGTACTTAAGTCGGCATTGTACCTTTTCTATTTAATTCCGATGCGATTTCTATGTTTCATCGTCAATAACAAGGTCCAAGGGATACAGTAAACCTGGAGTGAAGCATCGGAATCTATAACTAGTGTCAATGGAATGGTTCGAAACACAGACAGTGAGAAGAGTCAGTCTTCTTGTACTTAAGACGGCGTTGTGCCTTTTGTATTTAATTCCGATGCAATTTCTGTGTTTCATCGTCATTAAGAAGGTCCAAGGGATACAGTAAACCTCAAGTGAAGCATCGGAATCTATAACTAGTGTCACAGAAACGGTTCTAACATAGTCAGTAGGAAGAGTTGGTCTTCATGTACTAATGTCGGCATTGTGCCTTTTGTAATTATATCCGATTCAATTTCTGTGTTTCATCGTCAATAAGAAGGTCCAACGGATACAGTAAACCTGAAGTGAAGCATTGTAATCTATAACTAGTGACACAGGAATGGTTCAAAACATAGACTGTAGGAAGAGTCAGTCTTCTTGTACTTAAGTCGGCACTGTGCCTTTTGTATTTAATTCCGATGCAACTTCTGTGTTTCATCGTCAATAGGACGGTCCAAGCGATACAGTAATCCTGAAGTAAAGCATCGGAATCTATAACTAGTGTCTCAGGAATGGTTCAAATCATAGACTGTAAGAAGAGTCAGTCTTCGTGTACTTAAGTCGGCATTTTGCTTTTGTATTTAATTCCGATGCAATTTCTGTGTTTCATCGTCAATAAGAAGGTCCAGGGGATACAGTAAACCTAAAGTGAAGCATCGGAATCAATAACTAGTGTCACAGGAATGGTCAAAACATAGTCACTAGGAAGAGTCAGTCTTCTTGTACTTAAGTCGGCATTGTGCCTTTTCTATTTAATTCCGATGCAATTTCTGTGTTTCATCGCCAATAACAAGGTCCAAGGGATACAGTAAACCTGGAGTGAAGCATCGGAATCTATAACTAGTTTCAATGGAATGGTTCAAAGTATAGACTGTAAGAAGAGTCAGTCTTCTTGTACTTAAGTCGGCAATCTTCCTTTGTATTTAATTTCGATGCATTTTCTGTGTTTCATCGTCAATAAGAAGGTCCAAGGGGTTACAGTAAACCTGGAGTGAAGCATCGGAATCTATAACTAGTGTCAAAGAAATGGCTCAAAACATAAACAGTATAAGAGTCAGTCTTCTTGTACTTAAGTCGGCATTGAGCCTTTTGTATTTAATTCCGATGCAATTTCTGTGTTTCATCGTCAATAAGAAGGTCCGAGGGATACAGTAAACCTGAAATGACGCATCGGAATCTATAACTAGTGTCACAGGAATGGTTCAAAGCATAGACAGTAAGAAGGGTCAGTCTTCTTGTACTTAAGACGGCATTGTGCCTTTTGTATTTAATTCCGAGGCAATTTCTGTGTTTCATCGTCAATAAGAAGGTCCAAGGGATACAGTAAACCTGGAGTGAAGCATCGCAATCTATAACTAGTGTCGCAGGAGTGGTTCAAAACATTGACAGTAAGAAGAGTCAGTCTTCTTGTACTTAAGTCGGCATTGTGCCTTTTGCATTTAATTCCGATGCCAGTTCTGTGTTTCATCGTCAATAATAAGGTAAAAGGGATACAGTAGACCTCAAGTGAAGCATCGGAAACTATAACTAGTGTCACAGGAATGGTTCAAAACATTGTCAGTAGGAAGAGTCGGTCGTCATGTACTTAAGTCGGCATTGTGCCTTTTGTATTTAATTCCGATGCAATTTCTGTGTTTTATCGTCAATAAGCAGGTCCAAGGGATACGGTAAACCTGGAGTGAAGCATTGGAATCTGTAACTAGTGTCACAGGAATGGTCCAAAACATAGACTGAAAGAAGAGTCCGTCTTCTTGTACTTAAGCCGACATTGTGCCTTTTCTATTTAATTCCGATGCAATTTCTGTGTTTCATCGTCAATAAGAAGGTCAGAGGGATACAGTAAAGCTGAAGTGAAGCATCGGAATCTATAACTAGTGTCACTGGAATGGTTCAAATCATAGACAGTAGGAAGAGTCAGTCTTCTTGTACGTAAGTCGGCATTGTGCCTTTTCTATTTAATTCCGATTCAATTACTGTGTTTCATCGTCAATAAGGTCAGAGGGATACAGCAAACTTGAAGTGAAGCATCGGAATCCAAAACTAGTGTCACAGGAAAGGTTCAAAACATAGACTGTAGGAAGAGTCAGTCTTCTTGTAGTTAAGTCGGCATTGTGCCATTTGTATTGAATTCCGATGCAATTTCTGTGTTTCATCGTCAATAAGAAGGTCCAAGGGATACAGTAAACCTGAAGTGAAGCATCAGAATCTATTACTAGTGTCACAGGAATGGTTCAAATCATAGACAGTAAGAAAAGTCAGTCGTCTTGTACTAAAGTCGGCATTGTGCCTTTTCTAATTAATTCCGATGCAATTTCTGTGTTTCATCGTCAATAAGAAGGTCAGAGGGATACAGTAAACCTGAAGTGAAGCATCCGAATCTATAACTAAAGTCACAGAAATGGTTCAAAACATAGACAGTAAGAAGAGTCAGTCTTCTTGTACTTAAGTCGGCATTGAGCCTTTTGTATTTAATTCCGATGCAATTTCTGTGTTTCATCGTCAATAAGAAGGTCCAAGGGATACAGTAAACCTCAAGTGAAGCATCGGAATCTATAACTAGTGTCACAGGAACGGTTCAAACATAGTCAGTAGGAAGAGTTTGTCTTCATGTACTTATGTCGGCATTGTGCCTTTTGTTATTAATTCCGATGCAATTTCTGTGTTTCATCGTCAATAAGAAGGTTTAAGGGATACAGTAAACCTGAAGTGAAGCATCGTAATCTATAACTAGTGACAAAGGAATGGTTCAAAACATAGACTGTTGGAAGAGTAAGTCTTCTTGTACTTAAGTCGGCACTGTGCCTTTTGTATTTAATTCCGATGCAATTTCTGTGTTTCATTGTCAATAGGACGGTCCAAGCGATACAGTAAACCTGAAGTGAAGCATCGGAATCTCATAACTAGTGTCACAGGAATGGTTCAAAACAAAGTCAGTTAGAAGAGCCAGTCTTCTTATCCTTAAGTCGGCATTGTGCTTTTTGTATTTAATTCCGATGCAATTTTTGTGTTTCATCGTCAATAAGAAGGTCCAAGGGATACAGTAGACCTGCAGTGAAGCATCGGAATCGATTACTAGTGTCACTGGAATGGTTCAAAATATAGACAGTAAGAAGAGTCAGTCTTCTTGTACTTAAGTCGACATCGATCCTTTTGTATTTAATTCCCATGCAATTTCTGTGTTTCATCGTCAATAAGAACGTCCGAGGGATACAGTAAACCTGAAATGACGCATCGGAATCTATAACTAGTGTCACCGGAATTTTTCAAAGCATAGACACTAAGAAAAGTCAGTCTTCTTGTAGTTAAGACGGCATTGTGCCTTTTGTATTCAATTCCGATGCAATTTCTGTGCTTCGTCGTCAATAAGAAGGTCCAAGGGATACAGTAAACCTGAAGTGAAGCATCAGAATCTATTACTAGTGTCACAGGAATGGTTCAAAGCATAGACAGTAAGAAAAGTCAGTCGTCTTGTACTTAAGTCGGCATTGTGCCTTTTCTATTTAATTCCGATGCAATTTCTGTGTTTCATCGTCAATAAGAAGTTCCAAGGGATACAGTAAACCTCAAGTGAAGCATCGGAATCTATAACTAGTCTCACAGGAATGGTTCAAAACATAGACAGTGGGAAGAGTCAGTCTTCTTGTACTTAAGTCGGCATTGTGCCTTTTCTATTTAATTCCGATGCAATTTCTGTGTTTCATCGTCAAAAAGAAGGTCAGAGGGATACAGTAAACCTGAAGTGAAGCATCGGAATCTATAACTAGTGTCACAGGAATGGTTCAAATCATAGTCAGTAAGTGGAGTCAGTCTTTTTGTACTAAAGTCGGCTTTGTGCCTTTTGTGTTTAATTCCGATGCAATTTCTGTATTTCATCGTAAATAAGAAGGTCCAAGTGATACAGTAAACCTGAACTGACGCATCGGAATCAATAACTAGTGTCACAGGAATGGTTCAAAACATAGACAGTAAGAACGGTCAGTCTTCTTGTACTTAAGACGGCGTTATGCTTTTGGATGTAATTCCGATGCAATTTCTGTGATTCATCGTCAACAAGAAGGTATAAGGGATACAGTAAATCTGAAGTGAAGCATCGGAATCTATAACTATTGTCACAGGAATGGTTCCAAACATAGACAGTAAGAAGAGTCAGTCTTCTTGTACTTAAGACGGCGTTGTGCCTTTTGTATTTAATTCCGATGCAATTTCTGTGTTTCATCGTCAATAAGAAGGTGCAAGGGATACAGTAAACCTCAAGTGAAGCATCGGAATCTATAACTAGTGTCACAGGAACGGTTCAAACATAGTCAGTAGGAAGAGTTCGTCTTCATGTACTTATGTCGGCATTGTGCCTTTTGTATTTATTTTCGATGCAATTTCTGTGCTTCATCGTCAATAAGAATGTCCAAGGGATACAGTAAACCTGAAGTGAGGCATCGTAATCTATAACTAGTGACACAGGAATGGTTCAAACATAGACTGTAGGAAGAGTCAGTCTTCTTGTACTTAAGTCGACACTGTCCCTTTTGTATTTAATTCCGATGCAATTTTTGTGTTTCATCGTCAATAGGAGGTCCAAGCGATACAGTAAACCTGAAGTGAAGCATCGGAATGTATAGTTAGTGTCACAGGAATGGTTCAAACAAAGTCAGTAAGAAGAGCCAGTCTTCTTATCCTTAAGTCGGCATTGTGCCTTTTGTATTTAATTCCGATGCAATTTCTGTGTTTCATCGTCAATAAGAAGGTCCATGGGATACAGTAAACCTGGAGTGTAGCATCAGAGTCTATAACTAGTGTCACAGGAATGGTTCAAATCATAGACTGTAAGAAGAGTCAGTCTTCGTGTACTTAAGTGAGCATTTTGCCTTTTGTATATTATTCCGATGCAATTTCTGTGTTTCATCGTCAATAAGAAGGTCCAGGGGATACAGTAAACCTGAAGTGAAGCATCGGAATCTATAACTAGTGTCACAGGAATGGTCAAAACATAGTCAGTAAGAAGAGTCAGTCTTCTTATCCTTTAGTCGGCGTTGTGCCTTTTGTATTTAATTCCGATGCAATTTCTGTGATTCATCGTCAATAAGAAGGTCCAAGGGATACAGTAAACCTGGAGTGAAGCATTGGAATCTATAACTAGTGTCAGAGGAATGGTTCAAACCATAGAAAGTAAGAAGAGTCAGTCTTCTTGTACTTAAGTCGACATTGTGCCTTTTCTACTTAATTCCGATGCAATTTCTGTGTTTCATCGTCAATAAGAAGGTCAGAGGGATACAGCAAACCTGAAGTGAAGCATCGGAATCTAAAACTAGTGTCACAGGAATGGTTCAAAACATAGACAGTAGGAAGAGTCAGTCTTCTTGTACTTAGGTCGGCATTGTGCCTTTTGTATTTAATTCTGTGGCAATTTCTGTGTTTCATCGTCAATAAGCAGGTCCAAGGGATACAGTAAACCTGAAGTGAAGCATCGGAATCTATAACTAGTGTCACAGGAATGGTTCAAAGCATAGACAGTAGGAAGAGTCATTCATCTTGTACTTAAGTCGGCATTGTGCCTTTTCTATTTAATTCCGATGCAATTTCTGTGTTTCATCGTCATTAAGAAGGTCAGAGGGATACAGCAAACCTGAAGTGAAGCATCGGAATCCAAAACTAGTGTCACAGGAATGGTTCAAAACATAGACAGTAAGAAGAGTCAGTCTTCTTGTACTTAAGTCGGCATTCTTCCTTTTGTATTTAATTCCGATGCAATTTCTGTATTTCATCGTCAATAAGAAGGTCCAAGGGGTTACAGTAAACCTGGAGTGAAGCATCGGAATCTATAACTAGTGTCACAGTAATGGTTCAAAAAAAAAACAGTAAGAGGAGTCAGACGTCTTGTACTTAAGTCGGCATTGTACCTTTTGTATTTAATTCCGATGCAATTTCTGCGTTTCATCGTCAAAAAGAAGACCCAAGGGATACAGTAGACCTGCAGTGAAGCATCGGAATCGATTACTAGTGTCACTGGAATGGTTCAAAATATAGACAGTAAGAAGAGTCAGTCTTCTTGTACTTAAGTCGACATCGATCCTTTTGTATTTAATTCCCATGCAATTTCTGTGTTTCATCGTCAATAATAACGTCCGAGGGATACAGTAAACCTGAAATGACGCATCGGAATCTATAACTAGTGTCACCGGAATTTTTCAAAGCATAGACACTAAGAAAAGTCAGTCTTCTTGTAGTTAAGACGGCATTGTGCCTTTTGTATTTAATTCCGATGCAATTTCTGTGTTTCATCGTCAATAAGAAGTTCCAAGGGATACAGTAAACCTCAAGTGAAGCATCGGAATCTATAACTAGTCTCACAGGAATGGTTCAAAACATAGACAGTGGGAAGAGTCAGTCTTCTTGTACTTAAGTCGGCATTGTGCCTTTTCTATTTAATTCCGATGCAATTTCTGTGTTTCATCGTCAAAAAGAAGGTCAGAGGGATACAGTAAACCTGAAGTGAAGCATCGGAATCTATAACTAGTGTCACAGGAATGGTTCAAATCATAGTCAGTAAGTGGAGTCAGTCTTTTTGTACTAAAGTCGGCTTTGTGCCTTTTGTGTTTAATTCCGATGCAATTTCTGTATTTCATCGTAAATAAGAAGGTCCAAGTGATACAGTAAACCTGAACTGACGCATCGGAATCAATAACTAGTGTCACAGGAATGGTTCAAAACATAGACAGTAAGAACGGTCAGTCTTCTTGTACTTAAGACGGCGTTGTGCTTTTGGATGTAATTCCGATGCAATTTCTGTGATTCATCGTCAATAAGAAGGTATAAGGGATACAGTAAATCTGAAGTGAAGCATCGGAATCTATAACTATTGTCACAGGAATGGTTCCAAACATAGACAGTAAGAAGAGTCAGTCTTCTTGTACTTAAGACGGCGTTGTGCCTTTTGTATTTAATTCCGATGCAATTTCTGTGTTTCATCGTCAATAAGAAGGTGCAAGGGATACAGTAAACCTCAAGTGAAGCATCGGAATCTATAACTAGTGTCACAGGAACGGTTCAAACATAGTCAGTAGGAAGAGTTCGTCTTCATGTACTTATGTCGGCATTGTGCCTTTTGTATTTATTTTCGATGCAATTTCTGTGCTTCATCGTCAATAAGAAAGTCCAAGGGATACAGTAAACCTGAAGTGAGGCATCGTAATCTATAACTAGTGACACAGGAATGGTTCAAACATAGACTGTAGGAAGAGTCAGTCTTCTTGTACTTAAGTCGACACTGTGCCTTTTGTATTTAATTCCGATGCAATTTCTGTGTTTCATCGTCAATAGGACGGTCCAAGCGATACAGTAAACCTGAAGTGAAGCATCGGAATGTATAGTTAGTGTCACAGGAATGGTTCAAACAAAGTCAGTAAGAAGAGCCAGTCTTCTTATCCTTAAGTCGGCATTGTGCCTTTTGTATTTAATTCCGATGCAATTTCTGTGTTTCATCGTCAATAAGAAGGTCCATGGGATACAGTAAACCTGGAGTGTAGCATCAGAGTCTATAACTAGTGTCACAGGAATGGTTCAAACCATAGACAGTAAGAAGAGTCAGTCTTCTTGTACTTAAGTCGACATTGTGCCTTTTCTATTTAATTCCGATGCAATTTCTGTGTTTCATCGTCAATAAGAAGGTCAGAGGGATACAGCAAACCTGAAGTGAAGCATCGGAATCTAAAATTAGTGTCTCAGGAATGGTTCAAATCATAGACAGTAGGAAGAGTCAGTCTTCTTGTACTTAGGTCGGCATTGTGCCTTTTGTATTTAATTCCGTGGCAATTTCTGTGTTTCATCGTCAATAAGCAGGTCCAAGGGATACAGTGAACCTGAAGTGAAGCATCGGAATCTATAACTAGTGTCACAGGAATGGTTCAAAACATAGACAGTAGGAAGAGTCAGTCATCTTGTACTTAAGTCGGCATTGTGCCTTTTCTATTTAATTCCGATGCAATTTCTGTGTTTCATCGTCATTAAGAAGGTCAGAGGGACACAGCAAACCTGAAGTGAAGCATCGGAATCCAAAACTAGTGTCACAGGAATGGTTCAAAACATAGACAGTAGGAAGAGTCAGTCTTCTTGTAGTTAAGTCGGCATTGTGCCTTCTGTATTGAATTCCGATGCAATTTCTGTGGGTCATCGTCAATAAGCTGGTCCAAGGTATACAGTCAACCTGGAGTGAAGCATCGGATTCTATAACTAGTGTCACAGGAATGGTTCAAAACATAGACAGTAAGAAGAGTCAGACTTCTTTTACTTAAGTTTGTATTGTGCCTTTCGTATTTAATTCCGATGTAATTTCTGTGTTTCATCGTCAATAAGAAGGTCCAAGGGATACAGTAAACCTGAAGTGAAGCATCGGAATCTATAACTAGTGTCACAGGAATGGTTCAAAACATAGTCAGTAAGAAGAGTAAGTCTTCTTGTACTTAAGTTGGCATTGTGCCTTTCGTATTTAATTCCGATGCAATTTCTGTGTTTCACCGGCAATAAGAAGGTCAGAGGGATACAGGATACCTAAAGTGAAGCATCGGAATCTATAACTAGTGTCACAGGAATGGTTCACATGTAGACAGTAAGAAGAGTCAGTCTTCATGTACTTAAGTCGGCATTGTGCATTTTGTATTTAATTCCGATGAAATTTCTGTGTTTCATCGTCAATAGGAAGGTCAGAGGGATACAGTAAACCTGAAGTGAAGCATCGGAATCTATAACTATTGTCACAGGAATGGTTCAAAACATAGTCAGTAAGAAGAGTCAGTCTTCTGGTCCTTAAGTCAGCATTGTGCCTCTTGTATTTAATTCCGATGCAATTTCTGTGTCTCAATGTCAATAAGAAGGTCCAACGGATCCAGTAAACCTGAAGTGAAGCATCGGAATCCATAACTAGCGTCACGGGAATGGTTCAAATTATAGACAGTAAGAAGAATCAGTCTTCTTGTACTTAAGTCGGCATTGTACCTTTTGTAATTAATACCGATGCAATTTCTGTGATTCATCGTCAATTCGACGGCCCAAGGGATACAGTAAACATTAAGTGAAGCATCGGACTCTATAACTAGTCTCACAGGAATGGTTCAAAACAAAGCCAGTAAGAAGAGTCAGTCCTCGTGTACTTAAGTCGGCATTTTGCCTTTTGTATTTAATTCCGATGCAATTTCTGTGGTTCATCGTCAATACGAAGATCCAAGGGATACAGTAAACCTGAGGTGAAGCATCGGAATCTATAACTATTGTCACAGGAATGGTTCAAAACATAGTCAGTAATAAGAGTCAGTCTTCTTGTACTTAAGTCGGCATTGTGTCTTTTGTATTTAATTCCGATGCAATTTCTGTGTTTCATCGTCAATAAGAAGGTCCAAGGGGTACAGTAATCCTGAAGTGAAGCATCGGAATTTATAACTAGTGTCACAGGAAAGGTTCAAAGCATAGTAAGAAGAGTCAGTCTTCTTGTACTTAAGTCGTCATTATGCCTTTTGTATTTAATTCCGATGCAATTTCTGTGTTTCATCGTCAATAAGAAGCTCCAAGGGATACAGTAAACCTGGAGTGAAGCATCGGAATCTATAACTAGAGTCACAGGAATGGTTCAAAACATAGACAGTAAGAAGAGTCAGTCTTCTTGTACTTAATTCTGCATTGTGCATTTTGTCTTCAATTCCGATGCAATTTCTGTGTTTCATCGTCAATAAGAAGGTCCAAGGGATACAGTAAACCTGACGTGAAGCATCGGAATTTATAACTAGTGTCACAGGAAAGGTTCAAAACATAGTAAGAAGAGTCAGTCTTCTTGTACTTAAGTCGTCATTGTGCCTTTTGTATTTAATTCCGAAGCTATTTCTGTGTTTCATCGTCAATAAGAAGGACCAAGGGATACAGTAAACCTGGAGTGAAGCATCGGAATCTATAACTAGTGTCACAGGGATGGTTCAAAACATAGACAGTAAGAAGAGTCAGTCTTCTTATACTTAAGTCGGCATTGTGCCTTTTGTATTTAATTCCGATTCAATTTCTGTGTTTCATCGTCAATAAGGTGGTCAGAGGGATACAGTAATCCTGAAGTGAAGCATCGGAATCTATAACTAGTGTCACAGGAATGGTTCAAAACATAGTCAGTAAGAATAGTAAGTCTTCTTGCACTAAAGTCATCATTGTGCATATTCTATTTGATTCTTATGCAATTTCTGTGTATCATCGTCAATAAGAAGGTCCAAGGGATACAGTAAACCTGGAGTGAAGCATCGGAATCTATAACTAGTGTCACAGGAATGGTTCAAATCAGAGACAGTAAGAAGAGTCAGACTTCTTTTACTTAAGTTTGTATTGTGCCTTTCGTATTTAATTCCGATGTAATTTCTGTGTTTCACCGCAATAAGAAGGTCAGAGGGATACATTAAACCTGAAGTGAAGCATCGGAATCCATAACTAGTGTCACAAGAATGGTTCAGAACATAGTCAGTAAGAAGAGTCAGTCTTCTTGTACTTAAGACGGCATTGTGCCTTTTGTATTTAATTCCGATGCAATTTCTGTGTTTCATCGTCTATAAGAAGGTCCAAGGGATACAGTAAACCTGGAGTGAAGCATCGGAATCTATAACTAGTGTCTCAGGAATGGTTCTAAACATAGTCAGTAAGAAGAGTCGGTCTTCTTGTCCTTATGTCGGCATTGTGCCTTTTGTATTTAATTCCGATGCAATTTCTGTGTTTCATCGGCAATAAGGTCAGAGGGATGCAGTAAACCTGAAAAGAAGAATCGGAATCTATAACTAGTGTCACAGGAATGGTTCAAAACATAGACAGTAGGAAGAGTCAGTCTTCTGGTACTTAAGTCGGCACTGTGCCTTTTGTGTTTAAATCCGATGCAATTTCTGTGTTTCATCGTCAATTAGAAGGTCCAAGGTATACAGTAAACCTGAAGTGAAGCATCGGACTCTATAACTAGTGTCACAGGAATGGTTCAAAACATAGTCAGTGAGAAGAGTCAGTCTTCTTGTACTTAAGTCAGCATTGTGCCTTTTCTATTTCATTCCGATGCAATTTCTGTGTATCACCGTCAATAAGAAGGTCCAAGAGATACAGTAAACCTGGAGTGAAGCATCGGAATCTATAACTAGTGTCACAGGAATGGTTCAAATCATAGACAGTAAGACGAGTCAGTCTTCGTGTACTTAAGTCTTCATTTCGCTTTTTGTATTTAATTCCGATGCAATTTCTGTGCTTCATCGTCAATAAGAAGGTCCAAGGGATACAGTAAACCTGAAGTGAATCATCGGAATCTATAACTAGTGTCACAGGAATGATTCAAAACATAGTCAGTAAGAAGAGTCAGTCTTCTTGTACTTAAGTCTTAATTGTGCCTTTTCTATTAAATTCCGATGCAATATCTGTGTTTCATCGTCAATAAGATGGTCCAAGGGATACAGTAAACCTGAAGTGATGCATCGGAATCTACAACTAGTGTCACAGGAATGATTCAAAACATAGACAGTTAGAAGAGTCAGTTTTCTTGTACTTAAGTCGGCATTGTGCCATTTCTATTTAATTCCGATGCCATTTCTGTGTTTCATCGTCAATAAGAAGGTCAGAGGGATAGAGTAAACCTGAAGTGAAGCATCGGAATCTATAACTAGTGTCACAGGAATGGTTCAAAACATAGTCAGTAAGAAGAGTAAGTCTTCTTGTACTTAAGTTGGCATTGTGCCTTTCGTATTTAATTCCGATGCAATTTCTGTGTTTCACCGGCAATAAGAAGGTCAGAGGGATACAGGATACCTAAAGTGAAGCATCGGAATCTATAACTAGTGTCACAGGAATGGTTCACATGTAGACAGTAAGAAGAGTCAGTCTTCATGTACTTAAGTCGGCATTGTGCATTTTGTATTTAGTTCCGATGCAATTTCTGTGTTTCATCGTCAATAGGAAGGTCAGAGGGATACAGTAAACCTGAAGTGAAGCATCGGAATCTATAACTATTGTCACAGGAATGGTTCAAAACATAGTCAGTAAGAAGAGTCAGTCTTCTGGTCCTTAAGTCAGCATTGTGCCTCTTGTATTTAATTCCGATGCAATTTCTGTGTCTCAATGTCAATAAGAAGGTCCAACGGATACAGTAAACCTGAAGTGAAGCATCGGAATCCATAACTACCGTCACGGGAATGGTTCAAATTATAGACAGTATGAAGAATCAGTCTTCTTGTACTTAAGTCGGCATTGTACCTTTTGTAATTAATACCGATGCAATTTCTGTGATTCATCGTCAATTCGACGGCCCAAGGGATACAGTAAACATTAAGTGAAGCATCGGACTCTATAAATAGTGTCACAGAAAAGGTTCAAAACATAGCCAGTAGAAGAGTCAGGCTTCTTGTACATAAGTCGGCATTGTTTCTTTTGTATTTAATTCCGATGCAATTTCTGTGTTTCATCGTCCATAAGAAGGTCCAAGGGAAACAGTAAACCTCAAGTGAAGCATCGGAATCTATAACTAGTGTCACAGGAATGGTTCATAACATAGTCAGTAAGAAGAGATAGTCTTCTTGTCCTTAAGTCGGCATTGTGCCTTTTGAATTTAATTCCGACAAATTTCTGTGTTTCATCGGCAATACGGTCAGAGGGATACAGTAAACCTGAAGTGAAGCATCGGAATCTATAACTAGTGACACAGGAATTGTTCAAAACATAGACAGTAGGAAGAGTCAGTCTTCTCGTACTTAAGTCGGCATTGTGCCTTTTGTATTTCATTCCGATGCAATTTCTGTGTTTCATCGTCAATAAGAAGGACAAGGTATACAGTAAACCTGAAGTGAAGCATTGGAATCTATAACAAGTGTCACAGGAATGGTTCAAAACGTAGTCAGCAAGTAGAGTCAGTCTTCTTGTACTTAAGTCGGCATTGTGCCTTTTCTATTTAATTCCGATGCAATTTCTGTGTATCATCAACAATAGGAAGGTCCAAGGGATACAGTAAACCTGGAGTGAAGCATCGGAATCTATAACTAGTGTCACAGGAATGGTTCAAAACATAGACAGTAAGAAGAGTCAGTCTTGTTGTACTTAAGTCGACATTGTGCCTTTTCTATTTAATTCCGATGCAATTTCTGTGTTTCATCGTCAATAAGAAGGTCAGAGGGATACAACAAACCTGAAGTGAAGCATCGGAATCTATAACTAGTGTCACAGGAATGGTTGAAACATAGTCAGTAAGAACAGTCAGTCTTCTTGTTCTTAAGTCGTCATTGTGCCTTTTGTATTTAATTCCGACGCAATTTCTGTGTTTCATCGTCAATAAGATGTTCCAAGGGATGGAGTAAACCTGGAGTGTAGCATGGGAATCTATAACTAGTGTCACAGGAATTGTTCAAAACATAGACAGTAAGAAGAGTCAGTCTTCGTGTACTCATGTCGGCATTTCGCCTTTTGTATTTAATTCCGATGCAATTTCTGTGTTTCATCGTCAATAAGAAGGTCCGAGGGATACAGTAAACCTGAAGTGAAGCTTTCGAATCTGTAACTAGTGTCACAGGAATGGTTCACAACATAGTCTGTAAGAAGAGTCAGTCTTCTTGCACTTCAGTCTTAATTGTGCCTTTTCTATTTAATTCCGATGCAATTTCTGTGTTTCATCGTAAATAAGAAGGTCACAGGGATACAGTAAACCAGAGGTGAAGCATCGGAATCTATAACTAGTGTCACAGGAATGTTTCAAAACATAGACAGTAGGAAGTGTCAGTCTTCTTGTACTTAAGTCGGCATTGTGCCTTTCCTATTTAATTCCGATGCAATTTCTGTGTTTCGTCGCCAATAAGAAGGTGCAAAGGATACGGTAAACCTGAAGTTAAGCATCGGAAGCTATAAGTAATGTCACAGGAATGGTTCAAAACATAGACAGTAAGAAGAGTCAGTCTTCTTGTCCTTAAGTCGGCATTGTGCATTTTGTATTTAATTCTGATGCAATTTCTGTGTTTCATCGTCAATAAATAGGTCCAAGGGATACAGTGAACCTGAAGTGAAGCATCGGAAAGTTCAACTAGTGCCAAACGAATGGTTCAAAACAAAGAAACTAAGAAGAGTCAGACTTCTTGTACTTAAGTCGGCATTGTGCCTTTTCTATTTAATTCCGATGCAATTTCTGTGTTTCATCGTCAATAAGAAGGTCAGAGGGGTATAGTAAACCTGAAGTGAACCATCGGAATCTATAACTAGTGTCACAGGAATCGTTCAAAACGTAGTCAGTAAGAAGAGTCTGTCTCTTTGTACTTAAGTTGGCATTGTGCATTTCGTATTTAATTCCGATACAATATCTGTGTTTCACCGCCAATAAGAAGGTCAAAGGGATACAGGAATCATGAAGGGAAGCATCGGAATCTATAACTAGTGTCACAGGAATGGTCCAAACATAGACAGTAAGAAGAGTCAGTCTTCTTGACCTTAAGTCGGTATTGTGCCTCTTGTATTTAATTCCGATGCAATTTCTGTGTCTCATCGTGAATAAGAAGGTCAGAGGGGTACAGTAAACCTGAAGTGAAGCATCGGAATCTATAACTAGTGTCACAGGAATGGTTCATACATAGTCAGTAAGAACAGTCAGTCTTCTTGTTCTTAAGTCGGCATTGTGCCTTTTGTACTTAATTCCGACGCAATTTCTGTGTTTCATCGTCAATAAGATGGTCCAAGGGATGGAGTAAACCTGGAGTGTAGCATGGGAATCTATAACTAGTGTCACAGGAATGGTTCAAAGCATAGACAGTAAGAAGAGTCAGTCTTCGTGTACTCATGTCGGCATTTCGCCTTTTGTATTTAATTCCGATGCAATTTCTGTGTTTCATCTTCAATAAGAGGGTCCTAGGGATACACTAAACCTGAAGTAAAGCATTGGAATATATAACTAGTGTCACAGGAATGGTTCAAACATAGTCAGTAAGAACTGTCAGTCTTCTTGTATTTAAGTCGGCATTGTGCCTTTTGTATTTAATTCCGATGCAATTTCTGTGTTTCATCATCAATAAGAAGGTCCCAGGTATACAGTAAACCTGAAGTGAAGCATCGGAATCTATAACAAGTGTCACAGGAATGGTTCAAAGCATAGTCAGTAAGAAGAGTCAGTCTTCTTGTATTGAAGTCGGCACTGTGCCTTTTGTATTTAATGCCGATGCGATTTCTGTGTTTCATCGTCAATAAGAAGGTCCAAGGTATACGATAAACCTGAAGTGAAGCATCGGAATCTATAACTAGTGTCACAGGAATGGTTCAAAACGTAGTCAGTAAGAAGAGTCAGTCTTCTTGTACTTAAGTCGGCATTGTGCTTTTCTATTTAATTCCGATGCAATTTCTGTGTTTCATCGTCAACAAGAAGGTCCAAGGGATACAGTAAACCTGGAGTGAAGCATCGGAATCTATAACTAATGTCACAGAAATGGTTCAAAACATAGACAGTAACAAGAGTCAGTCTTCTTGTACTTAAGTCGACATTGTGCCTTTTCTATTTAATTCCGATGCAATTTCTGTGTTTCATCGTCAATAAGAAGGTCAGAGGGATACAATAAACCTGAAGTGAAACATCGGAATCTATAACTAGTGTCACAGGAATGGTTCAAACATAGTCAGTATGAACAGTCAGTCTTCTTGTCCTTAAGTCGGCTTTGTACCTTTTGTATTTAATTCCGACGCAATTTCTGTGTTTCATCGTCAATAAGAAGGTCCAAGGGATAGAGTAAACCAGGAGTGTAGCATGGGAACTATATCTAGTGTCACAGGAATGGTTCAAAACATACACAGTAAGAAGAGTCAGTCTTCG
Source organism: Schistocerca piceifrons (assembly GCF_021461385.2). NCBI lineage: Eukaryota > Metazoa > Arthropoda > Insecta > Orthoptera > Acrididae > Schistocerca > Schistocerca piceifrons. Next base: position 2,889,006 of record NW_025727724.1, on the reverse strand, counting down.
TGTACTCATGTCGGCATTTCGCCTTTTGTATTTAATTCCGATGCAATTTCTGTGTTTCATCGTCAATAAGAAGGTCCAAGGGATACAGTAAACCTGAAGTGAAGCATTGGAATCTATAACTAGAGTCACAGGAATGGTTCAAAGCATAGTCAGTAAGAAGAGTCAGTCTTCTTGCACGTAAGTCTTCATTGTGCCTTTTCTATTTAATTCCGTCGCAATTTCTGTGTTTCATCGTAAATAAGAAGGTCACAGGGATACAGTAAACCGGAGGTGAAGCATCGGAATCTATAACTAGTGTCACAGGAATGGTTCAAAACATAGACAGTAGGAGGAGTCAGTCTTCTTGTACTTAAGTCGGCATTGTGCCTTTTCTATTTAATTCCGATGCAATTTCTGTGTTTCGTCGCCAATAAGAAGGTGCAAGATATACAGTAAACCTGAAGTTAAGCATCGGAATCTATAAGTAATGTCACAGGAATGGTTCAAAACATAGACAGTAAGAAGAGTCAGTCTTCATGTCCTTAAGTCGGCATTGTGCCTTGTGTATTTAATTCTGATGCAATTTCTGTGTTTCATCGTCAATAAGAAGGTCCAAGGGATACAGTGAACCTGAAATGAAGCATCGGAATGTACAACTAGTGTCACAGGAATGGTTCAAAACATAGACACTAAGAAGAGTCAGCCTTTTTGTACGTAAGTCGGCATTGTGCCTTTTCTACTTAATTCCGATGCAATTTCTGTGTTTCATCGTCAATAAGAAGGTGAGAGAGGTACAGCAAACCTGAAGTGAAGCATCGGAATCCATAACTAGTGTCACTGGAATCGTTCAAAACATAGTCAGTAAGAAGAGTCTGTCTTCTTGTACTTAACTTGGCATTGTGCATTTCGTATCTAATTCCGATACAATTTCTGTGTTTCACCGGCAATAAGAAGGTCAAAGTTATACAGGAAACCTGAAGTGACGCATCGGAATCTATAACTAGTGTCACAGGAATGGTCCAAACATAGACAGTAAGAAGAGTCAGTCTTCTTGACCTTAAGTCGGCATTGTGCCTCTTGTATTTAATTCCGATGCAATTTCTGTGATTCATCGTCAATAAGAGGTTCCAAGGGATACTGTAAACCTGGAGTGAAGCATCGGAATCTATAACTAGTGTCACAGTAATGGTTCAAAACATAGACAGTAAGAAGAGTCAGACGTCTAGTACTTAAGTCGGCATTGTGCCTTTTGGATTTATTTCCGATGCAATTTCTGTGTTTCATCGTCAATAAGAATGCCCAAGGGATACAGTAAACCTGAAGTGAAGCATCGGACTCTATAACTAGTGTCACAGAAGAGGTTCAAAACATAGACAGTAGAAGAGTCAGTCTTCTTGTACTTAAGTCGGCATTGTGCCTTTTGTATTTAATTCCGATGCAATTTCTGTGTTTCATCGTCAATAGGAAGGTCAGAGGGAATCAGTAAACCTCAAGTGAAGCATCGGAATCTCTAACTAGTGTCACAGGAATGGTTCAAAACATAGTCAGTAAGAAGAGTCAGTCTTCTTGTCCTTAAGTCGGCATTGTGCCTTTTGTATTTAATTCCGATGCAAGTTCTGAGTTTCATCGGCAATACGGTCAGAGGGATACAGTAAACCTGAAGTGAAGCATCGGAATCTATAACTAGTGTCACAGGAATAGTTCAAAACGTAGACAGTAGGAAGAGTCAGTCTTCTTGTACTTAAGTCGGCATTGTGCATTTTGTATTTAATTCCGATGCAATTTCTGTGTTTCATCGTCAATAAGAAGGTCCAAGGGATACAGTAAACCTGGAGTGAAGCATCGGAATCTATAACTAGTGTCACAGGAATGGTTCAAAACATAGTTAGTAAGAAGAGTCAGTCTTCTTGTACTTAAGCCGGCATTGTGCCTTTTCTATTTAATTCCGATGCAATTTCTGTGTTTCATCGTCAATAAGAAGGTTCAAGGGATACAGTAAACCTGGAGTGAAGCATCGGAATCTATAACTAGTGTCACAGGAATGGTTCAAAACATAGACAGTAAGAAGAGTCAATCTTCTTGTCCTTAAGTCGGCATTGTGCCTTTTGTATTTAATTCTGATGCAATTTCTGTGTTTCATCGTCAATAAGAAGGTCCAAGTGGTACAGTGAACCAGAAGTGAAGCATCGGAATGTACAACTAGTGTCACAGGAATGGTTCAAAACATAGACAGTAAGAAGAAACAGCCTTCTTGTACTTAAGTCGGCATTGTGCCTTTTCTATTTAATTCCGATGCAATTTCTGTGTTTCATCGTCAATAAAAAGGTCAGAGGGATACAGTAAACCTTAAGTGAAGCATCGGAATCTATAACTAGTGTCACAGGAATCGTTCAATACATAGTCAGTAAGAAGAGTCAGTCTTCTTGTACATAAGTTGGCATTGTGCCTTTCGTATCTAATTCCGATACAATTTCTGTGTTTCACCGGCAATATGAAGGTCAAAGGGATACAGGAAACCTGAAGTGAAGCATCGGAATCTATAACTAGTGTCACAGGAATGGTTCAAACATAGACAGTAAGAAGAGTCAGTCTTCTTGTCCTTAAGTTGGCATTGTGCCTCTTGTATTTAATTCTGATGCAATTTCTGTGTTTCATCGTCAATAAGAAGGTCCAAGGGATACAGTGAACCTGAAGTGAAGCATCGGAATGTACAACTAGTGTCAGAGGAATGGTTCAAAACATAGACACTAAAAAGAGTCAGCCTTCTTGTACTTAAGTCGGCATTGTGCCTTTTCTTTTTAATTCCGATGCAATTTCTGTGTTTCAACGTCAATAAGAAGGTGAGAGGGGTACAGCAAACCTGAAGTGAAGCATCGGAATCCATAACTAGTGTCACTGGAATCGTTCAAAACATAGTCAGTAAGAAGAGTCAGTCTTCTTGCACGTAAGTCTTCATTGTGCCTTTTCTATTAAATTCCGTCGCAATTTCTGTGTTTCATCGTAAATAAGAAGGTCACAGGGATACAGTAAACCGGAGGTGAAGCATCGGAATCTATAACTAGTGTCACAGGAATGGTTCAAAACATAGACAGTGGGAAGAGTCAGTCTTCTTGTACTTAAGTCGGCATTGTGCCTTTTCTATTTAATTCCGATGCAATTTCTGTGTTTCGTCGCCAATAAGAAGGTGCAAGATATACAGTAAACCTGAAGTTAAGCATCGGAATCTATAAGTAATGTCACAGGAATGGTTCAAAACATAGACAGTAAGAAGAGTCAGTCTTCATGTCCTTAAGTCGGCATTGTGCCTTTTGTATTTAATTCTGATGCAATTTTGTGTTTCATCGTCAATAAGAAGGTCCAAGGGATACAGTGAACCTGAAGTGAAGCATCGGAATTTACAACTAGTGTCACAGGAATGGTTCAAAACATAGACACTAAGAAGAGTCAGCCTTCTTGTACGTAAGTCGGCATTGTGCCTTTTCTATTTAATTCCGATGCAATTTCTGTGTTTCATCGTCAATAAGAAGGTCCAAGGGATACAGTAAACCTGAAGTGAAGCATCGGAATCTATAACTAGTGTCACTGGAATGGTTCAAAACATAGACAGTAAGAAGAGTCAGTCTTCTTGTACTTAAGTCGGCATTGTGCCTTTTGTAATTATTTCCGATGCAATTTATGTGATTCATCTTCAATAGGAATGCCCAAGGGATACAGTAAACCTGAAGTGAAGCATCGGACCCTATAACTAGTGTCACAGAAAAGGTTCAAAACATAGACAGTAGAAGAGTCAGTCTTCTTGTACTTAAGTCGGCATTAAGCCTTTTGTATTTAATTCCGATGCAATTTCTGTGTTTCATCGTCAATAGGACGGTCAGAGGGAATCAGTAAACCTGGAGTGAAGCATCGGAATCTATAACTAGTGTCACAGGAATGGTTCAAAACATAGTCAGTAAGAAGAGTCAGTCTTCTTGTCCTTAAGTCCGCATTGTGCCTTTTGTATTTAATTCCGATGCAAGTTCTGAGTTTCATCGGCAATACGGTCAGAGGGATACAGTAAACCTGAAGTGAAGCATCGGAATCTATAACTAGTGTCACAGGAATAGTTCAAAACGTAGACAGTAGGAAGAGTCAGTCTTCTTGTACTTAAGTCGGCATTGTGCATTTTGTATTTAATTCCGATGCAATTTCTGTGTTTCATCATCAATAAGAAGGTCCCAGGTATACAGTAAACCTGAAGTGAAGCATCGGAATCTATAACAAGTGTCACAGGAATGGTTCAAAGCATAGTCAGTAAGAAGAGTCAGTCTTCTTGTATTGAAGTCGGCACTGTGCCTTTTGTATTTAATTCCGATGCGATTTCTGTGTTTCATTGTCAACAAGATTTCCAAGGGATACAGTAAACCTGGAGTGAAGCATCGGAATCTATAACTAATGTCACAGAAATGGTTCAAAACATAGACAGTAACAAGAGACTGTCTTCTTGTACTTAAGTCGACATTGTGCCTTTTCTATTTAATTCCGATGCAATTTCTGTGTTTCATCGTCAATAAGAAGGTCAGAGGGATACAATAAACCTGAAGTGAAACATCGGAATCTATAACTAGTGTCACAGGAATGGTTCAAACATAGTCAGTATGAACAGTCAGTCTTCTTGTCCGTAAGTCGGCTTTGTACCTTTTGTATTTAATTCCGACGCAATTTCTGTGTTTCATCGTCAATAAGAAGGTCCAAGGGATAGAGTAAACCAGGAGTGTAGCATGGGAACCATATCTAGTGTCACAGGAATGGTTCAAAACATAGACAGTAAGAAGAGTCAGTCTTCGTGTACTCATGTCGGCATTTCGCCTTTTGTATTTACTTCCGATGCAATTTCTGTGTTTCATCGTCAATAAGAAGGTCAAAGGGATACAGTAAACCTGAAGTGAAGCATTGGAATCTATAACTAGAGTCACAGGAATGGTTCAAAGCATAGTCAGTAAGAAGAGTCAGTCTTCTTGCACGTAAGTCTTCATTGTGCCTTTTCTATTTAATTCCGTCGCAATTTCTGTGTTTCATCGTAAATAAGAAGGTCACAGGGATACAGTAAACCGGAGGTGAAGCATCGGAATCTATAACTAGTGTCACAGGAATGGTTCAAAACATAGACAGTAGGAGGAGTCAGTCTTCTTGTACTTAAGTCGGCATTGTGCCTTTTCTATTTAATTCCGATGCAATTTCTGTGTTTCGTCGCCAATAAGAAGGTGCAAGACATACAGTAAACCTGAAGTTAAGCATCGGAATCTATAAGTAATGTCACAGGAATGGTTCAAAACATAGACAGTAAGAAGAGTCAGTCTTCATGTCCTTAAGTCGGCATTGTGCCTTGTGTATTTAATTCTGATGCAATTTCTGTGTTTCATCGTCAATAAGAAGGTCCAAGGGATACAGTGAACCTGAAATGAAGCATCGGAATGTACAACTAGTGTCACAGGAATGGTTCAAAACATAGACACTAAGAAGAGTCAGCCTTCTTGTACTTAACTTGGCATTGTGCATTTCGTATCTAATTCCGATACAATTTCTGTGTTTCACCGGCAATAAGAAGGTCAAAGTTATACAGGAAACCTGAAGTGACGCATCGGAATCTATAACTAGTGTCACAGGAATGGTCCAAACATAGACAGTAAGAAGAGTCAGTCTTCTTGACCTTAAGTCGGCATTGTGCTTCTTGTATTTAATTCCGATGCAATTTCTGTGATTCATCGTCAATAAGAGGTTCCAAGGGATACTGTAAACCTGGAGTGAAGCATCGTAATCTATAACTAGTGTCACAGTAATGGTTCAAAACATAGACAGTAAGAAGAGTCAGACGTCTAGTACTTAAGTCGGCATTGTGCCTTTTGGATTTATTTCCGATGCAATTTCTGTGTTTCATCGTCAATAAGAATGCCCAAGGGATACAGTAAACCTGAAGTGAAGCATCGGACTCTATAACTAGTGTCACAGAAGAGGTTCAAAACATAGACAGTAGAAGAGTCAGTCTTCTTGTACTTAAGTCGGCATTGTGCCTTTTGTATTTAATTCCGATGCAATTTCTGTGTTTCATCGTCAATAGGAAGGTCAGAGGGAATCAGTAAACCTCAAGTGAAGCATCGGAATCTATAACTAGTGTCACAGGAATGGTTCAAAACATAGTCAGTAAGAAGAGTCAGTCTTCTTGTCCTTAAGTCGGCATTGTGCCTTTTGTATTTAATTCCGATGCAAGTTCTGAGTTTCATCGGCAATACGGTCAGAGGGATACAGTAAACCTGAAGTGAAGCATCGGAATCTATAACTAGTGTCACAGGAATAGTTCAAAACGTAGACAGTAGGAAGAGTCAGTCTTCTTGTACTTAAGTCGGCATTGTGCATTTTGTATTTAATTCCGATGCAATTTCTGTGTTTCATCGTCAATAAGAAGGTCCAAGGGATACAGTAAACCTGGAGTGAAGCATCGGAATCTATAACTAGTGTCACAGGAATGGTTCAAAACATAGTTAGTAAGAAGAGTCAGTCTTCTTGTACTTAAGCCGGCATTGTGCCTTTTCTATTTAATTCCGATGCAATTTCTGTGTTTCATCGTCAATAAGAAGGTTCAAGGGATACAGTAAACCTGGAGTGAAGCATCGGAATCTATAACTAGTGTCACAGGAATGGTTCAAAACATAGACAGTAAGAAGAGTCAGTCTTCTTGTCCTTAAGTCGGCATTGTGCCTTTTGTATTTAATTCTGATGCAATTTCTGTGTTTCATCGTCAATAAGAAGGTCCAAGGGGTACAGTGAACCAGAAGTGAAGCATCGGAATGTACAACTACTGTCACAGGAATGGTTCAAAACATAGACAGTAAGAAGAAACAGCCTTCTTGTACTTAAGTCGGCATTGTGCCTTTTCTATTTAATTCCGATGCAATTTCTGTGTTTCATCGTCAATAAAAAGGTCAGAGGGATACAGTAAACCTTAAGTGAAGCATCGGAATCTATAACTAGTGTCACAGGAATCGATCAATACATAGTCAGTAAGAAGAGTCAGTCTTCTTGTACATAAGTTTGCATTGTGCCTTTCGTATCTAATTCCGATACAATTTCTGTGTTTCACCGGCAATATGAAGGTCAAAGGGATACAGGAAACCTGAAGTGAAGCATCGGAATCTATAACTAGTGTCACAGGAATGGTTCAAACATAGACAGTAAGAAGAGTCAGTCTTCTTGTCCTTAAGTTGGCATTGTGCCTTTTCTATTTAATTCCGATGCAATTTCTGTGTTTCATCGTCACTAAGAAGGTGAGAGGGGTACAGCAAACCTGAAGTGAAGCATCGGAATCCATAACTAGTGTCACTGGAATCGTTCAAAACATAGTCAGTAAGAAGAGTCAGTCTTCTTGCACGTAAGTCTTCATTGTGCCTTTTCTATTAAATTCCGTCGCAATTTCTGTGTTTCATCGTAAATAAGAAGGTCACAGGGATACAGATAACCGGAGGTGAAGCATCGGAATCTATAACTAGTGTCACAGGAATGGTTCAAAACATAGACAGTAGGAAGAGTCAGTCTTCTTGTACTTAAGTCGGCATTGTGCCTTTTCTATTTAATTCCGATGCAATTTCTGTGTTTCGTCGCCAATAAGAAGGTGCAAGATATACAGTAAACCTGAAGTTAAGCATCGGAATCTATAAGTAATGTCACAGGAATGGTTCAAAACATAGACAGTAAGAAGAGTCAGTCTTCATGTCCTTAAGTCGGCATTGTGCCTTTTGTATTTAATTCTGATGCAATTTCTGTGTTTCATCGTCAATAAGAAGGTCCAAGGGATACAGTGAACCTGAAGTGAAGCATCGGAATTTACAACTAGTGTCACAGGAATGGTTCAAAACATAGACACTAAGAAGAGTCAGCCTTCTTGTACGTAAGTCGGCATTGTGCCTTTTCTATTTAATTCCGATGCAATTTCTGTGTTTCATCGTCAATAAGAAGGTGAGAGGGGTACAGCAAACCTGAAGTGAAGCATCGGAATCCATAACTAGTGTCACTGGAATCGTTCAAAACATAGTCAGTAAGAAGAGTCTGTCTTCTTGTACTTAAGGTGGCATTGTGCATTTCGTATTTAATTCCGATACAATTTCTGTGTTTCACCGGCAATAAGAAGGTCAAAGTTATACAGGAAACCTGAAGTGACGCATCGGAATCTATAACTAGTGTCACAGGAATGGTCCAAACATAGACAGTAAGAAGAGTCAGACGTCTAGTACTTAAGTCGGCATGGTGCCTTTTGGATTTGTTTCCGATGCAATTTCTGTGTTTCATCGTCAATAAGAAGGTCCAAGGGATACAGTAAACCTGAAGTGAAGCATCGGAATCTATAACTAGTGTCACTGGAATGGTTCAAAATATAGACAGTAAGAAGAGTCAGTCTTCTTGTACTTAAGTCGGCATTGTGCCTTTTGTAATTATTTCCGATGCAATTTATGTGATTCATCTTCAATAGGAATGCCCAAGGGATACAGTAAACCTGAAGTGAAGCATCGGACTCTATAACTAGTGTCACAGAAAAGGTTCAAAACATAGACAGTAGAAGAGTCAGTCTTCTTGTACTTAAGTCGTCATTGTGCCTTTTGTATTTAATTCCGATGCAATTTCTGTGTTTCATCGTCAATAGGAAGGTCAGAGGGAATCAGTAAACCTCAAGTGAAGCATCGGAATCTATAACTAGTGTCACAGGAATGGTTCAAAACATAGTCAGTAAGAAGAGTCAGTCTTCTTGTCCTTAAGTCGGCATTGTGCCTTTTGTATTTAATTCCGATGCAAGTTCTGAGTTTCATCGGCAATACGGTCAGAGGGATACAGTAAACCTGAAGTGGAGCATCGGAATCTATAACTAGTGTCACAGGAATAGTTCAAAACGTAGACAGTAGGAAGAGTCAGTCTTCTTGTACTTAAGTCGGCATTGTGCATTTTGTATTTAATTCCGATGCAATTTCTGTGTTTCATCATCAATAAGAAGATCCCAGGTATACAGTAAACCTGAAGTGAAGCATCGGAATCTATAACAAGTGTCACAGGAATGGTTCAAAGCATAGTCAGTAAGAAGAGTCAGTCTTCTTGTATTGAAGTCGGCACTGTGCCTTTTGTATTTAATTCCGATGCGATTTCTGTGTTTCATCGTCAATAAGAAGGTCCAAGGTATACGATAAACCTGAAGTGAAGCATCGGAATCTATAACTAGTGTCACAGGAATGGTTCAAAACGTAGTCAGTAAGAAGAGTCAGTCTTCTTGTACTTAAGTCGGCATTGTGCTTTTCTATTTAATTCCGATGCAATTTCTGTGTTTCATCGTCAACAAGAAGGTCCAAGGGATACAGTAAACCTGGAGTGAAGCATCGGAATCTATAACTAATGTCACAGAAATGGTTCAAAACATAGACAGTAACAAGAGTCAGTCTTCTCGTACTTAAGTCGACATTGTGCCTTTTCTATTTAATTCCGATGCAATTTCTGTGTTTCATCGTCAATAAGAAGGTCAGAGGGATACAATAAACCTGAAGTGAAACATCGGAATCTATAACTAGTGTCACAGGAATGGTTCAAACATAGTCAGTATGAACAGTCAGTCTACTTGTCCTTAAGTCGGCTTTGTACCTTTTGTATTTAATTCCGACGCAATTTCTGTGTTTCATCGTCAATAAGAAGGTCCAAGGGATAGAGTAAACCAGGAGTGTAGCATGGGAACTATATCTAGTGTCACAGGAATGGTTCAAAACATAGACAGTAAGAAGAGTCAGTCTTCGTGTACTCATGTCGGCATTTCGCCTTTTGTATTTAATTCCGATGCAATTTCTGTGTTTCATCGTTAATAAGAAGGTCCAAGGGATACAGTAAACCTGAAGTGAAGCATTGGAATCTATAACTAGAGTCACAGGAATGGTTCAAAGCATAGTCAGTAAGAAGAGTCAGTCTTCTTGCACGTAAGTCTTCATTGTGCCTTTTCTATTTAATTCCGTCGCAATTTCTGTGTTTCATCGTAAATAAGAAGGTCACAGGGATACAGTAAACCGGAGGTGAAGCATCGGAATCTATAACTAGTGTCACAGGAATGGTTCAAAACATAGACAGTAGGAAGAGTCAGTCTTCTTGTACTTAAGTCGGCATTGTGCCTTGTGTATTTAATTCTGATGCAATTTCTGTGTTTCATCGTCAATAAGAAGGTCCAAGGGATACAGTGAACCTGAAATGAAGCATCGGAATGTACAACTAGTGTCACAGGAATGGTTCAAAACATAGACACTAAGAAGAGTCAGCCTTCTTGTACGTAAGTCGGCATTGTGCCTTTTCTATTTAATTCCGATGCAAATTCTGTGTTTCATCGTCAATAAGAAGGTGAGAGAGGTACAGCAAACCTGAAGTGAAGCATCGGAATCCATAACTAGTGTCACAGGAATGGTCCAAACATAGACAGTAAGAAGAGTCAGTCTTCTTGACCTTAAGTCGGCATTGTCCCTCTTGTATTTAATTCCGATGCAATTTCTGTGATTCATCGTCAATAAGAGGTTCCAAGGGATACTGTAAACCTGGAGTGAAGCATCGGAATCTATAACTAGTGTCACAGTAATGGTTCAAAACATAGACAATAAGAAGAGTCAGACGTCTAGTACTTAAGTCGGCATTGTGCCTTTTGGATTTATTTCCGATGCAATTTCTGTGTTTCATCGTCAATAAGAATGCCCAAGGGATACAGTAAACCTGAAGTGAAGCATCGGACTCTATAACTAGTGTCACAGAAGAGGTTCAAAACATAGACAGTAGAAGAGTCAGTCTTCTTGTACTTAAGTCGGCATTGTGCCTTTTGTATTTAATTCCGATGCAATTTCTGTGTTTCATCGTCAATAGGAAGGTCAGAGGGAATCAGTAAACCTCAAGTGAAGCATCGGAATCTATAACTAGTGTCACAGGAATGGTTCAAAACATAGTCAGTAAGAAGAGTCAGTCTTCTTGTCCTTAAGTCGGCATTGTGCCTTTTGTATTTAATTCCGATGCAAGTTCTGAGTTTCATCGCCAATACGGTCAGAGGGATACAGTAAACCTGAAGTGAAGCATCGGAATCTATAACTAGTGTCACAGGAATTGTTCAAAACGTAGACAGTAGGAAGAGTCAGTCTTCTTGTACTTAAGTCGGCATTGTGCATTTTGTATTTAATTCCGATGCAATTTCTGTGTTTCATCGTCAATAAGAAGGTCCAAGGGATACAGTAAACCTGGAGTGAAGCATCGGAATCTATAACTAGTGTCACAGGAATGGTTCAAAACATAGTTAGTAAGAAGAGTCAGTCTTCTTGTTCTTAAGCCGGCATTGTGCCTTTTCTATTTAATTCCGATGCAATTTCTGTGTTTCATCGTCAATAAGAAGGTTCAAGGGATACAGTAAACCTGGAGTGAAGCATCGGAATCTATAACTAGTGTCACAGGAATGGTTCAAAACATAGACAGTAAGAAGAGTCAGTCTTCTTGTCCTTAAGTCGGCATTGTGCCTTTTGTATTTAATTCTGATGCAATTTCTGTGTTTCATCGTCAATAAGAAGGTCCAAGGGGTACAGTGAACCAGAAGTGAAGCATCGGAATGTACAACTAGTGTCACAGGAATGGTTCAAAACATAGACAGTAAGAAGAAACAGCCTTCTTGTACTTAAGTCGGCATTGTGCCTTTTCTATTTAATTCCGATGCAATTTCTGTGTTTCATCGTCAATAAAAAGGTCAGAGGGATACAGTAAACCTTAAGTGAAGCATCGGAATCTATAACTAGTGTCACAGGAATCGTTCAATACATAGTCAGTAAGAAGAGTCAGTCTTCTTGTACATAAGTCGGCATTGTGCCTTTCGTATCTAATTCCGATACAATTTCTGTGTTTCACCGGCAATATGAAGGTCAAAGGGATACAGGAAACCTGAAGTGAAGCATCGGAATCTATAACTAGTGTCACAGGAATGGTTCAAACATAGACAGTAAGAAGAGTCAGTCTTCTTGTCCTTAAGTTGGCACTGTGCCTCTTGTATTTAATTCTGATGCAATTTCTGTGTTTCATCGTCAATAAGAAGGTCCAAGGGATACAGTGAACCTGAAGTGAAGCATCGGATTGTACAACTAGTGTCAGAGGAATGGTTCAAAACATAGACACTAAGAAGAGTCAGCCTTCTTGTACGTAAGTCGGCATTGTGCCTTTTCTTTCTAATTCCGATGCAATTTCTGTGTTTCATCGTCAATAAGAAGGTGAGAGGGGTACAGCAAACCTGAAGTGAAGCATCGGAATCCAAAACTAGTGTCACTGGAATCGTTCAAAACATAGTCAGTAAGAAGAGTCAGTCTTCTTGCACGTAAGTCTTCATTGTGCCTTTTCTATTAAATTCCGTCGCAATTTCTGTGTTTCATCGTAAATAAGAAGGTCACAGGGATACAGTAAACCGGAGGTGAAGCATCGGAATCTATAACTAGTGTCACAGGAATGGTTCAAAACATAGACAGTAGGAAGAGTCAGTCTTCTTGTACTTAAGTCGGCATTGTGCATTTTCTATTTAATTCCGATGCAATTTCTGTGTTTCGTCGCCAATAAGAAGGTGCAAGATATACAGTAAACCTGAAGTTAAGCATCGGAATCTATAAGTAATGTCACAGGAATGGTTCAAAACATAGACAGTAAGAAGAGTCAGTCTTCATGTCCTTAAGTCGGCATTGTGCCTTTTGTATTTAATTCTGATGCAATTTCTGTGTTTCATCGTCAATAAGAAGGTCCAAGGGATACAGTGAACCTGAAGTGAAGCATCGGAATTTACAACTAGTGTCACAGGAATGGTTCAAAACATAGACACTAAGAAGAGTCAGCCTTCTTGTACGTAAGTCGGCATTGTGCCTTTTCTATTTAATTCCGATGCAATTTCTGTGTTTCATCGTCAATAAGAAGGTGAGAGGGGTACAGCAAACCTGAAGTGAAGCATCGGAATCCATAACTAGTGTCACTGGAATCGTTCAAAACATAGTCAGTAAGAAGAGTCTGTCTTCTTGTACTTAAGTTGGCATTGTGCATTTCGTATTTAATTCCGATACAATTTCTGTGTTTCACCGTCAATAAGAAGGTCAAAGTTATACAGCAAACCTGAAGTGAAGCATCGGAATCTATAACTAGTGTCACAGGAATGGTCCAAACATAGACAGTAAGAAGAGTCAGTCTTCTTGACCTTAAGTCGGCATTGTGCCTCTTGTATTTATTTCCGATGCAATTTCTGTGTTTCATCGTCAATAAGAGGTTCCAAGGGATACTGTAAACCTGGAGTGAAGCATCGGAATCTATAACTAGTGTCACAGTAATGGTTCAAAACATAGACAGTAAGAAGAGTCAGACGTCTAGTACTTAAGTCGGCATGGTGCCTTTTGGATTTATTTCCGATGCAATTTCTGTGTTTCATCGTCAATAAGAAGGTCCAAGGGATACAGTAAACCTGAAGTGAAGCATCGGAATCTATAACTAGTGTCACTGGAATGGTTCAAAATATAGACAGTAAGAAGAGTCAGTCTTCTTGTACTTAAGTCGGCATTGTGCCTTTTGTAATTATTTCCGATGCAATTTATGTGATTCATCTTCAATAGGAATGCCCAAGGGATACAGTAAACCTGAAGTGAAGCATCGGACTCTATAACTAGTGTCACAGAAAAGGTTCAAAACATAGACAGTAGAAGAGTCAGTCTTCTTGTACTTAAGTCGGCATTGTGCCTTTTGTATTTAATTCCGATGCAATATCTGTGTTTCATCGTCAATAGGAAGGTCAGAGGGAATCAGTAAACCTCAAGTGAAGCATCGGAATCTATAACTAGTGTCACAGGAATGGTTCAAAACATAGTCAGTAAGAAGAGTCAGTCTTCTTGTCCTTAAGTCGGCTTTGTGCCTTTTGTATTTAATTCCGATGCAAGTTCTGAGTTTCATCGGCAATACGGTCAGAGGGATACAGTAAACCTGAAGTGAAGCATCGGAATCTATAACTAGTGTCACAGGAATAGTTCAAAACGTAGACAGTAGGAAGAGTCGGTCTTCTTGTACTTAAGTCGGCATTGTGCATTTTGTATTTAATTCCGATGCAATTTCTGTGTTTCATCGTCAATAAGAAGGTTCAAGGGATACAGTAAACCTGGAGTGAAGCATCGGAATCTATAACTAGTGTCACAGGAATGGTTCAAAACATAGACAGTAAGAAGAGTCAGTCTTCTTGTCCTTAAGTCGGCATTGTGCCTTTTGTATTTAATTCTGATGCAATTTCTGTGTTTCATCGTCAATAAGAAGGTCCAAGGGGTACAGTGAACCTGAAGTGAAGCATCGGAATGTACAACTAGTGTCACAGGAATGGTTCAAAACATAGACAGTAAGAAGAAACAGCCTTCTTGTACTTAAATCGGCATTGTGCCTTTTCTACTTAATTCCGATGCAATTTCTGTGTTTCATCGTCAATAAGAAGGTCAGAGGCATACAGTAAACCTTAAGTGAAGCATCGGAATCTATAACTAGTGTCACAGGAATCGTTCAATACATAGTCAGTAAGAAGAGTCAGTCTTCTTGTACATAAGTGGGCATTGTGCCTTTCGTATCTAATTCCGATACAATTTCTGTGTTTCACCGGCAATATGAAGGTCAAAGGGATACAGGAAACCTGAAGTGAAGCATCGGAATCTATAACTAGTGTCACAGGAATGGTTCAAACATAGACAGTAAGAAGAGTAAGTCTTCTTGTCCTTAAGTTGGCATTGTGCCTCTTGTATTTAATTCCGACGCAAATTATGTGTTTCATCGTCAATAAGAGGATCCAAGGGATACTGTAAACCTGGAGTGAGCATCGGAATCTATAACTAGTGTCACAGTAATGGTTTAAAACATAGACAGTAAGAAGAGTCAGACGTCTTGTACTTAAGTCGGCATTGTGCCTTTTGGATTTATTTCCGATGCAATTTCTGTGTTTCATCGTCAATAAGAAGCTCCAAGGGATACAGTAAACCTGAAGTGAAGCATCGGAATCTATAACTAGTGTCACAGGAATGGTTCAAAGCATAGTCAGTAAGAAGAGTCAGTCTTCTTGTACTTAAGACGGCATTGTGACTTTTCTATTTAATTCCGATGCAATTTCTGTGTTTCATCGTCAATAAGAAGACCAGAGGGGTACAGTAAACCTGAAGTGAAGCATCGGAATCTATAACTAGTATCACAGGAATGATTCAAAACATAGACAGTAAGAAGAGTCAGTCTTCGAGTACTGAAGTCGGCATTTGACTTTTGTATTTAATTCCGATGCAATTTCTGTGTTTCATCGTCAATAAGATGGTCTAAGGGATACAGTAAACCTTCAGTGAAGCATCGGAAGCTATAACTAGTGTCACAGGATTGGTTCAAAACATAGACAGAAAGAAGAGTCAGTCTTCTTGTACTTAAGTCGGCATTGTGCCTTTTGTATCTTATTCCGATGCAATTTCTGTGTTTCATCATCAATAAGAAGGTGAGAGGGATACAGTAATCCTAAAGTGAAGCTTCGGAATCTATAACTAGTGTCACAGGAATGGTTCAAAACATAGTCAGTAAGAAGAGTCAACCTTCTTGTACTTAAGTTGGCATTGTGCATTTCGTATTTAATTCCGATGCAATATCTGTGTTTCACCGGCATTAAGAAGGCCCAAGGGATACAGTAAACCTGAAGTGAAGCATCGGACTCTATAAATAGTGTCACAGAAAAGGTTCAAAACATAGACAGTAGAAGAGTCAGACTTCTTGTACTTAAGTCGGCATTGTTCCTTTTGTATTTAATTCCGATGCAATTTCTGTGTTTCATCGTCAATAAGAAGGTCCAAGGGAAACAGTAAACCTCAAGTGAAACATCGGAATCTATAACTACTGTCACAGGAATGGTTCAAAACATAGTCAGTAAGAAGAGTCAGTCTTCTCCTCCTTAAGTCGTCTTGGTGCCTTTTGTATTTAATTCCGATGCAATTTCTGAGTTTCATCGGCAATACGGTCAGAGGGATACAGTAAACCTGAAGCATCGGAATCTATAACTAGTGTCACAGGAATAGTTCAAAACATAGACAGTAGGAAGAGTCAGTCTTCGTGTACTAAAGTCGGCATTTCGACTTTTGTATTTAATTCCGATGCAATTTCGGTGCTTCATCGTCAATAAGAAGGTCTGAGGGATACAGTATACCAGATGTGAAGCATCGGAATGTACAACTAGTGTCACAGAAATGGTTCAAAACATAGACAGTAGAAGAGTCAGTCTTCTTGTACTTCAGTCGGCATTGTGCTTTTGTATTTAATTCCGATGCAATTTCTGTGTTTCATCGTCAATAGGAAGGTCAGAGGGAAACAGTAAACCTGAAGTGAAGCATCGGAATCTATAACTAGTGTCACAGGATTGGTTCAAAACATAGTCAGTATGAAGAGTGAGTCTTCTTGTCCTTAAGTCGGCATTGTGCCTTTTGTATTTAATTCCGATGCAATTTCTGTGTTTCATCGTCAATAAGATGGTCAGTGGGATACAGTAAACCTGAAGTGAAGCATCGGAATCCAAAACTAGTGTCACAGGTATGATTCAAAATGTAGACAGTAGGAAGAGTCAGTCTTCTTGTACATAAGTCGGCATTGTGCCTTTTGTATTTAAATCCGATGCAATTTCTGTGTTTCATCGTGAATAAGAAGGTCCAAGGTATACAGTAAACCTGAAGTGAAGCATCGGAATGTATAACTAGTGTCACAGGAATGGTTCAAAACATAGTCCGTAAGAAGAGTCAGTCTTCTTGTACTTAAGACAGCATTGTGACTTTTCTATTTAATTCCGATGCAATTTCTGTGTTTCATCGTCAACAAGAAGGTCCAAGGATACAGTAAACCTGGAGTGAAGCATCGGAATCTAAAACTAGTGTCACAGGAATGGTTCAAACATAGACAGTAAGAGGAGTCAGTCTTCTTGTACTTAAGTCGGCATTGTGCCTTTTCTATTTAATTCCGATGCAATTTCTGTGTTTCGTCGTCAAATGGAAGGTCAGAGGGATACAATAAACCAGAAGTGAAACTTCGGAATCTATAACTAGTGTCACAGGAATGGTTCAAAGCATAGTCAGTAAGAACAGTCAGTCTTCTTGTAATTAAGTCGGCATTGTGCCTTTTGTATTTAATTCCGATGCAATTTCTGTGTTTCTTCGTCAATGAGAAGGTCCAAGGGATACAGTAAACCTGGAGTGTAGCATCGGAATCTATAACTTGTGTCACAGGAATGGTTCAAAACATAGACAGTAAGAAGAGTCAGTCTTCGTGTACTAAAGTCGGCATTTCGCCTTTTGTATTTAATTCCGATGCAATTTCGGTGCTTCATCGTCAATAAGAAGGTCTGAGGGATACAGTGAACCTGAAGTGAAGCATCGGAATGTACAACTAGTGTCATAGGAAAGGTTCAAAACATAGACAGTAAGAAGAAACAGCCTTCTTGTACTTAAGTCGGCATTGTGCCTTTTCTATTTAATTCCGATGCAATTTCTGTGTTTCATCGTCAATAAGAAGGTCAGAGGGATACAGTAAACCTGAAGTGAAGCATCGGAATCTATAACTAGTGTCACAGGAATGGTTCAAAACATAGTCCGTAAGAAGAGACAGTCTTCTTGTACATAAGTTGGAATTGTGCCTTTCGTATCTAATTCCGATACAATTTCTGTGTTTCACCGGCAATATGAGGGTCAAAGGGATACAGGAAACCTGAAGTGAAGCTTCGGAATCTATAACTAGTGTCACAGGAATCGTTCAAACATAGACAGTAAGAAGAGTCAGTCTTCTTGTCCTTAAGTTGGCATTGTGCCTCTTGTATTTAATTCTGACGCAAATTCTGTGTTTCATCGTCAATAAGAGGGTCCTAGGGATACTGTAAACCTGGAGTGAAGCATCGGAATCTATAACTAGTGTCACAGTAATGGTTCAAAACATAGACAGTAAGAAGAGTCAGACGTCTTGTACTTAAGTCGGCATTGTGCCTTTTGGATTTATTTCCGATGCAATTTCTGTGTTTCATCGTCAATAAGAAGGTCCAAGGGATACAGTAAACCTGAAGTAAAGCATCGGAATCTATAACTAGTGTCACTGGAATGGTTCAAAATATAGACAGTAAGAAGAGTCAGTCTTCTTGTACTTAAGTCGGCATTGTGCCTTTTGTTATTAATTCCGATGCAATTTCTGTGATTCATCGTCAATAAGAAGGCCCAAGGGATACAGTAAACCTGAAGTGAAGCATCGGACTCTATAACTAGTGTCACAGAAATGGTTCAAAACATAGACAGTAGAAGAGTCAGTCTTCTTGTACTTAAGTCGGCATTGTGCCTTTTGTATTTAATTCCGATGCAATTTCTGTGTTTCATCGTCAATAGGAAAGTCAGAGGGAAACGGTAAACCTGAAGTGAAGCATCGGAATCTATAACTAGTGTCACAGGAATGGTTTAAAACATAGTCAGTATGAAGAGTGAGTCTTCTTGTCCTTAAGTCGGCATTGTGCCTTTTGTATTTAATTCCGATGCAATTTCTTTGTTTCATCGTCAATAAGCAGGTCAGTGGGATACAGTAAACCTGAAGTGAAGCATCGGAATCCAAAACTAGTGTCACAGGAATGATTCCAAATGTATACAGTAGGAAGAGTCAGTCTTCTTGTACATAAGTCGGCATTGTGCCTTTTGTATTTAAATCCGATGCAATTTCTGTGTTTCATCGCCAATACGAAGGTCCAAGGTATACAGTAAACCTGAAGTGAAGCATCGGAATCTATAACTAGTGTCACAGGAATGGTTCAAAACATAGTCCGTAAGAAGAGTCAGTCTTCTTGTACTTAAGACGGCATTGTGACTTTTCTATTTAATTCCGATGCAATTTCTGTGTTTCATCGTCAATAAGAAGGTCCAAGGGATACAGTAAACCTGGAGTGAAGCATCGGAATCTAAAACTAGTGTCACAGGAATGGTTCAAACATAGACAGTAAGAGGAGTCAGTCTTCTTGTACTTAAGTCGGCATTGTGCCTTTTCTATTTAATTCCGATGCAATTTCTGTGTTTCGTCGTCAAATGGAAGGTCAGAGGTATAAAATAAACCTGAAGTGAAGCTTCGGAATCTATAACTAGTGTCACAGGAATGGTTCAAAGCGTAGTCAGTAAGAACAGTCAGTCTTCTTGTCCTTAAGTCGGCATTGTGCCTTTTGTATTTAATTCCGATGCAATTTCTGTGTTTCATCATCAATAAGAAGGTCAGAGGGATACAGTAATTCTGAATTGAAGCATCGGAATCTGTAACTAGTGTCACAGGAGTGGTTCAAAACATAGTCAGTAAGAATAGTCAATCTTCTTGTACTTAAGTTGACATTGTGCATTTCGTATTTAATTCCGATGCAATTTCTGTGTTTCACCGGCAATAAGAAGGTCAGAGGGATGCAGGAAACCTGAAGTGAAGCATCGGATTCTATAACTAGTGTCATAGGAATGGTTCAAACATAGACAGTAAGAAGAGCCAGTCTTCTTGTACTTAAGTCGGCATTGTGCCTTTTGTATTTAATTCCGATGCAATTTCTGTTTTTCATCGTCAATAGGAAGGTCAGAGGGAAACGGTAAACCTAAAGTGAAGCATCGGAATCTATAACTAGTGTCACAGGAATGGTTCAAAATTAAGTCAGTAAGAAGAGTCAATCTTCTTGTCCTTAAGTCGGCATTGTGCCTCTTGTATTTACTTCCAATGCCATTTCTGTGTTTCATCGTCAATGAGAAGGTCCAAGGGATACTGTAAACCTGGAGTGAAGCATCGGAATCTATAACTAGTGTCACAGTAATGGTTCAAAACATAGACAGTAAGAAGAGTCAGACGTCTTGTACTTAAGTCGGCATTGTGCCTTTTGGATTTATTTCCGATGCAATTTCTGTGTTTCATCGTCAATAAGAAGGTCCAAGGGATACAGTAAACCTGAAGTAAAGCATCGGAATCTATAAGTAGTGTCACTGGAATGGTTCAAAGTATAGACAGTAAGAAGAGTCAGTCTTCTTGTACTTAAGTCGGCATTGTGCCTTTTGTTATTAATTCCGATGCAATTTCTGTGATTCATCGTCAATAAGAAGGCCCAAGGGATACAGTAAACCTGAAGTGAAGCATCGGACTCTATAACTAGTGTCACAGAAATGGTTCAAATCATAGACAGTAGAAGAGTCAGTCTTCTTGTACTTAAGTCGGCATTGTGCCTTTTGTATTTAATTCCGATGCAATTTCTGTGTCTCATCGTCAATAGGAAAGTCAGAGGGAAACGGTAAACCTGAAGTGAAGCATCGGAATCTATAACTAGTGTCACAGGAATGGTTTAAAACATAGTCAGTATGAAGAGTGAGTCTTCTTGTCCTTAAGCCGGCATTGTGCCTTTTGTATTTAATTCCGATGCAATTTCTTTGTTTCATCGTCAATAAGCAGGTCAGTGGGATACAGTAAACCTGAAGTGAAGCATCGGAATCCAAAACTAGTGTCACAGGAATGATTCCAAATGTATACAGTAGGAAGAGTCAGTCTTCTTGTACATAAGTCGGCATTGTGCCTTTTGTATTTAAATCCGATGCAATTTCTGTGTTTCATCGCCAATAAGAAGGTCCAAGGTATACAGTAAACCTGAAGTGAAGCATCGGAATCTATAACTAGTGTCACAGGAATGGTTCAAAACATAGTCCGTAAGAAGAGTCAGTCTTCTTGTACTTAAGACGGCATTGTGACTTTTCTATTTAATTCCGATGCAATTTCTGTGTTTCATCGTCAATAAGAAGGTCCAAGGGATACAGTAAACCTGGAGTGAAGCATCGGAATCTAAAACTAGTGTCACAGGAATGGTTCAAACATAGACAGTAAGAGGAGTCAGTCTTCTTGTACTTAAGTCGGCATTGTGCCTTTTCTATTTAATTCCGATGCAATTTCTGTGTTTCGTCGTCAAATGGAAGGTCAGAGGTATAAAATAAACCTGAAGTGAAGCTTCGGAATCTATAACTAGTGTCACAGGAATGGTTCAAAGCGTAGTCAGTAAGAACAGTCAGTCTTCTTGTCCTTAAGTCGGCATTGTGCCTTTTGTATTTAATTCCGATGCAATTTCTGTGTTTCATCGTCAATGAGAAGGTCCAAGGGATACAGTAAACCTGGAGTGTAGCATCGGAATCTATAACTTGTGTCACAGGAATGGTTCTAAACATAGACAGTAAGAAGAGTCAGTCTTCGTGTACTTTAGTCGGCATTTGCCTTTTGTATTTAATTCCGACGCAATTTCTGTGTTTCATCGTCAATAAGATGGTCTAAGGTATACAGTAAACCTGAAGTGAAGCATCGGAATCTATAACTAGTGTCACAGGAATGGTTCAAAACATAGACAGTAAGAAGAGTCAGTCTTCTTGTACTTAAGTCGACATTGTGCCTTTTGTATCTTATTCCGATGCAATTTCTATGTTTCATCATCAATAAGAAGGTCAGAGGGATACAGTAATCCTGAATTGAAGCATCGGAATCTGTAACTAGTGTCACAGGAGTGGTTCAAAACATAGTCAGTAAGAATAGTCAATCTTCTTGTACTTAAGTTGACATTGTGCATTTCGTATTTAATTCCGATGCAATTTCTGTGTTTCACCGGCAATAAGAAGGTCAGAGGGATGCAGGAAACCTGAAGTGAAGCATCGGATTCTATAACTAGTGTCATAGGAATGGTTCAAACATAGACAGTAAGAAGAGCCAGTCTTCTTGTACTTAAGTCGGCATTGTGCCTTTTGTATTTAATTCCGATGCAATTTCTGTTTTTCATCGTCAATGAGAAGGTCCAAGGGATACTGTAAACCTGGAGTGAAGCATCGGAATCTATAACTAGTGTCACAGTAATGGTTCAAAACATAGACAGTAAGAAGAGTCAGACGTCTTGTAAAGATGTCGGCATTGTGCCTTTTGTATTTAATTCCGATGCAATTTCTGAGTTTCATCGGCAATACGGTCAGAGGGATACAGTAAACCTGAAGAGAAGCATCGGAATCTATAACTAGTGTCACAGGAATAGTTCAAAACATAGACAGTAGGAAGAGTCATTCTTCTTGTACTTAAGTCGGCATTGTGCATTTTGTATTTAATTCCGATGCAATTTCTGTGTTTCATCGTCAATAAGAAGGCCCATGGTATACAGTAAACCTGAAGTGAAGCATCGGAATCTATAACAAGTGTCACAGGAATGGTTCAAAACATAGTCAGTAAGAAGAGTCAGTCTTCTTGTAGTTAAGTCGGCACTGTGCCTTTTGTATTTAATTCCGATGCAATATCTGTGTTTCATCGTCAATAAGAAGGTCAGAGGGATACAGTAAACCTGAAGTGAAGCATCGGAATCTATAACTAGTATCACTGGAAACGTTCAAAACATAGTCAGCAAGAAGAGTCAGTCTTCTTGTACATAAGTTGGCATTGTGCCTTTCGTATCTAATTCCGATACAATTTCTGTGTTTCACCGGCAATATGAAGGTCAAAGGGATACAGGAAACCTGAAGTGAAGCATCGGAATCTATAACTAGTGTCACAGGAATGGTTCAAACATAGACAGTAAGAAGAGTCAGTCTTCTTGTACTTAAGTCTTCATTGAGCCTTTTCTATTTAATTCCGATGCAATTTCTATGTTTCATCGTCAATAAGAAGGTCCAAGGGATACAGTAAACCTGGAGTGAAGCATCGGAATCTATAACTAGTGTCAATGGAATGGTTCACAACATAGACAGTAAGAAGAGTCAGTCATCTTGTACTTAAATCGGCATTGCGCCATTTGTATATAATTCCGATGCAATTTCTGTGTTTCATCGTCAATAAGAAGGTCTGAGGGATACAGTATACCAGATGTGAAGCATCGGAATCTATAGCTAGTGTCACAGAAATGGTTCAAATCATAGTCAGTAAGAAGAGTCAGTCTTATTGTCCTTAAGTCGGCATTGTGCCTTTTGTATTTAATTCTGATGCAATATCTGTGTTTCATCGTCAATAAGAAGGTCCAAGGGGTACAGTGAAATTGAAGTGAAGCATCGGAATGTACAACTAGTGTCATAGGAATGGTTCAAAACATAGACAGTAAGAAGAAACAGCCTTCTTGTACTTAAGTCGGCATTGTGCCTTTTCTATTTAATTCCGATGCAATTTCTGTGTTTCATCTTCAATAAGAAGGTCAGAGGGATACAGTAAACCTGAAGTGAAGCATCGGAATCTATAACTAGTGTCACAGGAATCGTTCAAAACATAGTCAGTAAGAAGAGTCAGTCTTCTTGTCCTTAAGTTGGCATTGTGCCTCTTGTATTTAATTCCGACGCAAATTCTGTGTTTCATCGTCAATCAGAGGGTCCAAGGGGTACTGTAAACCTGGAGTGAGAATCGGAATCTATAACTAGTGTCACAGTAATGGTTCAAAACGTAGACAGTAAGAAGAGTCAGACGTCTTGTACTTAAGTCGGCCTTGTGCCTTTTGGAATTATTTCCGATGCAATTTCTGTGTTTCATCGTCAATAAGAAGGTCCAAGGGATACAGTAAACCTGAAGTGAAGCATCGGAATCTATAACTAGTGTCACAGGAATGGTTCAAACACTGTCAGTAAGAAGAGTCAGTCTTCTTGTACTTAAGTCGGCATTGTGCCTTATGTATCTTATTCCGATTCAATTTCTGTGTTTCATCATCAATAAGAAGGTCAGAGGGATACAGTAATCCTAAAGTGAAGCATCGGAATCTATAACTAGTGTCACAGGAATGGTTCAAAACATAGACAGTAAGAAGAGTCAGTCTTCTTGTACTTATATCGACATTGTGCCTTTTCTATTTAATTCCGACGCAATTTCTGTGTTTCATCGTCAATAAGAAGGTCAGAGGGATACAATAAACCTGAAGTGAAGCATCGGAATCTATAACTAGTGTCACGGGAATGGTTCAAACATAGTCAGTAAGAACAGTCAGTCTTCTTCTCCTTAAGTCGGCATTGTGCCTTTTGGATTTATTTCCGATGCAATTTCTGTGTTTCATCGTCAATAAGAAGGTCCAAGGGATACAGTAAACCTGAAGTGAAGCATCGGAATCTATAACTAGTGTCACAGGAATGGTTCAAAACATAGTCAGTAAGAAGAGTCAGTCTTCTTGTACTTCAGTCTTCATTGTGCCTTTTCTATTTAATTCCGATGCAATTTCTATGTTTCATCGTCAATAAGAAGGTCCAAGGGATACAGTAAACCTGGAGTGAAGCATCGGAATCTATAACTAGTGTCACAGGATTGGTTCAAAACATAGTCCGTAAGAAGAGTCAGTCTTCTTGTACTTAAGACGGCATTGTGACTTTTCTATTTAATTCCGATGCAATTTCTGTGTTTCATCGTCAATAAGAAGGTCCAAGGGATACAGTAAACCTGGAGTGAAGCATCGGAATCTAAAACTAGTGTCACAGGAATGGTTCAAACATAGACAGTAAGAGGAGTCAGTCTTCTTGTACTTAAGTCGGCATTGTGCCTTTTCTATTTAATTCCGATGCAATTTCTGTGTTTCGTCGTCAAATGAATGGTCAGAGGGATACAATAAACCTGAAGTGAAGCTTCGGAATCTATAACTAGTGTCACAGGAATGGTTCAGAGCATAGTCAGTAAGAACAGTCAGTCTTCTTGTCCTTAAGTCGGCATTGTGCCTTTTGTATTTAATTCCGATGCAATATCTGTGTTTCATCGTCAATGAGAATGTCCAAGGGATACAGTAAACCTGGAGAGTAGCATCGGTATCTATAACTTGTGTCACAGGTATGGTTCAAAACATAGACAGTAAGAAGAGTCAGTCTTCGTGTACTTTAGTCGGCATTTGCCTTTTGTATTTAATTCCGACGCAATTTCTGTGTTTCATCGTCAATAAGATGGTCTAAGGGATACAGTAAACCTGAAGTGAAGCATCGGAATCTATAACTAGTGTCACAGGAATGGTTGAAAACATAGACAGTAAGAAGAGTCAGTCTTCTTGTACTTAAGTCGGCATTGTGCCTTTTGTATCTTATTCCGATGCAATTTCTATGTTTCATCATTGATAAGAAGGTCAGAGGGATACAGTAATCCTGAATTGAAGCATCGGAATCTGTAACTAGTGTCACAGGAATGCTTCAAAACATAGTCAGTAAGAAGAGTCAATCTTCTTGTACTTAAGTTGGCATTGTGCATTTCGTATTTAATTCCGATGCAATTTCTGTGTTTCACCGGCAATAAGAAGGTCAGAGGGATGCAGGAAACCTGATTGAAGCATCGGATTCTATAACAAGTGTCACAGGAATGGTTCAAACATAGACAGTAAGAAGAGTCAGTCTTCTTGTATTTAAGTCGGCATTGTGCCTTTTGAATTTAATTCCGATGCAATTTCTGTTTATCAACGTCAATAGGAAGGTCAGAGGGAAACGGTAAACCTAAAGTGAAGCATCGGAATTTATAACTAGTGTCACAGGAATGGTTCAAAATCACAGTCAGTAAGAAGAGTCAATCTTCTTGTCCTTAAGTCGGCATTGTGCCTCTTGTATTTAATTCCGACGCAAATTCTGTGTTTCATCGTCAATAAGAGGTTCCAAGGGATTCTGTAAACCTGGAGTGAAGCATCGGAATCTATAACTAGCGTCACAGGAATGGTTCAAAGCATAGCCAGTATGAAGAGTGAGTCTTCTTGTCCTTAAGTCGGCATTGTGCCTTTTGTATTTAATTCCGATGCAATTTCTGTGTTTCATCGTCAATAAGAAGGTCAGTGGGATACAGTAAACCTGAAGTGAAGCATCGGAATCTACAACTAGTGTCACAGGAATGGTTCAAACATAGACAGTAAGAGCAGTCAGTCTTCTTGTACTTAAGTCGGCATTGTGCCTTTTCTATTTAATTCCGATGCAATTTCTGTGTTTCGTCGTCAAATGGAAGATCAGAGGGATACAATAAACCTGAAGTGAAGCTTCGGAATCTATAACTAGTGTCACAGGAATGGTTCAAAGCATAGTCAGTAAGAACAGTCAGTCTTCTTGTCCTTAAGTCGGCATTGTGACTTTTGTATTTAATTCCGATGCAATTTCTGTGTTTCATCGTCAATGAGAAGGTCCAAGGGATACATTAAACCTGATGTGAAGCATCGGAATCTATAACTAGTGTCACAGGAATGGTTCAAAACATAGACAGTAAGAAGAGTCAGTCTTCTTGTACTTAAGTTGGCATTGTGCATTTCGTATTTAATTCCGATGCAATTTCTGTGTTTCACCGGCAATAAGAAGGTCAGAGGGATGCTGGAAACCTGAAGTGAAGCATCGGAATCTATAACTAGTGTCAGAGGAATAGTTCAAAACATAGTCAGTAATAAGAGTCAGTCTTCTTGTACATAAGTTGGCAATGTGCCTTTCGTATCTAATTCCGATACAATTTCTATGTTTCACCGGCAATATGAAGGTCAAAGGGATACAGGAAACCTGAAGTGAAGCATCGGAATCTATAACTAGTGTCACAGGTATGGTTCAAACATAGACAGTAAGAAGAGTCAGTCTTCTTGTCCTTAAGTTGGCATTGTGCCTCTTGTATTTAATTCCGACACAAATTCGGTGTTTCATCGTCAATAAGAGGTTCCAAGGGATTCTGTAAACCTGGAGTGAAGCATCGGAATCTATAACTAGTGTCACAGTAATGGTTCAAAACATAGACAGTAAGAAGAGTCAGACGTCTTGTACTTAAGTCGGCATTGTGCCTTTTGGATTTATTTCCGATGCAATTTCTGTGTTTCATCGTCAATAAGAAGGTCCAAGGGATACAGTAAACCTGAAGTGAAGCATCGGAATCTATAACTAGTGTCACTGGAATGGTTCAAAATATAGACAGTAAGAAGAGTCAGTCTTCTTGTACTTAAGTCGGCATTGTGCCTTTTGATATTAATTCCGATGCAAATTCTGTGATTCATTGTCAATAAGAAGGCCCAAGGGATACAGTAAACCTGAAGTGAAGCATCGGACTCTATAACTAGTGTCACAGGAATGGTTCAAAGCATAGTCAGTAAGAACAGTCAGTCTTCTTGTCCTTAAGTCGGCATTGTGACTTTTGTATTTAATTCCGATGCAATTTCTGTGTTTCATCGTCAATGAGAAGGTCCAAGGGATACAGTAAACCAGCAGAGTAGCATCGGAATCTATAACTTGTGTCACAGGAATGGTTCAAAACATAGACAGTAAGAAGAGTCAGTCTTCGTGTACTTTAGTCGGCATTTGCCTTTTGTATTTAATTCCGACGCAATTTCCGTGTTTCATCGTCAATAAGATGGTCTAAGGGATACATTAAACCTGATGTGAAGCATCGGAATCTATAACTAGTGTCACAGGAATGGTTCAAAACATAGACAGTAAGAAGAGTCAGTCTTCTTGTACTTAAGCCGGCATTGTGCATTTTGTATTTAATTCCGATGCAATTTCTGTGTTTCATCGTCAATAAGAAGGTACAAGGTATACAGTAAACTTGAATTGAAGCATCGGAATCTATAACTAGTGTCACAGGAATGGTTCAAAACATAGTTAGTAAGAAGAGTCAGTCTTCTTGTACTTAAGTCGACATTGTGCCTTTTCTATTTAATTCCGATGCAATTTCTGTGTATCATCGTCAATAAGAAGGTCCAAGGGATACAGTAAACCTAGAGTGAAGTATCGGAATCTATAACTAGTGTCACAGGAATGGTTCAAAACATAGACAGTAAGAAGAGTCAGTCTACTTGTACTTAAGTCGGCATTGTGCCTTTTGTATCTTATTCCGATGCAATTTCTATGTTTCATCATCAATAAGAAGGTCAGAGGGATACAGTAATACTGAATTGAAGCATCGGAATCTGTAACTAGTGTCACAGGAGTGGTTCAAAACATAGTCAGTAAGAAGAGTCAATCTTCTTGTACTTAAGTTGGCATTGTGCATTTCGTATTTAATTCCGAAGCAATTTCTGTGTTTCACCGGCAATAAGAAAGTCAGAGGGATGCAGGAAACCTGAAGTGAAGCATCGGATTCAATAACTAGTGCCACAGGAATGGTTCAAACGTAGACAGTAAGACGAGTCAGTCTTCTTGTACTTAAGTCGGCATTGTGCCTTTTGTATTTAATTCCGATGCAATTTCTGTTTTCCATCGTCAATAGGAAGGTCAGAGGGAAACGGTAAGCCTGAAGTGAAGCATCGGAATCTATAACTAGTGTCACAGGAATGGTTCAAAATCACAGTCAGTAAGAAGAGTCAATCTTCTTGTCCTTAAGTCGGCATTGTGCCTCTTGTATTTAATTCCGATGCAATTTCTGTGTTTCATCGTGAATGAGAAGGTCCAAGGGATACTGTAAACCTGGAGTGAAGCATCGGAATCTATAACTAATGTCACAGTAATGGTTCAAAACATAGACAGTAAGAAGAGTCAGACGTCTTGTAGTGATGTCGGCATTGTGCCTTTTGTATTTATTTCCGATGCAATTTCTGAGTTTCATCGGCAATACGGTCAGAGGGATTCAATAAACCTGAAGTGAAGCATCGGAATCTATAACTAGTGTCACAGGAATGGTTCAAACATAGTCAGTAAGAACAGTCAGTCTTCTTGTCCTTAAGTCGGCATTGTGCCTTATGTATTTAATTCCGATGCAATTTCTGTGTTTCATCGTCAATGAGAAGGTCCAAGGGATACAGTAAACCAGCAGAGAAGCATCGGAATCTATAACTTGTGTCACAGGAATGGTTCAAAACATAGACAGTAAGAAGAGTCAGTCTTCGTGTACTTTAGTCGGCATTTGCCTTTTGTATTTAATTCCGACGCAATTTCTGTGTTTCATCGTCAATAAGATGGTCTAAGGGATACATTAAACCTGATGTGAAGCATCGGAATCTATAACTAGTGTCACAGGAATGGTTCAAAACATAGACAGTAAGAAGAGTCAGTCTTCTTGTACTTAAGCCGGCATTGTGCCTTTTCTATTTAATTCCGATGCAATTTCTGTGTTTCATCGTCAATAAGAAGGTCCAAGGGATGCAGTAAACCTGGAGTGAAACATCGGAATCTATAACTAGTGTCACAGGAATGGTTCAAAACATAGTCAGTAAGAAGAGTCAGTCTTCTTCTCCTTAAGTCGGCATTGTGCCTTTTGTATTATTTCCGATGCAATTTCTGAGTTTCATCGGCAATACGGTCAGAGGGATACAGTAAACATGAAGTGAAGCATCGGAATCTATAACTAGTGTCACATGAATAGTTCAAAACATAGACAGTAGGAAGAGTCAGTCTTCTTGTACTTAAGTCGGCATTGTGCATTTTGTATTTAATTCCGATGCAATTTCTGTGTTTCATCGTCAATAATAAGGTACAAGGTATACAGTAAACTTGAATTGAAGCATCGGAATCTATAACTAGTGTCACAGGAATGGTTCAAAACATAGTTAGTAAGAAGAGTCAGTCTTCTTGTACTTAAGTCGACATTGTGCCTTTTCTATTTAATTCCGATGCAATTTCTGTGTATCATCGTCAATAAGAAGGTCCAAGGGATACAGTAAACCTAGAGTGAAGTATCGGAATCTATAACTAGTGTCACAGGAATGGTTCAAAACATAGACAGTAAGAAGAGTCAGTCTACTTGTACTTATGTCGGCATTGTGCCTTTTGTATCTTATTCCGATGCAATTTCTATGTTTCATCATCAATAAGAAGGTCAGAGGGATACAGTAATACTGAATTGAAGCATCGGAATCTGTAACTAGTGTCACAGGAGTGGTTCAAAACATAGTCAGTAAGAAGAGTCAATCTTCTTGTACTTAAGTTGGCATTGTGCATTTCGTATTTAATTCCGATGCAATTTCTGTGTTTCACCGGCAATAAGAAAGTCAGAGGGATGCAGGAAACCTGAAGTGAAGCATCGGATTCAATAACTAGTGTCACAGGAATGGTTCAAACGTAGACAGTAAGAAGAGTCAGTCTTCTTGTACTTAAGTCGGCATTGTGCCTTTTGTATTTAATTCCGATGCAATTTCTGTTTTCCATCGTCAATAGGAAGGTCAGAGGGAAACGGTAAACCTGAAGTGAAGCATCGGAATCTATAACTAGTGTCACAGGAATGGTTCAAAATCACAGTCAGTAAGAAGAGTCAATCTTCTTGTCCTTAAGTCGGCATTGTGCCTCTTGTATTTAATTCCGATGCAATTTCTGTGTTTCATCGTCAATGAGAAGGTCCAAGGGATACTGTAAACCTGGAGTGAAGCATCGGAATCTATAACTAATGTCACAGTAATGGTTCAAAACAAAGACAGTAAGAAGAGTCAGACGTCTTGTAGTGATGTCGGCATTGTGCCTTTTGTATTTATTTCCGATGCAATTTCTGAGTTTCATCGGCAATACGGTCAGAGGGATTCAAAAACCTGAAGTGAAGCATCGGAATCTATAACTAGTGTCACAGGAATGGTTCAAACATAGTCAGTAAGAACAGTCAGTCTTCTTGTCCTTAAGTCGGCATTGTGCCTTTTGTATTTAATTCCGACGCAAATTCTGAGTTTCATCGTCAATACGAAGGTCCAAGGGATAGAGAAAACCTGGAGTGTAGCATGGGAATCTATAACTAGTGTCACATTAATGGTTCAAACATAGACAGTAAGAAGAGTCAGTCTTCGTGTACTAAAGTCAACATTTCACCATTTGTATTTAATTCCGATGCAATTTCGGTGTTTCATCGTCAATAAGATGGTCCAAGGGAAACAGTAAACCTGAAGTGAAACATTATAATCCATAACTAGTGTCACAGGAATGGTTCAATACATAGTCAGTAAGAAGTGTCAGTCTTCTTGTACTTAAGTCTTCATTGTACCTATTCTATTTAATTCCGATGCAATTTCTATGTTTCATCGTCAATAAGAAGGTCCAAGGTATACAGTAAACCTGGAGTGAAGCATCGGAATCTATAACTAGTGTCAATGGAATGGTTCACAACATAGACAGTAAGAAGAGTCAGTCTTCTTGTACTTAAGTCGGCATTGCGCCATTTGTATTTAATTCCGATGCAATTTCTGTGTTTCATCGTCAATAAGAAGGTCTGAGGGATACAGTATACCAGTTGTGAAGCATCGGAATCTATAGCTAGTGTCACAGGAATGGTTCAAAACATAGTCAGTAAGAAGAGTCAGTCTTCTTGTCCTTAAGTCGGCATTGTGCCTTTTGTATTTAATTCTGATGCAATATCTGTGTTTCATCGTCAATAAGAAGGTCCAAGGGGTACAGTGAACCTGAAGTGAAGCATCGGAATGTACAACTAGTGTCATAGGAATGGTTCAAAACATAGACAGTAAGAAGAAACAGCCATCTTGTACTTAAGTCGGCATTGTGCCTTTTCTATTTAATTCCGATGCAATTTCTGTGTTTCATCTTCAATAAGAAGGTCAGAGGGATTCAGTAAACCTGAAGTGAAGCATCGGAATCTATAACTAGTGTCACAGGAATCGTTCAAAACATAGTCAGTAAGAAGAGTCAGTCTTCTTGTACATAAGTTGGCATTGTACCTTTCGTATCTAATTCCGATACAATTTCTGTGTTTCACCGGCAATATGAACGTCAAAGGGATACAGGAAACCTGAAGTGAAGCATCGGAATCTATAACTAGTGTCACAGGAATGGTTCAAATCATAGACAGTAAGAAGAGTCAGTATTCTTGTACTTAAGTCGGCATTGCGCCTTTTGTATCTTATTCCGATGCAATTTCTGTGTTTCATCATCAATAAGAAGGTCAGAGGGATACAGTAATCCTAAAGTGAAGCATTGGAATCTATAACTAGTGTCACAGGAATGGTTCAAAACATAGTCAGTAAGAAGAGTCAATCTTCTTGTACTTAAGTTGGAATTGTGCATTCCGTATTTAATGCCGATGCAATTTCTGTGTTTCACCGGCATTAAGAAGGCCCAAGGGATACAGTAAACCTGAAGTGAAGCATCGAACTCTATAAATAGTGTCACAGAAAAGGTTCAATACATAGAAAGTAGAAGAGTCAGTCTTCTTGTACTTAAGTCGGCATTGTTTCTTTTGTATTTAATTCCGATGCAATTTCTGTGTTTCATCGTCAATAAGAAGGTCCAAGGGAACAGTAAACCTCAAGTGAAGCATCGGAATCTATTACTAGTGTCACAGGAATGGTTCAAAACATAGTCAGTAAGAAGAGTCAGTCTTCTTCTCCTTAAGTCGGCATTGTGCCTTTTGTATTTAATTCCGATGCAATTTCTGAGTTTCATCGGCAATACGGTCAGAGGGATACAGTAAACCTGAAGTGAAGCATCGGAATCTATAACTAGTGTCACAGGAATAGTTCAAAACATAGACAGTAGGAAGAGTCAGTCTTCTTGTACTTTAGTCGGCATTGTGCATTTTGTATTTAATTCCGATGCAATTTCTGTGTTTCATCGTCAATAAGAAGGCCCAAGGTATACATTAAACCTGAAGTGAAGCATCGGAATCTATAACAAGTGTCACAGGAATGGTTCAAAACATAGTCAGTAAGAAGAGTCAGTCTTCTTGTAGTTAAGTCGGCACTGTGCCTTTTGTATTTAATTCCGATGCAATGTCTGTGTTTCATCGTCAATAAGAAGGTCCGAGGTATACAGTAAACTTGAAGTGAAGCATCGGAATCTATAACTAGTGTCACAGGAATGGTTCAAAACATAGTTAGTAAGAAGAGTCGGTCTTCTTGTGCTTAGGTCGGCAGTGTGCCTTTTCTATTTAATTCCGATGCAATTTCTGTGATTCATCGTCAATAAGAAGGTCCAAGGGATACAGTAAACCTGGAGTGAAGCATCGGAATCTATAACTAGTGTCACAGGAATGGTTCAAAACATAGACAGTAAGAAGAGTCAATCTTCTTGTACTTAAGTCGACATTGTGCCTTTTCTATTTAATTCCGACGCAATTTCTGTGTTTTATCGTCAATAAGAAGGTCAGAGGGATACAATAAACCTGAAGTGAAGCATCGGAATCTATAACTAGTGTCACAGGAATGGTTAAAACATAGTCAGTAAGAACAGTCGGTCTTCTTGTCCTTAAGTCGGCATTGTGCCTTTTGGATTTATTTCCGTTGCAATTTCTGTGTTTCATCGTCAATTAGAAGGTCCAAGGGATACAGTAAACCTGAAGTGAAGCATCGGAATCTATAACTAGTGTCACAGGAATGGTTCAAAGCATAGTCAGTAAGAAGAGTCAGTCTTCTTGTACTTAAGTCTTCATAGTGCCTTTTCTATTTAATTTGGATGCAATTTCTATGTTTCATCGTCAATAAGAAGGTCCAAGGGATACAGTAAACCTCGAGTGAAGCATCGGAATCTAAAACTAGTGTCAATGGAATGGTTCAAAACATAGTCAGTAAGAAGAGTCAGTCTTCTTGTCCTTAAGTCGGCATTGTGCCTTTTGTATTTAATTCTGATGCAATTTCTGTGTTTCATCGTCAATAAGAAGGTCCAAGGGATACAGTGAACCTGAAGTGAAGCATCGGAATGTACAACTAGTGCCATAGGAATGGTTCAAAACATAGACAGTAAGAAGAAACAGCCTTCTTGTACTTAAGTCGGCATTGAGCCTTTTCTATTTAATTCCGATGCAATTTCTGTGTTTCATCGTCAATAAGAAGGTCAGAGGGATACAGTAAACCTGAAGTGAAGCATCGGAATCTATAACTAGTGTCACAGGA
Source organism: Schistocerca piceifrons (assembly GCF_021461385.2). Taxonomy (NCBI): domain Eukaryota; kingdom Metazoa; phylum Arthropoda; class Insecta; order Orthoptera; family Acrididae; genus Schistocerca; species Schistocerca piceifrons. The sequence goes on along the minus strand of NW_025727724.1, from coordinate 2,855,258 downwards.
ATCGTTCAAAACATAGTCAGTAAGAAGAGTCAGTCTTCTTGTACATAAGTTGGCATTGTGCCTTTCGTATCTAATTCCGATACAATTTCTGTGTTTCACCGGCAATATGAAGGTCAAAGGGATACAGGAAACCTGAAGTGAAGCATCGGAATCTATAACTAGTGTCACAGGAATGGTTCAAACATAGACAGTAAGAAGAGTCAGTCTTCTTGCCCTTAAGTTGGCATTGTGCCTCTTCTATTTAATTCCGACGCACATTCTGTGTTTCATCGTCAATAAGAGGGTCCAAGGGATACTGTAAACCTGGAGTGAAGCATCGGAATCTATAACTAGTGTCACAGTAATGGTTCAAAACATAGACAGTAAGAAGAGTCAGACGGCTTGTACTTAAGTCGGCATTGTGCCTTTTGGATTTATTTCCGATGCAATTTCTGTGTTTCATCGTCAATAAGAAGGTCCAAGGGATACAGTAAACCTGAAGTGAAGCATCGGAATCTATAACTAGTGTCACAGGAATGGTTCAAACATAGTCAGTAAGAACAGTCAGTCTTCTTGTCCTTAAGTCGGCATTGTGCCTTTTGTATTTAATTCCGACGCAAATTCTGTGTTTCATCGTCAATACGAAGGTCCAAGGGATAGAGAAAACCTGGAGTGTAGCATGGGAACCTATAACTAGTGTCACATTAATGGTTCAAACATAGACAGTAAGAAGAGTCAGTCTTCGTGTACTAAAGTCGGCATTTCACCATTTGTATTTAATTCCGATGCAATTTCGGTGCTTCATCGTCAATAAGAAGGTCCAAGGGAAACAGTAAACCTGAAGTGAAGCATTATAATCCATAACTAGTGTCACAGGAATGGTTCAATACATAGTCAGTAAGAAGAGTCAGTCTTCTTGTACTTAAGTCTTCATTGTGCCTATTCTATTTAATTCCGATGCAATATCTATGTTTCATCGTCAATAAGAAGGTCCAAGGTATACAGTAAACCTGGAGTGAAGCATCGGAATCTATAACTAGTGTCAATGGAATGGTTCACAACATAGACAGTAAGAAGAGTCAGTCTTCTCTTGTACTTAAGTCGGCATTGCGCCATTTGTATTTAATTCCGATGCAATTTCTGTGTTTCATTGTCAATAAGAAGGTCTGAGGGATACAGTATACCAGATGTGAAGCATCGGAATCTATAGCTAGTGTCACAGGAATGGTTCAAAACATAGTCAGTAAGAAGAGTCAGTCTTCTTGTCCTTAAGTCGGCATTGTGCCTTTTGTATTTAATTCTGATGCAATATCTGTGTTTCATCGTCAATAAGAAGGTCCAAGGGGTACAGTGAACCTGAAGTGAAGCATCGGAATGTACAACTAGTGTCGTAGGAATGGTTCAAACATAGACAGTAAGAAGAAACAGCCATCTTGTCCTTAAGTCGGCATTGTGCATTTTCTATTTAATTCCGATGTCATTTCTGTGTTTCATCTTCAATAAGAAGGTCAGAGGGATACAGTAAACCTGAAGTGAAGCATCGGAATCTATAACTAGTGTCACAGGAATCGTTCAAAACATAGTCAGTAAGAAGAGTCAGTCTTCTTGTACATAAGTTGGCATTGTACCTTTCGTATCTAATTCCGATACAATTTCTGTGTTTCACCGGCAATATGAAAGTCAAAGGGATACAGGAAACCTGAAGTGAAGCATCGGAATCTATAACTAGTGTCACAGGAATGGTCCAAATCATAGACAGTAAGAAGAGTCAGTCTTCTTGTACTTAAGTCGGCATTGCGCCTTTTGTATCTTATTCCGATGCAATTTCTGTGTTTCATCATCAATAAGAAGGTCAGAGGGATACAGTAATCCTAAAGTGAAGCATCGGAATCTATAACTAGTGTCACAGGAATGGTTCAAAACATAGTCAGTAAGAAGAGTCAATCCTCTTGTACTTCAGTTGGAATTGTGCATTTCGTATTTAATTCCGATGCAATTTCTGTGTTTCACCGGCATTAAGAAGGCCCAAGGGATACAGTAAACCTGAGGTGAAGCATCGAACTCTATAAATAGTGTCACAGAAAAGGTTCAATACATAGACAGTAGAAGAGTCAGTCTTCTTGTACTTAAGTCGGCATTGTTTCATTTGTATTTAATTCCGATGCAATTTCTGTGTTTCATCGTCAATAAGAAGGTCCAATGGAAACAGTAAACCTCAAGTGAAGCATCGGAATCTATAACTAGTGTCACAGGAATAGTTCAAAACATAGTCAGTAAGAAGAGTCAGTCTTCTTCTCCTTAAGTCGGCATTGTGCCTTTTGTATTATTTCCGATGCAATTTCTGAGTTTCATCGGCAATACGGTCAGAGGGATACAGTAAACATGAAGTGAAGCATCGGAATCTATAACTAGTGTCACAGGAATAGTTCAAAACATAGACAGTAGGAAGAGTCAGTCTTCTTGTACTTAAGTCGGCATTGTGCATTTTGTATTTAATTCCGATGCAATTTCTGTGTTTCATCGTCAATAAGAAGGTACAAGGTATACAGTAAACTTGAATTGAAGCATCGGAATCTATAACTAGTGTCACAGGAATGGTTCAAAACATAGTTAGTAAGAAGAGTCAGTCTTCTTGTACTTAAGTCGACATTGTGCCTTTTCTATTTAATTCCGATGCAATTTCTGTGTATCATCGTCAATAAGAAGGTCCAAGGGATACAGTAAACCTAGAGTGAAGTATCGGAATCTATAACTAGTGTCACAGGAATGGTTCAAAACATAGACAGTAAGAAGAGTCAGTCTACTTGTACTTAAGTCGGCATTGTGCCTTTTGTATCTTATTCCGATGCAATTTCTATGTTTCATCATCAATAAGAAGGTCAGAGGGATACAGTAATACTGAATTGAAGCATCGGAATCTGTAACTAGTGTCACAGGAGTGGTTCAAAACATAGTCAGTAAGAAGAGTCAATCTTCTTGTACTTAAGTTGGCATTGTGCATTTCGTATTTAATTCCGATGCAATTTCTGTGTTTCACCGGCAATAAGAAAGTCAGAGGGATGCAGGAAACCTGAAGTGAAGCATCGGATTCAATAACTAGTGTCACAGGAATGGTTCAAACGTAGACAGTAAGACGAGTCAGTCTTCTTGTACTTAAGTCGGCATTGTGCCTTTTGTATTTAATTCCGATGCAATTTCTGTTTTCCATCGTCAATAGGAAGGTCAGAGGGAAACGGTAAACCTGAAGTGAAGCATCGGAATCTATAACTAGTGTCACAGGAATGGTTCAAAATCACAGTCAGTAAGAAGAGTCAATCTTGTTGTCCTTAAGTCGGCATTGTGCCTCTTGTATTTAATTCCGATGCAATTTCTGTGTTTCATCGTCAATGAGAAGGTCCAAGGGATACTGTAAACCTGGAGTGAAGCATCGGAATCTATAACTAATGTCACAGTAATGGTTCAAAACATAGACAGTAAGAAGAGTCAGACGTCTTGTAGTGATGTCGGCATTGTGCCTTTTGTATTTATTTCCGATGCAATTTCTGAGTTTCATCGGCAATACGGTCAGAGGGATTCAAAAACCTGAAGTGAAGCATCGGAATCTATAACTAGTGTCACAGGAATGGTTCAAACATAGTCAGTAAGAACAGTCAGTCTTCTTGTCCTTAAGTCGGCATTGTGCCTTTTGTATTTAATTCCGACGCAAATTCTGTGTTTCATCGTCAATACGAAGGTCCAAGGGATAGAGAAAACCTGGAGTGTAGCATGGGAATCTATAACTAGTGTCACATTAATGGTTCAAACATAGACAGTAAGAAGAGTCAGTCTTCGTGTACTAAAGTCAACATTTCACCATTTGTATTTAATTCCGATGCAATTTCGGTGTTTCATCGTCAATAAGATGGTCCAAGGGAAACAGTAAACCTGAAGTGAAACATTATAATCCATAACTAGTGTCACAGGAATGGTTCAATACATAGTCAGTAAGAAGTGTCAGTCTTCTTGTACTTAAGTCTTCATTGTGCCTATTCTATTTAATTCCGATGCAATTTCTATGTTTCATCGTCAATAAGAAGGTCCAAGGTATACAGTAAACCTGGAGTGAAGCATCGGAATCTATAACTAGTGTCAATGGAATGGTTCACAACATAGACAGTAAGAAGAGTCAGTCTTCTTGTACTTAAGTCGGCATTGCGCCATTTGTATTTAATTCCGATGCAATTTCTGTGTTTCATCGTCAATAAGAAGATCTGAGGGATACAGTATACCAGATGTGAAGCATCGGAATCTATAGCTAGTGTCACAGGAATGGTTCAAAGCATAGTCAGTAAGAAGAGTCAGTCTTCTTGTCCTTAAGTCGGCATTGTGCCTTTTGTATTTAATTCTGATGCAATATCTGTGTTTCATCGTCAATAAGGAGGTCCAAGGGGTACAGTGAACCTGAAGTGAAGCATCGGAATGTACAACTAGTGTCATAGGAATGGTTCAAAACATAGACAGTAAGAAGAAACAGCCATCTTGTACTTAAGTCGGCATTGTGCCTTTTCTATTTAATTCCGATGCAATTTCTGTGTTTCATCTTCAATAAGAAGGTCAGAGGGATACAGTAAACCTGAAGTGAAGCATCGGAATCTATAACTAGTGTCACAGGTATCGTTCAAAACATAGTCAGTAAGAAGAGTCAGTCTTCTTGTACATAAGTTGGCATTGTACCTTTCGTATCTAATTCCGATACAATTTCTGTGTTTCACCGGCAATATGAACGTCAAAGGGATACAGGAAACCTGAAGTGAAGCATCGGAATCTATAACTAGTGTCACAGGAATGGTTCAAATCATAGACAGTAAGAAGAGTCAGTCTTCTTGTACTTAAGTCGGCATTGCGCCTTTTGTATCTTATTCCGATGCAATTTCTGTGTTTCATCATCAATAAGAAGGTCAGAGGGATACAGTAATCCTAAAGTGAAGCATCGGAATCTATAACTAGTGTCACAGGAATGGTTCAAAACATAGTCAGTAAGAAGAGTCAATCCTCTTGTACTTCAGTTGGAATTGTGCATTTCGTATTTAATTCCGATGCAATTTCTGTGTTTCACCGGCATTAAGAAGGCCCAAGGGATACAGTAAACCTGAGGTGAAGCATCGAACTCTATAAATAGTGTCACAGAAAAGGTTCAATACATAGACAGTAGAAGAGTCAGTCTTCTTGTACTTAAGTCGGCATTGTTTCATTTGTATTTAATTCCGATGCAATTTCTGTGTTTCATCGTCAATAAGAAGGTCCAATGGAAACAGTAAACCTCAAGTGAAGCATCGGAATCTATAACTAGTGTCACAGGAATAGTTCAAAACATAGTCAGTAAGAAGAGTCAGTCTTCTTCTCCTTAAGTCGGCATTGTGCCTTTTGTATTATTTCCGATGCAATTTCTGAGTTTCATCGGCAATACGGTCAGAGGGATACAGTAAACATGAAGTGAAGCATCGGAATCTATAACTAGTGTCACAGGAATAGTTCAAAACATAGACAGTAGGAAGAGTCAGTCTTCTTGTACTTAAGTCGGCATTGTGCATTTTGTATTTAATTCCGATGCAATTTCTGTGTTTCATCGTCAATAAGAAGGTACAAGGTATACAGTAAACTTGAATTGAAGCATCGGAATCTATAACTAGTGTCACAGGAATGGTTCAAAACATAGTTAGTAAGAAGAGTCAGTCTTCTTGTACTTAAGTCGACATTGTGCCTTTTCTATTTAATTCCGATGCAATTTCTGTGTATCATCGTCAATAAGAAGGTCCAAGGGATACAGTAAACCTAGAGTGAAGTATCGGAATCTATAACTAGTGTCACAGGAATGGTTCAAAACATAGACAGTAAGAAGAGTCAGTCTACTTGTACTTAAGTCGGCATTGTGCCTTTTGTATCTTATTCCGATGCAATTTCTATGTTTCATCATCAATAAGAAGGTCAGAGGGATACAGTAATACTGAATTGAAGCATCGGAATCTGTAACTAGTGTCACAGGAGTGGTTCAAAACATAGTCAGTAAGAAGAGTCAATCTTCTTGTACTTAAGTTGGCATTGTGCATTTCGTATTTAATTCCGATGCAATTTCTGTGTTTCACCGGCAATAAGAAAGTCAGAGGGATGCAGGAAACCTGAAGTGAAGCATCGGATTCAATAACTAGTGTCACAGGAATGGTTCAAACGTAGACAGTAAGAGGGATGCAGGAAACCTGAAGTGAAGCATCGGATTCAATAACTAGTGTCACAGGAATGGTTCAAACGTAGACAGTAAGACGAGTCAGTCTTCTTGTACTTAAGTCGGCATTGTGCCTTTTGTATTTAATTCCGATGCAATTTCTGTTTTCCATCGTCAATAGGAAGGTCAGAGGGAAACGGTAAACCTGAAGTGAAGCATCGGAATCTATAACTAGTGTCACAGGAATGGTTCAAAATCACAGTCAGTAAGAAGAGTCAATCTTGTTGTCCTTAAGTCGGCATTGTGCCTCTTGTATTTAATTCCGATGCAATTTCTGTGTTTCATCGTCAATGAGAAGGTCCAAGGGATACTGTAAACCTGGAGTGAAGCATCGGAATCTATAACTAATGTCACAGTAATGGTTCAAAACATAGACAGTAAGAAGAGTCAGACGTCTTGTAGTGATGTCGGCATTGTGCCTTTTGTATTTATTTCCGATGCAATTTCTGAGTTTCATCGGCAATACGGTCAGAGGGATTCAAAAACCTGAAGTGAAGCATCGGAATCTATAACTAGTGTCACAGGAATGGTTCAAACATAGTCAGTAAGAACAGTCAGTCTTCTTGTCCTTAAGTCGGCATTGTGCCTTTTGTATTTAATTCCGACGCAAATTCTGTGTTTCATCGTCAATACGAAGGTCCAAGGGATAGAGAAAACCTGGAGTGTAGCATGGGAATCTATAACTAGTGTCACATTAATGGTTCAAACATAGACAGTAAGAAGAGTCAGTCTTCGTGTACTAAAGTCAACATTTCACCATTTGTATTTAATTCCGATGCAATTTCGGTGTTTCATCGTCAATAAGATGGTCCAAGGGAAACAGTAAACCTGAAATGAAACATTATAATCCATAACTAGTGTCACAGGAATGGTTCAATACATAGTCAGTAAGAAGTGTCAGTCTTCTTGTACTTAAGTCTTCATTGTGCCTATTCTATTTAATTCCGATGCAATTTCTATGTTTCATCGTCAATAAGAAGGTCCAAGGTATACAGTAAACCTGGAGTGAAGCATCGGAATCTATAACTAGTGTCAATGGAATGGTTCACAACATAGACAGTAAGAAGAGTCAGTCTTCTTGTACTTAAGTCGGCATTGCGCCATTTGTATTTAATTCCGATGCAATTTCTGTGTTTCATCGTCAATAAGAAGATCTGAGGGATACAGTATACCAGATGTGAAGCATCGGAATCTATAGCTAGTGTCACAGGAATGGTTCAAAGCATAGTCAGTAAGAAGAGTCAGTCTTCTTGTCCTTAAGTCGGCATTGTGCCTTTTGTATTTAATTCTGATGCAATATCTGTGTTTCATCGTCAATAAGGAGGTCCAAGGGGTACAGTGAACCTGAAGTGAAGCATCGGAATGTACAACTAGTGTCATAGGAATGGTTCAAAACATAGACAGTAAGAAGAAACAGCCATCTTGTACTTAAGTCGGCATTGTGCCTTTTCTATTTAATTCCGATGCAATTTCTGTGTTTCATCTTCAATAAGAAGGTCAGAGGGATACAGTAAACCTGAAGTGAAGCATCGGAATCTATAACTAGTGTCACAGGTATCGTTCAAAACATAGTCAGTAAGAAGAGTCAGTCTTCTTGTACATAAGTTGGCATTGTACCTTTCGTATCTAATTCCGATACAATTTCTGTGTTTCACCGGCAATATGAACGTCAAAGGGATACAGGAAACCTGAAGTGAAGCATCGGAATCTATAACTAGTGTCACAGGAATGGTTCAAATCATAGACAGTAAGAAGAGTCAGTCTTCTTGTACTTAAGTCGGCATTGCGCCTTTTGTATCTTATTCCGATGCAATTTCTGTGTTTCATCGTCAATAAGAAGGTCCAAGGGAAACAGTAAACCTCAAGTGAAGCATCGGAATCTATAACTAGTGTCACAGGAATGGTTCAAAACATAGTCAGTAAGAAGAGTCAGTCTTCTTCTCCTTAAGTCGGCATTGTGCCTTTTGTATTTAATTCCGATGCAATTTCTGAGTTTCATCGTCAATAAGAAGGCCCAAGGTATACATTAAACCTGAAGTGAAGCATCGGAATCTATAACAAGTGTCACAGGAATGGTTCAAAACATAGTCAGTAAGAAGAGTCAGTCTTCTTGTAGTTAAGTCGGCACTGTGGCTTTTGTATTTAATTCCGATGCAATGTCTGTGTTTCATCGTCAATAAGAAGGTCCGAGGTATACAGTAAACTTGAAGTGAAGCATCGGAATCTATAACTAGTGTCACAGGAATGGTTCAAAACATAGTTAGTAAGAAGAGTCGGTCTTCTTGTGCTTAGGTCGGCAGTGTGCCTTTTCTATTTAATTCCGATGCAATTTCTGTGATTCATTGTCAATAAGAAGGTCCAAGGGATACAGTAAACCTGAAGTGAAGCATCGGAATCTATAACTAGTGTCACAGGAATGGTTCAAAGCATAGTCAGTAAGAAGAGTCAGTCTTCTTGTACTTAAGTCTTCATAGTGCCTTTTCTATTTAATTTGGATGCAATTTCTATGTTTCATCGTCAATAAGAAGGTCCAAGGGATACAGTAAACCTCGAGTGAAGCATCGGAATCTAAAACTAGTGTCAATGGAATGGTTCAAAACATAGTCAGTAAGAAGAGTCAGTCTTCTTGTCCTTAAGTCGGCATTGTGCCTTTTGTATTTAATTCTGATGCAATTTCTGTGTTTCATCGTCAATAAGAAGGTCCAAGGGATACAGTGAACCTGAAGTGAAGCATCGGAATGTACAACTAGTGTCATAGGAATGGTTCAAAACATAGACAGTAAGAAGAAACAGCCTTCTTGTACTTAAGTCGGCATTGAGCCTTTTCTATTTAATTCCGATGCAATTTCTGTGTTTCATCGTCAATAAGAAGGTCAGAGGGATACAGTAAACCTGAAGTGAAGCATCGGAATCTATAACTAGTGTCACAGGAATCGTTCAAAACATAGTCAGTAAGAAGAGTCAGTCTTCTTGTACATAAGTTGGCATTGTGCCTTTCGTATCTAATTCCGATACAATTTCTGTGTTTCACCGGCAATATGAAGGTCAAAGGGATACAGGAAACATGAAGTGAAGCATCGGAATCTATAACTAGTGTCACAGGAATGGTTCAAACATAGACAGTAAGAAGAGTCAGTCTTCTTGCCCTTAAGTTGGCATTGTGCCTCTTCTATTTAATTCCGACGCACATTCTGTGTTTCATCGTCAATAAGAGGGTCCAAGGGATACTGTAAACCTGGAGTGAAGCATCGGAATCTATAACTAGTGTCACAGTAATGGTTCAAAACATAGACAGTAAGAAGAGTCAGACGGCTTGTACTTAAGTCGGCATTGTGCCTTTTGGATTTATTTCCGATGCAATTTCTGTGTTTCATCGTCAATAAGAAGGTCCAAGGGATACAGTAAACCTGAAGTGAAGCATCGGAATCTATAACTAGTGTCACAGGAATGGTTCAAACATAGTCAGTAAGAACAGTCAGTCTTCTTGTCCTTAAGTCGGCATTGTGCCTTTTGTATTTAATTCCGACGCAAATTCTGTGTTTCATCGTCAATACGAAGGTCCAAGGGATAGAGAAAACCTGGAGTGTAGCATGGGAACCTATAACTAGTGTCACATTAATGGTTCAAACATAGACAGTAAGAAGAGTCAGTCTTCGTGTACTAAAGTCGGCATTTCACCATTTGTATTTAATTCCGATGCAATTTCGGTGCTTCATCGTCAATAAGAAGGTCCAAGGGAAACAGTAAACCTGAAGTGAAGCATTATAATCCATAACTAGTGTCACAGGAATGGTTCAATACATAGTCAGTAAGAAGAGTCAGTCTTCTTGTACTTAAGTCTTCATTGTGCCTATTCTATTTAATTCCGATGCAATATCTATGTTTCATCGTCAATAAGAAGGTCCAAGGTATACAGTAAACCTGGAGTGAAGCATCGGAATCTATAACTAGTGTCAATGGAATGGTTCACAACATAGACAGTAAGAAGAGTCAGTCTTCTTGTACTTAAGTCGGCATTGCGCCATTTGTATTTAATTCCGATGCAATTTCTGTGTTTCATCGTCAATAAGAAGGTCTGAGGGATACAGTATACCAGATGTGAAGCATCGGAATCTATAGCTAGTGTCACAGGAATGGTTCAAAACATAGTCAGTAAGAAGAGTCAGTCTTCTTGTCCTTAAGTCGGTATTGTGCCTCTTGTATTTAATTCTGATGCAATATCTGTGTTTCATCGTCAATAAGAAGGTCCAATGGGTACAGTGAACCTGAAGTGAAGCATCGGAATGTACAACTAGTGTCGTAGGAATGGTTCAAACATAGACAGTAAGAAGAAACAGCCATCTTGTCCTTAAGTCGGCATTGTGCCTTTTCTATTTAATTCCGATGCCATTTCTGTGTTTCATCTTCAATAAGAAGGTCAGAGGGATACAGTAAACCTGAAGTGAAGCATCGGAATCTATAACTAGTGTCACAGGAATCGTTCAAAACATAGTCAGTAAGAAGAGTCAGTCTTCTTGTACATAAGTTGGCATTGTACCTTTCGTATCTAATTCCGATACAATTTCTGTGTTTCACCGGCAATATGAAGGTCAAAGGGATACAGGAAACCTGAAGTGAAGCATCGGAATCTATAACTAGTGTCACAGGAATGGTTCAAATCATAGACAGTAGAAGAGTCAGTCTTCTTGTACTTAAGTCGGCATTGTTTCTTTTGTATTTAATTCCGATGCGATTTCTGTGTTTCATCGTCAATAAGAAGGTCCAATGGAAACAGTAAACCTCAAGTGAAGCATCGGAATCTATAACTAGTGTCACAGGAATAGTTCAAAACATAGTCAGTAAGAAGAGTCAGTCTTCTTCTCCTTAAGTCGGCATTGTGCCTTTTGTATTTAATTCCGATGCAATTTCTGAGTTTCATCGGCAATACGGTCAGAGGGATACAGTAAACCTGAAGTGAAGCATCGGAATCTATAACTAGTGTCACAGGAATAGTTCAAAACATAGACAGTAGGAAGAGTCAGTCTTCTTGTACTTTAGTCGGCATTGTGCATTTTGTATTTAATACCGATGCAATGTCTGTGTTTCATCGTCAATAAGAAGGTCCGAGGTATACAGTAAACTTGAAGTGAAGCATCGGAATCTATAACTAGTGTCACAGGAATGGTTCAAAACATAGTTAGTAAGAAGAGTCGGTCTTCTTGTGCTTAAGTCGGCAGTGTGCCTCTTCTATTTAATTCCGATGCAATTTCTGTGTTTCATCGTCAATAAGAAGGTCCAAGGGATACAGTAAACCTGGAGTGAAGCATCGGAATCTATAACTAGTGTCACAGGAATGGTTCAAAACATAGACAGTAAGAAGAGTCAGTCTTCTTGTACTTAAGTCGACATTGTGCCTTTTCTATTTAATTCCGACGCAATTTCTGTGTTTTATCGTCAATAAGAAGGTCAGAGGGATACAATAAACCTGAAGTGAAGCATCGGAATCTATAACTAGTGTCACAGGAATGGTTAAAACATAGCCAGTAAGAACAGTCAGTCTTCTTGTCCTTAAGTCGGCATTGTGCCTTTTGGATTTATTTCCGATGCAATTTCTGTGTTTCATCGTCAATTAGAAGGTCCAAGGGATACAGTAAACCTGAAGTGAAGCATCGGAATCTATAACTAGTGTCACAGGAATGGTTCAAAGCATAGTCAGTAAGAAGAGTCAGTCTTCTTGTACTTAAGTGTTCATAGTGCCTTTTCTATTTAATTTGGATGCAATTTCTATGTTTCATCGTCAATAAGAAGGTCCAAGGGATACAGTAAACCTCGAGTGAAGCATCGGAATCTAAAACTAGTGTCAATGGAATGGTTCAAAACATAGTCAGTAAGAAGAGTCAGTCTTCTTGTCCTTAAGTCGGCATTGTGCCTTTTGTATTTAATTCTGATGCAATTTCTGTGTTTCATCGTCAATAAGAAGGTCCAAGGGATACAGTGAACCTGAAGTGAAGCATCGGAATGTACAACTAGTGTCATAGGAATGGTTCAAAACATAGACAGTAAGAAGAAAGAGCCTTCTTGTACTTAAGTCGGCATTGAGCCTTTTCTATTTAATTCCGATGCAATTTCTGTGTTTCATCGTCAATAAGAAGGTCAGAGGGATACAGTAAACCTGAAGTGAAGCATCGGAATCTATAACTAGTGTCACAGTAATGGTTCAAAACATAGACAGTAAGAAGAGTCAGACGGCTTGTACTTAAGTCGGCATTGTGCCTTTTGGATTTATTTCCGATGCAATTTCTGTGTTTCATCGTCAATAAGAAGGTCCAAGGGATACAGTAAACCTGAAGTGAAGCATCGGAATCTATAACTAGTGTCACTGGAATGCTTCAAAATATAGACAGTAAGAAGAGTCAGTCTTCTTGTACTTAAGTCAGCATTGTGCCTTTCCTTATTAATTCCGATGCAATTTCTGTGATTCATCGTCAATAAGAAGGCCCAAGGGATACAGTAAACCTGAAGTGAAGCATCGGACTCTATAACTAGTGTCACAGAAATGGTTCAAAACATAGACAGTAGAAGAGTCAGTCTTCTTGTACTTAAGTCGGCATTGTGCCTTTTGTATTTAATTCCGATGCAATTTCTGTGTTTCATCGTCAATAGGAAGGTCAGAGGGAAACAGTAAACCTGAAGTGAAGCATCGGAATCTATAACTAGTGTCACAGGAATGGTTCAAAACACAGTCAGTATGAAGAGTGAGTCTTCTTGTCCTTAAGTCGGCATTGTGCCTTTTGTATTTATTTCCGATGCAATTTCTGTGTTTCATCGTCAATAAGAAGGTCCAAGGTATACAGTAAACCTGAAGTGAAGCATCGGAATCTATAACTAGTGTCACAGGAATGGTTCAAAACATAGTCCGTAAGAAGAGTCATTCTTCTTGTACTTAAGACGGCATTGTGACTTTTCTATTTAATTCCGATGCAATTTCTGTGTTTCATCGTCAATAACAAGGTCCAAGGGAAACAGTAAACCTGGAGTGAAGCATCGGAATCCAAAACTAGTGTCACAGGAATGGTTCAAACATAGACAGTAAGAGGAGTCAGTCTTCTTGTACTTAAGTCGGCATTGTGCCTTTTCTATTTAATTACGATGCAATTTCTGTGTTTCGTCGTCAAATGGAAGGTCAGAGGGATACAATAAACCGGAAGTGAAGCTTCGCAATCTATAACTAGTGTCACAGGAATGGTTCAAAGCATAGTCAGTAAGAACAGTCAGACTCCTTGTCCTTAAGTCGGCATTGTGCCTTTTGTATTTAATTCCGATGCAATTTCTGTGTTTCATCGTCAATGAGAAGGTCCAAGGGATACAGTAAACCTAGAGAGTAGCATCAGAATCTATAACTTGTGTCACAGGAATGGTTCAAAACATAGACAGTAAGAAGAGTCAGTCTTCGTGTACTTTAGTCGGCATTTGCCTTTTGTATTTAATTCCGAGGCAATTTCTGTGTTTCATCGTCAATAAGATGGTCTAAGGGATACAGTAAACCTGAAGTGAAGCATCGGAGTCTATAACTAGTGGCACAGGAATGGTTCAAAACATAGACAGTAAGAAGAGTCAGTCTTCTTGTACTTAAGTCGGCATTGTGCCTTTTGTATCTTATTCCGATGCAATTTCTATGTTTCATCATTGATAAGAAGGTCAGAGGGATACAGTAATCCTGAATTGAGGCATCGGAATCTGTAACTAGTGTCACAGGAGTGCTTCAAACATAGACAGTAAGAAGAGTCAATCTTCTTGTACTTAAGTTGGCATTGTGCATTTCGTATTTAATTCCGATGCAATTTCTGTGTTTCACCGGCAATAAGAAGGTCAGAGAGATGCAGGAAACCTGAAGTGAAGCATCGGATTCTATAACTAGTGTCACAGGAATGGTTCAAACATAGACAGTAAGAAGAGTCAGTCTTCTTGTATTTAAGTCGGCATTGTGCCTATTCTATTTAATTCCGATGCAATTTCTATGTTTCATCGCCAATAAGAAGGTCCAAGGGATACAGTAAACCTTGAGTGAAGCATCGAAATCTATAACTAGTGTCAATGGAATGTTTCACAACATAGACAGTAAGAAGAGTCAGTCTTCTTGTACTTAAGTCGGCATTGCGCCATTTGTATTTAATTCCGATGCAATTTCTGTGTTTCATCGTCAATAAGAAGGTCTGAGGGATACAGTATACCAGATGTGAAGCATCGGAATCTATAGCTAGTGTCACAGGAATGGTTCAAAGCATAGTCAGTAAGAAGTGTCAGTCTCCTTGTCCTTAAGTCGGCATTGTGCCTTTTGTATTTAATTCTGATGCAATATCTGTGTTTCATCGTCAATAAGAAGGTCCAAGGGGTACAGTGAACCTGAAGTGAAGCATCGGAATGTACAACTAGTGTCATAGGAATGGTTCAAAACATAGACAGTAAGAAGAAATAGCCATCTTGTACTTAAGTCGGCATTGTGCCTTTTCTATTTAATTCTGATGCAATTTCTGTGTTTCATCTTCAATAAGAAGGTCAGAGGGATACAGTAAACCTGAAGTGAAGCATCGGAATCTTTAACTAGTGTCACAGGAATCGTTCAAAACATAGTCAGTAAGAAGATACAGTCTTCTTGTACATAAGTTGGCATTGTACCTTTCGTATCTAATTCCGATACAATTATACAATTTCTGTGTTTCACCGGCAATATGAAGGTCAAAGGGATACAGGAAACCTGAAGTGAAGCATCGGAATCTATAACTAGTGTCACAGGAATGGTTCAAATCATAGACAGTAAGAAGAGTCAGTCTTCTTGTACTTAAGTCGGCATTGTGCATTTTGTATTTAATTCCGATGCAATTTCTGTGTTTCATCGTCAAAAAGAAGGTCCAAGGGAAACAGTAAACCTCAAGTGAAGCATCGGAATCTATAACTAGTGTCACAGGAATAGTTCAAAACATAGTCAGTAAGAAGAGTCAGTCTTCTTCCCCTTAAGTCGGCATTGTGCCTTTTGTATTTAATTCCGATGCAATTTCTGAGTTTCATCGGCAATACGGTCAGAGGGATACAGTAAACCTGAAGTGAAGCATCGGAATCTATAGCTAGTGTCACAGGAATAGTTCAAAACATAGACAGTAAGAAGAGTCAGTCTTCTTGTACTTTAGTCGGCATTGTGCATTTTGTATTTAATTCCGATGCAATTTCTGTGTTTCATCGTCAATAAGAAGGCCCAAGGTATACAGTAAACCTGAAGTGAAGCATCGGAATCTATAACAAGTGTAACAGGAATGGTTCAAAACATAGTCAGTAGGAAGAGTCAGTCTTCTTGTAGTTAAGTCGGCACTGTGCCTTTTGTATTTAATTCCGATGCAATGTCTGTGTTTCATCGTCAATAAGAAGGTCCGAGGTATACAGTAAACTTGAAGTGAAGCATCGGAATCTATAACTAGTGTCACAGGAATGGTTCAAAACATAGTTAGTAAGAAGAGTCAGTCTTCTTGTACTTAAGTCGACATTGTGCCTTTTCTATTTAATTCCGACGCAATTTCTGTGTTTCATCGTCAATAAGAAGGTCAGAGGGATACAGTAAACCTGAAGTGAAGCATCGGAATCTATAACTAGTGTCACAGGAATGGTTCAAAGCATAGTCAGTAAGAAGAGTCAGTCTTCTTGTACTTAAGTCTTCATTGTGCCTTTTCTATTTAATTTGGATGCAATTTCTATGTTTCATCGTCAATAAGAAGGTCCAAGGGATACAGTAAACCTCGAGTGATGCATCGGAATCTAAACCTAGTGTCAATGGATTGGTTCAAAACATAGTCAGTAAGAAGAGTCAGTCTTCTTGTCCTTAAGTCGGCATTGTGCCTTTTGTATTTAATTCTGATGCAATTTCTGTGTTTCATCGTCAATAAGAAGGTCCAAGGGATACAGTGAACCTGAAGTGAAGCATTGGAATGTACAACTAGTGTCATAGGAATGGTTCAAAACATAGACAGTAAGAAGAAACAGCCTTCTTGTACTTAAGTCGGCATTGTGCATTTCGTATTTAATTCCGATGCAATTTCTGTGTTTCACCGGCAATAAGAAGGTCAGAGAGATGCAGGAAACCTGAAGTGAAGCATCGGATTCTATAACTAGTGTCACAGGAAAGGTTCAATCATAGACAGTAAGAAGAGTCAGTCTTCTTGTATTTAAGTCGGCATTGTGCCATTTCTATTTAATTCCGATGCAATTTCTGTTTTTCATCGTCAATAGGAAGGTCAGAGGGAAACGGTAAACCTGAAGTGAAGCATCGGAATTTATAACTAGTGTCACAGGAATGGTTCAAAGTCACAGTCAGTAAGAAGAGTCAATCTTCTTGTCCTTTAGTCGGCATTGTGCCTCTTGTATTTAATTCCGATGCAATTTCTGGGTTTCATCGTCAATGAGAAGGTCCAAGGGATGCTGTAAACCTGGAGTGAAGCACCGGAATCTATAACTAGTGTCACAGTAATGGTTCAAAACATAGACAGTAAGAAGAGTCAGACGTCTTGTAGTGATGTCGGCATTGTGCCTTTTGTATTTACTTCCGATGCAATTTCTGTGTTTCATCGTCAATAAGAAGGTCCAAGGGATACAGTAAAGCTGAAGAGAAGCATCGGACTCTATAAATAGTGTCACAGAAAAGGTTCAAAACATAGCCAGTAGAAGAGTCACTCTTCTTGTACTTAAGTCGGCATTGTGCATTTTGTATTTAATTCCGATGCAATTTCTGTGTTTCATCGTCAATAAGAAGGCCCAAGGTATACAGTAAACCTGAAGTGAAGCATCGGAATCTATAACAAGTGTCACAGGAATGGTTCAAAACATAGTCAGTAAGAAGAGTCAGTCTTCTTGTAGTTAAGTCGGCACTGTGCCTTTTGTATTTAATTCCAATGCAATTTCTGTGTTTCATCGTCAATAAGAAGGTCCAAGGTATACAGTAAACTTGAAGTGAAGCATCGGAATCTATAACTAGTGTCACAGGAATGGTTCAAAACATAGTTAGTAAAAAGAGTCAGTCTTCTTGTACTTAAGTCGGCATTGTGCCATTTCTATTTAATTCCGATGCAAATTCTGTGTTTCATCGTCAATAAGAAGGTCCAAGGGATACAGTAAACCTGGAGTGAAGCATCGGAATCTATAACTAGTGTCACAGGAATGGTTCAAAGCATAGACAGTAAGAAGAGTCAGTCTTCTTGTACTTAAGTCGACATTGTGCCTTTTATATTTAATTCCGACGCAATTTCTGTGTTTCATCGTCAATAAGAAGGTCAGAGGGATACAATAAACCTGAAGTGAAGCATCGGAATCTATAACTAGTGTCACAGGAATGGTTCAAACATAGTCAGTAAGAACAGTCAGTCTTCTTGTCCTTCAGTCGGCATTGTGCCTTTTGTATTTAATTCTGATGCAATTTCTGTGTTTCATCGTCAATAAGAAGGTCCAAGGGATACAGTGAACCCGAAGTAAAGCATCGGAATGTACAACTAGAATCATAGGAATGGTTCAAAACATAGACAGTAAGAAGAAACAGCCTTCTTGTACTTAAGTCGGCATTGTGAATTTTGTATTTAATTCCGATGCAAGTTCTGTGTTTCATCGTCAATAAGAAGGTCCAAGGGATAGAGAAAACCTGGAGTGTAGCATGGGAAACTATAACTAGTGTCACAATAATGGTTCAAAACATAGACAGTAAGAAGAGTCAGCCTTCGTGTACTAAAGTCGGCATTTCGCCTTTTGTATTTAATTCCGATGCAATTACGGTGCTTCATCGTCAATTAGAAGGTCCAAGGGATACAGTAAACCTGAAGTGAAGCATTATAGTCTATAACTAGTGTCACAGGAATGGTTCAAAACATAGTCAGTAAGAAGAGTCAGTCTTCTTGTACTTAAGTTTTAATTGTGCCTTTTCTATTTAATTCCGATGCAATTTCTGTGTTTCATCGTCAATAAGAAGATCCAAGGTATACAGTAATCCTGAATTGAAGCATCGGAATCTGTAACTACTGTCACAGGAGTGCTTCAAAACATAGACAGTAAGAAGAGTCAATCTTCTTGTACTTAAGTTGGCATTGTGCATTTCGTATTTAATTCCGATGCATTTTCTGTGTTTCACCGGCAATAAGAAGGTCAGAGAGATGCAGGAAACCTGAAGTGAAGCATCGGATTCTATAACTAGTGTCACAGGAATGGTTCAAACATAGACAGTAAGAAGAGTCAGTCTTCTTGTATTTAAGTCGGCATTGTGCCTTTTGTATTTAATTCCGATAAAATTTCTGGTTTCATCGTCAATACGAAGGTCAGAGCGAAACGGTAAACCTGAAGTGAAGCATCAGAATTTATAACTAGTGTCACAGGAATGGTTCAAAGTCACAGTCAGTAAGAAGAGTCAATCTTCTTGTCCTTTAGTGGCATTGTGCCTCTTGTATTTAATTCCGATGCAATTTCTGTGTTTCATCGTCAATGAGATGGTGCAAGGGATGCTGTAAACCTGGAGTGAAGCATCGGAATCTATAACTAGTGTCACAGTAATGGTTCAAAACATAGACACTAAGAAGAGTCAGACGTCTTGTAGTGATGTCGGCATTGTGCCTTTTGTATTTACTTCCGATGCAATTTATGTGTTTCATCGTCAATAAGAAGGTCCAAGGGTTACAGTAAAGCTGAAGTGAAGCATCGGACTCTATAAATAGTGTCACAGAAAAGGTTCAAAACATAGCCAGTAGAAGAGTCAGTCTTCTTGTACTTAAGTCAGCATTGTGCCTTTTGTATTTAATTCCGATGCAATTTCTGTGTTTCATCGTCAATAGGAAGGTCAGAGGGAAACAGTAAACCTGAAGTGAAGCATCGGAATCTATAACTAGTGTCACAGGAATAGTTCAAATCATAGTCAGTATGAAGAGTGAGTCTTCTTGTCCTTAAGTCGGCATTGTGCCTTTTGTATTTAATTCTGATGCAATTTCTGTGTTTCATCGTCAATAAGAAGGTCAGTGGGATACAGCAAACCTGAAGTGAAGCATCGGAATCCAAAACTAGTGTCACAGGAATGATTCAAAACATAGACAGTAGGAAGAGTCAGCCTTCTTGTACATAAGTCGGCATTGTGCCCTTTGTATTTAAATCCGATGCAATTTCTGTGTTTCATCGTCAATAAGCAGGTCCAAGGTATACAGTAAACCTGAAGTGAAGCATCGGAATCTATAACTAGTGTCACAGGAATGGTTCAAAGCATAGTCAGTAAGAAGAGTCAGTCTTCTTGTCCTTAAGTCGGCATTGGGCCTTTTGTATTTAATTCCGATGCTATTTCTGTGTTTCATCGTCAATGAGAAGGTCCAAGGGATACAGTAATCCTGGAGTGTAGCATCGGAATTCATAACTTGTGTCACAGGAATGGTTCAAAACATAGACAGTAAGAAGAGTCAGTCTTCGTGTACTTTAGTCGGCATTTGCCTTTTGTATTTAATTCCGACGCAGTTTCTGTGTTTCATCGTCAATAAGATAGTCTAAGGGATACAGTAAACCTGAAGTGAAGCATCGGAATCTATAACTAGTGTCACAGGAATGGTTCAAAACATAGACAGTAAGAAGAGTCAGTCTTCTTGTACTTAAGTCGGCATTGTGCCTTTTGTATCTTATTCTGATGCAATTTCTATGTTTCATCATTGATAAGAAGGTCAGAGGGATACAGTAATCCTGAATTGAAGCATCGGAATCTGTAACTAGTGTCACAGGAGTGGTTCAAAACATAGTCAGTAAGAAGAGTCAATCTTCTTGTACTTAAGTTGGCATTGTGCTTTTCGTATTTCATTGCGATGCAATTTCTGTGTTTCACCGGCAATAAGAAGGTCAGAGGGATGCAGGTAACCTGAAGTGAAGCATCGGATTCTATAACTAGTGTCACAGGAATGGTTCAAACATAGACAGTAAGAAGAGTCAGTCTTCTTGTACTTAAGTCGGCATTGTGCCGTTTGTATTTAATTCCGATGCATATTCTGTGTTTCATCGTCAATGAGAAGTTCCAAGGGATACTGTAAACCTGGAGTGAAGCATCGGAATCTATAACTAGTGTCACAGTAATGGTTCAAATCATAGACAGTAAGAAGAGTCAGACGTCTTGTAGTGATGTCGGCATTGTGCCTTTTGTATTTACTTCCGATGCAATTTCTGTGTTTCATCGTCAATAAGAAGGTCCAAAGGATACAGTAAACCTGAAGTGAAGCATCGGAATCTATAACTAGTGTCACAGGAATGGTTCAAAACATAGACAGTAATAAGAGTCAGTCTTCGTGTAATTAAGTCGGCATTTTGTCTTTTGCATTTAATTCTGATGCTATTTCTGTGTTTCATAGTCAATACGAAGGTCCAAGGGATTCAGTAAACCTAAAGTGAAGCATCGGAATCTATAACTAGTGTCACAGGAATGGTTCAAAACATAGACAGTAAGAAGAATCAGTCTTCTTGTACTTAAGTCGGCATTGTGCATTTTCTATATAATTCCGATGCAATTTTTGTGTTTCATCGTCAATAACAAGGTCCAAGGGATGCAGTAAACCTGGAGTGAAGCATCGGAATCTATTACTAGTGTCAATGGAATCGTTCAAAACATAGACAGTAAGAAGAGTCAGTCTTCTTGTACTTAAATCGGCATTGTGCCTTTTGTATTTAATTCCGATGCATTTTCTGTGTTTTATCGTCAATAAGAAGGTCAGAGGGCTGTAGTAAACCTGAAGTGAAGCATCGGAATCTATAGCTAGTGTCACAGGAATGGTTCAAATCATAGTCACTAAGAAGAGTCAGTCTTCTTGTCCTTTATGTAGGCATTGTGCCTTTTGTATTTAATTCCGATGCAATTTCTGTGTTTCATCGTCAATAACAAGGTCCAAGGGATACAGTAAAACCGAAGTCATGCATCGGAAACTATAACTAGTGTTACAGGAATGGTTCAAAACGTAGACAGTAAGAAGAGTCAGTCTTCTTGTACTTAAGTAGGCATTGTGGCGTTTCAATTTAATTCCGATCCAATTTCTGTGTTTCCTCGTCAATACGAAGGTCAGAGGGATACAGTAAACCTCAAGTGAAGCATCGGAATCTATAACGAGTGTCACAGGAATGGTTCAAAACATAGTCAGTAAGAAGAGTCAGTCTTCTTGTCCCTAAGTCGGCATTGTGCCTTTTGTATTTATTTCGGTGCAATTTCTGAGTTTCATCGGCAATACGGTCAGAGGGATACAGTAAACCTGAAGTGAAGCATCGGAATCCATAACTAGTGTCACAGGAATGGTTGAAAACATAGACAGTAAGAAGCGTCAGTCTTCGTGTACTTAAGTCGGCATTTGCTTTTGTATTTAATTCCGATGCAATTTCTGTGTTTCATCGTCAATAAGAAGGTCCAAGGGATACAGTAAATCTGGAGTGAAGCATCGGAATCTAAAACTAGTGTCACAGGAATGGTTCAAAACATAGACAGTAAGAGGAGTCAGTCTTCTTTTACTTAAGTCGGCATTGTGCCTTTTCTATTTAATTCCGATGCAATTTCTCTGTTTCGTCGTCAATAGGAAGGTCAGAGGGATACAATAAACCTGAAGAGAAGCATCGGAATCTATACCTAGTGTCACAGGAATGATTCAAAACATAGTCAGTAAGAACAGTCAGCCTTCTTGTCCGTAAGTCCGCATTGTGCCTTTTGTATTTAATTCCGATGCAAATTCTGTGTTTCATCGTCAATGAGAAGATCCAAGGGATACAGTAAACAAGGAGTGTAGCATCGGAATCTATAACTTGTGTCACAGGAATGGTTCAAAACATAGACAGTAAGAAGAGTCAGTCTTCGTGTACTTAAGTCGGCATTTGCTTTTGTATTTAATTCCGATGCAATTTCTGTGTTTCATCGTCAATAAGATGGTCTAAGGGATATAGTAAACCTGAAGTGAAGCATCGGAATCTATAACTAGTGTCACAGGAATGGTTCAAAACATAGACAGTAGGAAGAGTCAGTCTTCTTGTACTTAAGTCGGCATTGTGCCTTTTGTATTTAATTCAGATGCAATTTCTGTGTTTCATCGTCGATAAGAAGGTCCAAGGGAAACAGTAAACCTCAAGTGAAGCATCGGAGTCTATAACTAGTGTCACAGGAATGGTTCAAAACATAGTCAGTAAGAAGAGTCAGTCTTCTTGTCCCTAAGTCGGCATTGTGCCTTTTGTATTTATTTCGGTGCAATTTCTGAGTTTCATCGGCAATACGGTCAGAGGGATACAGTAAACCTGAAGTGAAGCATCGGAATCTATAACTAGTGTCACAGGAATGGTTCAAAACATAGACAGTAAGAAGAGTCAGTCTTCGTGTACTTAAGTCGGCATTTGCTTTTGTATTTAATTCCGATGCAATTTCTGTGTTTCATCGTCAATAAGATGGTCTAAGGGATACAGTAAACCTGAAGTGAAGCATCGGAATCTATAACAAGTGTCACAGGAATGGTTCGAAACATAGTCAGTAAGAAGAGTCAATCTTCTTGTATTTAAGTCGGCACTGTGCCTTTTGTATTCAATTCCAATGCAATTTCTGTGTTTCATTGTCAATAAGAAGGTCCAAGGTATACAGTAAACCTGAAGTGAAGCATCGGAATCTATAACTAGTGTCACAGGAATGGTTCAAAGCATAGTTAGTAAGAAGAGTCAGTCTTCTTGTACTTAAGTCGGCATTATGCCTTTTCTAATTATTTCCGATGCAATTTCTGTGTTTCATCGTCAATAAAAAGGTCCAAGGGATACAGTAAACCTGGAGTGAAGCATCGGAATCTATAACTAGTGTCACAGGAATGGTTCAAAACATAGACAGTAAGAAGAGTCAGTCTTCTTGTACTTAAGTCGACATTGTGCCTTTTCTATTTTATTCCGATGCAATTTCTGTGTTTCATCGTCAATAAGAAGGTCAGAGGGATACAATAAACCTGAAGTGAAGCATCGGAATCTATAACTAGTGTCACAGGAATGGTTCAAACATAGTCAGTAAGAACAGTCAGTCTTCTTGTCCTTAAGTCGGCATTGTGCCTTTTGTATTTAATTCCGACGCAATTTCTGTGTTTCATCGTCAATAAGAAGGTCCAAGGGATACAGTAAACATGAAGTGAAGCATTATAATCTATAACTAGTGTCACAGGAATGGTTCAAAGCATAGTGAGTAAGAAGAGTCAGTCTTCTTGTACTTAAGTCTTCATAGTGCCTTTTCTATTTAATTCCGATGCAATTTCTGTGTTTCATCGTCAGTAAGAAGATCAGAGGGATACAATAAACCTGAAGTGAAGCATCGGAATCAATAGCTAGTGTCACAGGAATGGTTCAAAACATAGTCAGTAAGAAGAGTCAGTCTTCTTGTCATTAAGTCGGCATTGTGCCTTTTGTATTTAATTCTGATGCAATTTCTGTGTTTCATCGTCAATGAGAAGGTCCAAGGGATACAGTTAACCTGGAGTGAAGCATCGGAATCTATAACTAGTGTCAATGGAATGGTTCACAACATAGACAGTAAGAAGAGTCAAGCATCTTGTACTTAAGTCGGCATTGTGCCTTTTGTATTTAATTCTGATGCAATTTCTGTGTTTTATCGTCAATATGAAGGTCTGAGGGATACAGTATACCAGATGTGAAGCATCGGAATCTATAGCTAGTGTCACAGGAATGGTTCAAAACATAGTCAGTAAGAAGAGTCAGTCTTCTTGTCATTAAGTCGGCATTGTGCCTTTTGTATTTAATTCTGATGCAATTTCTGTGTTTCATCGACAGTAAGAAGGTCCAAGGGATACAGTGAACCTGAAGTGAAGCATCGGAATGTACAACTAGTGTCATAGGAATGGTTCAAACATAGACAGTAAGAAGGGTCAGCCTTCTTGTACTTAAGTCGGAATTGTGCCTTTTGTATTTAATTCCGATGCAATTTCTGTGTTTTATCGTCTATATGAAGGTCTGAGGGATACAGTATACCAGATGTGAAGCATCGGAATCTATAGCTAGTGTCACAGGAATGGTTCAAAACATAGTCAGTAAGAAGAGTCAGTCTTCTTGTCATTAAGTCGGCATTGTGCCTTTTGTATTTAATTCCGACGCAATTTCTGTGTTTCATCGTCAATAAGAAGGTCCAAGGTATACAGTAAACCTGAAGTGAAGCATCTGAATCTATAACTACTGTCACAGGAATGAATCAAAAAATAGTCAGTAAGAACAGTTAGTCTTCTCGTCCTTAAGTCGGCATTGTGCCTTTTGTATTTAATTCCGATGCAATTTCTGTGTTTCATCGTCAATGAGAAGGTCCAAGGTATACAGTAAACCTGGAGTGTAGCATCGGAATCTATAACTTGTGTCGCAGGAATGGTTCAAAACATAGACAGTAAGAAGAGTCAGTCTTCGTGTACTTTAGTCGGCATTTGCATTTTGTATTTAATTCCGACGCAATTTCTGTGTTTCATCGTCAATAAGAAGGTCTAAGGGATACAGAAAACCTGAAGTAAAGCATCGGAATCTATAACTAGTGTCACAGGAATGATTCAAACATAGACAGTGAGAAGAGTCAGTCTTCCTGTACTTAAGTCGGCATTGTGCCTTTTGTGTCTTATTCCGATGCAATATCTATGTTTCATCATCAATAAGAAGGTCAGAGGGATACAGTAATCCTGAAGTGAAGCATCGGAATCTATAACTAGTGTCACAGGAATGGTTCAAAACATAGTCAGTAAGAAGAGACAATCTTCTTGTCCTTATGTCGGCATTGTGCCACTTGTATTTAATTCCGATGCAATTTCTGTGTTTCATCGTCAATAAGAAGGTCCAAGGGATAGTGTAAACCTGGAGTGAAGCATCGGAATCTATAACTAGTGTCACAGTAATGGATCAAAACATAGACAGTAAGAAGAGTCAGACGACTTGTACTGAGGCCGGCATTGTGCCTTTTGTATTTAATTGCGATGCAATTTCTGTGTTTCATCGTCAATAAGAAGGTCCAAGGGATGCAGTAAACCTGAAGTGAAGCATCGGAATCTATAACTAGTGTCACTGGAATGGTTCAAAATATAGACAGTAAAAAGAGTCAGTCTTCTTGTACTTAAGTCGACATTGTGCCTTTTTTATTTAATTCCGATGCAATTTCTGTGTTTCATGGTCAATAAGAAGGTCCAAGGGATACAGTAAACCTGGGCTGAAGCATCGGAATCTGTAACTTGTGTCACAGGAATGTTTCAAAACATAGACAGTGAGAAGAGTCAGTCTTCTTGTACTTAAGTCGACATTGTGCCTTTTCTATTTAATTCCGATGCAATTTCTGTGTTTCATCGTCAATAAGAAGGTCAGAGGGATACAATGAACCTGAAGTGAAGCATCGGAATCGATAACTAGTGTCACAGCAGTGGTTCAAACATAGTCAGTAAGAACAGTCAGTCTTCTTGTCCTTAAGTCGGCATTGTGCCTTTTGTATTTAATTCCGACGCAATTTCTGTGTTTCATCGTCAATAAGAAGGTCCAAGGGATACAGTGAACCTGAAGTGAAGCATCGGAATGTACAACTAGTATCATAGGAATGGTTCAAAACATAGACAGTAAGAAGAAACAGCCTTCTTGTACTTAAGTCGGCATTGTGAATTTTGTATTTAATTCCGATGCAAGTTCTGTGTTTCATCGTCAATAAGAAGGTCCAAGGGATAGAGAAAACCTGGAGTGTAGCATGGGAATCTATAACTAGTGTCACAGGAATGGTTCAAAACATAGACAGTAAGAAGAGTCAGTCTTCGTGTACTAAAGTCGGCATTTCGCCTTTTGTATTTAATTCCGATGCAATTACGGTGCTTCATCGTCAATTAGACGATCCAAGGGATACAGTAAACCTGAAGTGAAGCATTATAGTCTATAACTAGTGTCACAGGAATGGTTCAAAACATAGTCAGTAAGAAGAGTCAGTCTTCTTGTACTTAAGTTTTAATTGTGCCTTTTCTATTTAATTCCGATGCAATTTCTGTGTTTCATCGTCAATAAGAAGGTCCAAGGTATACAGTAAACTTGAAGTGAAGCATCGGAATCTATAACTAGTGTCACAGGAATGGTTCAAAACGTAGTTAGTAAGAAGAGTCAGTCTTCTTGTACTTAAGTCGGCATTGTGCCTTTTCTATTTAATTCCGATGCAAATTCTGTGTTTCATCGTCAATAAGAAGGTCCAAGGGATACAGTAAACCTGGAGTGAAGCATCGGAATCTATAACTAGTGTCATTGGAATGGTTCACAACATAGACAGTAAGAAGAGTCAGTCTTCTTGTACTTCAGTCGGCATTGCGCCATTTGTATTTATTTCCGATGCAATTTCTGTGTTTCATCGTCAATAAGAGGGTCTGAGGGATACAGTATACCAGATGTGAAGCATCGGAATCTATAGCTAGTGTCACAGGAATGGTTCAAAACTTAGTCAGTAAGAAGAGTCAGTCCTCTTGACCTTAAGTCGGCATTGTGCCTTTTGTATTTAATTCTGATGCAATTTCTGTGTTTCATCGTCAATAAGAAGGTCCAAGGGATACAGTGAACCTGAAGTGAAGCATCGGAATGTACAACTAGTGTCATAGCAATGGTTCAAAACATAGACAGTAAGAAGAAACAGCCTTCTTGTACCTAAGTCGGCATTGTGCCCTTTCTATTTAATTCCGATGCAATTTCTGTCTTTCATCGTCAATAAGATGGTCAGAGGGATACAGTAAACCTGAAGTGAAGCATCGGAATCTATAACTAGTGTCACAGGAATCGTTCAAAACATAGTCAGTAAGAAGAGTCAGTCTACTTGTACATAAGATGGCATTGTGCCTTTCGTATCTAATTTCGATACAATTTCTGTGTTTCACCGGCAATATGAAGGTCAAAGGGATACAGGAAACCTGAAATGAAGCATCGGAATCTATAACTAGTGTCACAGGAATGGTTCAAACATAGACAGTAAGAGGAGTCAGTCTTCTTGTCCTTAAAATAGCATTGTGCCTCTTGTATTTAATTCCGTCGCAAATTCTGTGTTTCATCGTCAATAAGAGAGTCCAAGGTATACTGTAAACCTGGAGTGAAGCATCGGAATCTATAACTAGTGTCACAGTAATGGTTCAAAACATAGACAGTAAGAAGAGTCAGACGTCTTGTACTTAAGTCGGCATTGTGCCTTTTGTATTTATTTCCGATGCAATTTCTGTGTTTCATCGTCAATAAGAAGGTCCAAGGGATACAGTAAACCCGAAGTGAAGCATCGGAATCTATAACTAGTGTCACTGGAATGGTTCAAAATATAGACAGTAAGAAGAGTCAGTCTTCTGGTACTTAAGTCGGCATTGTGCCTTTTGTATTTAATTCCGATGCAATTTCTGTGTTTCATCGTCAATAGGAAGGTCAGAGGGAAACAGTAAACCTGAAGTGAAGCATCGGAATCTATAACTAGTGTCACAGGAATGGTTCAAAACATAGTCAGTATGAAGAGTGAGTCTTCTTCTCCTTAAGTCGGCATTGTGCCTTTTGTATTTAATTCCGATGCAATTTCTGTGTTTCATCGTCAATAAGAAGGTCAGTGGGATACAGTAAACCTGAAGTGAAGCATCGGAATCCAAAACTAGTGTCACAGGAATGATTCAAAACATAGACAGTAGGAAGAGTCAGCCTTCTTGTACATAAGTCGGCATTGTGCCCTTTGTATTTAAATCCGATGCGATTTCTGTGTTTCATCGTCAATAAGCAGGTCCTAGGTATACAGTAAACCTGAAGTGAAGCATCGGAATCTATAACTAGTGTCACAGGAATGGTTCAAAGCATAGTCAGTAAGAAGAGTCAGTCTTCTTGTCCTTAAGTCGGCATTGTGCCTTTTGTATTTAATTCCGATGCAATTTCTGTGTTTCATCGTCAATGAGAAGGTCCAAGGGATACAGTAATCCTGGAGTGTAGCATCGGAATCTATAACTTGTGTCACAGGAATGGTTCAAAACTTAGACAGTAAGAAGAGTCCGTCTTCGCGTACTTTAGTCGGCATTTGCCTTTTGTATTTAATTCCGACGCAATTTCTGTGCTTCATCGTCAATAAGATAGTCTAAGGGATACAGTAAACCTGAAGTGAAGCCTCGGAATCTATAACTAGTGTCACAGGAATGGTTCAAAACATAGACAGTAAGAAGAGTCAGTCTTCTTGTACTTAAGTCGGCATTGTGCCTTTTGTATCTTATTTCGATGCAATTTCTATGTTTCATCATTGATAAGAAGGTCAGAGGGATACAGTAATCCTGAATTGAAGCATCGGAATCTGTAACTAGTGTCACAGGAGTGGTTCAAAACATAGTCAGTAAGAAGAGTCAATCTTCTTGTACTTAAGTTGGCATTGTGCATTTCGTATTTAATTCCGATGCAATTTCTGTGTTTCACCGGCAATAAGAAGGTCAGAGGGATGCAGGAAAACTGAAGTGAAGCATCTTATTCTATAACTAGTGTCACAGGAATGGTTCAAACATAGACAGTAAGAAGAGTCAGTCTTCTTGTACTTAAGTCGGCATTGTGCCTTTTGTATTTAATTCCGATGCATATTCTGTGTTTCATCGTCAATGAGAAGTTCCGAGGGATACTGTAAACCTGGAGTGAGGCATCGGAATCTATAACTAGTGTCACAGTAATGGTTCAAATCATAGACAGTAAGAAGAGTCAGACGTCTTGTAGTGATGTCGGCATTGTGCCTTTTGTATTTACTTCCGATGCAATTTCTGTGTTTCATCGTCATTAAGAAGGTCCAAACGATACAGTAAACCTGAAGTGAAGCATCGGAATCTATAACTAGTGTCAATGGAATGGTTCACAACATAGACAGTAAGAAGAGTCAAGCATCTTGTACTTAAGTCGGCATTGTGCCTTTTGTATTTAATTCCGATGCAATTTCTGTGTTTCATCGTCAATAACAAGGTCCAAGGGATACAGTAAAACTGAAGTCATGCATCGGAATCTATAACTAGTGTCACAGGAATGGTTCAAAACGTAGACAGTAAGAAGAGTCAGTCTTCTTGTACTTAAGTAGGCATTGTGGCGTTTCAATTTAATTCCGATTCAATTTCTGTGTTTCCTCGTCAATACGAAGGTCAGAGGGATACAGTAAACCTCAAGTGAAGCATCGGAATCTATAACTAGTGTCACAGGAATGGTTCAAAACATAGTCAGTAAGAAGAGTCAGTCTTCTTGTCCCTAAGTCGGCATTGTGCCTTTTGTATTTATTTCGGTGCAATTTCTGAGTTTCATCGGCAATACGGTCAGAGGGATACAGTAAACCTGAAGTGAAGCATCGGAATCTATAACTAGTGTCACAGGAATGGTTCAAAACATAGACAGTAAGAAGAGTCAGTCTTCGTGTACTTAAGTCGGCATTTGCTTTTGTATTTAATTCCGATGCAATTTCTGTGTTTCATCGTCAATAAGAAGGTCCAAGGGATACAGTAAATCTGGAGTGAAGCATCGGAATCTAAAACTAGTGTCACAGGAATGGTTCAAAACATAGACAGTAAAAGGAGTCAGTCTTCTTGTACTTAAGTCGGCATTGTGCCTTTTCTATTTAATTCCGATGCAATTTCTCTGTTTCGTCGTCAATAGGAAGGTCAGAGGGATACAATAAACCTGAAGAGAAGCATCGGAATCTATACCTAGTGTCACAGGAATGATTCAAAACATAGTCAGTAAGAACAGTCAGCCTTCTTGTCCTTAAGTCCACATTGTGCCTTTTGTATTTAATTCCGATGCAATTTCTGTTTTTCATCGTCAATGAGAAGATCCAAGGGATACAGTAAACATGGAGTGTAGCATCGGAATCTATAACTTGTGTCACAGGAATGGTTCAAAACATAGACAGTAAGAAGAGTCAGTCTTCGTGTACTTAAGTCGGCATTTGCTTTTGTATTTAATTCCGATGCAATTTCTGTGTTTCATCGTCAATAAGATGGTCTAAGGGATACAGTAAACCTGAAGTGAAGCATCGGAATCTATAACTAGTGTCACAGGAATGGTTCAAAACATAGACAGTAGGAAGAGTCAGTCTTCTTGTACTTAAGTCGGCATTGTGCCTTTTGAATTTAATTCAGATGCAATATCTGTGTTTCATCGTCGATAAGAAGGTCCAAGGGAAACAGTAAACCTCAAGTGAAGCATCGGAGTCTATAACTAGTGTCACAGGAATGGTTCAAAACATAGTCAGTAAGAAGAGTCAGTCTTCTTGTCCCTAAGTCTGCATTGTGCCTTTTGTATTTATTTCGGTGCAATTTCTGAGTTTCATCGGCAATACGGTCAGAGGGATACAGTAAACCTGAAGTGAAGCATCGGAATCTATAACTAGTGTCACAGGAATGGTTCAAAACATAGACAGTAAGAAGAGTCAGTCTTCGTGTACTTAAGTCGGCATTTGCTTTTGTATTTAATTCCGATGCAATTTCTGTGTTTCATCGTCAATAAGATGGTCTAAGGGATACAGTAAACCTGAAGTGAAGCATCGGAATCTATAACAAGTGTCACAGGAATGGTTCAAAACATAGTCAGTAAGAAGAGTCAATCTTCTTGTATTTAAGTCGGCACTGTGCCTTTTGTATTCAATTCCAATGCAATTTCTGTGTTTCATTGTCAATAAGAAGGTCCAAGGTATACAGTAAACCTGAAGTGAAGCATCGGAATCTATAACTAGTGTCACAGGAATGGTTCAAAGCATAGTTAGTAAGAAGAGTCAGTCTTCTTGTACTTAAGTCGGCATTATGCCTTTTCTAATTATTTCCGATGCAATTTCTGTGTTTCATCGTCAATAAAAAGGTCCAAGGGATACAGTAAACCTGGAGTGAAGCATCGGAATCTATAACTAGTGTCACAGGAATGGTTCAAAACATAGACAGTAAGAAGAGTCAGTCTTCTTGTACTTAAGTCGACATTGTGTTTTTTCTATTTTATTCCGATGCAATTTCTGTGTTTCATCGTCAATAAGAAGGTCAGAGGGATACAATAAACCTGAAGTGAAGCATCGGAATCTATAACTAGTGTCACAGGAATGGTTCAAACATAGTCAGTAAGAACAGTCAGTCTTCTTGTCCTTAAGTCGGCATTGTGCCTTTTGTATTTAATTCCGACGCAATTTCTGTGTTTCATCGTCAATAAGAAGGTCCAAGGGATACAGTAAACATGAAGTGAAGCATTATAATCTATAATTAGTGTCACAGGAATGGTTCAAAACATAGTGAGTAAGAAGAGTCAGTCTGCTTGTACTTAAGTCTTCATAGTGCCTTTTCTATTTAATTCCGATGCAATTTCTGTGTTTCATCGTCAGTAAGAAGATCAGAGGGATACAATAAACCTGAAGTGAAGCATCGGAATCAATAGCTAGTGTCACAGGAATGGTTCAAAACATAGTCAGTAAGAAGAGTCAGTCTTCTTGTCATTAAGTCGGCATTGTGCCTTTTGTATTTAATTCTGATGCAATTTCTGTGTTTCATCGTCAATGAGAAGGTCCAAGGGATACAGTTAACCTGGAGTGAAGCATCGGAATCTATAACTAGTGTCAATGGAATGGTTCACAACATAGACAGTAAGAAGAGTCAAGCATCTTGTACTTAAGTCGGCATTGTGCCTTTTGTATTTAATTCCGATGCAATTTCTGTGTTTTATCGTCAATATGAAGGTCTGAGGGATACAGTACACCAGATGTGAAGCATCGGAATCTATAGCTAGTGTCACAGGAATGGTTCAAAACATAGTCAGTAAGAAGAGTCAGTCTTCTTGTCATTAAGTCGGCATTGTGCCTTTTGTATTTAATTCTGATGCAATTTCTGTGTTTCATCGACAGTAAGAAGGTCCAAGGGATACAGTGAACCTGAAGTGAAGCATCGGAATGTACAACTAGTGTCATAGGAATGGTTCAAACATAGACAGTAAGAAGGGTCAGCCTTCTTGTACTTAAGTCGGAATTGTGCTTTTTCTATTTAATTCCGATGCAGTTTCTGTGTTTCATCTTTAATAAGAAGGTCAGAGGGATACAGTAAACCTGAAGTGAAGCATCGGAATCTATAACTAGTGTCACAGGAATCGTTCAAAACATACTCAGTAAGAAGAGACAGTCTTCTTGTACATAAGTTGGCATTGTGCCTTTCGTACTTAATTCCGATACAATTTCTGTGTTTCACCGGCAATAAAAAGGTCAAAGGGATACAGGAAACCTGAAGTAAAGCATCGGAATCTATAACTAGTGTCACAGGAATGGTTCAAACATAGACAGTAAGAAGAGTCAGTCTTCTTGTCCTTAAGTCGGCATTGTGCCTCTTGTATTTAATTCTGATGCAATTTCTGTGTTTCATCGCCAATAAGAGGGTCCAAGGGATACTGTAAACCTATAGTGAAGCATCGGAATCTATAACTAGTGTCACAGTAATGGTTCAAAACATAGACAGTAAGAAGAGTCAGTCTTCTTGTACTTAAGTCGGCATTGTGCCTTTTGTATTTAATTCCGATGCAATTTCTGTGTTTGATCGTCAATAGGAAGGTCAGATGGAAAGAGTAAACCTGAAGTGAAGCATCGGAATCTATAACTAGTGTCACCGGAATGGTTCAAAACATAGTCAGTATGAAGAGTCAGTCTTCTTGTCCTTAAGTCGGCATTGTGCCTTTTGTATTTAATTCCGATGCATCTTCTGTGTTTCATCGTCAATAAGACGGTCAGTGGGATACAGTAAACCTGAAAAGAAGCATCGGAATCCAAAACTAGTGTCACAGGAATGATTCAAAACATAGACAGTCGGAAGAGTCAGTCTTCTTGTACTTAAGTCGGCATTGTGACTTTTGTATTTAAATCCGATGCAATTTCTGTGTTTCATCGTCAATAAGAAGGTCCACGGTATACAGTAAACCTGAAGTGAAGCATCTGAATCTATAACTACTGTCACAGGAATGAATCAAAAAATAGTCAGTAAGAACAGTTAGTCTTCTCGTCCTTAAGTCGGCATTGTGCCTTTTGTATTTAATTCCGATGCAATTTCTGTGTTTCATCGTCAATGAGAAGGTCCAAGGGATACAGTAAACCTGGAGTGTAGCATCGGAATCTATAACTTGTGTCGCAGGAATAGTTCAAAACATAGACAGTAAGAAGAGTCAGTCTTCGTGTACTTTAGTCGGCATTTGCTTTTTGTATTTAATTCCGACGCAATTTCTGTGTTTCATCGTCAATAAGAAGGTCTAAGGGATACAGAAAACCTGAAGTAAAGCATCGGAATCTATAAGTAGTGTCACAGGAATGATTCAAACATAGACAGTGAGAAGAGTCAGTCTTCCTGTACTTAAGTCGGCATTGTGCCTTTTGTGTCTTATTCCGATGCAATATCTATGTTTCATCATCAATAAGAAGGTCAGAGGGATACAGTAATCCTGAAGGGAAGCATCGGAATCTATAACTAGTGTCACAGGAATGGTTCAAAACATAGTCAGTAAGAAGAGTCAATCTTCTTGTACTTAAGTTGGCATTGTGCATTTCGTATTTCATATCGATGCAATTTCTGTGTTTCACCGGCAATAAGAAGGTCAGAAGGATGCAGGAAACCTGAAGTGAAGCATCGGAATCTATAACTAGTGTCACAGGAATGGTTCAAACATAGACAGTAAGAAGATTCAGCCTTCTTGTACTTAACTCGTCATTGTGCCTCTTGTATTTAATTCCGATGCAATTTCTGATTTTCGTCGTCAATAGGAAGGTCAGAGGGAAACAGTAAACCTGAAGTGAAGCATCGGAATCTATAACTAGTGTCACAGGAATGGTTCAAAACATAGTCAGTAAGAAGGGTCAATCTTCTTGTCCTTATGTCGGCATTGTGCAACTTGTATTTAATTCCGATGCAATTTCTGTGTTTCATCGTCAATAAGAAGGTCCAAGGGATGCAGTAAACCTGAAGTGAAGCATCGGAATCTATAACTAGTGTCACTGGAATGGTTCAAAATATAGACAGTAAGAAGAGTCAGTCTTCTTGTACTTAAGTCGACATTGTGCCTTTTGTATTTAATTCCGATGCAATTTCTGTGTTTCATCGTCAATAAGGAGGTCCAAGGGATATAGTAAACCTGGACTGAAGCATCGGAATCTATAACTTGTGTCACAGGAATGTTTCAAAACATAGACAGTGAGAAGAGTCAGTCTTCTTGTACTTAAGTCGACATTGTGCCTTTTCTATTTAATTCCGATGCAATTTCTGTGTTTCATCGTCAATAAGAAGGTCAGAGGGATACAATGAACCTGAAGTGAAGCATCGGAATCTATAACTAGTGTCACAGGAATGGTTCAAACATAGTCAGTAAGAACAGTCAGTCTTCTTGTCCTTAAGTCGGCATTGTGCCTTTTGTATTTAATTCCGACGCAATTTCTGTGTTTCATCGTCAATAAGAAGGTCCAAGGGATACAGTAAACATGAAGTGAAGCAGTATTATCTATAACTAGTGTCACAGGAATGGTTCAAAACATAGTCAGTAAGAAGAGTCAGTCTTCTTGTACTTAAGTCTTCATTGTGCCTTTTCTATTTAATTCCGATGCAATTTCTGTGTTTCATCGTCAGTAAGAAGATCAGAGGGATACAATAAACCTAAAGTGAAGCATCGGAATCTATAGCTAGTATCACAGGAATGGTTCAAAACATAGTCAGTAAGAAGAGTCAGTCTTCTTGTCATTAAGTCGGCATTGTGCCTTTTGTATTTAATTGTGATGCAATTTCTGTGTTTCATCGTCAATGAGAAGGTCCAAGGGATACAGTTAACCTGGAGTGAAGCATCGGAATCTATATCTAGTGTCAATGGAATGGTTCACAACATAGACAATAAGAAGAGTCAAGCATCTTGTACTTAAGTCGGCATTGTGCCTTTTTTATTTAATTCCGATGCAATTTCTGTGTTTCATCGTCAATATGAAGGTCTGAGGGATACAGTATACCAGATGTGAAGCATCTGAATCTATAGCTAGTGTCACAGGAATGGTTCAAAACATAGTCAGTAAGAAGAGTCAGTCTTCTTGTCGTTAAGTCGGCATTGTGCCTTTTGTATTTAATTCTGATGCAATTTCTGTGTTTCATCGACAGTAAGAAGGTCCAAGGGATACAGTGAACCTGAAGTGAAGCATCGGAATGTACAACTAGTGTCATAGGAATGGTTCAAACATAGAAAGTAAGAAGGGTCAGCCTTGTTGTACATAAGTCGGAATTGTGCCTTTTCTATTTAATTCCGATGCAGTTTCTGTGTTTCATCATTAATAAGAAGGTCAGAGGGATACAGTAAACCTGAAGTGAAGCATCGGAATCTATAACTAGTGTCACAGGAATCGTTCAAAACATACTCAGTAAGAAGAGACAGTCTTCTTGTACATAAGTTGGCATTGTGCCTTTCGTACTTAATTCCGATACAATTTCTGTGTTTCACCGGCAATAAAAAGGTCAAAGGGATACAGGAAACCTGATGTAAAGAATCGGAATCTATAACTAGTGTCACAGGAATGGTTCAAACATAGACAGTAAGAAGAGTCAGTCTTCTTGTCCTTAAGTCGGCATTGTGCATCTCGTATTTAATTCCGATGCAATTTCTGTGTTTTATCGCCAATAACAGGGTCCAAGGGATACTGTAAACCTATAGTGAAGCATCGGAATCTATAACTAGTGTCACAGTAATGGTTCAAAACATAGACAGTAAGAAGAGTCAGTCTTCTTGTACTTAAGTCGGCATTGTGCCTTTTGTATTTAATTCCGATGCAATTTCTGTGTTTCATCGTCAATAGGAATGTCAGAGGGAAAGAGTAAACCTGAAGTGAAGCATCGGAATCTATAACTAGTGTCACCGGAATGGTTCAAAACATAGTCAGTATGAAGAGTCGGTCTTCTTGTCCTTAAGTCGGCATTGTGCCTTTTGTATTTAATTCCGATGCATCTTCTGTGTTTCATCGTCAATAAGACGGTCAGTGGGATACAGTAAACCTGAAAAGAAGCATCGGAATCCAAAACTAGTGTCACAGGAATGATTCAAAACATAGACAGTCGGAAGAGTCAGTCTTCTTGTACTTAAGTCTGCATTGTGACTTTTGTATTTAAATCCGATGCAATTTCTGTGTTTCATCGTCAAGAAGAAGGTCCAAGGTATACTGTAAACCTGAAGTGAAGCATCGGAATCTATAAATAGTGTCACAGGAATGAATCAAAAAATAGTCAGTAAAAACGTTAGTCTTCTCGTCCTTAAGTCGGCATTGTGCCTTTTGTATTTAATTCCGATGCAATTTCTGTGTTTCATCGTCAATGAGAAGGTCCAAGGGATACAGTAAACCTGGAGTGTAGCATCGGAATCTATAACTTGTGTCGCAGGAATGGTTCAAAACATAGACAGTAAGAAGAGTCAGTCTTCGTGTACTTTAGTCGGCATATGCTTTTTGTATTTAATTCCGACGCAATTTCTGTGTTTCATCGTCAATAAGAAGGTCTAAGGGATACAGAAAACCTGAAGTAAAGCATCGGAATCTATAACTAGTGTCACAGGAATGATTCAAACATAGACAGTGAGAAGAGTCAGTCTTCCTGTACTTAAGTCGCCATTGTGCCTTTTGTGTCTTATTCCGATGCAATATCTATGTTTCATCCTCAATAAGAAGGTCAGAGGGATACAGTGATCCTGAAGGGAAGCATCGGAATCTATAACTAGTGTCACAGGAATGGTTCAAAACATAGTCAGTAAGAAGAGTCAATCTTCTTGTACTTAAGTTGGCATTGTGCATTTCGTATTTCATATCGATGCAATTTCCGTGTTTCGCCGGCAATAAGAAGGTCAGAAGGATGCAGGAAACCTGAAGTGATGCACCGGAATCTATAACTAGTGTCACAGGAATGGTTCAAACATAGACAGTAAGAAGAGTCAGCCTTCTTGTACTTAACTCGTCATTGTGCCTCTTGTATTAATTCCGATGCAATTTCTGTTTTTCGTCGTCAATAGGAAGGTCCGAGGGAAACAGTAAACCTGAAGTGAAGCATCGGAATCTATAACTAGTGTCATAGCAATGGTTCAAAACATAGACAGTAAGAAGAAACAGCCTTCTTGTACTTAAGTCGGCATTGTGCCTTTTCTATTTAATTCCGATGCAATTTCTGTGTTTCATCGTCAATAAGAAGGTCAGAGGGATACAGTAAACCTGATGTGAAGCATCGGAATCTATAACTAGTGTCACAGGAATCGTTCAAAACATAGTCAGTAAGAAGAGTCAGTCTACTTGTACATAAGATGGCATTGTGCCTTTCGTATCTAATTCCGATACAATTTGTGTGTTTCACCGGCAATGTGAAGGTCAAAGGGATACAGGAAACCTGAAATGAAGCATCGGAATCTATAACTAGTGTCACAGTAATGGTTCAAAACATAGACAGTAAGAAGAGTCAGACGTCTTGTACTTAAGTCGGCATTGTGCCTTTTGGATTTATTTCCGATGCAATTTCTGTGTTTCATCGTCAATAAGAAGGTCCAAGGGATACAGTAAACCTGAAGTGAAGCATCGGAATCTATAACTAGTGTCACTGGAATGGTTCAAAATATAGACAGTAAGAAGAGTCAGTCTTCTTGTACTTAAGTCGGCATTGTGCCTTTTGTTATTAATTCCGATGCAATTTCTGTGATTCATCGTCAATAAGAAAGCCCAAGGGATACAGTAAACCTGAAGTGAAGCATCGGCTCTATAACAGGTGTCACAGAAATGGTTCAAAACATAGACAGTAGAAGAGTCAGTCTTCTTGTACTTAAGTCGGCATTGTGCCTTTTGTATTTTATTCCGATGCAATTTCTGTGTTTCATCGTCAATAGGACGGTCAGAGGGAAACAGTAAACCTGAAGTGAAGCATCGGAATCTATAAGTAGTGTCACAGTAATGGTTCAAAACATAGTCAGTATGAAGAGTGAGTCTTCTTGTCCTTAAGTCGGCATTGTGCCTTTTGTATTTAATTCCGATGCAATTTCTGTGTTTCATCGTCAATAAGAAGGTCAGTGGGATACAGTAAACCTGAAGTGAAGCATCGGAATCCAAAACTAGTGTCACAGGAATGATTCAAAACATAGACAGTAGGAAGAGTCAGCCTTCTTGTACATAAGTCGGCATTGTGCCCTTTGTATTTAAATCCGATGCAATTTCTGTGTTTCATCGTCAATAAGCAGGTCCAAGGTATACAGTAAACCTGAAGTGAAGCATCGGAATCTATAACTAGTGTCACAGGAATGGTTCAAAGCATAGTCAGTAAGAAGAGTCAGTCTTCTTGTCCTTAAGTCGGCATTGTGCCTTTTGTATTTAATTCCGATGCAATTTCTGTGTTTCATCGTCAATGAGAAGGTCCAAGGGATACAGTAATCCTGGAGTGTAGCATCGGAATCTATAACTTGTGTCACAGGAATGGTTCAAAACATAGACAGTAAGAAGAGTCAGTCTTCGTGTACTTTAGTCGGCATTTGCCTTTTGTATTTAATTCCGACGCAATTTCTGTGTTTCATCGTCAATAAGATAGTCTAAGGGATACAGTAAACCTGAAGTGAAGCATCGGAATCTATAACTAGTGTCACAGGAATGGTTCAAAACATAGACAGTAAGAAGAGTCAGTCTTCTTGTACTTAAGTCGGCATTGTGCCTTTTGTATCTTATTCCGATGCAATTTCTATGTTTCATCATTGATAAGAAGGTCAGAGGGATACAGTAATCCTGAATGGAAGCATCGGAATCTGTAACTAGTGTCACAGGAGTGGTTCAAATCTTAGTCAGTAAGAAGAGTCAATCTTCTTGTACTTAAGTTGGCATTGTGCATTTCGTATTTAATTCCGATGCAATTTCTGTGTTTCACCGGCAATAAGAAGGTCAGAGGGATGCAGGAAACCTGAAGTGAAGCATCGGATTCTATATCTAGTGTCACAGGAATGGTTCAAACATAGACAGTAAGAAGAGTCAGTCTTCTTGTACTTAAGTCGGCATTGTGCCTTTTGTATTTAATTCCGATGCATATTCTGTGTTTCATCGTCAATGAGAAGTTCCAAGGGATACTGTAAACCTGGAGTGAAGCATCGGAATCTATAACTAGTGTCACAGTAATGGTTCAAAACATAGACAGTAAGAAGAGTCAGTCTTCTTGTACTTAAGTCGGCATTGTGCCTTTTGTATTTAATTCCGATGCAATTTCTGTGTTTCATCGTCAATAGGAATGTCAGAGGGAAAGAGTAAACCTGAAGTGAAGCATCGGAATCTATAACTAGTGTCACCGGAATGGTTCAAAACATAGTCAGTATGAAGAGTCGGTCTTCTTGTCCTTAAGTCGGCATTGTGCCTTTTGTATTTAATTCCGATGCATCTTCTGTGTTTCATCGTCAATAAGACGGTCAGTGGGATACAGTAAACCTGAAAAGAAGCATCGGAATCCAAAACTAGTGTCACAGGAATGATTCAAAACATAGACAGTCGGAAGAGTCAGTCTTCTTGTACTTAAGTCTGCATTGTGACTTTTGTGTTTAAATCCGATGCAATTTCTGTGTTTCATCGTCAAGAAGAAGGTCCAAGGTATACTGTAAACCTGAAGTGAAGCATCGGAATCTATAAATAGTGTCACAGGAATGAATCAAAAAATAGTCAGTAAAAACGTTAGTCTTCTCGTCCTTAAGTCGGCATTGTGCCTTTTGTATTTAATTCCGATGCAATTTCTGTGTTTCATCGTCAATGAGAAGGTCCAAGGGATACAGTAAACCTGGAGTGTAGCATCGGAATCTATAACTTGTGTCGCAGGAATGGTTCAAAACATAGACAGTAAGAAGAGTCAGTCTTCGTGTACTTTAGTCGGCATATGCTTTTTGTATTTAATTCCGACGCAATTTCTGTGTTTCATCGTCAATAAGAAGGTCTAAGGGATACAGAAAACCTGAAGTAAAGCATCGGAATCTATAACTAGTGTCACAGGAATGATTCAAACATAGACAGTGAGAAGAGTCAGTCTTCCTGTACTTAAGTCGCCATTGTGCCTTTTGTGTCTTATTCCGATGCAATATCTATGTTTCATCCTCAATAAGAAGGTCAGAGGGATACAGTGATCCTGAAGGGAAGCATCGGAATCTATAACTAGTGTCACAGGAATGGTTCAAAACATAGTCAGTAAGAAGAGTCAATCTTCTTGTACTTAAGTTGGCATTGTGCATTTCGTATTTCATATCGATGCAATTTCCGTGTTTCGCCGGCAATAAGAAGGTCAGAAGGATGCAGGAAACCTGAAGTGATGCACCGGAATCTATAACTAGTGTCACAGGAATGGTTCAAACATAGACAGTAAGAAGAGTCAGCCTTCTTGTACTTAACTCGTCATTGTGCCTCTTGTATTAATTCCGATGCAATTTCTGTTTTTCGTCGTCAATAGGAAGGTCCGAGGGAAACAGTAAACCTGAAGTGAAGCATCGGAATCTATAACTAGTGTCATAGCAATGGTTCAAAACATAGACAGTAAGAAGAAACAGCCTTCTTGTACTTAAGTCGGCATTGTGCCTTTTCTATTTAATTCCGATGCAATTTCTGTGTTTCATCGTCAATAAGAAGGTCAGAGGGATACAGTAAACCTGATGTGAAGCATCGGAATCTATAACTAGTGTCACAGGAATCGTTCAAAACATAGTCAGTAAGAAGAGTCAGTCTACTTGTACATAAGATGGCATTGTGCCTTTCGTATCTAATTCCGATACAATTTGTGTGTTTCACCGGCAATGTGAAGGTCAAAGGGATACAGGAAACCTGAAATGAAGCATCGGAATCTATAACTAGTGTCACAGTAATGGTTCAAAACATAGACAGTAAGAAGAGTCAGACGTCTTGTACTTAAGTCGGCATTGTGCCTTTTGGATTTATTTCCGATGCAATTTCTGTGTTTCATCGTCAATAAGAAGGTCCAAGGGATACAGTAAACCTGAAGTGAAGCATCGGAATCTATAACTAGTGTCACTGGAATGGTTCAAAATATAGACAGTAAGAAGAGTCAGTCTTCTTGTACTTAAGTCGGCATTGTGCCTTTTGTTATTAATTCCGATGCAATTTCTGTGATTCATCGTCAATAAGAAAGCCCAAGGGATACAGTAAACCTGAAGTGAAGCATCGGCTCTATAACAGGTGTCACAGAAATGGTTCAAAACATAGACAGTAGAAGAGTCAGTCTTCTTGTACTTAAGTCGGCATTGTGCCTTTTGTATTTTATTCCGATGCAATTTCTGTGTTTCATCGTCAATAGGACGGTCAGAGGGAAACAGTAAACCTGAAGTGAAGCATCGGAATCTATAAGTAGTGTCACAGTAATGGTTCAAAACATAGTCAGTATGAAGAGTGAGTCTTCTTGTCCTTAAGTCGGCATTGTGCCTTTTGTATTTAATTCCGATGCAATTTCTGTGTTTCATCGTCAATAAGAAGGTCAGTGGGATACAGTAAACCTGAAGTGAAGCATCGGAATCCAAAACTAGTGTCACAGGAATGATTCAAAACATAGACAGTAGGAAGAGTCAGCCTTCTTGTACATAAGTCGGCATTGTGCCCTTTGTATTTAAATCCGATGCAATTTCTGTGTTTCATCGTCAATAAGCAGGTCCAAGGTATACAGTAAACCTGAAGTGAAGCATCGGAATCTATAACTAGTGTCACAGGAATGGTTCAAAGCATAGTCAGTAAGAAGAGTCAGTCTTCTTGTCCTTAAGTCGGCATTGTGCCTTTTGTATTTAATTCCGATGCAATTTCTGTGTTTCATCGTCAATGAGAAGGTCCAAGGGATACAGTAATCCTGGAGTGTAGCATCGGAATCTATAACTTGTGTCACAGGAATGGTTCAAAACATAGACAGTAAGAAGAGTCAGTCTTCGTGTACTTTAGTCGGCATTTGCCTTTTGTATTTAATTCCGACGCAATTTCTGTGTTTCATCGTCAATAAGATAGTCTAAGGGATACAGTAAACCTGAAGTGAAGCATCGGAATCTATAACTAGTGTCACAGGAATGGTTCAAAACATAGACAGTAAGAAGAGTCAGTCTTCTTGTACTTAAGTCGGCATTGTGCCTTTTGTATCTTATTCCGATGCAATTTCTATGTTTCATCATTGATAAGAAGGTCAGAGGGATACAGTAATCCTGAATGGAAGCATCGGAATCTGTAACTAGTGTCACAGGAGTGGTTCAAATCTTAGTCAGTAAGAAGAGTCAATCTTCTTGTACTTAAGTTGGCATTGTGCATTTCGTATTTAATTCCGATGCAATTTCTGTGTTTCACTGGCAATAAGAAGGTCAGAGGGATGCAGGAAACCTGAAGTGAAGCATCGGATTCTATATCTAGTGTCACAGGAATGGTTCAAACATAGACAGTAAGAAGAGTCAGTCTTCTTGTACTTAAGTCGGCATTGTGCCTTTTGTATTTAATTCCGATGCATATTCTGTGTTTCATCGTCAATGAGAAGTTCCAAGGGATACTGTAAACCTGGAGTGAAGCATCGGAATCTATAACTAGTGTCACAGTAATGGTTCAAAACATAGACAGTAAGAAGAGTCAGACGTCTTGTAGTGATGTCGGCATTGTGCCTTTTGTATTTACTTCCGATGCAATTTCTGTGTTTCATCGTCAATAAGAAGGTCCAAAGGATACAGTAAACCTGAAGTGAAGCATCGGAATCTATAACTAGTGTCACTGGAAAGTTTCAAAGTATAGACAGTAAGAAGAGTCAGTCTTCTTGTACTTAAGTCGGCATTGTGCCTTTTGTATTTAATTCCGATGCAATTTCTGTGTTTCATGATCAATAAGAAGGTCCAAGGGATACAGCAAACCA
Organism: Schistocerca piceifrons; assembly: GCF_021461385.2. NCBI lineage: Eukaryota > Metazoa > Arthropoda > Insecta > Orthoptera > Acrididae > Schistocerca > Schistocerca piceifrons. The sequence continues at coordinate 2,812,148 of NW_025727724.1, read as the reverse complement.
GGACTGTAGCATCGGAATCTATAACTTGTGTCACAGGAATGGTTCAAAACATAGACAGTAAGAAGAGTCAGACGTCTTGTAGTGATGTCGGCATTGTGCCTTTTGTATTTACTTCCGATGCAATTTCTGTGTTTCATCGTCAATAAGAAGGTCCAAAGGATACAGTAAACCTGAAGTGAAGCATCGGAATCTATAACTAGTGTCACTGGAATGTTTCAAAGTATAGACAGTAATAAGAGTCAGTCTTCGTGTAATTAAGTCGGCATTTTGCCTTTTGTATTTAATTCTGATGCATTTTCTGTGTTTCATAGTCAATACGAAGGTCCAAGGGATTCAGTAAACCTAAAGTGAAGCATCGGAATCTATAACTAGTGACACAGGAATGGTTCAAAACATAGACAGTAAGAAGAATCAGTCTTCTTGTACTTAAGTCGGCATTGTGCATTTTCTATATAATTCCGATGCAATTTTTGTGTTTCATCGTCAATAACAAGGTCCAAGGGATACAGTAAACCTGGAGTGAAGCATCGGAATCTATTACTAGTGTCAATGGAATCGTTCAAAACATAGACAGTAAGAAGAGTCAGTCTTCTTGTACTTAAGTCGGCATTGTGCCTTTTGTATTTAATTCTGATGCATTTTCTGTGTTTTATCGTCAATAAGAAGGTCAGAGGGATATAGTGAACCTGAAGTGAAGCATCGGAATCTATAGCTAGTGTCACAGGAATGGTTCAAATCATAGTCAATAAGAAGAGTCAGTCTTCTTGTCCTTTATGTAGGCATTGTGCCTTTTGTGTTTAATTCCGATGCAATTTCTGTGTTTCATCATCAATAACAAGGTCCAAGGGATACAGTAAAACTGAAGTCATGCATCGGAATCTATAACTAGTGTCACAGGAATGGTTCAAAACGTAGACAGTAAGAAGAGTCAGACGTCTTGTACTGAAGCCGGCATTGTGCCTTTTGTATTTAATTCCGATGCAATTTCTGTGTTTCATCGTCAATAAGATGGTCCAAGGGATGCAGTAAACCTGAAGTGAAGCATCGGAATCTATAACTAGTGTCACTGGAATGGTTCAAAATATAGACAGTAAGAAGAGTCAGTCTTCTTGTACTTAAGTCGACATGGTGCATTTTGTATTTAATTCCGTTGCAATTTCTGTGTTTCATCGTCAATAAGAAGGTCCAAGGGATACAGTAAACCTGGACTGTAGCATCGGAATCTATAACTTGTGTCACAGGAATGGTTCAAAACATAAACAGTAAGAAGAGTCAGTCTTCTTGTACTTAAGTCTTCATTGTGCCTTTTCTATTTAATTCCGATGCAATTTCTGTGTTTCATCGTCAATAAGAAGGTCCAAGGGATACAGTAAACTTGGAGTGAAGCATCGGAATCTATAACTAGTGTCAATGGAATATTTCACAACATAGACGTTAAGAAGAGTCAGTCTTCTTGTACTTAAGTCGGCATTGTGCCTTTTGTATTTAATTCTGATGCAATTTCTGTGTTTCATCGTCAATAAGAAGGTCCAAGGGATACAGTGAACCTGAAATGAAGCATCGGAATCTACAACTAGTGTCATAGGAATGGTTCAAAACATAGACAGTAAGAATAGTCAGCCTTCTGGTACTTAAGTCGGCATTGATCCTTATCTATTTAATTCCGATGCAATTTCTGTGTTTCATCGTCAATAGGAAGGTCAGAGGGAAACAGTAAACCTGAAGTAAAGCATCGGAATCTATAACTAGTGTCATGGCAATGGTTCAAAACATAGACAGTAAGAAGAAACAGCCTTCTTGTACTTAAGTCGGCATTGTGCCTTTTCTATTTAATTCCGATGCAATTTCTGTGTTTCATCGTCAATAAGAAGGTCAGAGGGATGCAGTAAACCTGAAGTGAAGCATCGGAATCTATAACTAGTGTCACAGGAATCGTTCAAAACATAGTCAGTAAGAAGAGTCATTCTTCTTGTACATAAGATGGCATTGTGCCTTTCGTATCTAATTCCGATACAATTTCTGTGTTTCACCGGCAATGTGAAGGTCAAAGGGATACAGGAAACCTGAAATGAAGCATCGGAATCTATAACTAGTGTCACAGGAATGGTTCAAACATAGACAGTAAGAAGAGTCAGTCTTCTTGTCCTTAAAATGGCATTGTGCCTCTTGTATTTAATTCCGTCGCAAATTCTGCGTTTCATCGTCAATAAGAGAGTCCAAGGTATACTGTAAACCTGGAGTGAAGCATCGGAATCTATAACTAGTGTCACAGTAATGGTTCAAAACATAGACAGTAAGAAGAGTCAAACGTCTTGTACTTAAGTCGGCATTGTGCCTTTTGGATTTAATTCCGATGCAATTTCTGTGTTTCATGATCAATAAGAAGGTCCAAGGGATACAGCAAACCAGGACTGTAGCATCGGAATCTATAACTTGTGTCACAGGAATGGTTCAAAACATAGACAGTAACAAGAGTCAGTCTTCGTGTAATTAAGTCGGCATTTTGCCTTTTGTATTTAATTCTGATGCAATTTCTGTGTTTCATAGTCAATACGAAGGTCCAAGGGATTCAGTAAACCTAATGTGAAGCATCGGAATCTATAACTAGTGTCACAGGAATGGTTCAAAACATAGACAGTAAGAAGAATCAGTCTTCTTGTACTTAAGTCGGCATTGTGCATTTTCTATATAATTCCGATGCAATTTTTGTGTTTCATCGTCAATAACAAGGTCCAAGGGATACAGTAAACCTGGAGTGAAGCATCGGAATCTATTACTAGTGTCAATGGAATTGTTCAAAACATAGACAGTAAGAAGAGTCAGTCTTCTTGTACTTAAGTCGGCATTGTGCCTTTTGTATTTAATTCTGATGCATTTTCTGTGTTTCATCGTCAATAACAAGGTCCAAGGGATACAGTAAAACTGAAGTCATGCATCGGAATCTATAACTAGTGTCACAGGAATGGTTCAAAACGTAGACAGTAAGAAGAGTCAGACGTCTTGTACTGAAGCCGGCATTGTGCCTTTTGTATTTAATTCCGATGCAATTTCTGTGTTTCATCGTCAATAAGATGGTCCAAGGGATGCAGTAAACCTGAAGTGAAGCATCGGAATCTATAACTAGTGTCACTGGAATGGTTCAAAATATAGACAGTAAGAAGAGTCAGTCTTCTTGTACATAAGTCGACATTGTGCATTTTGTATTTAATTCCGTTGCAATTTCTGTGTTTCATCGTCAATAAGAAGGTCCAAGGGATACAGTAAACCTGGACTGTAGCATCGGAATCTATAACTTGTGTCACAGGAATGGTTCAAAACATAAACAGTAAGAAGAGTCAGTCTTCTTGTACTTAAGTCTTCATTGTGCCTTTTCTATTTAATTCCGATGCAATTTCTGTGTTTCATCGTCAATAAGAAGGTCTGAGGGTTATAGTATACCAGATGTGAAGCATCGGAATCTATAGCTAGTGTCACAGGATTGGTTCAAAACATAGTCAGTAAGAAGATTTAGTCTTCTTGTCCTTAAGTCGGCATTGTGCCTTTTGTATTTGATTCTGATGCAATTTCTGTGTTTCATCGTCAATAAGAAGGTCCAAGGGATACAGTGAACCTGAAATGAAGCATCGGAATCTACAACTAGTGTCATAGGAATGGTTCAAAACATAGACAGTAAGAATAGTCAGCCTTCTGGTACTTAAGTCGGCATTGATCCTCATCTATTTAATTCCGATGCAATTTCTGTGTTTCATCGTCAATAGGAAGGTCAGAGGGAAACAGTAAACCTGAAGTGAAGCATCGGAATCTATAACTAGTGTCATGGCAATGGTTCAAAACATAGACAGTAAGAAGAAACAGCCTTCTTGTACTTAAGTCGGCATTGTGCCTTTTCTATTTAATTCCGATGCAATTTCTGTGTTTCATCGTCAATAAGAAGGTCAGAGGGATACAGTAAACCTGAAGTGAAGCATCGGAATCTATAACTAGTGTCACAGGAATCGTTCAAAACATAGTCAGTAAGAAGAGTCAGTCTTCTTGTCCTTTATGTAGGCATTGTGCCTTTTGTGTTTAATTACGATGCAATTTCTGTGTTTCATCATCAATAACAAGGTCCAAGGGATACAGTAAAACTGAAGTCATGCATCGGAATCTATAACTAGTGTCACAGGAATGGTTCAAAACGTAGACAGTAAGAAGAGTCAGACGTCTTGTACTGAAGCCGGCATTGTGCCTTTTGTATTTAATTCCGATGCAATTTCTGTGTTTCATCGTCAATAAGATGGTCCAAGGGATGCAGTAAACCTGAAGTGAAGCATCGGAATCTATAACTAGTGTCACTGGAATGGTTCAAAATATAGACAGTAAGAAGAGTCAGTCTTCTTGTACTTAAGTCGACATGGTGCATTTTGTATTTAATTCCGTTGCAATTTCTGTGTTTCATCGTCAATAAGAAGGTCCAAGGGATACAGTAAACCTGGACTGTAGCATCGGAATCTATAACTTGTGTCACAGGAATGGTTCAAAACATAAACAGTAAGAAGAGTCAGTCTTCTTGTACTTAAGTCTTCATTGTGCCTTTTCTATTTAATTCCGATGCAATTTCTGTGTTTCATCGTCAATAAGAAGGTCCAAGGGATACAGTAAACTTGGAGTGAAGCATCGGAATCTATAACTAGTGTCAATGGAATGGTTCACAACATAGACGTTAAGAAGAGTCAGTCTTCTTGTACTTAAGTCGGCATTGTGCCTTTTGTATTTAATTCTGATGCAATTTCTGTGTTTCATCGTCAATAAGAAGGTCCAAGGGATACAGTGAACCTGAAATGAAGCATCGGAATCTACAACTAGTGTCATAGGAATGGTTCAAAACATAGACAGTAAGAATAGTCAGCCTTCTGGTACTTAAGTCGGCATTGATCCTTATCTATTTAATTCCGATGCAATTTCTGTGTTTCATCGTCAATAGGAAGGTCAGAGGGAAACAGTAAACCTGAAGTAAAGCATCGGAATCTATAACTAGTGTCATGGCAATGGTTCAAAACATAGACAGTAAGAAGAAACAGCCTTCTTGTACTTAAGTCGGCATTGTGCCTTTTCTATTTAATTCCGATGCAATTTCTGTGTTTCATCGTCAATAAGAAGGTCAGAGGGATGCAGTAAACCTGAAGTGAAGCATCGGAATCTATAACTAGTGTCACAGGAATCGTTCAAAACATAGTCAGTAAGAAGAGTCATTCTTCTTGTACATAAGATGGCATTGTGCCTTTCGTATCTAATTCCGATACAATTTCTGTGTTTCACCGGCAATGTGAAGGTCAAAGGGATACAGGAAACCTGAAATGAAGCATCGGAATCTATAACTAGTGTCACAGGAATGGTTCAAACATAGACAGTAAGAAGAGTCAGTCTTCTTGTCCTTAAAATGGCATTGTGCCTCTTGTATTTAATTCCGTCGCAAATTCTGCGTTTCATCGTCAATAAGAGAGTCCAAGGTATACTGTAAACCTGGAGTGAAGCATCGGAATCTATAACTAGTGTCACAGTAATGGTTCAAAACATAGACAGTAAGAAGAGTCAAACGTCTTGTACTTAAGTCGGCATTGTGCCTTTTGGATTTAATTCCGATGCAATTTCTGTGTTTCATGATCAATAAGAAGGTCCAAGGGATGCAGCAAACCAGGACTGTAGCATCGGAATCTATAACTTGTGTCACAGGAATGGTTCAAAACATAGACAGTAATAAGAGTCAGTCTTCGTGTAATTAAGTCGGCATTTTGCCTTTTGTATTTAATTCTGATGCAATTTCTGTGTTTCATAGTCAATACGAAGGTCCAAGGGATTCAGTAAACCTAAAGTGAAGCATCGGAATCTATAACTAGTGTCACAGGAATGGTTCAAAACATAGACAGTAAGAAGAATCAGTCTTCTTGTACTTAAGTCGGCATTGTGCATTTTCTATATAATTCCGATGCAATTTTTGTGTTTCATCGTCAATAACAAGGTCCAAGGGATACAGTAAACCTGGAGTGAAGCATCGGAATCTATTACTAGTGTCAATGGAATTGTTCAAAACATAGACAGTAAGAAGAGTCAGTCTTCTTGTACTTAAGTCGGCATTGTGCCTTTTGTATTTAATTCTGATGCATTTTCTGTGTTTCATCGTCAATAACAAGGTCCAAGGGATACAGTAAAACTGAAGTCATGCATCGGAATCTATAACTAGTGTCACAGGAATGGTTCAAAACGTAGACAGTAAGAAGAGTCAGACGTCTTGTACTGAAGCCGGCATTGTGCCTTTTGTATTTAATTCCGATGCAATTTCTGTGTTTCATCGTCAATAAGATGGTCCAAGGGATGCAGTAAACCTGAAGTGAAGCATCGGAATCTATAACTAGTGTCACTGGAATGGTTCAAAATATAGACAGTAAGAAGAGTCAGTCTTCTTGTACTTAAGTCGACATTGTGCATTTTGTATTTAATTCCGTTGCAATTTCTGTGTTTCATCGTCAATAAGAAGGTCCAAGGGATACAGTAAACCTGGACTGTAGCATCGGAATCTATAACTTGTGTCACAGGAATGGTTCAAAACATAAACAGTAAGAAGAGTCAGTCTTCTTGTACTTAAGTCTTCATTGTGCCTTTTCTATTTAATTCCGATGCAATTTCTGTGTTTCATCGTCAATAAGAAGGTCTGAGGGTTATAGTATACCAGATGTGAAGCATCGGAATCTATAGCTAGTGTCACAGGATTGGTTCAAAACATAGTCAGTAAGAAGATTTAGTCTTCTTGTCCTTAAGTCGGCATTGTGCCTTTTGTATTTAATTCTGATGCAATTTCTGTGTTTCATCGTCAATAAGAAGGTCCAAGGGATACAGTGAACCTGAAATGAAGCATCGGAATCTACAACTAGTGTCATAGGAATGGTTCAAAACATAGACAGTAAGAATAGTCAGCCTTCTGGTACTTAAGTCGGCATTGATCCTCATCTATTTAATTCCGATGCAATTTCTGTGTTTCATCGTCAATAGGAAGGTCAGAGGGAAACAGTAAACCTGAAGTGAAGCATCGGAATCTATAACTAGTGTCATGGCAATGGTTCAAAACATAGACAGTAAGAAGAAACAGCCTTCTTGTACTTAAGTCGGCATTGTGCCTTTTCTATTTAATTCCGATGCAATTTCTGTGTTTCATCGTCAATAAGAAGGTCAGAGGGATACAGTAAACCTGAAGTGAAGCATCGGAATCTATAACTAGTGTCACAGGAATCGTTCAAAACATAGTCAGTAAGAAGAGTCAGTCTACTTGTACATAAGATGGCATTGTGCCTTTCGTATCTAATTCCATTACAATTTCTGTGTTTCACCGGCAATGTGAAGGTCAAAGGGATACAGGAAACCTGAAATGAAGCATCGGAATCTATAACTAGTGTCACAGGAATGGTTCAAACATAGACAGTAAGAAGAGTCAGTCTTCTTGTCCTTAAAATGGCATTGTGCCTCTTGTATTTAATTCCGTCGCAAATTCTGCGTTTCATCGTCAATAAGAGAGTCCAAGGTATACTGTAAACCTGGAGTGAAGCATCGGAATCTATAACTAGTGTCACAGTAATGGTTCAAAACATAGACAGTAAGAAGAGTCAGACGTCTTGTACTTAAGTCGGCATTGTGCCTTTTGGATTTATTTCCGATGCAATTTCTGTGTTTCATCGTCAATAAGAAGGTCCAAGGGATACAGTAAACCTGAAGTGAAGCATCGGAATCTATAACTAGTGTCACTGGAATGGTTCAAAATATAGACAGTAAGAAGAGTCAGTCTTCTTGTACTTAAGTCGGCATTGTGCCTTTTGTTATTATTTCCGATGCAATTTCTGTGATTCATCGTCAATAAGAAGGCCCAAGGGATACAGTAAACCTGAAGTGAAGCATCGGCTCTATAACAGGTGTCACAGAAATGGATAAAAACATAGACAGTAGAAGAGTCATTCTTCTTGTACTTAAGTCGGCATTGTGCCTTTTGTATTTTATTCCGATGCAATTTCTGTGTATCATCGTCAATAGGACGGTCAGAGGGAAACAGTAAACCTGAAGTGAAGCATCGGAATCTATAACTAGTGTCACAGTAATGGCTCAAAACATAGTCAGTATGAAGAGTGAGTCTTCTTGTCCTTAAGTCGGCATTGTGCCTTTTGTATTTAATTCCGATGCAATTTCTGTGTTTCATCGTCAATAAGAAGGTCAGTGGGATACAGTAAACCTGAAGTGAAGCGTCGGAATCCAAAACTAGTGTCACAGGAATGATTCAAAACATAGACAGTAGGAAGAGTCAGCCTTCTTGTACATAAGTCTGCATTGTGCCCTTTGTATTTAAATCCGATGCAATATCTGTGTTTCATCGTCAATAAGCAGGTCCAAGGTATACAGTAAACCTGAAGTGAAGCATCGGAATCTATAACTAGTGTCACAGGAATGGTTCAAAGCATAGTCAGTAAGAAGAGTCAGTCTTCTTGTCCTTAAGTCGGCATTGTGCCTTTTGTATTTAATTCCGATGCAATTTCTGTGTTCCATCGTCAATGAGAAGGTCCAAGGGATACAGTAATCCTGGAGTGTAGCATCGGAATCTATAACTTGTGTCACAGGAATGGTTCAAAACATAGACAGTAAGAAGAGTCAGTCTTCGTGTACTTTAGTCGGCATTTGCCTTTTGAATTTAATTCCGACGCAATTTCTGTGTTTCATCGTCAATAAGATAGTCTAAGGGATACAGTAAACCTGAAGTGAAGCATCGGAATCGATAACTAGTGTCACAGGAATGGTTCAAAACATAGACAGTAAGAAGAGTCAGTCTTCTTGTACTTAAGTCGGCATTGTGCCTTTTGTATCTTATTCCGATGCAATTTCTATGTTTCATCATTGATAAGAAGGTCAGAGGGATACAGTAATCCTGAATTGAAGCATCGAAATCTGTAACTAGTGTCACAGGAGTGGTTCAAAGCTTAGTCAGTAAGAAGAGTCAATCTTCTTGTACTTAAGTTTTCATTGTGCATTTCGTATTTAATTCCGATGCAATTTCTGTGTTTCACCGGCAATAAGAAGGTCAGAGGGATGCAGGAAACCTGAAGTGAAGCATCGGATTCTATAACTAGTGTCACAGTAATGGTTCAAAACATAGACAGTAAGAAGAGTCAGACGTCTTGTAGTGATGTCGGCATTGTGCCTTTTGTATTTACTTCCGATGCAATTTCTGTGTTTCATCGTCAATAAGAAGGTCCAAAGGATACAGTACACCTGAAGTGAAGCATCGGAATCTATAACTAGTGTCACTGGAATGTTTCAAAGTATAGACAGTAAGAAGAGTCAGTCTTATTCTACTTAAGTCGGCATTGTGCCTTTTGTATTTAATTCCGATGCAATTTCTGTGTTTCATGATCAATAAGAAGGTCCAAGGGATACAGCAAACCAGGACTGTAGCATCGGAATCTATAACTTGTGTCACAGGAATGGTTCAAAACATAGACAGTAAGAAGAACTTTCTTCTTGTACTTAAGTCGGCATTGTGCATTTTCTATATTATTCCGATGCAATTTTTGTGTTTCATCGTCAATAACAAGGTCCAAGGGATACAGTAAACCTGAAGTAAAGCATCGGAATCTATAACTAGTGTCATGGCAATGGTTCAAAACATAGACAGTAAGAAGAAACAGCCTTCTTGTACTTAAGTCGGCATTGTGCCTTTTCTATTTAATTCCGATGCAATTTCTGTGTTTCATCGTCAATAAGAAGGTCAGAGGGATGCAGTAAACCTGAAGTGAAGCATCGGAATCTATAACTAGTGTCACAGGAATCGTTCAAAACATAGTCAGTAAGAAGAGTCATTCTTCTTGTACATAAGATGGCATTGTGCCTTTCGTATCTAATTCCGATACAATTTCTGTGTTTCACCGGCAATGTGAAGGTCAAAGGGATACAGGAAACCTGAAATGAAGCATCGGAATCTATAACTAGTGTCACAGGAATGGTTCAAACATAGACAGTAAGAAGAGTCAGTCTTCTTGTCCTTAAAATGGCATTGTGCCTCTTGTATTTAATTCCGTCGCAAATTCTGCGTTTCATCGTCAATAAGAGAGTCCAAGGTATACTGTAAACCTGGAGTGAAGCATCGGAATCTATAACTAGTGTCACAGTAATGGTTCAAAACATAGACAGTAAGAAGAGTCAAACGTCTTGTACTTAAGTCGGCATTGTGCCTTTTGGATTTAATTCCGATGCAATTTCTGTGTTTCATGATCAATAAGAAGGTCCAAGGGATGCAGCAAACCAGGACTGTAGCATCGGAATCTATAACTTGTGTCACAGGAATGGTTCAAAACATAGACAGTAATAAGAGTCAGTCTTCGTGTAATTAAGTCGGCATTTTGCCTTTTGTATTTAATTCTGATGCAATTTCTGTGTTTCATAGTCAATACGAAGGTCCAAGGGATTCAGTAAACCTAAAGTGAAGCATCGGAATCTATAACTAGTGTCACAGGAATGGTTCAAAACATAGACAGTAAGAAGAATCAGTCTTCTTGTACTTAAGTCGGCATTGTGCATTTTCTATATAATTCCGATGCAATTTTTGTGTTTCATCGTCAATAACAAGGTCCAAGGGATACAGTAAACCTGGAGTGAAGCATCGGAATCTATTACTAGTGTCAATGGAATTGTTCAAAACATAGACAGTAAGAAGAGTCAGTCTTCTTGTACTTAAGTCGGCATTGTGCCTTTTGTATTTAATTCTGATGCATTTTCTGTGTTTCATCGTCAATAACAAGGTCCAAGGGATACAGTAAAACTGAAGTCATGCATCGGAATCTATAACTAGTGTCACAGGAATGGTTCAAAACGTAGACAGTAAGAAGAGTCAGACGTCTTGTACTGAAGCCGGCATTGTGCCTTTTGTATTTAATTCCGATGCAATTTCTGTGTTTCATCGTCAATAAGATGGTCCAAGGGATGCAGTAAACCTGAAGTGAAGCATCGGAATCTATAACTAGTGTCACTGGAATGGTTCAAAATATAGACAGTAAGAAGAGTCAGTCTTCTTGTACTTAAGTCGACATTGTGCATTTTGTATTTAATTCCGTTGCAATTTCTGTGTTTCATCGTCAATAAGAAGGTCCAAGGGATACAGTAAACCTGGACTGTAGCATCGGAATCTATAACTTGTGTCACAGGAATGGTTCAAAACATAAACAGTAAGAAGAGTCAGTCTTCTTGTACTTAAGTCTTCATTGTGCCTTTTCTATTTAATTCCGATGCAATTTCTGTGTTTCATCGTCAATAAGAAGGTCTGAGGGTTATAGTATACCAGATGTGAAGCATCGGAATCTATAGCTAGTGTCACAGGATTGGTTCAAAACATAGTCAGTAAGAAGATTTAGTCTTCTTGTCCTTAAGTCGGCATTGTGCCTTTTGTATTTAATTCTGATGCAATTTCTGTGTTTCATCGTCAATAAGAAGGTCCAAGGGATACAGTGAACCTGAAATGAAGCATCGGAATCTACAACTAGTGTCATAGGAATGGTTCAAAACATAGACAGTAAGAATAGTCAGCCTTCTGGTACTTAAGTCGGCATTGATCCTCATCTATTTAATTCCGATGCAATTTCTGTGTTTCATCGTCAATAGGAAGGTCAGAGGGAAACAGTAAACCTGAAGTGAAGCATCGGAATCTATAACTAGTGTCATGGCAATGGTTCAAAACATAGACAGTAAGAAGAAACAGCCTTCTTGTACTTAAGTCGGCATTGTGCCTTTTCTATTTAATTCCGATGCAATTTCTGTGTTTCATCGTCAATAAGAAGGTCAGAGGGATACAGTAAACCTGAAGTGAAGCATCGGAATCTATAACTAGTGTCACAGGAATCGTTCAAAACATAGTCAGTAAGAAGAGTCAGTCTACTTGTACATAAGATGGCATTGTGCCTTTCGTATCTAATTCCATTACAATTTCTGTGTTTCACCGGCAATGTGAAGGTCAAAGGGATACAGGAAACCTGAAATGAAGCATCGGAATCTATAACTAGTGTCACAGGAATGGTTCAAACATAGACAGTAAGAAGAGTCAGTCTTCTTGTCCTTAAAATGGCATTGTGCCTCTTGTATTTAATTCCGTCGCAAATTCTGCGTTTCATCGTCAATAAGAGAGTCCAAGGTATACTGTAAACCTGGAGTGAAGCATCGGAATCTATAACTAGTGTCACAGTAATGGTTCAAAACATAGACAGTAAGAAGAGTCAGACGTCTTGTACTTAAGTCGGCATTGTGCCTTTTGGATTTATTTCCGATGCAATTTCTGTGTTTCATCGTCAATAAGAAGGTCCAAGGGATACAGTAAACCTGAAGTGAAGCATCGGAATCTATAACTAGTGTCACTGGAATGGTTCAAAATATAGACAGTAAGAAGAGTCAGTCTTCTTGTACTTAAGTCGGCATTGTGCCTTTTGTTATTATTTCCGATGCAATTTCTGTGATTCATCGTCAATAAGAAGGCCCAAGGGATACAGTAAACCTGAAGTGAAGCATCGGCTCTATAACAGGTGTCACAGAAATGGATAAAAACATAGACAGTAGAAGAGTCATTCTTCTTGTACTTAAGTCGGCATTGTGCCTTTTGTATTTTATTCCGATGCAATTTCTGTGTATCATCGTCAATAGGACGGTCAGAGGGAAACAGTAAACCTGAAGTGAAGCATCGGAATCTATAACTAGTGTCACAGTAATGGCTCAAAACATAGTCAGTATGAAGAGTGAGTCTTCTTGTCCTTAAGTCGGCATTGTGCCTTTTGTATTTAATTCCGATGCAATTTCTGTGTTTCATCGTCAATAAGAAGGTCAGTGGGATACAGTAAACCTGAAGTGAAGCGTCGGAATCCAAAACTAGTGTCACAGGAATGATTCAAAACATAGACAGTAGGAAGAGTCAGCCTTCTTGTACATAAGTCTGCATTGTGCCCTTTGTATTTAAATCCGATGCAATATCTGTGTTTCATCGTCAATAAGCAGGTCCAAGGTATACAGTAAACCTGAAGTGAAGCATCGGAATCTATAACTAGTGTCACAGGAATGGTTCAAAGCATAGTCAGTAAGAAGAGTCAGTCTTCTTGTCCTTAAGTCGGCATTGTGCCTTTTGTATTTAATTCCGATGCAATTTCTGTGTTCCATCGTCAATGAGAAGGTCCAAGGGATACAGTAATCCTGGAGTGTAGCATCGGAATCTATAACTTGTGTCACAGGAATGGTTCAAAACATAGACAGTAAGAAGAGTCAGTCTTCGTGTACTTTAGTCGGCATTTGCCTTTTGTATTTAATTCCGACGCAATTTCTGTGTTTCATCGTCAATAAGATAGTCTAAGGGATACAGTAAACCTGAAGTGAAGCATCGGAATCGATAACTAGTGTCACAGGAATGGTTCAAAACATAGACAGTAAGAAGAGTCAGTCTTCTTGTACTTAAGTCGGCATTGTGCCTTTTGTATCTTATTCCGATGCAATTTCTATGTTTCATCATTGATAAGAAGGTCAGAGGGATACAGTAATCCTGAATTGAAGCATCGAAATCTGTAACTAGTGTCACAGGAGTGGTTCAAAGCTTAGTCAGTAAGAAGAGTCAATCTTCTTGTACTTAAGTTTTCATTGTGCATTTCGTATTTAATTCCGATGCAATTTCTGTGTTTCACCGGCAATAAGAAGGTCAGAGGGATGCAGGAAACCTGAAGTGAAGCATCGGATTCTATAACTAGTGTCACAGTAATGGTTCAAAACATAGACAGTAAGAAGAGTCAGACGTCTTGTAGTGATGTCGGCATTGTGCCTTTTGTATTTACTTCCGATGCAATTTCTGTGTTTCATCGTCAATAAGAAGGTCCAAAGGATACAGTACACCTGAAGTGAAGCATCGGAATCTATAACTAGTGTCACTGGAATGTTTCAAAGTATAGACAGTAAGAAGAGTCAGTCTTATTCTACTTAAGTCGGCATTGTGCCTTTTGTATTTAATTCCGATGCAATTTCTGTGTTTCATGATCAATAAGAAGGTCCAAGGGATACAGCAAACCAGGACTGTAGCATCGGAATCTATAACTTGTGTCACAGGAATGGTTCAAAACATAGACAGTAAGAAGAACTTTCTTCTTGTACTTAAGTCGGCATTGTGCATTTTCTATATTATTCCGATGCAATTTTTGTGTTTCATCGTCAATAACAAGGTCCAAGGGATACAGTAAACCTGGAGTGAAGCATCGGAATCTATTACTAGTGTCAATGGAATCGTTCAAAACATAGACAGTAAGAAGAGTCAGTCCTCTTGTACTTAAGTCGGCATTGTGCCTTTTGTATTTAATTCTGATGCATTTTCTGTGTTTTATCGTCAATAAGAAGGTCAGAGGGATATAGTAAACCTGAAGTGAAGCATCGGAATCTATAGCTAGTGTCACAGGAATGGTTCAAATCATAGTCAATAAGAAGAGTCAGTCTTCTTGTCATTTATGTAGGCATTGTGCCTTTTGTATTTAATTCCGATGCAATTTCTGTGTTTCATCATCAATAACAAGGTCCAAGGGATACAGTAAAACTGAAGTCATGCATCGGAATCTATAACTAGTGTCACAGGAATGGTTCAAAACGTAGACAGTAAGAAGAGTCAGACGTCTTGTACTGAAGCCGGCATTGTGCCTTTTGTATTTAATTCCGATGCAATTTCTGTGTTTCATCGTCAATAAGATGGTCCAAGGGATGCAGTAAACCTGAGGTGAAGCATCGGAATCTATAACTAGTGTCACTGGAATGGTTCAAAATATAGACAGTAAGAAGAGTCAGTCTTCTTGTACTTAAGTCGACATTGTGCATTTTGTATTTAATTCCGTTGCAATTTCTGTGTTTCATCGTCAATAAGAAGGTCCAAGGGATACAGTAAACCTGGACTGTAGCATCGGAATCTATAACTTGTGTCACAGGAATGGTTCAAAACATAAACAGTAAGAAGAGTCAGTCTTCTTGTACTTAAGTCTTCATTGTGCCTTTTCTATTTAATTCCGATGCAATTTCTGTGTTTCATCGTCAATAAGAAGGTCTGAGGGTTATAGTATACCAGATGTGAAGCATCGGAATCTATAGCTAGTGTCACAGGATTGGTTCAAAACATAGTCAGTAAGAAGATTTAGTCTTCTTGTCCTTAAGTCGGCATTGTGCCTTTTGTATTTAATTCTGATGCAATTTCTGTGTTTCATCGTCAATAAGAAGGTCCAAGGGATACAGTGAACCTGAAATGAAGCATCGGAATCTACAACTAGTGTCATAGGAATGGTTCAAAACATAGACAGTAAGAATAGTCAGCCTTCTGGTACTTAAGTCGGCATTGATCCTTATCTATTTAATTCCGAAGCAATTTCTGTGTTTCATCGTCAATAGGAAGGTCAGAGGGAAACAGTAAACCTGAAGTGAAGCATCGGAATCTATAACTAGTGTCATGGCAATGGTTCAAAACATAGACAGTAAGAAGAAACAGCCTTCTTGTACTTAAGTCGGCATTGTGCCTTTTCTATTTAATTCCGATGCAATTTCTGTGTTTCATCGTCAATAAGAAGGTCAGAGGGATACAGTAAACCTGAAGTGAAGCATCGGAATCTATAACTAGTGTCACAGGAATCGTTCAAAACATAGTCAGTAAGAAGAGTCAGTCTACTTGTACATAAGATGGCATTGTGCTTTTCGTATCTAATTCCGATACAATTTCTGTGTTTCACCGGCAATGTGAAGGTCAAAGGGATACAGGAAACCTGAAATGAAGCATCGGAATCTATAACTAGTGTCACAGGAATGGTTCAAACATAGACAGTAAGAAGAGTCAGTCTTCTTGTCCTTAAAATGGCATTGTGCCTCTTGTATTTAATTCCGTCGCAAATTCTGCGTTTCATCGTCAATAAGAGAGTCCAAGGTATACTGTAAACCTGGAGTGAAGCATCGGAATCTATAACTAGTGTCACAGTAATGGTTCAAAACATAGACAGTAAGAAGAGTCAGACGTCTTGTACTTAAGTCGGCATTGTGCCTTTTGGATTTATTTCCGATGCAATTTCTGTGTTTCATCGTCAATAAGAAGGTCCAAGGGATACAGTGAACCTGAAATGAAGCATCGGAATCTACAACTAGTGTCATAGGAATGGTTCAAAACATAGACAGTAAGAATAGTCAGCCTTCTGGTACTTAAGTCGGCATTGATCCTCATCTATTTAATTCCGATGCAATTTCTGTGTTTCATCGTCAATAGGAAGGTCAGAGGGAAACAGTAAACCTGAAGTGAAGCATCGGAATCTATAACTAGTGTCATGGCAATGGTTCAAAACATAGACAGTAAGAAGAAACAGCCTTCTTGTACTTAAGTCGGCATTGTGCCTTTTCTATTTAATTCCGATGCAATTTCTGTGTTTCATCGTCAATAAGAAGGTCAGAGGGATACAGTAAACCTGAAGTGAAGCATCGGAATCTATAACTAGTGTCACAGGAATCGTTCAAAACATAGTCAGTAAGAAGAGTCAGTCTACTTGTACATAAGATGGCATTGTGCCTTTCGTATCTAATTCCATTACAATTTCTGTGTTTCACCGGCAATGTGAAGGTCAAAGGGATACAGGAAACCTGAAATGAAGCATCGGAATCTATAACTAGTGTCACAGGAATGGTTCAAACATAGACAGTAAGAAGAGTCAGTCTTCTTGTCCTTAAAATGGCATTGTGCCTCTTGTATTTAATTCCGTCGCAAATTCTGCGTTTCATCGTCAATAAGAGAGTCCAAGGTATACTGTAAACCTGGAGTGAAGCATCGGAATCTATAACTAGTGTCACAGTAATGGTTCAAAACATAGACAGTAAGAAGAGTCAGACGTCTTGTACTTAAGTCGGCATTGTGCCTTTTGGATTTATTTCCGATGCAATTTCTGTGTTTCATCGTCAATAAGAAGGTCCAAGGGATACAGTAAACCTGAAGTGAAGCATCGGAATCTATAACTAGTGTCACTGGAATGGTTCAAAATATAGACAGTAAGAAGAGTCAGTCTTCTTGTACTTAAGTCGGCATTGTGCCTTTTGTTATTATTTCCGATGCAATTTCTGTGATTCATCGTCAATAAGAAGGCCCAAGGGATACAGTAAGCCTGAAGTGAAGCATCGGCTCTATAACAGGTGTCACAGAAATGGATAAAAACATAGACAGTAGAAGAGTCATTCTTCTTGTACTTAAGTCGGCATTGTGCCTTTTGTATTTTATTCCGATGCAATTTCTGTGTATCATCGTCAATAGGACGGTCAGAGGGAAACAGTAAACCTGAAGTGAAGCATCGGAATCAATAACTAGTGTCACAGTAATGGCTCAAAACATAGTCAGTATGAAGAGTGAGTCTTCTTGTCCTTAAGTCGGCATTGTGCCTTTTGTATTTAATTCCGATGCAATTTCTGTGTTTCATCGTCAATAAGAAGGTCAGTGGGATACAGTAAACCTGAAGTGAAGCGTCGGAATCCAAAACTAGTGTCACAGGAATGATTCAAAACATAGACAGTAGGAAGAGTCAGCCTTCTTGTACATAAGTCTGCATTGTGCCCTTTGTATTTAAATCCGATGCAATATCTGTGTTTCATCGTCAATAAGCAGGTCCAAGGTATACAGTAAACCTGAAGTGAAGCATCGGAATCTATAACTAGTGTCACAGGAATGGTTCAAAGCATAGTCAGTAAGAAGAGTCAGTCTTCTTGTCCTTAAGTCGGCATTGTGCCTTTTGTATTTAATTCCGATGCAATTTCTGTGTTCCATCGTCAATGAGAAGGTCCAAGGGATACAGTAATCCTGGAGTGTAGCATCGGAATCTATAACTTGTGTCACAGGAATGGTTCAAAACATAGACAGTAAGAAGAGTCAGTCTTCGTGTACTTTAGTCGGCATTTGCCTTTTGTATTTAATTCCGACGCAATTTCTGTGTTTCATCGTCAATAAGATAGTCTAAGGGATACAGTAAACCTGAAGTGAAGCATCGGAATCTATAACTAGTGTCACAGGAATGGTTCAAAACATAGACAGTAAGAAGAGTCAGTCTTCTTGTACTTAAGTCGGCATTGTGCCTTTTGTATCTTATTCCGATGCAATTTCTATGTTTCATCATTGATAAGAAGGTCAGAGGGATACAGTAATCCTGAATTGAAGCATCGAAATCTGTAACTAGTGTCACAGGAGTGGTTCAAAGCTTAGTCAGTAAGAAGAGTCAATCTTCTTGTACTTAAGTTTTCATTGTGCATTTCGTATTTAATTCCGATGCAATTTCTGTGTTTCACCGGCAATAAGAAGGTCAGAGGGATGCAGGAAACCTGAAGTGAAGCATCGGATTCTATAACTAGTGTCACAGTAATGGTTCAAAACATAGACAGTAAGAAGAGTCAGACGTCTTGTAGTGATGTCGGCATTGTGCCTTTTGTATTTACTTCCGATGCAATTTCTGTGTTTCATCGTCAATAAGAAGGTCCAAAGGATACAGTACACCTGAAGTGAAGCATCGGAATCTATAACTAGTGTCACTGGAATGTTTCAAAGTATAGACAGTAAGAAGAGTCAGTCTTATTCTACTTAAGTCGGCATTGTGCCTTTTGTATTTAATTCCGATGCAATTTCTGTGTTTCATGATCAATAAGAAGGTCCAAGGGATACAGCAAACCAGGACTGTAGCATCGGAATCTATAACTTGTGTCACAGGAATGGTTCAAAACATAGACAGTAAGAAGAACTTTCTTCTTGTACTTAAGTCGGCATTGTGCATTTTCTATATTATTCCGATGCAATTTTTGTGTTTCATCGTCAATAACAAGGTCCAAGGGATACAGTAAACCTGGAGTGAAGCATCGGAATCTATTACTAGTGTCAATGGAATCGTTCAAAACATAGACAGTAAGAAGAGTCAGTCCTCTTGTACTTAAGTCGGCATTGTGCCTTTTGTATTTAATTCTGATGCATTTTCTGTGTTTAATCGTCAATAAGAAGGTCAGAGGGATATAGTAAACCTGAAGTGAAGCATCGGAATCTATAGCTAGTGTCACAGGAATGGTTCAAATCATAGTCAATAAGAAGAGTCAGTCTTCTTGTCATTTATGTAGGCATTGTGCCTTTTGTATTTAATTCCGATGCAATTTCTGTGTTTCATCATCAATAACAAGGTCCAAGGGATACAGTAAAACTGAAGTCATGCATCGGAATCTATAACTAGTGTCACAGGAATGGTTCAAAACGTAGACAGTAAGAAGAGTCTGACGTCTTGTACTGAAGCCGGCATTGTGCCTTTTGTATTTAATTCCGATGCAATTTCTGTGTTTCATCGTCAATAAGATGGTCCAAGGGATGCAGTAAACCTGAGGTGAAGCATCGGAATCTATAACTAGTGTCACTGGAATGGTTCAAAATATAGACAGTAAGAAGAGTCAGCCTTCTTGTACTTAAGTCGACATTGTGCATTTTGTATTTAATTCCGTTGCAATTTCTGTGTTTCATCGTCAATAAGAAGGTCCAAGGGATACAGTAAACCTGGACTGTAGCATCGGAATCTATAACTTGTGTCACAGGAATGGTTCAAAACATAAACAGTAAGAAGAGTCAGTCTTCTTGTACTTAAGTCTTCATTGTGCCTTTTCTATTTAATTCCGATGCAATTTCTGTGTTTCATCGTCAATAAGAAGGTCTGAGGGTTATAGTATACCAGATGTGAAGCATCGGAATCTATAGCTAGTGTCACAGGATTGGTTCAAAACATAGTCAGTAAGAAGATTTAGTCTTCTTGTCCTTAAGTCGGCATTGTGCCTTTTGTATTTAATTCTGATGCAATTTCTGTGTTTCATCGTCAATAAGAAGGTCCAAGGGATACAGTGAACCTGAAATGAAGCATCGGAATCTACAACTAGTGTCATAGGAATGGTTCAAAACATAGACAGTAAGAATAGTCAGCCTTCTGGTACTTAAGTCGGCATTGATCCTTATCTATTTAATTCCGAAGCAATTTCTGTGTTTCATCGTCAATAGGAAGGTCAGAGGGAAACAGTAAACCTGAAGTGAAGCATCGGAATCTATAACTAGTGTCATGGCAATGGTTCAAAACATAGACAGTAAGAAGAAACAGCCTTCTTGTACTTAAGTCGGCATTGTGCCTTTTCTATTTAATTCCGATGCAATTTCTGTGTTTCATCGTCAATAAGAAGGTCAGAGGGATACAGTAAACCTGAAGTGAAGCATCGGAATCTATAACTAGTGTCACAGGAATCGTTCAAAACATAGTCAGTAAGAAGAGTCAGTCTACTTGTACATAAGATGGCATTGTGCTTTTCGTATCTAATTCCGATACAATTTCTGTGTTTCACCGGCAATGTGAAGGTCAAAGGGATACAGGAAACCTGAAATGAAGCATCGGAATCTATAACTAGTGTCACAGGAATGGTTCAAACATAGACAGTAAGAAGAGTCAGTCTTGTTGTCCTTAAAATGGCATTGTGCCTCTTGTATTTAATTCCGTCGCAAATTCTGCGTTTCATCGTCAATAAGAGAGTCCAAGGTATACTGTAAACCTGGAGTGAAGCATCGGAATCTATAACTAGTGTCACAGTAATGGTTCAAAACATAGACAGTAAGAAGAGTCAGACGTCTTGTACTTAAGTCGGCATTGTGCCTTTTGGATTTATTTCCGATGCAATTTCTGTGTTTCATCGTCAATAAGAAGGTCCAAGGGATACAGTAAACCTGAAGTGAAGCATCGGAATCTATAACTAGTGTCACTGGAATGGTTCAAAATATAGACAGTGAGAAGAGTCAGTCTTCTTGTACTTAAGTCGGCATTGTGCCTTTTGTTATTATTTCCGATGCAATTTCTGTGATTCATCGTCAATAAGAAGGCCCAAGGGATACAGTAAACCTGAAGTGAAGCATCGGCTCTATAACTGGTGTCACAGAAATGGATAAAAACATAGACAGTAGAAGAGTCAGTCTTCTTGTACTTAAGTCGGCATTGTGCCTTTTGTATTTTATTCCGATGCAATTTCTGTGTATCATCGTCAATAGGACGGTCAGAGGGAAACAGTAAACCTGAAGTGAAGCATCGGAATCTATAACTAGTGTCATGGCAATGGTTCAAAACATAGACAGTAAGAAGAAACAGCCTTCTTGTACTTAAGTCGGCATTGTGCCTTTTCTATTTAATTCCGATGCAATTTCTGTGTTTCATCGTCAATAAGAAGGTCAGAGGGATACAGTAAACCTGAAGTGAAGCATCGGAATCTATAACTAGTGTCACAGGAATCGTTCAAAACATAGTCAGTAAGAAGAGTCAGTCTACTTGTACATAAGATGGCATTGTGCTTTTCGTATCTAATTCCGATACAATTTCTGTGTTTCACCGGCAATGTGAAGGTCAAAGGGATACAGGAAACCTGAAGTGAAGCATCGGATTCTATAACTAGTGTCACAGGAATGGTTCAAACATAGACAGTAAGAAGAGTCAGTCTTCTTGTACTTAAGTCGGCATTGTGCCTTTTGTGTTTAATTCCGATGCATATTCTGTGTTTCATCGTCAATGAGAAGTTCCATGGGATACTGTAAACCTGGAGTGAAGCATCGGAATCTATAACTAGTGTCACAGTAATGGTTCAAAACATAGACAGTAAGAAGAGTCAGACGTCTTGAAGTGATGTCGGCATTGTGCCTTTTGTATTTACTTCCGATGCAATTTCTGTGTTTCATCGTCAATAAGAAGGTCCAAAGGATACAGTAAACCTGAAGTGAAGCATCGGAATCTATAACTAGTGTCACTGGAATGTTTCAAAGTATAGACAGTAAGAAGAGTCAGTCTTCTTGTACTTATGTCGGCATTGTGACTTTTGTATTTAATTCCGATGCAATTTCTGTGTTTCATGATCAATAAGAAGGTCCAAGGGATACAGTAAACCTGGACTGTAGCATCGGAATCTATAACTTGTGTCACAGGAATGGTTCAAAACATAGACAGTAATAAGAGTCAGTCTTCGTGTAATTAAGTCGGCATTTTGCCTTTTGTATTTAATTCTGATGCAATTTCTGTGTTTCACAGTCAATACGAAGGTCCAAGGGATTCAGTAAACCTAAAGTGAAGCATCGGAATCTATAACTAGTGTCACAGGAATGGTTCAAAACATAGACAGTAAGAAGAATCAGTCTTCTTGTACTTAAGTCGGCATTGTGCATTTTCTATATAATTCCGATGCAATTTTTGTGTTTCATCGTCAATAACAAGGTCCAAGGGATACAGTAAACCTGGAGTGAAGCATCGGAATCTATTACTAGTGTCAATGGAATCGTTCAAAACATAGACAGTAAGAAGAGTCAGTCTTCTTGTACTTAAGTCGGCATTGTGCCTTTTGTATTTAATTCCGATGCATTTTCTGTGTTTTATCGTCAATAAGAAGGTCAGAGGGATATAGTAAACCTGAAGTGAGGCATCGGAATCTATAGCTAGTGTCACAGGAATGGTTCAAATCATAGTCAATAAGAAGAGTCAGTCTTTTTGTACTTTATGTAGGCATTGTGCCTTTTGTATTTAATTCCGATGCAATTTCTGTGTTTCATCGTCAATAACAAGGTCCAAGGGATACAGTAAAACTGAAGTCATGCATCGGAATCTATAACTAGTGTCACAGGAATGGTTCAAAACGTAGACAGTAAGAAGAGTCAGTCTTCTTGTACTTAAGTAGGCATTGTGGCGTTTCAATTTAATTCCGATTCAATTTCTGTGTTTCCTCGTCAATACGAAGGTCAGAGGGATACAGTAAACCTCAAGTGAAGCATCGGAATCTATAACTAGTGTCACAGGAATGGTTCAAAACATAGTCAGTAGGAAGAGTCGTTCTTCATGTACTTAAGTCGGCATTGTGCCTTATGTATTTAATTCCGATGCAATTTCTGTGTTTCATCGTCAATAAGAAGGTCCAAGGGATACAGTAAATCTGGAGTGAAGCATCGGAATCTAAAACTAGTGTCACAGGAATGGTTCAAAACATAGACAGTAAGAGGAGTCAGTCTTCTTGTACTTAAGTCGGCATTGTGCCTTTTCTATTTAATTCCGATGCAATTTCTCTGTTTCGTCGTCAATAGGAAGGTCAGAGGGATACAATAAACCTGAAGTGAAGCATCGGAATCTATACCTAGTGTCACAGGAATGGTTCAAAACATAGTCAGTAAGAACAGTCAGCCTTCTTGTCCTTAAGTCGGCATTGTGCCTTTTGTATTTATTTCGGTGCAATTTCTGAGTTTCATCGGCAATACGGTCAGAGGGATACAGTAAACCTGAAGTGAAGCATCGGAATCTATAACTAGTGTCACAGGAATGGTTCAAAACATAGTCAGTAAGAAGAGTCAATCTTCTTGTTTTTAAGCCGGCACTGTGCCTTTTGTATTCAATTCCAATGCAATTTCTGTGTTTCATCGTCAATAAGAAGGTCCAAGGTATACAGTAAACCTGAAGTGAAGCATCGGAATCTATAACTAGTGTCACAGGAATGGTTCAAACATAGTTAGTAAGAAGAGTCAGTCTTCTTGTACTTAAGTCGGCATTATGCCTTTTCTATTTAATTCCGATGCAATTTCTGTGTTTCATCGTCAATAAAAAGGTCCAAGGGATACAGTAAACCTGGAGTGAAGCATCGGAATCTATAACTAGTGTCACAGGAAAGGTTCAAAACATAGATAGTAAGAAGAGTCAGTCTTCATGTACTTAAGTCGACATTGTGCCTTTTCTATATTATTCCGATGCAATTTCTGTGTTTCATCGTCAATAACAAGGTCAGAGGGATACAATAAACCTGAAGTGAAGCATCGGAATCTATAACTAGTGTCACAGGAATGGTTCAAACATAGTCAGCAAGAGGAGTCAGTCTTCTTCTACTTAAGTCGGCATTGTGCCTTTTGTATCTTATTCCGATGCAATTTCTGTGTTTCATCATCAATAAGAAGGTCAGAGGGATACAGTAATCCTGAAGTGAAGCATCGGAATCTATAACTAGTGTCACAGGAATGATTCAAAACATAGTCAGTAAGAAGAGTCAAACTTCTTGTACTTAAGTTGGCATTGTGCATTTCGTATTTAATTCCGGTTCAATTTCTGTGTTTCACCGGCATTAAGAAGGCCCAAGGGATACAGTAAACCTGAAGTGAAGCATCGGACACTATAAATAGTGTCACAGAAAAGGTTCAAAGCATAGACAGTAGATGAGTCAGTCTTCTTGTACTTAAGTCGGCATTGTTTCTTTTGTATTTAATTCCGATGCAATTTCTGTGTTTCATCGTCAATAAGAAGGTCTAAGGGATACAGAAAACCAGAAGTAAAGCATCGGAATCTATAACTAGTGTCACAGGAATGATTCAAACATAGACAGTGAGAAGAGTCAGTCTTCCTGTACTTAAGTCGGCATTGTGCCTTTTGTGTCTTATTCCGATGCAATATCTATGTTTCATCATCAATAAGAAGATCAGAGGGATACAGTAATCCTGAAGGGAAGCATCGGAATCTATAACTAGTGTCACAGGAATGGTTCAAAACATAGTCAGTAAGAAGAGTCAATCTTCTTGTACTTAAGTTGGCATTGTGAATTTCGTATTTCATATCGATGCAATTTCTGTGTTTCACCGGCAATAAGAAGGTCAGAAGGATGCAGGAAACCTTAGGTGAAGCATCGGAATCTATAACTAGTGTCACAGGAATGGTTCAAACATAGACAGTAAGAAGAGTCAGCCTTCTTGTACTTAACTCGTCATTGTGCCTCTTGTATTTTATTCCGATGCAATTTCTGTTTTTCGTCGTCAATAGGATGGTCAGAGGGAAACAGTAAACCTGAAGTGAAGCATCGGAATCTATAACTAGTGTCACAGGAATGGTTCAAAACATAGTCAGTAAGAAGAGTCAATCTTCTTGTCCTTATGTCGGCATTGTGCCACTTGTATTTAATTCCGATGCAATTTCTGGGTTTCATCGTCAATAAGAAGGTCCAAGGGATATTGTAAACCTGGAGTGAAGCATCGGAATCTATAACTAGTGTCACAGTAATGGATCAAAACATAGACAGTAAGAAGAGTCAGACGACTTGTACTGAGGCCGGCATTGTGCCTTTTGTATTTAATTGCGATGCAATTTCTGTGTTTCATCGTTCATAAGAAGGTCCAAGGGATGCAGTAAACCTGAAGTGAAGCATCGGAATCTATAACTAGTGTCACTGGAATGGTTCAAAATATAGACAGTAAGAAGAGTCAGTCTTCTTGTACTTAAGTCGACATTGTGCCTTTTTTATTTAATTCCGATGCAATTTCTGTGTTTCATCGTCAATAAGAAGGTCCAAGGGATACAGTAAACCTGGACTGAAGCATCGGAATCTATAACTTGTGTCACAGGAATGTTTCAAAGGATAGACAGTGAGAAGAGTCAGTCTTCTTGTACTTAAGTCGACATTGTGCCTTTTCTATTTAATTCCGATGCAATTTCTGTGTTTCATCGTCAATAAGAAGGTCAGAGGGATACAATGAACCTGAAGTGAAGCATCGGAATCTATAACTAGTGTCACAGCAATGGTTCAAACATAGTCAGTAAGAACAGTCAGTCTTCTTGTACTTAAGTCGGCATTGTGGCTTTTGTATTTAATTCCGACGCAATTTCTGTGTTTCATCGTCAATAAGAAGGTCCAAGGAATACAGTAAACCTGGAGTGAAGCATCGGAATCTAAAACTAGCGTCACAGGAATATTTCAATCATAGACAGTAAGAGGTGTCAGTCTTCTTGTACTTAAGTCGGCATTGTGCCTTTTGTATTTAATTACGATGCAATTTCTGGGTTTCGTCGTCAATAGGAAGGTCCGAGGGATACAATAAACCTGAAGTGAAGCATCGGAATCTATAACTAGTCTCACAGGAATGGTTGAAACATAGTCAGTAAGAACAGTTAGTCTTCTTGTCCTTAAGTCGGCATTGTGCTTTTGTATTTAATTCCGATGCAATTTCTGTGTTTCATCGTCAATGTGAAGGTCCAAGGGATACAGTAAACCTGGAGTGTAGCATCGGAATCTATAACTAGTGTCACAGTAATGGTTCAAAACATAGACAGTAAGAAGAGTCGGACGTCTTGTACTGAAGCCGGTATTGTGCCTTTTGTATTTAATTCCGATGCAATTTCTGTGTTTCATCGTCAATAAGAAGGTCCAAGGGATACAGTAAACCTGGACTGAAGCATCGGAATCTATAACTTGTGTCACAGGAATGTTTCAAAGGATAGACAGTGAGAAGAGTCAGTCTTCTTGTACTTAAGTCTTCATTGTGCCTTTTCTATTTAATTCCGATGCAATTTCTGTGTTTCATCGTCAATAAGAAGGTCCATGGGATACAGTAAACTTGGAGTGAAGCATCGGAATCTATAACTAGTGTCAATGGAATGGTTCACAACATAGACGTTAAGAAGAGTCAGTCTTCTTGTACTTAAGTCGGCATTGTGCCTTTTGTATTTAATTCCGATGCAATTTCTGTGTTTCATCGTCAATAAGAAGGTCTGAGGGTTATAGTATACCAGATAAGAAGCATCGGAATCTATAGCTAGTGTCACAGGAATGGTTCAAAACATAGTCAGTAAGAAGATGTAGTCTTCTTGTCCTTAAGTCGGCATTGTGCCTTTTGTATTTAATTCTGATGCAATTTCTGTGTTTCATCGTCAATAAGAAGGTCCAAGGGATACAGTGAACCTGAAATGAAGCATCGGAATCTACAACTAGTGTCATAGGAATGGTTCAAAACATAGACAGTAAGAAGAGTCAGCCTTCTTGTACTTAAGTCGGCATTGTGCCTTATCTATTTAATTCCGATGCAATTTCTGTGTTTCATCGTCAATATGAAAGTCAGTATGATACAGCGAACCTGAAGTGAAGCATCGGAATCTATAACTAGTGTCACAGGAATCGTTCAAATCATAGTCAGTAAGAAGAGTCAGTCTTCTTGTACATAAGTTGGCATTGTGCCTTTCGTATTTAATTCCGATACAATTTCTGTGTTTCACTGGCAATAAGAAGGCCCAAGGGATACAGTAAACCTGAAGTGAAGCGTCGGACACCATAACTAGTGTCACAGAAATGGTTCAAGCATAGACAGTAGAAGAGTCAGTCTTCTTGTACTTAAGTCGGCATTGTGCCTTTTGTATTTAATTCCGATGCAATTTCTGTGCTTCATCGTCAATAGGAAGGTCAGAGGGAAACAGTAAACCTGAAGTGAAGCATCGGAATCTATAACTAGTGTCACAGGAATGGTTCAAATCATAGTCAGTATGAAGAGTCAGTCTTCTTGTACTTGAGTCGGCAATGTGCCTTTTGTACTTAATTCCGATGCAATTTCTGTGTTTCATCGTCAATAAGAAGGTCAGTGGGATACAGTAAACCTGAAGTGAAGCATCGGAATCCAAAACTAGTGTCACAGGAATCCTTTAAAACATGACAGGAGGAACAGTCAGTCTTCTTGTACTTAAGTCGGCATTGTGCATTTTGTATTTAAATAAGATGCAATTTCTGTGTTTCATCGTCAATAAGAAGGTCCAAGGTATACAGTAAACCTGAAGTGATGCATCGGAATCTATAACTAGTGTCACAGGAATGGTGCAAAACATAGTCAGTAAGAAGAATCAGTCTTCTTGTACTTAAGACGGCATTGTGACTTTTCTATTTAATTCCGATGCAATTTCTGTGTTTCATCGTCAATGTGAAGGTCCAACGGATACAGTAAACCTGGAGTGTAGCATCGGAATCTATAACTTGTGTCACAGGAATGGTTCAAAACATAGACAGTAAGAAGAGTCAGTCTTCGTGTACTTTAGTCGGCATTTGCCTTTTGTATTCAATTCCGGCGCAATTTCTGGGTTTCATCGTCAATAAGATGGTCTAAGGGATACAGTAAACCAGAAGTGAAGCATCGGAATCTATAACTAGTGTCACAGGAATGGTTCAAACATACACAGTGAGAAGAGTCAGTCTTCCTGTACTTAAGTCGGCATTGTGCCTTTTGTATCTTATTCCGATGCAATTTCTATGTTTCATCATCAATAAGAAGGTCAGAGGGATACAGTAATCCTGAAGAGAAGCATCGAAATCTATAACTAGTGTCACAGGAATGGTTCAAAACATAGTCAGTAAGAAGAGTCAATCTTCTTGTACTTAAGTTGGCATTGTGCATTTCGTATTTAATTCCGATGCAATTTCTGTGTTTCATCGGCAATAAGAAGGTCAGAGGGATGCAGGAAACCTGAAGTTATGCATCGGATCTATAACTAGTGTCACACGAATGGTTCAAACATAGACAGTCAGAAGAGTCAGTCTTCTTGTACTTAAGTCGGCACTGTGCCTTTTGTATTTAATTCCGATGCAATTTCTGTTTTTCATCGTCAGTAGGAAGGTCAGAGGGAAACAGTAAACCTGAAGTGAAGCATCGGAATCTATAACTAGTGTCACAGGAATGGTTCAAAACATAGTTAGTAAGAAGAGTCAATCTTCTTGTCCTTAAATCGGCATTGTGCCTCTTGTATTTATTTCCGATGCAATTTCTGTGTTTCATCGTCAATAAGAAGGTCTAAGGGATACTGTAAACCTGGATTGAAGCATCGGAATCTATAACTAGTGTCACAGTAATGGTTCAAAACATAGACAGTAAGAAGAGTCAGACGTCTTGTACTGAAGCCGGCATTTTGCCTTTTGTATTTAATTCCTATGCAATTTCTGTGTTTCATCGTCAATAAGATGGTCCAAGGGATGTAGTAAACCTGAAGTGAAGCATCGGAATCTATAACTAGTGTCACTGGAATGGTTCAAAATATAGACAGTAAGAAGAGTCAGTCCTCTTGTACTTAAGTCGACAATGTGCCTTTTGTATTTAATTCCGATGCAATTTCTGTGTTTCATCGTCAATAAGAAGGTCCAAGGGATACAGTAAACCTGGACTGTAGCATCGGAATCTATAACTTGTGTCACAGGAATGGTTCAAAACATAAATAGTAAGAAGAGTCAGTCTTCTTGTACTTAAGTCTTCATTGTGCCTTTTCTATTTAATTCCGATGCAATTTCTGTGTTTCATCGTCAATATGAAGGTCGGAGGGATACAGTAAACCTGAAGTGAAGCATCGGAATCTATAACTAGTGTCACAGGAATCGTTCAAATCATAGTCACTAAGAAGAGTCAGTCCTCTTGTACATAAGTTGGCATTGTGCCTTTCGTATTTAATTCCGATACAATTTCTGTGTTTCACCGGCAATAAGAAGGCCCAAGGGATACAGTAAACCTGAAGTGAAGCATCGGACACTATAACTAGTGTCACAGAAACGGTTCAAGCATAGACAGTAGAAGAGTCAGTCTTCTTTTACTTAAGTCGGCATTGTGCCTTATCTATTTAATTCCGGTGCAATTTCTGTGTTTCATCGTCAATATGAAGGTCGGAGGGATACAGTAAACCTGAAGTGAAGCATCGGAATCTATAACTAGTGTCACAGGAATGGTTCAAATCATAGTCAGTATGAAGAGTCAGTCTTCTTGTACTTGAGTCGGGAATGTGCCTTTTGTACTTAATTCCGATGCAATTTCTGTGTTTCATCGTCAATAAGAAGGTCGGTGGGATACAGTAAACCTGAAGTGAAGCATCGGAATCCAAAACTAGTGTCACAGGAATCATTTAAAACATGACAGTAGGAAGAGTCAGTCTTCTTGTACTTAAGTCGGCATTGTGCCTTTTGTATTTAAATAAGATGCAATTTCTGTGTTTCATCGTCAATAAGAAGGTCCAAGGTATACAGTAAACCTGAAGTGAAGCATCGGAATCTATAACTAGTGTCGCAGGAATGGTTCAAAACATAGTCAGTAAGAAGAGTCAATCTTCTTGTACTTAAGTTGGCATTGTGCATTTGGTATTTAATTCCGATGCAATTTCTGTGCTTCACCGGCAATAAGAAGGTCAGAGGGATGCAGGAAACCTAAAGCGAAGCATCGGAATCTATAACTAGTGTCACAGGAATTGTTCAAAACATAGACAGCAAGAAGAGTCAGTCTTCGTGCACTTTAGTCGGCATTTGCCTTTTGTATTTAATTCCGACGCAATTTCTATGTTTCATCGTCAATAAGAAGGTCTAAGGGATACAGTAAACCTGAAGTGAAGCATCGGAATCTATAACTAGTGTCGCAGGAATGGTTCAAAGCACAGACAATAAGAAGAGTCAGTCTTCTTGTACTTAAGTCGGCATTGTGCCTTTTGTATCTTATTCCGATGCGATTTCTATGTTTCATCATCAATAAGAAGGTCAGAGGGATACAGTAATCCTGAAGTGAAGCATCGGAATCTATAACTAATGTAACAGGAATGGTTCAAAGATAGACAGTAAGAAGAGTCAGTCTTCTTGTACTTAAGTCGGCATTGTGCCTTATCTATTTAATTCCGATGCAATTTCTGTGTTTCATCGTCAATATGAAGGTCGGAGGGATACAGTAAACCTGAAGTGAAGCATCGGAATCTATAACTAGTGTCACAGGAATGGTTCAAATCATAGTCAGTATGAAGAGTCAGTCTTCTTGTACTTGAGTCGGCAATATGCCTTTTGTACTTAATTCCGATGCAATTTCTGTGTTTCATCGTCATTAAGAAGGTTGGTGGGATACAGTAAACCTGAAGTGAAGCATCGGAATCCAAAACTAGTGTCACAGGAATCATTTAAAACATGACAGAAGGAAGAGTCAGTCTTCTTGTACTTAAGTCGGCATTGTGCCTTTTGTATTTAAATAAGATGCAATTTCTCTGTTTCATCGTCAATAAGAAGGTCCAAGGTATACAGTAAACCTGAAGTGAAGCATCGGAATCTATAACTAGTGTCGCAGGAATGGTTCAAAACATAGTCATTAAGAAGAGTCAATCTTCTTGTACTTAAATTGGCATTGTGCATTTGGTATTTAATTCCGATGCAATTTCTGTGTTTCACCGGCAGTAAGAAGGTCAGAGGGATGCAGGAAACCTAAAGCGAAGCATCGGAATCTATAACTAGTGTCACAGGAATTGTTCAAAACATAGACAGCAAGAAGAGTCAGTCTTCGTGTACTTTAGTCGGCATTTGCCTTTTGTATTTAATTCCGACGCAATTTCTGTGTTTCATCGTCAATAAGAAGGTCTAAGGGATACAGTAAACCTGAAGTGAAGCATCGGAATCTATAACTAGTGTCGCAGGAATGGTTCAAAGCATAGACAGTAAGAAGAGTCAGTCTTCTTGTACTTAAGTCGGCATTGTGCCTTTTGTATCTTATTCCGATGCAATTTCTATGTTTCATCATCAATAAGAAGGTCAGAGGGATACAGTAATCCTGAAGCGAAGCATCGGAATCTATAACTAGTGTCACAGGAATGGTTCAAAACATAGTCAGTAAGAAGAGTCAATCTTCTTGTACTTAAGTTGGCATTGTGCATTTCGTATTCAATTCCGATGCAATTTCTGTGGTTCACCGGCAATAAGAAGGTCAGAGGGATGCAGGAAAACTAAAGCGATGCATCGGAATCTATAACTAGTGTCACAGGAATGGTTCAAACATAGACAGTAAGAAGAGTCAGTCTTCTTGTACTTAAGTCGGTATTGTGCCTTTTGTATTTAATTCCGATGCAATTTCTGTTTGTCATCGTCAATAGGAAGGTCAGAGGGAAACAGTAAACCTGAAGTGAAGCATCGGAATCTATAACTAGTGTCACAGGAATGGTTCAAAACATAGTCAGTAAGAAGAGTCAATCTTCTTGTCCTTAAGTCGGCATTGTGCCTCTTGTATTTAATTCCGATGCAATTTCTGTGTTTCATCGTCAATAAGAAGGTCCAAGGGATACTGTAAAACTGGAGTGAAGCATCAGAATCTATAACTAGTGTCACAGTAATGGTTCAAAACATAGACAGTAAGAAGAGTCAGACGTCTTGTACTGAAGCCGGCATTGTGCCTTTTGTATTTAATTCCGATGCAATTTCTGTGTTTCATCGTCAATAAGAAGGTCCAAGGGATGCAGTAAACCTGAAGTGAAGCATCGGAATCTATAACTAGTGTCACTGGAATGGTTCAAAATATAGACGGTAAGAAGAGTCAGTCTTCTTGTACTTATGTCGACATTGTGCATTTTGTATTTAATTCCGATGCAATTTCTGTGTTTCATCGTCAATAAGAAGGTCCAAGGGATACAGTAAACCTGGACTGTAGCATCGGAATCTATAACTTGTGTCACAGGAATGGTTCAAAACATAGACAGTAAGAAGAGTCAGTCATCGAGTACTTAAGTCGGCATTTTGCCTTTTGTATTTAATTCTGATGCAATTTCTGTGTTTCATCGTCAATAAGAAGGTCCAAGGGATACAGTAAACCTGGACTGTAGCATCGGAATCTATAACTTGTGTCACAGGAATGGTTCAAAACATAAACAGTATGAAGAGTCAGTCTTCTTGTACTTAAGTCTTCATTGTGCCTTTTTCTAATTAATTCCGATGCAATTTCTGTGTTTCATCGTCAATAAGAAGGTCCAGGGGATACAGTAAACCTGGAGTGAAGCATCGGAATCTATAACTATTGTCAATGGAATGGTTCACAACATAGACAGTAAGAAGAGTCAGTCTTCTTGTACTTAAGTCGGCATTGTGCCTTTTGTATTTAATTCCGATGCAATTTCTGTGTTTCATCGTCAATAAGAAGGTCTGAGGGTTATAGTATACCAGATGTGAAGCATCGGACTCTATAGCTAGTGTCACAGGAATGGTTCAAAACATAATCAGTAAGGAGAGTCAGTCTTCTTGTCCTTAAGTCGGCATTGTGCCTTTTGTATTTAATTCTGATGCAATTTCTGTGTTTCATCGTCAATAAGAAGGTCCAAGGGATACAGTGAACCTGAAGTGCAGCATCGGAATGTTACAACTAGTGTCATAGGAATGGTTCAAAACATAGACAGTAAAAAGAGTCAGCCTTCTTGTACTTAAGTCAGCATTGTGCCTTATCTATTTAATTCCGATGCAATTTCTGTGTTTCATCGTCAATAAGAGGGTCAGAGGGATACAGTAAACCTGAAGTGAAGCATTGGAATCTATAACTAGTGTCACAGGAATCGTTCAAATCATAGTCAGTAAGAAGAGTCAGTCTTCTTGTACATATGTTGGCATTGTGCCTTTCGTATTTAATTCCGATGCAATTTCTGTATTTCACCGGCAATTAAAAGGCCCAAGGGATACAGTAACCTGAAGTGATGCATCGGAATCTATAACTAATGTCACAGGAATGGTTCAAAACATAGACAGTAAGTAGAGTCAGTCTTCTTGTACTTAAGTCAGCATTGTGCCTTTTCTATTTAATTCCGATGCAATCTTTGTGTTTCATCGTCAATAGGAAGGTCAGAGGGAAACAGTAAACCTGAAGTGAAGCATCGGAATCTATAACTAGTGTCAATGGAAAGGTTCAAACATAGACAGTAAGAAGAGTCAGTCTTCCTGTACTTAAGTCGGCATTGTGCCTTTTGTATCTTATTCCGATGCAATATCTATGTTTCATCATCAACAAGAAGGTCGGAGAGATTCAGTAATCCTGAAGTGAAGCATCGGAATCTATAACTAGTGTCACAGGAATGGTTCAAAACATAGTCAGTAAGAAGAGTCAATCTTCTTGTCCTTAAGTCGGCATTGTGCCTCTTGTATTTAATTCCGATGCAATTTCTGTGTTTCATCGTCAATAAGAAGGTCCAAGGGATACTGTAAAACTGGAGTGAAGCATCAGAATCTATAACTAGTGTCACAGTAATGGTTCAAAACATAGACAGTAAGAAGAGTCAGACGTCCTGTACTGAAGCCGGCATTGTGCCTTTTGTATTTAATTCCGATGCAATTTCTGTGTTTCATCGTCAATAAGAAGGTCCAAGGGATGCAGTAAACCTGAAGTGAAGCATCGGAATCTATAACTAGTGTCACTGGAATGGTTCAAAATATAGACGGTAAGAAGAGTCAGTCTTCTTGTACTTATGTCGACATT
Source organism: Schistocerca piceifrons (assembly GCF_021461385.2). Classification (NCBI taxonomy): domain Eukaryota; kingdom Metazoa; phylum Arthropoda; class Insecta; order Orthoptera; family Acrididae; genus Schistocerca; species Schistocerca piceifrons. Next base: position 2,778,043 of record NW_025727724.1, on the reverse strand, counting down.
GTGCATTTTGTATTTAATTCCGATGCAATTCCTGTGTTTCATCGTCAATAAGAAGGTCCAAGGGATACAGTAAACCTGGACTGTAGCATCGGAATCTATAACTTGTGTCACAGGAATGGTTCAAAACATAGATAGTAAGAAGAGTCAGTCTTCGAGTACTTAAGTCGGCATTTTGCCTTTTGTATTTAATTCTGATGCTATTTCTGTGTTTCATCGTCAATAAGAAGGTCCAAGGGATACAGTAAACCTGGACTGTAGCATCGGAATCTATAACTTGTGTCACAGGAATGGTTCAAAACATAAACAGTATGAAGAGTCAGTCTTCTTGTACTTAAGTCTTCATTGTGCCTTTTCTAATTAATTCCCATGCAATTTCTGTGTTTCATCGTCAATAAGAAGGTCCAGGGGATACAGTAAACCTGGAGTGAAGCATCGGAATCTATAACTATTGTCAATGGAATGGTTCAAACATAGACAGTAAGAAGAGTCAGTCTTCTTGTACTTAAGTCGGCATTGTGCCTTTTGTATTTAATTCCGATGCAATTTCCGTTTTTCATCGTCAATAGGAAGGTCAGTGGGAAACAGTAAACCTGAAGTGAAGCATCGGAATCTATAACTAGTGTCACAGGAATGGTTCAAAACATAGTCAGTAAGAAGAGTCAATCTTCTTGTCCTTAAGTCGGCACTGTGCCTCTTGTATTTAATTCCGATGCAATTTCAGTGTTTCATCGTCAATGAGAAGGTCCAAGGGATACTGAAAACCTGGAGTGAAGCATCGGAATCTATAACTAGTGTCACAGTTATGGTTCAAACACAGACAGTAAGAAGAGTCAGACGTCTTGTACTGAAGCCGGCATTGTGCCTTTTGTATTTAATTCCGATGCAATTTCTGTGCTTCATCGTCAATAAAAAGGTCCAAGGGTTGCAGTAAACCTGAAGTGAAGTTCGGAATCTATAACTAGTGTCACTGGAATGGTTCAAAATATAGAGAGTAAGAAGAGTCAGTCTTCTTGTACTTATGTCGACATTGGCCTTTTGTATTTATTTTCGATGCAGTTTCTGTGTTTCATCGTCAATAAGAAGGTCCAAGGGATACAGTAAACCTGAAGTGAAGCATCGGAATCTATAACTAATGTCACAGGAATGGTTCAAAACATAGACAGTAAGTAGAGTCAGTCTTCTTGTACTTAAGTCAGCATTGTGCCTTTTCTATTTAATTCCGATGCAATCTTTGTGTTTCATCGTCAATAGGAAGGTCAGAGGGAAACAGTAAACCTGAAGTGAAGCATCGGAATCTATAACTAGTGTCACAGGAATGGTTCAAAACATAGACAGTAAGAAGAGTCAGTCTTCTCGTACTTAAGTCGGCATTGTGCCTTTTCTATTTAATTCCGATGCAATCTTTGTGTTTCATCGTCAATAACAACGTCCAAGGGATACAGTAAACCTGGAGTGAAGTATCGGAATCTATTACTAGTGTCAATGGAAAGGTTCAAAACATCGACAGTAAGAAGAGTCAGTCTTCCTGTACTTAAGTCGGCATTGTGCCTTTTGTATCTTATTCCGATGCAATATCTATGTTTCATCATCAACAAGAAGGTCGGAGAGATTCAGTAATCCTAAAGTGAAGCATCGGAATCTATAACTAGTGTCACAGGAATGGATCAAAACATAGTCAGTAAGAAGAGTCAATCATCTTGTACTTAAGTTGGCATTGTGCATTTCGTATTTAATTCCGATGCAATTTCTGTGTTTCACCGGCAATAGGAAGGTCAGAGGGATGCAGGAAACCTGAAGTGAATCATCGGAATCTATAACTAGTGTCACAGGAATGGTTCAAACATAGACAGTAAGAAGAGTCAGTCTTCTTGTACTTAAGTCGGCTTTGTGCCTTTTGTATTTAATTCCGATGCAATTTATGTTTTTCATCGTCAATAGGAAGGTCAGAGGGAAACAGTAAACCTGAAGTGAAGCATCGGAATCTATAACTAGTGTCACAGGAATGGTTCAAAACATAGTCAATAAGAAGAGTCAGTCTTCTTGTACTTAAGTCGGCATTGTGCCTTTTGTATTTAATTCCGATGCAATTTCTGTTTTTCATCGTCTATAGGAAGGTCAGAGGGAAACAGTAAACCTGAAGTGAAGCATCGGAATCTATAACTAGTGTCACAGGAATGGTTCAAAACATAGTCAGTAAGAAGAGTCAATCTTCTTGTCCTTAAGTCGGCATTGTGCCTCTTGTATTTAATTCCGATGCAATTTCAGTGTTTCAACGTCAATAAGAAGGTCCAAGGGCTACTGAAAACCTGGAGTGAAGCATCGGAATCTATAACTAGTGTCACAGTAATGGTTCAAACACAGACAGTAAGAAGAGTCAGACGTCTTGTACTGAAGCCGGCATTGTGCCTTTTGTATTTAATTCCGATGCAATTTCTGTGCTTCATCGTCAATAAAAAGGTCCAAGGGATGCAGTAAACCTGAAGTGAAGTTCGGAATCTATAACTAGTGTCACTGGAATGGTTCAAAATATAGAGAGTAAGAAGAGTCAGTCTTCTTGTACTTATGTCGACATTGTGCCTTTTGTATTTATTTTCGATGCAATTTCTGTGTTTCATCGTCGATAAGAAGGTCCAATGGATACAGTTAACCTGGACTGTAGCTTCGGAATCTATAACTTGTGTCACAGTAATGGTTCAAAACATAGACAGTAAGAAGAGTCAGTCTTCGTGTACTTAAGTCGGAATTTTGCCTTTTGTATTTAATTCTGAATCAATTTCTGTGTTTCATCGTCAATAAGAAGGTCCAAGGGATACAGTAAACCTGAAGTGAAGCATCGGAATCTATAACTAGTGTCACAGGAATGGTTCAAAACATAGACAGTAAGTAGAGTCAGTCTTGTTGTACTTAAGTCAGCATTGTGCCTTTTCTATTTAATTCCGATGCAATCTTTGTGTTTCATCGTCAATAACAAGGTCCGAGGGATACAGTAAACCTGGAGTGAGGCATCGGAATCTATTACTAGTGTCAATGGAAAGGTTCAAAACATCGACAGTAAGAAGAGTCAGTCTTCGTGTACTTTAGTCGGCATTTGCCTTTTGTATTTAATTCCGACGCAATTTCTGTGTTTCATCGTCAATAAGAAGGTCTAAGGGATACAGTTAACCTGAAGTGAAGCATCGGAATCTATAACTAGTGTCACAGGAATGGTTCAAACATAGACAGTGAGAAGAGTCATTCTTCCTGTACTTAAGTCGCCATTGTGCCTTTTGTATCTTATTCCGATGCAATTTCTATGTTTCATCATCAATAAGAAGGTCGGAGGGATACAGTAATCCTGAAGTGAAGCATCGGAATCTATAACTAGTGTCACAGGAATGGTTCAAAACATAGTCAGTAAGAAGAGTCAATCTTCTTGTACTTATGTTGGCATTGTGCATTTCGTATTTAATTCGGATGCAATTTCTGTGTTTCACCGGCAATAAGAAAGTCCGAGGGATGCAGGAAACCTGAAGTGAAGCATCGGAATCTATAACTAGTGTCACAGGAATGGTTCAAACATAGACAGTAAGAAGAGTCAGTCTTCTTGTACTTAAGTCGGCTTTGTGCCTTTTGTATTTAATTCCGATGCAATTTATGTTTTTCATCGTCAATAGGAAGGTCAGAGGGAAACAGTAAACCTGAAGTGAAGCATCGGAATCTATAACTAGTGTCACAGGAATGGTTCAAAACATAGTCAATAAGAAGAGTCAGTCTTCTTGTACTTAAGTCAGCATTGTGCCTTTTGTATTTAATTCCGATGCAATTTCTGTTTTTCATCGTCTATAGGAAGGTCAGAGGGAAACAGTAAACCTGAAGTGAAGCATCGGAATCTATAACTAGTGTCACAGGAATGGTTCAAAACATAGTCAGTAAGAAGAGTCAATCTTCTTGTCCTTAAGTCGGCATTGTGCCTCTTGTATTTAATTCCGATGCAATTTCAGTGTTTCAACGTCAATAAGAAGGTCCAAGGGCTACTGAAAACCTGGAGTGAAGCATCGGAATCTATAACTAGTGTCACAGTAATGGTTCAAACACAGACAGTAAGAAGAGTCAGACGTCTTGTACTGAAGCCGGCATTGTGCCTTTTGTATTTAATTCCGATGCAATTTCTGTGCTTCATCGTCAATAAAAAGGTCCAAGGGATGCAGTAAACCTGAAGTGAAGTTCGGAATCTATAACTAGTGTCACTGGAATGGTTCAAAATATAGAGAGTAAGAAGAGTCAGTCTTCTTGTACTTATGTCGACATTGTGCCTTTTGTATTTATTTTCGATGCAATTTCTGTGTTTCATCGTCAATAAGAAGGTCCAATGGATACAGTTAACCTGGACTGTAGCTTCGGAATCTATAACTTGTGTCACAGTAATGGTTCAAAACATAGACAGTAAGAAGAGTCAGTCTTCGTGTACTTAAGTCGGAATTTTGCCTTTTGTATTTAATTCTGAATCAATTTCTGTGTTTCATCGTCAATAAGAAGGTCCAAGGGATACAGTAAACCTGAAGTGAAGCATCGGAATCTATAACTAGTGTCACAGGAATGGTTCAAAACATAGACAGTAAGTAGAGTCAGTCTTGTTGTACTTAAGTCAGCATTGTGCCTTTTCTATTTAATTCCGATGCAATCTTTGTGTTTCATCGTCAATAACAAGGTCCGAGGGATACAGTAAACCTGGAGTGAGGCATCGGAATCTATTACTAGTGTCAATGGAAAGGTTCAAAACATCGACAGTAAGAAGAGTCAGTCTTCGTGTACTTTAGTCGGCATTTGCCTTTTGTATTTAATTCCGACGCAATTTCTGTGTTTCATCGTCAATAAGAAGGTCTAAGGGATACAGTTAACCTGAAGTGAAGCATCGGAATCTATAACTAGTGTCACAGGAATGGTTCAAACATAGACAGTGAGAAGAGTCATTCTTCCTGTACTTAAGTCGCCATTGTGCCTTTTGTATCTTATTCCGATGCAATTTCTATGTTTCATCATCAATAAGAAGGTCGGAGGGATACAGTAATCCTGAAGTGAAGCATCGGAATCTATAACTAGTGTCACAGGAATGGTTCAAAACATAGTCAGTAAGAAGAGTCAATCTTCTTGTACTTATGTTGGCATTGTGCATTTCGTATTTAATTCGGATGCAATTTCTGTGTTTCACCGGCAATAAGAAAGTCCGAGGGATGCAGGAAACCTGAAGTGAAGCATCGGAATCTATAACTAGTGTCACAGGAATGGTTCAAACATAGACAGTAAGAAGAGTCAGTCTTCTTGTACTTAAGTCGGCATTGTGCCTTTTGTATTTAATTCCGATGCAATTTCTGTTTTTCATCGTCAATACGAAGGTCAGAGGGAAACAGTAAACCTGAAGTGAAGCATCAGAATCTATAACTAGTGTCACAGGAATGGTTCAAAACATAGTCAGTAAGAAGAGTCAATCTTCTTGGCCTTAAGTCGGCATTGTGCCTCTTGTATTTAATTCCGATGCAATTTCTGTGTTTCATCGTCAATAAGAAGGTCCAAGGGATACTGAAAACCTGGAGTGAAGCATCGGAATCTATAACTAGTGTCACAGTAATGGTTCAAAACATAGACAGTAAGAAGAGTCAGACGTCTTGTACTGAAGAAGGCATTGTGCCTTTTGTATTTAATTCCGATGCAATTTCTGTGTTTCATCGTCAATAAGAAGGTCCAAGGGATACAGTAAACCTGGATTGAAGTATCGGAATCTATTACTAGTGTCAATGGAAAGGTTCAAAACATCGACAGTAAGAAGAGTCAGTCTTCGTGTACTTTAGTCGGCATTTGCCTTTTGTATTTAATTCCGACGCAATTTCTGTGTTTCATCGTCAATAAGAAGGTCCAAGGGATACAGTAAACCTGGACTGTAGCATCGGAATCTATAACTTGTGTCACAGGAATGGTTCAAAACATAGTCAGTAAGAAGAGTCAATCTTCTTGTCCTTAAGTCGGCATTGTGCCTCTTGTATTTATTTCCGATGCAATTTCTGTGTTTCATCGTCAATAAGAAGGTCCAAGGGATACTGTAAACCTGGAGTGAAGCATCGGAATCTACAACTAGTGTCACAGGAATGGTTCAAAACATAGTCAGTAAGAAGCGTCAATCTTCTTGTACTTAAGTTGGCATTGTGCATTTTGTATTTAATTCCGATGCAATTTCTGTGTTTCATCGTCAATACGAAGGGCCAAGGGATACAGTAAACCTGGACTGTAGCATCGGAATCTATAACTTGTGTCACAGGAATGGTTCAAAACATAGACAGTAAGAAGAGTCAGTCTTCGTGTACTTAAGTCGGCATTTTGCCTTTTGTATTTAATTCCGATGCAATTTCTGTGTTTCATCGTCAATAAGAACGTCCAAGGGATACAGTAAACCTGAAGTGAAGCATCGGAATCTATAACTAGTGTCACAGGAATGGTTCAAAACATAGACAGTAAGAAGAGTCAGTCTTCTTGTACTTAAGTCGGCATTGTGCCTTTTCTATTTAATTCCGATGCAATCTTTGTGTTTCATCGTCAATAACAAGGTCCAAGGGATACAGTAAACCTGGAGTGAAGTATCGGAATCTATTACTAGTGTCAATGGAAAGGTTCAAAACATCGACAGTAAGACGAGTCAGTCTTCCTGTACTTAAGTCGGCATTGTGCCTTTTGTATCTTATTCCGATGCAATATCTATGTTTCATCATCAATAAGAAGGTCGGAGGGATACAGTAATCCTGAAGTGAAGCATCGGAATCTATAACTAGTGTCACAGGAATGGTTCAAAACATAGTCAGTAAGAAGAGTCAATCTTCTTGTACTTAAGTTAACATTGCGCATTTCGTATTTAATTCCGATGCAATTTCTGTGTTTCACCGGCATTAAGAAGGTCAGAGGGATGCAGGAAACCTGAAGTGAATCATCGGAATCTATTACTAGTGTCACAGGAATGGTTCAAACATAGACAGTAAGAAGAGTCAGTCTTCTTGTACTTAAGTCGGCATTGTGCCTTTTGTATTTAATTCCGATGCAATTTCTGTTTATCATCGTCAACAGGAAGGTCAGAGGGAAACAGTAAACCTGAAGTGAAGCATCGGAATCTATTACTAGTGTCACAGGAATGGTTCAAAACATAGTCAGTAAGAAGAGTCAATCTTCTTGTCCTTAAGTCGGCATTGTGCCTCTTGTATTTAATTCCGATGCAATTTCAGTGTTTCATCGTCAATAAGAAGGTCCAAGGGATACTGAAAACCTGGAGTGAAGCATCGGAATCAATAACTAGTGTCACAGTAATGGTTCAAACACAGACAGTAAGAAGAGTCAGACGTCTTGTACTGAAGCCGGCATTGTGCCTTTTGTATTTAATTCCGATGCAATTTCTGTGCTTCATCGTCAATAAAAAGGTCCAAGGGATGCAGTAAACCTGAAGTGAAGCATCGGAATCTATAACTAGTGTCACTGGAATGGTTCAAAATATAGAGAGTAAGAAGAGTCAGTCTTCTTGTACTTATGTCGACATTGTGCCTTTTGTATTTATTTTCGATGCAATTTCTGTGTTTCATCGGCTATAAGAAGGTCCAAGGGATACAGTAAACCTGGACTGTAGCTTCGGAATCTATAACTTGTGTCACAGTAATGGTTCAAAACATAGATAGTAAGAAGAGTCAGTCTTCGTGTACTTAAGTCGGCATTGTGCCTTTTGTATTTAATTCTGATGCAATTTCTGTGTTTCATCGTCAATAAGAAGGTCCAAGGGATACAGTAAACCTGAAGTGAAGCATCGGAATCTATGACTAGTGTCACAGGAATGGTTCAAAACATAGACAGTAAGTAGAGTCAGTCTTCTTGTACTTAAGTCAGCATTGTGCCTTTTCTATTTAATTCCGATGCAATCTTTGTGTTTCATCGTCAATAACAAGGTCCAAGGGATACAGTAAACCTGGAGTGAGGCATCGGAATCTATTACTAGTGTCAATGGAAAGGTTCAAAACATCGACAGTAAGAAGAGTCAGTCTTCGTGTACTTTAGCCGGCATTTGCCTTTTGTATTTAATTCCGACGCAATTTCTGTGTTTCATCGTCAATAAGAAGATCTAAGGGATACAGGTAACCTGAAGTGAAGCATCGGAATCTATAACTAGTGTCACAGGAATGGTTCAAACATAGACAGTGAGAAGAGTCAGTCTTCCTGTACTTAAGTCGGCATTGTGCCTTTTGTATCTTATTCCGATGCAATTTCTATGTTTCATCATCAATAAGAAGGTCGGAGAGATACAGTAATCCTGAAGTGAAGCATCGGATCTATAACTAGTGTCACAGGAATGGTTCAAAACATAGTCAGTAAGAAGTGTCAATCTTCTTGTACTTAAGTTGGCATTGTGCATTTCGTATTTAATTCCGATGCAATTTCTGTGTTTCACCGGCAATAAGAAGGTCAGAGGGATGCAGGAAACCTGAAGTGAAGCATCGGAATCTATAACTAGTGTCACAGGAATGGTTCAAACATAGACAGTAAGAAGAGTCAGTCTTCTTGTACTTAAGTCGGCATTGTGCCTTTTGTATTTAATTCCGGTGCAATTTCTGTATTTCATCGTCAATAGGAAGGTCAGAGGGAAACAGTAAACCTGAAGTGAAGCATCGGAATCTATAACTAGTGTCACAGGAATGGTTCAAAACATAGTCAGTAAGAAGAGTCAATCTTCTTGTCCTTAAGTCGGCATTGTGCCTCTTGTATTTAATTCCGATGCAATTTCTGTGTTTCATCGTCAATAAGAAGGTCCAAGTGATACTGAAAACCTGGAGTGAAGCATCGGAATCTATAACTAGTGTCACAGTAATGGTTCAAACATAGACAGTAAGAAGAGTCAGACGTCTTGTACTGAAGCCGGCATTGTGCCTTTTGTATTTAATTCCGATGCAATTTCTGTGTTTCATCGCCTATAAAAAGGTCCAAGGGATACTGTAAACCTGGAGTGAAGCATCGGTATCTATAACTAGTGTCACAGGAATGGTTCAAAACATAGTCAGTAAGAAGAGTCAATCTTCTTGTACTTAAGTTGGCAATTTGCCTTTTGTATTTAAATCCGATGCAATTTCTGTGTTTCATCGTCAATAAGAACGTCCAAGGGATACAGTAAACCTGAAATGAAGCATCGGAATCTATAACTAGTGTCACAGGAATGGTTCAAAACATAGACAGTAAGAAGAGTCAGTCTTCTTGTACTTAAGTCGGCATTGTGCATTTTCTATTTAATTCCGATGCAATCTTTGTGTTTCATCGTCAATAACACGGTCCAAGGGATACAGTAAACCTGGAGTGAAGTATCGGAATCTATTACTAGTGTCAATGGAAAGGTTCAAAACATCGACAGTAAGAAGAGTCAGTCTTCCTGTACTTAAGTCGGCATTGTGCCTTTTGTATCTTATTCCGATGCAATATCTATGTTTCATCATCAATAAGAAGGTCGGAGGGATACAGTAATCCTGAAGTGAAGCATCGGAATCTATAACTAGTGTCACAGGAATGGTTCAAAACATAGTCAGTAAGAAGAGTCAATCTTCTTGTACTTAAGTTGGCATTGTGCATTTCGTATTTAATTCCGATGCAATTTCTGTGTTTCACCGGCAATAAGAAGGTCATAGGGATGCAGGAAACCTGAAGTGAATCATCGGAATCTATAACTAGTGTCACAGGAATGGTTCAAAACATAGTCAGTAAGAAGAGTCAACTTTCCTGTCCTTAAGTCGGCATTGTGCCTCTTGTATTTAATTCCGATGCAATTTCAGTGTTTCATCGTCAATAAGAAGGTCCAAGGGATACTGAAAACCTGGAGTGAAGCATCGGAATCTATAACTAGTGTCACAGTAATGGTTCAAACACAGACAGTAAGAAGAGTCAGACGTCTTGTACTGAAGCCGGCATTGTGCCTTTTGTATTTAATTCCGATGCAATTTCTGTGCTTCATCGTCAATAAAAAGGTCCAAGGGATGCAGTAAACCTGAAGTGAAGCATCGGAATCTATAACTAGTGTCACTGGAATGGTTCAAAATATAGAGAGTAAGAAGAGTCAGTCTTCTTGTACTTATGTCGACATTGTGCCTTTTGTATTTATTTTCGATGCAATTTCTGTGTTTCATCGTCAATAAGAAGGTCCAAGGGATACAGTAAACCTGGACTGTAGCTTCGGAATCTATAACTTGTGTCACAGTAATGGTTCAAAACATAGACAGTAAGAAGAGTCAGTCTTCGTGTACTTAAGTCGGCATTTTGCCTTTTGTATTTAATTCTGATGCAATTTCTGTGTTTCATCGTCAATAAGAAGGTCCAAGGGATACAGTAAACCTGAAGTGAAGCATCGGAATCTATAACTAGTGTCACAGGAATGGTTCAAAACATAGACAGTAAGTAGAGTCAGTCTTCCTGTACTTAAGTCAGCATTGTGCCTTTTCTATTTAATTCCGATGCAATCTTTGTGTTTCATCGTCAATAACAAGGTCCAAGGGATACAGTAAACCTGAAGTGAAGCATCGGAATCTATAACTAGTGTCACAGGAATGGTTCAAACATAGACAGTGAGAAGAGTCAGTCTTCCTGTACTTAAGTCGGCATTGTGCCTTTTGTATCTTATTCCGATGCAATTTCTATGTTTCATCATCAATAAGAAGGTCGGAGAGATACAGTAATCCTGAAGTGAAGCATCGGAATCTATAACTAGTGTCACAGGAATGGTTCAAAACATAGTCAGTATGAAGTGTCAATCTTCTTGTACTTAAGTTGGCATTGTGCATTTCGTATTTAATTCCGATGCAACTTCTGTGTTTCACCGGCAATAAGAAGGTCAGAGGGATGCAGGATACCTGAAGTGAAGCATCGGAATCTATAACTAGTGTCACAGGAATGGTTCAAACACAGACAGTAAGAAGAGTCAGTCTTCTTGTACTTAAGTCGGCATTGTGCCTTTTGTATTTAATTCCGGTGCAATTTCTGTTTTTCATCGTCAATAGGAAGGTCAGAGGGAAACAGTAAACCTGAAGTGAAGCATCGGAATCTATAACTAGTGTCACTGGAATGGTTCAAAATATAGACAGTAAGAAGAGTCAGTCTTCTTGTACTTATGTCGACATTGTGCCATTTGTATACAATTCCGATGCAATTTCTGTGTTTCACCGTCAATAAGAAGGTCCAAGGGATACAGTAAACCTGGACTGTAGCTTCGGAATCTATAACTTGTGTCACAGTAATGGTTCAAAACATAGACAGTAAGAAGAGTCAGTCTTCGTGTACTTAAGTCGGCATTTTGCCTTTTGTATTTAATTCTGATGCTTTTTCTGTGTTTCATCGTCAATAAGAAGGTCCAAGGGATACAGTAAACCTGAAGTGAAGCATCGGAATCTATAACTAGTGTCACAGGAATGGTTCAAAACATAGACAGTAAGTAGAGTCAGTCTTCTTGTACTTAAGTCAGCATTGTGCCTTTTCTATTTAATTCCGATGCAATCTTTGTGTTTCATCGTCAATAACAAGGTCCAAGGGATACAGTAAACCTGGAGTGAAGCATCGGAATCTATTACTAGTGTCAATGGAAAGGTTCAAAACATCGACAGTAAGAAGAGTGAGTCTTCATGTACTTAAGTCGCCATTTGCCTTTTGTATTTAATTCCGACGCTATTTCTATGTTTCATCGTCAATAAGAAGGTCCAAGGGAAACAGTAAACCTGAAGTGAAGCATCGGAATCTATAACTAGTGTCACAGGAACGGTTCAAACATAGACAGTGAGAAGAGTCAGTCTTCCTGTACTTAAGTCGGCATTGTGCCTTTTGTATCTTATTCCGATGCAATTTCTATGTTTCATCATCAATAAGAAGGTCAGAGGGATACAGTAACCCTGAAGTGAAGCATCGGAATCTCTAACTAGTGTCACAGGAATGGTTCAAAGCATAGTCAGTAAGAAGTGTCAATCTTCTTGTACTTAAGTTGGCAATGTGCATTTCGTATTTAATTCCGATGCAATTTCTGTGTTTCACCGGCAATAAGAAGGTCAGAGGGATGCAGGAAACCTGAAGTGAAGCATCGGAATCTATAACTAGTGTCACAGGAATGGTTCAAACACAGACAGTAAGAAGAGTCAGTCTTCTTGTACTTAAGTCGGCATTGTGCGTTTTGTATTTAATTCCGGTGCAATTTCTGTTTTTCATCGTCAATAGGAAGGTCAGAGGGAAACAGTAAACCTGAAGTGAAGCATCGGAATCTATAACTAGTGTCACTGGAATGGTTCAAAATATAGACAGTAAGAAGAGTCAGTCTTCTTGTACTTATGTCGATATTGTGCCTTTTGTATACAATTCCGATGCAATTTCTGTGTTTCACCGTCAATAAGAAGGTCCAAGGGATACAGTAAACCTGGACTGTAGCTTCGGAATCTATAACTTGTGTCACAGTAATGGTTCAAAACATAGACAGTAAGAAGAGTCAGTCTTCGTGTACTTAAGTCGGCATTTTGCCTTTTGTATTTAATTCTGATGCTTTTTCTGTGTTTCATCGTCAATAAGAAGGTCCAAGGGATACAGTAAACCTGAAGTGAAGCATCGGAATCTATAACTAGTGTCACAGGAATGGTTCAAAACATAGACAGTAAGTAGAGTCAGTCTTCTTGTACTTAAGTCAGCATTGTGCCTTTTCTATTTAATTCCGATGCAATCTTTGTGTTTAATCGTCAATAACAAGGTCCAAGCTATACAGTAAACCTGGAGTGAAGCATCGGAATCTATTACTAGTGTCAATGGAAAGGTTCAAAACATCGACAGTAAGAAGAGTGAGTCTTCATGTACTTAAGTCGCCATTTGCCTTTTGTATTTAATTCCGACGCAATTTCTATGTTTCATCGTCAATAAGATGGTCCAAGGGAAGCAGTAAACCTGAAGTGAAGCATCGGAATCTATAACTAGTGTCACAGGAACGGTTCAAACATAGACAGTGAGAAGAGTCAGTCTTCCTGTACTTAAGTCGGCATTGTGCCTTTTGTATCATATTCCGATGCAATTTCTATGTTTCATCATCAATAAGAAGGTCAGAGGGATACAGCAACCCTGAAGTGAAGCATCGGAATCTCTAACTAGTGTCACAGGAATGGTTCAAAACATAGTCAGTAAGAAGAGTCAATCTTCTTGTACTTAAGTTGGCATTGTGCATTTCGTATTTAATTCCGATGCAATTTCTGTGTTTCATCATCAATAAGAAGGTCAGAGGGATACAATGAACCTGAAGTAAAGCATCGGAATCTATAACTAGTGTCACAGGAATGGTTCAAACATAGTCAGTAAGAAAAGTCAGTCTACTTGTCCTTAAGTCGGCATTGTGCCTTTTGTATTTAATTCCGACGCAATTTCTGTGTTTCAACGTCAATAAGAAGGTCCAAGGGATACAGTGAACCTGAAGTGAAGCTTTATAATCTATAACTGGTGTCACAGGAATGGTTCAAACATAGTCAGTAAGAAGAGTCAGTCTTCTTGTACTTAAGTCTTCATTGTGCCTTTTCTATTTAATTCCGATGCAATTTCTGTGTTTCATCGTCAATAAGAAGGTCCAAGGGATACAGTAAATCTGGAGTGAAGCATCGGAATCTATAGCTAGTGTCAATGGAATGGTTCACAACATAGACAGTAAGAAGAGTCAGTCTTCTTGTACTTAAGTCTTCAGTGTGCCTTTTCTATTTAATTCCGATGCAATTTCTGTGTTTCACCGTCAATAAGAAGGTCTGAGGGTTATAGTATACCAGATGTTAAGCATCGGAATCTATAGCTAGTGTCACAGGAATGGTTCAAAACATAGTCAGTAAGAACAGTCAGTCTTCTTGTCCTTAAGTCGTTATTGTGCCTTTTGTATTTAATTCTGATGCAATTTCTGTGTTTCATCGTCAATAAGAAGGTCCAAGGTATACAGTGATCCTGAAGTGAAGCATCGGAATGTACAACTAGTGTCATAGGAATGGTTCAATACATAGACAGTAAGAAGGGTCAGCCTTCTTGTACTTAAGTCGGCATTGTGCCTTATCTATTTAATTCCGATGCAATTTCTGTGTTTCATCGTCAAAAAGAAGGTCAGAGGGATACAGTAAACCTGAAGTGAAGCATCGGAATCTGTAACTCGTGTCACAGGAATCGTTCAAATCATAGTCAGTAAGAAGAGTCAGTCTTCTTGTACATAAGTTGGCATTGTGCCTTTCGTATTTAATTCCGATACAATTTCTGTGTTTCACCGGCAATAAGAAGGTCAAAGGGATACAGGAAACCTGAAGTAAAGCATCGGAATCTATAACTAGTGTCACAGGAATGGTTCAAACATAGACAGTAAGAAGAGTCAGTCTTCTTGTTTTTAAGTCGGCATTGTGCCTCTTGTATTTAATTCCGATGCAATTTCTGTGTTTCATCGTCAATAGGAGGGTCCAAGGGATACTGTAAACCTGGAGTGAAGCCTCGGAATCTATAACTAGTGTCACAGTAATGGATCAAAACATAGACAGTAAGAAGAGTCAGACGTCCTGTACTTAAGTCGGCATTGTGCCTTTTGGATTTATTTCCAATGCAATTTCTGTGTTTCATCGTCAATTAGAAGGTCCAAGGGATACAGTAAACCTGAAGTGAAGCATCGTAATCTATAACTAGTGTCACAGGAATGGTTCAAAATATAGACAGTAAGAAGAGTCAGTCTTCTTGTACTTAAGTCGGCATTGTGCCTTTTGTAATTAATTCCGATGCAATTTCTGTGATTCGTCGTCAATAAGAAGGCCCAAGGGATACTGTAAACATGAAGTGAAGCATCGGACACTATAACTAGTGTCACAGAAATGGTTCAAGCATAGACAGTACAAGATTCAATCTTTTTGTACTTAAGTCGGCATTGTGCCTTTTGTATTTAAGTCCGATGCAATTTCTGTGCTTCATCGTCAATAGGAAGGTCAGAAGGAAACAGTAAACCTGAAGTGAAGCATCGGAATCTATAACTAGTGTCACAGGAATGGTTCAAATCATAGTCAGTATGAAGAGTCAGTCTTCTTGTACTTAAGACTGCAGTGTGACTTTTCTATTTAATTCCGATGCAATTTCTGTGTTTCATCGTCAATAAGAAGGTCCAAGGGATACAGTAAACCTGGAATGAAGCATCGGAATCTCAAAGTAGTGTCACAGGAATGGTTCATATCATAGACAGTAAGAGTAGTCAGTCTTCTTGTACTTAAGTCGGCATTGTGCCTTTTGTATTTCATTCCGATGCAATTTCTGTGTTTCGTCGTCAATAGGAAGGTCAGAGGGATACAATAAACCAGAAGTGAAGCATCGGAATCTATAACTAGTGTCACAGGAATCGTTCAAAACATAGTCAGTAAGAACAGCTAGCCTTCTTGTACTTAAGTCGGCATTGTGCCTTTTGTATTTAATTCAGATGCAATTTCTGTGTTTCATCGTCAATGAGAAGGTCCAAGGGATACAGTAAACGTGGAGTGTAGCATCGGAATCTATAACTTGTGTCACAGGAATGGTTCAAAACATAGACAGTTAGAAGAGTCAGTCTTCGTGTACTTTAGTCGACATTTGCCTTTTGTATTTCATTCCGACGCAATTTCTGTGTTTCATCGTCAATAAGAAGGTCTAAGGGATACAGTGAACCTGAAGTGAAGCATCGGAATCTGTAACTGCTGTCAATGGAATGGTGCACAACATAGACAATTAGAAGAGTCAGTCTTCTTGTACTTAAGTCGGCATTGTGCCATTTGTATTTAATTCCGATGCAATTTCTGTGTTTCATCGTCAATAAGAAGGTCTGAGGGTTATAGTATACCAGATGTGAAGCATCGGAATCTATAGCTAGTGTCACAGGAATGGTTCAAAACATAGTCAGTAAGAAGAGTCAGTCTTCTTGTACTTAAGTCGGCATTGTGCCTTATCTATTTAATTCCGATGCAATTTCTGTGTTTCATCGTCAATAAGAAGGTCAGAGGGATACAGTTAAGCTGAAGTGAAGCATCGGAATCTATAACTAGTGTCACAGGAATCGTTCAAATCATAGTCAGTAAGAAGAGTCAGTCTTCTTGTACATAAGTTGGCATTGTGCCTTTCGTATTTAATTCCGATACAATTTCTGTGTTTCCCCGGCAATAAGAAGGTCAAAGGGATACAGGAAACCTGAAGTGAAGCATCGGAATCTTAACTAGTGTCACAGGAATGGTTCAAACATAGACAGTAAGAAGAGTCAGTCTTCTTGTCCTTAAGTCGTCATTGTGCCTCTTGTATTTAATTCCGATGCAATTTCTGTGTTTCATCGTCAATAGGAGGGTCCAAGAAATACTGTAAACCTGGAGTGAAGCATCGGAATCTATAACTAGTGTCACAGGCATGGTTCAAATCATAGTCAGTATGAAGAGTCAGTCTTCTTGTCCTTAAGTCGGCAATGTGCCTTTTGTACATAATTCCGATGCAATTTCTGTGTTTCATCGTCAATAAGAAGGTCAGTGGGATACAGTAAACCTGAAGTGAAGCATCGGAATCCAAAACTAGTGTCACAGGAATGATTTAAAGCATGGACAGTAGGAAGAGTCAGTCTTCTTGTACTTAAGTCGGCATTGTTCCTTTTGTAATGATATCCGACGCAATTTCTGTGTTTCATCGTCAATAAGAAGGTCCAAGGTATACAGTAAACCTGAAGTGAAGCATCGGAATCTATAACTAGTGTCACAGGAATGGTTCAAAACATAGTCAGTAAGAAGAGTCAGTCTTCATGTACTTAAGACGGCATTGTGACTTTTCTATTTAATTCCGATGCAATTTCTGTGTTTCATCGTCAATAAGAAGGTCCAAGGGATACAGTAAACCTGGAGTGAAGCATCGGAATCTAAAACTAGTGTCACAGGAATGGGTCAATTCATAGATAGTAAGAGGAGTCAGTCTTCTTGTACTTAAGTCGGCATTGTGCCTTTTGTATCTTATTCCGATGCAATTTCTATGTTTCATCATCAACAAGAAGGTCAGAGGGATACAGTAATCCTCAAGTGAAGCATCGGAAACTATAACTAGTGTCACAGGAATGGTTCAAAACATAGTCAGTAAGAAGAGTTAATCTTCTTGTACTTAAGTTGGCATTGTGCATTTCGTATTTAATTCCGATGCAATTTCTGTGTTTCACCGGCAATAAGAAGGTCAGGGGGAAGCAGGAAACCTGAAGCGAAGCATCGGAATCTATAACTTGTGTCACAGGAATGGTTCAAACATAGACAGTAAGAAGAGTCAGTCTTCTTGTAGTTAAGTCGGCATTGTGATTTTTGTACTTAATTCCGATGCAATTTCTGTTCTTCATCGTCAATAGGAAGGTCAGAGGGAAACAGTAAACCTGAAGTGAAGCATCGGAATCTATAACTTGTGTCACAGGAATGGTTCAAACATAGACAGTAAGAAGAGTCAGTCTTCTTGTACTTAAGTCGGCATTGTGCCATTTGTATTTAATTCCGATGCAATTTCTGTGTTTCATCGTCAATAAGAAGGTCTGAGGGTTATAGTATACCAGATGTGAAGCATCGGAATCTATAGCTAGTGTCACAGGAATGGTTCAAAACATAGTCAGTAAGAAGAGTCAGTCTTCTTGTACTTAAGTCGGCATTGTGCCTTATCTATTTAATTCCGATTCAATTTCTGTGTTTCATCGTCAATAAGAAGGTCAGAGGGATACAGTTAAGCTGAAGTGAAGCATCGGAATCTATAACTAGTGTCACAGGAATCGTTCAAATCATAGTCAGTAAGAAGAGTCAGTCTTCTTGTACATAAGTTGGCATTGTGCCTTTCGTATTTAATTCCGATACAATTTCTGTGTTTCCCCGGCAATAAGAAGGTCAAAGGGATACAGGAAACCTGAAGTGAAGCATCGGAATCTATAACTAATGTCACAGGAATGGTTCAAACATAGACAGTAAGAAGAGTCGGTCTTCTTGTCCTTAAGTCGTCATTGTGCCTCTTGTATTTAATTCCGATGCAATTTCTGTGTTTCATCGTCAATAGGAGGGTCCAAGGGATACTGTAAACCTGGAGTGAAGCATCGGAATCTATAACTAGTGTCACAGGGATGGTTCAAATCGTAGTCAGTATGAAGAGTCAGTCTTCTTGTCCTTAAGTCGGCAATGTGCCTTTTGTACATAATTCCGATGCAATTTCTGTGTTTCATCGTCAATAAGAAGGTCAGTGGGATACAGTAAACCTGAAGTGAAGCATCGGAATCCAAAACTAGTGTCACAGGAATGATTTAAAGCATGGACAGTAGGAAGAGTCAGTCTTCTTGTACTTAAGTCGGCATTGTTCCTTTTGTAATTATATCCGACGCAATTTCTGTGTTTCATCGTCAATAAGAAGGTCCAAGGTATACAGTAAACCTGAAGTGAAGCATCGGAATCTATAACTAGTGTCACAGGAATGGTTCAAAACATAGTCAGTAAGAAGAGTCAGTCTTCATGTACTTAAGTCGGCATTGTGCCTTTTGTATTTAATTCCGATGCAATTTCTGTGTTTCATCGTCAATAAGAAGGTCCAAGGGATACAGTAAACCTGGAGTGAAGCATCGGAATCTAAAACTAGTGTCACAGGAATGGGTCAATTCATAGATAGTAAGAGGAGTCAGTCTTCTTGTACTTAAGTCGGCATTGTGCCTTTTGTATCTTATTCCGATGCAATTTCTATGTTTCATCATCAACAAGAAGGTCAGAGGGATACAGTAATCCTCAAGTGAAGCATCGGAAACTATAACTAGTGTCACAGGAATGGTTCAAAACATAGTCAGTAAGAAGAGTCAATCTTCTTGTCCTTAAGCCGGCATTCTGCCTCTTGTATTTAATTCCGACGCAATTTCTGTGTTTCATCGTCAATAACAAGGTCCAAGGGAAACTGAAAACCTGGAGTGAAGCATCGGAATCTATAACTAGTGTCACAGTAATGGTTCAAAACATAGACAGTAAGAAGAGTCAGACGTCTTGTACTGAAGCCGGCATTGTGCCTTTTGTATTTCATTCCGATGGAATATCTGTGTTTCCTCGTCAATAAGAAGGTCAGAGGGATACAGTAAACCTCAAGTGAAGCATCGGAATCTATAACTAGTGTCACAGGAATGGTTCAAAACATAGACAGTAAGAGGAGTCAGTCTTCTTGTACTTTAGTCGACATTGTGCCTTTTGTATTTAATTCCGATGCAATATCTGTGTTTCATCGCCAATAAGAAGGTCCAAGGGATACAGTAATACTCAAGTGAAGCATCGGAATCAATAACTAGTGTCACAGGAATGGTTCAAAACATAGTCAGTAGTAAGAGTCGGTCTTCATGTACTTAAGTCGGCATTGTGCCTTTTGTATTTAAATCCGATGCAATTTCTGTGTTTCATCGTCAATAAGAAAGTCCAAGGGATACAGTAAAACTGAAGTCATGCATCGGAATCTATATATAGTGTCACAGGAATGGTTCAAAACATAAACAGTAAGAGGAGTCAGTCTTCTTGTACTTAAGTAGGCATTGTGGCGTTTCAACTTAATTCCGAATCAATATCTGTGTTACTCGTCAATAAGAAGGTCAGAGGGATACAGTAAACCTCAAGTGAAGCATCGGAATCTATAACTAGTGTCACAGGAATGGTTCAAATCATAGTCAGTAGGAAGAGTCGGTCTTCATGTACTTAAGTCGGCATTGTGCCTTATGTATTTAATTCCGATGCAATTTCTGTGTTTCATCCTCAATAAGAAGGTCCAAGGGATACAGTAAACCTGAAGTGAAGCATCGGAATCTATAACTAGTGTCACAGGATTGGTTCAAAACATAGACAGTTGGAAGAGTCAGTCTTCTTGGACTTAAGACGGCATTGTGCCTTTTGTATTAATTCCGATGCAATTTCAGTGTTTCATCGTCAATAAGAAGGTCAGAGGGATACAGTAAACCTGAAGTGAAGCATCGGAATCGATAGCTAGTGTCACAGGAACGGTTCAAAACATAGTCAGTAAGAAGAATCAGTCTTCTTGTACTTAAGTCGGCATTGTGCCTTTTGTATTTAATTCCGATGCAATTTTTGTGTTTAATCGTCATTAACAAGGTCCAAGGGATACAGTAAACCTCAAGTGAAGCATCGGAATCTAAAACTAGTGTCACAGGAATGGTTCAAAACATAGTCAGTAGGATGAGTCGGTCTTCATGTACTTAAGTCGGCATTGTGCCTTTTGTATTTAATTCCGATGCAAATTCTGTGTTTCATCGTCAATAAGAAGGTCCAAGGGATACAGTAAACCTGAAGTGAAGCATCGGTATCTATAACTAGTGTCACAGGAATGGTTCAAAACATAGACAGTAGGAAGAGTCAGTCTTCTTGTACTTAAGTCGGCATTATGCCTTTTGTATTTAATTCCGATGCAAATTCTGTGTTTCATCGTCAATAAGAAGGTCCAAGGGATACAGTAAACCTGAAGTGAAGCATCGAAATCTATAACTAGTGTCACAGGAATGGTTCAAAGCATAGTCAGTAAGAAGCGTTAGTCTTCTTGTACTTATGTCGGCAATATAAATTTTCTATTTAATTCCGATGCAATTTCTGTGTTTCATCGTCAATAACAAGGTCCAAGGGATACAGTAAACCTGGAGTGAAGCATCGGAATCTATAACTAGTGTCAATGGAATGGTTCAAAACATAGACAGTAAGAAGAGTCAGTCTTCTTGTTCTTATGTCGGCATTGTGCCCTTTGTATTTAATTCCGATGCAGTTTCTGTGTTTCATCGTCAATAAGAAGGTCCAAGGTATACAGTAAACCCGGAGTGTAGCATCGAAATCTATAACTAGTGTCAAAGAAATGGTTAAAAGCATAGACAGTAAGAAGAGTCAGTCTTCGTGTGCTTAAGTCGGCATTTTGCCATTTGTATTTAATTCCGATGCAATTTCTGTGTTTCATCGTCAATAAGAAGGACCAAGGGATACAGTAAACCTGAATTGAATCATCGGAATCTATAACTAGTGTCACAGGAATGGTTCAGAACATAGTCAGTAAGAAGAGTCAGTCTTCTTGTACTTATGTCGGCATTGTGCCTTTTCTATTTAATTCCGATGCAATTTCTGTGTTTCATCGTCAATAACAAGGTCAAAGGGATACAGTAAACCTGGAGTGATCCATCGGAATCTATAACTAGAGTCAATGGAATGGCTCAAATCATAGACAGTAAGAAGAGTCAGTCTTCTTGTACTTAAGTCGGCATTGTGCCTTTTGTATTAAATTCCGATGCAATTTCTGTGTTTCATCGTCAATAAGAAGGTCCAAGGGATACAGTAAACCTGAAGTGAAGCATCGGAATCTATAACTAGTGTCACAGGAATGGTTCAAAACATAGACAGTAGGAAGAGTCAGTCTTCTTGTACTTAAGTCGGCATTATGCCTTTTGTATTTAATTCCGATGCAATTTCTGTGTTTCATCGTCAATAAGAAGGTCCAAGGGATGCAGTATACCTGAAGTGAAGCATCGGAATCTATTACTAGTGTCACAGGAATGGTTCAAAACAAAGTCAGTAAGAAGACTCCGTCTTCTTGTCCTTATGTCGGCATTGTGCCTTTTGTATTTAATTCCGATGAATTTCTGTGTTTCATCGTCAATAAGGAGTTCCAAGGGATTCAGTAAACCTGAAGTGAAGCATCGGAATCTATAACTAGTGTCACAGGAATGGTTCAAAACATAGACAGTAGGAAGGGTCAGTCATCTTGTACTTAAGACGGCATTGTGCCTTTTGTATTTAATTCCGATGAAATATCTGTATTTCATCGTCAATAAGATGGTCCAAGGGATACAGTGAACCTGAAGTGAAGCATCACAATCTATAACTAGTGTCACAGGAATGGTTTTAAACAAAGTCAGTAAGAAGAGTCAGTCTTCTTTTCCTTATGTCGGCATTGTGCCTTTTGTATTTAATTCCGATGCAATTTCTGTGTCTCATCTTCAATAAGAAGGTCCAAGGGATACAGTAAACCTGATGTGAAGCATCGGAATCTATTACTAGTGTCACAGGAATGGTTCAAAACATAGACAGTAAGAAAAGTCAGTCGTCTTGTACTTAAGTCGGCATAGTGCATTTTCTATTTAATTCCGATGCAATATCTGTGTTTCATCGACAATAAGAAGGTCAGAGGGATACAGTAAACCTGAAGTGAAGCATCCGACTCTATAACTAGTGTCACAGGAATGGTTCAAAACATAGTCAGTAAGATGAGTCAGTCTTCTTGTACTTAAGTCAGCATTGTGCCTTTTGTATTTAATTCCGACGCAATTTCTGTGTTTCATCGTCAATAAGAAGGTCAGAGGGATTCTGTAAACCTGAAGTGAGCATCGGAATCTATAACTAGTGTCACAGGAATGGTTCAAAACATAGTCAGTAAGAAGAGTCAGTCTTTTTAAACTTAAGTCGGCATTGTGCCTTTTGCGTTTAATTCCGATGCAATTTCTGTGTTTCATCCTCAATAAGAAGGTCCAAGGGGATACAGTAAACCTGAAGTGAAGCATCAAAATCTATAACTAGTGTCACAGGAATGGTTCAAAACATAGACAGTAAGAAGAGTCAGTTTTCTTGTACTTAATCTGGCATTGTTCCGTTTGTATTTAATTCCGATGCAATTTCTGTGTTTCATCGTCAATAAGAAGATCAGAGGGGTACAGTAAACCTGAAGTGAAGCATCGGAATCTATAACTAGTGTCACAGGAAAGGTTCAAAACATTGACAGTAAGAAGAGTCAATCTTCTTGTACTAATGTCGGCATTGTGCCTTTTGTATTTAATTCCGATGCAATTTCTGTGTTTCATCGTCAATAAGAAGGTGCAAGGGATACAGTAAACCTGAAGTGAAGCACCGGAATCTACAACTAGTGTCACAGGAATGATTCTGAACATAGACAGTAGGAAGAATCAGTCATCTTGTACTTAAGTCGGTATTGTGCCTTTTGTATTTAATTCCGATGCAATTTCTCTATTTCATCGTCAATAAGAAGGTCCAAGGGATACAGTAAACCTTAAGTGAAGCATCGCAATAATCTATAACTAGTGTCACAGGAATGGTTCAAAACATTGTCAGTAGGAAGAGACGGTCTTCATGCACTTAAGTCGGCATTGGGCCTTTTATATTTAATTCCGTTGCAATTTCTGTGTTTCATCATCAATAAGAAGGTCCAAGGGATACAGTAAACCTCAAGTGAAGCATCGGAATCTATAACTAGTGTCACAGGAATGGTTCAAAACATAGACAGTAGGAAGAGTTAGTCTTCTTGTACTTAAGTCGGCATTGTGCCTTTTGTATCTTATTCCGATGCAATTTCTATGTTTCATCATCAACAAGAAGGTCAGAGGGATACAGTAATCCTCAAGTGAAGCATCGGAAACTATAACTAGTGTCACAGGAATGGTTCAAAACATAGTCAGTAAGAAGTGTCAATCTTCTTGTACTTAAGTTGGCATTGTGCATTTCGTATTTAATTCCGATGCAATTTCTGTGTTTCACCGGCAATAAGAAGGTCAGGGGGAAGCAGGAAACCTGAAGCGAAGCATCGGAATCTATAACTAGTGTCACAGGAATGGTTCAAACATAGACAGTAAGAAGAGTCAGTCTTCTTGTAGATAAGTCGGCATTGTGATTTTTGTATTTAATTCCGATGCAATTTCTGTTCTTCATCGTCAATAGGAAGGTCAGAGGGAAACAGTAAACCTGAAGTGAAGCATCGGAATCTATAACTAGAATCACAGGAATGGTTCAAAACATAGTCAGTAAGAAGAGTCAATCTTCTTGTCCTTAAGCCGGTATTGTGCCTCTTGTATTTAATTCCGACGCAATTTCTGTGTTTCATCGTCAATAACAAGGTCCAAGGGAAACTGAAAACCTGGAGTGAAGCATCGGAATCTATAGCTAGTGTCACAGGAACGGTTCAAAACATAGTCAGTAAGAAGAATCAGTCTTCTTGTACTTAAGTCGGCATTGTGCCTTTTGTATTTAATTTCGATGCAATTTTTGTGTTTAATCGTCATTAACAAGGTCCAAGGGATACAGTAAACCTCAAGTGAAGCATCGGAATCTAAAACTAGTGTCACAGGAATGGTTCAAAACATAGTCAGTAGGATGAGTCGGTCTTCATGTACTTAAGTCGGCATTGTGCCTTTTGTATTTAATTCCGATGCAAATTCTGTGTTTCATCGTCAATAAGAAGGTCCAAGGGATACAGTAAACCTGAAGTGAAGCATCGGTATCAATAACTAGTGTCACAGGAATGGTTCAAAACATAGACAGTAGGAAGAGTCAGTCTTCTTGTACTAGAGTCTGCATTGTGCCTTTTGTATTTAATTCCGATGCAATTTCTGTGTTTCATCGTCAATAAGAAGGTCCAAGGTATACAGTAAACCCGGAGTGTAGCATCGAAATCTATAACTAGTGTCACAGGAATGGTTCAAAGCATAGTCAGTAAGAAGCGTTAGTCTTCTTGTACTTATGTCGGCAATATAAATTTTCTATTTAATTCCGATGCAATTTCTGTGTTTCATCGTCAATAACAAGGTCCAAGGGATACAGTAAACCTGGAGTGAAGCATCGGAATCTATAACTAGTGTCAATGGAATGGTTCAAAACATAGACAGTAAGAAGAGTCAGTCTTCTTGTTCTTATGTCGGCATTGTGCCCTTTGTATTTAATTCCGATGCAGTTTCTGTGTTTCATCGTCAATAAGAAGGTCCAAGGTATACAGTAAACCCGGAGTGTAGCATCGAAATCTATAACTAGTGTCAAAGAAATGGTTAAAAGCATAGACAGTAAGAAGAGTCAGTCTTCGTGTGCTTAAGTCGGCATTTTGCCATTTGTATTTAATTCCGATGCAATTTCTGTGTTTCATCGTCAATAAGAAGGACCAAGGGATACAGTAAACCTGAATTGAATCATCGGAATCTATAACTAGTGTCACAGGAATGGTTCAGAACATAGTCAGTAAGAAGAGTCAGTCTTCTTGTACTTATGTCGGCATTGTGCCTTTTCTATTTAATTCCGATGCAATTTCTGTGTTTCATCGTCAATAACAAGGTCAAAGGGATACAGTAAACCTGGAGTGATCCATCGGAATCTATAACTAGAGTCAATGGAATGGCTCAAATCATAGACAGTAAGAAGAGTCAGTCTTCTTGTACTTAAGTCGGCATTGTGCCTTTTGTATTAAATTCCGATGCAATTTCTGTGTTTCATCGTCAATAAGAAGGTCCAAGGGATACAGTAAACCTGAAGTGAAGCATCGGAATCTATAACTAGTGTCACAGGAATGGTTCAAAACATAGACAGTAGGAAGAGTCAGTCTTCTTGTACTTAAGTCGGCATTATGCCTTTTGTATTTAATTCCGATGCAATTTCTGTGTTTCATCGTCAATAAGAAGGTCCAAGGGATGCAGTATACCTGAAGTGAAGCATCGGAATCTATTACTAGTGTCACAGGAATGGTTCAAAACAAAGTCAGTAAGAAGGCTCCGTCTTCTTGTCCTTATGTCGGCATTGTGCCTTTTGTATTTAATTCCGATGAATTTCTGTGTTTCATCGTCAATAAGGAGTTCCAAGGGATTCAGTAAACCTGAAGTGAAGCATCGGAATCTATAACTAGTGTCACAGGAATGGTTCAAAACATAGACAGTAGGAAGGGTCAGTCATCTTGTACTTAAGACGGCATTGTGCCTTTTGTATTTAATTCCGATGAAATATCTGTATTTCATCGTCAATAAGATGGTCCAAGGGATACAGTGAACCTGAAGTGAAGCATCACAATCTATAACTAGTGTCACAGGAATGGTTTAAAACAAAGTCAGTAAGAAGAGTCAGTCTTCTTTTCCTTATGTCGGCATTGTGCCTTTTGCATTTAATTCCGATGCAATTTCTGTGTCTCATCTTCAATAAGAAGGTCCAAGGGATACAGTAAACCTGATGTGAAGCATCGGAATCTATTACTAGTGTCACAGGAATGGTTCAAAACATAGACAGTAAGAAAAGTCAGTCGTCTTGTACTTAATTCGGCATTGTGCATTTTCTATTTAATTCCGATGCAATATCTGTGTTTCATCGACAATAAGAAGGTCAGAGGGATACAGTAAACCTGAAGTGAATCATCGGAATCTATAAGTAGTGTCACAGGAATGGTTCAGAACATAGTCAGTAAGAAGAGTCAGTCTTCTTGTACTTATGTCGGCATTGTGCCTTTTCTATTTAATTCCGATGCAATTTCTGTGTTTCATCGTCAATAACAAGGTCAAAGGGATACAGTAAACCTGGAGTGATCCATCGGAATCTATAACTAGAGTCAATGGAATGGCTCAAATCATAGACAGTAAGAAGAGTCAGTCTTCTTGTACTTAAGTCGGCATTGTGCCTTTTGTATTAAATTGCGATGCAATTTCTGTGTTTCATCGTCAATAAGAAGGTCCAAGGGGATACAGTAAACCTGAAGTGAAGCATCAAAATCTATAACTAGTGTCACAGGAATGGTTCAAAACATAGACAGTAAGAAGAGTCAGTTTTCTTGTACTTAATCTGGCATTGTTCCGTTTGTATTTAATTCCGATGCAATTTCTGTGTTTCATCGTCAATAAGAAGATCAGAGGGGTACAGTAAACCTGAAGTGAAGCATCGGAATCTATAACTAGTGTCACAGGAAAGGTTCAAAACATTGACAGTAAGAAGAGTCAATCTTCTTGTACTAATGTCGGCATTGTGCCTTTTGTATTTAATTCCGATGCAATTTCTGTGTTTCATCGTCAATAAGAAGGTGCAAGGGATACAGTAAACCTGAAGTGAAGCACCGGAATCTACAACTAGTGTCACAGGAATGATTCTGAACATAGACAGTAGGAAGAATCAGTCATCTTGTACTTAAGTCGGTATTGTGCCTTTTGTATTTAATTCCGATGCAATTTCTCTATTTCATCGTCAATAAGAAGGTCCAAGGGATACAGTAAACCTTAAGTGAAGCATCGCAATAATCTATAACTAGTGTCACAGGAATGGTTCAAAACATTGTCAGTAGGAAGAGACGGTCTTCATGCACTTAAGTCGGCATTGGGCCTTTTATATTTAATTCCGTTGCAATTTCTGTGTTTCATCATCAATAAGAAGGTCCAAGGGATACAGTAAACCTCAAGTGAAGCATCGGAATCTATAACTAGTGTCACAGGAATGGTTCAAAACATAGACAGTAGGAAGAGTTAGTCTTCTTGTACTTAAGTCGGCATTGTGCCTTTTGTATCTTATTCCGATGCAATTTCTATGTTTCATCATCAACAAGAAGGTCAGAGGGATACAGTAATCCTCAAGTGAAGCATCGGAAACTATAACTAGTGTCACAGGAATGGTTCAAAACATAGTCAGTAAGAAGTGTCAATCTTCGTGTACTTAAGTTGGCATTGTGCATTTCGTATTTAATTCCGATGCAATTTCTGTGTTTCACCGGCAATAAGAAGGTCAGGGGGAAGCAGGAAACCTGAAGCGAAGCATCGGAATCTATAACTAGTGTCACAGGAATGGTTCAAACATAGACAGTAAGAAGAGTCAGTCTTCTTGTAGATAAGTCGGCATTGTGATTTTTGTATTTAATTCCGATGCAATTTCTGTTCTTCATCGTCAATAGGAAGGTCAGAGGGAAACAGTAAACCTGAAGTGAAGCATCGGAATCTATAACTAGAATCACAGGAATGGTTCAAAACATAGTCAGTAAGAAGAGTCAATCTTCTTGTCCTTAAGCCGGTATTGTGCCTCTTGTATTTAATTCCGACGCAATTTCTGTGTTTCATCGTCAATAACAGGGTCCAAGGGAAACTGAAAACCTGGAGTGAAGCATCGGAATCTATAGCTAGTGTCACAGGAACGGTTCAAAACATAGTCAGTAAGAAGAATCAGTCTTCTTGTACTTAAGTCGGCATTGTGCCTTTTGTATTTAATTCCGATGCAATTTTTGTGTTTAATCGTCATTAACAAGGTCCAAGGGATACAGTAAACCTCAAGTGAAGCATCGGAATCTAAAACTAGTGTCACAGGAATGGTTCAAAACATAGTCAGTAGGAAGAGTCGGTCTTCATGTACTTAAGTCGGCATTGTGCCTTTTGTATTTAATTCCGATGCAAATTCTGTGTTTCATCGTCAATAAGAAGGTCCAAGGGATACAGTAAACCTGAAGTGAAGCATCGGTATCTATAACTAGTGTCACAGGAATGGTTCAAAACATAGACAGTAGGAAGAGTCAGTCTTCTTGTACTAGAGTCTGCATTGTGCCTTTTGTATTTAATTCCGATGCAATTTCTGTGTTTCATCGTCAATAAGAAGGTCCAAGGTATACAGTAAACCCGGAGTGTAGCATCGAAATCTATAACTAGTGTCACAGGAATGGTTCAAAGCATAGTCAGTAAGAAGCGTTAGTCTTCTTGTACTTATGTCGGCAATATAAATTTTCTATTTAATTCCGATGCAATTTCTGTGTTTCATCGTCAATAACAAGGTCCAAGGGATACAGTAAACCTGGAGTGAAGCATCGGAATCTATAACTAGTGTCAATGGAATGGTTCAAACATGGACAGTAAGAAGAGTCAGTCTTCTTGTTCTTATGTCGGCATTGTGCCCTTTGTATTTAATTCCGATGCAGTTTCTGTGTTTCATCGTCAATAAGAAGGTCCAAGGTATACAGTAAACCCGGAGTGTAGCATCGAAATCTATAACTAGTGTCAAAGAAATGGTTAAAAGCATAGACAGTAAGAAGAGTCAGTCTTCGTGTGCTTAAGTCGGCATTTTGCCATTTGTATTTAATTCCGATGCAATTTCTGTGTTTCATCGTCAATAAGAAGGACCAAGGGATACAGTAAACCTGAATTGAATCATCGGAATCTATAACTAGTGTCACAGGAATGGTTCAGAACATAGTCAGTAAGAAGAGTCAGTCTTCTTGTACTTATGTCGGCATTGTGCCTTTTCTATTGAATTCCGATGCAATTTCTGTGTTTCATGTCAATAACAAGGTCAAAGGGATACAGTAAACCTGGAGTGATCCATCGGAATCTATAACTAGAGTCAATGGAATGGCTCAAATCATAGACAGTAAGAAGAGTCAGTCTTCTTGTACTTAAGTCGGCATTGTGCCTTTTGTATTAAATTCCGATGCAATTTCTGTGTTTCATCGTCAATAAGAAGGTCCAAGGGATACAGTAAACCTGAAGTGAAGCATCGGAATCTATAACTAGTGTCACAGGAATGGTTCAAAACATAGACAGTAGGAAGAGTCAGTCTTCTTGTGCTTAAGTCGGCATTATGCCTTTTGTATTTAATTCCGATGCAATTTCTGTGTTTCATCGTCAATAAGAAGGTCCAAGGGATGCAGTATACCTGAAGTGAAGCATCGGAATCTATTACTAGTGTCACAGGAATGGTTCAAAACAAAGTCAGTAAGAAGACTCCGTCTTCTTGTCCTTATGTCGGCATTGTGCCTTTTGTATTTAATTCCGATGAATTTCTGTGTTTCATCGTCAATAAGGAGTTCCAAGGGATTCAGTAAACCTGAAGTGAAGCATCGGAATCTATAACTAGTGTCACAGGAATGGTTCAAAACATAGACAGTAGGAAGGGTCAGTCATCTTGTACTTAAGACGGCATTGTGCCTTTTGTATTTAATTCCGATGAAATATCTGTATTTCATCGTCAATAAGATGGTCCAAGGGATACAGTGAACCTGAAGTGAAGCATCACAATCTATAACTAGTGTCACAGGAATGGTTTAAAACAAAGTCAGTAAGAAGAGTCAGTCTTCTTTTCCTTATGTCGGCATTGTGCCTTTTGCATTTAATTCCGATGCAATTACTGTGTCTCATCTTCAATAAGAAGGTCCAAGGGATACAGTAAACCTGATGTGAAGCATCGGAATCTATTACTAGTGTCACAGGAATGGTTCAAAACATAGACAGTAAGAAAAGTCAGTCGTCTTGTACTTAAGTCGGCATTGTGCATTTTCTATTTAATTCCGATGCAATATCTGTGTTTCATCGACAATAAGAAGGTCAGAGGGATACAGTAAACCTGAAGTGAAGCATCCGACTCTATAACTAGTGTCACAGGAATGGTTCAAAACATAGTCAGTAAGATGAGTCAGTCTTCTTGTACTTAAGTCAGCATTGTGCCTTTTGTATTTAATTCCGACGCAATTTCTGTGTTTCATCGTCAATAAGAAGGTCAGAGGGATACTGTAAACCTGAAGTGAGCATCGGAATCTATAACTAGTGTCACAGGAATGGTTCAAAACATAGTCAGTAAGAAGAGTCAGTCTTTTTAAACTTAAGTCGGCATTGTGCCTTTTGCGTTTAATTCCGATGCAATTTCTGTGTTTCATCCTCAATAAGAAGGTCCAAGGGGATACAGTAAACCTGAAGTGAAGCATCAAAATCTATAACTAGTGTCACAGGAATGGTTCAAAACATAGACAGTAAGAAGAGTCAGTTTTCTTGTACTTAATCTGGCATTGTTCCGTTTGTATTTAATTCCGATGCAATTTCTGTGTTTCATCGTCAATAAGAAGATCAGAGGGGTACAGTAAACCTGAAGTGAAGCATCGGAATCTATAACTAGTGTCACAGGAAAGGTTCAAAACATTGACAGTAGGAAGAGTCAATCTTCTTGTACTAATGTCGGCATTGTGCCTTTTGTATTTAATTCCGATGCAATTTCTGTGTTTCATCGTCAATAAGAAGGTGCAAGGGATACAGTAAACCTGAAGTGAAGCACCGGAATCTACAACTAGTGTCACAGGAATGATTCTGAACATAGACAGTAGGAAGAATCAGTCATCTTGTACTTAAGTCGGTATTGTGCCTTTTGTATTTAATTCCGATGCAATTTCTCTATTTCATCGTCAATAAGAAGGTCCAAGGGATACAGTAAACCTTAAGTGAAGCATCGCAATAATCTATAACTAGTGTCACAGGAATGGTTCAAAACATTGTCAGTAGGAAGAGACGGTCTTCATGCACTTAAGTCGGCATTGGGCCTTTTATATTTAATTCCGTTGCAATTTCTGTGTTTCATCATCAATAAGAAGGTCCAAGGGATACAGTAAACCTCAAGTGAAGCATCGGAATCTATAACTAGTGTCACAGGAATGGTTCAAAACATAGACAGTAGGAAGAGTTAGTCTTCTTGTACTTAAGTCGGCATTGTGCCTTTTGTATCTTATTCCGATGCAATTTCTATGTTTCATCATCAACAAGAAGGTCAGAGGGATACAGTAATCCTCAAGTGAAGCATCGGAAACTATAACTAGTGTCACAGGAATTGTTCAAAACATAGTCAGTAAGAAGTGTCAATCTTCTTGTACTTAAGTTGGCATTGTGCATTTCGTATTTAATTCCGATGCAATTTCTGTGTTTCACCGGCAATAAGAAGGTCAGGGGGAAGCAGGAAACCTGAAGCGAAGCATCGGAATCTATAACTAGTGTCACAGGAATGGTTCAAACATAGACAGTAAGAAGAGTCAGTCTTCTTGTAGATAAGTCGGCATTGTGATTTTTGTATTTAATTCCGATGCAATTTCTGTTCTTCATCGTCAATAGGAAGGTCAGAGGGAAACAGTAAACCTGAAGTGAAGCATCGGAATCTATAACTAGAATCACAGGAATGGTTCAAAACATAGTCAGTAAGAAGAGTCAATCTTCTTGTCCTTAAGCCGGTATTGTGCCTCTTGTATTTAATTCCGACGCAATTTCTGTGTTTCATCGTCAATAACAAGGTCCAAGGGAAACTGAAAACCTGGAGTGAAGCATCGGAATCTATAACTAGTGTCACAGTAATGGTTCAAATCATAGACAGTAAGAAGAGTCAGACGTCTTGTACTGAAGCCGGCATTGTGCCTTTTGTATTTCATTCCGATGGAATTTCTGTGTTTCCTCGTCAATAAGAAGGTCAGAGGGATACAGTAAACCTCAAGTGAAGCATCGGAATCTATAACTAGTGTCACAGGAATGGTTCAAAACATAGACAGTAAGAGGAGTCAGTCTTCTTGTACTTTAGTCGACATTGTGCCTTTTGTATTTAATTCCGATGCAATATCTGTGTTTCATCGCCAATACGAATGTCCAAGGGATACAGTAATACTCAAGTGAAGCATCGGTATCTATAACTAGTGTCACAGGAATGGTTCAAAACATAGTCAGTAGTAAGAGTCGGTCTTCATGTACTTAAGTCGGCATTGTGCCTTTTGTATTTAAATCCGATGCAATTTCTGTGTTTCATCGTCAATAACAAAGTCCAAGGGATACAGTAAAACTGAAGTCATGCATCGGAATCTATAACTAGTGTCACAGGAATGGTTCAAAATATAAACAGTAAGAGGAGTCAGTCTTCTTGTACTTAAGTAGGCATTGTGGCGTTTCAACTTAATTCCGAATCAATATCTGTGTTTCTCGTCAATAAGAAGGTCAGAGGG
This sequence comes from Schistocerca piceifrons, assembly GCF_021461385.2. Lineage (NCBI taxonomy): Eukaryota > Metazoa > Arthropoda > Insecta > Orthoptera > Acrididae > Schistocerca > Schistocerca piceifrons. Next base: position 2,745,514 of record NW_025727724.1, on the reverse strand, counting down.
AAACAGTAAACCTCAAGTGAAGCATCGGAATCTATAACTAGTGTCACAGGAATGGTTCAAATCATAGTCAGCAGGATGAGTCGGTCTTCATGTACTTAAGTCGGCATTGTGCCTTATGTATTTAATTCCGATGCAATTTCTGTGTTTCATCTTCAATAAGAAGGTCCAAGGGATACAGTAAACCTGAAGTGAAGCATCGGAATCTATAACTAGTGTCACAGGAATGATTCAAAACATAGACAGTTGGAAGAGTCAGTCTTCTTGGACTTAAGACGGCATTGTGCCTTTTGTATTAATTCCGATGCAATTTCAGTGTTTCATCGTCAATAAGAAGGTCAGAGGGATACAGTAAACCTGAAGTGAAGCATCGGAATCTATAGCTAGTGTCACAGGAACGGTTCAAAACATAGTCAGTAAGAAGAATCAGTCTTCTTGTACTTAAGTCGGCATTGTGCCTTTTGAATTTAATTCCGATGCAATTTTTGTGTTTCATCGCCATTAACAAGGTCCAAGGGATACAGTAAACCTCAAGTGAAGCATCGGAATCTAAAACTAGTGTCACAGGAATGGTTCAAAACATAGTCAGTAGGAAGAGTCGGTCTTCATGTACTTAAGTCGGCATTGTGCCTTTTGTATTTAATTCCGACGCAAATTCTGTGTTTCATCGTCAATAAGAAGGTCCAAGGGATACAGTAAACCTCAAGTGAAGCTTCGGAATCTATAACTAGTGTCACAGGAATGGTTCAAAACATAGACAGTAGGAAGAGTCAGTCTTCTTGTACTAGAGTCTGCATTGTGCCTTTTGTATTTAATTCCGATGCAATTTTGTGTTTCATCGTCAATAAGAAGGTCCAAGGTATACAGTAAACCCGGAGTGTAGCATCGAAATCTATAACTAGTGTCACAGGAATGGTTCAAAGCATAGTCAGTAAGAAGCGTTAGTCTTCTTGTACTTAAGTCGGCAATATAAATTTTCTATTTAATTCCGATGCAATTTCTGTGTTTCATCGTTAATAACAAGGTCCAAGGGATACAGTAAACCTGGAGTGAAGCATCGGAATCTATAACTAGTGTCAATGGAATGGTTCAAAACATAGACAGTAAGAAGAGTCAGTCTTCTTGTTCTTATGTCGGCATTGTGCCCTTTGTATTTAATTCCGATGCAGTTTCTGTGTTTCATCGTCAATAAGAAGGTCCAAGGTATACAGTAAACCCGGAGTGTAGCATCGAAATGTATAACTAGTGTCACAGAAATGGTTCAAAGCATAGACAGTAAGAAGAGTCAGTCTTCGTGTGCTTAAGTCGGCATTTTGCCATTTGTATTTAATTCCGATGCAATTTCTGTGTTTCATCGTCAATAACAAGGCCAAAGGGATACAGTAAACCTGGAGTGATCCATCGGAATCTATAACTAGAGTCAATGGAATGGCTCAAATCATAGACAGTAAGAAGAGTCAGTCTTCTTGTACTTAAGTCGGCATTGTGCCTTTTGTATTAAATTGCGATGCAATTTCTGTGTTTCATCGTCAATAAGAAGGTCCAAGGGATACAGTAAACCTGAAGTGAAGCATCGGAATCTATAACTAGTGTCACAGGAATGGTTCAAAACATAGACAGTAGGAAGAGTCAGTCTTCTTGTACTTAAGTCGGCATTCTGCCTTTTGTATTTAATTCCGATGCAATTTCTGTGTTTCATCGTCAATAAGAAGGTCCAAGGGATGCAGTATACCTGAAGTGAAGCATCGGAATCTATTACTAGTGTCACAGGAATGGTTCAAAACAAAGTCAGTAAGAAGAGTCCGTCTTCTTGTCCTTATGTCGGCATTGTGCCTTTTGTATTTAATTCCGATGAATTTCTGTGTTTCATCGTCAATAAGGAGTTCCAACGGATTCAGTAAACCTGAAGTGAAGCATCGGAATCTATAACTAGTGTCACAGGAATGGTTCAAAACATAGACAGTAGGAAGGGTCAGTCATCTTGTACTTAAGACGGCATTGTGCCTTTTGTATTTAATTCCTATGAAATTTCTGTATTTCATCGTCAATAAGATGGTCCAAGGGATACAGTGAACCTGAAGTGAAGCATCACAATCTATAACTAGTGTCACAGGAATGGTTTAAAACAAAGTCAGTAAGAAGAGTCAGTCTTCTTTTCCTTATGTCGGCATTGTGCCTTTTGCATTTAATTCCGATGCAATTTCTGTGTTTCATCGTCAATAAGAAGGTCCAAGGGATACAGTAAACCTGATGTGAAGCATCGGAATCTATTACTAGTGTCACAGGAATGGTTCAAAACATAGACAGTAAGAAAAGTCAGTCGTCTTGTACTTAAGTCGGCATTGTGCATTTTCTATTAAATTCCGATGCAATATCTGTGTTTCATCGTCAATAAGAAGGTCAGAGGGATACAGTAAACCTGAAGTGAAGCATCCGAATCTATAACTAGTGTCACAGGAATTGTTCAAAACATAGTCAGTAATAAGAGTCAGTCTTCTTGTACTTAAGTCGGCATTGTGCCTTTTGTATTTAATTCCGACGCACTTTCTGTGTTTCATCGTCAATAAGAAGGTCAGAGGGATACTGTAAACCTGAAGTGAGCATCGGAATCTATAACTAGTGTCACAGGAATGGTTCAAAACATAGTCAGTAAGAAGAGTCAGTCTTTTTATACTTAAGTCGGCATTGTGCCTTTTGCGTTTAATTCCGATGCAATTTCTGTGTTTCATCCTCAATAAGAAGGTCCAAGGGATACAGTAAACCTGAAGTGAAGCATCAAAATCTATAACTAGTGTCCCAGGAATGGTTCAAAACATTGACAGTAAGAAGAGTCAATCTTCTTGTACTTATGTCGGCATTGTGCCTTGTGTATTTAATTCCGATGCGATTTCTTTGTTTCATCGTCAATAAGAAGGTGCAAGGGATACAGTAAACCTGAAGTGAAGCATCGGAATCTACAACTAGTGTCACAGGAATGATTCTAAACATAGACAGTAGGAAGAATCAGTCATCTTGTACTTAAGTCGGCATTGTGCCTTTTGTATTTAATTCCGATGCAATTTCTCTATTTCATCGTCAATAAGAAGGTCCAAGGGATACAGTAAACCTTAAGTGAAGCATCGCAATAATATATAACTAGTGTCACAGGAATGGTTCAAAACATTGTCAGTAGGAAGAGACGGTCTTCATGCACTTAAGTCGGCATTGGGCCTTTTATATTTAATTTCGTTGCAATTTCTGTGTTTCATCATCAATAAGAAGGTCCAAGGGATACAGTAAACCTCAAGTGAAGCATCGGAATCTATAACTAGTGTCACAGGAATGGTTCAAAAGATAGACAGTAAGAGGAGTCAGTCTTCTTGTACTTAAGTCGCCATTGTGCCTATTGTATTTAATTCCGGTATAATTTCTGTGTTTCATCGTCAATAAGAAAATCAGAGGGATGCAGTAAACCTGAAGTGAAACAACAGAATGTATAACTAGTGTCACAGGAATGGTTCAAAACATTGACGGTAGGAAGAGTCAGTCTTCTTGTACTTAAGTCGGCATTGTGCCTTTTCTATTTAATTCCGATGCAATTTTTGTGTTTCATCGTCAATTAGAAGGTCCAAGGGATACAGTAAACATGAATTGAAGCATCGGAATCTATAACTAATGTCACAGGAGTGGTTCAAAACATAGACAGTAAGATATGTCAGCCTCCATGTACTTAAGTCGGCATTGTGCATTTTCTATTTCATTCCGATGCAATTTATGTGTTTCATCGTCAATAAGAAGGTCAGAGGGATACAGTAAACCTGAAGTGAAGCATCGGAATAATCTATAACCAGTGTCACAGGAATGGTTCAAAACATTGTCAGTAGGAAGAGACGGTCTTTATGTACTTAAGTCGGCATTGTGCCTTTTATATTTAATTCCGCTGCAATTTCAGTGTTTCATCGTCAATAAGAAGGTCCAAGGGATACAGTAAACCTCAAGTGAAGCATCGGAATCTATAACTAGTGTCACAGGAATGGTTCAAAACATAGACAGTGAGAGGTGTCAGTCTTCTTGTACTTAAGTCGGCATTGTTCCTTTTCTATTTAATTCCGACGCAATATCTGTGTTTCATCGTCAATAAGAAGGTCCAAGGGATACAGTAAACCTGAAATGAAGCATCGGAATCTCTAACTAGTGTCACAGGAATGGTTCTAACCATAGTCAGTAAGAAGCGTTAGTCTTCTTATACTTAAGTCGGCATTGTGCATTTTCTATTTAATTCTGATGCGATGTCTGTGTTTCATCGTCAATAAGAAGGTCCAAGGGATACAGTAAACCTGTAGTGAAGCATCGGAATCTATAACTAGTGTCACAGGAATGGTTCAAAACATAAACAGTAAGAAGAGTCAGTCTTCTTGCAATTAATTAGGCATTGTTCCTTTTCTATTTAATTCCGATGCAATATCTGTGTTTCATCGCCAATAAGCAGGTCCAAGGGATACAGTAAAAATGAAGTGAAGCATCGGAATCTATAACTAGGGTCACGCTACTTTTTCAAAACAAAGTCAGTAAGAAGAGTCAGTCTTCTTGTCCTTATGTCGGCATTGTGCCCTTTGTATTTAATTCCGATGCAATTTCTGTGTTTCATCGTCAATAAGAAGGTCCAAGGTATACAGTAAACACGGAGTGTAGCATCGAAATCAATAACTAGTGTCACAGAAATGGTTCAAAGCATAGACAGTAAGAAGAGTCAGTCTTCGTGTGCTTAAGTCGGCATTTTGCCTTTTGTATTTCATTCCGATGCAATTTCTGTGTTTCATCGTCAATAAGAAGGACCAAGGGATACAGTAAACCTGAAGTGAATCATCGGAATCTATAACTAGAGTCACAAGAATGGTTCAGAACATAGTCAGTAAGAAGTGTCAGTCTTCTTGTACTTATGTCGGCATTGTGCCTTTTCTATTTAATTCCGATGCAATTTCTGTGTTTCATCGTCAATAACAAGATCAAAGGGATACAGTAAACCTGGAGGAAACATCGGAATCTATAACTAGAGTCAATGGAATGGTTCAAATCGTAGACAGTAAGAAGAATCAGTCTTCTTGTACTTAAGTCGGCTTTGTGCCTTTTGTATTAAATTGCAATGCAATTTCTGTGTTTCATCGCCAATAAGAAGGTCCAAGGGATACAGTAAACCTGAAGTGAAGGATCGGAATCTATAACTAGTGTCACAGGAATGGTTCAAAGCATAGACAGTAGGAAGCGTCAGTCTTCTTGTACTTAAGTCGGCATTGTGCCTTTTGTATTTAATTCCGATGCAATATCTGTGTTTCATCGTCAATAAGATGGTCCAAGGGATGCAGTATACCTGAAGTGAAGCATCGGAATCTATTACTAGTGTCACAGGAATGGTTCAAAACAAAGTCAGCAAGAAGAGTCAGTCTTCTTGTCCTTATGTCGGCATTGTGCCTTTTGTATTTAATTCCGATGCAATTTCTGTGTTTCATCGCCAATACGGAGGTCCAAGGGATACAGTAAACCTGAAGTGAAGCATCGGAATCTATAACTAGTGTCACAGGAATGGTTCAAAACATAGACAGTAGGAAAGGTCAGTCATCTTGTACTTAAGACGGCATTGTGCCTTTTGTATTTAATTCCGATGCAATTTCTGTACTTCATCGTCAATAAGAAGGTCCAAGGGATACAGTGAACCTGAAGTGAAGCATCACAATCTATAACTAGTGTCACAGGAATGGTTTAAAACAACGTCAGTAAGAAGGGTCAGTCTTCTTTTCCTTATGTAGGCATTGTGCCTTTTGCATTTAGTTCCGATGCAATTTCTGTGCTTCATCGTCAATAACAAGGTCCAAGGGATACAGTAAACCTGGAGTGTAGCATCGGAATCTATAACTAGTGTCACAGGAATGGTTCAAATCATAGTCAGTAAAAAGAGTAAGTCTTCTTGTACTTAAGTCGGCATTGTGCCTTTTGTATTTAATTCCGATGCAATTTCTGTGTTTCATCGTCATTAAGAAGGTCCAAGGGATACAGTAAACCTGAACTGAAGCATCGGAATCTATAACTAGTGTCACAGGAATGGTTCAAATCATAGTCAGCAGGATGAGTCGGTCTTCATGTACTTAAGTCGGCATTGTGCCTTATGTATTTAATTCCGATGCAATTTCTGTGTTTCATCTTCAATAAGAAGGTCCAAGGGATACAGTAAACCTGAAGTGAAGCATCGGAATCTATAACTAGTGTCACAGGAATGGTTCAAAACATAGACAGTTGGAAGAGTCAGTCTTCTTGGACTTAAGACGGCATTGTGCCTTTTGTATTAATTCCGATGCAATTTCAGTGTTTCATCGTCAATAAGAAGGTCAGAGGGATACAGTAAACCTGAAGTGAAGCATCGGAATCTATAGCTAGTGTCACAGGAACGGTTCAAAACATAGTCAGTAAGAAGAATCAGTCTTCTTGTACTTAAGTCGGCATTGTGCCTTTTGTATTTAATTCCGATGCAATTTTTGTGTTTCATCGCCATTAACAAGGTCCAAGGGATACAGTAAACCTCAAGTGAAGCTTCGGAATCTAAAACTAGTGTCGCAGGAAGATTCAAAACATAGTCAGTAGGAAGAGTCGGTCTTCATGTACTTAAGTCGGCATTGTGCCTTTTGTATTTAATTCCGATGCAAATTCTGTGTTTCATCGTCAATAAGAAGGTCCAAGGGATACAGTAAACCTCAAGTGAAGCTTCGGAATCTATAACTAGTGTCACAGGAATGGTTCAAAACATAGACAGTAGGAAGAGTCAGTCTTCTTGTACTAGAGTCTGCATTGTGCCTTTTGTAGTTACTTCCGATGCAATTTCTGTGTTTCATCGTCAATAAGAAGGTCCAAGGTATACAGTAAACCCGGAGTGTAGCATCGAAATCTATAACTAGTGTCACAGCAATGGTTCAAAACATAGTCAGTAAGAAGAGTCAGTCTTCGTGTGCTTAAGTCGGCATTTTGCCATTTGTATTTAATTCCGATGCAATTTCTGTGTTTCATCGTCAATAAGAAGGACCAAGGGATACAGTGAACCTGAAGTGAATCATCGGAATCTATAAGTAGTGACACAGGAATGGTTCAGAACATAGTCAGTAAGAAGAGTCAGTCTTCTTGTACTTATGTCGGCATTGTGCCTTTTCTATTTAATTCCGATGCAATTTCTGTGTTTCATCGTCAATAACAAGGTCAAAGGGATACAGTAAACCTGGAGTGATCCATCGGAATCTATAACTAGAGTCAATGGAATGGCTCAAATCATAGACAGTAAGAAGAGTCAGTCTTCTTGTACTTAAGTCGGCATTGTGCCTTTTGTATTAAATTCCGATGCAATTACTGTGTTTCATCGTCAATAAGAAGGACCAAGGGATACAGTAAACCTGAAGTGAAGCATCGGAATCTATAACTAGTGTCACAGGAATGGTTCAAAACATAGACAGTAGGAAGAGTCAGTCTTCTTGTTCTTAAGTCGGCATTCTGCCTTTTGTATTTAATTCCGATGCAATTTCTGTGTTTCATCGTCAATAAGAAGGTCCAAGGGATGCAGTATACCTGAAGTGAAGCATCGGAATCTATTACTAGTGTCACAGGAGTGGTTCAAAACAAAGTCAGTAAGTAGAGTCCGTCTTCTTGTCCTTATGTCGGCATTGTGCCTTTTGTATTTAATTCCGATGAATTTCTGTGTTTCATCGTCAATAAGGAGTTCCAAGGGATTCAGTAAACCTGAAGTGAAGCATCGGAATTTATAACTAGTGTCACAGGAATGGTTCAAAACATAGACAGTAGGAAGGGTCAGTCATCTTGTACTTAAGACGGCATTGTGCCTTTTGTATTTAATTCCGATGAAATTTCTGTATTTCATCGTCAATAAGATGGTCCAAGGGATACAGTGAACCTGAAGTGAAGCATCACAATCTATAACTAGTGTCACAGGAATGGTTTAAAACAAAGTCAGTAAGAAGAGTCAGTCTTCTTTTCCTTATGTCGGCATTGTGCCTTTTGCATTTAATTCCGATGCAATTTCTGTGTTTCATCGTCAATAAGAAGGTCCAAGGGATACAGTAAACCTGATGTGAAGCATCGGAATCTATTACTAGTGTCACAGGAATGGTTCAAAACATAGACAGTAAGAAAAGTCAGTCGTCTTGTACTTAAGTCGGCATTGTGCATTTTCTATTTAATTCCGATGCAATATCTGTGTTTCATCGTCAATAAGGAGGTCAGAGGGATACAGTAAACCTGAAGTGAAGCATCCGAATCTATAACTAGTGTCACAGGAATGGTTCAAAACATAGTCAGTAAGAAGAGTCAGTCTTCTTGTACTTAAGTCGGCATTGTGCCTTTTGTATTTAATTCCGACGCAATTTCTGTGTTTCATCGTCAATAAGAAGGTCAGAAGGGTACTGTAAACTTGAAGTGAGCATCGGAATCTATAACTAGTGTCACAGGAAGGGTTCAAAACTTAGTCAGTAAGAAGAGACAGTCTTCGTGTACTTAAGTCGTCATTGTGCCCTTTGTGTTTAATTCCGATGAAATTTCTGTGTTTCATCGTCAATAAGAAAGTCCAAGGGATACAGTAAACCTGAAGTGAAGCATCGGAATCTATAACTAGTGTCACAGGAATGGGTCAAAAGATAGACAGTAAGAGGAGTCAGACTTCTTGTACTTAAGTCGCCATTGTGCCTATTGTATTTAATTCCGGTATAATTTCTGTGTTTCATCGTCAATAAGAAAATCAGAGGGATGCAGTAAACCTGAAGTGAAACAACAGAATCTATAACTAGTGTCACAGGAATGGTTCAAAACATTGACGGTAGGAAGAGTCAGTCTTCTTGTACTTAAGTCGGCATTGTGCCTTTTCTATTTAATTCCGATGCAATTTTTGTGTTTCATCGTCAATAAGAAGGTCCAAGGGATACAGTAAACATGAATTGAAGCATCGGAATCTATAACTAAGGTCACAGGAGTGGTTCAAAACATAGACAGTAAGATATGTCAGTCTCCATGTACTTAAGTCGGCATTGTGCATTTTCTATTTCATTCCGATGCAATTTATGTGTTTCATCGTCAATAAGAAGGTCAGAGGGATACAGTAAACCTGAAGTGAAGCATCGGAATAATCTATAACAAGTGTCACAGGAATGGTTCAAAACATTGTCAGTAGGAAGAGACGGTCTTTATGTACTTAAGTCGGCATTGTGCCTTTTATATTAATTCCGCTGCAATTTCAGTGTTTCATCGTCAATAAGAAGGTCCAAGGGATACAGTAAACCTCAAGTGAAGCATCGGAATCTATAACTAGTGTCACAGGAATGGTTCAAAACATAGACAGTAAGAGGTGTCAGTCTTCTTGTACTTAAGTCGGCATTGTTCCTTTTCTATTTAATTCCGACGCAATATCTGTGTTTCATCGTCAATAAGAAGGTCCAAGGTATACAGTAAACCCGGAGTGTAGCATCGAAATCTATAACTAGTGTCACAGGAATGGTTCAAAACATAGTCAGTAAGAAGAGTCAGTCTTCGTGTGCTTAAGTCGACATTTTGCCATTTGTATTTAATTCCGATGCAATTTCTGTGTTTCATCGTCAATAAGAAGGACCAAGGGATACAGTGAACCTGAAGTGAATCATCGGAATCTATAAGTAGTGTCACAGGAATGGTTCAGAACATAGTCAGTAAGAAGAGTCAGTCTTCTTGTACTTATGTCGGCATTGTGCCTTTTCTATTTAATTCCGATGCAATTTCTGTGTTTCATCGTCAATAACAAGGTCAAAGGGATACAGTAAACCTGGAGTGATCCATCGGAATCTATAACTAGAGTCAATGGAATGGCTCAAATCATAGACAGTAAGAAGAGTCAGTCTTCTTGTACTTAAGTCGGCATTGTGCCTTTTGTATTAAATTCCGATGCAATTACTGTGTTTCATCGTCAATAAGAAGGTCCAAGGGATGCAGTATACCTGAAGTGAAGCATCGGAATCTATTACTAGTGTCACAGGAATGGTTCAAAACAAAGTCAGTAAGAAGAGTCCGTCTTCTTGTCCTTATGTCGGCATTGTGCCTTTTGTATTTAATTCCGATGAATTTCTGTGTTTCATCGTCAATAAGGAGTTCCAAGGGATTCAGTAAACCTGAAGTGAAGCATCGGAATCTATAACTAGTGTCACAGGAATGGTTCAAAACATAGACAGTAGGAAGGGTCAGTCATCTTGTACTTAAGACGGCATTGTGCCTTTTGTATTTAATTCCGATGAAATTTCTGTATTTCATCGTCAATAAGATGGTCCAAGGGATACAGTGAACCTGAAGTGAAGCATCACAATCTATAACTAGTGTCACAGGAATGGTTTAAAACAAAGTCAGTAAGAAGAGTCAGTCTTCTTTTCCTTATGTCGGCATTGTGCCTTTTGCATTTAATTCCGATGCAATTTCTGTGTTTCATCGTCAATAAGAAGGTCCAAGGGATACAGTAAACCTGATGTGAAGCATCGGAATCTATTACTAGTGTCACAGGAATGGTTCAAAACATAGACAGTAAGAAAAGTCAGTCGTCTTGTACTTAAGTCGGCATTGTGCATTTTCTATTTAATTCCGATGCAATATCTGTGTTTCATCGTCAATAAGGAGGTCACAGGGATACAGTAAACCTGAAGTGAAGCATCCGAATCTATAACTAGTGTCACAGGAATGGTTCAAAACACAGTCAGTAAGAAGAGTCAGTCTTCTTGTACTTAAGTCGGCATTGTGCCTTTTGTATTTAATTCCGACGCAATTTCTGTGTTTCATCGTCAATAAGAAGGTCAGAAGGGTACTGTAAACTTGAAGTGAGCATCGGAATCTATAACTAGTGTCACAGGAAGGGTTCAAAACTTAGTCAGTAAGAAGAGTCAGTCTTCTTTTCCTTATGTCGGCATTGTGCCTTTTGCATTTAATTCCGATGCAATTTCTGTGTTTCATCGTCAATAAGAAGGTCCAAGGGATACAGTAAACCTGAAGTGAAGCATCGGAATCTATAACTAGTGTCACAGGAATGGGTCAAAAGATAGACAGTAAGAGGAGTCAGACTTCTTGTACTTAAGTCGCCATTGTGCCTATTGTATTTAATTCCGGTATAAATTCTGTGTTTCATCGTCAATAAGAAAATCAGAGGGATGCAGTAAACCTGAAGTGAAACAACAGAATCTATAACTAGTGTCACAGGAATGGTTCAAAACATTGACGGTAGGAAGAGTCAGTCTTCTTGTACTTAAGTCGGCATTGTGCCTTTTCTATTTAATTCCGATGCAATTTTTGTGTTTCATCGTCAATAAGAAGGTCCAAGGGATACAGTAAACATGAATTGAAGCATCGGAATCTATAACTAATGTCACAGGAGTGGTTCAAAACATAGACATTAAGATATGTCAGTCTCCATGTACTTAAGTCGGCATTGTGCATTTTCTATTTCATTCCGATGCAATTTATGTGTTTCATCGTCAATAAGAAGGTCAGAGGGATACAGTAAACCTGAAGTGAAGCATCGGAATAATCTATAACCAGTGTCACAGGAATGGTTCAAAACATTGTCAGTAGGAAGAGACGGTCTTTATGTACTTAAGTCGGCATTGTGCCTTTTATATTTAATTCCGCTGCAATTTCAGTGTTTCATCGTCAATAAGAAGGTCCAAGGGATACAGTAAACCTCAAGTGAAGCATCGGAATCTATAACTAGTGTCACAGGAATGGTTCAAAACATAGACAGTAAGAGGTGTCAGTCTTCTTGTACTTAAGTCGGCATTGTTCCTTTTCTATTTAATTCCGACGCAATATCTGTGTTTCATCGTCAATAAGAAGGTCCAAGGTATACAGTAAACCCGGAGTGTAGCATCGAAATCTATAACTAGTGTCACAGGAATGGTTCAAAACATAGTCAGTAAGAAGAGTCAGTCTTCGTGTGCTTAAGTCGACATTTTGCCATTTGTATTTAATTCCGATGCAATTTCTGTGTTTCATCGTCAATAAGAAGGACCAAGGGATACAGTGAACCTGAAGTGAATCATCGGAATCTATAAGTAGTGTCACAGGAATGGTTCAGAACATAGTCAGTAAGAAGAGTCAGTCTTCTTGTACTTATGTCGGCATTGTGCCTTTTCTATTTAATTCCGATGCAATTTCTGTGTTTCATCGTCAATAACAAGGTCAAAGGGATACAGTAAACCTGGAGTGATCCATCGGAATCTATAACTAGAGTCAATGGAATGGCACAAATCATAGACAGTAAGAAGAGTCAGTCTTCTTGTACTTAAGTCGGCATTGTGCCTTTTGTATTAAATTCCGATGCAATTACTGTGTTTCATCGTCAATAAGAAGGTCCAAGGGATACAGTAAACCTGAAGTGAAGCATCGGAATCTATAACTAGTGTCACAGGAATGGTTCAAAACATAGACAGTAGGAAGAGTCAGTCTTCTTGTACTTAAGTCGGCATTCTGCCTTTTGTATTTAATTCCGATGCAATTTCTGTGTTTCATCGTCAATAAGAAGGTCCAAGGGATGCAGTATACTTGAAGTGAAGCATCGGAATCTATTACTAGTGTCACAGGAATGGTTCAAAACAAAGTCAGTAAGAAGAGTCCGTCTTCTTGTCCTTATGTCGGCATTGTGCCTTTTGTATTTAATTCCGATGAATTTCTGTGTTTCATCGTCAATAAGGAGTTCCAAGGGATTCAGTAAACCTGAAGTGAAGCATCGGAATCTATAACTAGTATCACAGGAATGGTTCAAAACATAGACAGTAGGAAGGGTCAGTCATCTTGTACTTAAGACGGCATTGTGCCTTTTGTATTTAATTCCGATGAAATTTCTGTATTTCATCGTCAATAAGATGGTCCAAGGGATACAGTGAACCTGAAGTGAAGCATCACAATCTATAACTAGTGTCACAGGAATGGTTTAAAACAAAGTCAGTAAGAAGAGTCAGTCTTCTTTTCCTTATGTCGGCATTGTGCCTTTTGCATTTAATTCCGATGCAATTTCTGTGTTTCATCGTCAATAAGAAGGTCCAAGGGATACAGTAAACCTGATGTGAAGCATCGGAATCTATTACTAGTGTCACAGGAATGGTTCAAAACATAGACAGTAAGATATGTCAGTCTCCATGTACTTAAGTCGGCATTGTGCATTTTCTATTTCATTCCGATGCAATTTATGTGTTTCATCGTCAATAAGAAGGTCAGAGGGATACAGTAAACCTGAAGTGAAGCATCGGAATAATCTATAACCAGTGTCACAGGAATGGTTCAAAACATTGTCAGTAGGAAGAGACGGTCTTTATGTACTTAAGTCGGCATTGTGCCTTTTATATTTAATTCCGCTGCAATTTCAGTGTTTCATCGTCAATAAGAAGGTCCAAGGGATACAGTAAACCTCAAGTGAAGCATCGGAATCTATAACTAGTGTCACAGGAATGGTTCAAAGCATAGACAGTAAGAGGTGTCAGTCTTCTTGTACTTAAGTCGCCATTGTTCCTTTTCTATTTAATTCCGACGCAATATCTGTGTTTCATCGTCAATAAGAAGGTCCAAGGGATACAGTAAACCTGAAATGAAGCATCGGAATCTCTAACTAGTGTCACAGGAATGGTTCTAACCATAGTCAGTAAGAAGCGTTAGTCTTCTTATACTTAAGTCGGCATTGTGCCTTTTCTATTTAATTCTGATGCGATGTCTGTGTTTCATCGTCAATAAGAAGGTCCAAGGGATACAGTAAACCTGTAGTGAAGCATCGGAATCTATAACTAGTGTCACAGGAATGGTTCAAAACATAAACAGTAAGAAGAGTCAGTCTTCTTGCAATTAATTAGGCATTGTTCCTTTTCTATTTAATTCCGATGCAATATCTGTGTTTCATCGCCAATAAGCAGGTCCAAGGGATACAGTAAAAATGAAGTGAAGCATCGGAATCTATAATTAGAGTCACGCTAATTTTTCAAAACAAAGTCAGTAAGAAGAGTCAGTCTTCTTGTCCTTATGTCGGCATTGTGCCCTTTGTATTTAATTCCGATGCAATTTCTGTGTTTCATCGTCAATAAGAAGGTCCATGGTATACAGTAAACACGGAGTGTAGCATCGAAATCTATAACTAGTGTCACAGAAATGGTTCAAAGCATAGACAGTAAGAAGAGTCAGTCTTCGTGTGCTTAAGTCGGCATTTTGCCTTTTGTATTTCATTCCGATGCAATTTCTGTGTTTCATCGTCAATAAGAAGGACCAAGGGATACAGTAAACCTGAAGTGAAGGATCGGAATCTATAACTAGTGTCACAGGAATGGTTCAAAACATAGACAGTAGGAAGAGTCAGTCTTCTTGTACTTAAGTCGGCATTGTGCCTTTTGTATTTAATTCCGATGCAATATCTGTGTTTCATCGTCAATAAGATGGTCCAAGGGATGCAGTATACCTGAAGTGAAGCATCGGAATCTATTACTAGTGTCACAGGAATAGTTCAAAACAAAGTCAGTAAGAAGAGTCAGTCTTCTTGTCCTTATGTCGGCATTGTGCCTTTTGTATTTAATTCCGATGCAATTTCTGTGTTTCATCGCCAATACGGAGGTCCAAGGGATACAGTAAACCTGAAGTGAAGCATCGGAATCTATAACTAGTGTCACAGGAATGGTTCAAAACATAGACAGTAGGAAGGGTCAGTCATCTTGTACTTAAGACGGCATTGTGCCTTTTGTATTTAATTCCGATGCAATTTCTGTATTTCATCGTCAATAAGAAGGTCCAAGGGATACAGTGAACCTGAAGTGAAGCATCACAATCTATAACTAGTGTCACAGGAATGGTTTAAAACAACGTCAGTAAGAAGAGTCAGTCTTCTTTTCCTTATGTAGGCATTGTGCCTTTTGCATTTAGTTCCGATGCAATTTCTGTGCTTCATCGTCAATAACAAGGTCCAAGGGATACAGTAAACCTGGAGTGTAGCATCGGAATCTATAAGTAGTGTCACAGGAATGTTTCAAATCATAGTCAGTAAAAAGAGTCAGTCTTCTTGTACTTAAGTCGGCAATTTGCCTTTTGTATTTAATTCCGATGCAATTTCTGTGTTTCATCGTCATTAAGAAGGTCCAGGGGATACAGTAAACCTGAATTGAAGCATCGGAATCTATTACTAGTTTCACAGGAATGGTTCTAAACATAGACAGTAAGAAAAGTCAGCCGTCTTGTACTTAAGTCGGCATTGTGCATTTTCTATTTAATTCCGATGCAATTTCTGTGTTTCATCGTCAATAAGAAGGTCCAAGTGATACAGTAAACCTGAAGTGAAGCATCGGAACCTATAACTAGTGTCACAGGAATGGTTCAAAACATAGACAGCAAGAAGAGTCAGTCTTCTTGTACTTAAGTCGGCATTGTTCCTTTTCTATTTAATTCCGATGCAATTTCTGCGTTTCATCATCAATAAGTAGATCAGAGGGGTACAGTAAACCTGAAGTGAGGCATCGGAATCTATAACTAGTGTCACAGGAATGGTTCAAAGCATTGACAGTAGGAAGAGTCAGTCTACTTGTACTTAAGTCGGCATAGGGCCTTTTGTATTTAATTCGGATGCAATTGTAGTGTTTCATCGTCAATAAGAAGGTACAAAGGGATACAGTAAACCTGAAGTGAAGCATCGGAAGCTATAACTAGGGTCACAGGAATGGTTCAAAACATGGACAGTAAGAAGAGTCAATCTTCTTGTACTTAAGTCGGCATTGTGCCTTCTGTATTTAATTCCGATGCAATTTCTGTGTTTCATCGTCAATAAGAAGGTGCAAGGGATACAGTAAACCTGAAGTGAAACATCGGAATCTATAACTAGTGTCACAGGAATGGTTCTAAACATAGACAGTAGGAAGAGTCAGTCATCTTGTACTTAAGTCGGCATTGTGCCTTTTGTATTTAATTCCGATGCAATTTCTGTATTTCATCGTCAATAAGAAGGTCCAAGGGATACAGTAAACCTGAAGTGAAGCATCGCAATAATCTATAACTAGTGTCACAGGAATGGTTCAAAACATTGTCAGTAGGAAGAGACGGTCTTCATGCACTTATGTCGGCATTGGGCCTTTTGTATTTAATTCCGTTGCAATTTCTGTGTTTCATCGTCAATAAGATGGTCCAAGGGATACAGTAAACCTCAAGTGAAGCATCGGAATCTATAACTAGTGTCACAGGAATGGTTCAAATCATAGTCAGTAAGAAGAGTCAGTCTTCTTGTACTTAAGTCGGCATTGTGCCCTTTGTGTTTAATTCCGATGCAATTTCTGTGTTTCGTCGTCAATAAGAAGGTCCAAGGGATACAGTAAATCTGAAGTGAAGCATCGGAATCTATAACTAGTGTCACAGGAATGGTTCAAAAGATAGACAGTAAGAGGAGTCAGTCTTCTTGTACTTAAGTCGCCATTGTGCTTTTGTATTTAATTCCGGTATAATTTCTGTGTTTCATCGTCAATAAGAAAATCAGAGGGATGCAGTAAACCTGAAGTGAAGCAACAGAATCTATAACTAGTGTCACAGGAATGGTTCAAAACATTGACAGTAGGAAGAGTTAGTCTTCTTGTACTTAAGTCGGCTTTGTGCCTTTTCTATTTAATTCCGATGCAATTTATGTGTTTCATCGTCAATAAGAAGGTCCAAGGGATACAGTAAACCTGAAGTGAAGCATCGGAATCTATTACTAGTGTCACAGGAATGGTTCTAAACATAGACAGTAAGAAAAGTCAGTCGTCTTGTACTTAAGTCGGCATTGTGCATTTTCTATTTAATTCCGATGCAATTTCTGTGTTTCATCGTCAATAAGAAGGTCAGAGGGATACAGTAAACCTGAAGTGAAGCATCCGAATCTATAACTAGTGTCTCAGGAATGGTTCAAAACATAGTCAGTAAGAAGAGTCAGTCTTCTTGTACTTAAGTCGGCATTGTGCCTTTTCTATTTTATTCCGATGCAATTTCTGTGTTTCATCGTCAATAAGAAGGTCAGAGGGATCCTGTAAACCTGAAGTGAGCATCGGAATCTATAACTAGTGTCACAGGAATGGTTCAAAACATAGTCAGTAAGAAGAGTCAGTCTTTTTATACTTAAGTCGGCATTGTGCCTTTTGTGTTTAATTCCGATGCAATTTCTGTGTTTCATCCTCAATAAGAAGGTCCAAGGGATACAGAGTAAACCTGAAGTGAAGCATCGGAATCTATAACTAGTGTCACAGGAATGGTTCGAAACATAGACAGTAAGAAGAGTCAGTTTTCTTGTACTTAAGTCGGCATTGTTCCTTTTCTATTTAATTCCGATGCAATTTCTGTGGTTCATCGTCAATAAGAAGATTAGAGGGGTACAGTAAACATGAAGTGAAGCATCGGAATCTATAGCTAGTGTCACAGGAATGGTTCAAAATATTGACAGTAGGAAGAGTCAGTCTTCTTGTACTTAAGTCGGCATTGTGCCTTTTGTATTTAATTCCGATGCAATTTCTGTGTTTCATCGTCAATAAGAAGGTACAAAGGGATACAGTAAACCTGAAGTGAAGCATCGGAAGCTATAACTAGGGTCACGGGAATGGTTCAAAACATAGACTGTAAGAAGAGTCAATCTTCTTGTACTTAAGTCGGCATTGTGCCTTTTATATTTAATTCCGATGCAATTTCTGTGTTTCATCGTCAATAAGAAGGTGCAAGGGATACAGTAAACCTGAAGTGAAGCATCGGAATCTATAACTAGTGTCACAGGAATGGTTCTAAACATAGACAGTAGGAAGAGTCAGTCATCTTGTACTTAAGTCGGCATTGTGCCTTTTGTATTTAATTCCGATGCAATTTCTGTATTTCATCGTCAATAAGAAGGTCCAAGGGATACAGTAAACCTGAAGTGAAGCATCGCAATAATCTATAACTAGTGTCACAGGAATGGTTCAAAACAATGTCAGTAGGAAGAGACGGTCTTCATGCACTTAAGTCGGCATTGGGTCTTTTATATTTAATTCCGATGCAATTTCTGTGTTTCATCGTCAATAAGAAGGTCAGAGGGATACAGTAAACATGAAGTGAAGCATCCAAATCTATAACTAGTGTCACAGGAATGGTTCAAAACATAGTCAATAAAAAGAGTCAGTCTTCTTGTACTTAAGTCAGCATTGTGCCTTTTGTATTTAATTCCGATGCAATTTCTGTGTTTCATCGTCAATAAGAAGGTCAGAGGGATACAGTAAACTTGAAGTGAGCATCGGAATCTATAAGTAGTGTCACAGGAATGGTTCAAAACTTAGTCAGTGAGAAGAGTCAGTCTCCTTGTACTTAAGTCGGAATTGTGCATTTTCTATTTCTTTCCGATGCAATTTATGTGTTTCATCGTCAATAAGAAGGTCCAAGGAATACAGAAAACCTGAAGGGAAGCATCGGAATCTATTACTAGTGTCACAGGAATGGTTCTAAACATAGACAGTAAGAAAAGTCAGTCGTCTTGTACTTAAGTCGGCATTGTGCATTTTCTATTTAATTCCGAAGCAATTTCTGTGTTTCATCGTCAATAAGAAGGTCCAAGGGATACAGTAAACCTGAAGTGAAGCATCCGAATCTATAACTAGTGTCACAGGAATGGTTCAAAACATAGTCAGTAAGAAGAGTCAGTCTTCTTGTACTTAAGTCGGCATTGTGCCTTTTGTATTTAATTCCGATGCAATTTCTGTGTTTCATCGTCAATAAGAAGGTCAGAGGGATACAGTAAACCTGAAGTGAAGCATCCGAATCTATAACTAATGTCACAGGAATGGTTCAAAACGTAGTCAGTAAGAAGAGTCATTCTTCTTGTACTTAAGTCGGCATTGTGCCTTTTGTATTTAATTCCGATGCAATTTCTGTGTTTCATCGTCAATAAGAAGGTCAGAGGGATACTGTAAACCTGAAGTGAGCATCGGAATCTATAACTAGTGTCACAGGAATGGTTCAAAACATAGTCAGTAAGAAGAGTCAGTCTTTTTATACTTAAGTTGGCATTGTGCATTTGTGTTTAATTCCGATGCAATTTCTGTGTTTCATCCTCAATAAGAAGGTCCAAGGGATACAGTAAACCTGAAGTGAAGCATCGGAAGCTATAACTAGGGTCACAGGAATGGTTCAAAACATAGACAGTAAGAAGAGTCAATCTTCTTGTACTTAAGTCGGCATTGTGCCTTTTGTATTTAATTCCGATGCAATTTCTGTGTTTCATCGTCAATAAGAAGGTGCAAGGGATACAGTAAACCTGAAGTGAAACATCGGAATCTATAACTAGTGTCACAGGAATGGTTCTAAACATAGACAGTAGGAAGAGTCAGTCATCTTGTACTTAAGTCGGCATTGTGCCTTTTGTATTTAATTCCGATGCAATTTCTGCATTTCATCGTCAATAAGAAGGTCCAAGGGATACAGTAAACCTGAAGTGAAGCATCGCAATAATCTATAACTAGTGTCACAGGAATGGTTCAAAACATTGTCAGTAGGAAGAGACGGTCGTCATGCACTTAAGTCGGCATTGGGCCTTTTATATTTAATTCCGTTGCAATTTCTGTGTTTCATCGTCAATAAGATGGTCCAAGGGATACAGTAAACCTCAAGTGAAGCATCGGAATCTATAACTAGTGTCACAGGAATGGTTCAAAACTTAGTCAGTAAGACGAGTCAGTCTTCTTGTACTTAAGTCGGCATTGTGCCCTTTGTGTTTAATTCCGATGCAATTTCTGTGTTTCGTCGTCAATAAGAAGGTCCAAGGGATACAGTAAACCTGAAGTGAAGCATCGGAATCTATAACTAGTGTCACAGGAATGGTTCAAAAGATAGACAGTAAGAGGAGTCAGTCTTCTTGTACTTAAGTCGCCATTGTGCCTTTTGTATTTAATTCCGGTATAATTTCTGTGTTTCATCGTCGAAAAAGAACGTCAGAGGGATACAGTAAACCTGAAGTGAAACATCCGAATCTATAACTAGTGTCACAGGAATGGTTCAAAACATAGTCAGTAAAAAGAGTCAGTCTTCTTGTACTTAAGTCAGCTTTGTGCCTTGTGTATTTAATTCCGATGCAATTTCTGTGTTTCATCGTCAATAAGAAAGTGCAAGGGATACAGTAAACCTGAAATGAAGCATCGTAATCTATATCTAGGGTCACAGGAATGGTTCAAAGCATAGACTGTAGGAAGAGTCAGTCTTCTTGTACTTAAGTCGGCATTGTGTCTTTTGTATTTAATTCCGATGCAATTTCTGTGTTTCATCGTCAATAAGAAGGTCCAAGGGATACAGTAAACCTGAAGTGAAGAATCGGAAGCTATAACTAGGGTCACTGGAATGGTTCAAAACATAGACAGTAGGAAGAGTCAGTCTTCTTGTACGTAAGTCGGCATTGTGCCTTTTGTATTTAATTCCGATGCAATTTCTGTGTTTCATCGTCAATAAGAAGGTCCAAGGGATACAGTAAACCTGAAGTGAAGCATCGGAATCTATAACTAATATCACAGGAATGGTTCAAAACATAGACAGTAAGATATGTCGGTCACCTTGTACATAAGTCGGCATTGTGCATTTTCTATTTAATTCCGATGCAATTTATGTGTTTCATCGTCAATAAGAAGGTCAGAGGGATACAGTAAACCTGAAGTGAAGCATCGAAATTTATAACTAGTGTCACAGGAATGGTCAAATCATAGACAGTAGGAAGAGTCAGTCTTCTCGTACTTGAGTCGGCATTGTGCATTTTGTACTTAATTTTGGTGCAATTTCTGTGTTTCATCGTCAATATGAAGGTCAGATGGATACAGTAAACTTGAAGTGAGCATCGGAATCTATAACTAGTGTCACAGGAATGGTTCAGAACATAGACAGTAAGAAAAGTCAGTCGTCTTGTACTTAAGTCGGCATTGTGCCTTTTCAATTTAATTCGGATGCAATTTCTGTGTTTCATAGTGAATACGAAGGGCAGAGGGATACAGTAAACCAAAAGTGAAGCATCCGAATCTATAACTAGTGTCACAGGAATGGTTCAAAACATAGTCAGTAAAAAGAGTCAGTCTTCTTGTACTTAAGTCGGCATTGTGGCTTTTTTATTAAATTCTGATGCAATTTCTGTGTTTCATCGTCAATGAGAAGATCAGAGGGATACTATAAACCTGAAGTTAAGCATCGGAATCTAGAACTAGTGTCACAGGAATGGTTCAAAACATAGACAGTAGGAAGTGTCAGTCTTCTTGTACTTATGTCGGCATTGTGCCTATTGTATTTAATTACGTTGCAATTTCTGTGTTTCATCGTCAATAAAAAGGTCCAAGGGATACAGTAAACCTGAAGTGAAGCATCGGAATCTATAACTAGTGTCACAGGAATGGCTCAAAACATAGACATTAAGAAGAGTCAGTTTTCTTGTACTTAAGTCGGCGTTGTGCCTTTTGTTTTTAATTCCGTTGCAATTTCTGTGTTTCTTCGTCAATAAGAAGGTCAAAGGGATACAGTAAACCTGAAGTGAAGCATCGGAATTATAAACTGGTCTCACATTAAAGGATCAAATCATAGACAGTAAGATGAGTCAGTCGTATTGTATTTAGGTCTTCATTGTGACTTATGTATTTAATTCCGATGCAATTTCTGTGTTTCATCGTCAATAAGAAGGTCCAAAGGAAACAGTAAACCTGAAGTGAAGCATCGGAATCTAAAAGTCGTCGCACAGGAAAGGTTCAAAACATAGACGGTAAGAAGTGTCAGCCTTATTGTACTTAAGTCGGCATTGTGCCTTTGTGTTTGATTCCGGTGCAGTCTCTGTGTTTCATCGTGAATACGAAGGTCCAAGGGGTACAGTAAACCTGAGGTGAAGTATCGGAATCTAAAATTGGTCTCACAGGAAGGATTCAAAACATAGACAGTAAGAAGAGTCAATCTTCTTGTACTTAAGTCGGCATTGTGCATATTGTATTTAATTCCGATGCAATTTTGTGTTTCATCGTCAAAAAGAAGGTCAGAGGGATACAGTAAACCTGAAGTGAAGCATCGGAATCTATAACTAGTGTCACAGGAATGGTTCTAATCACAGTCAGTAAAAAGAGTCAGTCTTTTTGTACTTAAGTCGGCATTGTGCCTTTTGTGTTTAATTCCGATGCAATTTCTGTGTTTCTTCGTCAATAAGAAGGTCAGAGGGATACAGTAAACCTGAAGTGAAGCACCGGAATGTATAACTAGTGTCACAGGAATGGTTTAAAACTTAGACAGTAAGAAGAGCCAGTCTTCTTGTACTTAAGTCGGCATTGTGCATTTTGTATTTAATTCCGATGAAATTTCTGTGGTTCATCGTCAATAAGAAGGTTCAAGGGATACAGTAAACCAGAAGTGAAGCATCGGAATTATCAACTGGTCTCACAGGAATGGTTCAAAACATAGACAGTAAGATGAGTCAGTCTTCTTTTTTTTTGTCTTCATTGTGACTTATGTATTTTATTCCGATGCAATTTCTGTGATTCATCGTCAATACGAAGGTCCAAGGGAAACAGTAAACCTGAAGTGAAGCATCGGAATCTAAAAGTCGTCTCACAGGAAAGGTTCAAAACATAGACAGTAAGAAGTGTCAGCCTTATTGTACTTAAGTCGGCATTGTGCTTTTGTGTTTGATTCCGATGCAATCTCTGTGTTTCATCGTGAATACGCAGGTCCAAGGGGTACAGTAAACCTGAGGTGAAGCATCGGAATCAATAACTAGTGTCACAGGAATGGTTCAAAACATAGACAGTAGGAAGAGTCAGTCTTCTTGTACTTAAGTCGGCATTGTGCCTTTTGTATTTAATACCGATGCAATAACTGTGTTTCATCGTCAATAAGAAGGTCCAAGGGATACAGTAAACCTGAAGTGAAGCATCGGAATCTATAACTAGTGTCACAGGAATGGTTCAAAACATAGACAGTAAGATGAGTCAGTCTTCATGTACTTAAGTCGGCATTGTGCCTTTTGTATTTAATTCTGATGCAATTTCAGTGTTTCATCGTCAATAAGAGGGTCCAAGGGATACAGTAAACCTGAAGTGAAGCATCGGGATCTATAACTAGAGTCAAGGGAATGGTTCAAAGCATAGTCAGTGAGAAGAGTCAGTCTTCTTGTACTTAAGTCGGCATTGTGCCTTTTGTATATAATTCCGATGCAATTTCTGTGTTTCATCGTCAATAAGAAGGTCCAAGGGATACAGTAAAAGTGAAGTGAAGCATCTGAATCCATAACTAGTGTCACAGGAATGGTTCAGAACATAGACAGTAAGAAAAGTCAGTCGTCTTGTACTTAAGTCGGCATTGTGCCTTTTCTATTTAATTCGGAAGCAATTCCTGTGTTTCATCGTGAATAAGAAGGTCAGAGGGATACAGTAAACCTGAAGTGAAGCATCGGAATCAATAACTAGTGTCACAGGAATGGTTCAAAACACAGACAGTAAGATGAGTTAGTCTTCTTGTACTTATGTCGGCATTGTGCCTTTTGTATTTAATTCCGATGCAATTTCTGTGTTTCATCGACAATAAGAAGATCAAAGGGATACAGTAAACCTGAAGTGAAGCATCGGAATCTATAACTAGTGTCACAGGAATGGTTCAAAACATAGACAGTAGGAAGAGTCAGTCTTCTTGTACTTAAGTCGGCATTGTGCCTTTTGTATTTAATACCGATGCAATAACTGTGTTTCATCGTCAATAAGAAGGTCCAAGGGATACAGTAAACCTGAAGTGAAGCATCGGAATCTATAACTAGTGTCACAGGAATGGTTCAAAACATAGACAGTAAGATGAGTCAGTCTTCATGTACTTAAGTCGGCATTGTGCCTTTTGTATTTAATTCTGATGCAATTTCAGTGTTTCATCGTCAATAAGAGGGTCCAAGGGATACAGTAAACCTGAAGTGAAGCATCGGAATCTATAACTAGTGTCACAGGAATGGATCAAAACACAGACAGTAAGATGAGTTAGTCTTCTTGTACTTATGTCGGCATTGTGCCTTTTGTATTTAATTCCGATGCAATTTCTGTGTTTCATCGACAATAAGAAGATCAAAGGGATACAGTAAACCTGAAGTGAAGCATCGGAATCTATAACTAGTGTCACAGGAATGGTTCAAAACATAGACAGTAGGAAGAGTCAGTCTTCTTGTACTTAAGTCGGCATTGTGCCTTTTGTATTTAATACCGATGCAATAACTGTGTTTCATCGTCAATAAGAAGGTCCAAGGGATACAGTAAACCTGAAGTGAAGCATCGGAATCTATAACTAGTGTCACAGGAATGGTTCAAAACATAGACAGTAAGATGAGTCAGTCTTCATGTACTTAAGTCGGCATTGTGCCTTTTGTATTTAATTCTGATGCAATTTCTGTGTTTCATCGTCAATAAGAGGGTCCAAGGGATACAGTAAACCTGAAGTGAAGCATCGGAATTATCAACTGGTCTCACAGGAATGGATCAAAACATAGACAGTAAGATGAGTCAGTCTTCTTGTATTTAGGTCTTTATTGAGACTTATGTATTTAATTCCGATGCAATTTCTGTGTTTCATCGTCAATAAGAAGGTCGAAGGGAAAAAGTAAACCTGAGGTGAAGTATCGGAATCGAAAAGTCGTCTCACAGGAAAGGTTCAAAACATAGACATTAAGAAGAGTCAGTCTTCTTTTACTTAAGTCGGCATTGTGACTTTTGTATTTAATTCCGATGCAATTTTGTGTTTCATCGTCAATAAGAAGGTCAGAGGGATACAGTAAAGCTGAAGTGAAGCATCGGAATCTATAACTAGTGTCACAGGAATGGTTCTAATCATAGTCGGTAAGAAGAGTTAGTTTTTTTGTACTTAAGTCGGCATTGTGATTTTTGTGTTTTATTCCGATGCAATTTCTGTGTATCTTCGTCAATAAGAAGGTCCAAGAAATACAGTAAACCTGAAATGAAGCATCGGAATATATAATTAGTGTCACAGGAATGGTTCAAAACAAAGCCAGTAAGAAGAGTCAGCCATCTTGTTCTTAAGTAGGCATTGCGGCGTTTCTATTTAATTCCGTTGCAATTCGTGTGTTTCATCATCAATAAGAAGGTCAGAGGGATACTGTAAACCTGAAGTGAAGCATCGGAATCTATAACTAGTGTCACAGGAATGGTTCAAAGCATAGACAGTAGGAAGAGTGAGTCTTCTTGTACATAAATTGGCATTGTGCCTTTTCTATTCAATTCGGATGCAATTTCTGTGTTTCTTCGTGAATAAGAAGGTCAGAGGGATACAGTAAACCTGATGTGAAGCATCCGAATCTATAACTAGTGTCACAGGAATGGTTCAAAACATAGTCAGTAAAAAGAGTCAGTCTTCTTGTACTTAAGTCGGCACTGTGCCTTTTTTATTTAATTCCGATGCAAATATCAGTGTTTCATCGTCAACAAGAAGGTCAGAGGGATACAGTAAACCTGAAGTGAAGCATCGGGATCTATAACTAGAGTCACGGGAATGGTTCAAACATAGTCAGTAAGAAGAGTCAGTCTTCTTGTATTGAAGTCGGCATTGTGCCTTTTGTACTAATTCCGATGCAATTTCTGTGTTTCATCGAGAATAAGAAGGTCGGAGGGATACAGTAAACCTGAAGTGAAGCATCCGAATCTATAACTAGTGTCACAGGAATGATTCAAAACATAGTCAGTAAAAAGAGTCAGTCTTCTTGTACTTAAGTCGGCATTGTGCCTTTTGTATTTAATTCCGATGCAATTTCTGTGTTTCATCGCGAATAAAAGGGTCACAGGGATACAGTAAACCTGAAATGAAGCATCCGAATCCATGACTAGTGTCATAGGAATAGTTCAAAACTTAGTCAGTAAAAAGAGTCAGTCTTCTTGTACTTAAGTCGGCGTTGTGCCTTTTTCATTTAATTTCGTTGCAATTTCTGTGTTTCATCGTCAGTAAGAAGGTCAGAGGGATACAGTAAACCTGAAGTGAAGCATCGGAATCTATAACTAGTGTCACAGGAATGGTTCTAATCATAGTCAGTAAGAAGAGTCAGTCTTTTTGTACTTAAGTCGGCATTGTGCCTTTTGTGTTTAATTCCGATGCAATTTCTGTGTTTCATCGTCAATAAGATGGTCCAAGAGATACAGTAAACCTGAAGTGACGCATCGGAATCAATAACTAGTGTCACAGGAATGGTTCAAAACATAGACAGTAAGATGAGTCAGTCTTCTTGTACTTTAGTCGGCATTGTGCCTTTTGTATTTAATTCCGATGCAATTTCTGTGTTTCATCGTCAATAAGAATGTCCAAGGGATACAGTAAACCTGAAGTGAAGCATCGGAATTATGAACTGGTCTCACAGGAATGGATCAAAACACAGACAGTAAGATGAGTCAGTTTTCTTGTATTTAGGTCTTCATTGAGACTTATGTATTTAATTCCGATGCAATTTCTGTGTTTCATCGTCAATAAGAAGGTCCAAGGGACAAAGTAAACCTGAAGTGAAGCATCGGAATCTAAAAGTCGTCTCACAGGAAAGGTTCAAAACATAGACAGTAAGAAGTGTCAGCCTTATTGTACTTAAGTCGGCATTGTGCCTTTTGTGTTTGATTTCGATGCAATCTCTGTGTTTCATCGTGAATACGAAGGTCCAAGGGGTACAGTAAACCTGAGGTGAAGTATCGTAATCTAAAACTGGTCTCACAGGAGAGATTCAAAACATAGACATTAAGAAGAGTCAGTCTTATTTTACATAAGTCGGCATTGTGCGTTTTGTATTTAATTCCGATGCAATTTTGTGTTTCATCGTAAATAAGAAGGTCAGAGGGATACAGTAAACCTGAGGTGAAGCATCGGAGTCTATAACTAGTGTCACAGGAATGGTTCAAAACATAATCAGTAAAAAGAGTCAGTCTTCTTGTACGTAAGTCGGCATTGTGCCTTCTGTATTTAATTCCGATGCAATTTCTGTGTTTCATCGTCAATAAGAAGGTCAGAGGGATACAGTAAACCTGAAGTGAATCATCGGAATCTATAACTAGTGTCACAGGAATGGTTCTAATCATAGTCAGTAAGAAGAGTCAGTCTTTTTGTACTTAAGTTGGCATTGTGCCTTTTGTGTTTAATTCCGATGCAATTTCTGTGTTTCATCGTCAATAAGATGGTCCAAGAGATACAGTAAACCTGAAGTGAAGCATCGGAATCAATAACTAGTGTCACAGGAATGGTTCAAAACATAGACAGTAAGATGAGTCAGTCTTCTTGTACTTAAGTCGGCATTGTGCCTTTTGTATTTAATTCCGATGCAATTTCTGTGTTTCATCGTCAATAAGAAGATCAAAGGGATACAGTAAACCTGAAGTGAAGCATCGGAATCTATAACTAGTGTCACAGGAATGGTTCAAAACATAGACAGTAGGAAGAGTCAGTCTTCTTGTACTTAAGTCGGCATTGTGCCTTTTGCATTTAATACCGATGCAATATCTGTGTTTCATCGTCAATAAGAAGGTCTAAGGGATACAGTAAACCTGAAGTGAAGCATCGGAATCTATAACTAGTGTCACAGGAATTGTTCAAAACATAGACAGTAAGAAGAGTCAGTCTTCTTGTACTTAAGTCGGCATTGCGCCTTTTGTATTTAATTCCGATGCAATTTCTGTGTTTCATCGTCAATATGAAGGTCCAAGGGATACAGTAAACCTGAAGTGAAGCATCGGAATTATGAACTGGTCTCACAGGAATGGATCAAAACATAGACAGTAAGATGAGTCAGTCTTCTTGTATTTAGGTCTTCATTGAGACTTATGTATTTAATTCCGATGCAATTTCTGTGTTTCATCGTCAATAAGAAGGTCCAAGGGAAAAAGTAAACCTGAAGTGAAGCATCGGAATCTAAAAGTCGTCTCACAGGAAAGGTTCAAAACATAGACAGTAAGAAGTGTCAGCCTTATTGTACTTAAGTCGGCATTGTGCTCTTTGTGTTTGATTCCGATGCAATCTCTGTGTTTCATCGTGAATACGAAGGTCCAAGGGGTACAGTAAACCTGAGGTGAAGTATCGGATTCTAAAACTGGTCTCACAGGAGAGATTCAAAACATAGACAGTAAGAAGAGTCAGTCTTCTTTTACTTAAGTCGGCATTGTGCCTTTTGTATTTATTTCCGATGCAATTTTGTGTTTCATCGTCAATAAGAAGGTCAGAGGGATACAGTAAACCTGAACTGAAGCATCGGAATCTATAACTAGTGTCACAGGAATGGTTCAAAACATAGCCAGTAAGGTGAGTCAGCCATCTTGTTCTTAAGTAGGCATTGTGGCGTTTCTATTTAATTCCGTTGGAGTTTCTGTGTTTCATCGTCAATAAGAAGGTCAGAGGGATACAGTAAACCTGAAGTGAAGCATCGGGATCTATAACTAGAGTCAAGGGAATGGTTCAAAGCATAGTCAGTGAGAAGAGTCAGTCTTCTTGTACTTAAGTCGGCATTGTGCCTTTTGTATATAATTCCGATGCAATTTCTGTGTTTCATCGTCAATAAGAAGGTCCAAGGGATACAGTAAAAGTGAAGTGAAGCATCTGAATCCATAACTAGTGTCACAGGAATGGTTCAGAACATAGACAGTAAGAAAAGTCAGTCGTCTTGTACTTAAGTCGGCATTGTGCCTTTTCTATTTAATTCGGAAGCAATTCCTGTGTTTCATCGTGAATAAGAAGGTCAGAGGGATACAGTAAACCTGAAGTGAAGCATCGGGATCTATAACTAGAGTCACGGGAATGGTTCAAACATAGTCAGTAAGAAGAGTCAGTCTTCTTGTATTTAAGACGGCATTGTGCCTTTTGTATTAATTCCGATGCAATTTCTGTGTTTCATCGTCAATAAGAAGGTCAGAGGGATACAGTAAACCTGAAGTGAAGCATCGGAATCAATAACTAGTGTCACAGGAATGGTACAAAACACAGACAGTAAGATGAGTTAGTCTTCTTGTACTTATGTCGGCATTGTGCCTTTTGTATTTAATTCCGATGCAATTTCTGTGTTTCATCGACAATAAGAAGATCAAAGGGATACAGTAAACCTGAAGTGAAGCATCGGAATCTATAACTAGTGTCACAGGAATGGTTCAAAACATAGACAGTAGGAAGAGTCAGCCTTCTTGTACTTAAGTCGGCATTGTGCCTTTTGTATTTAATACCGATGCAATAACTGTGTTTCATCGTCAATAAGAAGGTCCAAGGGATACAGTAAACCTGAAGTGAAGCATCGGAATCTATAACTAGTGTCACAGGAATGGTTCAAAACATAGACAGTAAGATGAGTCAGTCTTCATGTACTTAAGTCGGCATTGTGCCTTTTGTATTTTATTCTGATGCAATTTCTGTGTTTCATCGTCAATAAGAGGGTCCAAGGGATACAGTAAACCTGAAGTGAAGCATCGGAATTATCAACTGGTCTCACAGGAATGGATCAAAACATAGACAGTAAGATGAGTCAGTCTTCTTGTATTTAGGTCTTTATTGAGACTTATGTATTTAATTCCGATGCAATTTCTGTGTTTCATCGTCAATAAGAAGGTCGAAGGGAAAAAGTAAACCTGAGGTGAAGTATCGGAATCGAAAAGTCGTCTCACAGGAAAGGTTCAAAACATAGACAGTAAGAAGAGTCAGTCTTCTTTTACTTAAGTCGGCATTGTGACTTTTGTATTTAATTCCGATGCAATTTTGTGTTTCATCGTCAATAAGAAGGTCAGAGGGATACAGTAAAGCTGAAGTGAAGCATCGGAATCTATAACTAGTGTCACAGGAATGGTTCTAATCATAGTCGGTAAGAAGAGTTAGTTTTTTTGTACTTAAGTCGGCATTGTGATTTTTGTGTTTTATTCCGATGCAATTTCTGTGTATCTTCGTCAATAAGAAGGTCCAAGAAATACAGTAAACCTGAAATGAAGCATCGGAATATATAAATAGTGTCACAGGAATGGTTCAAAACAAAGCCAGTAAGAAGAGTCAGCCATCTTGTTCTTAAGTAGGCATTGCGGCGTTTCTATTTAATTCCGTTGCAATTCGTGTGTTTCATCATCAATAAGAAGGTCAGAGGGATACTGTAAACCTGAAGTGAAGCATCGGAATCTATAACTAGTGTCACAGGAATGGTTCAAAGCATAGACAGTAGGAAGAGTGAGTCTTCTTGTACATAAATTGGCATTGTGCCTTTTCTATTCAATTCGGATGCAATTTCTGTGTTTCTTCGTGAATAAGAAGGTCAGAGGGATACAGTAAACCTGATGTGAAGCATCCGAATCTATAACTAGTGTCACAGGAATGGTTCAAAACATAGTCAGTAAAAAGAGTCAGTCTTCTTGTACTTAAGTCGGCACTGTGCCTTTTTTATTTAATTCCGATGCAAATATCAGTGTTTCATCGTCAACAAGAAGGTCAGAGGGATACAGTAAACCTGAAGTGAAGCATCGGGATCTATAACTAGAGTCACGGGAATGGTTCAAACATAGTCAGTAAGAAGAGTCAGTCTTCTTGTATTGAAGTCGGCATTGTGCCTTTTGTACTAATTCCGATGCAATTTCTGTGTTTCATCGAGAATAAGAAGGTCGGAGGGATACAGTAAACCTGAAGTGAAGCATCCGAATCTATAACTAGTGTCACAGGAATGATTCAAAACATAGTCAGTAAAAAGAGTCAGTCTTCTTGTACTTAAGTCGGCATTGTGCCTTTTGTATTTAATTCCGATGCAATTTCTGTGTTTCATCGCGAATAAAAGGGTCACAGGGATACAGTAAACCTGAAATGAAGCATCCGAATCCATGACTAGTGTCACAGGAATAGTTCAAAACTTAGTCAGTAAAAAGAGTCAGTCTTCTTGTACTTAAGTCGGCGTTGTGCCTTTTTCATTTAATTTCGTTGCAATTTCTGTGTTTCATCGTCAGTAAGAAGGTCAGAGGGATACAGTAAACCTGAAGTGAAGCATCGGAATCTATAACTAGTGTCACAGGAATGGTTCTAATCATAGTCAGTAAGAAGAGTCAGTCTTTTTGTACTTAAGTCGGCATTGTGCCTTTTGTGTTTAATTCCGATGCAATTTCTGTGTTTCATCGTCAATAAGATGGTCCAAGAGATACAGTAAACCTGAAGTGACGCATCGGAATCAATAACTAGTGTCACAGGAATGGTTCAAAACATAGACAGTAAGATGAGTCAGTCTTCTTGTACTTTAGTCGGCATTGTGCCTTTTGTATTTAATTCCGATGCAATTTCTGTGTTTCATCGTCAATAAGAATGTCCAAGGGATACAGTAAACCTGAAGTGAAGCATCGGAATTATGAACTGGTCTCACAGGAATGGATCAAAACACAGACAGTAAGATGAGTCAGTTTTCTTGTATTTAGGTCTTCATTGAGACTTATGTATTTAATTCCGATGCAATTTCTGTGTTTCATCGTCAATAAGAAGGTCCAAGGGACAAAGTAAACCTGAAGTGAAGCATCGGAATCTAAAAGTCGTCTCACAGGAAAGGTTCAAAACATAGACAGTAAGAAGTGTCAGCCTTATTGTACTTAAGTCGGCATTGTGCCTTTTGTGTTTGATTTCGATGCAATCTCTGTGTTTCATCGTGAATACGAAGGTCCAAGGGGTACAGTAAACCTGAGGTGAAGTATCGTAATCTAAAACTGGTCTCACAGGAGAGATTCAAAACATAGACATTAAGAAGAGTCAGTCTTATTTTACATAAGTCGGCATTGTGCGTTTTGTATTTAATTCCGATGCAATTTTGTGTTTCATCGTAAATAAGAAGGTCAGAGGGATACAGTAAACCTGAAGTGAAGCATCGGAGTCTATAACTAGTGTCACAGGAATGGTTCAAAACATAATCAATAAAAAGAGTCAGTCTTCTTGTACGTAAGTCGGCATTGTGCCTTCTGTATTTAATTCCGATGCAATTTCTGTGTTTCATCGTCAATAAGAAGGTCAGAGGGATACAGTAAACCTGAAGTGAATCATCGGAATCTATAACTAGTGTCACAGGAATGGTTCTAATCATAGTCAGTAAGAAGAGTCAGTCTTTTTGTACTTAAGTTGGCATTGTGCCTTTTGTGTTTAATTCCGATGCAATTTCTGTGTTTCATCGTCAATAAGATGGTCCAAGAGATACAGTAAACCTGAAGTGAAGCATCGGAATCAATAACTAGTGTCACAGGAATGGTTCAAAACATAGACAGTAAGATGAGTCAGTCTTCTTGTACTTAAGTCGGCATTGTGCCTTTTGTATTTAATTCCGATGCAATTTCTGTGTTTCATCGTCAATAAGAAGATCAAAGGGATACAGTAAACCTGAAGTGAAGCATCGGAATCTATAACTAGTGTCACAGGAATTGTTCAAAACATAGACAGTAAGAAGAGTCAGTCTTCTTGTACTTAAGTCGGCATTGCGCCTTTTGTATTTAATTCCGATGCAATTTCTGTGTTTCGTCGTCAATAAGAAGGTCCAAGGGATACAGTAAACCTGAACTGAAGCATCGGAATCTATAACTAGTGTCACAGGAATGGTTCAAAACATAGCCAGTAAGGTGAGTCAGCCATCTTGTTCTTAAGTAGGCATTGTGGCGTTTCTATTTAATTCCGTTGCAATTCGTGTGTTTCATCGTCAATAAGAAGGTCAGAGGGATACAGTAAACCTGAAGTGAAGCATCGCGATCTATAACTAGAGTCACGGGAATGGTTCAAACATAGTCAGTAAGAAGAGTCAGTCTTGTTGTACTTAAGTCGGCATTGTGCCTTTTGTACTAATTCCGATGCATTTTCTGTGTTTCATCGTCAATAAGAAGGTCCAAAGGATGCAGTAAAACTAAAGTGAAGTATCGGAATCTAGAACTAGTGTCACAGGAATGGTTCAAAGCATAGACAGTAAGAAAAGTCAGTCGTCTTGAACTTAAGTCGGCATTGTGCCTTTCCTATTTAATTCCGATGCAATTTCTGTGTTTCATCGAGAATAAGAAGGTCAGAGGGATACAGTAAACCTGAAGTGAAGCATCCGAATCTATAACTAGTGTCACAGGAATGATTCAAAGCATAGTCAGTAAAAAGAGTCAGTCTTCTTGTACTTAAGTCGGCATTGTGCCTTTTGTATTTAATTCCGATGCAATTTCTGTGTTTCATCGTGAATAAGAAGTTCAGAGGGATACAGTAAACCTGAAGGGAAGCATCCGAATCCATAACTAGTGTCACAGGAATGGTTCAAAACGTAGTCAGTAAAAAGAGTCAGTCTTCTTGTACTTAAGTCGGCGTTGTGCCTTTTTCATTTAATTCCGATGCAATTTCTGTGTTTCATCGTCAAGAAGAAGGTCAGAGGGATACAGTAAACCTGAAGGGAAGCATAGGAATCTATAACTAGTGTCACAGGAATGGTTCTAATCATAGTCAGTAAGAAGAGTCATTCTTTTTGTACTTAAGACGGCATTGTGCCTTTTGTATTTAATACCGAGGCAAAATCTGTGTTTCATCGTCAATAAGAAGGTCCAAGGGATACAGTAAACCTGAAGTGAAGCAACGGAATCTATAACTAGTGTCACAGGAATGGTTCAAAACATAGACAGTAAGAAGAGTCAGTCTTCTTGTACTTAAATCGGCATTGTGCCTTTTGTATTTAATTCCGATGCAATTTCTGTGTTTCATCGTCAATACGAAGGTCCAAGGGATACAGTAAACCTGAAGTGAAGCATCGGAATTATGAACTGGTCTCACAGGAATGGATCAAAACATAGACAGTAAGATGAGTCAGTCTTCTTGTACTTAAGTCGGCGTTGTGCCTTTTCCATTTAATTCCGATGCAATTTCTGTGTTTCATCGTCAATAAGAAGGTCAGAGGGATACAGTTAACCTGAAGGGAAGCATAGGAATCTATAACTAGTGTCACAGGAATGGTTCTAATCATAGTCAGTAAGAAGAGTCAGTCTTTTTGTACTTAAGTCGGCATTGTGCCTTTTGTGTTTAATTCCGATGCAATTTCTGTGTTTCATCGTCAATACGAAGGTGAAAGAGATACAGTAAACCTGAAGTGAAGCATCGGAATCAATAACTAGTGTCACAGGAATGGTTCAAAACATAGTCAGTAAAAAGAGTCAGTCTTCTTGTACTTAAGTCGGCATTGTGGCTTTTTTATTAAATTCCGATGCAATTTCTGTGTTTCATCGTCAATGAGAAGATCAGAGGGATACTATAAACCTGAAGTTAAGCATCGGAATCTAGAACTAGTGTCACAGGAATGGTTCAAAACATAGACAGTAGGAAGAGTCAGTCTTCTTGTACTTATGTCGGCATTGTGCCTATTGTATTTAATTACGTTGCAATTTCTGTGTTTCATCGTCAATAAAAAGGTCCAAGGGATACAGTAAACCAGAAGTGAAGCATCGGAATCTATAACTAGTGTCACAGGAATGGCTCAAAACATAGACATTAAGAAGAGTCAGTTTTCTTGTACTTAAGTCGGCATTGTGCCTTTTGTTTTTAATTCCGTTGCAATTTCTGTGTTTCTTCGTCAATAAGAAGGTCAAAGGGATACAGTAAACCTGAAGTGAAGCATCGGAATTATAAACTGGTCTCACATTAAAGGATCAAATCATAGACAGTAAGATGAGTCAGTCGTATTGTATTTAGGTCTTCATTGTGACTTATGTATTTAATTCCGATGCAATTTCTGTGTTTCATCGTCAATAAGAAGGTCCAAGGGAAACAGTAAACCTGAAGTGAAGCATCGGAATCTAAAAGTCGTCGCACAGGAAAGGTTCAAAACATAGACGGTAAGAAGTGTCAGCCTTATTGTACTTAAGTCGGCATTGTGCCTTTTGTGTTTGATTCCGGTGCAGTCTCTGTGTTTCATCGTGAATACGAAGGTCCAAGGGGTACAGTAAACCTGAGGTGAAGTATCGGAATCTAAAATTGGTCTCACAGGAAGGATTCAAAACATAGACAGTAAGAAGAGTCAATCTTCTTGTACTTAAGTCGGCATTGTGCATATTGTATTTAATTCCGATGCAATTTTGTGTTTCATCGTCAAAAAGAAGGTCAGAGGGATACAGTAAACCTGAAGTGAAGCATCGGAATCTATAACTAGTGTCACAGGAATGGTTCTAATCATAGTCAGTAAAAAGAGTCAGTCTTTTTGTACTTAAGTCGGCATTGTGCCTTTTGTGTTTAATTCCGATGCAATTTCTGTGTTTCTTCGTCAATAAGAAGGTCAGAGGGATACAGTAAACCTGAAGTGAAGCACCGGAATGTATAACTAGTGTCACAGGAATGGTTTAAAACTTAGACAGTAAGAAGAGCCAGTCTTCTTGTACTTAAGTCGGCATTGTGCATTTTGTATTTAATTCCGATGAAATTTCTGTGGTTCATCGTCAATAAGAAGGTTCAAGGGATACAGTAAACCAGAAGTGAAGCATCGGAATTATCAACTGGTCTCACAGGAATGGTTCAAAACATAGACAGTAAGATGAGTAAGTCTTCTTTTTTTTTGTCTTCATTGTGACTTATGTATTTTATTCCGATGCAATTTCTGTGTTTCATCGTCAATACGAAGGTCCAAGGGAAACAGTAAACCTGAAGTGAAGCATCGGAATCTAAAAGTCGTCTCACAGGAAAGGTTCAAAACATAGACAGTAAGAAGTGTCAGCCTTATTGTACTTAAGTCGGCATTGTGCTTTTGTGTTTGATTCCGATGCAATCTCTGTGTTTCATCGTGAATACGCAGGTCCAAGGGGTACAGTAAACCTGAGGTGAAGTATCGGAATCTAAATCTGGTCTCACAGGAGAGATTCAAAACATAGACAGTAAAAAGAGTCAGTCTTCTTGTACTTAAGTCGGCATTGTGCCTTTTGTGTTTAATTCCGATGCAATTTCTGTGTTTCTTCGTCAATAAGAAGGTCCAAGGGATACAGTAAACCTGAAGTGAAGCATCGGAATCTATAACTAGTGTCACAGGAATGGTTCAATACATAGCCATTAAGGAGAGTCAATCATCTTGTACTTAAGTAGGCATTGTGGCGTTTCTATTTAATTCCGTTGGAGTTTCTGTGTTTCATCGTCAATAAGAAGGTCAGAGGGATACAGTAAACCTGAAGTGAAGCATCGGGATCTATAACTAGAGTCAAGGGAATGGTTCAAAGCATAGTCAGTGAGAAGAGTCAGTCTTCTTGTACTTAAGTCGGCATTGTGCCTTTTGTATATAATTCCGATGCAATTTCTGTGTTTCATCGTCAATAAGAAGGTGCAAGGGATACAGTAAAAGTGAAGTGAAGCATCTGAATCCATAACTAGTGTCACAGGAATGGTTCAGAACATAGACAGTAAGAAAAGTCAGTCGTCTTGTACTTAAGTCGGCATTGTGCCTTTTCTATTTAATTCGGAAGCAATTCCTGTGTTTCATCGTGAATAAGAAGGTCAGAGGGATACAGTAAACCTGAAGTGAAGCATCGGGATCTATAACTAGAGTCACGGGAATGGTTCAAACATAGTCAGTAAGAAGAGTCAGTCTTCTTGTATTTAAGACGGCATTGTGCCTTTTGTATTAATTCCGATGCAATTTCTGTGTTTCATCGTCAATAAGAAGGTCAGAGGGATACAGTAAACCTGAAGTGAAGCATCGGAATCAATAACTAGTGTCACAGGAATGGTTCAAAACACAGACAGTAAGATGAGTTAGTCTTCTTGTACTTATGTCGGCATTGTGCCTTTTGTATTTAATTCCGATGCAATTTCTGTGTTTCATCGACAATAAGAAGATCAAAGGGATACAGTAAACCTGAAGTGAAGCATCGGAATCTATAACTAGTGTCACAGGAATGGTTCAAAACATAGACAGTAGGAAGAGTCAGTCTTCTTGTACTTAAGTCGGCATTGTGCCTTTTGTATTTAATACCGATGCAATAACTGTGTTTCATCGTCAATAAGAAGGTCCAAGGGATACAGTAAACCTGAAGTGAAGCATCGGAATTATCAACTGGTCTCACAGGAATGGATCAAAACATAGACAGTAAGATGAGTCAGTCTTCTTGTATTTAGGTCTTTATTGAGACTTATGTATTTAATTCCGATGCAATTTCTGTGTTTCATCGTCAATAAGAAGGTCGAAGGGAAAAAGTAAACCTGAGGTGAAGTATCGGAATCGAAAAGTCGTCTCACAGGAAAGGTTCAAAACATAGACAGTAAGAAGAGTCAGTCTTCTTTTACTTAAGTCGGCATTGTGACTTTTGTATTTAATTCCGATGCAATTTTGTGTTTCATCGTCAATAAGAAGGTCAGAGGGATACAGTAAAGCTGAAGTGAAGCATCGGAATCTATAACTAGTGTCACAGGAATGGTTCTAATCATAGTCGGTAAGAAGAGTTAGTTTTTTTGTACTTAAGTCGGCATTGTGCCTTTTGTGTTTTATTCCGATGCAATTTCTATGTATCTTCGTCAATAAGAAGGTCCAAGAAATACAGTAAACCTGAAGTGAAGCATCGGAATATATAATTAGTGTCACAGGAATGGTTCAAACCAAAGCCAGTAAGAAGAGTCAGCCATCTTGTTCTTAAGTAGGCATTGCGGCGTTTCTATTTAATTCCGTTGCAATTCGTGTGTTTCATCATCAATAAGAAGGTCAGAGGGATACTGTAAACCTGAAGTGAAGCATCGGAATCTATAACTAGTGTCACAGGAATGGTTCAAAGCATAGACAGTAGGAAGAGTGAGTCTTCTTGTACTTAAATTGGCATTGTGCCTTTTCTATTCAATTCGGATGCAATTTCTGTGTTTCTTCGTGAATAAGAAGGTCAGAGGGATACAGTAAACCTGATGTGAAGCATCCGAATCTATAACTAGTGTCACAGGAATGGTTCAAAACATAGTCAGTAAAAAGAGTCAGTCTTCTTGTACTTAAGTCGGCACTGTGCCATTTTTATTTAATTCCGATGCAATTTCAGTGTTTCATCGTCAACAAGAAGGTCAGAGGGATACAGTAAACTTGAAGTGAAGCATCGGGATCTATAACTAGAGTCACGGGAATGGTTCAAACATAGTCAGTAAGAAGAGTCAGTCTTCTTGTATTGAAGTCGGCATTGTGCCTTTTGTACTAATTCCGATGCAATTTCTGTGTTTCATCGAGAATAAGAAGGTCGGAGGGATACAGTAAACCTGAAGTGAAGCATCCGAATCTATAACTAGTGTCACAGGAATGATTCAAAACATAGTCAGTAAAAAGAGTCAGTCTTCTTGTACTTAAGTCGGCATTGTGCCTTTTGTATTTAATTCCGATGCAATTTCTGTGTTTCATCGCGAATAAAAGGGTCACAGGGATACAGTAAACCTGAAATGAAGCATCCGAATCCATAACTAGTGTCACAGGAATAGTTCAAAACTTAGTCTGTAAAAAGAGTCAGTCTTCTTGTACTTAAGTCGGCGTTGTGCCTTTTTCATTTAATTCCGTTGCAATTTCTGTGTTTCATCGTCAGTAAGAAGGTCAGAGGGATACAGTAAACCTGAAGTGAAGCATCGGAATCTATAACTAGTGTCACAGGAATGGTTCTAATCATAGTCAGTAAGAAGAGTCAGTCTTTTTGTACTTAAGTCGGCATTGTGCCTTTTGTGTTTAATTCCGATGTAATTTCTGTGTTTCATCGTCAATAAGATGGTCCAAGAGATACAGTAAAGCTGAAGTGACGCATCGGAATCAATAACTAGTGTCACAGGAATGGTTCAAAACATAGACAGTAAGATGAGTCAGTCTTCTTGTACTTTAGTCGGCATTGTGCCTTTTGTATTTAATTCCGATGCAATTTCTGTGTTTCATCGTCAATAAGAATGTCCAAGGGATACAGTAAACCTGAAGTGAAGCATCGGAATTATGAACTGGTCTCACAGGAATGGATCAAAACACAGACAGTAAGATGAGTCAGTTTTCTTGTATTTAGGTCTTCATTGAGACTTATGTATTTAATTCCGATGCAATTTCTGTGTTTCATCGTCAATAAGATGGTCCAAGGGAAAAAGTAAACCTGAAGTGAAGCATCGGAATCTAAAAGTCGTCTCACAGGAAAGGTTCAAAACATAGACAGTAAGAAGTGTCAGCCTTATTGTACTTAAGTCGGCATTGTGCCTTTTGTGTTTGATTTCGATGCAATCTCTGTGTTTCATCGTGAATACGAAGGTCCAAGGGGTACAGTAAACCTGAGGTGAAGTATCGTAATCTAAAACTGGTCTCACAGGAGAGATTCAAAACATAGACATTAAGAAGAGTCAGTCTTATTTTACATAAGTCGGCATTGTGCGTTTTGTATTTAATTCCGATGCAATTTTGTGTTTCATCGTCAATAAGAAGCTCAGAGGGATACAGTAAACCTGAAGTGAAGCATCGGAGTCTATAACTAGTGTCACAGGAATGGTCAAAACATAGTCAGTAAAAAGAGTCAGTCTTCTTGTACGTAAGTCGGCATTGTGCCTTCTGTATTTAATTCCGATGCAATTTCTGTGTTTCATCGCGAATAAGAAGGTCAGAAGGATACAGTAAACCTGAAGTGAAGCATCCGAATCCATAACTAGTGTCACAGGAATAGTTCAAAACGTAGTCAGTAAAAAGAGTCTGTCTTCTTGTACTTAAGTCGGCGTTGTGCCTTTTTCATTTAATTCCGTTGCAATTTCTGTGTTTCATCGTCAATAAGAAGGTCAGAGGGATACAGTAAACCTGAAGTGAATCATCGGAATCTATAACTAGTGTCACAGGAATGGTTCTAATCATAGTCAGTAAGAAGAGTCAGTCTTTTTGTACTTAAGTTGGCATTGTGCCTTTTGTGTTTAATTCCGATGCAATTTCTGTGTTTCATCGTCAATAAGATGGTCCAAGAGATACAGTAAACCTGAAGTGAAGCATCGGAATCAATAACTAGTGTCACAGGAATGGTTCAAAACATAGACAGTAAGATGAGTCAGTCTTCTTGTACTTAAGTCGGCATTGTGCCTTTTGCATTTAATACCGATGCAATATCTGTGTTTCATCGTCAATAAGAAGGTCCAAGGGATACAGTAAACCTGAAGTGAAGCATCGGAATCTATAACTAGTGTCACAGGAATTGTTCAAAACATAGACAGTAAGAAGAGTCAGTCTTCTTGTACTTAAGTCGGCATTGCGCCTTTTGTATTTAATTCCGATGCAATTTCTGTGTTTCGTCGTCAATAAGAAGGTCCAAGGGATACAGTAAACCTGAAGTGAAGCATCGGAATTATGAACTGGTCTCACAGGAATGGATCAAAACATAGACAGTAAGATGAGTCAGTCTTCTTGTATTTAGGTCTTCATTGAGACTTATGTATTTAATTCCGATGCAATTTTTGTGTTTCATCGTCAATAAGAAGGTCCAAGGGAAAAAGTAAACCTGAAGTGAAGCATCGGAATCTAAAAGTCGTCTCACAGGAAAGGTTCAAAACATAGACAGTAAGAAGTGTCAGCCTTATTGTACTTAAGTCGGCATTGTGCTCTTTGTGTTTGATTCCGATGCAATCTCTGTGTTTCATCGTGAATACGAAGGTCCAAGGGGTACAGTAAACCTGAGGTGAAGTATCGGAATCTAAAACTGGTCTCACAGGAGAGATTCAAAACATAGACAGTAAGAAGAGTCAGTCTTCTTTTACTTAAGTCGGCATTGTGCCTTTTGTATTTATTTCCGATGCAATTTTGTGTTTCATCGTCAATAAGAAGGTCAGAGGGATACAGTAAACCTGAAGTGAAGCATCGGGATCTATAACTAGAGTCACGGGAATGGTTCAAACATAGTCAGTAAGAAGAGTCAGTCTTGTTGTACTTAAGTCGACATTGTGCCTTTTGTACTAATTCCGATGCATTTTCTGTGTTTCATCGTCAATAAGAAGGTCCAAAGGATGCAGTAAAACTAAAGTGAAGTATCGGAATCTATAACTAGTGTCACAGGAATGGTTCAAAGCATAGACAGTAAGAAAAGTCGGTCGTCTTGAACTTAAGTCGGCAGTGTGCCTTTCCTATTTAATTCCGATGCAATTTCTGTGTTTCATCGAGTATAAGAAGGTCAGAGGGATACAGTAAACCTGAAGTGAAGCATCCGAATCTATAACTAGTGTCACAGGAATGATTCAAAGCATAGTCAGTAAAAAGAGTCAGTCTTCTTGTACTTAAGTCGGCATTGTGCCTTTTGTATTTAATTCCGATGCAATTTCTGTGTTTCATCGTGAATAAGAAGTTCAGAGGGATACAGTAAACCTGAAGGGTAGCATCCGAATCCATAACTAGTGTCACAGGAATGGTTCAAAACGTAGTCAGTAAAAAGAGTCAGTCTTCTTGTACTTAAGTCGGCGTTGTGCCTTTTTCATTTAATTCCGATGCAATTTCTGTGTTTCATCGTCAAGAAGAAGGTCAGAGGGATACAGTAAACCTGAAGGGAAGCATAGGAATCTATAACTAGTGTCACAGGAATGGTTCTAATCATAGTCAGTAAGAAGAGTCATTCTTTTTGTACTTAAGACGGCATTGTGCCTTTTGTATTTAATACCGAGGCAAAATCTGTGTTTCATCGTCAATAAGAAGGTCCAAGGGATACAGTAAACCTGAAGTGAAGCAACGGAATCTATAACTAGTGTCACAGGAATGGTTCAAAACATAGACTGTAAGAAGAGTCAGTCTTCTTGTACTTAAATCGGCATTGTGCCTTTTGTATTTAATTCCGATGCAATTTCTGTGTTTCATCGTCAATACGAAGGTCCAAGGGATACAGTAAACCTGAAGTGAAGCATCGGAATTATGAACTGGTCTCACAGGAATGGATCAAAACATAGACAGTAAGATGAGTCAGTCTTCTTGTACTTAAGTCGGCATTGTGCCTTTCCTATTTAATTCCGATGCAATTTCTGTGTTTCATCGATAATAAGAAGGTCAGAGGGATACAGTAAACCTGAGGTGAAGCATCCGAACCTATAACTAGTGTCGAAGGAATGATTCAAAGCATAGTCAGTAAAAAGAGTCAGTCTTCTTGTACTTAAGTCGGCATTGTGCCTTTTGTATTTAATTCCGATGCAATTTCTGTGTTTCATCGTGAATAAGAAGGTCAGAGGGATACAGTAAACCTGAAGTGAAGCATCTGAATCCATAACTAGTGTCACAAGAATGGTTCAAAACGTAGTCAGTAAAAAGAGTCAGTCTTCTTGTACTTAAGTCGGCGTTGTGCCTTTTCCATTTAATTCCGATGCAATTTCTGTGTTTCATCGTCAATAAGAAGGTCAGAGGGATACAGTTAACCTGAAGGGAAGCATAGGAATCTATAACTAGTGTCACAGGAATGGTTCTAATCATAGTCAGTAAGAAGAGTCAGTCTTTTTGTACTTAAGTCGGCATTGTGCCTTTTGTGTTTAATTCCGATGCAATTTCTGTGTTTCATCGTCAATACGAAGGTCCAAGAGATACAGTAAACCTGAAGTGAAGCATCGGAATCAATAACTAGTGTCACAGGAATGGTTCAAAACATAGACAGTAAGATGAGTCAGTCTTCTTGTACTTAAGTCGGCATTGTGCCTTTTGTATTTAATTC
This sequence comes from Schistocerca piceifrons, assembly GCF_021461385.2. NCBI lineage: Eukaryota > Metazoa > Arthropoda > Insecta > Orthoptera > Acrididae > Schistocerca > Schistocerca piceifrons. The sequence continues at coordinate 2,702,921 of NW_025727724.1, read as the reverse complement.
CGATGCAATTTCTGTGTTTCATCGGTAATAAGAAGATCAAAGGGATACAGTAAACCTGAAGTGAAGCATCGGAATCTATAACTAGTTTCACAGGAATGGTTCAAAACATGGACAGTAGGAAGAGTCAGTCTTCTTGTACTTAAGTAGGCATTGTGCCCTTTGTATTTAATACCGATGCAATTTCTGTGTTTCATCGTCAATAAGAAGGTCTAAGGAATACAGTAAACCTGAAGTGAAGCATCGGAATCTATAACTAGTGTCACAGGAATGGTTAAAACATAGACAGTAAGAAGAGTCAGTCTTCTTGTACTTAAGTCGGCATTGTGCCTTTTGTATTTAATTCCGATTCAATTTCTGTGTTTCATCGTCAATAAAAAGGTCCAAGGGATACAGTAAACCTGAAGTGAAGCATCGGAATTAAGAACTGGTCTCACAGGATTGGATCAAAACATAGACAGTAAGATGAGTCAGTCTTCTTATTTTTAGTTCTTCATTGAGACTTATGTATATAATTCCGATGCAATTTCTGTGTTTCATCGTCAATAAGAAGATCAAAGGGATACAGTAAACCTGAAGTGAAGCATCGGAATCTATAACTAGTGTCACAGGAATGGTTCAAAACATGGACAGTAGGAAGAGTCAGTCTTCTTGTACTTAAGTAGGCATTGTGCCCTTTGTATTTAATACCGATGCAATTTCTGTGTTTCATCGTCAATAAGAAGGTCTAAGGAATACAGTAAACCTGAAGTGAAGCATCGGAATCTATAACTAGTGTCACAGGAATGGTTAAAACATAGACAGTAAGAAGAGTCAGTCTTCTTGTACTTAAGTCGGCATTGTGCCTTTTGTATTTAATTCCGATTCAATTTCTGTGTTTCATCGTCAATAAGAAGGTCCCAGGGAAACAGTAAACCTGAAGTGAAGCATCAGAATCCAAAAGTCGTCTCACAGGAAAGGTTTAAAACATAGACAGTAAGAAGTGTCAGCCTTATTGTACTTAAGTCGGCATTGTGCCTTTTGTGTTTGATTCCGATGCAATCTCTGTGTTTCATCCTGAATACGTAGGTCCAAGGGGTACAGTAAACCTGAGGTGAAGTATCAAAATCTAAAACTGGTCTCACAAGAGAGATTCAAAACATAGACAGTAAGAGGAGTCAGTCTTCTATTACTTAAGTTTGGCATTGTGCCTTTTGTATTTAATTCCGATGCAATTTTGTGTTTCATCGTCAATAAGAAGGTCAGAGGGATACAGTAAACCTGAAGTGAAGCATCGGAATCTATAACTAATGTCACAGGAATGGTTCTAATCCTAGTCAGTAAGAAGAGTCAGTCTTTTTGTACTTAAGTCGGCATTGTGCCTTTTGTGTTTAATTCCGATGCAATTTCAGTGTTTCATCGTCAATATGAAGGTCCAAGAGATACAGTAAACCTGAAGTGAAGCATCGGAATCTATAACTAGTGTCACAGGAATGGTTCAAAACATAGACAGTAAGATGAGTCAGTCTTCTTGTACTTAAGTCGGCATTGTGCCTTTTGTATTTAATTCCGATGCAATTTCTGTGTTTCATCGTCAATAAGAGGATCAGAGGGATACAGTAAACCTGAAGTGAAGCATCGGAATCTATAACTAGTGCCACAGGAATGGTTCAAAACATAGACAGTACGAAGAGTCAGTCTTCTTGTACTTAAGTCGGCATTGTGCCTTTTATGTTTGATTCCGATGCAATCTCTGTGTTTCATCGTGAATACGAAGGTCCAAGGGGTACAGTAAACCTGAGGTGAAGTATCGGAATCTAAACCTGGTCTCACAAGAGTGATTCAAAACATAGACAGTAAGAAGAGTCAGTCTTCTTGCACTTACGTCGGCATTGTGCCTTTTGTATTTAATTCCGATGCAATTTATGTGTTTCATCGTAAATAAGAAGGTCAGAGGGATACAGTAAACCTGAAGTGAAGCATCGGAATCTATAACTAGAGTCAAGGGAATGGTTCAAAACATAGTCAGTAAGAAGAGTCAGTCTTCTTGTACTTAAGTCGGCATTGTGCCTTTTCTATTTAATTCCGATGCAATTTCTGTGTTACATCGTGAATAAGAAGGTCCAAGGAATACAGTAAACCTGAAGTGAAGCATCCGAATCTATAACTGTTGTCACAGGAATGGTTCAAAACATAGTCAGTAAAAAGAATCAGTCTTCCTGTACTTAAGTCGGATTGTGCCTTTTGTATTTAATTCCGTTGCAATTTCTGCGTTTCATCGTCAATAAGAAGGTCCAAGGGATACAGTAAACCTGAAGTGAAGCATCGGAATTATAAACTGGTCTCACAGGAATGGTTCAAAACATAGACAGTAAGATGAGTCAGTCTTCTTGTATTTTGGTCTTCATTGTGACTTATGTAATTAATTCCGATGCAATTTCTGTTTCATCGTCAATAAGAAGGTCCAAGGGAAACAGTAAACCTGAGGTGAAGCATCGGAATCTAAAAGTCGTCTCACAGGAAAGGTTCATAACATAGACAGTAAGAAGTGTCAGCCTTATTGTACTTAAGTCGTCATTGTGCCTTTTGTGTTTGATTCCGATGCAATCTCTGTGTTCCATCGTGAATACGAAGGTCCAAGGGGTACAGTGAACCTGAGGTGAAGTATCGGAATCTAAAACTGGTCTCACAGGAGAGATTCAAAACATAGACAGTAAGAAGAGTCAGTCTTCTTGTACTTAAGTCGGCATTGTGCTTTTTGTATTTAATTCCGATGCAATTTATGTGTTTCATCGTCAATAAGAAGGTCAGAGGGATACAGTAAACCTGAAGTGAAGCATCGGGATCTAAAACTAGAGTCAAGGGAATGGTTCAAACCATAGTCAGTAAGAAGAGACAGTCATCTTGTACTTAAGTCGGCATTGTGCCTTTTGTATTGAATTCCGTTGCAGTTTCTGTGTTTCATCGTCAATAAGAATGACCAAGGGATACAGTACACCTGAAGTGAAGCATCCGAATCAATAACTGTTGTCACAGGAGTGCTTCAAAACATAGTCAGTAAAAAGAATCAATCTTCTTGTACTTAAGTCGGAAAGTGCCTTTTGTATTTAATTCCAATGCAATTTCTGTGTTTCATCGTCAATAAGGAGGTCAGAGGGATACAGTAAACCTGAAGTGAAGCATCGGAATCTATAGCTAGTGTCACAGGAATGGTTCAAAGCATAGTCAGTAAGAAGAGTCAGTATTTTTAACCTTAAGTCGGCATTGTGCCTTTTGTATTTAATTCCGATGCAATTTCTGTGTTTCGTCGTCAATAAGAAGGTCTAAGGGATACAGTAAACCTAAAGTGAAGCATCGGAATCTATAACTAGTGTCACAGGAATGGTTCAAAACATAGACAGTAAGAAGAATCAGCCTTCTTGTACTTAAGTCGGTATTGTGCTTTTTGTATTTAATTCTGATGCAATTTCTGTGTTTCATCGTCAATAAGCAGGTCAGAGGGATACAGTAAACCTGAAGTGTAGCATCGGAATCTAGAACTAGTGTCACAGGAATGGTTCAAAGCATAGACAGTAAGAAGAGTCAGTCTTCCTGTACTTAAGTCGGCATTGTGCCTTTTCTATTTACTCCGATGCATTTTATGCGTTTCATCGTCAATAAGAAGGTCCAAGGGATACAGTAAACCTGAAGTGAAGCATCAGAATCCATAACTTGTGTCACAGGAATAGTTCAAAACATAGTCAGTAAGAAGAGTCAGTCTTCTTGTACTTAAGTCAGCATTGTGCCTTTTGTATTTAATTCCGTTGCAATTTCCGTGTTTCATCGTCAATAAGAATTACCGAGGGATACAGTAAACCTGGGGTGAGGCATCAGAATCTATAACTAGTGTCATAGGAATGGTTTTAAACATAGACAGTAAGAAGAATCAGTCTTCTTGTACTTAAGTCGGCATTGTGCCATTTCTATTTCATTCTGATGCAATTCCTGCGTTTCATCACCAATAAGAAGGTCCAAGGGAAACAGTAAGCCTGGAGTGAAGCACCGGAATCTATAACTAGTGTCACAGTAATGGTTCAAATCATAGACTGTAAGAAGAGTCAGCCTTCTTGTACTGTAGTCGGCATTGTGCCTTTTGTATTTAATTCCAATGCAATTTCTGCGTTTCATCGTCAATAAGAAGGTCCAACGGATACAGTAAACCTGGAGTGAAGCATCGGAATCTATAACTAGTGTCACAGGAATGGTTCAAAACATAGACATTAAGAAGAGTCAGTCGTCTTGTACTTAATTCTGCATTGTGCCTTTTGTATTTAATTCCGATGCAATTTCTGTGTTTAATCGTCAATAAGAAGGTCCAAGGGATACAGTAAACCTGAAGTGATGCATCGGAAATTATAACTAGTGTCACAGGAATAGTTCAAAACGTAGTCAGTAAGAAGAGTCAGTCTTCTTGTACTTAAGTCATCATTGTGCATTTTCTATTTAATTCTGATGCAATTTCTGTGATTCATCGTCAATAAGAAGGTCCAAGGGATACAGTAAACCTGGAGTGATGCATCGGAGTCTATAACTAGTGTCACAGGAATTATTCAAAGATAGACAGTATGAAGAGTCAGTCTCCTTGTACTTAATTCGGCATTGTGCCTTTTCTATTTAATTCCGATGCAATTTCTGTGTTTCATCGTCACTAAGAAGGTCAGAGGGATACAGTAATCCTGAAGTTAAGCATCGGAATCTATAACTAGTGTCACAGGAATAGTTCAAAGCATAGTCAGTAAGAAGAGTTAGTCTTCTTCTAGTTAAGTCGGCATTGTGCCTTTTTCATTTAATTCCGATGCAATTTCTGTGTTTCATCGAGAATAAGAAGGTCAGACGGATACAGTAAACCTGAAATGAAGCATCCGAATCTGTAACTAGTGTTACAGGAATGATTCAAGACATAGTCAGTAAAAAGAGTCGGTCTTCTTGTACTTAAGTCGGCATTGTGCCTTTTGTATTTAATTCCGATGCAATTTCTGTGTTTCATCGTGAATAAGAAGGTCAGAGGGATACAGTAAACCTGAAGTGGAGCATCGGAATCTACAACTAGTGTCACAGGACTGGTTCAAAACATAGACAGAAGGAAGAGTCAGTCTTTTTGTACCTAAGTCGGCATTGTGCCTTTTGTATTTAATTCCGATGCAATTTCTGTGTTTCATCGTCAATAAGAAAGTCCACGGTATATAGTAAACCTGAAGTGAAGCATCGGAATCTATAACTAGTGTCACAGGAATGGTTCAAAGCATAGTCAGTAAGAAGAGTCAGTCTTCGTGTTCTTAAGTCGGCACTTTGCCCTTTGTATATAACTCCGATTCAATTTCTGTGTTTCATCGTCAATAAGAAGGTCCAAGGGATACAGTAAACCTGAAGTGAAGCTTCGGAATCTATAACTAGTGTCACAGGAATGGTTCAAAACATAATAAGAAGAGTCAGTTTTCTTGAACTTAAGTCGGCATTGTGCCTTTTGTATTTAATTCCGATGCAATTTCTGTGTTTCGTCGTCAACAAAAAGGTCAGAGGTATACAGTAAACTTGAAGTGAAGCATCGGAATCCAAAACTAGTGTCACAGGAATGGTTCAAAACATAGACAGTAGGAAGAGTCAGTCTTCTTGTACTTAAGTCGGCATTGTGCCTTTTGTATTTACTTCCGATGCAATTTCTTTGTTTCATCGTCAATAAGAAGGTCCAAGGGATACAGTAACCCTGAAGTGAAGCATCAGAATCTATAACTAGGGTAACGCTAATTTTTCAAAACAAAGTCAGTAAGAAGAGTCAGTCTTCTTGTCCTTATGTCGGCATTGTGCCCATTATATTTAATTCCGATGCAATTTCTGTGTTTCATCGTCAATAAGAAGGTCCAAGGTATACAGTAAACCCGGAGTGTAGCATCGAAATCTATAACTAGTGTCACAGGAATGGTTCAAAGCATAGACAGTAGGAAGAGTCAGTCTTCTTGTAAGTCGGCATTGTGCCTTTTGGATTTAATTCCGATGCAATTTCTGTGTTTCATCGTCAATAAGAAGGTCCAAGGGACGCAGTATACCTGAAGTGAAGCATCGGAACCTATTACTAGTGTCACAGGAATGGTTCAAAACAAAGACAGTAAGTAGAGTTAGTTTTCTTGTCCTTATGTCGGCATTGTGCCTTTTGTATTTTATTCCGATGCAATTTCTGTGTTTCATCGTCAATAAGGAGGTCGAAGGGATACAGTAAACCTGAAGTGAAGCATCGGAATCTATAACTAGTGTCACAGGAATGGTTCAAAACATAGACATTAAGAAGAGTCAGTCGTCTTGTACTTAATTCTGCATTGTGCCTTTTGTATTTAATTCCGATGCAATTTCTGTGTTTAATCGTCAATAAGAAGGTCCAAGGGATACAGTAAACCTGAAGTGATGCATCGGAAATTATAACTAGTGTCACAGGAATAGTTCAAAACGTAGTCAGTAAGAAGAGTCAGTGTTCTTGTACTTAAGTCATCATTGTGCATTTTCTATTTAATTCTGATGCAATTTCTGTGATTCATCGTCAATAAGAAGGTCCAAGGGATACAGTAAACCTGGAGTGATGCATCGGAGTCTATAACTAGTGTCACAGGAATTATTCAAAGATAGACAGTAAGAAGAGTCAGTCTCCTTGTACTTAATTCGGCATTGTGCCTTTTCTATTTAATTCCGATGCAATTTCTGTGTTTCATCGTCACTAAGAAGGTCAGAGGGATACAGTAATCCTGAAGTTAAGCATCGGAATCTATAACTAGTGTCACAGGAATGGTTCAAAGCATAGTCAGTAAGAAGAGTTAGTCTTCTTCTAGTTAAGTCCGCATTGTGCCTTTTTCATTTAATTCCGATGCAATTTCTGTGTTTCATCGAGAATAAGAAGGTCAGAGGGATACAGTAAACCTGAAATGAAGCATCCGAATCTGTAACTAGTGTCACAGGAATGATTCAAGACATAGTCAGTAAAAAGAGTCAGTCTTCTTGTACTTAAGTCGGCATTGTGCCTTTTGTATTTAATTCCGATGCAATTTCTGTGTTTCATCGTGAATAAGAAGGTCAGAGGGATACAGTAAACCTGAAGTGGAGCATCGGAATCTACAACTAGTGTCACAGGACTGGTTCAAAACATAGACAGAAGGAAGAGTCAGTCTTTTTGTACCTAAGTCGGCATTGTGCCTTTTGTATTTAATTCCGATGCAATTTCTGTGTTTCATCGTCAATAAGAAGGTCCACGGTATACAGTAAACCTGAAGTGAAGCATCGGAATCTATAACTAGTGTCACAGGAATGGTTCAAAGCATAGTCAGTAAGAAGAGTCAGTCTTCGTGTTCTTAAGTCGGCACTTTGCCTTTTGTATTTAACTCCGATTCAATTTCTGTGTTTCATCGTCAATAAGAAGGTCCAAGGGATACAGTAAACCTGAAGTGAAGCATCGGAATCTATAACTAGTGTCACAGGAATGGTTCAAAACCAAATAAGAAGAGTCAGTTTTCTTGTACTTAAGTCGGCATTGTGCCTTTTGTATTTAATTCCGATGCAATTTCTGTGTTTCGTCGTCAACAAAAAGGTCAGAGGTATACAGTAAACCTGAAGTGAAGCATCGGAATCCAAAACTAGTGTCACAGGAATGGTTCAAAACATAGACAGTAGGAAGAGTCAGTCTTCTTGTACTTAAGTCGGCATTGTGCCTTTTGTATTTACTTCCGATGCAATTTCTGTGTTTCATCGTCAATGACAAGGTCCAAGGGATACAGTAAACCTGGAGTGAAGCATCGGAATTTATAACTAGTGTCAATGGAATGGTTCAAAGCATAGACAGTAAGAAAGGTCAGTCTTCTTGTACTTAAGTCGGCATTGTGCCTTTAGTATTTAATTCCGATGCAATATCTGTGTTTCATCGTCAATAGGAAGGTCAGAGGGATACAGTGAACCTGATGTGAAGCATCGGAATCTATAGCTAGTGTCACAGGAATGGTTCAAAGCATAGTCAGTAAGAAGTGTCAGTCTTCTTGTCCTTAAGTCGGCATTGTGCCTTTTGTATTTAATTCCGATGCAATTTCTGTGTTTCATCGTCAATAAGACGGCCCAAGGGATACAGTAAACCTGGAGTGAAGCATCGGAATCTATAACTAATGTCGCAGGAATGGTTCAAATCCTAGACATTAAGAAGAGTCAGTCTTCTTGTACTTCAGTCTGCATTGTGCCTTTTGTATTTAATTCCGATGCAATTTCTGTGTTTCATCATCAATAAGAATGTCCAAGGGATACAGTAAACCTCAAGTGAAGCATCGGAATCTATAACTAGTGTCACAGGAATGGTTCAAATCATAGTCAGTAGGAAGAGTCGGTCTTCATGTACTTAAGTCGGCATTGTGCCTTTTGTATTTAATTCCGATGCAATTTCTATGTTTCATCGTCAATAAGAAGGTTAAAGGGATACAGTAAACATGAAGTGAAGCATCAGAATCTATAACTAGTGTCACAGGAATTGTTCAAACATAGACAGTAGGAAGAGGCAGTCTTCTTGTACTTAAGTTGGCATTGTGCCTTTTGTATTTAATTCCGATGCAATTTCTGTGTTTCATCGTCAATAAGAAGATCCAAGGGATACAGTAACCCTGAAGTGAAGCATCAGAATCTATAACTAGGGTAACGCTAATTTTTCAAAACAAAGTCAGTAAGAAGAGTCAGTCTTCTTGTCCGTATGCCGGCATTGTGCCATTTATATTTAATTCCGATGCAATTTCTGTGTTTCATCGTCAATAAGAAGGTCCAAGGTATACAGTAAACCCGGAGTGTAGCATCGAAATCTATAACTAGTGTCACAGGAATTGTTCAAAGCATAGACAGTAGGAAGAGTCAGTCTTCTTGTAAGTCGGCATTGTGCCTTTTGTATTTAATTCCGATGCAATTTCTGTGTTTCATCGTCAATAAGAAGGTCCAAGGGACGCAGTATACCTGAAGTGAAGCATCGGAACCTATTACTAGTGTCACAGGAATGGTTCAAAACAAAGTCAGTAAGTAGAGTTAGTTTTCTTGTCCTTATGTCGGCATTGTGCCTTTTGTATTTTATTCCGATGCAATTTCTGTGTTTCATCGTCAATAAGGAGGTCCAAGGGATACAGTAAACCTGAAGTGAAGCATCGGAATCAATAACTAGTGTCACAGGAATGGTTCAAAACATAGACAGTAGGAAGGGTCAGTAATCTTGTACTTAAGACGGCATTGTGCCTTTTGTATTTAATTCCGATGCAATTTCTGTATTTCATCGTCAATAAGATGGTCCAAGGGATACTGTGAACCTGAAGTGAAGCATCACAATCTATAACTAGTGTCACAGGAATGGTTTAAAACAAAGTCAGTAAGAAGAGTCAGTCTTCGTTTCCTTATGTCGGCATTGTGCCTTTTGCATTTGATTCCGATGCAATTTCTGTGCTTCATCGTCAATAACAAGGTCCAAGGGATACAGTAAGCCTGGAGTGTAGCATCGGAATCTATAACTAGTGTCACTGGAATGGTTCAAATCATAGTTAGTAAAAAGAGTCAGTCTTCTTGTACTTAAGTCGGCATTGTGCCTTTTGTATTTAATTCCGATGCAATTTCTGTGTTTCATCTACAATAAGAAGGTCCAAGGGATACAGTAAACCTGAAGTGAAGCATCGGAATCTATTACTAGTGTCACAGGAATGGTTCAAAACGTAGACAGTATGAAAAGTCAGTCGTCTTGTACTTAAGTCGGCATTGTGCATTTTCTATTTAATTCTGATGCAATTTCTGTGTTTCATCGTCAATAAGAAGGTCAGAGGGTTACAGTAAACCTGAAGTGAAGCATCCGAATCTATAACTAGTGTCACAGGAATGGTTCAAAACATAGTCAGTAAGAAGAGTCGGTCTTCTTGTACTTAAGTCGGCATTGTGCCTTTTGTATTTGATTCCGATGCAATGTCTGTGTTTCATCGTCAATAAGAAGGTCAGAGGGATACTGTAAACCTGAAGTGAGCATCGGAATCTATAACTAGTGTCACAGGAATGGTTCAAAACATAGTCAGTCTTTTTTTACTTAAGTCGGCATTGTGCCTTTTGTGTTTAATTCCGATGCAATTTCTGTTTTCATCCTCAATAAGAAGGTCCAAGGGATACAGTAAACCTGAAGTGAAGCATCGGAATCTATAACTAGTGTCACAGGAATGGTTCAAAACATAGACAGTAGGAAGAGTCAGTCTTCTTGTACTTAAGTCGGCATTGGGCCTTTAATATTTAATTCCGTTGCAATTTCTGTGTTTCATCGTCAATAAGAAGGTCCAAGGGATACAGTAAACCTCAAGTGAAGCATCGGAATCTATAACTAATGTCACAGGAATGGTTCAAACATAGACAGTAAGATATGTCAGTCGCCTTGTACTTAAGTCGGCATTGTGCATTTTCTATTCAATTCCGATGCAATTTATGTGTTTCATCGTCAATAAGAAGGTCAGAGGGATACAGTAAACCTGAAGTGAAGCATCCGAATCTGTAACTAGTGTCACAGGAATGGTTCAAAACATAGTCAGTAAAAAGAGTCAGTCTTCTTGTACTTAAGTCAGCATTGTGCCTTTTGTATTTAATTCCGATGCAATTTCTGTGTTTCATCGTCACTAAGAAGGTGCAAGGGATACAGTAAACCTGAAATGAAGCATCGTAATCTATAACTAGTGTCACAGGAATGGTTCAAAACATAGACAGTAGGAAGAGTCAGTCTTCTTGTACTTAAGTCGGCATTGTGCCTTTTGTATTTAATTCTGATGCAATTTCTGTGTTTCATCGTCAATAAGAAGGTCCGAGGGATACAGTAAACCTGAAGTGAAGCATCGGAATCTATAACTAAAGTCACAGGAATGGTTCAAATCATAGACAGTAAGATATGTCAGTCGCCTTGTACTTCAGTCGGCATTGTGCATTTTCTATTTAATTCCGATGCAATTTATGTGTTTCATCGTCAATAAGAAGGTCAGAGGGATACAGTAAACCTGAAGTGAAGCATCGGAATCCATAACTAGTGTCACAGGAATGGTTCAAAACATAAACAGTAAGAAGAGTCAGTCTTCTTGCAATTAATTAGGCATTGTTCCTTTTCTATTTAATTCCGATGCAATATCTGTGTTTCATCGTCTATAATAAGGTCCAAGGGATACAGTAAACCTGAAGTGAAGCATCGGAATCTATAACTAGGGTCACGCTAATTTTTCAAAACAAAGTCAGTAAGAAGAGTCAGTCTTCTTGTCCTTATGTCGGTATTGTGCCCTTTGTATTTAATTCCGATACAATTTCTGTGTTTCATCGTCAATAAGAAGGTCCAAGGTATACAGTAAACCCGGAATGTAGCATCGAAATCTATAACTAGTGTCACAGAAATGGTTCAAAGCATAGACAGTAAGAAGAGTCAGTCTTCGTGTGCTTAAGTCGGAATTTAGCCTTTTGTATTTAATTCCGATGCAATTTCTGTGTTTCATCGTCAATAAGAAGGACCAAGGGATACAGTAAACCTGACGTGAATCATCGGAATCTATAACTAGTGTCACAGGAATGGTTCAGAACATAGTCAGTAGGAAGAGTCAGTCTTCTTGTACTTATGTCGGCATTGTGCCTTTTCTATTTAATTCCGATGCAATTTCTGTGTTTCATCGTCAATAACAAGGTCAAAGGGATACAGTAAACCTGGAGTGAACCATCGGAATCTATAACTATAGTCAATGGAATGGTTCAAATCATAGACAGTAAGAAGAGTCAGTCTTCTTTTCCTTATGTCGGCATTGTGCCTTTTGCATTTAATTCCGATGCAATTTCTGTGCTTCATCGTCAATAACAAGGTCCAAGGGATACTGTAAACCTGAAGTGTAGCATCGGAATCTATAACTAGTGTCACAGGAATGGATCAAATCATAGTCAGTAAAAATTGTCAGTCTTCTTGTACTTAAGTCGGCATTGCGCATTTTGTATTTAATGCCGATGCAATTTCTGTGTTTCATCGTCAATAAGAAGGTCCAAGGGATACAGTAAACCTGAAGTGAAGCATCGGAATCTATTACTAGTGTCACAGGAATGGTTCAAAACATAGACAGTAAGAAAAGTCAGTCGTCTTGTACTTAAGTCGGCATTGTGCATTTTCTATTTAATTCCGATGCAATTTCTGTGTTTCATCGTCAATAAGAAGGTCAGAGGGATACAGTAAACCTGAAGTGAAGCATCCAAATCCATAACTAGTGTCACAGGAATGGTTGAAAACATAGTCAGTAAGAATAGTCAGTCATCTTGTACTTAAGTCGGCATTGTGCCTCTTGTATATAATTCCGATGCAATTTCTGTGTTTCATCGTCAATAAGAAGGTCAGAGGGATACTGTAAACCTGAAGTGAGCATCGGAATCTATAAGTAGTGTCACTGGAATGGTTCAAAACATAGTCAGTAAGAAGAGTCAGTCTTTTTATACTTAAGTCGGCATTGTGCCTTTTGTATTTAATTCCGATGCAATTTCTGTGTTTCATCCTCAATAAGAAGGTCCAAGGGATATAGTAAACCTCAAGTGAAGCATCGGATTCTATAACTAGTGTCACAGGAATGGTTCAAATCATAGACAGTGAGAAGAGTCAGTCTTCTTGTACTTAAGTCGGCATTGTTCCTTTTCTATTTAATTCCGATGCAATTTCTGTGTTTCATCGTCAATAACAAGATCAGAGGGGTACAGTAAACCTGAAGTGAAGCATCGGAATCTATAACTAGTGTCACAGGAATGGTTCAAAACATTGACAGTAGGAAGAGTCAGTCTTCTTGTACTTAAGTCGGCATAGTGCCTTTTGTGTTTAATTCCGATGCAATTTCTGTGTTTCATCGTCATTAAGAAGGTCAAAGGGATACAGTAAACCTGAAGTGAAGCACCGGAAGCTATAACTAGGGTCACAGGAATGGTTCAAAACATAGACAGGAAGAAGAGTCAATCTTCTTGTACTTAAGTCGGCATTGTGCCTTTTGAATTTAATTCCGATGCAATTTCTGTGTTTCATCGTCAATAAGAAGGTGCAAGGGATACAGTAAACCTGAAGTGAAGCATCGGAATCTATAACTAGTGTCACAGGAATGGTTCAAAACATTGTCAGTAGGAAGAGACGGTCTTCATGCACTTAAGTCGGCATTGGGCCTTTTATATTTAATTCCGTTGCAATTTCTGTGTTTCCTCGTCAATAAGAAGGTTTAAGGGAAACAGTAAACCTGAAGTGAAGCATCGGAATCTAAAAGTCGTCTCACAGGAAAGGTTCAAAACATAGACAGTAAGAAGCGTCAGCCTTATTGTACTTAAGTCGGCATTGTGCCTTTTATGTTTGATTCCGGTGCAATCTCTGTGTTTCATCGTGAATACGAAGGTCCAAGGGGTACAGTAAACCTGAGGTGAAGTATCGGAATCTAAACCTGGTCTCACTGGAGTGATTCAAAACATAGAAAGTAAGAAGAGTCAGTCTTCTTGCACTTACGTCGGCATTGTGCCTTTTGTATTTAATTCCGATGCAATTTATGTGTTTGATCGTAAATAAGAAGGTCAGAGGGATACAGTAAACCTGAAGTGAAGCATTGGAATCTATACCTAATGTCACAGAAATGGTTCTAATCATAGTCAGTAAGGAGAGTCAGTCTCTTTGTACTTAAGTCGGCATTGTGCCTTTTGTGTTTAATTCCGATGCAATTCTGTGTTTCATCGTCAATAAGAAGGTCAGAGGGATACAGTAAACCTGAAGTGAAGCATCGGGATCTATAATTAGAGTCAAGGGAATGGTTCAAAACATAGTCAGTAAGAAGAGTCAGTCTTCTTGTACTTAAGTCGGCATTGTGCCTTTTGTATTGAATTCCGATGCAATTTCTGTGTTTCATCGTCAATAGGAATGTTTAAGGGATACAGTAAACCTGAAGTGAAGCATCGGTATCTATAACTAGTGTCACAGGAATGGTTCAAAGCATAGACAGTAAGAAAAGTCGGTCGTCTTGTACTTAAATCGGCATTGTGCCTTTTCTATTTAATTCCGATGCAATTTCTGTGTTACATCGTGAATAAGAAGGTCCAAGGGATACAGTAAACCTGAAGTGAAGCATCCGAATCTATAACTGTTGTCACAGGAATGGTTCAAAACATAGTCAGTAAAAAGAATCAGTCATCCTGTACTTAAGTCGGATTGTGCCTTTTGTATTTAATTCCGATGCAATTTCTGCGTTTCATCGTCAACAAGGAGGTCCAAGGGATACAGTAAACCTGAAGTGAAGCATCGGAATTATAAACTGGTCTCACAGGAATGGTTCAAAACATAGACAGTAAGATGAGTCAGTCTTTTTGTATTTTGGTCTTCATTGTGACTTATGTAATTACTTCCGATGCAATTTCTGTGTTTCATCGTTAATAAGAAGGTCCAAGGGAAACAGTAAACCTGAAGTGAAGCATCGGAATCTAAAAGTCGTCTCACAGGAAAGGTTTATAACATAGACAGTAAGAAGTGTCAGCCTTATTGTACTTAAGTCGGCATTGTGCCTTTTGTGTTTGATTCCGATGCAATCTCTGTGTTCTCATCGTGATACGAAGGTCCAAGGGGTACAGTGAACCTGAGGTGAAGTATCGGAATCTAAAACTGGTCTCACAGTAGAGATTCAAAACATAGACAGTAAGAAGAGTCAGTCTTCTTGTACTTAAGTCTGCATTGTGCTTTTTGTATTTAATTCCGAAGCAATTTATGTGTTTCATCGTCAATAAGAAGGTCAGAGGGATACAGTAAACCTGAAGTGAAGCATCGGGATCTATAACTAGAGTCAAGGGAATGGTTCAAACCATAGTCAGTAAGAAGAGACAGTCATCTTGTACTTATGTCGGCATTGTGCCTTTTGTATTGAATTCCGATGCAATTTCTGTGTTTCATCGTCAATAAAAATGACCAAGGGATACAGTAAACCTGAAGTGAAGCATCCGAATCAATAACTGTTGTCACAGGAATGGTTCAAAACATAGTCAGTAAAAAGAATCAATCTTCTTGTACTTAAGTCGGATTATGCCTTTTGCATTTAATTCCAATGCAATTTCTGTGTTTCATCGTCAATAAGAAGGTCCAAGAGATACAGTAAACCTGATGTGAAGCATCGGAATCTATAGCTAGTGTCACAGGAATGGTTCAATACATAGCCAGTAAGGAGAGTCCATCATCTTGTACTTAAGTAGGCATTGTGGCGTTTCTATTTAATTCCGTTGGAATTTCTGTGTTTCATTGTCAATAAGAAGGTCAGAGGGATACAGTAAACCTGAAGTGTAGCATCGGAATCTAGAACTAGTGTCACAGGAATGGTTCAAAGCATAGACAATAAGTAGAGTCAGTCTTCCTGTACTTAAGTCGGCATTGTGCCTTTTCTATTTACTCCGATGCAATTTATGCGTTCCATCGTCAATAAGAAGGTCCAAGGGATACAGTAAACCTGAAGTGAAGCATCAGAATCTATAACTAGTGTCACAGGAATAGTTCAAAGCATAGTCAGTAAGAAGAGTCAGTCTTCTTGTACTTAAGTCGGCATTGTGCCTTTTGTATATAATTCCGTTGCAATTTCCGTGTTTCATCGTCAATAAGAATTACCGAGGGATACAGTAAACCTGGAGTGAGGCATCAGAAACTATGACTAGTGTCACAGGAATGGTTTTAAACATAGACAGTAAGAAGAGTCTGTCTTCTTGTACTTAAGTCGGCATTGTGCCTTTTGTACTTCATTCCTATGCAATTTCTGTGTTTCATCGTGAATAAGAAGGTCGATGGGATACAGTAGACCTGAATTGAAGCATCGGAATCTATAACTAGTGTCACAGGAATGGTTCAAAGCATAGACAGTAAGAAGAGTCAGTCTTCTTGTACTTAAGTTTGCATTGTGCCTTTTGTATTTAATTTCGATGCAATTTCTGTGTTTCATCGTAAATAAGAAGGTCAGAGGGGTACCGTAAACCTGAAGTGAAGCATCGGAATCTATAACTAGAGTCACAGGAATGGTTCAAAACATAGACAGTAAGAAGAGTCAGTCTTCTTGAACTGAAGTCGGCATTGTGCTTTTTGTATTTAATTCCGATGCAATTTCTGTGTTTCTTCGTAAATAAGAAGGTCCAAGGGATACAGTAAACTTGGAGTGAAGCATCGGATTCTATAACTAGTGTCACAAGAATGGTCTAAACATAATCAGTAAGAAGAGGCAGTCTTCTTGTAGTTAAGTCGGCATTGTGCCTTTTGTATTTAATTCCGATGCAATTTCTGTGTTTCATCGTCAATAAAAAGTTCAGAGGGATACAGTAAACCTGAAGTGAAGCACCGGAATCATTAAGTAGTGTCACAGGAATGGTTCAAAACATAGTAAGTAAGAAGCGTCAGTCTTCTTGTACTTAAGTCGGCATTGTGCCATTTCTATTTCATTCTGATGCAATTCCTGTGTTTCATCGCCAATAAGAAGGTCCAAGGGTAACAGTAAGCCTATAGTGAACCACCGGAATTTATAACTAGTGTCACAGTAATGGTTCAAAACATAGACTGTAAGAAGAGTAAGCCTTCTTGTACTGTAGTCGGCATTGTGCCTTTTGTATTTAATTCCAATGCAATTTCTGCGTTTCATCGTCAATAAGAAGGTCCAACGGATACAGTAAACCTGGAGTGAAGCATCGGAATCTATAACTAGTGTCACAGGAATGGTTCAAAACATAGACATTAAGAAGAGTCAGTCGTCTTGTACTTAATTCTGCATTGTGCCTTTTGTATTTAATTCCGATGCAATTTCTGTGTTTAATCGTCAATAAGAAGGTCCAAGGGATACAGTAAACCTGAAGTGATGCATCGGAAATTATAACTAGTGTCACAGGAATAGTTCATAACATAGTCAGTAAGAAGAGTCAGTCTTCTTGTACTTAAGTCATCATTGTGCATTTTCTATTTAATTGTGATGCAATTTCTGTGATTCATCGTCAATAAGAAGGTCCAAGGGATACAGTAAACCTGGAGTGATGCATCGGAGTCTATAACTAGTGTCACAGGAATTATTCAAAGATAGACAGTAAGAAGAGTCAGTCTCCTTCTACTTAATTCGGCATTGTGCCTTTTCTATTTAATTCCGATGCAATTTCTGTGTTTCATCGTCACTAAGAAGGTCGGAGGGATACAGTAATCCTGAAGTTAAGCATCGGAATCTATAACTAGTGTCACAGGAATGGTTCAAAGCATAGTCAGTAAGAAGAGTTAGTCTTCTTCTAGTTAAGTCGGCATTGTGCCTTTTTCATTTAATTCCGATGCAATTTCTGTGTTTCGTCGAGAATAAGAAGGTCAGAGGGATACAGTAAACCAGAAATGAAGCATCCGAATCTGTAACTAGTGTCACAGGAATGATTCAAGACATAGTCAGTAAAAAGAGTCAGTCTTCTTGTACTTACGTCGGCATTGTGCCTTTTGTATTTAATTCCGATGCAATTTCTGTGTTTCATCGTGAATAAGAAGGTCAGAGGGATACAGTAAACCTGAAGTGGAGCATCGGAATCTACAACTAGTGTCACAGGAATGGTTCAAAACATAGACAGAAGGAAGAGTCAGTCTTTTTGTACCTAAGTCGGCATTGTGCCTTTTGTATTTAATTCCGATGCAATTTCTGTGTTTCATCGTCAATAAGAAGGTCCACGGTATACAGTAAACCTGAAGTGAAGCATCGGAATCTATAACTAGTGTCACAGGAATGGTTCAAAGCATAGTCAGTAAGAAGAGTCAGTCTTCGTGTCCTTAAGTCGGCACTTTGCCTTTTGTATTTAGCTCCGATTCATTTTCTGTGTTTCATCGTCAATAAGAAGGTCCAAGGGATACAGTAAACCTGAAGTGAAGCATCGGAATCTATAACTAGTGTCACAGGAATGGTTCAAAGCATAATAAGAAGAGTCAGTCTTCTTGTACTTAAGTCGGAATTGTGCCTTTTGTATTTAATTCCGATGCAATTTCTGTGTTTCGTCGTCAACAAAAAGGTCAGAGGTATACAGTAAACCTGAAGTGAAGCATCGGAATCCAAAACTAGTGTCACAGGAATGGTTCAAAGCATAGACAGTAGGAAGAGTCAGTCTTCTTGTACTTAAGTCGGCATTGTGCCATTTGTATTTACTTCCGATGCAATGTCTGTGTTTCATCGTCAATAAGAAGGTCCAAGGGATACAGTAAACCTGAGGTGAAGCATCGGAAGCTATAACTAGTGTCACAGGAATGGTTCAAAGCATAGTCAGTAAGAAGAGTTGGTCTTCTTGTTCTTAAGTCGGCAATATAAATTTTCTATTTAATTCCGATGCAATTTCTGTGTTTCATCGTCAATAACAAGGTCCAAGGGATACAGTAAACCTGGAGTGAAGCATCGGAATCTATAACTAGTGTCAATGGAATGGTTCAAAGCATAGACAGTAAGAAGAGTCAGTCTTCTTGTACTTAAGTCGGCATTGTGCCTTTAGTAATTAATTCCGATGCAATATCTGTGTTTCATCGTCAATAAGGTCAGAGGGATACAGTGAACCTGAAGTGAAGCATCGGAATCTATAGCTAGTGTCACAGGAATGGTTCAAAACATAATCAGTAAGAAGTGTCAGTCTTCTTGTCCTTAAGTCGGCATTGTGCCTTTTGTATTTAATTCCGACGCAATTTCTGTGTTTCATCGTCAATAAGAAGGTCCAAGGTATACAGTAAACCTGGAGTGAAGCATCGGAATCTATAACTAATGTCGCAGGAATGGTTCAAAACCTAGACAGTAAGAAGAGTCAGTCTTCTTGTACTTAAGTCTGCAATGTGCCTTTTGTATTTAATTCCGATGCAATTTCTGTGTTTCATCGTCAATAAGAATGTCCAAGGGATACAGTAAACCTCAAGTGAAGCATCGGAATCTATAACTAGTGTCACAGGAATGGTTCAAATCATAGTCAGTAGGAAGAGTCGGTCTTCATGTACTTAAGTCGGCATTGTGCCTATTGTATTTAATTCCGATGCAATTTCTATGTTTCATCGTCAATAAGAAGGTCCAAGGGATACAGTAAACATGAAGTGAAGCATCGGAATCTATAACTAGTGTCACAGGAATTGTTCAAACATAGACAGTAGGAAGAGGCAGTCTTCTTGTACTTAAGTCGGCATTGTGCCTTTTGTATTTAATTCCGATGCAATTTCTGTGTTTCATCGTCAATAAGAAGATTTAAGGGATACAGTAAACCTGAAGTGAAGCATCAGAATCTATAACTAGGGTAACGCTAATTTTTCAAAACAAAGTCAGTAAGAAGAGTCAGTCTTCTTGTACTTATGTCGGCATTGTGCCCTTTATACTTAATTCCGATGCAATTTCTGTGTTTCATCGTCAATAAGAAGGTCCAAGGTATACAGTAAACCCGGAGTGTAGCATCGAAATCTATAACTAGTGTCACAGGAATGGTTCAAAGCATAGACAGTAGGAAGAGTCAGTCTTCTTGTAAGTCGGCATTGTGCCTTTTGTATTTAATTCCGATGCAATTTCTGTGTTTCATCGTCAATAAGAAGGTCCAAGGGACGCAGTATACCTGAAGTGAAGCATCGGAACCTATTACTAGTGTCACAGGAATGGTTCAAAACAAAGTCAGTTAGTAGAATTAGTTTTCTTGTCCTTATGTCGGCATTGTGCCTTTTGTATTTTATTCCGATGCAATTTCTGTGTTTCATCGTCAATAAGGAGGTCCAAGGGATACAGAAAACCTGAAGTGAAGCATCGGAATCTATAACTAGTGTCACAGGAATGGTTTAAAACAAAGTCAGTAAGAAGAGTCAGTCTTCTTTTCCTTATGTCGGCATTGTGCCTTTTGCATTTAATTCCGATGCAATTTCTGTGCTTCATCGTCAATAACAAGGTCCAAGGGATACAATAAGCCTGGAGTGTAGCATCGGAATCTATAACTAGTGTCACAGGAATGGTTCAAATCATAGTTAGTAAAAAGAGTCAGTCTTCTTGTACTTAAGTCGGCATTGTGCCTTTTGTATTTAATTCCGATGCAATTTCTGTGTTTCATCTTCAATAACAAGGTCCAAGGGATACAGTAAACCTGAAGTGAAGCATCGGAATCTATTACTAGTGTCACAGGAATGGTTCAAAACATAGAAAGTATGAAAAGTCAGTCGTCTTGTACTTAAGTTGGCATTGTGCATTTTCTATTTAATTCTGATGCAATTTCTGTGTTTCATCGTCAATAAGAAGGTCAGAGGGTTACAGTAAACCTGAAGTGAAGCATCCGAATCTATAAGTAGTGTCACAGGAATGGTTCAAAACATAGTCAGTAAGAAGAGTCAGTCTTCTTGTACTTAAGTCGGCATTGTGGCTTTTGTATTTAATTCCGATGCAATTTCTGTGTTTCATCGTCAATAAGAAGGTCAGAGGGATACTGTAAACCTGAAGTGAGCATCGGAATCTATAACTAGTGTCACAGGAATGGTTCAAAACATAGTCAGTTAGAAGAGTCAGTCTTTTTTTACTTAAGTCGGCATTGTGCCTTTTGTGTTTAATTCCGATGCAATTTCTGTGTTTCATCCTCAATAAGAAGGTCCAAGGGATACAGTAAACCTGAAGTGAAGCATCGGAATCTATAACTAGTGTCACAGGAATGGTTCTAAACATAGACAGTAGGAAGAGTCAGTCATCTTGTACTTAAGTCGGCATTGTGCCTTTTGTATTTAATTCCGATGCAATATCTCTATTTCATCGTCAATAAGAAGGTCCGAGGGATACAGTAAACCTTAAGTGAAGCATCGCAATAATCTATAACTAGTGTCACAGGAATGGTTTAAAACATTGTCAGTTGGAAGAGACGGTCTTCATGCACTTAAGTCGGCATTGGGCCTTTAATATTTAATTCCGTTGCAGTTTCTGTGTTTCATCGTCAATAAGAAGGTCCAAGGGATAGAGTAAACCTCAAGTGAAGCATCGGAATCCATAACTAGTGTCACAGGAATGGTTCAAACATAGACAGTAGGAAGAGTTAGTCTTCTTGTACTTAAGTCGGCATTGTGCCTTTTATATTTTATTCCGATGCAATTTCTGTGTTTCATCGTCAATAAGAATGTCCAAGGGGTACAGTAAACCTGAAGTGAAGCATCGGAATCTATAACCAATGTCACAGGAATGGTTCAAACATAGACAGTAAGATATGTCAGTCGCCTTGTACTTAAGTCGGCATTGTGCATTTTCTATTTAATTCCGATGCAATTTATGTGTTTCATCGTCAATAAGAAGGTCAGAGGGATACAGTAAACCTGAAGTGAAGCATCCGAATCTGTAACTAGTGTCACAGGAATGGTTCAAAACATAGTCAGTAAAAAGAGTCAGTCTTCTTGTACTTAAGTCAGCATTGTGCCTTTTGTATTTAATTCCGATGCAATTTCTGTGTTTCATCGTCACTAAGAAGGTGCAAGGGATACAGTAAACCTGAAATGAAGCATCGTAATCTATAACTAGTGTCACAGGAATGGTTCAAAACATAGACAGTAGGAAGAGTCAGTCTTCTTGTACTTAAGTCGGCATTGTGCCTTTTGTATTTAATTCCGATGCAATTTCTGTGTTTCATCGTCAATAAGAAGGTCCAAGGGATACAGTAAACCTGAAGTGAAGCATCGGAATCTATAACTAATGTCACAGGAATGGTTCAAATCATAGACAGTAAGATATGTCAGTCGCCTTGTACTTAAGTCGGCATTGTGCATTTTCTATTTAATTCCGATGCAATTTATGTGTTTCATCGTCAATAAGAAGGTCAGAGGGATACAGTAAACCTGAAGTGAATCATCGGAATCCATAACTAGTGTCACAGGAATGGTTCAAAACATAAACAGTAAGAAGAGTCAGTCTTCTTGCAATTAATTAGGCATTGTTCTTTTTCTATTTAATTCCGATGCAATATCTGTGTTTCATCGTCAATAACAAGGTCAAAGGGATACAGTAAACCTGGAGTGAACCATCGGAATCTATAACTATAGTCAATGGAATGGTTCAAATCATAGACAGTAAGAAGAGTCAGTCTTCTTTTCCTTATGTCGGCATTGTGCCTTTTGCATTTAATTCCGATGCAATTTCTGTATTTCATCGACAATAAGAAGGTCCAAGGGATACAGTAAACCTGAAGTGAAGCATCGCAATAATCTATAACTAGTGTCACAGGAATGGTTCAAAACATTGTCAGTAGGAAGAGACGGTCTTCATGCACATAAGTCGGCATTGGGCCTTTTATATTTAATTCCGTTGAAATTTCTGTGTTTCCTCGTCAATAAGAAGGTTTAAGGGATACAGTAAACCTCAAGTGAAGCATCGGAATCTATAACTAGTGTCACAGGAATGGTTCAAAGCATAGACAGTAGGAAGAGTCAGTCTTCTTGTACGTAAGTCGGCATTGTGCCTTTTGTATTTAATTCCGATGCAATTTCTGATTTTCATCGTCAATAAGAAGGTCCAAGGGATACAGTAAACCTGAAGTGAAGCATCGGAATCTATAACTAATGTCACAGGAATGGTTCAAAACATAGACAGTAAGATATGTCAGTCGCCTTGTACTTAAGTCGGCATTGTGCATTTTCTATTTAATTCCGATGCAATTTATGTGTTTCATCGTCAATAAGAAGGTCAGAGGGATACAGTAAACCTGAAGTGAAGCATGGAAATCTATAACTAGTGTCACAGGAATGATCAAATCATAGACAGTAAGAAGTGTCAGTCTTCTTGTACTTAAGTCGGCATTGTTCCTTTTCTATTTAATTCCGATGCAATATCTGTGTTTCATCGTCAATAAGAAGGTCCAAGGGATACAGTAAACCTGAAGTGAAGCATCGGAATCTATAACTAGTGTCACAGGAATGGTTCTAACCATAGTCAGTAAGAAGCGTTAGTCTTCTTGTACTTAAGTCGGCATTGTGCCTTTTCTATTTAATTCTGATGCAATGTCTGAGTTTCATCGTCAATAAGAAGGTCCAAGGGATACAGTAAACCTGTAGTGAAGCATCGGAATCTATAACTAGTGTCACAGGAATGGTTCAAAACATAAACAGTAAGAAGAGTCAGTCTTCTTGCAATTAATTAGGCATTATTTCTTTTCTATTTAATTCCGATGTAATATCTGTGTTTCATCGTCAATAAGAAGGTCCAAGGGAAACAGTAAACCTGGAGTGAAGCAGCGGAATCTATAACTAGAGTCACAGTAATGGTTCAAAACATAGACTGTAAGAAGAGGCCGTCTTCTTGTACTGTAGTCGGGATTGTGCCTTTTGTATTTAATTCCGATGCAATTTCCGCGTTTCATCTCCAATAAGAAGGTCCAACGGATACAGTAAACCTGGAGTGAAGCATCGGAATCTATAACTAGTGTCACAGGAATGGTTCAAATCATAGACAGTAATAAGAGTCAGTCTTCTTGTACTTAATTCTGCATTCTGCCTTTTGTATTTAATTCCGATGCAATTTCTGTGTTTCATCGACAATACGAAGGTCAGAGGGATACTGTAAACCTGAAGTGAGCATCCGAATCTATAACTAGTGTCACAGGAATGGTTCAAAACATAGTCAGTAAGAAGAGTCAGTCTTCTTGTACTTAAGTCGGCATTGTGCATTTTCTATTTAATTCCGATGCAATTTATGTGTTTCATCGTCAATAAGAAGGTCAGAGGGATACAGTAAACCTGAAGTGAAGCATCGAAATCTATAACTAGTGTCACAGGAATGGTCAAATCATAGACAGTAGCGAGAGTCCGTCTTCTCGTACTTGAGTCGGCATTGTGCATTTTGTATTTAATTTTGATGCAATTTCTGTGTTTCATCGTCAATATGAAGGTCAGAGGGATACAGTAAACTTGAAGTGAGCATCGGAATCTATAACTAGTGTCACAGGAATGGTTCAAAACATAGACAGTAAGAAGTGTCAGTCTTCTTGTACTTAAGTCGGCATTGTTCCTTTTCTATTTAATTCCGATGCAATATCTGTGTTTCATCGTCAATAAGACGGTCCAAGGATACAGTAAACCTGAAGTGTAGCATCGGAATCTATAACTAGTGTCACAGGATTGGTTCAAAATATAGACAGTAAGAAGAGTCAGTCTTCTTGTACTTAAGTCGGCATTGTGCCTTTTATATTTAATTCCGATGCAATTTCTGTGTTTCATCGGCAATAAGGTCAGAGGGATACAGTTAACCTGAAGTGAAGCAACGGAATCTATAACTAGTGTCACAGGAATGGTTCAAAACATAGACAGTAGGAAGAGTCAGTCTTCTTGTACTTAAGTCGGCATTGTGCCTTTTGTATTTAATTCCGATGCCATTTCTGTGTTTCATCAACAACTAGAAGGTCAGAGGGATACAGTAAACCTGAAGTGAAGCATCGGAATCCAAAACTAGTGTCACAGGGGTGATTCAAAACATAGACAGTAGGAAGAGTCAGTCGTCTTGTACTTAAGTCGGCATTGTGCTTTTCTATTTAATTCCGATGCAATTTCTGTGTTTCATCGGCAATAAGAAGGTCAGAGGGATACAATAAACCTGAAGTGAAGCATCAAAATCTATAACTAGTGTCACAGTAAGAACAGTCAGTATTCTTGTCCTTAAGTCGGCATTGTGCCTTTTGTATTTAATTCCGATGCAATTTCTGTGTTTCATCGTCAATAAGAAGGTCAGAGGGATACAGTAAACCTGAAGTGAAGCATCGGAATCTATAACTAGTGCCACAGGAATTGTTCAAAGCATTGACAGTAAGAAGAGTCAGTCTTCTTGTACTGAAGTCGGCATTGTGCCTTTTGAATTGAATTCCGATGCAATTTCTGTGCTTCATTGTCAATATGAAGGTCAGAGGGATACAGTAAACCCGAAGTGAAGCATCGGAATCTATAGCTAGTGTCACAGGAATGGTTCAAACAAAGTCAGTAAGAAGAGTCAGTCTTCTTGTCCTTAAGTCGGCATTGTGCCTTTTGTATTTAATTCCGATGCAATTTCTGTGTTTCATCGTCAATAAGAAGCTCCAAGGGATACAGCAAACCTGGAGTGAAGCATCGGAATCTATAACTAGTGTGACAGGAATGGTTCAAAACATAGACAGTAGGAAGAGTCAGTCTTCATGTACTTAAGTCGGCATTGGGCATTTTGTATTTAATTCCGATGCATTTTCTGTGTTTCAACGTCAGTAAGAAGGTCCAAGGGAAACAGTAAACCTGAAGTGAAGCATCGGATTCCATAACTACTGTCACAGGAATGGTTCAAATCATAGACAATAGGAAGAGTCAGTCTTCTTGTACTTAAGTCGGCATTGTGCCTTTTGTATTTAATTTCGATGCAATTTCTGTGTTTCATCGTCAATAGGAAGGTCCAATGGATACAGTAAACCTGAAGTGAAGCATTGGAAACTATAACTAGTGTCACAGGAATGGTTCAAAACATAGACAATAGGAAGAGTCAGTCTTCTTGCACTTAAGTCGGCATTGTGCATTTTGTATTTAATTCCTATGCAATTTCTGTGTTTCATCGTCAATAAGAATGTCCAAGGGATACAGTAAACCTGAAGTGAAGAATTGAAAACTATAACTAGTGTCACAGGAATGGTTCAAAACATAGACAGTAAGAAGAGTCAGTCTTCTTGTACTTAAGTCTGCATTGTGACATTTGTATTTAAATCCGATGGGATTTCTGTGTTTCATCGTCAATAAGAAGGTCCAAGAGACACAGTAAACCTGAAGTGAAGCATCGGAATTTATAACTAGTAACACAGGAATGGTTCAAAACATAGACAGTAAGAAGAAACAGTCTTCTTGTACTTAAGCCGGCATTGTGCCTTTTGTATTTAATTCCGATGCAATTTCTGTGTTTCATCGTCAATAAGAAGGTCAGTGGGATACAGTAAACCTGAAGTGAAGCATGGAAATCTATAACTAGTGTCACAAGAGTGGTTCAAAACATAGTCAGTAAGAAGAGTCAGTCTTCTTGTACTTAAGTCGGCATTGTGCCTTTTGTATTTAATTCCGATGCAATTTCTGTGTTTCACCGTCAATAAGAAGGTCCAAGGGATACAGTAAACCTGAAGTGAAGCATCGGAATCTATAAGTAATGTCACAGGAATCGTTCAAAACATAGACAGTAAGATATGTCAGTCGCCATGTACTTAAGTCGGCATTGTGCATTTTCTATTTAATTCCGATGCAATTTCTGTGTTTCATCGCCAATAAGAAGGCCAGAGCGATACAGTAAACCTGAAGTGAAGCATCCGAATCTATAACTAGTGTCACAGGAATGGTTCAAAAAATAGACAGTAAGAAGGGTCAGTCTTCTTGTACTTGAGTCGGCATTGTGCCCTTTGTATTTATTTCCGATGCAATATCTGTGTTTCATCGTCAATAAGAAGGTCCAAGGGACACAGTAAAACTGAAGTCAAGCATCGGAATCTATAACTAGTGTCACAGGAACGTTTCAAAACATAGCCAGTATGAAGAGTCAGTCTTCTTGTACTTAAGTAGGCATTGTGCCTTTTGTATTTAATTCCGATGCAATTTCTGTGTTTCATCGTTAATAAGAACGTCCAAGGGATACAGTAAACCTGAAGTGAAGCATCGGGATCTATAACCAGAGTCACGGGAATGGTTCAAACATAGTCAGTAAGACGAGTCAGTCTTCTTGTACTTAAGTCGGCATTGTGCCCTTTGTATTTAATTCCGATGCAATTTCTGTGTTTCATCATCAATATGAAGGTCCAAGGGATATAGTAAACCTGAAGTGAAGCATCGGAATCTATAACTAGTGTCACAGGAATGGTTCAGACCATAGACAGTAAGAAAAGTCAGTCGTCTTGTACTTAAGTCGGCATTGTGCCTTTTCTATTTAATTCGGATGCAATTTCTGTGTTTCATAGTGAATAAGAAGGTCAGAGGGATACAGTAAACCTGAAGTGAAGCATCCGAATCTAAAAGTCGTCTCACAGGAAAGGTTCAAAACATAGACAGTAAGAAGTGTCAGCCTTATTGTACTTAAGTCGGCATTGTGCCTTTTGTGTTTGATTCCGATGCAATCTCTGTGGTTCATCGTCAATAAGAAGGTCCAAGGCATACAGTAAACCTGAAGTGAAGCGTCGGAATCTATAACTAGTGTCACAGGAATGGTTCAAAACATAGACAGTAAGAAGAGTCAGCCTTCTTGTACTTAAGTCGGCATTGTGCCTTTTGTATTTAATTCCGATGCTATTTCTGTGTTTCATCGTCAATACGTAGGTCCAAGGGATAGAGTAAACCTCAAGTGAAGCATCGGAATATATAACTAGTGTCACAGGAATGGTTCAAATCATAGTCAGTAGGAAAAGTCGGTCTTCATGTATTTAAGTCGGCATTGGGCCTTTTGTATTTAGTTCCGATGCCATTTCTGTGTTTCATCAACAATAAGAAGGTCAGAAGGATACAGTAAACCTGAAGTGAAGCATCGGAATCTATAACTAGTGTGACAGGATTGGTTCAAAATATAGACAGTAAGAAGAGTCAGTCTTCTTGTACTTAAGTCGGCATTGTGCCTTTTATATTTAATTCCGATGCAATTTCTGTGTTTCATCGGCAATAAGGTCAGAGGGATACAGTTAACCTGAAGTGAAGCAACGGAATCTATAACTAGTGTCACAGGAATGGATCAAAACATAGACAGTAGGAAGAGTCACTCTTCTTGTACTTAACTCGGCATTGTGCATTTTGTATTTAATTCCGATGCCATTTCTGTGTTTCATCAACAATTAGAAGGTCAGAGGGATACAGTAAACCTGAAGTGAAGCATCGGAGTCCAAAACTAGTGCCACAGGGATGGTTCAAACATAGACAGTAGGAAGAGTCAGTCCTCTTGTACGTAAGTCGGCATTGTGCTTTTGTACTTAATTCCGATGCAATTTCTGTGTTTCATCGTCAATAAGAAGGTAAAAGGTATACAGTAAACATGAAGTGAAGCATCGCAATCTATAACAAGTGTCACAGGAATAGTTCAAAACATAGTCAGTAAGAACAGTCAGTCTTCTTCTACTTAAGTCAGCATTGTGCCTTTTCTATTTAATTCCGATGCAATTTCTGTCTTTCATCGTCAATAAGAAGGTCCAAGGGATACAGTAAACCTGGAGTGAAGCATCGGAATCTATAACTAGTGTCACAGGAATGGATCAAAACATAGGGAGTAAGAAGAGTCAGTCTTCTTGTACTTATGTCGGCATTGTGCCTTTTCTATTTAATTCCGATGCAATTTCTCTGTTTCATCGGCAATAAGAAGGTCAGAGGGATACAATAAACCTGAAGTGAAGCATCGGAATCTGTAACTAGTGTCACAGGAATGGTTCAAATCATAGTCAGTAGGAAAAGTCGGTCTTCATGTATTTATGTCGGCATTGGGCCTTTTGTATTAAATTCCGATGCATTTTCTGTGTTTCAACGTCAGTAAGAAGGTCCAAGGGAAACAGTAAACCTGAAGTGAAGCATCGGATTCCATAACTACTGTCACAGGAATGGTTCAAATCATAGACAATAGGAAGAGTCAGTCTTCTTGTACTTAAGTCGGCATTGTGCCTTTTGTATTTAATTCCGATGCAATTTCTGTGTTTCATCGTCAATAAGAAGGTCCAATGGATACAGTAAACCTGAAGTGAAGCATTGGAAACTATAACTAGTGTCACAGGAATGGTTCAAAACATAGACAGTAGGAAGAGTCAGTCTTCTTGTACTTAAGTCTGCATTGTGACATTTGTATTTAAATCCGATGGGATTTCTGTGTTTCATCGTCAATTAGACGGTCCAAGAAACACAGTAAACCAGAAGTGAAGCATCGGAATTTATAACTAGTGTCACAGGAATGGTTCAAAACATTGACAGTAAGAAGAAACAGTCTTCTTGTACTTAAGCCGGCATTGTGTCTTTTGTATTTAATTCCGATGCAATTTTTGTGTCTCATCGTCAATAAGAAGGTCAGTGGGATACAGTAAACCTGAAGTGAAGCATGGAAATTTATAACTAGTGTCACAAGTATGGTTCAAAACATAGTCAGTAAGAAGAGGTAGTCTTCTTGTACTTAAGTCGGCATTGTGCCTTTTGTATTTAATTCCGATGCAATTACTGTGTTTCATCGTCAATAGGAGGTCCAAGGGATACAGTAAACCTGAAGTGAAGCATCGGAATCTATAAGTAATGTCACAGGAAACGTTCAAAACATAGCCAGTAAGATATGTCAGTCGCCTTGTACTTAAGTCGGCATTGTGCATTTTCTATTTAATTCCGATGCAATTTCTGTGTTTCATCGCCAATAAGAAGGCCAGAAGGATACAGTAAACCTGAAGTGAAGCATCCGAATCTATAACTAGTGTCACAGGAATGGTTCAAAACATAGACAGTAAGAAGGGTCAGTCTTCTTGTACTTAAGTCGGCATTGTGCCCTTTGTATTTATTTCCGATGCAATATCTGTGTTTCATCGTCAATAAGAAGGTCCTAGGGACACAGTAAAACTGAAGTCAAGCATCGGAATCTATAACTAGTGTCACAGGAATGTTTCAAAACATAGCCAGTATGAAGAGTCAGTCTTCTTGTACTTAAGTAGGCATTGTGCCTTTTGTATTTAATTCCGATGCAATTTCTGTGTTTCATCCTCAATAAGAAAGTCAGTGGGATACAGTAAACCCTGAAGTGAAGCATCGGGATCTATAACCAGAGTCACGGGAATGGTTCAAACATAGTCAGTAAGAATAGTCAGTCTTCTTGTACTTAAGTCGGCATTGTGCCTTTTGTATTTAATTCCGATGCAATTTCTGTGTTTCATCATCAATAAGAAGGTCCAAGGGATACAGTAAACCTGAAGTGAAGAATCGGAATCTATAACTAGTGTCACAGGAATGGTTCAGAATATAGACAGTAAGAAAAGTCAGTCGTCTTGTACTTAAGTCGGCATTGTGCCTTTTCTATTTAATTCGGATGCAATTTCTGTGTTTCATAGTGAATAAGAAGGTCAGAGGGATACAGTAAACCTGAAGTGAAGCATCCGAATCTATAACTAGTGTCACAGGAATGGTTCAAAACATAGTCAGTAAAAAGAGTCAGTCTTCTTGTGCTTAAGTCGGCATTGTGCCTTTTTTATTTAATTCCGATGCAATTTCTGTGTTTCATCGTCAACAAGAAGGTCCAAGGGATACAGTACCCTGAGGTGAAGTATCAAAATCTATTACTGGTCTCACAGGAGAGATTCAAAACATAGACAGTAAGAAGAGTCATTCTTCTTGTACTTAAGTCGGCATTGTGCCTTTTTTATTTAATTCCGATGCAATTTCTGTGTTTCATCGTCAATAAGTAGGTCCAAATGATACAGTAAAACTCAAGTGAAGCATCGGAATCTATAACTAGTGTCACTGGAATGGTTCAAAGTATAGACAGTAAGAAGAGTCAGTCTTCTTGTACTTAAGTCGGCATTGTGCCTTTTGTATTTAATTCCGATGCAATTTCTGTGTTTCATCGTCAACAAGAAGGTCCAAGGGATACAGTAAACCTGGAGTGAAGCATCGGAATCTATAACTAGTCTCACAGGAATGGTTCAAAACATAGACAGTAAGAAGAGACAGTCTTCTAGTACTTAAGTCGGCATTGTGCCTTTTGTATTTAATTCCGATGCAATTTCTGTGTTTCATCGTCATTACGTAGGTCCAAGGGATACAGTAAACCTCAAGTGAAGCATCGGAATCTATAACTAGTGTCACAGGAATGGTTCAAAACATAGTCAGTAGGAAAAGTCGGTTTTCATGTAGTTAAGTCGGCATTGGGCCTTTTGTATTTAATTCCGATGCATTTTCTGTGTTTCAACGTCAATAAGAAGTTCCAAGGGAAACAGCAAACCTGAAGTGAAGCATCGGAATCCATAACTACTGTCACAGGAATGGTTCAAATCGTAGACAGTAGGAAGAGTCAGTCCTCTTGTACTTAGGTCGGCATTGTGCCTTTTGTATTTAATTCCGATGCAATTTCTGTGTTTCATCGTCAAAAAGAAGGTCCAAGGGATACAGTAAACCTGAAGTGAAGCATTGGAAACTATAACTAGTGTCACAGGAATGGTTCAAAACATAGACAGTAAGAAGAGTCAGTCTTCTTGTACTTAAGTCGGCATTGTGCCTTTTGTATTTAATTCATATGCAATTTCTGTGTTTCATCGTCAATAAGAATGTCCAAGGGATACAGTAAACCTGAAGTGAAGAATCGAAAACTATAACTAGTGTCACAGGAATGGTTCAAAACATAGACAGTAAGAAGAGTCAGTCTTCTTGTACTTAAGTCTGCATTGTGACATTTGTATTTAAATCCGATGGGATTTCTGTGTTTCATCATCAATAAGAAGGTCCAAGGGACACAGTAAACCTGAAGTGAAGCATCGGAATTTATAACTAGTGTCACAGGAATGGTTCAAAACATAGACAGTAATAAGAAACAGTCTTCTTGTACTTAAGCCGGCATTGTGCCTTTTGTATTTAATTCCGATGCAATTTCTGTGTTTCATCGTCAATAAGAAGGTCAGTGGGATACAGTAAACCTGAAGTGAAGCATGGAAATCTATAACTAGTGTCACAGGAATGGTTCAAAGCATAGTCAGTAAGAAGAGTCTGTCTTCTTGTACTTAAGTCGGCATTGTGCCTTTTGTATTTAATTCCGATGCAATTTCTGTGTTTCATCGTCAATAAGTAGGTCCAAGGGATACAGTAAACCTGAAGTGAAGCATCGGAATCTATAAGTAATGTCACAGGAATGGTTCAAACCATAGACAGTAAGATATGTCATTCGCCTTGTACTTAAGTCGGCATTGTGCATTTTCTATTTAATTCCGATGCAATTTCTGTGTTTCATCGTCAATAAGAAGGCCAGAGGGATACAGTTAACCTGAAGTGAAGCATCCGAATCTATAACTAGTGTCACAGGAATGGTTCAAAACATAGACAGTAAGAAGGCTCAGTCTTCTTGTACTTAAGTCGGCATTGTGCATTTTGTATTTAATTCCGATGCAATTTTGTGTTTCATCGTCAATAAGAAGGTCAGAGGGATACAGTAAACCTGAAGTGAAGCATCGGAATCTATAACTAGTGTCACAGGAATGGTTCAAATCATAGTCAGTAAAAAGAGTCAGTCTTTTTGTACTTAAGTCGGCATTGTGCATTTGTGTTTAATTCCGATGCAATTTCTGTGTTTCTTCGTCAATAAGAAGGTCCAAGAGATACATCAAACCTGAAGTGAAGCATCGGATTATATAACTAGTGTCACAGGAATGGTTCAAAACATAGCCAGTAAGAAGAGTCAGTCATCTTGTACTTAAGTAGGCATTGTGGCGTTTCTATATAATTCCGTTGCAATTTCAGTGTTTCATCGTCAATAAGAAGGTCAGAGGGACACAGTAAACCTGAAGTGAAGCATCGGGATCTATAACTAGAGTCACGGGAATGGTTCAAACATAGTCAGTAAGAAGAGTCAGTCTTCTTGTATTTAAGTCGGCATTGTGCCTTTTGTACTAATTCCGATGCAATTTCTGTGTTTGATCGTCAATAAGAAGGTCCAAGGGATACAAAAAACCTGAAGTGAAGCATCGGAATCTATAACTAGTGTCACAGGAATGGTTCAAAACATAGACAGTAAGAAAAGTCAGTCGTCTTGTACATAAGTCGGCATTGTACCTTTTCTATTTAATTCCGATGCAATTTCTGTGTTTCATCGAGAATAAGCAGGTCAGAGAGATACAGTAAACCTGAAGTGAAGCGTCCGAATCTATAACTAGTGTCACAGGAATGATTCAAAACATAGTCAGTAAAAAGGGTCAGTCTTCTTGTACTTAAGTCGGCATTGTGCCTTTTGTGTTTAATTCCGATGCAATTTCTGTGTTTCATCGTCAATAAGAAGGTCCAAGAGATACAGTAAACCTGAATTGAAGCATCGGAATCAATAACTAGTGTCACAGGAATGGTTCAAAGCAGAGACAGTAAGATGAGTCAGTCTTCTTGTACGTAGTCGGCATTATGCCTTTTGTATTCTATTCCGATGCAATTTCTGTGTTTCATCGTCAATATGAAGATCAAAGGGATACAGTAAACCTGAAGTGAAGCATCGGAATCTATAACTAGTGTCACAGGAATGGTTCAAAACATAGACAGTAGGAAGAGTCAGTCTTCTTGTACTTAAGTCGGCATTGTGCCTTTTGTATTTAATACCGATGCAATATCTGTGTATCATCGTCAATAAGAAGGTCCAAGGGATACAGTAAACCTGAAGTGAAGCATCGGAATCTATAACTAGTGTCACAGGAATGGTTCAAAATATAGCCAGTAAGAAGAGTCAGTCCTCTTGTACTTAATTCGGCATGGTGCCTTTTGTATTTAATTCCGATGCAATTTCTGTGTTTCATCGTCAATAAGAAGGTCCAAGGGATACAGTAAACCTGAAGTGAAGCATCGGAATTATGAACTGGTCTCACAGGAATGGATCAAAACATAGACAGTAAGATGAGCCAGTCTTCTTGTATTTAGGTCTTCATTGAGACTTATGTATTTAATTCCGATGAAATTTCTGTGTTTCATCGTCAATAAGAAGGTCCAAGGGAAACAGTAAAACTGAAATGAAGCTTCTGAATCTAAAAGTCGTCTCACAGGAAAGGTTCAAAACATAGACCGTAAGAAGTGTCAGCCTTATTGTACTTAAGTCGGCATTGTGCCTTTTGTGTTTGATTCTGATGCAATCTCTGTGTTTCATCGTGAATACGAAGGTCCAAGGGGTACAGTAAACCTGAGGTGAAGTATCGCAATCTAAAACTGGTCTCACAGGATAGATTCAAAACATAGACAGTAAGAAGAGTCAGTCTTCTTTTACTTAAGTCGGCATTGTGCCTTTTTTATTTAATTCCGATGCAATTTTGTGTTTCATCGTCAATAAGAAGGTCAGAGGGATACAGTAAACCTGAAGTGAAGCATCGGAATCTATAACTAGTGTCACAGGAATGGTTCTAATCACAGTCAGTAAGAAGAGTCATTCTTTTTGTACTTAAGTCGGCATTGTTCCTTTTGTGTTTAATTCCGATGCAATTTCTGTGTTTCTTCGTCAATAAGAAGGTCCAAGAGATACAGTAAACCAGAAGTGAAGCATCGGAATATATAACTAGTGTCACAGGAATGGTTCAAATCATAGCCAGTAAGAAGAGTCAGCCATCTTGTTCTTAAGTAGGCATTGTGGCATTTCTATTCAATTCCGTTGCAATTCGTGTGTTTTATCGTCAATAAGAAGGTCAGAGGGATACAGTAAACCTGAAGTGAAGCATCGGGATCTATAACTAGATTCACGGGAATGGTTCAAACATAGTCAGTAAGAAGAGTCAGTCTACTTATACTTAAGTCGGCATTGTGCCTTTTGTACTAATTCCGATGCAATTTCTGTGTTTCATCGTCAATAAGAAGGTCAGAGGGATACAGTAAACCTAAAGTGAAGCATCGGAATCTATAACTAGCGTCACAGGAATGGTTCTAATCATAGTCAGTAAGAAGAGTCAGTCCTTTTGTACTTAAGTCGGCATTGTGCCTTTTGTGTTTAATTCCGATGCAATTTCTGTGTTTCATCGTCAATAAGAAGGTCCAAGAGATACAGTAAACCTGAAGTGAAACATCGGAATCTATAACTAGTGACACAGGAATGGTTCAAAACATAGACAGTAAGATGTGTCAGTCTTCTTGTACTTAAGTAGGCTTATTGCCTTTTGTATTTAATTCCGATGCAATTTCTGTGTTTCATCGTCAATAAGAAGGTCCAAGGGATACAGTAAACCTGACGTGAAGCATCGGAATTATAAACTGGTCTCACAGGAATGGTTCAAAACATAGACAGTAAGATGAGTCAGTCTTCTTGTATTTTGGCCTGCATTGTGACTTATGTATTTAATTCCGATGCAATTTCTCTGTTTCATCGTCAATAAGAAGGACCAAGGGAAACAGTAAACCTGAAGTGAAGCATCGGAATCTAAAAGTCGTCTCACAGGAAAGGTTCAAAACGTAGACAGTAAGAAGTGTCAGCCTTATTGTACTTAAGTCAGCATTGTGCCTTTTGTGTTTGATTCCGATGCAATTTCTGTGTTTCATCGTGAATACGAAGGTCCAAGTGGTACAGTAAACCTGAGGTGAAGGATCGGAATTTAAAACTGGTCTCACAGGAGAGATTCAAAATATAGACAGTAAGAAGGGTCAGTCTTCTTGTACTTAAGTCGGCATTGTGCCTTTTGTATTTAATTCCGATGTAATTTATGTGTTTCATCGTCAATAAGAAGGTCAGAGGGATACAGTAAACCTGAAGTGAAGCATCGGAATCTATAACTAGTGTCACAGGAATGGTTCTAATCATAGTCAGTAAGGAGAGTCAGTCTCTTTGTACTTAAGTCGGGATTGTGCCTTTTGTGTTTAATTCCGATGCAATTTCTGTGTTTCTTCGTCAATAAGAAGGTCCACGAGATACAGTAAACCTGATGTGAAGCATCGGAATCTATAGCTAGTGTCACAGGAATGGTTCAATACATAGCCAGTAAGGAGAGTCCATCATCTTGTACTTAAGTAGGCATTGTGGCGTTTCTAATTAATTCCGTTGGAGTTACTGTGTTTCATTGTCAATAAGAAGGTCAGAGGGATACAGTAAACCTGAAGTGAAGCATCGTGATCTATAACTAGAGTCAAGGGAATGGTTCAAAACATAGTCAGTAAGAAGAGTCAGTCTTCTTGTACTTAAGTCGGCATTGTGCCTTTTGTATTTAATTCCGATGCAATTTCTGTGTTTCTTCGTCAATAAGAAGGTCCAAGGGATACAGTAAACCTGAAGTGAAGCATCGGAATCTATAACTAGTGTCACAGGAATGGTTCAAAGCATAGACAGTAAGAAAAGTCAGTCGTCTTGTACTTAAGTCGGCATTGTGCCTTTTCTATTTAATTCCGATGCAATTTCTGTGTTACATCGTGAATAAGAAGGTCAGAGGGATACAGTAAACCTGAAGTGAAGCTTCCGAATCTATAACTGTTGTCACAGGAATGGTTCAAAACATAGTCAGTAAAAAGAATCAGTCTTCTTGTACTTGAGTCGGATTGTGCCTTTTGTATTTAATTCCGATGCAATTTCTGTGTTTCATCAACAAAAACAAGGTCAGAGGGATACAGTAAACCTGAAGTGAAGCATCGGAATCCAAAACTAGTGTCACAGGAATGGTTCAAAACATAGACAGTAGGAATACTCAGTCTTCTTGTACTTAAGTCGATAATGCGCCTTTTGTATTTAATTCCGATGCAATTTCTGTGTTTCATCGTCAATAAGAAGGTCCAAGGTATACAGTAAACCTGAAGTGAAGCATCGCAATCTATAACTAGTGTCACAGGAATAGTTCAAAACGTAGTCAGTAAGAAGAGTCAGTCGTCTGGTACTTAAGTCGGCATTGTGCCTTTTCTATTTAATTCCGATGCTATTTCTGTGTTTCATCGTCAATAAGAAGGTTCAAGGGATACAGTAAACCTGGAGTGAAGCATCGGAATCTATAACTAGTGTCACAGGAATGGTTCAAAGCATAGGCAGTAAGGAGAGTCAGTCTTCTTGTACTTATGTCGGCATTGTGCCTCTTGTATTTAATTCCGATGCAATTACTGTGTTTCATCGTCAATAAGAAGGTCTAAGGAATACAGTAAACCTAAAGTGAAGCATCGGAATCTATAACTACTGTCACAGGAACGGTCAAACATAGACAGTAAGAAGAGTCAGCCTTCTTGTACTTAAGTCGGTATTGTGCATTTTGTATTTAATTCTGATGCAATTTCTGTGTTTCATCGTCAATAAGAAGGTCAGAGGGATACAGTAAACCTCAAGTGTAGCATCGGAATCTATAACTAGTGTCACAGGAATGGTTCAAAGCATAGACAGTAAGATGAGTCAGTCTTCTTGTACTTAAGTCGGCATTGTGCCTTTTGTATTTAATTCCGATGCAATTTCTGTGTTTCATCGTCAATAAGAGGATCAGAGGGATACAGTAAACCTGAAGTGAATCATCGGAATCTATAACTAGTGTCACAGGAATGGTTCAAAACATAGACAGTAAGATGAGTCAGTCTTCTTGTACTTAAGTCGGCTTATTGCCTTTTGTATTTAATTCCGATGCAATTTCTGTGTTTCATCGTCAATAAGAAGGTACAAGGGATACAGTAAACCTGAAGTGAAGCATCATAATTATAAACTGGTCTCACAGGAATGGTTCAGAACATAGACAGTAAGATGAGTCAGTCTTCTTGTATTTTGGCCTTCATTTTGACTTATGTATTTAATTCCGATGCAATTTCTCTGTTTCATCGTCAATAAGAAGGTCCAAGCGAAACAGTAAACCTGAAGTGAAGCATCGGAATCTACAAGTCGTCTCACAGGAAAGGTTCAAAACATAGACAGTAAGAAGTGTCAGCCTTATTGTACTTAAGTCAGCATTGTGCCTTTTGTGTTTGATTCCGATGCAATTTCTGTGTTTCATCGTGAATACGAAGGTCCAAGAGGTACAGTAAACTTGAGGTGAAGTATCGGAATTTAAAACTGGTCTCACAGGAGAGATTCAAAACATAGACAGTAAGAAGGGTCAGTCTTCTTGTACTTAAGTCGGCATTGTGATTTTTGTATTTAATTCCGATGCAATTTCTGTGTTTCATCGTCAATAAGAGGATCAGAGGGATACAGTAAACCTGAAGTGAAGCATCGGAATCTATAACTAGTGTCACAGGAATGGTTCAAAACATAGACAGTAGGAAGAGTTAGTCTTCTTGTACTTAAGTCGGCATTGTGCCTTTTGTATATAATTCCGATGCAATTTCTGTGTTTCATCGTCAATAAGAAGGTCAGAGGGATATAGTAAACCTGAAGTGAAGCATCGGAATCTATAACTAGTGTCACAGGAATGGTTCTAATCATAGTCAGTAAGAAGAGTCAGTCCTTTTGTACTTAAGTCGGCATTGTGCCTTTTGTGTTTAATTCCGATGCAATTTCTGCGTTTCATCGTCAATAAGAAGGTCCAAGAGATACAGTAAACCTGAAGTGAAGCATCGGAATCTATAACTAGTGACACAGGAATGGTTCAAAACATAGACAGTAAGATGAGTCAGTCTTCTTGTACTTAAGTCGGCTTATTGCCTTTTGTATTTAATTCTGATGCAATTTCTGTGTTTCATTGTCAATAAGAAGGTCCAAGGGATACAGTAAACCTGAAGTGAAGCATCGGAATTATAAACTGGTCTCACAGGAATGGTTCAAAACATAGACAGTAAGAAGGGTCAGTCTTCTTGTACTTAAGTCGCCATTGTGCCTTTTGTATTTAATTCCGATGCAATTTCTGTGTTTCTTCGTCAATAAGAGGATCAGAGGGATACAGTAAACCTGAAGTGAAGCATCGGAATCTATAACTAGTGTCACCGGAATGGTTCAAAACATAGACAGTAGGCAGAGTCAGTCTTCTTGTACTTATGTCGGCATTGTGCCTTTTGTATTTAATTCCGATGCAATTACTGTGTTTCATCGTCAATACGAAGGTCCAAGGGATACAGTAAACCTGAAGTGAAGCATCGGAATTATAAACGGGTCTCACAGGAATGGTTCAAAACATAGACAGTAAGATGAGTCAGTCTTCTTGTATTTTGGCCTTCATTGTGACTTATGTATTTAATTCCGATGCAATTTCTCTGTTTCATCGACAATAAGAAGGTCCAAGGGACACAGGAAACCTGAAGTGAAGCATCGGAATCTAAAAGTCGTCTCACAGGAAAGGTTCAAAACATAGACAGTAAGAAGTGTCAGCCTTATTGTACTTAAGTCAGCATTGTGCCTTTTGTGTTTGATTCCGATGCAATTTCTGTGTTTCATCGTGAATACGATGGTCCAAGGGGTACAGTAAACCTGAGGTGAAGTATCGGAATCTAAAACTGGTCTCACAGGAGAGATTCAAAACATAGACAGTAAGAAGGGTCAGTCTTCTTGTACTTAAGTCGGCATTGTGCATTTTGTATTTAATTCCGACGTAATTCATGTGTTTCATCGTCAATAAGAAGGTCAGAGGGATACAGTAAACCTGAAGTGAAGCATCGGAATCAATAACTAATGTCAGAGGAATGGTTCTAATCATAGTCAGTAACGAGAGTCAGTCTCTTTGTACTTAAGTCGGCATTGTGCCTTTCCTATTTAATTCCGATGCAATTTCTGTGTTACATCGTGAATAAGAAGGTCAGAGGGATACAGTAAACATGTGGTGAAGCATCCGAATCTATAACTGTTGTCACAGGAATGGTTCAAATCATAGTCAGTAAAAAGAATCAGTCTTCTTGTACTTAAGTCGGATTGTGCCTTTTGTATTTAATTCCGATGCAATTTCTGTGTTTCATCGTCAATAAGGAGGTCCAGGGGATACAGTAAACCTGAAGCGAAGCATCGGAATCTATAACTAGTGTCACAGGAATGGTTCAAAACATAGTCAGTAAGAACAGTCAGTCTTCTTGCCCTTAAGACGGCATTGTGCCTTTTGTATTTAATTCCGATGCAATTTCTGTGTTTCATCGTCAATAAGAAGGTCCAAGGGATACAGTAAACCTGGAGTGTAGCATCGGAATCTATAACTAGTGTCACAGGAATGGTTCAAACATAGGCAGTAGGAAGAGTCAGTCTTCTTGTACTGAAGTCGGCATTGTGCCTTTTGTATTTAATTCCGATGCAATTTCTGTGTTTCATCAATAAAAACAAGGTCAGAGGGATGCAGTAAACCTGAAGTGAAGCATCGGAATCCAAAACTAGTGTCACAGGAATGGTACAAAACATAGACAGTAGGAATAGTCAGTCTTCTTGTACTTAAGTCGATATTGTGCCTTTTGTATTTAAATCCGATGCAATTTCTGTGTTTCATCGTGAATAAGAAGGTCAGAGGGATACAGTAAACCAGAAGTGAAGCATCGGAATCTATAGCTAGTGTCACAGGAATGGTTCAAAACATAGTCAGTAAGAAGAGTCAGTCTTTTTGTCCTTAGGTCGGCATTGTGCCTTTTGTATTTAATTCCGATGCAATTTCTGTGTTTCATCGCCAATAAGAAGGTTCAAGGGATACAGTAAACCTGGAGTGAAGCATCGGAATCTATAACTAGTGTCACAGGAATGGTTCAAAACATAGACAGTAAGGAGAGTCAGTCTTCTTGTACTTATGTCGGCATTGTGCCTTTTGTATTTAATTCCGATGCAATTACTGTGTTTCATCGTCAATAAGAAGGTCTAAGGAATACAGTAAACCTAAAGTGAAGCATCGGAATCTATAACTACTGTCACAGGAATGGTTCACAACATAGACAGTAAGAAGAGTCAGCCTTCTTTTACTTAAGTCGGTATTGTGCCTTTTGTATTTAATTCTGATGCAAATTCTGTGTTTCATCGTCAATAAGAAGGTCAGAGGGATACAGTAAACCTGAAGTGTAGCATCGGAATCTAGAACTAGTGTCACAGGATTGGTTCAAAGCATTGACAGTAAGAAGAGTCAGTTTTCCTGTACTTAAGTCGGCATTGTGCCTTTTGTATTTAATTCCGATGCAGTTTCTGTGTTTCATCGTCAATAAGAAGGTTCAAGGGATACAGTAAACCTGGAGTGAAGCATCGTAATCTATAACTAGTGTCACAGGAATGGTTCAAAACATAGTCAGTAAGAAGAGTCAGTCTTCTTGTACTTAAGTCGGCATTGTGCTTTTGTATTTAATTCCGTTGCAATTTCTGTGTTTCATCGTCAAAAAGAAATTCCGAGGGATACAGTAAACCTGGAGTGAGGCATCAGAATCTATAACTAGTGTCACAGGAACGGTTTTAAACATAGACAGTAAGAAGAGTCAGTCTTCTTGTACTTAAGTCGGCATTGTGCCTTTTGTTCTTCATTCCGATGCAATTTCTGTGTTTCATCGTGAATAAGAAGGTCGATGGGATACAGTAGACCTGAATTGAAGCATCGGAATCTATAACTAGAATCACAGGAATGGTTCAAAGCATAGACAGTAAGAAGAGTCAGTCTTCTTGAACTATAGTCGGCATTGTGCCTTTTGTATTTAATTCCGATGCAATTTCTGTGTTTCTTCGTCAATAAGAAGGTCCAAGGGATACAGTAAACCTGGAGTGAAGCATCGGATTCTATAACTAGTGTCACAAGAATGGTCAAAACATAGTCAGTAAGAAGAGGCAGTCTTCTTGTAGTTAGTCGGCATTGTGCCTTTTGTATTTAATTCCGATGCAATTTCTATGTTTCATCGTCAATAAAATGTTCAGAGGGATACAGTAAACCTGAAGTGAAGCATCGGAATCTATAACTAGTGTCACTGGAATGGTTCAAAACATAAACAGTAAGAAGAGTCAGTCTTCTTGCAATTAAGTCGGCATTGTTCCTTTTCTATTTAATTCCGATGCATTATCTGTGTTTCATCGTCAATAAGAAGGTCCAAGGGATACAGTAAACCTGAAGTGAAGCATCGGAATCATTAAGTAGTGTCACAGGAATGGTTCAAAACATAGTCAGTAAGAAGCGTCAGTCTTCTTGTACTTAAGTCGGCATTGTGCCTTTTCTATTTCATTCTGATCCAATTCCTGTGTTTCATCGTCAATAAGTAGGTCCAAGGGATACTGTAAACCTGTAGTGAAGCATCGGAATCTATAACTAGTGTCACAGGAATGGTTCAAAATAGTGACAGTAAGATGAGTCAGTCTTCTTGTACTTAAGTCGGCTTATTGCCTTTTGTATTTAATTCCGATGCAATTTCTGTGTTTCATCGTCAATAAGAAGGTCCAAGGGATACAGTAAACCTGAAGTGAAGCATCGGAATTATAAACTGGTCTCACAGGAATGGTTCAAAACATAGACAGTAAGATGAGTCAGTCTTCTTGTATTTTGGCCTTCATTGTGACTTATGTATTTAATGCCGATGCAATTTCTCTGTTTCATCGTCAATAAGAAGGTCCAAGGGACACAGGAAACCTGAAGTGAAGCATCGGAATCTAAAAGTCGTCTCACAGGAAAGGTTCAAAACATAGACAGTAAGAAGTGTCAGCCTTATTGTACTTAAGTCAGCATTGTGCCTTTTGTGTTTGATTCCGATGCAATTTCTGTGTTTCATCGTGAATACGAAGGTCCAAGGGGTACAGTAAACCTGAGGTGAAGTATCGGAATCTAAAACTGGTCTCACAGGAGAGATTCAAAACATAGACAGTAAGAAGGGTCAGTCTTCTTGTACTTAAGTCGGCATTGTGCCTTTTGTATTTAATTCCGTTGTGATTTATGTGTTTCATCGTCAATCAGAAGGTCAGAGGGATACAGTAAACCTGAAGTGAAGCATCGGAATCTATAACTAGTGTCACAGGAATGGTTCTAATCATAGGCAGTAAGGAGAGTCAGTCTCTTTGTACTTAAGTCGGCATTGTGCCTTTTGTGTTTAATTCCGATGCAATTTCTGTGTTTCTTCGTCAATAAGAAGGTCCAAGAGATACAGTAAACCTGAAGTGAAGCATCGGAATCTATAGCTAGTGCCACAGGAATGGTTCAATACATAGCCGGTAAGGAGAGTCAATCATCTTGTACTTAAATAGGCATTGGGGCTTTTCTATTTAATTCCGTTGGATTTTCTGTGTTTCATTGTGAATAAGAAGGTCAGAGGGATACAGTAAACCTGGAGTGAAGCATCGTGATCTATAACTAGAGTCAATGGAATGGTTCAAAACATAGTCAGTAAGAAGAGTCAGTCTTCTTGTACTTAAGTCGGCATTGCGCCTTTTGTATTTAATTCCGATGCTATTTCTGTGTTTCATCGTCAATAAGAAGGTCCAAGGGATACAGTAAACCTGAAGTGAAGCATCGGAATCTATAACTAGTGTCACAGGAATGGTTCAAATCATAGACAGTAAAAAAAGTCAGTCGTCTTGTACTTAAGTCGGCATTGTGCCTTTTCTATTTAATTCCGATGCAATTTCTGTGTTACATCGTGAATAAGAAGGTCAGAGGGATACAGTAAACATGAAGTGAAGCATCCGAATCTATAACTGTTCTCACAGGAATGGTTCAAAGCATAGTCAGTAAAAAGAATCAGTCTTCTTGTACTTAAGTCGGATTGTGCGTTTTGTAATTAATTCCGATGCAATTTCTGTGTTGCATCGTCAATAAGGAGGTCCAAGGGATACAGTGAACCTGAAGCGAAGCATCGGAATCTATAACTAGTGTCACAGGAATGGTTCAAAACATAGTCAGTAAGAACAGTCAGTCTTCTTGCCCTTAAGTCGGCATTGTGCCTTTTGTATTTAATTCCGATGCAATTTCTGTGTTTCATCGTCAATAAGAAGGTCCAAGGGATACAGTAAACCTGGAGTGTAGCATCGGAATCTATAACTAGTGTCACAGGAATGGTTCAAACATAGGCAGTAGGAAGAGTCAGTCTTCTTGTACTGAAGTCGGCATTGTGCCTTTTGTATTTAATTCCGATGCAATTTCTGTGTTTCATCAACAAAAACAAGGTCAGAGGGATGCAGTAAACCTGAAGTGAAGCATCGGAATCCAAAACTAGTGTCACAGGAATGGTTCAAAACATAGACAGTAGGAATAGTCAGTCTTCTTGTACTTAAGTCGATATTGTGCCTTTTGTATTTAAATCCGATGCAATTTCTGTGTTTCATCGTCAATAAGAAGGTCAGAGGGATACAGTAAACCAGAAGTGAAGCATCGGAATCTATAGCTAGTGTCACAGGAATGGTTCAAAACATAGTCAGTAAGAAGAGTCAGTCTTTTCGTCCTTAGGTCGGCATTGTGCCTTTTGTATTTAATTCCGATGCAATTTCTGTGTTTCATCGCCAATAAAAAGGTTCAAGGGATACAGTAAACCTGGAGTGAAGCATCGGAATCTATAACTAGTGTCACAGGAATGGTTCAAAACATAGACAGTAAGGAGAGTCAGTCTTCTTGTACTTATGTCGGCATTGTGCCTTTTGTATTTAATTCCGATGCAATTACTGTGTTTCATCGTCAATAAGAAGGTCTAAGGAATACAGTAAACCTAAAGTGAAGCATCGGAATCTATAACTACTGTCACAGGAATGGTTCACAACATAGACAGTAAGAAGAGTCAGCCTTCTTTTACTTAAGTCGGTATTGTGCCTTTTGTATTTAATTCTGATGCAAATTCTGTGTTTCATCGTCAATACGAAGGTCAGAGGGATACAGTAAACCTGAAGTGTAGCATCGGAATCTAGAACTAGTGTCACAGGATTGGTTCAAAGCATTGACAGTAAGAAGAGTCAGTTTTCCTGTACTTAAGTCGGCATTGTGCGTTTTGTATTTAATTCCGATGCAGTTTCTGTGTTTCATCGTCAATAAGAAGGTTCAAGGGATACAGTAAACCTGGAGTGAAGCATCGTAATCTATAACTAGTGTCACAGGAATGGTTCAAAACATAGTCAGTAAGAAGAGTCAGTCTTCTTGTACTTAAGTCGGCATTGTGCTTTTGTATTTAATTCCGTTGCAATTTCTGTGTTTCATCGTCAAAAAGAAATTCCGAGGGATACAGTAAACCTGGAGTGAGGCATCAGAATCTATAACTAGTGTCACAGG
The DNA here is from genome assembly GCF_021461385.2 of Schistocerca piceifrons. Lineage (NCBI taxonomy): Eukaryota > Metazoa > Arthropoda > Insecta > Orthoptera > Acrididae > Schistocerca > Schistocerca piceifrons. The sequence continues at coordinate 2,658,224 of NW_025727724.1, read as the reverse complement.
AACGGTTTTAAACATAGACAGTAAGAAGAGTCAGTCTTCTTGTACTTAAGTCGGCATTGTGCCTTTTGTTCTTCATTCCGATGCAATTTCTGTGTTTCATCGTGAATAAGAAGGTCGATGGGATACAGTAGACCTGAATTGAAGCATCGGAATCTATAACTAGAATCACAGGAATGGTTCAAAGCATAGACAGTAAGAAGAGTCAGTCTTCTTGAACTATAGTCGGCATTGTGCCTTTTGTATTTAATTCCGATGCAATTTCTGTGTTTCTTCGTCAATAAGAAGGTCCAAGGGATACAGTAAACCTGGAGAGAAGCATCGGATTCTATAACTAGTGTCACAAGAATGGTCAAAACATAGTCAGTAAGAAGAGGCAGTCTTCTTGTAGTTAAGTCGGCATTGTGCCATTTGTATTTAATTCCGATGCAATTTCTATGTTTCATCGTCAATAAAATGTTCAGAGGGATACAGTAAACCTGAAGTGAAGCATCGGAATCTATAACTAGTGTCACTGGAATGGTTCAAAACATAAACAGTAAGAAGAGTCAGTCTTCTTGCAATTAAGTCGGCATTGTTCCTTTTCTATTTAATTCCGATGCATTATCTGTGTTTCATCGTCAATAAGAAGGTCCAAGGGATACAGTAAACCTGAAGTGAAGCATCGGAATCATTAAGTAGTGTCACAGGAATGGTTCAAAACATAGTCAGTAAGAAGCGTCAGTCTTCTTGTACTTAAGTCGGCATTGTGCCTTTTCTATTTCATTCTGATCCAATTCCTGTGTTTCATCGTCAATAAGTAGGTCCAAGGGATACAGTAAACCTGTAGTGAAGCATCGGAATCTATAACTAGTGTCACAGGAATGGTTCAAAATAGTGACAGTAAGATGAGTCAGTCTTCTTGTACGTAAGTCGGCTTATTGCCTTTTGTATTTAATTCCGATGCAATTTCTGTGTTTCATCGTCAATAAGAAGGTCCAAGGGATACAGTAAACCTGAAGTGAAGCATCGGAATTATAAACTGGTCTCACAGGAATGGTTCAAAACATAGACAGTAAGATGAGTCAGTCTTCTTGTATTTTGGCCTTCATTGTGACTTATGTATTTAATTAGGATGCAATTTCTCTGTTTCATCGTCAATAAGAAGGTCCAAGGGACACAGGAAACCTGAAGTGAAGCATCGGAATCTAAAAGTCGTCTCACAGGAAAGGTTCAAATCATAGACAGTAAGAAGTGTCAGCCTTATTGTACTTAAGTCAGCATTGTCCCTTTTGTGTTTGATTCCGATGCAATTTCTGTGTTTCATCGTGAATACGAAGGTCCAAGGGGTACAGTAAACCTGAGGTGAAGTATCGGAATCTAAAACTGGTCTCACAGGAGAGATTCAAAACATAGACAGTAAGAAGGGTCAGTCTTCTTGTACTTAAGTCGGCATTGTGCCTTTTGTATTTAATTCCGATGTGATTTATGTGTTTCATCGTCAATCAGAAGGTCAGAGGGATACAGTAAACCTGAAGTGAAGCATCGGAATCTATAACTAGTGTCACAGGAATGGTTCTAATCATAGGCAGTAAGGAGAGTCAGTCTCTTTGTACTTAAGTCGGCATTGTGCCTTTTGTGTTTAATTCCGATGCAATTTCTGTGTTTCTTCGTCAATAAGAAGGTCCAAGAGATACAGTAAACCTGAAGTGAAGCATCGGAATCTATAGCTAGTGCCACAGGAATGATTCAATACATAGCCGGTAAGGAGAGTCAATCATCTTGTACTTAAGTAGGCATTGGGGCTTTTCTATTTAATTCCGTTGGATTTTCTGTGTTTCATTGTCAATAAGAAGGTCCAAGGGATACAGTAAACCTGGAGTGAAGCATCGTGATCTATAACTAGAGTCAATGGAATGGTTCAAAACATAGTCAGTAAGAAGAGTCAGTCTTCTTGTACTTAAGTCGGCATTGCGCCTTTTGTATTTAATTCCGATGTTATTTCTGTGTTTCATCGTCAATAAGAAGGTCCAAGGGATACAGTAAACCTGAAGTGAAGCATCGGAATCTATAACTAGTGTCACAGGAATGGTTCAAATCATAGACAGTAAAAAAAGTCAGTCGTCTTGTACTTAAGTCGGCATTGTGCCTTTTCTATTTAATTCCGATGCAATTTCTGTGTTACATCGTGAATAAGAAGGTCAGAGGGATACAGTAAACATGAAGTGAAGCATCCGAATCTATAACTGTTGTCACGGGAATGGTTCAAAGCATAGTCAGTAAAAAGAATCAGTCTTCTTGTACTTAAGTCGGATTGTGCGTTTTGTAATTAATTCCGATGCAATTTCTGTGTTGCATCGTCAATAAGGAGGTCCAAGGGATACAGTGAACCTGAAGCGAAGCATCGGAATCTATAACTAGTGTCACAGGAATGGTTCAAACATAGTCAGTAAGAACAGTCAGTCTTCTTGCCCTTAAGTCAGCATTGTGCCTTTTGTATTTAATTCCGATGCAATTTCTGTGTTTCATCGTCAATAAGAAGGTCCAAGGGATACAGTAAACCTGGAGTGTAGCATCGGAATCTATAACTAGTGTCACAGGAATGGTTCAAACATAGGCAGTAGGAAGAGTCAGTCTTCTTGTACTGAAGTCGGCATTGTGCCTTTTGTATTTAATTCCGATGCAATTTCTGTGTTTCATCGTGAATAAGAAGGTCGATGGGATACAGTAGACCTGAATTGAAGCATCGGAATCTATAACTAGAATCAGAGGAATGGTTCAAAACATAGACAGTAAGAAGAGTCAGTCTTTTTGAACTAAAGTCGGCATTGTGCCTTTTGTATTTAATTCCGATGCAATTTCTGTGTTTCTTCGTCAATAAGAAGGTCCAAGGGATACAGTAAACCTGGAGTGAAGCATCGGATTCTATAACTAGTGTCACAAGAATGGTCAAAACATAGTCAGTAAGAAGAGGCAGTCTTCTTGTAGTTAAGTCGGCATTGTGCCTTTTGTATTTAATTCCGATGCATTTCTATGTTTCATCGTCAATAAAAAGTTCAGAGGGATACAGTAAACCTGAAGTGAAGCACCGGAATCTATAACTAGTGTCACAGGAATGGTTCAAAACATAGACTGTAAGAAGAGTCAGTCTTCTTGTACTTTAGTCGGCATTGTGCCTTTTGCATTTAATTCCGATGCAATTTCTGTGTTTCATCGTCAATAAGTAGGTCCAAGGGATTCAGTAAACCTGTAGTGAAGCATCGGAATCTATAACTAGTGTCACTGGAATGGTTCAAAACATAAACAGTAAGAAGAGTCAGTCTTCTTGCAATTAAGTCGGCATTGTTCCTTTTCTATTTAATTCCGATGCAATATCTGTGTTTCATCGTCAATGAGAAGGTCCAAGGGATACAGTAAACCTGAAGTGAAGCATCGGAATCATTAAGGAGTGTCACAGGAATGGTTCAAAACATAGTCAGTAAGAAGCGTCAGTCTTCTTGTACTTAAGTCGGCATTGTGCCTTTTCTATTTCATTCTGATGCAATTTCTGCGTTTCATCGTCAATAAGAAGGTCCAACGGATACAGTAAACCTGGAGTGAAGCATCGGAATCTATAACTAGTGTCACAGGAATGGTTCAAAACATAGACAGTAAGAAGAGTCAGTCGTCTTGTACTTAATTCTGCATTTTGCCTTTTGCATTTAATTCCGATGCAATTTCTGTGTTTCATCGTCAATAAGAAGGTCCAAGGGATACAGTAAACCCGAAGTGAAGCATCGGAAATTATAACTAGTGTCACAGGAATGGTTCAAAGCATAGTCAGTAAGAAGAGTCAGTCTTCTTGTACTTAAGTCATCATTGTGCATTTTCTATTTAATTCTGATGCAATTTCTGTGATTCATCGTCAATAAGAAGGTCAGAGGGATACAGTAAACCTGGAGTGAAGCATCGGAATCTATAACTAGTGTCACAGGAATGGTTCAAATCATAGACAGTAAGAAGAGTCAGACTTTTCTTACTTAAGTCGGCATTGTGCCTTTTGTATTTAATTCCGATGCAATTTCTGTGTTTCATCGTCAATAAGAAGGTCCAAGGGATGCAGTAAACCTGAAGTGAGGCATCGGAATCATTAAGTAGTGTCACAGGAATGGTTCAAAACATAGTCAGTAAGAAGCGTCAGTCTTCTTCTACTTAAGTCGGCATTGTGCATTTTCTAATTAATTCCGATGCATTTTCTGTGTTTCATCGTCAATAAGAAGGTGATAGGGATACAGTAAACCTGAAGTGGAGCATCGGAATCTACAACTAGTGTCACAGGAATGGTTCAAACATAGACAGTAAGAAGAGTCAGTCTTCTTGAACTAAAGTCGGCATTGTGCCTTTTGTATTTAATTCCGATGCAACTTCTGTGTTTCTTCGTCAATAAGAAGGTCCAAGGGATACAGTAAACCTGGAGTGAAGCATCGGAATCTATAACTAGTGTCACAAGAATGGTTCAAAACATAGTCAGTAAGAAGAGGCATTCTTCTTGTAGTTAAGTCAGCATTGTGCCTTTTGTATTTAATTAAGATGCAATTTCTATGTTTCATCGTCAATAAAATGTTCAGAGGGAAACAGTAAACCTGAAGTGAAGCACCGGAATCTATAACTAGTGTCACAGGAATGGTTCAAAATATAGACTGTAAGAAGAGTCAGTCTTCTTGTACTTTAGTCGGCATTGTGCTTTTTGTATTTAATTCCGATGCAATTTCTGTGTTTCATCGTCAATAAGTAGGTCCAAGGGATACAGTAGACCTGTAGTGAAGCATCGAAATCTATAACTAGTGTCACTGGAATGGTTCAAAACATAAACAGTAAGAGGAGTCAGTGTTCTTGCAATTAAGTCGGCATTGTTCCTTTTCTATTTAATTCCGATGCAATATCTGTGTTTCATCGTCAATAAGAAGGTCCAAGGGATGCAGTAAACCTGAAGTGAGGCATCGGAATCATTAAGTAGTGTCACAGGAATGGTTCAAAACATAGTCAGTAAGAAGCGTCAGTCTTCTTGTACTTACTCGGCATTGTGCCTTTTCTATTTCATTCTGATGCAATTCCTGTGTTTCATCGTCAATAAGAAGGTCCAAGGGAAACAGTAAACCTGGAGTGAAGCGCCGGAGTCTATAAGTAGAGTCACAGTAATGGTTCAAAACATAGACTGTAAGAAGAGTCAATCTTCTTGTACTGTAGGCGGCAATGTGCCTTTTGTATTTAATTCCGATGCAATTTCTGCGTTTAATCGTCAATAAGAAGGTCCAACGGGCACAGTAAACCTGGAGTGAAGCATCGGAATCTATAACTAGTGTCACAGGAATGGTTCAAAACATAGACAGTAAGAAGAGTCAGTCTTCTTGTACTTAAGTCATCATTGTGCATTTTCTATTTAATTCTGATGCAATTTCTGTGCTTCATCGTCAATAAGAAGGTCAGAGGGATACAGTAAACCTGGAGTGAAGCATCGGAATCTATAACTAGGGCCACAGAAGTGGTTCAAATCATAGACAGTAAGAAGAGTCAGACTTCTCTTACTTAAGTCAGCAATGTGCCTTTTGTATTTAATTCCGATGCAATTTCTATGTTTCATCGTCACTAAGAAGGTCAGAGGGATACAGTAATCCTGAAGTTAAGCATCGGAATCGATAACTAGTGTCACAGGAATGGTTCATAGCGTAGTCAGTAAGAAGAGTCAGTCTTCTTGTAGTTAAGTCGGCATTGTACCTTTCGTATTTAATTCCGATGCAATTTCTGTGTTTCACCGGCAATAAGAAAGTCAGAGGGATACAGTTCACCTGAAGTGAAGCTTCTTAATCTTCAACTAGAGTCACAGGAATGGTTCAAATCATAGACAGTAAGAAGTGTCAGTCTTCTTGTACTTAAGTCGGCATTGTGCCTTTTGTATTTAATCCCGATGCAATTTCTGTGTTTCATCAACAATAAGAAGGTCAGAGGTATACAGTAAACCTGAAGTGAAGCATCGGAATCCAAAACTAGTGTCACAGGAATGGTTCAAAACATAGACAGTAGGAAGAGTCAGTCTTCTTGTGCCTTTTGTATTTAATTCCGATGCAATTTCTGTGTTTCATCGTCAATAAGAAGGTCCAATGTATACAGGAAACCTGAAGTGAAGCATCGCAATCTATAACTAGTGTCACAGGATTAGTTCAAAACATAGTCAGTAAGAAGAGTCAGTCTTCTTGTACTTAAGTCGCCATTGTGCCTTTTCTATTTAATTCCTATGCAATTTCTGTGTTTCATCGTCAATAAGAAGGTCCAAGGTATACAGTAATGCTGGAGTGAAGCATCGGAATCTATAACTAGTGTCACAGGAATGGTTCATAACATTGAGAGTAAGAAGAGTCAGTCTTCTAGTACTTAAGTCGGCATTGTGCCTTTTCTATTTCATTCCGATACAATATCTGTGTTTCATCGGGAATAAGAAGGTCAGAGGGATACAATAATCCTGAAGTGAAGCATCGGAATCTATAACTAGTGTCACAGTAAGAACAGTCAGTCTTCTTGTCCTTAAGTCGGCATTGTGCCTTTTGTATTTAATTCCGATGCAATTTCTGTGTTTCCTCGTCAATTAGAAGGTCCAAGGGATACAGTAAACCTCAAGTGAAGCATCGGAATCTATACGTAGTGTCACAGGAAAGGTTCAAAACATAGTCAGTAGGAAGAGTCGGTCTTCATGCTCTTAAGTCGGCATTTGGCCTTTTGTATTTAATTCCGATGGATTTTCTGTGTTTCAACGTCAATAAGAAGGTCCAAGGGATACAGTAAACCTGAAGTGAAGCATCGGAATCTATAACTAGTGTCACAGGAATGGTTCATATCATAGACAGTAGGAAGATTCAGTCTTCTTGTACTTAAGTCGGCATTGTGCCTTTTGTATTTAATTCCGATGCAATTTCTGTGTTTCATCGTCAATAAGAAGGTCCAAGGGATACAGTAAACCAGGAGTGATGCATCGCAGTCTATAACTAGTGTCACAGGAATGGTTCAAAAATAGACAGTAAGAAGAGTCAGTCTCCTTGTACTTAATTCGGCATTGTGCCTTTTCTATTTAATTCAGATGCTATTTCTATGTTTCATCGTCACTAAGAAGGTCAGAGGGATACAGTAATCCTGAAGTTAAGCATCGGAATCTATAACTAGTGTCACAGGAATGGTTCATAGCGTAGTCAGTAAGAAGAGTCAGTCTTCTTGTAGTTAAGTCGGCATTGTACCTTTCCTATTTAATTCCGATGCAATTTCTGTGTTTCATCAACAATAAGAAGGTAAGAGGGATACAGTAAACCTGAAGTGAAGCATCGGAATCCAAAACTAGTGTCACAGGAATGGTTCAAAACATAGACAGTAGGAAGAATCAGTCTTCTTGTGCCTTTTGTATTTAATTCCGATGCAATTTCTGTGTTTCATCGTCAATAAGAAGGTCCAAGGTATACAGGAAACCTGAAGTGAAGCATCGCAATCTATAACTAGTGTCACAGGAATAGTTCAAAACATAGTCAGTAAGAAGAGTCAGTCTTCTTGTACTTAAGTCGGCATTGCGCCTTTTGTATTTAATTCCGATGCAATTTCTGTGTTTCATCGTCAATAAGAAGGTCCAAGGGATACAGTAAACCTGAAGTGAAGCATCGGAATCTATAACTAGTGTCACAGGAATGGTTCAAAGCATAGACAGTAAAAAAAGTCAGTCGTCTTGTACTTAAGTCGGCATTGTGCCTTTTCTATTTAATTCCGATGCAATTTCTGTGTTACATCGTGAATAAGAAGGTCAGAGGGATACAGTAAACATGAAGTGAAGCATCCGAATCTATAACTGTTGTCACAGGAATGGTTCAAAGCATAGTCAGTAAAAAGAATCAGTCTTCTTGTACTTAAGTCGGATTGTGCCTTTTGTAAATAATTCCGATGCAATTTCTGTGTTGCATTGTCAATAAGGAGGTCCAAGGGATACAGTGAACCTGAAGCGAAGCATCGGAATCTATAACTAGTGTCACAGGAATGGTGCAAACATAGTCAGTAAGAACAGTCAGTCTTCTTGCCCTTAAGTCGGCATTGTGCCTTTTGTATTTAATTCCGATGCAATTTCTGTGTTTCATCGTCAATAAGAAGGTCCAAGGGATACAGTAAACCTGGAGTGTAGCATCGGAATCTATAACTAGTGTCACAGGAATGGTTCAAACATAGGCAGTAGGAATAGTCAGTCTTCTTGTACTGAAGTCGGCATTGTGCCTTTTGTATTTAATTCCGATGCAATTTCTGTGTTTCATCTACAAAAACAAGGTCAGAGGGATGCAGTAAACCTGAAGTGAAGCATCGGAATCCAAAACTAGTGTCACAGGAATGGTTCAAAACATAGACAGTAGGAATAGTCAGTCTTCTTGTACTGAAGTCGGCATTGTGCCTTTTGTATTTAATTCCGATGCAATTTCTGTGTTTCTTCGTCAATAAGAAGGTCCAAGGGATACAGTAAACCTGGAGTGAAGCATCGGATTCTGTAACTAGTGTCACAAGAATGGTCAAAACATAGTCAGTAAGAAGAGGCAGTCTTCTTGTAGTTAAGTCGGCATTGTGCCTTTTGTATTTAATTCCGATGCAATTTCTATGTTTCATCGTCAATAAAAAGTTCAGAGGGATACAGTAAACCTGAAGTGAAGCACCGGAATCTATAACTAGTGTCACAGGAATGGTTCATATCATAGACAGTAGGAAGATTCAGTCTTCTTGTACTTAAGTCGGCATTGTGCCTTTTGTATTTAATTCCGATGCAATTTCTGTGTTTCATCGTCAATAAGAAGGTCCAAGGGATACAGTAAACCTGGAGTGATGCATCGCAGTCTATAACTAGTGTCACAGGAATGGTTCAAAAATAGACAGTAAGAAGAGTCAGTCTCCTTGTACTTAATTCGGCATTGTGCCTTTTCTATTTAATTCCGATGCTATTTCTATGTTTCATCGTCACAAAGAAGGTCAGAGGGATACAGTAATCCTGAAGTTAAGCATCGGAATCTATAACTAGTGTCACAGGAATGGTTCATAGCGTAGTCAGTAAGAAGAGCCAGTCTTCTTGTAGTTAAGTCGGCATTGTACCTTTCCTATTTAATTCCGATGCAATTTCTGTGTTTCACCGGCAATAAGAAGTTCAGAGGGATACAGTTAACCTGAAGTGAAGCTTCGTAATCTTCAACTAGAGTCACAGGAATGGTTCAAATCATAGACAGTAAGAAGTGTCAGTCTTCTTGAACTTAAGTCGGCATTGTGCCTTTTGTATTTAATCCCGATGCAATTTCTGTGTTTCATCAACAATAAGAAGGTCAGAGGGATACAGTAAACCTGAAGTGAAGCATCGGAATCCAAAACTAGTGTCACAGGAATGGTTCAAAACATAGACAGTAGGAAGAATCAGTCTTCTTGTGCCTTTTGTATTTAATTCCGATGCAATTTCTGTGTTTCATCGTCAATAAGAAGGTCCAAGGTATACAGGAAACCTGAAGTGAAGCATCGCAATCTATAACTAGTGTCACAGGAATAGTTCAAAACATAGTCAGTAAGAAGAGTCAGTCTTCTTGTACTTAAGTCGGCATTGCGCCTTTTGTATTTAATTCCGATGCAATTTCTGTGTTTCATCGTCAATAAGAAGGTCCAAGGGATACAGTACACCTGAAGTGAAGCATCGGAATCTATAACTAGTGTCACAGGAATGGTTCAAAGCAAAGACAGTAAAAAAAGTCAGTCGTCTTGTACTTAAGTCGGCATTGTGCCTTTTCTATTTAATTCCGATGCAATTTCTGTGTTACATCGTGAATAAGAAGGTCAGAGGGATACAGTAATCATGAAGTGAAGCATCCGAATCTATAACTGTTGTCACAGGAATGGTTCAAAGCATAGTCAGTAAATAGAATCAGTCTTCTTGTACTTAAGTCGGATTGTGCCTTTTGTAATTAATTCCGATGCAATTTCTGTGTTGCATCGTCAATAAGGAGGTCCAAGGGATACAGTGAACATGAAGCGAAGCATCGGAATCTATAACTAGTGTCACAGGAATGGTTCAAAACATAGTCAGTAAGAACAGTCAGTCTTCTTGCCCTTAAGTCGGCATTGTGCCTTTTGTATTTAATTCCGATGCAATTTCTGTGTTTCATCGTCAATAAGAAGGTCCAAGGGATACAGTAAACCTGGAGTGTAGCATCGGAATCTATAACTAGTGTCACAGGAATGGTTCAAACATAGGCAGTAGGAAGAGTCAGTCTTCTTGCACTGAAGTCGGCATTGTGCCTTTTGTATTTAATTCCGATGCAATTTCTGTGTTTCATCAACAAAAACAAGGTCAGAGGGATGCAGTAAACCTGAAGTGAAGCATCGGAATCCAAAACTAGTGTCACAGGAATGGTTCAAAACATAGACAGTAGGAATAGTCAGTCTTCTTGTACTTAAGTCGATATTGTGCCATTTTTATTTAATTCCGATGCAATTTCTGTGTTTCATCGTCAATAAGAAGGTCCAAGGTATACAGTAAGCCTGAAGTGAAACATCGCAATCTATAACTAGTGTCACAGGAATAGTTCAAAACGTAGTCAGTAAGAAGAGTCAGTCGTCTTGTACTTAAGTCGGCATTATGCCTTTTCTATTTAATTCCGATGCTATTTCGGTGTTTCATCGTCAATAAGAAGGTCAGAGGGATACAGTAAACCTGAAGTGAAGCACCGGAATCTATAACTAGTGTCACAGGAATGGTTCAAAACATAGACTGTAAGAAGAGACAGTCTTCTTGTACTTTAGTCGGCATTGTGCCTTTTGCATTTAATTCCGATGCAATTTCTGTGTTTCATCGTCAATAAGTAGGTCCAAGGGATACAGTAAACCTGTAGTGAAGCATCGGAATCTATAACTAGTGTCACTGGGATGGTTCAAAACATAAACAGTAAGAAGAGTCAGTCTTCTTGCAATTAAGTCGGCATTGTTCCTTTTCTATTTAATTCCGATGCAATATCTGTGTTTCATCGTCAATGAGAAGGTCCAAGGGATACAGTAAACCTGAAGTGAAGCATCGGAATCATTAAGTAGTGTCACAGGAATGGTTCAAAACATAGTCAGTAAGAAGCGTCAGTCTTCTTGTACTTAAGTCGGCATTGTGCCTTTTCTATTTCATTCGGATGCAATTTCTGCGTTTCATCGTCAATAAGAAGGTCCAACGGATACAGTAAACCTGGAGTGAAGCATCGGAATCTATAACTAGTGTCACTGGAATGGTTCAAAACATAAACAGTAAGAGGAGTCAGTGTTCTTGCAATTAAGTCGGCATTGTTCCTTTTCTATTTAATTCCGATGCAATATCTGTGTTTCATCGTCAATAAGAAGGTCCAAGGGATGCAGTAAACCTGAAGTGAGGCATCGGAATCATTAAGTAGTGTCACAGGAATGGTTCAAAACATAGACAGTAAGAAGAGTCTGTCGTCTTGTACTTAATTCTGCATTTTGCCTTTTGTATTTAATTCCGATGCAATTTCTGTGTTTCATCGTCAATAAGAAGGTCCAAGGGATACAGTAAACCCGAAGTTAAGCATCGGAAATTATAACTAGTGTCACAGGAATGGTTCAAAGCATAGTCAGTAAGAAGAGTCAGTCTTCTTGTACTTAAGTCATCATTGTGCATTTTCTATTTAATTCTGATGCAATTTCTGTGATTCATCGTCAATAAGAAGGTCAGAGGGATACAGTGAACCTGGAGTCAAGCATCGGAATCTATAACTAGTGTCACAGGAATGGTTCAAATCATAGACAGTAAGAAGAGTCAGACTTTTCTTACTTAAGTCAGCATTGTGCCTTTTGTATTTAATTCCGATGCAATTTCTGTGTTTCATCGTCAATAAGAAGGTCCAAGGGATGCAGTAAACCTGAAGTGAGGCATCGGAATCATTAAGTAGTGTCACAGAAATGGTTCAAAACATAGTCAGTAAGAAGCGTCAGTCTTCTTCTACTTAAGTCGGCATTGTGCATTTTCTAATTAATTCCGATGCATTTTCTGTGTTTCATCGTCAATAAGAAGGTGATAGGGATACAGTAAACCTGAAGTGGAGCATCGGAATCTACAACTAGTGTCACAGGAATGGTTCAAACATAGACAGTAAGAAGAGTCAGTCTTCTTGAACTAAAGTCGGCATTGTGCCTTTTGTATTTAATTCCGATGCAACTTCTGTGTTTCTTCGTCAATAAGAAGGTCCAAGGGATACAGTAAACCTGGAGTGAAGCATCGGAATCTATAACTAGTGTCACAGGAATGGTTCAAAATATAGACTGTAAGAAGAGTCAGTCATCTTGTACTTTAGTCGGCATTGTGCTTTTTGTATTTAATTCCGATGCAATTTCTGTGTTTCATCGTCAATAAGTAGGTCCAAGGGATACAGTAGACCTGTAGTGAAGCATCGGAATCTATAACTAGTGTCACTGGAATGGTTCAAAACATAAACAGTAAGAGGAGTCAGTGTTCTTGCAATTAAGTCGGCATTGTTCCTTTTCTATTTAATTCCGATGCAATATCTGTGTTTCATCGTCAATAAGAAGGTCCAAGGGATGCAGTAAACCTGAAGTGAGGCATCGGAATCATTAAGTAGTGTCACAGGAATGGTTCAAAACATAGTCAGTAAGAAGCGTCAGTCTTCTTGTACTTACTCGGCATTGTGCCTTTTCTATTTCATTCTGATGCAATTCCTGTGTTTCATCGTCAATAAGAAGGTCCAAGGGAAAGAGTAAACCTGGAGTGAAGCACCGGAGTCTATAAGTAGAGTCACAGTAATGGTTCAAAACATAGACTGTAAGAAGAGTCAATCTTCTTGTACTGTAGGCGGCAATGTGCCTTTTGTATTTAATTCCGATGCAATTTCTGCGTTTAATCGTCAATAAGAAGGTCCAACGGGCACAGTAAACCTGGAGTGAAGCATCGGAATCTATAACTAGTGTCACAGGAATGGTTCAAAACATAGACAGTAAGAAGAGTCAGTCTTCTTGTACTTAAGTCATCATTGTGCATTTTCTATTTAATTCTGATGCAATTTCTGTGCTTCATCGTCAATAAGAAGGTCAGAGGGATACAGTAAACCTGGAGTGAAGCATCGGAATCTATAACTAGGGCCACAGAAATGGTTCAAATCATAGACAGTAAGAAGAGTCAGACTTCTCTTACTTAAGTCAGCAATGTGCCTTTTGTATTTAATTCCGATGCAATTTCTATGTTTCATCGTCACTAAGAAGGTCAGAGGGATACAGTAATCCTGAAGATAAGCATCGGAATCTATAACTAGTGTCACAGGAATGGTTCATAGCGTAGTCACTAAGAAGAGTCAGTCTTCTTGTAGTTAAGTCGGCATTGTACCTTTCGTATTTAATTCCGATGCAATTTCTGTGTTTCACCGGCAATAAGAAGGTCAGAGGGATACAGTTCACCTGAAGTGAAGCTTCTTAATCTTCAACTAGACTCACAGGAATGGTTCAAATCATAGACAGTAAGAAGTGTCAGTCTACTTGTACTTAAGTCGGCATTGTGCCTTTTGTATTTAATCCCGATGCAATTTCTGTGTTTCATCAACAATAAGAAGGTCAGAGGGATACAGTAAACCTGAAGTGAAACATCGGAATCCAAAACTAGTGTCACAGGAATGGTTCAAAACATAGACAGTAGGAAGAGTCAGTCTTCTTGTGCCTTTTGTATTTAATTCCGATGCAATTTCTGTTTTTCATCGTCAATAAGAAGGTCCAATGTATACAGGAAACCTGAAGTGAAGCATCGCAATCTATAACTAGTGTCACAGGATTAGTTCAAAACATAGTCAGAAAGAAGGGTCAGTCTTCTTGTACTTAAGTCGTCATTGTGGCTTTTCTATTTAATTCCTATGCAATTTCTGTGTTTCATCGTCAATAAGAAGGTCCAAGGGATACAGTAATGCTGGAGTGAAGCATCGGATTCTATAACTAGTGTCACAGGAATGGTTCATAACATTGAGAGTAAGAAGAGTCAGTCTTCTAGTACTTAAGTCGGCATTGTGCCTTTTCTATTTCATTCCGATACAATATCTGTGTTTCATCGGGAATAAGAAGGTCAGAGGGATACAATAATCCTGAAGTGAAGCATCGGAATCTATAACTAGTGTCACAGTAAGAACAGTCAGTCTTCTTGTCCTTAAGTCGGCATTGTGCCTTTTGTATTTAATTCCGATGCAATTTCTGTGTTTCCTCGTCAATTAGAAGGTCCAAGGGATACAGTAAACCTCAAGTGAAGCATCGGAATCTATACGTAGTGTCACAGGAAAGGTTCAAAACATAGTCAGTAGGAAGAGTCGGTCTTCATGCACTTAAGTCGGCATTTGGCCTTTTGTATTTAATTCCGATGGATTTTCTGTGTTTCAACGTCAATAAGAAGGTCCAAGGGATACAGTAAACCTGAAGTGAAGCATCAGAATCTATAACTAGTGTCACAGGAATGGTTCAAATCATAGACAGTAGGAAGATTCAGTCTTCTTGTACTTAAGTCGGCATTGTGCCTTTTGTATTTAATTCCGATGCAATTTCTGTGTTTCATCGTCAATAAGAAGGTCCAAGGGATACAGTAAACCTGAAGTGAAGCATCGGAAACTATAACTAGTGTCACAGGAATGGTTCAAACATAGACTGTAAGGAGAGTCAGTCTTCTTGTACTTAAGTCGGCCTTGTGCCTTTTGTATTTAATTCCGATGCAATTTCTGTGTTTCATCGTCAATAAGAAGGTCCAAGGTATACAGTAAACCTGGAGTGAAGCATTGGAATCTGTAACTAGTGTCACAGGAATGGTTCAAAACATAGACAGTAAGAAGAGTCAGTCTTCTTGTACTTATGTCGGCATTGTGCCTTTTGTATTTAATTCCGATGCAATTTCTGTGTTTCATCGTCAATAAGTAGGTCCAAGGGATACAGTAAACCTCAAGTGAAGCAATGGAATCTATAACTAGTGTCACAGGAATGGTTCAAACATAGTCAGTAGGAAGAGTCGGTCTTTATGTACTTAAGTCGGCATTGGGCCTTTTGTATTTAATTCCGATGCATTTTCTGTGTTTCAACGTCAATAAGAAGGTCCAAGGGATACATTAACCCTGAAGTGAAGCATCGGAATCTATAACTAGTGTCACAGGAATGGTACAAATCATAGACACTAGGAAGAGTCAGTCTTCTTGTACTTAAGTCGGCATTGTGCATTTTCTATTTAATTCCGTTGCAATTTCTGTGTTTCATCATCAATAAGAAGGTCCAAGGGATACAGTAAACCTGAAGTGAAGCATCGGAATCTATAACTAGTGTCACAGGAATGGTTCAAAACATAGACAGTAAGAAGAGTCTGTCTTCTTGTACTTAAGTTGGTATTGTCCCTTTGTATTTAATTCCGATGCAATTTCTGTGTTTCATCGTCAATAAGAAGGTCAGAGGGATACAGTAAACCTGAAGTGAAGCATCGCAATCTATAACTAGTGTCACAGGAATGGTTCAAAACATAGTCAGTAAGAAGAGTCAGTCTTCTTGTACTGAAGTCGGCATTGTCCCTTTTGTATTTAATTCCGATGCCATTTCTGTGCTTCACCGGCAATAAGAAGGTCAGAGGGATACAGTAAACCTGAAGTGAAGCATCGTAATCTTCAACTAGTGTCACAGGAATGGTTCAAATCATAGACAGTAAGAAGAGTCAGTCTTCTTGTACTTAAGTCGGCATTGTGCCTTTTCAAATTAATTCCGATGCAATATCTGTGTTTCATCGTCAATAAGAAGGTCTGAGGGGTACCGTAAACCTGAAGTGAAGCATCGGAATCTATAACTAGTGTCACAGTAATGGTTCAAAACATAGACAGTTGGAAGAGTCAGTCTTCTTGTACTTATGTCGGCATTGTGCCTTCTGTATTTAATTCCGATGTAATTTCTGTGTTTCATCGTCAATAAGAATTTCCAAGGGATACAGTAAACCTGAAGTGAAGCATTGGAAACTATAACTAGTGTCACAGGAATGGTTCAAATCATAGACAGTAACAAGAGTCAGTCTTCTTGTACTTAAGTCGGCATTGTGCCTTTTCTAATTAATTCCGATGCAATTTCTGTGTTTCATCGTCAATAAGAAGGTCAGAGGGATACAGTAAAACTGAAGTGGAGCATCGGAATCTGCAACTAGTGTCACAGGAATGGATCAAAACATAGTCAGTAAGAAGAGTCAGTCTTCTTGTACTTAAGTTTGCATTGTGCCTTTCGTATTTAATTCCGATGCAATTTCTGTGTTTCACCGGCAATAAGAAGGTCAGAGGGATACAGTAAACCTGATGTGAAGCATCGGAATCTATAACTAGTGTCACAGGAATGGTTCAATATACAGACAGTAAGAAGAGTCAGTCTTCTTGTACTTAAGTCGGCATTGTGCTTTTTGTATTTAATTCCGATGCAATTTCTGTGATTCATCTTCAATAAGAAGGCCCAAGGGATACAGTAAACCTGATGTGAAGCATCGGAATCTATAACTAGTGTCACAGGAATGGTTCAATATACAGACAGTAAGAAGAGTCAGTCTTCTTGTACTTAAGTCGGCATTGTGCCTTTTGTATTTAATACCGATGCAATTTCTGTGTTTCATCGGCAATAAGGTCAGAGGGATACAGTAAACCTGAAGGGAAGCATCGGAATCTATAACTAGTGTCACAGGAATGGTTCAAAACATAGACAGTACGAAGAGTCAGTCTTCTTGTACTTAAGTCGGCATTGTGCCTTTTGTATTTAATTCCGATGCAATTTCTGTGTTTCGTCGTCAATAAGAAGGTCCAAGGTATACAGTAAACCTGAAGTGAAGCATCGCAGTCTATAACTAGTGTCACAGGAATAGTTCAATGCATAGTCAGTAAGAAGAGTCAGTCTCCTTGAACTTAAACCGGCATTGTGCTTTTTCTATTTAATTCCTATGCAATTTCTGTGTTTCATCGTCAATAAGAAGGTCCAAGGGATACAGTAAACCTGGAGTGAAGCATCGGAATCTATAACTAGTGTCACAGGAATGGTTCATAACATAGAGAGTAAGAAGAGTCAGTCTTCTAGTACTTAAGTCGGCATTGTGCCTTTTCTATTTAATTCCGATGCAATTTCTGTGTTTCATCGGCAATAAGAAGGTCAAAGGGATACAATAAACCTGAAGTGAAGCATCGGAATCTATAACTAGTGTCACAGTAAGAACAGTCAGTCTTCTTGTCTTTAAGTCGGCACTGTGCCTTTTGAATTTAATTCCGATGCAATTTCTGTGTTTCCTCTTCAATAAGAAGGTCCAAGGGATACAGTAATCCTCAAGTGAAGCATCGGAATCTATACGTAGTGTCACAGGAATGGTTCAAAGCATAGTCAGTAGGAAGAGTCGGTTTTCATGCTCTTAAGTCGGCATTTGGCCTTTTGTATTTAATTCCGATGGATTTTCTGTGTTTCAACGTCAATAAGAAGGTCCAAGGGATACAGTAAACCTGAAGTGATGCATCGGAATCTATAACTAGTGTCACAGGAATGGTTCAAAACATAGATAGTGGGAAGAGTCAGTCTTCTTGTACTTAAGTCGGCATTGTGCCTTTTGTATTTAATCCCGATGCCATTTCTGTGTTTCATCAACAATAAGAAGGTCAGAGGGATACAGTAAACCTGAAGTGAAGCATCGGAATCTATACCTAGTGTCACAGGAATGGTGCAAAACATAGACAGTACGAAGAGTCAGTCTTCTTGTACTTAAGTCGGCATTGTGCCTTTTGTATTTAATTCCGATGCAATTTCTGTTTCGTCGTCAATAAGAAGGTCCAAGGTATACAGTAAACCTGAAGTGAAGCATCGCAATCTATAACTAGTGTCACAGGAATAGTTCAAAACATAGTCAGTAAGAAGAGTCAGTCTTCTTGAACTTAAACCGGCATTGTGCTTTTTCTATTTAATTCCTATGCAATTTCTGAGTTTCTTCGTCAATAAGAAGGTCCTAGGGATACAGTAAACCTGGAGTGAAACATCGGAATCTATAACTAGTGTCACAGGAATGGTTCATAACATAGAGAGTAAGAAGAGTCAGTCTTCTAGTACTTAAGTCGGCATTGTGCATCTTGTATTTAATTCCGATGCAATTTCTGTGTTTCCTCGTCAATTAGAAGGTCCATGGGATACAGTAAACCTCAAGTAAAGCATCGGAATCGATACGTAGTGTCACAGGAAAGGTTCAAAACATAGTCAGTAGGAAGAGTCGGTCTTCATGCTCTTAAGTCGGCATTTGGCCTTTTGTATTTAATTCCGATGGATTTTCTGTGTTTCAACGTCAATAAGAAGGTCCAAGGGATACAGTAAACCTGAAGTGAAGCATCGGAAACTATAACTAGTGTCACAGGAATGGTTCAAACATAGACTGTAAGGAGAGTCAGTCTTCTTGTACTTAAGTCGGCCTTGTGCCTTTTGTATTTAATTCCGATGCAATTTCTGAGTTTCATCGTCAATAAGAAGGTCCAAGGTATACAGTAAACCTGGAGTGAAGCATTGGAATCTGTAACTAGTGTCACAGGAATGGTTCAAAACTTAGACAGTAAGAAGAGTCAGTCTTCGTGTACTTATGTCGGCATTGTGCCTTTTGTATGTAATTCCGATGCAATTTCTGTGTTTCATCGTCAATAAGTAGGTCCGAGGGATGCAGTAAACCTCAAGTGAAGCATCGGAATCTATAACTAGTGTCACAGGAATGGTTCAAACATAGTCAGTAGGAAGAGTCGGTCTTTATGTACGTAAGTCGGCATTGGGCCTTTTGTATTTAATTCCGATGCATTTTCTGTGTTTCAACGTCAATAAGAAGGTCCAAGGGATACATTGACCCTGAAGTGAAGCATCGGAATCTATAACTAGTGTCACAGGAATGGTACAAATCATAGACACTAGGAAGAGTCAGTCTTCTTGCACTTAAGTCGGCATTGTGCATTTTCTATTTAATTCCGATGCAATTTCTGTGTTTCATCGTCAATAAGAAGGTCCAAGGGATACACTAAACCTGAAGTGAAGCATCGGAATCTATAACTAGTGTCACAGGAATGGTTCAAAACATAGACAGTAAGAAGAGTCTGTCTTCTTGTACTTAAGTTGGTATTGTCCCTTTGTATTTAATTCCGATGCAATTTCTGTGTTTCATCGTCAATAAGAAGGTCAGTGGAATACAGTAAACCTGAAGTGAAGCATCATTATCTATAACTAGTGTCACAGGAATGGTTAAAAACATTGTCAGTAAGAAGAGTCAGTCTTCTTGTACTTAAGTCAGCATAGTGCCTTTTGTAATTAATTCCGATGCAATTTCTGTGTTTCATCGTCAATAAGAAGGTCCAAGGGATACAGTAAACCTGAAGTGAAGCATCGGAATCTATAACTAGTGTTACAGGAATGGTTAAAAACATAGTCAGTAAGAAGAGTCAGTCTTCTTGTACTGAAGTCGGCATTGTCCCTTTTGTATTTAATTCCGATGCAATTTCTGTGCTTCACCGGCAAAAAGAAGGTCAGAGGGATACAGTAAACCTGAAGTGAAGCATCGTAATCTTCAACTAGTGTCACAGGAATGGTTCAAATCATAGACAGTAAGAAGTGTCAGTCTTCTTGTACTTAAGTCGGCATTGTGCCTTTTCAAATTAATTCCGATGCAATTTCTGTGTTTCATCGTCAATAAGTAGGTCTGAGGGGTACCGTAAACCTGAAGTGAAGCATCGGATTCTATAACTAGTGTCACAGTAATGGTTCAAAACATAGACAGTTGGAAGAGTCAGTCTTCTTGTACTTATGTCGGCATTGTGCCTTCTGTATTTAATTCCGATGTAATTTCTGTGTTTCATCGTCAATAAGAATTTCCAAGGGATACAGTAAACCTGAAGTGAAGCATCGTAATCTTCAACTAGTGTCACAGGAATGGTTCAAATCATAGACAGTAACAAGAATCAGTCTTCTTGTACTTAAGTCGGCATTGTGCCTTTTCTAATTAATTCCGATGCAATTTCTGTGTTTCATCGTCAATAAGAAGGTCAGAGGGAAACAGTAAAACTGAAGTGGAGCATCGGAATCTATAACTAGTGTCACAGGAATGGTTCAATATACAGACAGTAAGAAGAGTCAGTCTTCTTGTACTTAAGTCGGCATTGTGCTTTTGGTATTTAATTCCGATGCAATTTCTGTGATTCATCGTCAATAAGAAGGCCCAAGGGATACAGTAAACCTGATGTGAAGCATCGGAATCTATAACTAGTGTCACAGGAATGGTTCAATATACAGACAGTAAGAAGAGTCAGTCTTCTTGTACTTAAGTCGGCATTGAGCCTTTTGTATTTAATACCGATGCAATTTCTGTGTTTCATCGTCAATAAGGTCAGAGGGATACAGTAAACCTGAAGGGAAGCATCGGAATCTATAACTAGTGTCACAGGAATGGTTCAAAACATAGACAGTACGAAGAGTCAGTCTTCTTGTACTTGAGTCGGCATTGTGCCTTTTGTATTTAATTCCGATGCAATTTCTGTGTTTCGTCGTCAATAAGAAGGTCCAAGGTATACAGTAAACCTGGAGTGAAGCATCGGAATCTATAACTAGTGTCACAGGAATGGTTCAAAACATTGTCAGTAAGAAGAGTCAGTCTTCTTGAACTTAAACCGGCATTGTGCTTTTTCTATTTAATTCCTATGCAACTTCTGTGTTTCATCGTCAATAAGAAGTTCCAAGGGATACAGTAAACCTGGAGTGAAGCATCGGAATCTATAACTAGTGTCACAGGAATGGTTCATAACATAGAGAGTAAGAAGAGTCAGTCTTCTAGTACTTAAGTCGGCATTGTGCCTTTTATATTTAATTCCGATGCAATTTCTGTGTTTCATCGGCAATAAGAAGGTCAGAGGGATACAATAAACCTGAAGTGAAGCATCGGAATCTATAACTAGTGTCACAGTAAGAACAGTCAGTCTTCTTGTCCTTAAGTCGGCATTGTGCCTTTTGTATTTAATTCCGATGCAATTTCTGGGTTTCCTCGTCAATTAGAAGGTCCAAGGGATACAGTAAACCTCAAGTGAAGCATCGGAATCTATACGTAGTGTCACAGGAAAGGTTCAAAACATAGTCAGTAGGAAGAGTCGGTCTTCATGCTCTTAAGTCGGCATTTGGCCTTTTGTATTTAATTCCGATGGATTTTCTGTGTTTCAACGTCAATAAGAAGGTCCAAGGGATACAGTAAACCTGAAGTGAAGCATCGGAATCTATAACTAGTGTCACAGGAATGGTTCATATCATAGACAGTAGGAAGATTCAGTCTTCTTGTACTTAAGTCGGCATTGTGCCTTTTGTATTTAATTCCGATGCAATTTCTGTGTTTCATCGTCAATAAGTAGGTCCAAGGGATACAGTAAACCTCAAGTGAAGCAATGGAATCTATAACTAGTGTCACAGGAATGGTTCAAACATAGTCAGTAGGAAGAGTCGGTCTTTATGTACTTAAGTCGGCATTGGGCCTTTTGTATTTAATTCCGATGCATTTTCTGTGTTTCAACGTCAATAAGAAGGTCCAAGGGATACATTAACCCTGAAGTGAAGCATCGGAATCTATAACTAGTGTCACAGGAATGGAACAAATCATAGACACTAGGAAGAGTCAGTCTTCTTGTACTTAAGTCGGCATTGTGCATTTTCTATTTAATTCCGATGCAATTTCTGTGTTTCATCGTCAATAAGAAGGTCCAAGGGATATAGTAAACCTGAAGTGAAGCATCGGAATCTATAACTAGTGTCACAGGAATGGTTCAAAACATAGACAGTAAGAAGAGTCTGTCTTCTTGTACTTAAGTTGGTATTGTCCCTTTGTATTTAATTCCGATGCAATTTCTGTGTTTCATCGTCAATAAGAAGGTCAGTGGAATACAGTAAACCTGAAGTGAAGCATCATTATCTATAACTAGTGTCACAGGAATGGTTAAAAACATAGTCAGTAAGAAGAGTCAGTCTTCTTGTACTTAAGTCGGCATAGTGCCTTTTGTAATTAATTCCGATGCAATTTCTGTGTTTCATCGTCAATAAGAAGGTCAGAGGGATACAGTAAACCTGAAGTGAAGCATCGCAATCTATAACTAGTGTCACAGGAATGGTTCAAAACATAGTCAGTAAGAAGAGTCTGTCTTCTTGTACTGAAGTCGGCATTGTCCCTTTTGTATTTAATTCCGATGCAATTTCTGTGCTTCACCGGCAATAAGAAGGTCAGAGGGATACAGTAAACCTGAAGTGAAGCATCGTAATCTTCAACTAGTGTCACAGGAATGGTTCAAATCATAGACAGTAAGAAGTGTCAGTCTTCTTGTACTTAAGTCGGCATTGTGCCTTTTCAAATTAATTCCGATGCAATATCTGTGTTTCATCGTCAATAAGAAGGTCTGAGGGGTACCGTAAACCTGAAGTGAAGCATCGGAATCTATAACTAGTGTCACAGTAATGGTTCAAAACATAGACAGTTGGAAGAGTCAGTCTTCTTGTACTTATGTCGGCATTGTGCCTTCTGTATTTAATTCCGATGTAATTTCTGTGTTTCATCGTCAATAAGAATTTCCAAGGGATACAGTAAACCCGAAGTGAAGCATCGTAATCTTCAACTAGTGTCACAGGAATGGTTCAAATCATAGACAGTAACAAGAGTCAGTCTTCTTGTACTTAAGTCGGCATTGTGCCTTTTCTAATTAATTCCGATGCAATTTCTGTGTTTCATCGTCAATAAGAAGGTCAGAGGGATACAGTAAAACTGAAGTGGAGCATCGGAATCTGCAACTAGTGTCACAGGAATGGATCAAAACATAGTCAGTAAGAAGAGTCAGTCTTCTTGTACTTAAGTTGGCATTGTGCCTTTCGTATGTAATTCCGATGCAATTTCTGTGTTTCACCGGCAATAAGAAGGTCAGAGGGATACAGTAAACCTGATGTGAAGCATCGGAATCTATAACTAGTGTCACAGGAATGGTTCAATATACAGACAGTAAGAAGAGTCAGTCTTCTTGTACTTAAGTCGGCGTTGTGCTTTTTGTATTTAATTCCGATGCAAATTCTGTGATTCATCGTCAATAAGAAGGCCCAAGGGATACAGTAAACCTGATGTGAAGCATCGGAATCTATAACTAGTGTCACAGGAATGGTTCAATATACAGACAGTAAGAAGAGTCAGTCTTCTTGTACTTAAGTCGGCATTGTGCCTTTTGTATTTAATACCGATGCAATTTCTGTGTTTCATCGGCAATAAGGTCAGAGGGATACAGTAAACCTGAAGGGAAGCATCGGAATCTATAACTAGTGTCACAGGAATGGTTCAAAACATAGACAGTACGAAGAGTCAGTCTTCTTGTACTTAAGTCGGCATTGTGCCTTTTGTATTTAATTCCGATGCAATTTCTGTGTTTCGTCGTCAATAAGAAGGTCCAAGGTATACAGTAAACCTGAAGTGAAGCATCGCAATCTATAACTAGTGTCACAGGAATAGTTCAAAGCATAGTCAGTAAGAAGAGTCAGCCTCCTTGAACTTAAACCGGCGTTGTGCTTTTTCTATTGAATTCCTATGCAATTTCTGTGTTTCATCGTCAATAAGAAGGTCCAAGGGATACAGTAAACCTGGAGTGAAGCATCGGAATCTATAACTAGTGTCAAAGGAATGGTTCATAACATAGAGAGTAAGAAGAGTCAGTCTTCTAGTACTTAAGTCGGCATTGTGCCTTTTCTATTTAATTCCGATGCAATTTCTGTGTTTCATCGGCAATAAGAAGGTCAGAGGGATACAATAAACCTGAAGTGAAGCATCGGAATCTATAACTAGTGTCACAGTAAGAACAGTCAGTCTTCTCGTCCTTGAGTCGGCACTGTGCCTTTTGAATTTAATTCCGATGCAATTTCTGTGTTTCATCGGCAATAAGGTCAGAGGGATACAGTAAACCTGAAGGGAAGCATCGGAATCTATAACTAGTGTCACAGGAATGGTTCAAAACATAGACAGTACGAAGAGTCAGTCTTCTTGTGCTTAAGTCGGCATTGTGCCGTTTGTATTTAATTCCGATGCAATTTCTGTGTTTCGTCGTCAATAAGAAGGTCCAAGGTATACAGTAAACCTGAAGTGAAGCATCGCAATCTATAACTAGTGTCACAGGAATAGTTCAAATCATAGTCAGTAAGAAGAGTCAGTCTCCTTGAACTTAAACCGGCATTGTGCTTTTTCTATTTAATTCCTATGCAATTTCTGTGTTTCATCGTCAATAAGAAGGTCCAAAGGATACAGTTAACCTGGAGTGAAGCATCGGAATCTATAACTAGTGTCACAGGAATGGTTCATAACATAGAGAGTAAGAAGAGTCAGTCTTCTAGTACTTAAGTCGGCATTGTGCCTTTTCTATTTATTTCCGATGCAATTTCTGTGTTTCCTCGTCAATAAGAAGGTCCAAGGGATACAGTAATCCTCAAGTGAAGCATCGGAATCTATACGTAGTGTCACAGGAATGGTTCAAAGCATAGTCAGTAGGAAGAGTCGGTCTTCATGCTCTTAAGTCGGCATTTGGCCTTTTGTATTTAATTCCGATGGATTTTCTGTGTTTCAACGTCAATAAGAAGGTCCAAGGGATACAGTAAACCTGAAGTGATGCATCGGAATCTATAACTAGTGTCACAGGAATGGTTCAAATCATAGACAGTAGGAAGATTCAGTCTTCTTGTACTTAAGTCGGCATTGTGCCTTTTGTATTTAATTCAGATGCAATTTCTGTGTTTCATCGTCAATTAGAAGGTCCAAGGGATACAGTAAACCTGAAGTGAAGCATCGGAAACTATAACTAGTGTCACAGGAATGGTTCAAAACATAGATAGTGGGAAGAGTCAGTCTTCTTGTACTTAAGTCGGCATTGTGCCCTTTGTATTTAATCCCGATGCCATTTCTGTGTTTCATCAACAATAAGAAGGTCAGAGGGATACAGTAAACCTGAAGTGAAGCATCGCAATCTATAACTAGTGTCACAGGAATAGTTCAAAACATAGTCAGTAAGAAGAGTCAGTCTTCTTGAACTTAAACCGGCATTGTGCTTTTTCTATTTAATTCCTATGCAATTTCTGTGTTTCATCGTCAATAAGAAGGTCCTAGGGATACAGTAAACCTGGAGTGAAGCATCGGAATCTATAACTAGTGTCACAGGAATGGTTCATAACATAGAGAGTAAGAAGAGTCAGTCTTCTAGTACTTAAGTCGGCATTGTGCATTTTGTATTTAATTCCGATGCAATTTCTGTGTTTCCTCGTCCATTAGAAGGTCCATGGGATACAGTAAACCTCAAGTAAAGCATCGGAATCGATACGTAGTGTCACAGGAAAGGTTCAAAACATAGTCAGTAGGAAGAGTCGGTCTTCATGCTCTTAAGTCGGCATTTGGCCTTTTGTATTTAATTCCGATGGATTTTCTGTGTTTCAACGTCAATAAGAAGGTCCAAGGGATACAGTAAACCTGAAGTGAAGCATCGGAAACTATAACTAGTGTCACAGGAATGGTTCAAACATAGACTGTAAGGAGAGTCAGTCTTCTTGTACTTAAGTCGGCCTTGTGCCTTTTGTATTTAATTCCGATGCAATTTCTGTGTTTCATCGTCAATAAGAAGGTCCAAGGTATACAGTAAACCTGGAGTGAAGCATCGGAATTTATAACTAGTGTCACAGGAATGGTTCAAACGTAGTCAGTAGGAAGAGTCGGTCTTTATGTACTTAAGTCGGCATTGGGCCTTTTGTATTTAATTCCGATGCATTTTCTGTGTTTCAACGTCAATAAGAAGGTCCAAGGGATACATTAACCCTGAAGTGAAGCATCGGAATCTATAACTAGTGTCACAGGAATGGTACAAATCATAGACACTAGGAAGAGTCAGTCTTCTTGCACTTAAGTCGGCATTGTGCATTTTCTATTTAATTCCGATGCAATTTCTGTGTTTCATCGTCAATAAGAAGGTCCAAGGGATACACTAAACCTGAAGTGAAGCATCGGAATCTATAACTAGTGTCAGAGGAATGGTTCAAAACATAGACAGTAAGAAGAGTCTGTCTTCTTGTACTTAAGTTGGTATTGTCCCTTTGTATTTAATTCCGATGCAATTTCTGTGTTTCATCGTCAATAAGAAGGTCAGTGGAATACAGTAAACCTGAAGTGAAGCATCATTATCTATAACTAGTGTCACAGGAATGGTTAAAAACATTGTCAGTAAGAAGAGTCAGTCTTCTTGTACTTAAGTCGGCATAGTGCCTTTTGTAATTAATTCCGATGCAATTTCTGTGTTTCATCGTCAATAAGAAGGTCCAAGGGATACAGTAAACCTGAAGTGAAGCATCGGAATCTATAACTAGTGTCACAGGAATGGTTAAAAACATAGTCAGTAAGAAGAGTCAGTCTTCTTGTACTGAAGTCGGCATTGTCCCTTTTGTATTTAATTCCGATGTAATTTCTGTGCTTCACCGGCAATAAGAAGGTCAGAGGGATACAGTAAACCTGAAGTGAAGCATCGTAATCTTCAACTAGTGTCACAGGAATGGTTCAAATCATAGACAGTAAGAAGTGTCAGTCTTCTTGTACTTAAGTCGGCATTGTGCCTTTTCAAATTAATTTCGATGCAATTTCTGTGTTTCATCGTCAATAAGAAGGTCTGAGGGGTACCGTAAACCTGAAGTGAAGCATCGGATTCTATAACTAGTGTCACAGTAATGGTTCAAAACATAGACAGTTGGAAGAGTCAGTCTTCTTGTACTTATGTCGGCATTGTGCCTTCTGTATTTAATTCTGATGTAATTTCTGTGTTTCATCGTCAATAAGAATTTCCAAGGGATACAGTAAACCTGAAGTGAAGCATCGTAATCTTCAACTAGTGTCACAGGAATGGTTCAAATCATAGACAGTAACAAGAGTCAGTCTTCTTGTACTTAAGTCGGCATTGTGCCTTTTCTAATTAATTCCGATGCAATTTCTGTGTTTCATCGTCAATAAGAAGGTCAGAGGGATACAGTAAAACTGAAGTGGAGCATCGGAATCTGCAACTAGTGTCACAGGAATGGTTCAAAACATAGTCAGTGAGAAGAGTCAGTCTTCTTGTACATAAGTTGGCATTGTGCCTTTTCTATTTAATTCCGATGCAATTTCTGTGTTTCATCGGCAATAAGAAGGTCAGAGGGATACAATAAACCTGAAGTGAAGCATCGGAATCTATAACTAGTGTCACAGTAAGAACAGTCAGTCTTCTTGTCCTTGAGTCGGCACTGTGCCTTTTGTATTTAATTCCGATGCAATTTCTGTGTTTCCTCGTCAATAAGAAGGTCCAAGGGATACAGTAATCCTCAAGTGAAGCATCGGAATCTATACGTAGTGTCACAGGAATGGTTCAAAGCATAGTCAGTAGGAAGAGTCGGTCTTCATGCTCTTAAGTCGGCATTTGGCCTTTTGTATTTAATTCCGATGGATTTTCTGTGTTTCAACGTCAATAAGAAGGTCCAAGGGATACAGTAAACCTGAAGTGATGCATCGGAACCTATAACTAGTGTCACAGGAATGGTTCAAATAATAGACAGTAGGAAGATTCAGTCTTCTTGTACTTAAGTCGGCATTGTGCCTTTTGTATTTAATTCCGATGCAATTTCTGTGTTTCATCGTCAATAAGAAGGTCCAAGGGATACAGTAAACCTGAAGTGAAGCATCGGAAACTATAACTAGTGTCACAGGAATGGTTCAAAACATAGATAGTGGGAAGAGTCAGTCTTCTTGTACTTAAGTCGGCATTGTGCCTTTTGTATTTAATCCCGATGCCATTTCTGTGTTTCATCGACAATAAGAAGGTCAGACGGAAACAGTAAACCTGAAGCGAAGCATCGGAATCCAAAACTAGTGTCACAGGAATGGTTCAAATCATAGACAGTAGGAAGAGTCAGTCTTCTTGTACTTATGTCGCCATTGTGCCTTTTGTATTTAATTCCGATGCAATTTCTGTGTTTCTTCTTCAATAAGTAGGTCCAAGGGATACAGTAAACCTCAAGTGAAGCATCGGAATCTATAACTAGTGTCACAGGAATGGTTCAAACATAGACAGTAAGATGGGTCAGTCTTCTTGTACTTAAGTCGGCATTGTGCCTTTTGTATTTAATTCCGATGCAATTTCTGTGTTCATCGTCAATAAGAAGATCAGATGGATACAGTAAACCTGAAGTGAAGCATCGGAATCTATAACTAGTGCCACAGGAATGGTTCAATATACAGACAGTAAGAAGAGTCAGTCTTCTTGTACTTAAGTCGGCATTGTTCCTTTTCTAATTAATTCCGATGCAATTTCTGTGTTTCATCGTCAATAAGAAGGGCAGAGGGATACGGTAAACCTGAAATGGAGCATCGGAATCTGCAACTAGTGTCACAGGAATGGTTCAAAACATAGTCAGTAAGAAGAGACAGTCTTCTTGTACTTAAGTTGGCATTGAGCCTTTCGTATTTAATTCCGATGCAATTTCTGTGTTTCACCGGCAATAAGAAGGTCAGAGGGATACAGTAAACCTGAAGTGAAGCATCGGAATCTATAACTAGTCTCACAGGAATGGTTCAATATACAGACAGTAGGAAGAGTCATTCTTCTTGTACTTAAGTCAGCATTGTGCCTTTTGTATTTAATTCCGATGCAATTTCTGTGATTCATCGTCAATAAGAAGGCCCAAGGGATACAGTAAACCTGAAGTGAAGCATCGCACTCTATAACTAGTGTCACAGAAATGGTTCAAGACATAGACAGTAGAAGAGTCAGTCTTCTTGTACTTAAGTCGGCATTGTGCCATTTGTACTTAATTCCGATACAATTTCTGTGTTTCATCGTCAATAAGAAGGTCCAAGGGAAACAGTAACTCTGAAGTGACGCATCGGAAACTATAACTAGTGTCACAGGAATGGTTCAAAACATAGTCAGTAAGAAGAGTCAGTCTTCTTGTCCTTAAGTCGGCATTGTGCCTTTTGTATTTAATTCCGATGCAATTTCTGTGATTCATCGTCAATAAGAAGGTCCAAGGGATACAGTAAACCTGGAGTGAAGCATCGGAATCTATAACTAGTGTCACAGGAATGGTTCATTACATAGAGAGTAAGAAGAGCCAGTCTTCTAGTACTTAAGTCGGCATTGTGCATTTTCTATTTAATTCCGATGCAATTTCTGTGTTTCATCGGCAATAAGAAGGTCAGAGTGATACAATAAACCTGAAGTGATGCATCGGAATCTATAACTAGTGTCACAGTAAGAACAGTCAGTCTTCTTGTCCTTAAGTCGGCATTGTGACTTTTGTATTTAATTCCGATGCAATTTCTGTGTTTCATCGTCAATAAGAAGGTCCAAGGGATACAGTAAACCAGAAGTGAAGCATTGGAAACTATAACTAGTGTCACAGGAATGGTTCAAACATAGACAATAAGAAGAGTCAGTCTTCTTGTTCTTAAGTCGGCATTGTGGCTGTTCTATTTAATTCCGATGCAATTTCTGTGTTTCAACGTCAATAAGAAGGTCTAAGGGAGACAGTAAACCTGAAGTGAAGATTCGGAAACTATAACTAGTGTCACAGGAATGGTTCAAAACATTGACAGTAAGAAGATTCAGGCTTCTTGTACTTAAGTCTGCATTGTGTCATTTGTATTTAAATCCGATGGGATTTCTGTGTTTCATCGTCAATAAGAAGGTCCAAGGGACACAGTAAACCTGAAGTGAAGCATCGTAATCTATAACTAGTGTCACAGGAATGGTTCAAAACATAGACAGTAAAAGAGTCAGTCTTCTTGTACTTAAGATGGCATTGACCCTTTGTACTTAATTCCGATGCAATTTCTGTGTTTCATCGTCAATAAGAAGGTCCAAGGGTACAGTAAACCTGAAGTGAAGCATCGGAAACTATAACTAGTGTCACAGGAATGGTTCAAAACATAGACTGTAAGGAGAGTCAGTCTTCTTGTACTTAAGTCGGCATTGTGCCTTTTGTATTTAATTCCGATGCAATTTCTGTGTTACATCGTCAATAAGAAGGTCCAAGGTAAACAGTACACCTGGAGTGAAGCATTGGAATCTATAACTAGTGTCACAGGAATGGTTCAAAACATAGACAGTAAGAAGAGTCAGTCTTCTTGTACTTATGTCGGCATTGTGCCTTTTGTATTTAATTCCGATGCAATTTCTGTGTTTCATCGTCAATAAGTAGGTCCAAGGGATACAGTAAACCTCAAGTGAAGCATCGGAATCTATAACTAGTGTCACAGGAATGGTTCAAAACATAGACAGTAAGAAGTGTGTGTCTTCTTTTACTTAAGTTGGTATTGTCCCTTTGTATTTAATTCCGATGCCATTTCTGTGTTTCATCGTCAATAAGAAGGTCAGTGGAATACAGTAAACCTGAAGTGAAGCATCATAATCTATAACTAGTGTCACAGGAATGATTAAAAACATAGTCAGTAAGAAGAGTCAGTCTTCTTGTACTTAAGTCGGCATAGTGCCTTTTGTAATTAATTCCGATGCAATTTCTGTGTTTCATCGTCAATAAGAAGGTCAGAGGGATACAGTAAACCCGAAGTGAAGCATCGCAATCTATAACTAGTGTCACAGGAATGGTTCAAAACATAGTCAGTAAGAAGAGTCAGTCTTCTTGTACTGAAGTCGGCATTGTGCCTTTTGTATTTAATTCCGATGCAATTTCTGTGCTTCACCGGCAATAAGAAGGTCAGAGGGTTACAGTAAACCTGAGGTGAAGCGTCGTAATCTTCAACTAGTGTCACAGGAATGGTTCAAATCATACACAGTAAGAAGACTCAGTCCTCTTGTACTTAAGTCGGCATTGTGACTTTTCTAATTAATTCCGATGCAATTTCTGTGTTTCATCGTCAATAAGAAGGTGTGATGGGTACCGTAAACCTGAAGAGAAGCATCGGAATCTATAACTAGTGTCACAGTAATGGTTCAAAACATAGACAGTTGGAAGAGTCAGTCTTCTTGTACTTATGTCGGCATTGTGCCTTTTGTACTTAATTCCGATGTAATTTCTGTGTTTCATCGTCAATAAGAAGGTCCAAGGGATACAGTAAACCTGAAGTGAAGCATCGTAATCTTCAACAAGTGTTACAGGAATGGTTCAAATCATAGACAGTAACAAGAGTCAGTCTTCTTGTACTTATGTTGGCATTGTGCCTTTCGTATTTAATTCCGATGCAATTTCTGTGTTTCACCGGCAATAAGAAGGTCAGAGGGTTACAGTAAACCTTATGTGAAGCATCGGAATCTATAACTAGTGTCACGGGAATGGTTCAATGTACAGACAGTAAGAAGAGTCAGTCTTCTTGTACTTATGTCGGCATTGTGCCTTTTGTATTTAATTCCGATGCAATTTCTGTGTTTCATCGTCAATAAGTAGGTCCAAGGGATACAGTAAACCTCAAGTGAAGCATCGGAATCTATAACTAGTGTCACAGGAATGGTTCAAAACATAGACAGTAAGAAGTGTGTGTCTTCTTTTACTTAAGTTGGTATTGTCCCTTTGTATTTAATTCCGATGCCATTTCTGTGTTTCATCGTCAATAAGAAGGTCAGTGGAATACAGTAAACCTGAAGTGAAGCATCATAATCTATAACTAGTGTCACAGGAATGATTAAAAACATAGTCAGTAAGAAGAGTCAGTCTTCTTGTACTTAAGTCGGCATAGTGCCTTTTGTAATTAATTCCGATGCAATTTCTGTGTTTCATCGTCAATAAGAAGGTCAGAGGGATACAGTAAACCCGAAGTGAAGCATCGCAATCTATAACTAGTGTCACAGGAATGGTTCAAAACATAGTCGGTAAGAAGAGTCAGTCTTCTTGTACTGAAGTCGGCATTGTGCCTTTTGTATTTAATTCCGATGCAATTTCTGTGCTTCACCGGCAATAAGAAGGTCAGAGGGTTACAGTAAACCTGAGGTGAAGCATCGTAATCTTCAACTAGTGTCACAGGAATGGTTCAAATCATACACAGTAAGAAGACTCAGTCCTCTTGTACTTAAGTCGGCATTGTGCCTTTTCTAATTAATTCCGATGCAATTTCTGTGTTTCATCGTCAATAAGAAGGTCTGATGGGTACCGTAAACCTGAAGAGAAGCATCGGAATCTATAACTAGTGTCACAGTAATGGTTCAAAACATAGACAGTTGGAAGAGTCAGTCTTCTTGTACTTATGTCGGCATTGTGCCTTTTGTACTTAATTCCGATGTAATTTCTGTGTTTCATCGTCAATAAGAAGGTCCAAGGGATACAGTAAACCTGAAGTGAAGCATCGTAATCTTCAACAAGTGTTACAGGAATGGTTCAAATCATAGACAGTAACAAGAGTCAGTCTTCTTGTACTTATGTTGGCATTGTGCCTTTCGTATTTAATTCCGATGCAATTTCTGTGTTTCACCGGCAATAAGAAGGTCAGAGGGATACAGTAAACCTTATGTGAAGCATCGGAATCTATAACTAGTGTCACGGGAATGGTTCAATATACAGACAGTAAGAAGAGTCAGTCTTCTTGTACTTAAGTCGGCATTGTGCTTTTTGTATTTAATTCCGATGGAATTTCTGTGATTCATCGTCAATAAGAAGGCCCAAGGGATACAGTAAACCTGAAGTGAAGCATCGCACTCTATAACTAGTGTCACAGAAGTGGTTCAAAACATAGACAGTAGAAGAGTCAGTCTTCTTGTACTTAAGTCGGCATTGTGCCATTTGTATTTCATTCCGATACAATTTCTGTGTTTCATCGTCAATAAGAAGGTCCAAGGGAAACAGTAAGTCTGAAGTGAAGCATCGGAATCTATATGTAGTGTCACAGGAATGGTTCAAAATATAGTCAGTAAGAAGAGTCAGTCTTCTTGTCCTTAAGTCGGCATTGTGCCTTTTGTATTTAATTCCGATGCAATTTCTGTGTTTCATCGTCAATAAGAAGGTCAAAGGTATACAGTAAACCTGAAGTGAAGGATCGCAATCTATAACTAGTGTCACAGGTATAGTTCAAAACATAGTCAGTAAGAAGAGTCAGTCTTCTTGAACTTAAGTCGGCATTGTGCTTTTTCTATTTAATTCCTATGCAATTTCTGTGTTTCATCGTCAATAAGAAGGTCCAAGGGATACAGTAAATCTGGAGTGAAATATCGTAATCTATAGCTAGTGTCACAGGAATGGTTCATAACATAGAGAGTAAGAAGAGTCAGTCTTCTAGTACTTCAGTCGGCATTGTGCCTTTTCTATTTAATTCCGATGCAATTTCTGTGTTTCATCGGCAATAAGAAGGTCAGAGGGATACAATAAACCTGAAGTGAAGCATCGGAATCTATAACTAGTGTCACAGTAAGAATAGTCAGTCTTCTTGTTCTTGAGTCGGCACTGTGCCATTTGTATTTAATTCCGATGCAATTTCTGTGTTTCCTCGTCAATAAGAAGGTCCAGGGGATACAGTAAACCTCAAGTGAAGCATCGGAATCTATACGTAGTGTCACAGGAATGGTTCAAAGCATAGTCAGTAGGAAGAGTCGGTCCTCATGCTCTTAAGTCGGCATTTGGCCTTTTGTATTTAATTCCGATGGATTTTCTGTGTTTCAACGTCAATAAGAAGGTCCAAGGGATACAGTAAACCTGAAGTGAAGCATCGGAATCTATAACTAGTGTCACAGGAATGGTTCAAATCATAGACAGTAGGAAGATTCAGTCTTCTTGTACTTAAGTCGGCATTGTCCATTTTGTATTTAATTCCGATGCAATTTCTGTGTTTCATCGTCAATAATAAGATCACAGGGATACAGTAAACCTGAAGTGAAGCATCGGAATCTATAACTAGTGTCACAGGAATGGTTCAATATACAGACAGTAAGAAGAGTCAGTCTTCTTGTACTTAAGTCGGCATTGTGCCTTTTCCAATTAATTCCGATGCAATTTCTGTGTTTCATCGTCAATAAGAAGGTCAGAGGGATACAGTAAACCTGAAGTGGAGCATCGGAATCTGCAACTAGTGTCACACTAATGGTTCAAGACATAGTCAGTAAGAAGAGTCAGTCTTCTTGTACCTAAGTTGGCATTGTGCCTTTCGTATTTAATTCCGATGCAATTTCTGTGTTTTACCGGCAATAAGAAGGTCAGAGGGATACAGTAAACCTGAAGTGAAGCATCGGAATCTATAACTAGTCTCACAGGAATGGTTCAATATACAGACAGTAGGAAGAGTCATTCTTCTTGTACTTAAGTCGGCATTGTGCCTTTTGTATTTAATTCCGATGCAAATTCTGTGATTCATCGTCAATAAGAAGGCCCAAGGGATACAGTAAACCTGAAGTGAAGCATCGCACTCTATAACTAGTGTCACAGAAATGGTTCAAAACATAGACAGTAGAAGAGTCAGTCTCCTTGTACTTAAGTCGGCATTGTGCCATTTGTATTTAATTCCGATACAATTTCTGTGTTTCATCGTCAATAAGAAGGTCCAAGGGAAACAGTAACTCTGAAGTGAAGCATCGGAATCTATAACTAGTGTCACAGGAATGGTTCAAAACATAGTCAGTAAGAAGAGTCAGTCTTCTTGTCCTTAAGTCGGCATTGTGCCTTCTGTATTTAATTCGGATGCAATTTCTGTGTTTCATCGGCAATAAGGTCAGAGGGATACAGTAACCCTGAAGGGAAGCATCGGATTCTATAACTAGTGTCACAGGAATGTTCAAAACATAGATAGTAGGAAGAGTCAGTCTTCTTGTACTTAAGTCGGCATTGTGCCTTTTGTATTTAATCCCGATGCAATTTCTGTGATTCATCGTCAATAAGAAGGCCCAAGGGATACAGTAAACCTGGAGTGAAGCATCGGAATCTATAACTAGTGTCACAGGAATGGTTCAAAACATAGATAGTGGGAAGAGTCAGTCTTCTTGTACTTAAGTCGGCATTGTGCCTTTTGTATTTAATCCCGATGCCATTTCTGTGTTTCATCGACAATAAGAAGGTCAGACGGAAACAGTAAACCTGAAGCGAAGCATCGGAATCCAAAACTAGTGTCACAGGAATGGTTCAAATCATAGACAGTAGGAAGAGTCAGTCTTCTTGTACTTATGTCGCCATTGTGCCTTTTGTATTTAATTCCGATGCAATTTCTGTGTTTCTTCTTCAATAAGTAGGTCCAAGGGATACAGTAAACCTCAAGTGAAGCATCGGAATCTATAACTAGTGTCACAGGAATGGTTCAAACATAGACAGTAAGATGGGTCAGTCTTCTTGTACTTAAGTCGGCATTGTGCCTTTTGTATTTAATTCCGATGCAATTTCTGTGTTCATCGTCAATAAGAAGATCAGATGGATACAGTAAACCTGAAGTGAAGCATCGGAATCTATAACTAGTGCCACAGGAATGGTTCAATATACAGACAGTAAGAAGAGTCAGTCTT
This sequence comes from Schistocerca piceifrons, assembly GCF_021461385.2. NCBI lineage: Eukaryota > Metazoa > Arthropoda > Insecta > Orthoptera > Acrididae > Schistocerca > Schistocerca piceifrons. The sequence goes on along the minus strand of NW_025727724.1, from coordinate 2,622,714 downwards.
CTTGTACTTAAGTCGGCATTGTTCCTTTTCTAATTAATTCCGATGCAATTTCTGTGTTTCATCGTCAATAAGAAGGGCAGAGGGATACAGTAAACCTGAAATGGAGCATCGGAATCTGCAACTAGTGTCACAGGAATGGTTCAAAACATAGTCAGTAAGAAGAGACAGTCTTCTTGTACTTAAGTTGGCATTGAGCCTTTCGTATTTAATTCCGATGCAATTTCTGTGTTTCACCGGCAATAAGAAGGTCAGAGGGATACAGTAAACCTGAAGTGAAGCATCGGAATCTATAACTAGTCTCACAGGAATGGTTCAATATACAGACAGTAGGAAGAGTCATTCTTCTTGTACTTAAGTCAGCATTGTGCCTTTTGTATTTAATTCCGATGCAATTTCTGTGATTCATCGTCAATAAGAAGGCCCAAGGGATACAGTAAACCTGAAGTGAAGCATCGCACTCTATAACTAGTGTCACAGAAATGGTTCAAGACATAGACAGTAGAAGAGTCAGTCTTCTTGTACTTAAGTCGGCATTGTGCCATTTGTACTTAATTCCGATACAATTTCTGTGTTTCATCGTCAATAAGAAGGTCCAAGGGAAACAGTAACTCTGAAGTGACGCATCGGAAACTATAACTAGTGTCACAGGAATGGTTCAAAACATAGTCAGTAAGAAGAGTCAGTCTTCTTGTCCTTAAGTCGGCATTGTGCCTTTTGTATTTAATTCCGATGCAATTTCTGTGATTCATCGTCAATAAGAAGGTCCAAGGGATACAGTAAACCTGGAGTGAAGCATCGGAATCTATAACTAGTGTCACAGGAATGGTTCATTACATAGAGAGTAAGAAGAGCCAGTCTTCTAGTACTTAAGTCGGCATTGTGCATTTTCTATTTAATTCCGATGCAATTTCTGTGTTTCATCGGCAATAAGAAGGTCAGAGTGATACAATAAACCTGAAGTGATGCATCGGAATCTATAACTAGTGTCACAGTAAGAACAGTCAGTCTTCTTGTCCTTAAGTCGGCATTGTGACTTTTGTATTTAATTCCGATGCAATTTCTGTGTTTCATCGTCAATAAGAAGGTCCAAGGGATACAGTAAACCAGAAGTGAAGCATTGGAAACTATAACTAGTGTCACAGGAATGGTTCAAACATAGACAATAAGAAGAGTCAGTCTTCTTGTTCTTAAGTCGGCATTGTGGCTGTTCTATTTAATTCCGATGCAATTTCTGTGTTTCAACGTCAATAAGAAGGTCTAAGGGAGACAGTAAACCTGAAGTGAAGATTCGGAAACTATAACTAGTGTCACAGGAATGGTTCAAAACATTGACAGTAAGAAGATTCAGGCTTCTTGTACTTAAGTCTGCATTGTGTCATTTGTATTTAAATCCGATGGGATTTCTGTGTTTCATCGTCAATAAGAAGGTCCAAGGGACACAGTAAACCTGAAGTGAAGCATCGTAATCTATAACTAGTGTCACAGGAATGGTTCAAAACATAGACAGTAAAAGAGTCAGTCTTCTTGTACTTAAGATGGCATTGACCCTTTGTACTTAATTCCGATGCAATTTCTGTGTTTCATCGTCAATAAGAAGGTCCAAGGGTACAGTAAACCTGAAGTGAAGCATCGGAAACAATAACTAGTGTCACAGGAATGGTTCAAAACATAGACTGTAAGGAGAGTCAGTCTTCTTGTACTTAAGTCGGCATTGTGCCTTTTGTATTTAATTCCGATGCAATTTCTGTGTTACATCGTCAATAAGAAGGTCCAAGGTATACAGTAAACCTGGAGTGAAGCATTGGAATCTATAACTAGTGTCACAGGAATGGTTCAAAACATAGACAGTAAGAAGAGTCAGTCTTCTTGTACTTATGTCGGCATTGTGCCTTTTGTATTTAATTCCGATGCAATTTCTGTGTTTCATCGTCAATAAGTAGGTCCAAGGGATACAGTAAACCTCAAGTGAAGCATCGGAATCTATAACTAGTGTCACAGGAATGGTTCAAAACATAGACAGTAAGAAGTGTGTGTCTTCTTTTACTTAAGTTGGTATTGTCCCTTTGTATTTAATTCCGATGCCATTTCTGTGTTTCATCGTCAATAAGAAGGTCAGTGGAATACAGTAAACCTGAAGTGAAGCATCATAATCTATAACTAGTGTCACAGGAATGATTAAAAACATAGTCAGTAAGAAGAGTCAGTCTTCTTGTACTTAAGTCGGCATAGTGCCTTTTGTAATTAATTCCGATGCAATTTCTGTGTTTCATCGTCAATAAGAAGGTCAGAGGGATACAGTAAACCCGAAGTGAAGCATCGCAATCTATAACTAGTGTCACAGGAATGGTTCAAAACATAGTCAGTAAGAAGAGTCAGTCTTCTTGTACTGAAGTCGGCATTGTGCCTTTTGTATTTAATTCCGATGCAATTTCTGTGCTTCACCGGCAATAAGAAGGTCAGAGGGTTACAGTAAACCTGAGGTGAAGCGTCGTAATCTTCAACTAGTGTCACAGGAATGGTTCAAATCATACACAGTAAGAAGACTCAGTCCTCTTGTACTTAAGTCGGCATTGTGACTTTTCTAATTAATTCCGATGCAATTTCTGTGTTTCATCGTCAATAAGAAGGTCTGATGGGTACCGTAAACCTGAAGAGAAGCATCGGAATCTATAACTAGTGTCACAGTAATGGTTCAAAACATAGACAGTTGGAAGAGTCAGTCTTCTTGTACTTATGTCGGCATTGTGCCTTTTGTACTTAATTCCGATGTAATTTCTGTGTTTCATCGTCAATAAGAAGGTCCAAGGGATACAGTAAACCTGAAGTGAAGCATCGTAATCTTCAACAAGTGTTACAGGAATGGTTCAAATCATAGACAGTAACAAGAGTCAGTCTTCTTGTACTTATGTTGGCATTGTGCCTTTCGTATTTAATTCCGATGCAATTTCTGTGTTTCACCGGCAATAAGAAGGTCAGAGGGTTACAGTAAACCTTATGTGAAGCATCGGAATCTATAACTAGTGTCACGGGAATGGTTCAATGTACAGACAGTAAGAAGAGTCAGTCTTCTTGTACTTATGTCGGCATTGTGCCTTTTGTATTTAATTCCGATGCAATTTCTGTGTTTCATCGTCAATAAGTAGGTCCAAGGGATACAGTAAACCTCAAGTGAAGCATCGGAATCTATAACTAGTGTCACAGGAATGGTTCAAAACATAGACAGTAAGAAGTGTGTGTCTTCTTTTACTTAAGTTGGTATTGTCCCTTTGTATTTAATTCCGATGCCATTTCTGTGTTTCATCGTCAATAAGAAGGTCAGTGGAATACAGTAAACCTGAAGTGAAGCATCATAATCTATAACTAGTGTCACAGGAATGATTAAAAACATAGTCAGTAAGAAGAGTCAGTCTTCTTGTACTTAAGTCGGCATAGTGCCTTTTGTAATTAATTCCGATGCAATTTCTGTGTTTCATCGTCAATAAGAAGGTCAGAGGGATACAGTAAACCCGAAGTGAAGCATCGCAATCTATAACTAGTGTCACAGGAATGGTTCAAAACATAGTCGGTAAGAAGAGTCAGTCTTCTTGTACTGAAGTCGGCATTGTGCCTTTTGTATTTAATTCCGATGCAATTTCTGTGCTTCACCGGCAATAAGAAGGTCAGAGGGTTACAGTAAACCTGAGGTGAAGCATCGTAATCTTCAACTAGTGTCACAGGAATGGTTCAAATCATACACAGTAAGAAGACTCAGTCCTCTTGTACTTAAGTCGGCATTGTGCCTTTTCTAATTAATTCCGATGCAATTTCTGTGTTTCATCGTCAATAAGAAGGTCTGATGGGTACCGTAAACCTGAAGAGAAGCATCGGAATCTATAACTAGTGTCACAGTAATGGTTCAAAACATAGACAGTTGGAAGAGTCAGTCTTCTTGTACTTATGTCGGCATTGTGCCTTTTGTACTTAATTCCGATGTAATTTCTGTGTTTCATCGTCAATAAGAAGGTCCAAGGGATACAGTAAACCTGAAGTGAAGCATCGTAATCTTCAACAAGTGTTACAGGAATGGTTCAAATCATAGACAGTAACAAGAGTCAGTCTTCTTGTACTTATGTTGGCATTGTGCCTTTCGTATTTAATTCCGATGCAATTTCTGTGTTTCACCGGCAATAAGAAGGTCAGAGGGATACAGTAAACCTTATGTGAAGCATCGGAATCTATAACTAGTGTCACGGGAATGGTTCAATATACAGACAGTAAGAAGAGTCAGTCTTCTTGTACTTAAGTCGGCATTGTGCTTTTTGTATTTAATTCCGATGGAATTTCTGTGATTCATCGTCAATAAGAAGGCCCAAGGGATACAGTAAACCTGAAGTGAAGCATCGCACTCTATAACTAGTGTCACAGAAGTGGTTCAAAACATAGACAGTAGAAGAGTCAGTCTTCTTGTACTTAAGTCGGCATTGTGCCATTTGTATTTCATTCCGATACAATTTCTGTGTTTCATCGTCAATAAGAAGGTCCAAGGGAAACAGTAAGTCTGAAGTGAAGCATCGGAATCTATATGTAGTGTCACAGGAATGGTTCAAAATATAGTCAGTAAGAAGAGTCAGTCTTCTTGTCCTTAAGTCGGCATTGTGCCTTTTGTATTTAATTCCGATGCAATTTCTGTGTTTCATCGTCAATAAGAAGGTCAAAGGTATACAGTAAACCTGAAGTGAAGGATCGCAATCTATAACTAGTGTCACAGGTATAGTTCAAAACATAGTCAGTAAGAAGAGTCAGTCTTCTTGAACTTAAGTCGGCATTGTGCTTTTTCTATTTAATTCCTATGCAATTTCTGTGTTTCATCGTCAATAAGAAGGTCCAAGGGATACAGTAAATCTGGAGTGAAATATCGTAATCTATAGCTAGTGTCACAGGAATGGTTCATAACATAGAGAGTAAGAAGAGTCAGTCTTCTAGTACTTCAGTCGGCATTGTGCCTTTTCTATTTAATTCCGATGCAATTTCTGTGTTTCATCGGCAATAAGAAGGTCAGAGGGATACAATAAACCTGAAGTGAAGCATCGGAATCTATAACTAGTGTCACAGTAAGAATAGTCAGTCTTCTTGTTCTTGAGTCGGCACTGTGCCATTTGTATTTAATTCCGATGCAATTTCTGTGTTTCCTCGTCAATAAGAAGGTCCAGGGGATACAGTAAACCTCAAGTGAAGCATCGGAATCTATACGTAGTGTCACAGGAATGGTTCAAAGCATAGTCAGTAGGAAGAGTCGGTCCTCATGCTCTTAAGTCGGCATTTGGCCTTTTGTATTTAATTCCGATGGATTTTCTGTGTTTCAACGTCAATAAGAAGGTCCAAGGGATACAGTAAACCTGAAGTGAAGCATCGGAATCTATAACTAGTGTCACAGGAATGGTTCAAATCATAGACAGTAGGAAGATTCAGTCTTCTTGTACTTAAGTCGGCATTGTCCATTTTGTATTTAATTCCGATGCAATTTCTGTGTTTCATCGTCAATAATAAGATCACAGGGATACAGTAAACCTGAAGTGAAGCATCGGAATCTATAACTAGTGTCACAGGAATGGTTCAATATACAGACAGTAAGAAGAGTCAGTCTTCTTGTACTTAAGTCGGCATTGTGCCTTTTCCAATTAATTCCGATGCAATTTCTGTGTTTCATCGTCAATAAGAAGGTCAGAGGGATACAGTAAACCTGAAGTGGAGCATCGGAATCTGCAACTAGTGTCACACTAATGGTTCAAGACATAGTCAGTAAGAAGAGTCAGTCTTCTTGTACCTAAGTTGGCATTGTGCCTTTCGTATTTAATTCCGATGCAATTTCTGTGTTTTACCGGCAATAAGAAGGTCAGAGGGATACAGTAAACCTGAAGTGAAGCATCGGAATCTATAACTAGTCTCACAGGAATGGTTCAATATACAGACAGTAGGAAGAGTCATTCTTCTTGTACTTAAGTCGGCATTGTGCCTTTTGTATTTAATTCCGATGCAAATTCTGTGATTCATCGTCAATAAGAAGGCCCAAGGGATACAGTAAACCTGAAGTGAAGCATCGCACTCTATAACTAGTGTCACAGAAATGGTTCAAAACATAGACAGTAGAAGAGTCAGTCTCCTTGTACTTAAGTCGGCATTGTGCCATTTGTATTTAATTCCGATACAATTTCTGTGTTTCATCGTCAATAAGAAGGTCCAAGGGAAACAGTAACTCTGAAGTGAAGCATCGGAATCTATAACTAGTGTCACAGGAATGGTTCAAAACATAGTCAGTAAGAAGAGTCAGTCTTCTTGTCCTTAAGTCGGCATTGTGCCTTCTGTATTTAATTCGGATGCAATTTCTGTGTTTCATCGGCAATAAGGTCAGAGGGATACAGTAACCCTGAAGGGAAGCATCGGATTCTATAACTAGTGTCACAGGAATGTTCAAAACATAGATAGTAGGAAGAGTCAGTCTTCTTGTACTTAAGTCGGCATTGTGCCTTTTGTATTTAATCCCGATGCAATTTCTGTGATTCATCGTCAATAAGAAGGCCCAAGGGATACAGTAAACCTGGAGTGAAGCATCGGAATCTATAACTAGTGTCACAGGAATGGTTCATAACATACAGGGTAAGAAGAGTCAGTCTTCTAGTACTTAAGTCGGCATTGTGCCTTTTCTATTTAATTCCGATGCAATTTCTGTGTTTCATCGGCAATAAGAAGGTCAGAGGGATACAATAAACCTGAAGTGATGCATCGGAATCTATAACTAGTGTCACAGTAAGAACAGTCAGTCTTCTTGTCCTTAAGTCGGCATTGTGCCTTTTGTATTTAATTCCGATGCAATTTCTGTGTTTCCTCGTCAATAAGAAGGTCCAAGGAATACAGTAAACCTCAAGTGAAGCATCGGAATCTATACGTAGTGTCACAGGAATGGTTCAAAACATAGTCAGTAGGAAGAGTCGGTCTTCATGCTCTTAAGTCGGCATTTTGCCTTTTGTATGTAATTCCGATGAATTTTCTGTGTTTCAACGTCAATAAGAAGGTCCAAGGGATACAGTAACACTGAAGTGAAGCTCGGAATCTATAACTAGTGTCACAGAAATGGTACAAACCATAGACAGTAGGAAGAGTCAGTCTTCTTGTACTTAAGTCGGCATTGTGCATTTTGTATTTAATTCCGCTGCAATTTCTGTGTTTCATCGTCAATAAGAAGGTCCAAGGGATACAGTAAACCAGAAGTGAAGCATTGGAAACTATAACTAGTGTCACAGGAATGGTTCAACCATAGACAATAAGAAGAGTCAGTCTTCTTGTTTTTAAGTCGGCATTGTGGCTTTTCTATTTAATTCCGATGCAATTTCTGTGTTTCAACGTCAATAAGAAGGTCAAAGGTATACAGTAAACCTGAAGTGAAGCATCGCAATCTATAACTAGTGTCACAGGAATAGTTCAAAACATAGTCAGTAGGAAGAGTCAGTCTTCTTGAACTTAAGTCGTCATTGTGCTTTTTCTATTTAATTCCTATGCAATTTCTGTGTTTCATCGTCAATAAGAAGGTCCAAGGGATACAGTAAACCTGGAGTGAAGCATCGGAATCTATAACTAGTGTCACAGGAATGGTTCATAACATAGAGAGTAAGAAGAGTCAGCCTTCTAGTACTTAAGTCGGCATTGTGCCTTTTCTATTTAATTCCGATGCAATTTCTGTGTTTCATCGGCAATAAGAAGGTCAGAGGGATACAATAAACCTGAAGTGAAGCATCGGAATCTATAACTAGTGTCACAGTAAGAATAGTCAGTCTTCTTGTCCTTGAGTCGGCACTGTGCCTTTTGTATTTAATTCCGATGCAATTTCTGTGTTTCCTCGTCAATAAGAAGGTCCAAGGGATACAGTAAACCTCAAGTGAAGCATCGGAATCTATACGTAGTGTCACATGAATGGTTCAAAGCATAGTCAGTAGGAAGAGTCGGTCTTCATGCTCTTAAGTCGGCATTTGGCCTTTTGTATTTAATTCCGATGGATTTTCTGTGTTTCAACGTCAATAAGAAGGTCCAAGGGATACAGTAAACCTGAAGTGAAGCATCGGAATCTATAACTAGTGTCACAGGAATGGTTCAAATCATAGACAGTAGGAAGATTCAGTCTTCTCGTACTTAAGTCGGCATTGTGCCTTTTGTATTTAATTCCGATGCAATTTCTGTGTTTCATCGTCAATAAGAAGGTCCAAGGGATACAGTAAACCTTAAGTGAAGCATCGGAAACCATAACTAGTGTCACAGGAATGGTTCAAATCATAGATAGTAGGAAGAGTCAGTCTTCTTGTACTTAAGTCGGCATTGTGCCTTTTGTATTTAATTCCGATGCAATTTCTGTGTTTCATCGTCAATAAGAAGGTCAAAGGAATACAGTAAACCTGAAGTGAAGCATCGGAAACTATAACTAGTGTCACAGGAATGATTCAAAACATAGATAATAGGAAGAGTCAGTCTTCTTGTACTTAAGTCGGCATTGTGCATTTTGTATTTAATCCCGATGCCATTTCTGTGTTTCATCAACAATAAGAAGGTCAGAGGGATACAGTAAACCTGAAGTGAAGCATCGGAATACAAAACTAGCGTCACAGGAATGGTTCAAAGCATAGACAGTAGGAAGAGTCAGTCTTATTGTACTTATGTCGGCATTGTGCCTTTTGTATTTAATTCCGATGCAATTTCTGTGTTTCTTCTTCAATAAGTAGGTCCAAGGGATACAGTAAACCTCAAGTGAAGCATCGGAATCTAGAACTAGTATCACAGGAATGGTTCAAAACATAGACAGTGAGATGGGTCAGTCTTCTTGTACTTAAGTCGGCATTGTGCCTTTTGTATTTAATTCCGATGCAATTTCTGTGTTTGATCGTCAATAATAAGATCACAGGGATACAGTAAACCTGAAGTGAAGCATCGGAATCTATAACTAGTGTCACAGGAATGGGTCAATATACAGACAGTAAGAAGAGTCAGTCTTCTTGTACTTAAGTCGGCATTGTGCCTTTTCTAATTAATTCCGATGCATTTTCTGTGTTTCATCGTCAATAAGAAGGTCAGAGGGATACAGTAAACCTGAAGTGGAGCATCGGAATCTGCAACTAGTGTCACACTAATGGTTCAAAACATAGTCAGTAAGAAGAGTCAGTCTTCTTGTACCTAAGTTGGCATTGTGCCTTTCGTATTTAATTCCGATGCAATTTCTGTGTTTTACCGGCAATAAGAAGGTCAGAGGGATACAGTAAACCTGAGGTGAAGCATCGGAATCTATAACTAGTCTCACAGGAATGGTTCAATATACAGACATTAGGAAGAGTCATTCTTCTTGTACTTAAGTCGGCATTGTGCCTTTTGTATTTAATTCCGATGCAAATTCTGTGATTCATCGTCAATAAGAAGGCCTAAGGGATACAGTAAACCTGAAGTGAAGCATCGCACTCTATAACTAGTGTCACAGAAATGGTTCAAAACATAGACAGTAGAAGAGTCAGTCTTCTTGTACTTAAGTCGGCATTGTGCCATTTGTATTTAATTCCGATACAATTTCTGTGTTTCATCGTCAATAAGAAGGTCCAAGGGAAACAGTAACTCTGAAGTGAAGCATCGGAATCTGTAACTAGTGTCACAGGAATGGTTCATAACATACAGGGTAAGAAGAGTCAGTCTTCTTGTCCTTAAGTCGGCATTGTGCCTTTTGTATTTAATTCCGATGCAATTTCTGTGTTTCATCGGCAATAAGGTCAGAGGGATACAGTAACCCTGAAGGGAAGCATCGGATTCTATAACTAGTGTCACAGGAATTTTCAAAACATAGATAGTAGGAAGAGTCAGTCTTCTTGTACTTAAGTCGGCATTGTGCCTTTTGTATTTAATCCCGATGCAATTTCTGTGATTCATCGTCAATAAGAAGGCCCAAGGGATACAGTAAACCTGGAGTGAAGCATCGGAATCTATAGCTAGTGTCACAGGAATGGTTCATAACATACAGGGTAAGAAGAGTCAGTCTTCTAGTACTTAAGTCGGCATTGTGCCTTTTCTATTTAATTCCGATGCAATTTCTGTGTTTCATCGGCAATAAGAAGGTCAGAGGGATACAATAAACCTGAAGTGAAGCATCGAAATCTATAACTAGTGTCACAGTAAGAACAGTCAGTCTTCTTGTCCTTAAGTCGGCATTGTGCCTTTTGTATTTAATTCCGATGCAATTTCTGTGTTTCCTCGTCAATAAGAAGGTCCAAGGAATACAGTAAACCTCAAGTGAAGCATCGGAATCTACACGTAGTGTCACAGGAATGGTTCAAAACATAGTCAGTAGGAAGAGTCGGTCTTCATGCTCTTAAGTCGGCATTTTGCCTTTTGTATGTAATTCCGATGAATTTACTGTGTTTCAACGTCAATAAGAAGGTCCAAGGGATACAGTAACCCTGAAGTGAAGCTCGGAATCTATAACTAGTGTCACAGAAATGGTACAAACCATAGACAGTAGGAAGAGTCAGTCTTCTTGTACTTAAGTCGGCATTGTGCATTTTGTATTTAATTCCGCTGCAATTTCTGTGTTTCATCGTCAATAAGAAGGTCCAAGGGATACAGTAAACCAGAAGTGAAGCATTGGAAACTATAACTAGTGTCACAGGAATGGTTCAACCATAGACAATAAGAAGAGTCAGTCTTCTTGTTTTCAAGTCGGCATTGTGGCTTTTCTATTTAATTCCGATGCAATTTCTGTGTTTCAACGTCAATAAGAAGGTCAAAGGTATCCAGTAAACCTGAAGTGAAGCATCGCAATCTATAACTAGTGTCACAGGAATAGTTCAAAACATAGTCAGTAGGAAGAGTCAGTCTTCTTGAACTTAAGTCGTCATTGTGCTTTTTCTATTTAATTCCTATGCAATTTCTGTGTTTCATCGTCAATAAGAAGGTCCAAGGGATACAGTAAACCTGGAGTGAAGCATCGGAATCTATAACTAGTGTTACAGGAATGGTTCATAACATAGAGAGTAAGAAGAGTCAGCCTTCTAGTACTTAAGTCGGCATTGTGCCTTTTCTATTTAATTCCGATGCAATTTCTGTCTTTCATCGGCAATAAGAAGGTCAGAGGGATACAATAAACCTGAAGTGAAGCATCGTAATCTATAACTAGTGTCACAGTAAGAATAGTCAGTCTTCTTGTCCTTGAGTCGGCACTGTGCCTTTTGTATTTAATTCCGATGCAATTTCTGTGTTTCCTCGTCAATAAGAAGGTCCAAGGGATACAGTAAACCTCAAGTGAAGCATCGGAATCTATACGTAGTGTCACATGAATGGTTCAAAGCATAGTCAGTAGGAAGAGTCGGTCTTCATGCTCTTAAGTCGGCATTTGGCCTTTTGTATTTAATTCCGATGGATTTTCTGTGTTTCAACGTCAATAAGAAGGTCCAAGGGATACAGTAAACCTGAAGTGAAGCATCGGAATCTATAACTAGTGTCACAGGAATGGTTCAAATCATAGACAGTAGGAAGATTCAGTCTTCTTGTACTTAAGTGGGCATTGTGCCTTTTGTATTTAATTCCGATGCAATTTCTGTGTTTCATCGTCAATAAGAAGGTCCAAGGGATACAGTAAACCTTAAGTGAAGCATCGGAAACTATAACTAGTGTCACAGGAATGGTTCAAATCATAGATAGTAGGAAGAGTCAGTCTTCTTGTACTTAAGTCGGCATTGTGCCTTTTGTATTTAATTCCGATGCAATTTCTGTGTTTCATCGTCAATAAGAAGGTCAAAGGTATACAGTAAACCTGAAGTGAAGGATCGCAATTTATAACTAGTGTCACAGGTATAGTTCAAAACATAGTCAGTAAGAAGCGTCAGTCTTCTTGAACTTAAGTCGGCATTGTGCTTTTTCTATTTAGTTCCTATGCAATTTCTGTGTTTCATCGTCAATAAGAAGGTCCAAGGGATACAGTAAACCTGGAGTGAAATATCGGAATCTATAACTAGTGTCACAGGAATGGTTCATAACATAGAGAGTAAGAAGAGTCAGTCTTCTAGTACTTAAGTCGGCATTGTGCGTTTTCTATTTAATTCCGATGTAATTTCTGTGTTTCATCGGCAATAAGAAGGTCAGAGGGATACAATAAACCAGAAGTGAAGCATCGGAATCTATTACTAGTGTCACAGTAAGAATAGTCAGTCTTCTTGTCCTTGAGTCGGCACTGTGCCTTTTGTATTTAATTCCTATGCAATTTCTGTGTTTCCTCGTCAATAAGAAGGTCCAGGGGATACAGTAAACCTCAAGTGAAGCATCGGAATCTATACGTAGTGTCACAGGAATGGTTGAAAGCATAGTCAGTAGGAAGAGTCGGTCTTCATGCTCTTAAGTCGGCATTTGGCCTTTTGTATTTAATTCCGATGGATTTTCTGTGTTTCAACGTCAATAAGAAGGTCCAAGGGATACAGTAAACCTGAAGGGAAGCATCGGAATCTATAACTAGTGTCACAGGAATGGTTCAAATCATAGACAGTAGGAAGATTCAGTCTTCTTGTACTTAAGTCGGCATTGTCCCTTTTGTATTTAATTCCGATGCAATTTCTGTGTTTCATCGTCAATAAGAAGGTCCAAGGGATACAGTAAACCTGAAGTGAAGCATCGGAAACTATAACTAGTGTCACAGGAATGGTTCAAAACATAGATAATAGGAAGAGTCAGTCTTCTTGTACTTAAGTCGGCATTGTGCCTTTTGTATTTAATCCCGATGCCATTTCTGTGTTTCATCAACAATAAGAAGGTCAGAGGGATACAGTAAACCTGAAGTGAAGCATCGGAATACAAAACTAGTGTCACAGGAATGGTTCAAAGCATAGACAGTAGGAAGAGTCAGTCTTATTGTACTTATGTCGGCATTGTGCCTTTTGTATTTAATTCCGATGCAATTTCTGTGTTTCTTCTTCAATAAGTAGGTCCAAGGGATACAGTAAACCTCAAGTGAAGCATCGGAATCTAGAACTAGTGTCACAGGAATGGTTCAAAACATAGACAGTGAGATGGGTCAGTCTTCTTGTACTTAAGTCGGCATTGTGCCTTTTGTATTTAATTCCGATGCAATTTCTGTGTTTCATCGTCAATAATAAGATCACAGGGATACAGTAAACCTGAAGTGGAGCATCGGAATCTGCAACTAGTGTCACACTAATGGTTCAAAACATAGTCAGTAAGAAGAGTCAGTCTTCTTGTACCTAAGTTGGCATTGTGCCTTTCGTATTTAATTCCGATGCAATTTCTGTGTTTCACCGGCAATAAGAAGGTCAGAGGGATACAGTAAACCTGAAGTGAAGCATCGGAATCTATAACTAGTCTCACAGGAATGGTTCAATATACAGACAGTAGGAAGAGTCATTCTTCTTGTACTTAAGTCGGCATTGTGCCTTTTGTATTTAATTCCGATGCAATTTCTGTGATTCATCGTCAATAAGAAGGCCCAAGGGATACAGTAAACCTGAAGTGAAGCATCGCACTCTATAACTAGTGTCACAGAAATGGTTCAAAACATAGACAGTAGAAGAGTCAGTCTTCTTGTACTTAAGTCGGCATTGTGCCATTTGTATTTAATTCCGATACAATTTCTGTGTTTCATCGCCAATAAGAAGGTCCAAGGGAAACAGTAACTCTGAAGTGAAGCATCGGAATCTATAACTAGTGTCACAGGAATGGTTCAAAACATAGTCAGTAAGAAGAGTCAGTCTTCTTGTCCTTAAGTCGGCATTGTGCCTTTTGTATTTAATTCGGATGCAATTTCTGTGTTTCATCGGCAATAAGGTCAGAGGGATACAGTAACCCTGAAGGGAAGCATCGGAATCTATAACTAGTGTCACAGGAATGTTCAAAACATAGATAGTAGGAAGAGTCAGTCTTCTTGTACTTAAGTCGGCATTGTGCCTTTTGTATTTAATCCCGATGCCATTTCTGTGTTTCATCAACAATAAGAAGGTCTGAGGGTTACAGTAAACCTGAAGTGAAGCATCGGAATCCAAAACTAGTGTCACAGGAATGGTTCAAAACATAGACAGTAGGAAGAGTCAGTCTTCTTGTACTTAAGTCGGCATTGTGCTTTTTCTATTTAATTCCTATGCAATTTCTTTGTTTCATCGTCAATAAGAAGGTCCAAGGGATACAGTAAACCTGGAGTGAAGCATCGGAATCTATAACTAGTGTCACAGGAATGGTTCATAACATACAGAGTAAGAAGAGTCAGTCTTCTAGTACTTAAGTCGGCATTGTGCCTTTTCTATTTAATTCCGATGCAATTTCTGTGTTTCTTTGGTAATAAGAAGGTCAGAGGGATACAATAAACCTGAAGTGATGCATCGGAATCTATAACTAGTGTCACAGTAAGAACAGTCAGTCTTCTTGTCCTTAAGTCGGCATTGTGCCTTTTGTATTTAATTGCGATGCAATTTCTGTGTTTCCTCGTCAATAAGAAGGTCCAAGGGATACAGTATACCTCAAGTGAAGCATCGGAATCTATACGTAGTGTCACAGGAATGGTTCAAAACATAGTTAGTAGGAAGAGTCGGTCTTCATGCTCTTAAGTCGGCATTTTGCTTTTTGTATTTAATTCCCATGGATTTTCTGTGTTTCAACGTCAATAAGAAGGTCCAAGGGATACAGTAAACCTGAAGTGAAGCATCGGAATCTATAACCAGTGTCACAGGAATGGTTCAAATCATAGACAGTAGGAAGATTCAGTCTTCTTGTACTTAAGTCGGCATTGTGCCTTTTGTGTTTAATTCCGATGCAATTTCTGTGTTTCATCGTCAATAAGAAGGTCCAAGGGATACAGTAAACCTGAAGTGAAGCATCGGAAACTATAACTAGTGTCACAGGAATGGTTCACAACATAGACTGTAAGAAGAGTCAGTCTTCTTGTACTTAAGTCGGCATTGTGGCTTTTGTATTTAATTCCGATGCAATTTCTGCGTTTCATCGTCAATAAGAAGGTCCAAGGGATACAGTAAACCCGGAGTGAAGCATTGGAATCTATAACTAGTGTCACAGGAATGGTTCAAAACATAGACAGTAAGAAGAGTCAGTCTTCTTGTACTTATGTCGGCATTGTGCCTTTTGTATTTAATTCCGATGCAATTTCTGTGTTTCTTCGTCAATAAGTAGGTCCAAGGGATACAGTAAACCTCAAGTGAAGCATCGGAATCTATAACTAGTGTCACAGGAATGGTTCAAAACATAATCAGTAGGAAGAATCGGTCTTCATGTACTTAAGTCGGCATTGGGCCTTTTGTATGTCATTCCGATGCATTTTCTGTGTTTCAACGTCAAGAAGAAGGTCCAAGGGATACAGTAACCCTGAGGTGAAGCTCGGAATCTATAACTAGTGTCACAGGAATGGTTCAAACCATAGACAGTACGAAGAGTCAGTCTTCTTGTACTTAAGTCGGCATTGTGCATTTTGTATTTAATTCCGCTGCAATTTCTGTGTTTCATCGTCAATAAGAAAGTCCAAGGGATACAGTAAACCAGAAGTGAAGCATTGGAAACTATAACTAGTGTCACAGGAATGGTTCAAACATTGACAATAAGAAGAGTCAGTCTTCATGTTCTTAAGTCGGCATTGTGGCTTTTCTATTTAATTCCGATGCAATTTCTGTGTTTCATCGTCAATAAGAAGGTCCAAGGGAGACAGAAAACCTGAAGTGAAGCATCGGAAACTATAACTAGTGTCACAGGAATGGTTCAAAACATAGACAGTAAGAAGATTCAGGCTTCTTGTACTTAAGTCTGCATTGTGTTATTTGTATTTAAATCCGATGGGATTTCTGTGTTTCATCGTCAATAAGAAGGTCCAAGGGACACAGTAAACCTGAAGTGAAGCATCGGAATCTATAACTAGTGTCACAGGAATGGTTCAAAACATAGACAGTAAGAAGAGTCAGTCTTCTTGTACTTAAGTTGGCATTGTCCCTTTGTATTTAATTCCGATGCAATTTCTGTGTTTCATCGTCAATAAGAAGGTCAGTGGAATACAGTAAACCTGAAGTGAAGCATCGATATCTATAACTAGTGTCACTGGAATGGTTCAAAACATAGTCAGTAAGAAGAGTCAGTGTTCTTGTACTTAAGTCGGCATTGTGCCTTTTGTATTTATTTCCGATGTATTTTCTGTGTTTCATCGTCAATAAGAAGGTCCAAGGGATACAGTAAAACTGAAGTCAAGCATCGGAATCTATAACTAGTGTCACAGGAATGTTTCAAAACACAGCCAGTAAGAAGAGTCAGTCTTCTTGTACTTAAGTAGGCATTGTGGCGTTTCTATTTAATTCCGATGCAATTTCTGTGTTTCATCGTCAATAAGAAGGTCAGTGGGATACAGTAAACCGGAAGTGAAGCATTGGGATCTATAACTAGAGTCACGGGAATGGTTCAAACATAGTCAGTAAGAAGAGTCAGTTTTCTTGTACTTAAGTCGGCATTGTGCTTTTTGTATTTAATTCCGTTGCGATTTCTGTGTTTCATCGTCAATAAGACGGTCCGAGGGATACAGTAAACCTGAAGTGAAGCATCGGAATCTATAACTAGTGTCACATGAATGGTTCAAACATAGACAGTAAGAAAAGTAAGTCGTCTTGTACTTAAGTCGGCATTGTGAATTTTCTATTTAATTCCGATGCAATTTCTGTGTTTCATCGTGAATAAGAAGGTCAGAAGGATACAGTAAACCTGAAGTGAAGCATCTGAATCTATAACTAGTGTCACAGGAAAGGTTCAAATCATAGTCAGTAAAAAGAGTCAATCTTCTTTTACTTAAGTCGGCATTGTGCCTTTTTTGTTTAATTCCGATTGCAATTTCTGTGTTTCATCGTCAATAAGGTCAGAGGGATACAGTAAATCTGAAGTGAAGCATCGGAATCTATAACTAGTGTCACAGGAATGGTTCTAATTATAGTCAGTAAGATGAGTCAGTCTTTTTGTACTTAAGTCGGCATTGTGCCTTTTGTGTTTAATTCCGATGCAATTTCTGTGTTTCTTCGTCAATAAGAAGTTCCAAGAGATACAGTAAACCTGAAGTAAAGCATCGGAATCTAGAACTAGTGTCACAGGAATGGTTCAAAACATAGACAGAAAGATGGGTCAGTCTTCTTGTACTTAAGTCGGCATTGTGCCTTTTGTATTTAATTCCGATGCAATATCTGTGTTTCATCGGCAATAAGAAGAATAGAGGGATACAGTAAACCTGAAGTGAAGCATCGGAATCTATAACTAGTGTCACAGGAATGGTTCAAAACATAGACAGTAGGAAAAGTCAGTCTTCTTGTACTTAAGTCGGCATTGTGCCTTTTGTATTTAATTCCGATGCAATTTCTGTGTTTCATCGTCAATAAGAAGGTCCAAGGGATACAGTAAAGCTGAAGTGGAGCATCGGAATCGATAAATAGTGTCACAGGAATGGTTCAAAACATAGACAGTAAGAAGAGGCAGTCTTCTTGTAATTAATTCGGCATTGTGCCTTTTGTATTTAATTCTGATGCAATTTCTGTGTTTCATCGTCAATAAGAAGGTCCAATTGATACAGTAAACCTGAAGTGAAGCATCGGAATTACAAACTGATCTCACAGGAAAGGATCAAAGCATAGACAGTAAGATGAGTCAGTCTTCTTGTATTTAGGTCTTCATTGTGACTTATGATTTTATTCCGATGCAATTTCTGTGTTTCATCGTCAATAAGAAGGTCCAAGGGAAACAGTAAACCTGAAGTGAAGCATCGGAATCTAAATGTCGTCGCACAGGAAAGGTTCTAAACATAGACAGTAAGAAGTGTCAGCCTTATTGTACTTAAGTCGGCATTGTGCCTTTTGTGTTTGATTCCGATGCAATTTCTGTGTTTCATCGTCAATAAGAAGGTCAGAGGGATACAGTAAACCTGAAGTGAAGCATCGGAATCGATAACTAGAGTCACGGGAATGTTTCAAACATAGTCAGTAAGAAGAGTCAGTCTTCTTGTACTTATGTCGGCATTGTGCTTTTTGTATTTAATTCCGATGCAATTTCTGTGTTTCATCGTCAATAAGAAGGTCCAAGGGATACAGTAAACCTGGAGTGAAGCATCGGAATCTATAACTAGTGTCACAGGAATGGTTCATAACATAGAGAGTAAGAAGAGTCAGTCTTCTAGTACTTAAGTCGGCATTGTGCCTTTTCTATTTAATTCCGATGCAATTTCTGTGTTTCATCGGCAATAAGAAGGTCAGAGGGATACAATAAACCTGAAGTGATGCATCGGAATCTATAACTAGTGTCACAGTAAGAACAGTCAGTCTTCTTGTCCTTAAGTCGGCATTGTGCCTTTTGTATTTAATTCCGATGCAATTTCTGTGTTTCCTCGTCAATAAGAAGGTCCAAGGGATACAGTATACCTCAAGTGAAGCATCGGAATCTATACGTAGTGTCACAGGAATGGTTCAAAACATAGATAGGAGGAAGAGTCGGTCTTCATGCTCATAAGTCGGCATTTTGCCTTTTGTATTTAATTCCGATGGATTTTCTGTGTTTCAACGTCAATAAGAAGGTCCAAGGGATACAGTAAACCTGAAGTGAAGCATCGGAATCTATAACTAGTGTCACAGGAATGGTTCAAATCATAGACAGTAGGAACATTCAGTCTTCTTGTACTTAAGTCGGCATTGTGCCTTTTGTATTTAATTCCGATGCAATTTCTGTGTTTCATCGTCAATAAGAAGGTCCAAGGGATACAGTAAACCTGAAGTGAAGCATCGGAAACTATAACTAGTCTCACAGGAATGGTTCAAAACATAGACTGTAAGAAGAGTCAGTCTTCTTGTACTTAAGTCGGCATTGTGGCTTTTGTATTTAATTCCGATGCAATTTCTGTGTTTCATCGTCAATAAGAAGGTCCAAGGGATACAGTAAACACGGAGTGAAGCATTGGAACCTATAACTAGTGTCACAGGAATAATTCAAAACATAGATAGTAAGAAGAGTCAGTCTTCTTGTACTTATGTCGGCATTGTGCCTTTTGTATTTAATTCCGATGCAATTTCTGCGTCTCTTCGTCAATAAGTAGGTCCAAGGGATACAGTAAACCTCAAGTGAAGCATCGGAATCTATAACTAGTGTCACAGGAATGGTTCAAAACATAATCAATAGGAAGAGTCGGTCTTCATGTACTTAAGTCGGCATTGGGCCTTTTGTATTTAATTCCGATGGATTTTCTGTGTTTCAACGTCAATAAGAAGGTCCAAGGGATACAGTAAACCTGAAGTGAAGCATCGGAATCTATAACTAGTGTCACAGGAATGGTTCAAATCATAGACAGTAGGAAGATTCAGTCTTCTTGTACTTAAGTGGGCATTGTGCCTTTTGTATTTAATTCCGATGCAATTTCTGTGTTTCATCGTCAATAAGAAGGTCCAAGGGATACAGTAAACCTTAAGTGAAGCATCGGAAACTATAACTAGTGTCACAGGAATGGTTCAAATCATAGATAGTAGGAAGAGTCAGTCTTCTTGTACTTAAGTCGGCATTGTGCCTTTTGTATTTAATTCCGATGCAATTTCTGTGTTTCATCGTCAATAAGAAGGTCAAAGGTATACAGTAAACCTGAAGTGAAGGATCGCAATTTATAACTAGTGTCACAGGTATAGTTCAAAACATAGTCAGTAAGAAGCGTCAGTCTTCTTGAACTTAAGTCGGCATTGTGCTTTTTCTATTTAGTTCCTATGCAATTTCTGTGTTTTATCGTCAATAAGAAGGTCCAAGGGATACAGTAAACCTGGAGTGAAATATCGGAATCTATAACTAGTGTCACAGGAATGGTTCATAACATAGAGAGTAAGAAGAGTCAGTCTTCTAGTACTTAAGTCGGCATTGTGCGTTTTCTATTTAATTCCGATGTAATTTCTGTGTTTCATCGGCAATAAGAAGGTCAGAGGGATACAATAAACCAGAAGTGAAGCATCGGAATCTATTACTAGTGTCACAGTAAGAATAGTCAGTCTTCTTGTCCTTGAGTCGGCACTGTGCCTTTTGTATTTAATTCCTATGCAATTTCTGTGTTTCCTCGTCAATAAGAAGGTCCAGGGGATACAGTAAACCTCAAGTGAAGCATCGGAATCTATACGTAGTGTCACAGGAATGGTTGAAAGCATAGTCAGTAGGAAGAGTCGGTCTTCATGCTCTTAAGTCGGCATTTGGCCTTTTGTATTTAATTCCGATGGATTTTCTGTGTTTCAACGTCAATAAGAAGGTCCAAGGGATACAGTAAACCTGAAGTGAAGCATCGGAATCTATAACTAGTGTCACAGGAATGGTTCAAATCATAGACAGTAGGAAGATTCAGTCTTCTTGTACTTAAGTCGGCATTGTCCCTTTTGTATTTAATTCCGATGCAATTTCTGTGTTTCATCGTCAATAAGAAGGTCCAAGGGATACAGTAAACCTGAAGTGAAGCATCGGAAACTATAACTAGTGTCACAGGAATGGTTCAAAACATAGATAATAGGAAGAGTCAGTCTTCTTGTACTTAAGTCGGCATTGTGCCTTTTGTATTTAATCCCGATGCCATTTCTGTGTTTCATCAACAATAAGAAGGTCAGAGGGATACAGTAAACCTGAAGTGAAGCATCGGAATACAAAACTAGTGTCACAGGAATGGTTCAAAGCATAGACAGTAGGAAGAGTCAGTCTTATTGTACTTATGTCGGCATTGTGCCTTTTGTATTTAATTCCGATGCAATTTCTGTGTTTCTTCTTCAATAAGTAGGTCCAAGGGATACAGTAAACCTCAAGTGAAGCATCGGAATCTAGAACTAGTGTCACAGGAATGGTTCAAAACATAGACAGTGAGATGGGTCAGTCTTCTTGTACTTAAGTCGGCATTGTGCTTTTGTATTTAATTCCGATGCAATTTCTGTGTTTCACCGGCAATAAGAAGGTCAGAGGGATACAGTAAACCTGAAGTGAAGCATCGGAATCTATAACTAGTCTCACAGGAATGGTTCAATATACAGACAGTAGGAAGAGTCATTCTTCTTGTACTTAAGTCGGCATTGTGCCTTTTGTATTTAATTCCGATGCAATTTCTGTGATTCATCGTCAATAAGAAGGCCCAAGGGATACAGTAAACCTGAAGTGAAGCATCGCACTCTATAACTAGTGTCACAGAAATGGTTCAAAACATAGACAGTAGAAGAGTCAGTCTTCTTGTACTTAAGTCGGCATTGTGCCATTTGTATTTAATTCCGATACAATTTCTGTGTTTCATCGCCAATAAGAAGGTCCAAGGGAAACAGTAACTCTGAAGTGAAGCATCGGAATCTATAACTAGTGTCACAGGAATGGTTCAAAACATAGTCAGTAAGAAGAGTCAGTCTTCTTGTCCTTAAGTCGGCATTGTGCCTTTTGTATTTAATTCGGATGCAATTTCTGTGTTTCATCGGCAATAAGGTCAGAGGGATACAGTAACCCTGAAGGGAAGCATCGGAATCTATAACTAGTGTCACAGGAATGTTCAAAACATAGATAGTAGGAAGAGTCAGTCTTCTTGTACTTAAGTCGGCATTGTGCCTTTTGTATTTAATCCCGATGCCATTTCTGTGTTTCATCAACAATAAGAAGGTCTGAGGGTTACAGTAAACCTGAAGTGAAGCATCGGAATCCAAAACTAGTGTCACAGGAATGGTTCAAAACATAGACAGTAGGAAGAGTCAGTCTTCTTGTACTTAAGTCGGCATTGTGCTTTTTCTATTTAATTCCTATGCAATTTCTTTGTTTCATCGTCAATAAGAAGGTCCAAGGGATACAGTAAACCTGGAGTGAAGCATCGGAATCTATAACTAGTGTCACAGGAATGGTTCATAACATACAGAGTAAGAAGAGTCAGTCTTCTAGTACTTAAGTCGGCATTGTGCCTTTTCTATTTAATTCCGATGCAATTTCTGTGTTTCTTTGGTAATAAGAAGGTCAGAGGGATACAATAAACCTGAAGTGATGCATCGGAATCTATAACTTGTGTCACAGTAAGAACAGTCAGTCTTCTTGTCCTTAAGTCGGCATTGTGCCTTTTGTATTTAATTGCGATGCAATTTCTGTGTTTCCTCGTCAATAAGAAGGTCCAAGGGATACAGTATACCTCAAGTGAAGCATCGGAATCTATACGTAGTGTCACAGGAATGGTTCAAAACATAGTTAGTAGGAAGAGTCGGTCTTCATGCTCTTAAGTCGGCATTTTGCTTTTTGTATTTAATTTCCATGGATTTTCTGTGTTTCAACGTCAATAAGAAGGTCCAAGGGATACAGTAAACCTGAAGTGAAGCATCGGAATCTATAACCAGTGTCACAGGAATGGTTCAAAACATAGACAGTAAGAAGAGTCAGTCTTCTTGTACTTAAGTCGGCATTGTGGCTTTTGTATTTAATTCCGATGCAATTTCTGCGTTTCATCGTCAATAAGAAGGTCCAAGGGATACAGTAAACCCGGAGTGAAGCATTGGAATCTATAACTAGTGTCACAGGAATGGTTCAAAACATAGACAGTAAGAAGAGTCAGTCTTCTTGTACTTATGTCGGCATTGTGCCTTTTGTATTTAATTCCGATGCAATTTCTGTGTTTCTTCGTCAATAAGTAGGTCCAAGGGATACAGTAAACCTCAAGTGAAGCATCGGAATCTATAACTAGTGTCACAGGAATGGTTCAAAACATAATCAGTAGGAAGAATCGGTCTTCATGTACTTAAGTCGGCATTGGGCCTTTTGTATGTCATTCCGATGCATTTTCTGTGTTTCAACGTCAAGAAGAAGGTCCAAGGGATACAGTAACCCTGAGGTGAAGCTCGGAATCTATAACTAGTGTCACAGGAATGGTTCAAACCATAGACAGTACGAAGAGTCAGTCTTCTTGTACTTAAGTCGGCATTGTGCATTTTGTATTTAATTCCGCTGCAATTTCTGTGTTTCATCGTCAATAAGAAAGTCCAAGGGATACAGTAAACCAGAAGTGAAGCATTGGAAACTATAACTAGTGTCACAGGAATGGTTCAAACATTGACAATAAGAAGAGTCAGTCTTCATGTTCTTAAGTCGGCATTGTGGCTTTTCTATTTAATTCCGATGCAATTTCTGTGTTTCATCGTCAATAAGAAGGTCCAAGGGAGACAGAAAACCTGAAGTGAAGCATCGGAAACTATAACTAGTGTCACAGGAATGGTTCAAAACATAGACAGTAAGAAGATTCAGGCTTCTTGTACTTAAGTCTGCATTGTGTTATTTGTATTTAAATCCGATGGGATTTCTGTGTTTCATCGTCAATAAGAAGGTCCAAGGGACACAGTAAACCTGAAGTGAAGCATCGGAATCTATAACTAGTGTCACAGGAATGGTTCAAAACATAGACAGTAAGAAGAGTCAGTCTTCTTGTACTTAAGTTGGCATTGTCCCTTTGTATTTAATTCCGATGCAATTTCTGTGTTTCATCGTCAATAAGAAGGTCAGTGGAATACAGTAAACCTGAAGTGAAGCATCGATATCTATAACTAGTGTCACTGGAATGGTTCAAAACATAGTCAGTAAGAAGAGTCAGTGTTCTTGTACTTAAGTCGGCATTGTGCCTTTTGTATTTATTTCCGATGTAATTTCTGTGTTTCATCGTCAATAAGAAGGTCCAAGGGATACAGTAAAACTGAAGTCAAGCATCGGAATCTATAACTAGTGTCACAGGAATGTTTCAAAACACAGCCAGTAAGACGAGTCAGTCTTCTTGTACTTAAGTAGGCATTGTGGCGTTTCTATTTAATTCCGATGCAATTTCTGTGTTTCATCGTCAATAAGAAGGTCAGTGGGATACAGTAAACCGGAAGTGAAGCATTGGGATCTATAACTAGAGTCACGGGAATGGTTCAAACATAGTCAGTAAGAAGAGTCAGTTTTCTTGTACTTAAGTCGGCATTGTGCTTTTTGTATTTAATTCCGTTGCGATTTCTGTGTTTCATCGTCAATAAGACGGTCCGAGGGATACAGTAAACCTGAAGTGAAGCATCGGAATCTATAACTAGTGTCACATGAATGGTTCAAACATAGACAGTAAGAAAAGTAAGTCGTCTTGTACTTAAGTCGGCATTGTGAATTTTCTATTTAATTCCGATGCAATTTCTGTGTTTCATCGTGAATAAGAAGGTCAGAAGGATACAGTAAACCTGAAGTGAAGCATCTGAATCT
Source organism: Schistocerca piceifrons (assembly GCF_021461385.2). Classification (NCBI taxonomy): domain Eukaryota; kingdom Metazoa; phylum Arthropoda; class Insecta; order Orthoptera; family Acrididae; genus Schistocerca; species Schistocerca piceifrons. Next base: position 2,598,462 of record NW_025727724.1, on the reverse strand, counting down.
ATAACTAGTGTCACAGGAAAGGTTCAAATCATAGTCAGTAAAAAGAGTCAATCTTCTTTTACTTAAGTCGGCATTGTGCCTTTTTTGTTTAATTCCGATTGCAATTTCTGTGTTTCATCGTCAATAAGGTCAGAGGGATACAGTAAATCTGAAGTGAAGCATCGGAATCTATAACTAGTGTCACAGGAATGGTTCTAATTATAGTCAGTAAGATGAGTCAGTCTTTTTGTACTTAAGTCGGCATTGTGCCTTTTGTGTTTAATTCCGATGCAATTTCTGTGTTTCTTCGTCAATAAGAAGTTCCAAGAGATACAGTAAACCTGAAGTAAAGCATCGGAATCTAGAACTAGTGTCACAGGAATGGTTCAAAACATAGACAGAAAGATGGGTCAGTCTTCTTGTACTTAAGTCGGCATTGTGCCTTTTGTATTTAATTCCGATGCAATATCTGTGTTTCATCGGCAATAAGAAGAATAGAGGGATACAGTAAACCTGAAGTGAAGCATCGGAATCTATAACTAGTGTCACAGGAATGGTTCAAAACATAGACAGTAGGAAAAGTCAGTCTTCTTGTACTTAAGTCGGCATTGTGCGTTTTGTATTTAATTCCGATGCAATTTCTGTGTTTCATCGTCAATAAGAAGGTCCAAGGGATACAGTAAAGCTGAAGTGGAGCATCGGAATCGATAAATAGTGTCACAGGAATGGTTCAAAACATAGACAGTAAGAAGAGTCAGTCTTCTTGTAATTAATTCGGCATTGTGCCTTTTGTATTTAATTCTGATGCAATTTCTGTGTTTCATCGTCAATAAGAAGGTCCAATTGATACAGTAAACCTGAAGTGAAGCATCGGAATTACAAACTGATCTCACAGGAAAGGATCAAAGCATAGACAGTAAGATGAGTCAGTCTTCTTGTATTTAGGTCTTCATTGTGACTTATGATTTTATTCCGATGCAATTTCTGTGTTTCATCGTCAATAAGAAGGTCCAAGGGAAACAGTAAACCTGAAGTGAAGCATCGGAATCTAAATGTCGTCTCACAGGAAAGGTTCTAAACATAGACAGTAAGAAGTGTCAGCCTTATTGTACTTAAGTCGGCATTGTGCCTTTTGTGTTTGATTCCGATGCAATTTCTGTGTTTCATCGTCAATAAGAAGGTCAGAGGGATACAGTAAACCTGAAGTGAAGCATCGGAATCGATAACTAGAGTCACGGGAATGTTTCAAACATAGTCAGTAAGAAGAGTCAGTCTTCTTGTACTTATGTCGGCATTGTGCTTTTTGTATTTAATTCCGATGCAATTTCTGTGTTTCATCGTCAATAAGAAGGTCCAAGGGATACAGTAAACCTGGAGTGAAGCATCGGAATCTATAACTAGTGTCACAGGAATGGTTCATAACATAGAGAGTAAGAAGAGTCAGTCTTCTAGTACTTAAGTCGGCATTGTGCCTTTTCTATTTAATTCCGATGCAATTTCTGTGTTTCATCGGCAATAAGAAGGTCAGAGGGATACAATAAACCTGAAGTGATGCATCGGAATCTATAACTAGTGTCACAGTAAGAACAGTCAGTCTTCTTGTCCTTAAGTCGGCATTGTGCCTTTTGTATTTAATTCCGATGCAATTTCTGTGTTTCCTCGTCAATAAGAAGGTCCAAGGGATACAGTATACCTCAAGTGAAGCATCGGAATCTATACGTAGTGTCACAGGAATGGCTCAAAACATAGATAGGAGGAAGAGTCGGTCTTCATGCTCATAAGTCGGCATTTTGCCTTTTGTATTTAATTCCGATGGATTTTCTGTGTTTCAACGTCAATAAGAAGGTCCAAGGGATACAGTAAACCTGAAGTGAAGCATCGGAATCTATAACTAGTGTCACAGGAATGGTTCAAATCATAGACAGTAGGAACATTCAGTCTTCTTGTACTTAAGTCGGCATTGTGCCTTTTGTATTTAATTCCGATGCAATTTCTGTGTTTCATCGTCAATAAGAAGGTCCAAGGGATACAGTATACCAGATGTGAAGCATTGGAAACTATAACTAGTGTCACAGGAATGGTTCAAATATAGACAGTAAGAAGAGTCAGTCTTCATGTTCTTAAGTCGGCATTGTGGCTTTTCTATTTAATTCCGATGCTATTTCTGTGTCTCATCGTCAATAAGAAGGTCCAAGGGAGACAGTAAACATGAAGTGAAGAATCGGAAACTATAACTAGTGTCACAGGAATGGTTCAAAACATAGACAGTAAGAAGATTCAGGCTTCTTGTACTTAAGTCTGCATTGTGTCATTTGTATTTAAATCCGATGGGATTTCTGTGTTCCATCGTCAATAAGAAGGTCCAAGGGACACAGTAAAACTGAAGTGAAGCATCAGAATCTATAACTAGTGTCACAGGAATGGTTCAAAACATAGACAGTAAGAAGAGTCAGTCTTCTTGTACTTAAGTTGGCATTGTCCCTTTGTATTTAATTCCGATGCAATTTCTGTGTTTCATCGTCAATAAGAAGGTCAGTGGAATACAGTAAACCTGAAGTGAAGCATCGGAATCTATAACTAGTGTCACAGGAATGGTTCAAACATAGACAGTAAGAAAAGTCGGTCGCCTTGTACTTAAGTCGGCATTGTGACTTTTCTATTTAATTCCGATGCAATTTCTGTGTTTCATCGTGAATAATAAGGTCAGAGGGATACAGTAAACCTGAAGAGAAGCATCCGAATCTATAACTAGTGTCACAGGAAAGTTTCAAATCATAGTCAGTAAAAAGAGTCAGTCTTTTTGTACGTAAGTCGGCATTGTGCCTTTTTTATTTAATTCCGATGCAATTTCTGTGTTTCATCGTCAATAAGAAGGTCAGAGGGATACACTAAACCTGAAGTGAAGCATCGGAATCGATAACTAGAGTCACGGGAATGTTTCAAACATAGTCAGTAAGAAGAGTCAGTCTTCTTGTACTTATGTCGGCATTGTGCTTTTTGTATTTAATTCCGATGCAATTTCTGTGTTTCATCGTCGATAAGACGGTCCAAGGGATACAGTAAACCTGAAGTGAAACATCGGAATTTATAGCTAGTGTCACAGGAATGGTTCAAAACATAGACAGTAGGAAGAGTCAGTCTTCTTGTACTTAAGTCGGCATTGTGCCTTTTGTATTTAATTCCGCTTCAATTTCTGTGTTTCATCGTCAATAAGAAGGTCCAAGGGATACAGTAAACCAGAAGTGAAGTATTGGAAACTATAACTAGTGTCACAGGAATGGTTCAAACATAGACAATAAGAAGAGTCAGTCTTCATGTTCTTAAGTCGGCATTGTGGCTTTTCTATTTAATTCCGATGCAATTTCTGTGTTTCATCGTCAATAAGAAGGTCCAAGAGAGACAGTAAACCTGAAGTGAAGAATCGGAAACTATAACTAGTGTCACAGGAATGGTTCAAAACATATACAGTAAGAAGATTCAGGCTTCTTTTACTTAAGTCTGCATTGTGTCTTTTGTATTTAAATCCGATGGGATTTATGTGTCTCATCGTCAATAAGAAGGTCCAAGGGACACAGTAAACCTGAAGTGAAGCATCAGAATCTAAAACTAGTGTCACAGGAATGGTTCAAAACATAGTCAGTAAGAAGAGTCAGTCTTCTTGTACTTAAGTTGGCATTGTCCCTTTGTATTTAATTCCGATGCAATTTCTGTGTTTCATCGTCAATAAAAAGGTCAGTGGAATGCAGTAAACCTGAAGTGAAGCATCGATATCTATAACTAGTGTCACTGGAATGGTTCAAAACATAGTCAGTAAGAAGAGTCAGTCTTCTTGAACTTAAGTCGGCATTGTGCCTTTTGTATTTAATTCCGATGCAATTTCTGTGTTTCATCGTCAATAAGAGGGTCAGAGGGATACAGTAAACCTGAAGTGAAGCATCGGAATCTATAACTAGTGTCACAGGAATGGTTCAAAACATAGACAGTAAGAAGAGTCAGTGTTCTTGTACTTATGTCGGCATTGTGCCTTTTGTATTTATTTCCGATGCAATTTCTGTGTTTCATCGTCAATAAGAAGGTCCAAGGGATACAGTAAAACTGAAGTCAAGCATCGGAATCTATAACTAGTGTCACAGGAATGTTTCAAAACACAGCCAGTAAGAAGAGTCAGTCTTCTTGTACTTAAGTAGGCACTGTGGCGTTTCTATTTAATTCCGATGCAATTTCTGTGTTTCATCATCAATAAGAAGGTCCAAGGGACACAGTAAACCTGAAGTGCAGCATCGGAATCTAAAAGTCGTCTCACAGGAAAGGTTCAAATCATAGACAGTAAGAAGTGTCAGCCTTATTGTACTTAAGTCTTCATTGTGCCTTTTGTGTTTGATTCCGATGCAATTTCTGTGTTTCATCGTCAATAAGAAGGTCAGAGGGATACAGTAAACCTGAAGTGAAGCATCGGAATCGATAACTAGAGTCACGGGAATGTTTCAAACATAGTCAGTAAGAAGAGTCAGTCCTCTTGTACTTATGTCGGCATTGTGCTTTTTGTATTTAATTCCGATGCAATTTCTGTGTTTCATCGTCGATAAGAAGGTCCAAGGGATACAGTAAACCTGAAGTGAAGCATCGGAATCTATAACTAGTGTCACAGGAATGGTTCAAACATAGACAGTAAGAAAAGTCGGTCGCCTTGTACTTAAGTCGGCATTGTGCCTTTTCTATTTAATTCCGATGCAATTTCTGTGTTTCATCGTGAATAATAAGGTCAGAGGGATACAGTAAACCTGAAGTGAAGCATCCGAATCTATAACTAGTGTCACAGGAAAGTTTCAAAACATAGTCAGTAAAAAGAGTCAGTCTTCATGTACTTAAGTCGGCATTGTGCCTTTTTTATTTAATTCCGATGCAATTTCTGTGTTTCATCGTCAATAAGAAGGTCAGAGGGATACAGTAAACCTGAAGTGAAGCATCGGAATCGATAACTAGAGTCACGGGAATGTTTCAAACATAGTCAGTAGGAAGAGTCAGTCTTCTAGTACTTATGTCGGCATTGTGCTTTTTGTATTTAATTCCGATGCAATTTCTGTGTTTCATCGTCGATAAGACGGTCCAAGGGATACAGTAAACCTGAAGTGAAACATCGGAATTTATAGCTAGTGTCACAGGAATGGTTCAAAACATAGACAGTAGGAAGAGTCAGTCTTCTTGTACTTAAGTCGGCATTGTGCCTTTTGTATTTAATTCCGATGCAATTTCTGTGTTTCATCGTCAATAAGAAGGTCCAAGGGATACAGTAAACCTGAAGTGAAGCATCGGAAGTATTAACTGGTCTCACAGGAAAGGATCAAATCATAGACAGTAAGATGAGTCAGTCTTCTTGTGTTTAGGTCTTCATTGTGACTTACGTATTTAATTCCGATGCAATTTCTGTGTTTCATCGTCAATAAGAAGGTCCAAGGGAAACAGTAAACCTGAAGTGAAGCATCGGAATCTAAAAGTCGTCTCACAGGAAAGGTTCAAAGCATAGACAGTAAGAAGTGTCAGCCTTATTGTACTTAAGTCGGCATTGTGCTTTTTGTGTTTGATTCCGATGCAATCTCTGTGTTTCATCGTGAATACGAAGGTCTAAGGTGTGCGGTAAACCTGAGGTGAAGTATCAGAATCTAAAACTGGTCTCACAGGAGGGATTCAAAACATAGACAGTAAGAAGAGTCAGTGTTCTAATACTTAAGTCGGCATTGTGCCTTTTGTATTTAATTCCGATGCAATTTCTGTGTTTCATCAATAAGAAGGTCAGACGGATACAGTAAACCTGAAGTCAAGCATCGGAATCTATAACTAGTGTCACAGGAGTGGTTCTAATCATAGTCAGTAAGAAGAGTCAGTCTTTTTGTACTAAGTCGACATTGTGCCTTTTGTGTTTAATTCCGATGCAATTTCTGTGTTCCTTCGTCAATAAGAAGGTCCAAGAGATACAGTAAACCTGAAGTGAAGCATCCTAATATATAACTAGTCTCACAGGAATTGTTCAAAGCATAGCCAGTAAGAAGAGTCAGTCATCTTGTACTTAAGTAGGAATTGTGGCGTTTCTATTTAATTCCGTTGGAATTTCTGTGTTTCATCGTCAATAAGAAGGTCCAAAGGATACAGTAAACCTGAAGTGAAGCATCGGAATCTATAACTAGTGTCACAGGAAAGGTTCTAATCATAGTCAGTAAGAAGAGTCAGTCTTTTTGTGCTTACGTCGGCATTGTGCCTTTTGTGGTTAATTCCGATGAAATTTCTGTGTTTCGTCGTCAATTAGAAGGTACAAGAGATACAGTAAACCTGAGGTGAAGCATCGGAATCTATAACTACTGTCACAGGAATGGTTCAAAGCATAGACAGTAAGATGAGTCAGTCTTCTTGTACTTAAGTCGGCATTGTGCCTTTTGTATTTAATTCCGATGCAATTTCTGCGTTTCATCGTCAATAAGAAGATCAGAGGGATACAGAAAACCTGAAGTGAAGCATCGGAATCTATAACTAGTGTCACAGGAATGGTTCAAAACATAGACAGTAGGAAGAGTCAGTCTTCTTGTACTTAAGTAGGCATTGTGGCGTTTATATTTAATTCCGTTGGAATTTCTGTGTTTCATCGTCAATAAGAAGGTCAGAGGGATACAGTAAACCAGAAGTGAAGCATCGGGATCTACAACTAGAGTCACGGGAATGGTTCAAACATAGTCAGTAAGAAGAGTCAGTCTTCTTGTACTTAGGTCTTCATTGTGACTTATGTATTTAATTCCGATGCAATCTCTGTGTTTCATCGTGAATCGAAGGTCCAAGGGGTACAGTAAACCTGAGGTGAAGTATCGGAATCTAAAACTGGTCTCACAGGAGAGATTCAAAACATAGCCAGTAAGAAGAGTCAGTCTTCTTGTACTTAAGTCGGCATTGTGCCTTTTGTATTTAATTCCGATGCAATTTCTGTGTTTCATCGTCAATACGAAGGTCAGAGGGATACAGAAACCTGAAGTGAAGCATCGGAATCTATAACTGGTGTCACAGGAATGGTTCTAATCTGAGTCAGTAAGAAGGGTCAGTCTTTTTGTACTTAAGTCGGCTTTGTTCCTTTTGTGTTTAATTCCGATGCAATTTTTGTGTTTCTTCGTCAATAAGAAGGTCCAAGAGAACCAGTAAACCTGAAGTGAAGCATCGGAATCTATAACTAGTGTCACAGGAATGGTTCAAAACATAGACAGTAAGATGACTCAGTCTTCGTGTACTTAAGTCGGCATTGTGCCTTTTGTATTTAATTCCGATGTAATTTCTGTGTTTCATCGTCAATAAGAAGGTCAGAGGGATACAGTAAACCAGAAGTGAAGCATCGGAATCTACAACTAGTGTCACAGGAATGGTTCTAATCATAGTCAGTAAGAAGAGTCAGTCATTTTGTACTTAAGTCGGCATTGTGCCTTTTGTGTTTAATTCCGATGCAATTTCTGTGTTTCATCGTCAATAAGAAGGTCCAAGAGAACCAGTAAACCTGAAGTGAAGCATCGGAATCTATAACTAGTGTCACAGGAATGGTTCAAAACATAGACAGTAAGATGACTCAGTCTTCTTGTACTTAAGTCTTCATTGTGCCTTTTGTATTTAATTCCGATGCAATTTCTGCGTTTCATCGTCAATAAGAAGATCAGAGGGATACAGAAAACCTGAAGTGAAGCATCGGAATCTATAACTAGTGTCACAGGAATGGTTCAAAACATAGACAGTAAGAAGAGTCAGTCATCTTGTACTTAAGTCGGCATTGTGCATTTGTATTTAATTCCGATGCAATATCTGTGTTTCATCGGCAATAAGAAGGTCAAAGGGATACAATAAACCTGAAGTGAAGCATCGGAATCTACAACTAGTGTCACAGGAATGGTTCAAAACATAGTCAGTAAGAACAGTCAGTCTTCTTGCCCTTAAGTCGGCTTTGTGCCTTTTGTATTTAATTCCGATGCAACTTCTGTGTTTCATCGTCAATAAGAAGGTCCAAGGGATACAGTAAACCTGGAGTGTAGCATCGAATCTATAACTAGTGTCACAGGAATGGTTCAAAACATAGATAGTAGGAAGAGTCAGTCTTCTTGCTCTTAAGTCGGCATTGTGCCTTTTGTATTTAATTCCGATGCAATTTCTGTGTTTCATCAACAATAACAAGGTCAGAGGGTTACAGTAATCCTGAAGTGAAGCATCGGAATCCAAAACTAGTGTCACAGGAATGGTACAAACATAGACAGTAGGAAGAGTCAGTCTTCTTGTACTTAAGTCGATATTGTGCCTTTTGTATTTAATTCCGATGCAATTTCTGTGTTTCATCGTCAATAAGAAGGTCCAAGGGATGCAGTAAACCTGAAGTGAAGGATCGCAATCTATAACTAGTGTCACAGGAATAGTTCAAAACATAGTCAGTAAGAAGATGCAGTCTTCTTGTACTTATGTCGGCATTGTGCCTTTTCTATTTAATTCCGATGCTATTTCTGTGTTTCATCGTCAATAAGAAGGTCAGAGGTATACAGTAAACCTGAAGTGATGCATCGGAATCTATAGCTAGTGTCGCAGGAATGGTTCAAAGCATAGTCAGTAAGAAGAGTCAGTCTTTTTGTCCTTAAGTCGGCATTGTGCCTGTTCTATTTAATTCCGATGCAATTTCTGTGTTTCATCGTCAATAAGAAGGTTCAAGGGATACAGTAAAACTGAAGTGTAGCATCGGAATCTATAACTAGTGTCACAGGAATGGTTCAAACATAGACAGTAAGAAGAGTCAGTCTTCTTGTACTTAAGTCGGCATTGTGCCTTTTGTATTTAATTCCGATGCAATTTCTGTCTTTCATCGTCAATAAGTAGGTCCAAGGGATACAGTAAACCTGAAGTGAAGCATCGGAATTATAAACTGGTCACACGGGAAAGGATAAAACAAAGACCGTAAGATGAGTCAGTCTTCTTGTATTTAGGTCTTCATTGTGACTTTTGTATTTAATTCCGATGCAATTTCTGTTTTTCATCGTCAATAAGAAGGTCCAAGGGAAACAGTAAACCTGAAGTGAAGCATCGGAATCTGAAAGTCGTCTCACAGGAAAGGTTCAAAACATAGACAATAAGAAGTGTCAGCCTTATTGTACTTAAGTCGGCATTTTGCCTTTTGTCTTTGATTCCGATGCAATCCCTGTGTTTCATCGTGAATACGAAGGTCCAAGGGGTACAGTAAACCTGAGGAGAAGTATCGGAATCCAAAACTGGTCTCACAGGAAAGATTCAAAACATAGACAGTAAGAAGAGTCAGTGTTCTTGTACTTAAGTCGGCATTGTGCCTTTTGAATTTAATTCCGATGCAATTTCTGTGTTTCATCGTCAATACGAATGTCCAAGGGATACTGTAAACCTGAAGTAAAGCATCGGAATCTATAACTAGTGTCACAGGAATGGTTCAAAACATAGTCAGTAAGAAGATGCAGTCTTCTTGTACTTATGTCGGCATTGTGCCTTTTGAATTTAATTCCGATGCAATTTCTGTGTTTCATCGTCAATACGAATGTCCAAGGGATACTGTAAACCTGAAGTAAAGCATCGGAATCTATTACAAGTGTCACAGGAATGGTTCAAAACATTGACAGTAGGAAGAGTCAGTCTTCTTGTACTTAAGTCGGTATTGTGCTTTTTGTATTTTATTCCGATGCAATTTCTGTGTTTCATCGTCAATAAGAAGGGCCAGAGGATACAGTAAACCTGAAGTGAAGCATCGTAATCTATAACTAGTGTCACAGGAATGCGTCAAAACATAGACAGTAAGAAGAGTCAGTCATCTTGTACTTAAGTCGGCATTGTGCATTTGTATTTAATTCCGATGCAATATCTATGTTTCATCGGCAATAAGAAGGTCAAAGGGATACAGTAAACCTTAAGTGAAGCATCGGAATCCATAACTAGTGTCACAGGAATGGTCTGAAACATAGACAGTAAGAAGAGTCAGTCTTCTTGTACTTAAGTCGGCATTGTGCCTTTTCTATTTAATTCCGATGCAATTTCTGTGTTTCATCGTCAATAAGAAGGTCCAAGGGATACAGTAACCCTGGAGTGAAGCATCGGAATCTATAACTAGTGTATCAGGAATGGTTTTAAACAAAGACAGTAAGAGGGTCAGTCTTTTTGTACTTAAGTCGGCATTGTGCCTTTTGTATTTAATTCCGATGCAATTTATGTGTTTCACCGTCAATAAGAAGGTCCAAGCGATACAGTAGACCTGAATTGAAGCATCGGAATCTAAAACTAGTGTCACAGGAATGGTTCAAAACATAGACAGTAAGAAGAGTCCGTCGTCTTGTACTTAAGTCGGCATTGTGCCTTTTGTATTTAATTCCGATGCAATTTCTGTGTTTCATCGTCAATAAGAAGGTCAGAGGGATACAGTAAACCTGAAGTGAAGCATCGGAATCTATAACTAGTGTCACAGGAATGGTTCAAAACATAGTCTGTAAGAAGAGTCAGTCTTTTGTACTTAAGTAGGCATTGTGCCTTTTGTGTTTAATTCCGATGTAATTTCTGTGCTTCATCGTCAATAAGAAGGTCCAAGGGATACAGTATACCTGAAGTGAAGCATCGGAATCTATAACTAGTCTCACAGGAATGGTTCAAAACATAGACAGTAAGAAGAGTCAGTCATCTTGTACTTAAGTCGGCATTGTGCATTTGTATTTAATTCCGATGCAATATCTGTGTTTCATCGGCAATAAGAAGGTCAAAGGGATACAATAAACCTGAAGTGAAGCATCGGAATCAATAACTAGTGTCACAGGAATGGTTCAAAACATAGTCAGTAAGAACAGTCAGTCTTCTTGCCCATAAGTCGGCTTTGTGCCTTTTGTATTTAATTCCGATGCAACTTCTGTGTTTCATCGTCAATAAGAAGGTCCAAGGGATACAGTATACCTGAAGTGAAGCATCGGAATCTATAACTAGTCTCACAGGAATGGTTCAAAACATAGACAGTAAGAAGAGTCAGTCATCTTGTACTTAAGTCGGCATTGTGCCTTTTGTATTTAATTCCGATGCAATTTCTGTGTTTCATCAACAATAACAAGGTCAGAGGGTTACAGTAATCCTGAAGTGAAGCATCGGAATCCAAAACTAGTGTCACAGGAATGGTTCAAAACATAGACAGTAAGATGACTCAGTCTTCTTGTACTTAAGTCGGCATTGTGCCTTTTGTGTTTGATTCCGATGCAATCCCTGTGTTTCATCGTGAATACGAAGGTCCAAGGGGTACAGTAAACCTGAGGAGAAGTATCGGAATCCAAAACTGGTCTCACAGGAAAGATTCAAAACATAGACAGTAAGAAGAGTCAGTGTTCTTGTACTTAAGTCGGCATTGTGCCTTTTGAATTTAATTCCGATGCAATTTCTGTGTTTCATCGTCAATAAGAATGTCCAAGGGATACTGTAAACCTGAAGTAAAGCATCGGAATTTAAAACTGGTCTCACAGGAAAGGTTCAAAACATAGACAGTAAGAAGAGTCAGTCTTCTTGTACTTAAGACAGCATTGTGCCTTTCGTATTTAATTCCGATGCAATTTCTGTGTTTCATCGTCAATAAGAAGGTCCAATGGATACAGTTAACCTGAAGTGAAGCATTGGAATCTAATACTGGTCCCACAGCGAAGGTTCAAATCATAGACAGTAAGAAAAGTCAGTCTTCTTGTACTTAAGTCGGCATTATGCCTTTTGTATTTAATTGCGATGCAATTTCTGTGTTTCATCGTCAATAAGAAGATCAGAGGGATACAGTAAATCTGAAGTGAAGCATCGAAATGTATAACTAGTGTCACAGCAATGGTTCAAATCATTGACAGTAGGAAGAGTCAGTCTTCTTGTACTTAAGTCGGCACTTTCCCTTTTGTATTTACACCCGATGCAATTTCTGTGTTTCATCGTCAATAAGAAGGTCCAAGGGATACAGTAAACCTGAAGTGAAGCATCGGAATCTATAACTAGTGTCACAGGAATGGTTCAAATCATAGACAGTAAGAAGAGTCAGTCTTCTTGTACTTAAGTAGGTATTGTGCATTTTGTATTTAATTCCGATGGAATTTCTGTGTTTCATCGTCAATAAGGTCCAAGGGATACAGTAAACCTGAAGTGAAGCATCGGAATCTATAACTAGAGTCACAGGAATGGTTCAAAACATAGACAGTAAGAAAAGTCTGTCGTCTTTTACTTAAGTCGCATGGTGCCTTTTCTATTTAATTCCGATGCAATTTCTGTCTCTCATCGTCAGTAAGAAGGTCAGAGGGATACAGTAAACCTGAAAAGAAGCATCGGAATCTATAACTAGTGTCAAAGGAATGGTTAAAACATAGACAGTAAGAAGATTCAGTCTTCCTGTACTTAAGTCAGCATTGTGCCTTTTGTATGTAATTCCGATGCAATTTCAGTGTTTCATCGTTAATAAGATGATCAGAGGGATACAGTAAACCTGAAGTGAAGCATCGGAATCTAATACAAGTGTCACAGGAATGGTTCAAAACATTGACAGTAGGAAGAGTCAGTCTTCTTGTACTTAAGTCGGTATTGTGCATTTTGTATTTTATTCCGATGCAATTTCTGTGTTTCATCGTCAATAAGAAGGGCCAGAGGACACAGTAAACCTGAAGTGAAGCATCGGAATCTATAACTAGTGTCACAGGAATGCGTCAAAACATAGACAGTAAGAAGAGTCAGGCTTCTTGTACTTAAGTCGGTATTGTGATTTTGTATTTATTTCCGATGTAATTTCTGTGTTTCATCGTCAATAAGAAGGTCCAAGGGATACAGTAAACCTTAAGTGAAGCATCGGAATCCATAACTAGTGTCACAGGAATGGTCTGAAACATAGACAGTAAGAAGAGTCAGTCTTCTTGTACTTAAGTCGGCATTGTGCCTTTTCTATTTAATTCCGATGCAATTTCTGTGTTTCATCGTCAATAAGAAGGTCTAAGGGATACAGTAACCCTGGAGTGAAGCATCGGAATCTATAACTAGTGTATCAGGAATGGTTTTAAACAAAGAAAGTAAGAGGGTCAGTCTTTTTGTACTTAAGTCGGCATTGTGCCTTTTGTATTTAATTCCGATGCTATTTATGTGTTTCACCGTCAATAAGAAGGTCCAAGCGATACAGTAGACCTGAATTGAAGCATCGGAATCTATAACTAGTGTCACAGGAATGGTTCAAAACATAGACAGTAAGAAGAGTCCGTCGTCTTGTACTTAAGTCGGCATTGTGCCTTTTGTATTTAATTCCGATGCAATTTCTGTGTTTCATCGTCAATAAGAAGGTCAGAGGGATACAGTAAACCTGAAGTGAAGCATCGGAATCTTTAACTAGTGTCACAGGAATGGTTCAAAACATAGTCTGTAAGAAGAGTCAGTCTTTTGTACTTAAGTAGGCATTGTGCCTTTTGTGTTTAATTCCGATGTAATTTCTGTGCTTCATCGTCAATAAGAAGGTCCAAGGGATACAGTATACCTGAAGTGAAGCATCGGAATCTATAACTAGTCTCACAGGAATGGTTCAAAACATAGACAGTAAGATGAGTCAGTCTTCTTGTACTTAAGTCGGCATTGTGCCTTTTGTATTTAATTCCGAAGCAATTTCTGTGTTTCATCGTCATAAAGAAGATCAGAGGGGTACAGTAAACCTGAAGTGAAGCATCGGAATCTATAACTAGTGTCACAGGAATGGTTCAAATAATTGACAGTAGGAAGAGTCAGTCTTCTTGTACTTAAGTCGGCATTGTGCCTTTTGTATTTATTTCCGATGCAATTTCTGTGTTTCATCGTCAATAAGAAGGTCCAAGGGATACAGTAAACCTGAAGTGAAGCATCGGAATCTATAACTAGTGTCACAGGAATGGTTCAAAGCATAGACAGTAAGAAGAGTCAGTCTTCCTGTACTTAAGTCGGTATTGTGCCTTTTGTATTTAATTCCGATGCAATTTCTGCGTTTCATCGTCAATAAGAAGGTCCAAATGATACAGTAAACCTGAAGTGAAGCATCGGAATCCATAACTAGTGTCACAGGAATGGTTCAAAACATAGACAGTAAGAAGAGTCAGTCATCTTGTACTTAAGTCGGCATTGTGCCTTTTGTATTTAATTCGGATTCAATTTCTGTGTTTATTGGTCAATAGGAAGGTCAGAGGGATACAGTAAACCTGAAGTGGAGCATCGGAATCTATAACTAGTGTCACAGGAATGGTTAAAAACATAGACAGTAGGCTGGGTCAGTCTTCTTGTACTTAAGTCGGCATTGTGCTTTTGTATTTAATTCCGAAGCAATTTCTGTGTTTCACCGTCAATAAGAAGGTCCAAGGGATACAGTAAAACTGAAGTCAAGCATCGGAATGTATAACTAGTGTCACAGGAATGGATCAAAACATAGCCAGTAAGAAGAGTCAGTCTCCTTGTACTTAAGTAGGCATTGTGGCGTTTCCACTTAATTCCGATGCAATTTCAGTGTTTTCTCGTCAATAAGAAGGTCAGAGGGATACAGTAAACCTGAAGTGAAGCATCGGGATCTATAACTAGTGTCACAGGAAAGATTCAGAACATAGTCAGTAAGACGAGTGAGTCTTCTTGTACTTAAGTCGGCATTGTGCATTTTGTATTAAATTCCGATGCAATTTCTGTATATCATCGTCAATAATAAGGTCAGAGGGAGACAGTAAACCAGAAGTGAAGCATCCGAATCTACAACTAGTGTCACATGAATGGTTCAAAGCATAGTCACTAAGAAGAGTCAGTCTTCATGTACTTAAGTCGGCATTGTGCCTTTTGTATTTAATTCAGACGCAATTTCTGTGTTTCATCGTCAATAAGAAGGTCCAAGGGATACAGTAAACCTGAAGTGAAGCATCGGAATCTATAACTAGTGTCACAGGAATGGTTCAAAACATAGTCAGTAAGAAGAATCAGTCTTCTTGTACTTAATTCGGCATTGTGCCTTTTCTATTTAATTCCGATGCACTTTCAGTGTTTCATCGTCAATAGGAAGGTCCAAGGGATTTAGTAAACCTGGAGTGAAGCGTCGGAATCTATAACTAGTGTCACAGGAATGGTTCAAAACATAGACAGTAAGAAGAGTCAGTCTTCTTGTACTTAAGTCGGCAATGAGCCTTTTGTATTTAATTCCGATGAAATTTCTGTGTTTCATCGTCAATAAGAAGGTCAGAGGGATACAATAAACCTGAAGTGAAGCATCGGAATCTATAACTAGTGTCACAGGAATGGTTAAAAACATAGACAGTAAGAAGGGTCAGTCTTCTTGTACTGAAGTCGGCATTGTGCTTTTGTATTTAATTCCGATGCAATTTCTGTGTTTCATCGTCAATAAGAAGGTCAGAGGGATACAGTAAAACTGAAGTCAAGCATCGGAATCTATAACTAGTGTCACAGGAATGGTTCAAAACATAGCCAGTAAGAAAAGTCAGTCTCCTTGTACTTAAGTAGGCATTGTGGCGTTTCCATTTAATTCCGATGCAATTTCTGTGTTTCCTCGTGAATAAGAAGGTCAGAGGGATACAGTAAACCTGAATAAAGCATCGGGATCTATAACTAGTGTCACAGGAATGGTTCAAAACATAGTCTGTAAGAAGAGTCAGTCTTTTTGTACTTTAGACGGCATTGTGCCTTTTGTGTTTAATTCCGATGCAATTTCTGTGTTTTATCGTCAATAACATGGTCCAAGGGATACAGTATACCTGAAGTGAAGCATCGGAATCTATAACTAGTGTCACAGGAATGGTTCAAACATAGACAGTAAGATGAGTCAGTCTTCTTGTACTTAAGTCGTCATGGTGTCTTTCGTATTTAATTCCGATGCAATTTCTGTGTTTCTTCGTCATAAAGAGGATCAGAGGGGTACAGTAAACCTGAAGTGAAGCATCGGAATCTATAACTAGTGTCACAGGAATGGTTCAAGTCATTGACAGTAGGAAGAGTCAGTCTTCTTGTACTTAAGTCGGCATTGTGCTTTTTGTATTTATTTCCGATGCAATTTCTGTGTTTCATCGTCAATAAGAAGGTCCAAGGGATCCAGTAAACCTGAAGTGAAGCATCGGAATCTATAACTAGTGTCACAGGAATGGTTCAAAACATAGACAGTAAGAAGAGTCAGTCTTCTTGTACTTAAGTCGCCATTGTGCCTTTTCTAATTAATTCCGATTCAATTTCTGTGTTTCATCGTCAATAAGAATGTCCAAGGGATACAATAAACCTGAAGTGAAGCATCGGAATCTATAACTAGTGTCACAGGAATGGTTAAAAACATAGACAGTAAGAAGGGTCAGTCTTCTTGTACTTAAGTCGGCATTGTGCTTTTGTATTTAATTCCGATGCAATTTCTGTGTTTCATCGTCAATAAGAAGGTCAGAGTGATACAGTAAAACTGAGGTCAAGCATCGGAATCTATAACTAGTGTCACAGGAATGGTTCAAATCATAGCCAGTAAGAAGAGTCAGTCTCCTTGTACTTAAGTAGGCATTGTGGCGTTTCCATTTAATTCCGATGCAATTTCTGTGTTTCCTCGTGAATAAGAAGGTCAGAGGGATACAGTAAACCTGAATAAAGCATCGGGATCTATAACTAGTGTCACAGGAATGGTTCAAAAAATAGTCAGTAAGAAGGGTCAGTCTTCTTGTACTTAAGTCGGCATTGTGCCTTTTGTATTTAATTCCGAAGCAATTTCTGTGTTTCATCGTCAATAAGAAGGTCCAAGGGATACAGTAAACCTGAAGTTAAGCATCGGAATCTATAACTAGTGTCACAGGAATGGTTCAAAGCATAGACAGTAAGAAGAGTCGGTCTTCTTGTACTTAAGTCGGTATTGTGCCTTATGTATTTAATTCCTATGCAATTTCTGTGTTTCATCGTCAATAAGAAGGTCCAAGGGATACAGCAAACCTTAAGTGAAGCATCGGAATCTATAACTAGTGTCACAGGAATGGTTTAAAACATAGACAGTAATAAGGTTCAGTCTTCTTGTACTTAAGTCGGCATTGTGCCTTTTCTATTTAATTCCGATGCAATATCTGTGTTTCATCGTCAATAAGAATGTCCAAGGGATACAGTAAACCTGAAGTGAAGCATCGGAATCTATAACTAGTGTCACAGGAATGGTTCAAAGCATAGACAGTAAGAAAAGTCAGTCTTCTTGTACTTAAGTTGGTATTGTGCCTTTTGGATTTAATTCCGATGCGATTTCTGCGTTTCATCGTCAATAAGAAGGTCCAAGGGATACAGTAAACCTGAAGTGAAGCATCGGAATCTATATCTAGAGTCACAGGAATGGTTCAAAACATAGACCGTAAGAAAAGTCTGTCGTCTTGTACTTAAGTCGGCATGGTGCCTTTTCTATTTAATTCCGATGCAATTTCTGTCTTTCATCGTCAATAATAAGGTCAGAGGGAGACAGTAAACCAGAAGTGAAGCATCCGAATCTACAACTAGTGTCACATGAATGGTTCAAAACATAGTCATTAAGAAGAGTCAGTCTTCATGTACTTAAGTCGGCATTGTGCCTTTTGTATTTAATTCCGATGCAATTTCTGTGTTTCATCGTCAATAAGAAGGTCCAAGGGGTACAGTAAACCTGAAGTGAAGCATCGGAATCTATAACTAGTGTCACAGGAATGGTTCAAAACATAGTCAGTAAGAAGAGTCAGTCTTCTTGTACTTAAGTCGGCATTGTGCCTTTTCTATTTAATTCCGATGCACTTTCAGTGTTTCATCGTCAATAGGAAGGTCCAAGGGATTTAGTAAACCTGGAGTGAAGCGTCGGAATCTATAACAAGTGTCACAGGAATGGTTCAAATCATAGTTAGTAAGAAGAGTCAGTCTTCTTGTCCTTAAGTCGGCATTGTGCCTTTGTATTTAATTCCGATACAATTTCTGTGTTTCATCGTCAATAAGAAGGTCCAAGGGATACAGTAAACTTGAAGTTAAGCATTGGAATCTATAACTAGTGTCACAGGAATGGTTCAAAACATAGACAGTAAGAAGAGTCAGTCTTCTTGTACTTAAGTCGGCATTGTGCCTTTTGTATTTAATTTCGGTGCATTTTTGTGTTTCATCGACAATAAGAAGATCAGAGGGATACAGTAAACCTCAAAAGAAGCATCGGAATCTATAACTAGTGTCACAGGAATGGTTCAAAACATAGACAGTAAGAAGAGTCAGTCTTCTTGTACTTAAGTCGGCATTGTGCTTTTTGTATTTAACTCCGATGCAATTTCTGTGTTTCATCGTTAATAAGAAGGAGAGAGGGATACAGTATACCTGAAGTGAAGCATTGGAATCTATAACTAGAGTCACAGGTATGGTTCAAAACATAGACAGTAAGAAGAGTCAGTCTTCTTGTACTTAAGTCGGTATTGTGCTTTTTGTGATTTATTCCGATGCAATTTCTGTGCTTCATCGTCAATAAGAAGGGCTAAGGGATACAGTAAACCTGAAGTGAAGCATCGCAATCTATAACTAGTGTTACAGGAATGGTTCAAAACATAGTCTGTAAGAAGAGTCACTCTTTTTGTACTTATGACGGCATTGTGCCTTTTGTGTTTACTTCCGATGCAATTTCTGTGTTTTATCGTCAATACGATGGTCCAAGGGATACAGTATACCTGAAGTGAAGCATCGGAATCTATAACTAGTGTCACAGGAATGGTTCAAGTCATTGACAGTAGGAAGAGTCAGTATTCTTGTACTTAAGTCGGTATTGTGAGTTTTGTATTTATTGCCGATGCAATTTCTGTGTTTCATCGTCAATAAGAAGGTCCAAGGGATACAGTGAACCTGAAGTTAAGCATCGGAATCTATAACTAGTGTCACAGGAATGGTTGAAAACATAGACAGTAAGAAGAGTCAGTCTTCTTGTACTTAAGTCGGTATTGTGCCTTTTGTATTTAATTTCGGTGCAATTTCTGTGTTTCATCGTCACTAAGAAGGTCCAAGGGATACAATAAACGTGAAGTGAAGCATCGGAATCTATAACTAGTGTCACAGGAATGGTTCAAAACATAGACAGTAAGAAGAGTCAGTCTCCTTGTACTTAAGTCGGCATTGTGCCTTTTCTATTTAATTCCGATGCAATTTCTGTGTTTCATCGTCACTAAGAATGTCCGAGGGATACAATAAACCTGAAGTGAAGCATCGGAATCTATAACTAGTGTCACAGGAAAGGTTAAAAACATAGACAGTAAGAAGGGTCAGTCTTCTTGTACCTAAGTCGGCATTGTGCTTTTGTATTTAATTCCGATGCATTTTCTGTGTTTCATCGTCAATAAGAAGGTCCAAGGGATACAGTAAAACTGAAGTCAAGCATCGGAATCTATAACTAGTGTCACAGGAATGGTTCAAAACATAGACAGTAAGAAGAGTCAGTCTCCTTGTACTTAAGTAGGCATTGTGGTGTTTCCATTTAATTCCGATGCAATTTCTGTGTTTCCTCGTGAATAAGAAGGTCAGAGGGATACAGTAAACCTGAAGTGAAGCATCGGGATCTATAACTAGTGTCACAGGAATGTTTCAAAACATAGACAGTAAGAAGAGTCAGTCTTCTTGTACTTAAGTCGGCATTGTGCCTTTTGTATTTAATTCCGAAGCAATTTCTGTGTTTCATCGTCAATAAGATGGTCCAAGGGATACAGTAAACCTGACGTTAAGCATCGGAATCTATAACTAGTGTCACGGAAATGGTTCAAAATATAGACAGTAAGAAGAGTCAGTCTTCTTGTACTTAAGTCGGTATTGTGCCTTATGTATTTCATTCCGATGCAATTTCTGTGTTTCATCGTCAATAAGAAGGTCCAAGGGATACAGTAAACCTGAAGTGAAGCATCGGAATCTATAACTAGTGTCACAGGAATAGTTCGAAACATAGACAGTAAGAAGGTTCAGTCTTCTTGTACTTAAGTCGGCATTGTGCCTTTTCTATTTAATTCCGATGCAATTTTTGTGTTTAATCGTCAATAGGAATGTCCAAGGTACACAGCAAACCTGAAGTGAAGCATCGGAATCTATTACTAGGGTCACAGGAATGGTTAAAACATAGACAGTGAGAAGGGTCAGTCTTTTTGTACTTAAGTCGGCATTGTGCCTTTTGTATTTAATTCCAATGCAATTTCTGTGTTTCATCGTCAATAAGAAGGTCCAAAGGATACATTAGACCTGAATTGAAGCATCGGAATCTATAACTAGTGTCACAGGAATGGTTCAAAAATAGACAGTAAGAAGAGTCAGTCTTCTTGTACTTAAGTCGGCATTGAGCCTTTTGTAGTTAATTCCGATGCAATTTCTGTGTTTCATCGTCAATAAGAAGGTCAGAGGGATACAGTAAACCTGAAGTGAAGCATCGGAATCTATAACTAGTGTCACAGGAATGGTTCAAAACATATCCGTAAGAAGAGTCAGTCTTTTTGTACTTAAGACGGCATTGTGCCTTTTGTGTTGAATTCCGATGCAATTTCTGTGTTTCATTGCCTATAAGATGGTCCAAGGGATACAGTATACCTGAAGTGAAGCATAGGAATCTATAACTAGTGTCACAGGATGGTTCAAAACATAGACAGTAAGATGAGTCAGTCTTCTTGTACTTAAGTCGGCATTGTGCCTTGTGTATTTAATTCCGTTGCAATTTCTGTGTTTCATCGTCAATAAGAAGGTCAGAGGGATACAGTAAACCTGAAAAGAGCATCGGAATCTATAACTAGTGTCACAGGAATGGTTAAAACATAGACAGTAAGAAGAGTCACTCTTCTTGTACTTAAGTCGGCATTGTGCCATTTGTACTTGATTCCGATGCAATTTCTGTGTTTCATCGTTAATAAGATGATCAGAGGGATACAGTAAACCTGAAGTGAAGCATCGGAATCTATAACTAGTGTCACAGGAATGCGTCAAAACATAGACAGTAAGAAGAGTCGGGCTTCTTGTACTTAAGTCGGTATTGTGATTTTGTATTTAATTCCGATGCAATTTCTGTGTTTCATCGTCAATAAGAAGGTCCAAGGGATAAAGTAGCCCTGGAGTGAAGCATCGGAATCTATAACTAGTGTCTCAGGAATGGTTTTCATCGGAATCTATAACTAGTGTCTCAGGAATGGTTTTAAACAAAGACAGTAAGAGGTGTCAGTCTTTTTGTACTTAAGTCGGCATTGTGCCTTTTGTATTTATTTCCGATGCAATTTCTGTGTTTCATCGTCAATAAGATGGTCCAAGGGATACATTAGACCTGAATTGAAGCATCGGAATCTATAACTAGTGTCACAGGAATGGTTCAAAACATAGACAGTAAGATGAGTCAGTCGTCTTGTACTTAAGTCGGCATTGTGCCTTTTGTATTTAATTCCGATGCAATTTCTGTGTTTCATCGTCAATAAGAAGATCAGAGGGATACAGTAAACCTGAAGGGGTGCATCGGAGTCTATTACTAGTGTCACAGGAATGGTTCAAAACATAGACAGTAAGAAGAATCAGTCTTCTTGTACTTAAGTCGGTATTGGGCCTTTTGTATTTAATTCCGATGCAATTTCTGTGTTACATCGTCAATAAGAAGGTCCAAGGGATATAGTAAACCTGAAGTGAAGCATCGGAATCGATAACTAGTGTCACAGGAATGGTTCAAAACATAGACAGTAAGAAGAGTCAGTCTTCTTGTACTTAAGTCGGCATTGTGCCTTTTCTATTTAATTCCGATGCAAATTTCTGTGTTTCATCGTCAATGGGAAGGTCCAAGGGATACAGTAAACCTGAAGTGAAGCATCGGAATCTATAACTAGTGTCACAGGAATGGTTAAAAACATAGACAGTGAGAAAGGTCAGTCTTTTTGTACTTAAGTCGGCATTGTGCCGTTTGTATTTAATTCCGATGCAATTTCTGTGTTCCATCGTCAATAAGAACGTCCAAGGGATACATTAGACCTGAATTGAAGCATCGGAATCTATAACTAGTGTCACAGGAATGGTTCAAATTATAGACAGTAAGAAGAGTCAGTTTCCTTGTACTTATGTCGGCATTGAGCCTTTTGTATTTAATTCCGATGCAATTTCTGTGTTTTATCGTCAATAAGATGGTCCAAGGGATACAGTATACCTGAAGTGAAGCATCGGAATCTATAACTAGTGTCACAGGAATGGTTCAAAACATAGACAGTAATAAGAGTCAGTCGTCTTGTACTTAAGTCGGCATTGTGCCTTTTGTATTTAATTCCGATGCAATTTCTGTGTTTCATCGTCAATAAGAAGATCAGAGGGATACAGTAAACCTGAAGTGAAGCATCAAAGTCTATTACTAGTGTCACAGGAATGGTTCAAAACATAGACAGTAAGAAGAATCAGTCTTCTTGTACTTAAGTCGGCATTGTGCCTTTTGTATTTATTTCCGATGCAATTTCTGTGTTTCATCGTCAATAAGAAGGTCCAAGAGATACAGTAAACCTGAAGTTAAGCATCGGAATCTATAACTAGTGTCACAGGAATGGTTCAAAACATACACAGTAAGAAGAGTCAGTCTTCTTGTACTTAAGTCGGTATTGTGCCTTTTGTATTTAATTCCGATGGAATTTCTCTGTTTCATCGTCAATAAGAAGGTCCAAGGGATACAGTAAACCTGAAGTGAAGCATCGGAATCTATAACTAGTGTCACAGGAATGGTTCAAAACATAGACAGGAAGAAGAATCAGTCTTCTTGTACTTAAGTCGGCATTGTGCCCTTTCTATTTAATCCCGATGCAATTTCTGTGTTTCATCGTCAATAAGAAGGTCCAAGGGATACAATTAACCTGAAGTGAAGCTCTGGAATCTATAACTAGTGTCACAGGAAAGGTTAAAAGCATAGACAGTAATAAGGGTCAGTCTTCTTGTACTTAAGTCGGCATTGTGCTTTTGTATTTAATTCCGATGCAATTTCTGTGTTTCATCGTCAATAAGAAGGTCCAAGAGGTACAGTAAACCTGAAGTGAAGCATCGGAATCTATAACTAGTGTCACAGGAATGGTTCAAAACATAGACAGTAAGAAGGTTCAGTCTTCTTGTACCTAAGTCGGCATTGTGCCTTTTCTATTTAATTCCGATGCAATTTCTGTGTTTCATCGTCAATAGGAAGGTCCAAGGGATACAGTACACCTGAAGTGAAGCATCGGAATCTATAAGTAGTGTCACAGGAATGGTTCAAAACATAGACAGTAAGAAGAGTCAGTCTTCTTGTACTTAAGTCGGCATTGTGACCTTTCTATTTATTTCCGATGCAATTTCTGTGTTTCGTCGTCAATAGGAAGGTCCAAGGGATACAGTAGACCTGAATTGAAGCATCGGAATCTATAACTAGTGTCACAGGAATGGTTCAAAACATAGACAGTAAGAAGAGTCAGTCTTCTTGTACTTAAGTCGGCATTGAGCCTTTTGTATTTAATTCCGATGCAATTTCTGTGTTTCATCGTCAATAACAAGGTCAGAGGGATACAGTAAACCTGAAGTGAAGCATCGGAATCTATAACTAGTGTCACAGGAATGGCTCAAAACATAGTCTGTAAGAAGAGTCAGACATTTTGTACCTAAGACGGCATTGTGCCTTTTGTGTTCAATTCCGATGCAATTTCTGTGTTTTATCGTCAATAAGATGGTCCAAGGGATACAGTATACCTGAAGTGAAGCATCGGAATCTATAACTAGTGTCACAGGAATGGTTCAAAAATAGAAAAATGAGTCAGTCGTCTTGTACTTAAGTCGGCATTGTGCCTTTTGTATTTAATTCCGATGCAATTTCTGTGTTTCATCGCCAATAAGAAGATCAGAGGGATACAGTAATCCTGAAGTGAAGCATCGGAGTCTATTACTAGTGTCACAGGAATGGTCCAATACATAGACAGTAAGAAGAATCAGTCTTCTTGTACTTAAGTCGGTATTGTGCCTTTTGTATTTAATTCCGATGCAATTACTGTGTTTCATCGTCAATAAGAAGGTCCAAGGGATACGGTAAACCTGAAGTGAAGCATCGGAATCTATAACTAGTGTCACAGGAATGGTTCAAAACATAGACAGTAAGAAGAGTCAGTCTTCTTGTACTTAAGTCGGCATTGTCCCTTTTGTATTTATTTGCGATGCAATTTCTGTGTTTCATCGTCAATAACAAGGTCCAAGGGATACAGTAAACCTGAAGTTAAGCATCGGAATCTATAACTAGTGTCACAGGAATGGTTCAAAACATAGACAGTAAGAAGAGTCAGTCTTCTTGTACTTAAGTCGGTATTGTGCCTTTTGTATTTAATTCCGATGCAATTACTGTGTTTCATCGTCAATAAGAAGGTCCGAGGGATACGGTAAACCTGAAGTGAAGCATCGGAATCTATAACTAGTGTCACAGGAATGGTTCAAAACATAGACAGTAAGAAGAGTCAGTCTTCTTGTACTTAAGTCGGCATTGTGCCTTTTCTATTTAATTCCGATGCAATTTCTGTGTTTCATCGTCACTAAGAAGGTCCAAGGGATACAATAAACCTGAAGTGAAGCATCGGAATCTATAACTAGTGTCACAGGAATGGTTAAAAACGTGGACAGTAAGAAGGGTCAGTCTTCTTGTACTTAAGTCAGCATTATGCTTTTGTATTTAATTCCGATGCAATTCCTGTGTTTCATCGTCAATAAGAAGGTCCAAGGGATACAGTAAAACTGAAGTCAAGCATCGGAATCTATAACTAGTGTCACAGGAATGGTTCAAAACATAACCAGTAAGAAGAGTCAGTCTCCATGTACTTAAGTAGGCATTGTGGTGTTTCCATTTAATTCCTAAGCAATTTCTGTGTTTCCTCGTGAATAAGAAGGTCAGAGGGATACAGTAAACCTGAAGTGAAGCATCGGGATCTATAACTAGTGTCACAGGAATGGTTCAAAACATAGACAGTAAGAAGAGTCAGTCTTCTTGTACTTAGGTCGGCATTATGCCTTTTGTAATTAATTCCGAAGCAATTTCTGTGTTTCATCGTCAATAAGAAGGTCCAAGGGATACAGTAAACCTGACGTTAAGCATCGTAATCTATAACTAGTGTCACAGGAATGGTTCAAACATAGACAGTAAGAAGAGTCAGACTTCTTGTACTTAAGTCGGTATTGTGCCTTATGTATTTAATTCCGATGCAATTTCTGTGTTTCATCGTCAATAAGAAGGTCCAAGGGATACAGTAAAGCTGAAGTGAAGCATCGGAATCTATAACTAGAGTCATAGGAATGGTTCCAAACATAGACAGTAAGAAGGTTCAGTCTTCTTGTACATAAGTCGGCTTTGTGCCTTTTCTATTTAATTCCGATGCAATTTCTGTGTTTAATCGTCAATAGGAATGTCCAAGGTATACAGTAAACCTGAAATGAAGCAGCGGAATCTATTACTAGGGACACAGGAATGGTTAAAAACATAGACAGTGAGAAGGGTCAGTCTTTTTGTACTTAAGTCGGCATTGTGCCTTTTGTATTTAATTCCGATGCAATTTCTGTGTTTCATCGTCAATAAGAAGGTCCAAGGGATACATTAGACCTGAATTGAAGCATCGGAATCTATAACTAGTGTCACAGGAATGGTTCAAAGCATAGACAGTAAGAAGAGTCAGTCTTCTTGTACTTAAGTCGGCATTGAGCCTTTTGTATTTAATTCCGATGCAATTTCTGTGTTTCATCGTCAATACGAAGGTCAGAGGGATACAGTAAACCTGAAGTGAAGCATCGGAATCTATAACTAGTGTCACAGGAATAGTTCAAAACATAGTTTGTAAGAAGAGTCAGTCTTTTTGTACTTAAGTCGGCATTGTGCCTTTTGTGTTGAATTCCGATGCTATTTCTGTGTTTCATCGTCAATAAGATGGTCCAAGGGATACAGTATACCTGAAGTGAAGCATCGGAATCTATAACTAGTGTCACAGGATGGTTAAAAACATAGACAGTAAGATGAGTCATTCTTCTTGTACTTAAGTCGGCTTTGTGCATTTTGTATTTAATTCCGATGCAATTTCTGTGTTTCATCGTTAATAAGATGATCAGAGGTATACAGTAAACCTGAAGTGAAGCATCGAAATCTATAACTAGAGTCACAGGATGGTTCAAAACATAGACAGTAAGAAAAGTCTGTCGTCTTTTACTTAAGTCGCATGGTACCTTTTCTATTTAATTCCGATGCAATTTCTGTCTCGCATCGCCAATAAGAAGGTCAGAGGTATACAGTAAACCCTAAGTGAAGCATCCGAATCCATAACTAGTGTCACAGGAATGGTTCAAAACATAGTCAGTAAAACAAGTCAGTCTTCTTGTACTTAAGTCGGCATTGTGCCTTGTGTATTTAATTCCGATGCAATTTCTGTGTGTCATCGTCAATAAGAAGGTCAGAGGGATACAGTAAACCTGAAAAGAAGCATCGGAATCTATAACTAGTGACACAGGAATGGTTAAAACATAGACAGTAAGAAGAGTCACTCTTCTTGTACTTATGTCGGCATTGTGCCTTTTGTATTTAATTCCGATGCAATTTCTGTGTTTCATCGTTAATAAGATGATCAGAGGGATACAGCAAACCTGAAGTGAAGCATCGGAATCTATAGGTAGTGTCACAGGAATGCGTCAAAACACAGACAGTAAGAAGAGTCAGGCTTCTTGTACTTAAGTCGGTATTGTGATTTTGTATTTAATTCCGATGCATTTCTGTCTCTCATCGTCAATAAGAAGGTCAGAGGTATACAGTAAACCCTAAGTGAAGCATCCTAATCTATAACTAGTGTCACAGGAATGGTTCTAAACATAGTCAGTAAAACGAGTCAGTCTTCTTGTACTTAAGTCGGCATTGTGCCTTGTGTATTTAATTCCGATGCAATTTCTGTGTTTCATCGTCAATAAGAAGGTCAGAGGGATACAGTAAACCTGAAAAGAAGCATCGGAATCTATAACTAGTGTCACAGGAATGGTTCAAAACATAGACAGTAAGAAGAGTCAGTCTTCTTGTACTTAAGTCGGCATTGTGCCTTTTCCATTTAATTCCGATGCAATTTCTGTGTTTCATCGTCAATAAGAGGGTCCAAGGGATACAGTAACCCTGGAGTGAAGCATCGGAATCTATAACTAGTGTCTCAGGAATGGTTTTAAACAAATGCAGTAAGAGGTGTCAGTCTTTTTGTACTTAAGTCGGCATTGTGCCTTTTGTATTTAATTCCGATGCAATTTTTGTGTTTCATCGTCAATAAGAAGGTCCAAGGGATACAGTAGACCTGAATTGAAGCATCGGAATCTATAACTAGTGTCACATGAATGGTTCAAAACATAGACAGTAAGAAGAGTCAGTCGTCTTGTACTTAAGTCGGCATTGTGCGTTTTGTATTGAATTCCGATGCAATTTCTGTGTTTCATCGTCAATAAAATGGTCAGAGGGATACAGTAAACCTGAAGTGAAGCATCGGAATCTGTAACTAGTGTCGCAGGAATGGTTCAAGACATAGTCTGTTAGAAGAGTCAGTCTTTTGTACTTAAGTAGGCATTGTGCCTTATGTGTTTAATTCCGGTGCAATTTCTGTGTTTCATCGTCAATAAGAAGGTCCAAGGGATACAGTATACCTGAAGTGAAGCATCGGAATCTATAACTAGTGTCACAGGAATGGTTCAAAACATAGACAGTAAGATGAGTCAGTCGTCTTGTACTTAATTCGGCATTGTGCCTTTTGTACTTAATTCCGATGCAATTTCTGTGTTTCATCGTCAATAAGAAGATCAGAGGGATACATTAAACCTGAAGTGAAGCATCGGAGTCTATTACTAGTGTTACAGGAATGGTTCAAAACATAGACAGTAAGAAGAATCAGTCTTCTTGTACTTAAGTCGGTATTGTGCCTTTTATATTTAATTCCGATGCAATTTCTGTGTTACATCGTCAATAAGAAGGTCCAAAGGATACAGTAAACCTGAAGTGAAGCATCGGAATTTATAACTAGTGTCACAGGAATGGTTCAAAACATAGACAGTAAGAAGAGTCAGTCTTCTTGTACTTAAGTCGGCATTGTGCCTTTTCCATTTAATTCCGATGCAATTTCTGTGTTTCATCGTCAATAGGAAGGTCCAAGGGATACAGTAAACCTGAAGTGAAGCATCGGAATATATAACTAGTGTCACAGGAATGGTTAAAAACATAGACAGTGAGAAGGGTCAGTCTTTTTGTACTTAAGTCGGCATTGAGTCGTTTGTATTTAATTCCGATGCAATTTCTGTGATTCCTCGTCAATAAGAAGGTCAGAGGGATACAGTAAACCTGAAGTGAAGCATCGGAATCTATAACTAGTGTCACAGGAAAGGTTCAAAACATAGTCTGTAAGAAGAGTCAGTCTTTTTGTACTTAAGACGGCTTTGTGCCTTTTGTGTTTAATTCCGATGCAATTTGTGTGTTTTATCGTCAATAAGATGGTCCAAGGGATACAGTATACCTGAAGTGAAGCATCGGAATCTATAACTAGTGTCACAGAAATGGTTCAAAACATAGACAGTAAGATGAGTCAGTCGTCTTGTACTTAAGTCGGCATTGTGCCTTTTGTATTTAATTCCGATGCAATTTCTGTGTTTAATCGTCAATAAGAAGATCAGAGGGATACAGTAAACCTGAAGTATCGGAGTCTATTACTAGTGTCACAGGAATGGTTCAAAACATAGACAGTAAGAAGAATCAGTCATCTTGTACTTAAGTCGGCATTGTGCCTTTTGTATTTATTTCCGATGCAATTTCTGTGTTTCATCGTCAATAATAAGGTCCAAGGGATACAGTAAACCTGAAGTTAAGCATCGGAATCTATAACTAGTGTCACAGGAATGGTTCAAAACATAGACAGTAAGAAGAGTCAGTCTTTTTGTACTTAAGTCGGTATTGTGCCTTTTGTATTTAATTCCGATGCAATTTCTGTGTTTCATCGTTAATAAGAAGGACCAAGGGATACAGTAAACCTGAAGTGAAGCATTGGAATCTATAACTAGTGTCACAGGAATGGTTCAAAACATAGACAGGAAGAAGAATCAGTCTTCTTGTACTTAAGTCGGCATTGTGCCTTTTGTTTTTAATTCCGAAGCAATTTCTGTGCTTCATCGTCAATAAGAAGGTCCAAGGGATACAGTAAACCTGAAGTTAAGCATCGGAATCTATAACTAGTGTCACAGGAATGGTTCAAAACATAGACAGTAAGAAGAGTCAGTCTTCTTGTACTTAAGTCAGTATTGTGCCTTATGTATTTAATTCCGATGCAATTTCTGTGTTTCATCGTCAATAAGATGGTCCAAGGGATACAGTAAACATGAAGTGAAGCATCGGAATATATAACTAGTGTCACAGGAATGGTTCAAAACATATGCAGTAAGAAGGTTCAGTCTTCTTGTACTTAAGTCGGCATTGTGCCTTTTCTATTTAATTCCGATGCAATTTCTGTGTTTCATCGTCAATAAGAAGGTCCAAGGGATACATTAGACCTGAATTGAAACATCGGAATCTATAACTAGTATCACAGGAATGGTTCAAAACATAGACAGTAAGGAGAGTCAGTCGTCTTGTACTTATGTCGGCATTGTGTATTTTGTATTTAATTCCGATGCAATTTCTGTGTTTCATCGTCAATAAGAAGATCAGAGGGATACAGTAAACCTGAAGTGGAGCATCGGAATCTATTACTAGTGTCACAGGAATGGTTCAAAACATAGACAGTAAGAAGAATCAGTCTTCTTGTACTTAAGTCGGTATTGTGCCTTTTGTATTTTCATTCCGATGCAATTTCTGTGTTTCATCGTCAATAAGAAGGTCCAAGGGATACAGTAAACCTGGAGTGAAGCATCGGAAACTATAACTAGTGTCACAGGAATGGTTCACAACATAGACAGTAAGAAGAGTCAGTCTTCTTGTACTTAAGTCGGCATTGTGCATTTTCTATTTAATTCCGATGCAATTTCTGTGTTTCATCGTCAATAGGAAGGTGCAAGGGATACAGTAAACCTGAAGTGAAGCATCGGAATCTATAACTAGTGTCACAGGAATGGTTAAAAACATAAACAGTGTGAAGGGTCAATCTTTTTGTACGTAAGTCGGCATTGAGCCGTTTGTATTTAATTCCGATGCAATTTCTGTGTTTCATCGTCAATAAGAAGGTCCAAGGGATACAGTAGACCTGAATTGAAGCATCGCAATCTATAACTAGTGTCACAGGAATGGTTCAAAAGATAGACAGTAAGAAGAGTCAGTCTTCTTGTACTTAAGTCGGCATTGTGCTTTTTGTATTAATTCCGATGCAATTTGTGTGTTTCATCGTCAATAAGAAGGTCAGGGGGATACAGTAAACCTGAAGTGAAGCATCGGAATATATAACTAGTGTCACAGGAATGGTTCAAAACATAGTCTGTAAGAAGAGTCAGTCTTTTTGTACTTAAAACGGCATTGTGCCTTTTGTGTTTAATTCCGATGCAATTTCTGTGTTTTATCGTCAATAAGATGGTCCAAGGGATACAGTATACCTGAAGTGAAGCATCGGAATCTATAACTAGTGTCACAGGAATGGTTCAAAACATAGAGAGTAAGATGAGTCAGTCGTCTTGTACTTAAGTCGGCATTGTGCCTTTTGTATTTAATTCCGATGCAATTTCTGAGTTTCATCGTCAATAAGAAGGTCCAAGGGATACAGTAACCCTGGAGTGAAGCATCGGAATCTATAACTAGTGTCTCAGGAATGGTTTTAAACAAAGGCAGTAAGAGGTGTCAGTCTTTTTGTACTTAAGTCGGCATTGTGCCTTTTGTATTTAATTCCGATGCAATTTTTGTGATTCATCGTCAATAAGAAGGTCCAAGGGATACAGTAGACCTGAATTGAAGCATCGGAATCTATAACTAGTGTCACATGAATGGTTCAAATCATAGACAGTAAGAAGAGTCAGTCGTCTTGTACTTAAGTCGGCATTGTGCTTTTGTATTTAATTCCGATGCAATTTCTGTGTTTCATCGTCAATAAGAAGGTCAGAGGGATACAGTAAACCTGAAGTGAAGCATCGGAATCTATAACTAGTGTCGCAGGAATGGTTCAAGACATAGTCTGTTAGAAGAGTCAGTCTTTTGTACTTAAGTAGGCATTGTGCCTTTTGTGTTTAATTCCGGTGCAATTTCTGTGTTTCATCGTCAATAAGAAGGTCCAAGGGATACAGTATACCTGAAGTGAAGCATCGGAATCTATAACTAGTGTCACAGGAATGGATCAAAACATAGACAGTAAGATGAGTCAGTCGTCTTGTACTTAATTCGGCATTGTGCCTTTTGTATTTAATTCCGATGCAATTTCTGTGTTTCATCGTCAATAAGAAGATCAGAGGGATACATTAAACCTGAAGTGAAGCATCGGAGTCTATTACTAGTGTTACAGGAATGGTTCAAAACATAGACAGTAAGAAGAATCAGTCTTCTTGTACTTAAGTCGGTATTGTGCCTTTTGTATTTAATTCCGATGCAATTTCTGTGTTTCATCGTCAATAAGAAGGTCCAAAGGATACAGTAAACCTGAAGTGAAGCATCGGAATCTATAACTAGTGTCACAGGAATGATTCAAAACATAGACAGTAAGAAGAGTCAGTCTTCTTGTACTTAAGTCGGCATTGTGCCTTTTCTATTTAATTCCGATGCAATTTCTGTTTTTCATCGTCAATAGGAAGGTCCAAGGGATACAGTAAACCTGAAGTGAAGCATCGGAATATATAACTAGTGTCACAGGAATGGTTAAAAACATAGACAGTGAGAAGGGTCAGTCTTTTTGTACATAAGTCGGCATTGAGTCGTTTGTATTTAATTCCGATGCAATTTCTGTGTTTCTTCGTCAATAAGAAGGTCCAAGGGATACAGTAGACCTGAATTGAAGCATCGGAATCTATAACTAGTGTCACGGGAATGGTTCAAAACATAGATAGTGAGATGAGTCAGTCTTCTTGCACTTAAGTCGGCATTGAGACTTTTGTATTTAATTCCGATGCAATTTCTGTGATTCCTCGTCAATAAGAAGGTCAGAGGGATACAGTAAACCTGAAGTGAAGCATCGGAATCTATAACTAGTGTCACAGGAAAGGTTCAAAACATAGTCTGTAAGAAGAGTCAGTCTTTTTGTACTTAAGACGGCATTGTGCCTTTTGTGTTTAATTCCGATGCAATTTCTGTGTTTTATCGTCAATAAGATGGTCCAAGGGATACAGTATACCTGAAGTGAAGCATCGGAATCTATAACTAGTGTCACAGGAATGGTTCAAAACATAGTCTGTAAGAAGAGTCAGTCTTTTTGTACTTAAAACGGCAATGTGCCTTTTGTGTTTAATTCCGATGCAATTTCTGTGTTTTATCGTCAATAAGATGGTCCGAGGGATACAGTATACCTGAAGTGAAGCATCGGAATCTATAACTAGTGTCACAGGAATGGTTCAAAACATAGACAGTAAGATGAGTCAGTCGTCTTGTACTTAAGTCGGCATTGTGCCTTTTGTATTTAATTCCGATGCAATTTCTGAGTTTCATCGTCAATAAGAAGGTCCAAGGGATAGAGTAACCCTGGAGTGAAGCATCGGAATCTATAACTAGTGTCTCAGGAATGGTTTTAAACAAAGGCAGTAAGAGGTGTCAGTCTTTTTGTACTTAAGTCGGCATTGTGCCTTTTGTATTTAATTCCGATGCAATTTTTGTGTTTCATCGTCAATAAGAAGGTCCAAGGGATACAGTAGACCTGAATTGAAGCATCGGAATCTATAACTAGTGTCACATGAATGGTTCAAAACATAGACAGTAAGAAGAGTCAGTCGTCTTGTACTTAAGTCGGCATTGTGCCTTTTGTATTTAATTCCGATGCAATTTCTGTGTTTCATCGTCAATAAGAAGGTCAGAGGGATACAGTAAACCTGAAGTGAAGCATCGGAATCTATAACTAGTGTCGCAGGAATGGTTCAAGGCATAGTCTGTTAGAAGAGTCAGTCTTTTGTACTTAAGTAGGCATTGTGCCTTTTGTGTTTAATTCCGGTGCAATTTCTGTGTTTCATCGTCAATAAGAAGGTCCAATGGATACAGTATACCTGAAGTGAAGCATGGGAATCTATAACTAGTGTCACAGGAATGGATCAAAACATAGACAGTAAGATGAGTCATTCGTCTTGTACTTAATTCGGCATTGTGCCTTTTGTATTTAATTCCGATGCAATTTCTGTGTTTCATCGTCAATAAGAAGATCAGAGGGATGCATTAAACCTGAAGTGAAGCATCGGAGTCTATTACTAGTGTTACAGGAATGGTTCAAAACATAGACAGTAAGAAGAATCAGTCTTCTTGTACTTAAGTCGGTATTGTGCCTTTTGTATTTAATTCCGATGCAATTTCTGTGTTTCATCGTCAATAGGAAGGTCCAAGGGATACAGTAAACCTGAAGTGAAGCATCGGAATATATAACTAGTGTCACAGGAATGGTTAAAAACATAGACAGTGAGAAGGGTCAGTCTTTTTGTACATAAGTCGGCATTGAGTCGTTTGTATTTAATTCCGATGCAATTTCTGTGTTTCTTCGTCAATAAGAAGGTCCAAGGGATACAGTAGACCTGAATTGAAGCATCGGAATCTATAACTAGTGTCACGGGAATGGTTCAAAACATAGATAGTGAGAAGAGTCAGTCTTCTTGCACTTAAGTCGGCATTGAGACTTTTGTACTTAATTCCGATGCAATTTCTGTGATTCCTCGTCAATAAGAAGGTCAGAGGGAAACAGTAAACCTGAAGTGAAGCATCGGAATCTATAACTAGTGTCACAGGAAAGGTTCAAAACATAGTCTGTAAGAAGAGTCAGTCTTTTTGTACTTAAGACGGCATTGTGCCTTTTGTGTTTAATTCCGATGCAATTTCTGTGTTTTATCGTCAATAAGATGGTCCAAGGGATACAGTATACCTGAAGTGAAGCATCGGAATCTATAACTAGTGTCACAGGAATGGTTCAAAACATAGACAGTAAGATGAGTCAGTCGTCTTGTACTTAAGTCGGCATTGTGCCTTTTGTATTTAATTCCGATGCAATTTCTGTGTTTAATCGTCAATAAGAAGATCAGAGGGATACAGTAAACCTGAAGTATCGGAGTCTATTACTAGTGTCACAGGAATGGTTCAAAACATAGACAGTAAGAAGAATCAGTCATCTTGTACTTAAGTCGGCATTGTGCCTTTTGTATTTATTTCCGATGCAATTTCTGTGTTTCATCGTCAATAAGAAGGTCCAAGGGATACAGTAAACCTGAAGTTAAGCATCGGAATCTATAACTAGTGTCACAGGTATGGTTCAAAACATAGACAGTAAGAAGAGTCAGTCTTTTTGTACTTAAGTCGGTATTGTGCCTTTTGTATTTAATTCCGGTGCAATTTCTGTGTTTCATCGTCAGTAAGAAGGACCAAGGGATACAGTAAACCTGAAGTGAAGCATCGGAATCTATAACTAGTGTCACAGGAATGGTTCAAAACATAGACAGGAAAAAGAATCAGTCTTCTTGTACTTAAGTCGGCATTGTGCCTTTTGTATTTAATTCCGAAGCAACTTCTGTGCTTCATCGTCAATAGGAAGGTCCAAGGGATACAGTAAACCTGAAGTTAAGCATCGGAATCTATAACTAGTGTCGCAGGAATGGTTCAAAACATAGACAGTAAGAAGAGTCAGTCTTCTTGTACTTAAGTCGGTATTGTGCCTTATGTATTTAATTCCGATGCAATTTCTGTGTTTCATCGTCAATAAGAAGGTCCAAGGGATACAGTAAACATGAAGTGAAGCATCGGAATATATAACTAGTGTCACAGGAATGGTTCAAAACATATGCAGTAAGAAGGTTCAGTCTTCTTGTACTTAAGTCGGCATTGTGCCTTTTCTATTTAATTCCGATGCAATTTCTGTGTTTCATCGTCAATAAGAAGATCAGAGGGATACAGTAAACCTGAAGTGGAGCATCGGAATCTATTACTAGTGTCACAGGAATGGTTCAAAACATAGACAGTAAGAAGAATCAGTCTTCTTGTACTTAAGTCGGTATTGTGCCTTTTGTATTTTCATTCCGATGCAATTTCTGTGTTTCATCGTCAATAAGAAGGTCCAAGGGATACAGTAAACCTGAAGTGAAGCATCGGAAACTATAACTAGTGTCACAGGAATGGTTCAAAACATAGACAGTAAGAAGAGTCAGTGTTCTTAAACTTAAGTCGGCATTGTGCCTTTTCTATTTAATTCCGATGCAATTTCTGTGTTTCATCGCCAATAGGAAGGTGCAAGGGATACAGTAAACCTGAAGTGAAGCATCGGAATCTATAACTAGTGTCACAGAAATGGTTAAAAACATAAACAGTGAGAAGGGTCATTCTTTTTGTACGTAAGTCGGCATTGAGCCGTTTGTATTTAATTCCGATGCAATTTCTGTGTTTCATCGACAATAAGAAGGTCCAAGGGATACAGTAGACCTGAATTGAAGCATCGGAATCTATAACTAGTGTCACAGGAATGGTTCAAAACATAGACAGTAAGAAGAGTCAGTCTTCTTGTACTTAAGTCGGCATTGTGCTTTTTGTATTAATTCCGATGCAATTTGTGTGTTTCATCGTCAATAAGAAGGTCAGGGGGATACAGTAAACCTGAAGTGAAGCATCGGAATATATAACTAGTGTCACAGGAACGGTTCAAAACATAGTCTGTAAGAAGAGTCAGTCTTTTTGTACTTAAAACGGCATTGTGCCTTTTGTGTTTAATTCCGATGCAATTTCTGTGTTTTATCGTCAATAAGATGGTCCAAGGGATACAGTATACCTGAAGTGAAGCATCGGAATCTATAACTAGTGTCACAGGAATGGTTCAAAACATAGAGAGTAAGATGAGTCAGTCGTCTTGTACTTAAGTCGGCATTGTGCCTTTTGTATTTAATTCCGATGCAATTTCTGAGTTTCATCGTCAATAAGAAGGTCCAAGGGATACAGTAACCCTGGAGTGAAGCATCGGAATCTATAACTAGTGTCTCAGGAATGGTTTTAAACAAAGGCAGTAAGAGGTGTCAGTCTTTTTGTACTTAAGTCGGCATTGTGCCTTTTGTATTTAATTCCGATGCAATTTTTGTGTTTCATCGCCAATAAGAAGGTCCAAGGGATACAGTAGACCTGAATTGAAGCATCGGAATCTATAACTAGTGTCACATGAATGGTTCAAAACATAGACAGTAAGAAGAGTCAGTCGTCTTGTACTTAAGTCGGCATTGTGCCTTTTGTATTTAATTCCGCTGCAATTTCTGTGTTTCATCGTCAATAAGAAGGTCAGAGGGATACAGTAAACCTGAAGTGAAGCATCGGAATCTATAACTAGTGTCACAGGAATGGTTCAAGACATAGTCTGTTAGAAGAGTCAGTCTTTTGTACTTAAGTAGGCATTGTGCCTTTTGTGTTTAATTCCGGAGCAATTTCTGTGTTTCATCGTCAATAAGAAGGTCCAAGGGATACAGTTTACCTGAAGTGAAGAATCGGAATCTATAACTAGTGTCACAGGAATGGTTCAAAACATAGACAGTAAGATGAGTCAGTCGTCTTGTACTTAATTCGGCATTGTGCATTTTGTATTTAATTCCGATTCAATTTCTGTGTTTCATCGTCAATAAGAAGATCAGAGGGATACATTAAACCTGAAGTGAAGCATCGGAGTCTATTACTAGTGTTACAGGAATGGTTCAAAACATAGACAGTAAGAAGAATCAGTCTTCTTGTACTTAAGTCGGTATTGTGCCTTTTGTATTTAATTCCGATGCAATATATGAGTTTAATCGTCAATAAGAAGGTACAAGGGATACAGTAAACCTGAAGTGAAGCATCGGAATCTATAACTAGTGTCACAGGAATGGTTCAAAACATAGACAGTAAGAAGAGTCAGTCTTCTTGTACTTAAGTCGGCATTGTGCCTTTTCTATTTAATTCCGATGCAATTTCTGTGTTTCATCGTCAATAGAAAGGTCCAAGGGATACAGTAAACCTCAAGTGAAGCATCGGAATCTATAACTAGTGTCACAGGAATGGTTAAAAAAATAGACAGTGAAAAGGGTCAGTCTTTTTGTACTTAAGTCGGCATTGAGCCGTTTGTATTTAATTCCGATGCAATTTCTGTGTTTCATCGTCAATATGAAGATCCAAGGGATACAGTAGACCTGAATTGAAGCATCGGAATCTAAAACTAGTGTCACAGGATTGGTTCAAAACATAGACAGTAAGAAGAGTCAGTCTTCTTGTACTTCAGTCGGCATTGAGCCTTTCGTATTTAATTCCGATGCAATTTCTGTGATTCCTCGTCAATAAGAAGGTCAGAGGGATACAGTAAACCTGAAGTGAAGCATCGGAATCTATAACTAGTGTCACAGGAATGGTTCAAAACATAGTCTGTAAGAAGAGTCAGTCTTTTTGTACTTAAGACATCATTGTGCCTTTTGTGTTTAATTCCGATGCAATTTCTGTGTTTTATCGTCAATAAGATGGTCCAAGGGATACAGTATAGCTGAAGTGAAGCATCGGAATCTATAACTAGTGTCACAGGAATGGTTCAAAACATAGACAGTAAGATGAGTCAGTCGTCTTGTACTTAAGTCGGCATTGTGCCTTTTGTATTTAATTCCGATGCAATTTCTGTATTTAATCGCCAATAAGAAGATCAGAGGGATACAGTAAACCTGAAGTATCGGAGTCTATTACTAGTGTCACAGGAATGGTTCAAAACATAGACAGTAAGAAGAATCAGTCATCTTGTACTTAAGTCGGCATTGTGCTTTTGTATTTATTTCCGATATAATTTCTGTGTTTCATCGTCAATAAGAAGGTCCAAGGGATACAGTAAACCTGAAGTTAAGCATCGGAATCTATAACTAGTGTCACAGGAATGGTTCAAAACATAGACAGTAAGAAGAATCAGTCTTCTTGTACTTAAGTCGGTATTGTGCCTTTTGTATTTTCATTCCGATGCAATTTCTGTGTTTCATCGTCAATAAGAAGGTCCAAGGGATACAGTAAACCTGAAGTGAAGCATCGGAAACTATAACTAGTGTCACAGGAATGGTTCAAAACATAGACAGTAAGAAGAGTCAGTCTTCTTGTACTTAAGTCGGCATTGTGCCTTTTCTATTTAATTCCGATGCAATTTCTGTGTTTCATCGCCAATAGGAAGGTGCAAGGGATACAGTAAACCTGAAGTGAAGCATCGGAATCTATAACTAGTGTCACAGGAATGGTTAAAAACATAAACAGTGAGAAGGGTCATTCTTTTTGTACGTAAGTCGGCATTGAGCCGTTTGTATTTAATTCCGATGCAATTTCTGTGTTTCATCGTCAATAAGAAGGTCCAAGGGATACAGTAGACCTGAATTGAAGCATCGGAATCTATAACTAGTGTCACAGGATTGGTTCAAAGCATAGACAGTAAGAAGAGTCAGTCTTCTTGTACTTAAGTCTGCATTGTGCTTTTTGTATTAATTCCGATGCAATTTGTGTGTTTCATCGTCAATAAGAAGGTCAGGGGGATACAGTAAACCTGAAGTGAAGCATCGGAATATATAACTAGTGTCACAGGAACGGTTCAAAACATAGTCTGTAAGAAGAGTCAGTCTTTTTGTACTTAAAACGGCATTGTGCCTTTTGTGTTTAATTCCGATGCAATTTCTGTGTTTTATCGTCAATAAGATGGTCCAAGGGATACAGTATACCTGAAGTGAAGCATCGGAATCTATAACTAGTGTCACAGGAATGGTTCAAAACATAGAGAGTAAGATGAGTCAGTCGTCTTGTACTTAAGTCGGCATTGTGCCTTTTGTATTTAATTCCGATGCAATTTCTGAGTTTCATCGTCAATAAGAAGGTCCAAGGGATACAGTAACCCTGGAGTGAAGCATCGGAATCTATAACTAGTGTCTCAGGAATGGTTTTAAACAAAGGCAGTAAGAGGTGTCAGTCTTTTTGTACTTAAGTCGGCATTGTGCCTTTTGTATTTAATTCCGATGCAATTTTTGTGTTTCATCGCCAATAAGAAGGTCCAAGGGATACAGTAGACCTGAATTGAAGCATCGGAATCTATAACTAGTGTCACATGAATGGTTCAAAACATAGACAGTAAGAAGAGTCAGTCGTCTTGTACTTAAGTCGGCATTGTGCCTTTTGTATTTAATTCCGCTGCAATTTCTGTGTTTCATCGTCAATAAGAAGGTCAGAGGGATACAGTAAACCTGAAGTGAAGCATCGGAATCTATAACTAGTGTCACAGGAATGGTTCAAGACATAGTCTGTTAGAAGAGTCAGTCTTTTGTACTTAAGTAGGCATTGTGCCTTCTGTGTTTAATTCCGGAGCAATTTCTGTGTTTCATCGTCAATAAGCAGGTCCAAGGGATACAGTTTACCTGAAGTGAAGAATCGGAATCTATAACTAGTGTCACAGGAATGGTTCAAAACATAGACAGTAAGATGAGTCAGTCGTCTTGTACTTAATTCGGCATTGTGCCTTTTGTATTTAATTCCGATTCAATTTCTGTGTTTCATCGTCAATAAGAAGATCAGAGGGATACATTAAACCTGAAGTGAAGCATCGGAGTCTATTACTAGTGTTACAGGAATGGTTCAAAACATAGACAGTAAGAAGAATCAGTCTTCTTGTACTTAAGTCGGTATTGTGCCTTTTGTATTTAATTCCGATGCAATATATGAGTTTAATCGTCAATAAGAAGGTACAAGGGATACAGTAAACCTGAAGTGAAGCATCGGAATCTATAACTAGTGTCACAGGAATGGTTCAAAACATAGACAGTAAGAAGAGTCAGTCTTCTTGTACTTAAGTCGGCATTGTGCCTTTTCTATTTAATTCCGATGCAATTTCTGTGTTTCATCGTCAATAGAAAGGTCCAAGGGATACAGTAGACCTGAATTGAAGCATCGGAATCTATAACTAGTGTCACATGAATGGTTCAAAACATAGACAGTAAGAAGAGTCAGTCGTCTTGTACTTAAGTCGGCATTGTGCCTTTTGTATTTAATTCCGCTGCAATTTCTGTGTTTCATCGTCAATAAGAAGGTCAGAGGGATACAGTAAACCTGAAGTGAAGCATCGGAATCTATAACTAGTGTCACAGGAATGGTTCAAGACATAGTCTGTTAGAAGAGTCAGTCTTTTGTACTTAAGTAGGCATTGTGCCTTTTGTGTTTAATTCCGGAGCAATTTCTGTGTTTCATCGTCAATAAGAAGGTCCAAGGGATACAGTTTACCTGAAGTGAAGAATCGGAATCTATAACTAGTGTCACAGGAATGGTTCAAAACATAGACAGTAAGATGAGTCAGTCGTCTTGTACTTAATTCGGCATTGTGCCTTTTGTATTTAATTCCGATTCAATTTCTGTGTTTCATCGTCAATAAGAAGATCAGAGGGATACATTAAACCTGAAGTGAAGCATCGGAGTCTATTACTAGTGTTACAGGAATGGTTCAAAACATAGACAGTAAGAAGAATCAGTCTTCTTGTACTTAAGTCGGCATTGTGCCTTTTGTATTTAATTCCGATGCAATTTTTGTGTTTCATCGTCAATAAGAAGGTCCAAGGGATACAGTAGACCTGAATTGAAGCATCGGAATCTATAACTAGTGTCACATGAATGGTTCAAAACATAGACAGTAAGAAGAGTCAGTCGTCTTGTACTTAAGTCGGCATTGTGCCTTTTGTATTTAATTCCGCTGCAATTTCTGTGTTTCATCGTCAATAAGAAGGTCAGAGGGAAACAGTAAACCTGAAGTGAAGCATCGGAATCTATAACTAGTGTCACAGTTATGGTTCAAGACATAGTCTGTCAGAAGAGTCAGTCTTTTGTACTTAAGTAGGCATTGTGCCTTTTGTGTTTAATTCCGGTGCAATTTCTGTGTTTCATCGTCAATAAGAAGGTCCAAGGGATACAGTATACCTGCAGTGAAGAATCGGAATCTATAACTAGTGTCACAGGAATGGTTCAAAACATAGGCAGTAATATGAGGCAGTCGTCTTGTACTTAATTCGGAATTGTGCCTTTTGTATTTAATTCCGATTCAATTTCTGTGTTTCATCGTCAATAAGAAGATCAGAGGGATACATTAAACCTGAAGAGAAGCATCGGAGTCTATTACTAGTGTTACAGGAATGGTTCAAAACATAGACAGTAAGAAGAATCAGTCTTCTTGTACTTAAGTCGGTATTGTGCCTTTTGTATTTAATTCCGATGCAATTTCTGAGTTTCATCGTCAATAAGAAGGTACAAGGGATACAGTAAACCTGAAGTGAAGCATCGGAATCTATAACTAGTGTCACAGGAATGGTTCAAAACATAGACAGTAAGAAGAGTCAGTCTTCTTGTACTTAAGTCGGCATTGTGCCTTTTCTATTTAATTCCGATGCAATTTCTGTGTTTCATCGTCAATAGGAAGGTCCAAGGGATACAGTAAACCTCAAGTGAAGCATCGGAATCTATAACTAGTGTCACAGGAATGGTTAAAAGAATAGACAGTGAGAAGGGTCAGTCTTTTTGTACTTAAGTCGGCATTGAGCCGTTTGTATTTAATTCCGATGCAATTTCTGTGTTTCATCGTCAATAAGAAGGTCCAAGGGATACAGTAGACCTGAATTGAAGCATCGGAATCTATAACTAGTGTCACAGGAATGGTTCAAATCATAGACAGTAAGAAGAGTCAGTCTTCTTGTACTTAAGTCGGCATTGAGCCTTTTGTATTTAATTCCGATGCAATTTCTGAGTTTCATCGTCAATAAGAAGGTCCAAGGGATACAGTAACCCTGGAGTGAAGCATCGGAATCTATAACTAGTGTCTCAGGAATGGTTTTAAACAAAGGCAGTAAGAGGTGTCAGTCTTTTTGTACTTAAGTCGGCATTGTGCCTTTTGTATTTAATTCCGATGCAATTTTTGTGTTTCATCGCCAATAAGAAGGTCCAAGGGATACAGTAGACCTGAATTGAAGCATCGGAATCTATAACTAGTGTCACATGAATGGTTCAAAACATAGACAGTAAGAAGAGTCAGTCGTCTTGTACTTAAGTCGGCATTGTGCCTTTTGTATTTAATTCCGCTGCAATTTCTGTGTTTCATCGTCAATAAGAAGGTCAGAGGGATACAGTAAACCTGAAGTGAAGCATCGGAATCTATAACTAGTGTCACAGGAATGGTTCAAGACATAGTCTGTTAGAAGAGTCAGTCTTTTGTACTTAAGTAGGCATTGTGCCTTTTGTGTTTAATTCCGGAGCAATTTCTGTGTTTCATCGTCAATAAGAAGGTCCAAGGGATACAGTTTACCTGAAGTGAAGAATCGGAATCTATAACTAGTGTCACAGGAATGGTTCAAAACATAGACAGTAAGATGAGTCAGTCGTCTTGTACTTAATTCGGCATTGTGCCTTTTGTATTTAATTCCGATTCAATTTCTGTGTTTCATCGTCAATAAGAAGATCAGAGGGATACATTAAACCTGAAGTGAAGCATCGGAGTCTATTACTAGTGTTACAGGAATGGTTCAAAACATAGACAGTAAGAAGAATCAGTCTTCTTGTACTTAAGTCGGCATTGTGCCTTTTGTATTTAATTCCGATGCAATTTTTGTGTTTCATCGTCAATAAGAAGGTCCAAGGGATACAGTAGACCTGAATTGAAGCATCGGAATCTATAACTAGTGTCACATGAATGGTTCAAAACATAGACAGTAAGAAGAGTCAGTCGTCTTGTACTTAAGTCGGCATTGTGCCTTTTGTATTTAATTCCGCTGCAATTTCTGTGTTTCATCGTCAATAAGAAGGTCAGAGGGAAACAGTAAACCTGAAGTGAAGCATCGGAATCTATAACTA
Source organism: Schistocerca piceifrons (assembly GCF_021461385.2). NCBI lineage: Eukaryota > Metazoa > Arthropoda > Insecta > Orthoptera > Acrididae > Schistocerca > Schistocerca piceifrons. Next base: position 2,555,531 of record NW_025727724.1, on the reverse strand, counting down.
GTGTCACAGTTATGGTTCAAGACATAGTCTGTCAGAAGAGTCAGTCTTTTGTACTTAAGTAGGCATTGTGCCTTTTGTGTTTAATTCCGGTGCAATTTCTGTGTTTCATCGTCAATAAGAAGGTCCAAGGGATACAGTATACCTGCAGTGAAGAATCGGAATCTATAACTAGTGTCACAGGAATGGTTCAAAACATAGGCAGTAAGATGAGGCAGTCGTCTTGTACTTAATTCGGAATTGTGCCTTTTGTATTTAATTCCGATTCAATTTCTGTGTTTCATCGTCAATAAGAAGATCAGAGGGATACATTAAACCTGAAGAGAAGCATCGGAGTCTATTACTAGTGTTACAGGAATGGTTCAAAACATAGACAGTAAGAAGAATCAGTCTTCTTGTACTTAAGTCGGTATTGTGCCTTTTGTATTTAATTCCGATGCAATTTCTGAGTTTCATCGTCAATAAGAAGGTACAAGGGATACAGTAAACCTGAAGTGAAGCATCGGAATCTATAACTAGTGTCACAGGAATGGTTCAAAACATAGACAGTAAGAAGAGTCAGTCTTCTTGTACTTAAGTCGGCATTGTGCCTTTTCTATTTAATTCCGATGCAATTTCTGTGTTTCATCGTCAATAGGAAGGTCCAAGGGATACAGTAAACCTCAAGTGAAGCATCGGAATCTATAACTAGTGTCACAGGAATGGTTAAAAGAATAGACAGTGAGAAGGGTCAGTCTTTTTGTACTTAAGTCGGCATTGAGCCGTTTGTATTTAATTCCGATGCAATTTCTGTGTTTCATCGTCAATAAGAAGGTCCAAGGGATACAGTAGACCTGAATTGAAGCATCGGAATCTATAACTAGTGTCACAGGAATGGTTCAAATCATAGACAGTAAGAAGAGTCAGTCTTCTTGTACTTAAGTCGGCATTGAGCCTTTTGTATTTAATTCCGATGCAATTTCTGAGTTTCATCGTCAATAAGAAGGTCCAAGGGATACAGTAACCCTGGAGTGAAGCATCGGAATCTATAACTAGTGTCTCAGGAATGGTTTTAAACAAAGGCAGTAAGAGGTGTCAGTCTTTTTGTACTTAAGTCGGCATTGTGCCTTTTGTATTTAATTCCGATGCAATTTTTGTGTTTCATCGCCAATAAGAAGGTCCAAGGGATACAGTAGACCTGAATTGAAGCATCGGAATCTATAACTAGTGTCACATGAATGGTTCAAAACATAGACAGTAAGAAGAGTCAGTCGTCTTGTACTTAAGTCGGCATTGTGCCTTTTGTATTTAATTCCGCTGCAATTTCTGTGTTTCATCGTCAATAAGAAGGTCAGAGGGATACAGTAAACCTGAAGTGAAGCATCGGAATCTATAACTAGTGTCACAGGAATGGTTCAAGACATAGTCTGTTAGAAGAGTCAGTCTTTTGTACTTAAGTAGGCATTGTGCCTTTTGTGTTTAATTCCGGAGCAATTTCTGTGTTTCATCGTCAATAAGAAGGTCCAAGGGATACAGTTTACCTGAAGTGAAGAATCGGAATCTATAACTATTGTCACAGGAATGGTTCAAAACATAGACAGTAAGATGAGTCAGTCGTCTTGTACTTAATTCGGCATTGTGCATTTTGTATTTAATTCCGATTCAATTTCTGTGTTTCATCGTCAATAAGAAGATCAGAGGGATACATTAAACCTGAAGTGAAGCATCGGAGTCTATTACTAGTGTTACAGGAATGGTTCAAAACATAGACAGTAAGAAGAATCAGTCTTCTTGCACTTAAGTCGGTGTTGTGCCTTTTGTATTTAATTCCGATGCAATATATGAGTTTAATCGTCAATAAGAAGGTACAAGGGATACAGTAAACCTGAAGTGAAGCATCGGAATCTATAACTAGTGTCACAGGAATGGTTCAAAACATAGACAGAAAGAAGAGTCAGTCTTCTTGTACTTAAGTCGGCATTGTGCCTTTTCTATTTAATTCCGATGCAATTTCTGTGTTTCATCGTCAATAGAAAGGTCCAAGGGATACAGTAAACCTCAAGTGAAGCATCGGAATCTATAACTAGTGTCACAGGAATGGTTAAAAAAATAGACAGTGAAAAGGGTCAGTCTTTTTGTACTTAAGTCGGCATAGAGCCGTTTGTATTTAATTCCGATGCAATTTCTGTGTTTCATCGTCAATATGAAGATCCAAGGGATACAGTAGACCTGAATTGAAGCATCGGAATTTAAAACTAGTGTCACAGGAATGGTTCAAAACATAGACAGTAAGAAGAGTCAGTCTTCTTGTACTTCAGTCGGCATTGAGCCTTTCGTATTTAATTCCGATGCAATTTCTGTGATTCCTCGTCAATAAGAAGGTCAGAGGGATACAGTAAACCTGAAGTGAAGCATCGGAATCTATAACTAGTGTCACAGGAATGGTTCAAAACATAGTCTGTAAGAAGAGTCAGTCTTTTTGTACTTAAGACATCATTGTGCCTTTTGTGTTTAATTCCGATGCAATTTCTGTGTTTTATCGCCAATAAGATTGTCCAAGGGATACAGTATAGCTGAAGTGAAGCATCGGAATCTATAACTAGTGTCACAGGAATGGTTCAAAGCATAGACAGTAAGATGAGTCAGTCGTCTTGTACTTAAGTCGGCATTGTGCCTTTTGTATTTAATTCCGATGCAATTTCTGTGTTTAATCGCCAATAAGAAGATCAGAGGGATACAGTAAACCTGAAGTATCGGAGTCTATTACTAGTGTCACAGGAATGGTTCAAAACATAGACAGTAAGAAGAATCAGTCATCTTGTACTTAAGTCGGCATTGTGCTTTTGTATTTATTTCCGATATAATTTCTGTGTTTCATCGTCAATAAGAAGGTCCAAGGGATACAGTAAACCTGAAGTTAAGCATCGGAATCTATAACTAGTGTCACAGGAATGGTTCAAAACATAGACTGTAAGAAGAATCAGTCTTCTTGTACTTAAGTCGGTATTGTGCCTTTTGTATTTTCATTCCGATGCGATTTCTGTGTTTCATCGTCAATAAGAAGGTCCAAGGGATACAGTAAACCTGAAGTGAAGCATCGGAAACTATAACTAGTGTCAGAGGAATGGTTCAAAACATAGACAGTAAGAAGAGTCAGTCTTCTTGTACTTAAGTCGGCATTGTGCCTTTTCTATTTAATTCCGATGCAATTTCTGTGTTTCATCGCCAATAGGAAGGTGCAAGGGATACAGTAAACCTGAAGTGAAGCATCGGAATCTATAACTAGTGTCACAGGAATGGTTAAAAACATAAACAGTGAGAAGGGTCATTCTTTTTGTACGTAAGTCGGCATTGAGCCGTTTGTATTTAATTCCGATGCAATTTCTGTGTTTCATCGTCAATAAGAAGGTCCAAGGGATACAGTAGACCTGAATTGAAGCATCGGAATCTATAACTAGTGTCACAGGATTGGTTCAAAGCATAGACAGTAAGAAGAGTCAGTCTTCTTGTACTTCAGTCTGCATTGTGCTTTTTGTATTAATTCCGATGCAATTTGTGTGTTTCATCGTCAATAAGAAGGTCAGGGGGATACAGTAAACCTGAAGTGAAGCATCATAATATATAACTAGTGTCACAGGAACGGTTCAAAACATAGTCTGTAAGAAGAGTCAGTCTTTTTGTACTTAAAACGGCATTGTGCCTTTTGTGTTTAATTCCGATGCAATTTCTGTGTTTTATCGTCAATAAGATGGTCCAAGGGATACAGTATACCTGAAGTGAAGCATCGGAATCTATAACTAGTGTCACAGGAATGGTTCAAAACATAGAGAGTAAGATGAGTCAGTCGTCTTGTACTTAAGTCGGCATTGTGCCTTTTGTATTTAATTCCGATGCAATTTCTGAGTTTCATCGTCAATAAGAAGGTCCAAGGGATACAGTAACCCTGGAGTGAAGCATCGGAATCTATAACTAGTGTCTCAGGAATGGTTTTAAACAAAGGCAGTAAGAGGTGTCAGTCTTTTTGTACTTAAGTCGGCATTGTGCCTTTTGTATTTAATTCCGATGCAATTTTTGTGTTTCATCGCCAATAAGAAGGTCCAAGGGATACAGTAGACCTGAATTGAAGCATCGGAATCTATAACTAGTGTCACATGAATGGTTCAAAACATAGACAGTAAGAAGAGTCAGTCGTCTTGTACTTAAGTCGGCATTGTGCCTTTTGTATTTAATTCCGCTGCAATTTCTGTGTTTCATCGTCAATAAGAAGGTCAGAGGGATACAGTAAACCTGAAGTGAAGCATCGGAATCTATAATTAGTGTCACAGGAATGGTTCAAGGCATAGTCTGTTAGAAGAGTCAGTCTTTTGTACTTAAGTAGGCATTGTGCCTTTTGTGTTTAATTCCGGAGCAATTTCTGTGTTTCATCGTCAATAAGCAGGTCCAAGGGATACAGTTTACCTGAAGTGAAGAATCGGAATCTATAACTAGTGTCACAGGAATGGTTCAAAACATAGACAGTAAGATGAGTCAGTCGTCTTGTACTTAATTCGGCATTGTGCCTTTTGTATTTAATTCCGATTCAATTTCTGTGTTTCATCGTCAATAAGAAGATCAGAGGGATACATTAAACCTGAAGTGAAGCATCGGAGTCTATTACTAGTGTTACAGGAATGGTTCAAAACATAGACAGTAAGAAGAATCAGTCTTCTTGTACTTAAGTCGGTATTGTGCCTTTTGTATTTAATTCCGATGCAATATATGAGTTTAATCGTCAATAAGAAGGTACAAGGGATACAGTAAACCTGAAGTGAAGCATCGGAATCTATAACTAGTGTCACAGGAATGGTTCAAAACATAGACAGTAAGAAGAGTCAGTCTTTTTGTACTTAAGTCGGCATTGTGCCTTTTCTATCTAATTCCGATGCAATTTCTGTGTTTCATCGTCAATAGAAAGGTCCAAGGGATACAGTAGACCTGAATTGAAGCATCGGAATCTATAACTAGTGTCACATGAATGGTTCAAAACATAGACAGTAAGAAGAGTCAGTCGTCTTGTACTTAATTCGGCATTGTGCCTTTTGTATTTAATTCCGCTGCAATTTCTGTGTTTCATCGTCAATAAGAAGGTCAGAGGGATACAGTAAACCTGAAGTGAAGCATCGGAATCTATAACTAGTGTCACAGGAATGGTTCAAGACATAGTCTGTTAGAAGAGTCAGTCTTTTGTACTTAAGTAGGCATTGTGCCTTTTGTGTTTAATTCCGGAGCAATTTCTGTGTTTCATCGTCAATAAGAAGGTCCAAGGGATACAGTTTACCTGAAGTGAAGAATCGGAATCTATAACTAGTGTCACAGGAATGGTTCAAAACATAGACAGTAAGATGAGTCAGTCGTCTTGTACTTAATTCGGCATTGTGCCTTTTGTATTTAATTCCGATTCAATTTCTGTGTTTCATCGTCAATAAGAAGATCAGAGGGATACATTAAACCTGAAGTGAAGCATCGGAGTCTATTACTAGTGTTACAGGAATGGTTCAAAACATAGACAGTAAGAAGAATCAGTCTTCTTGTACTTAAGTCGGCATTGTGCCTTTTGTATTTAATTCCGATGCAATTTTTGTGTTTCATCGTCAATAAGAAGGTCTAAGGGATACAGTAGACCTGAATTGAAGCATCGGAATCTATAACTAGTGTCACATGAATGGTTCAAAACATAGACAGTAAGAAGAGTCAGTCGTCTTGTACTTAAGTCGGCATTGTGCCTTTTGTATTTAATTCCGCTGCAATTTCTGTGTTTCATCGTCAATAAGAAGGTCAGAGGGAAACAGTAAACCTGAAGTGAAGCATCGGAATCTATAACTAGTGTCACAGTTATGGTTCAAGACATAGTCTGTCAGAAGAGTCAGTCTTTTGTACTTAAGTAGGCATTGTGCCTTTTGTGTTTAATTCCGGTGCAATTTCTGTGTTTCATCGTCAATAAGAAGGTCCAAGGGATACAGTATACCTGCAGTGAAGAATCGGAATCTATAACTAGTGTCACAGGAATGGTTCAAAACATAGGCAGTAAGATGAGTCAGTCGTCTTGTACTTAATTCGGAATTGTGCCTTTTGTATTTAATTCCGATTCAATTTCTGTGTTTCATCGTCAATAAGAAGATCCGAGGGATACATTAAACCTGAAGAGAAGCATCGGAGTCTATTACTAGTGTTACAGGAATGGTTCAAAACATAGACAGTAAGAAGAATCAGTCTTCTTGTACTTAAGTCGGTATTGTGCCTTTTGTATTTAATTCCGATGCAATTTCTGAGTTTCATCGTCAATAAGAAGGTACAAGGGATACAGTAAACCTGAAGTGAAGCATCGGAATCTATAACTAGTGTCACAGGAATGGTTCAAAACATAGACAGTAAGAAGAGTCAGTCTTCTTGTACTTAAGTCGGCATTGTGCCTTTTCTATTTAATTCCGATGCAATTTCTGTGTTTCATCGTCAATAGGAAGGTCCAAGGGATACAGTAAACCTCAAGTGAAGCATCGGAATCTATAACTAGTGTCACAGGAATGGTTAAAAGAATAGACAGTGAGAAGGGTCAGTCTTTTTGTACTTAAGTCGGCATTGAGCCGTTTGTATTTAATTCCGATGCAATTTCTGTGTTTCATCGTCAATAAGAAGGTCCAAGGGATACAGTAGACCTGAATTGAAGCATCGGAATCTATAACTAGTGTCACAGGAATGGTTCAAAACATAGACAGTAAGAAGAGTCAGTCTTCTTGTACTTAAGTCGGCATTGAGCCTTTTGTATTTAATTCCGATGCAATTTCTGAGTTTCATCGTCAATAAGAAGGTCCAAGGGATACAGTAACCCTGGAGTGAAGCATCGGAATCTATAACTAGTGTCTCAGGAATGGTTTTAAACAAAGGCAGTAAGAGGTGTCAGTCTTTTTGTACTTAAGTCGGCATTGTGCCTTTTGTATTTAATTCCGATGCAATTTTTGTGTTTCATCGCCAATAAGAAGGTCCAAGGGATACAGTAGACCTGAATTGAAGCATCGGAATCTATAACTAGTGTCACATGAATGGTTCAAAACATAGACAGTAAGAAGAGTCAGTCGTCTTGTACTTAAGTCGGCATTGTGCCTTTTGTATTTAATTCCGCTGCAATTTCTGTGTTTCATCGTCAATAAGAAGGTCAGAGGGATACAGTAAACCTGAAGTGAAGCATCGGAATCTATAACTAGTGTCACAGGAATGGTTCAAGACATAGTCTGTTAGAAGAGTCAGTCTTTTGTACTTAAGTAGGCATTGTGCCTTTTGTGTTTAATTCCGGAGCAATTTCTGTGTTTCATCGTCAATAAGAAGGTCCAAGGGATACAGTTTACGTGAAGTGAAGAATCGGAATCTATAACTAGTGTCACAGGAATGGTTCAAAACATAGACAGTAAGATGAGTCAGTCGTCTTGTACTTAATTCGGCATTGTGCATTTTGTATTTAATTCCGATTCAATTTCTGTGTTTCATCGTCAATAAGAAGATCAGAGGGATACATTAAACCTGAAGTGAAGCATCGGAGTCTATTACTAGTGTTACAGGAATGGTTCAAAACATAGACAGTAAGAAGAATCAGTCTTCTTGCACTTAAGTCGGTATTGTGCCTTTTGTATTTAATTCCGATGCAATATATGAGTTTAATCGTCAATAAGAAGGTACAAGGGATACAGTAAACCTGAAGTGAAGCATCGGAATCTATAACTAGTGTCACAGGAATGGTTCAAAACATAGACAGTAAGAAGAGTCAGTCTTCTTGTACTTAAGTCGGCATTGTGCCTTTTCTATTTAATTCCGATGCAATTTCTGTGTTTCATCGTCAATAGAAAGGTCCAAGGGATACAGTAAACCTCAAGTGAAGCATCGGAATCTATAACTAGTGTCACAGGAATGGTTAAAAAAATAGACAGTGAAAAGGGTCAGTCTTTTTGTACTTAAGTCGGCATTGAGCCGTTTGTATTTAATTCCGATGCAATTTCTGTGTTTCATCGTCAATATGAAGATCCAAGGGATACAGTAGACCAGAATTGAAGCATCGGAATCTAAAACTAGTGTCACAGGAATGGTTCAAAACATAGACAGTAAGAAGAGTCAGTCTTCTTGTACTTCAGTCGGCATTGAGCCTTTCGTATTTAATTCCGATGCAATTTCTGTGATTCCTCGTCAATAAGAAGGTCAGAGGGATACAGTAAACCTGAAGTGAAGCATCGGAATCTATAACTAGTGTCACAGGAATGGTTCAAAACATAGTCTGTAAGAAGAGTCAGTCTTTTTGTACTTAAGACATCATTGTGCCTTTTGTGTTTAATTCCGATGCAATTTCTGTGTTTTATCGTCAATAAGATGGTCCAAGGGATACAGTATAGCTGAAGTGAAGCATCGGAATCTATAACTAGTGTCACAGGAATGGTTCAAAACATAGACAGTAAGATGAGTCAGTCGTCTTGTACTTAAGTGGGCATTGTGCCTTTTGTATTTAATTCCGATGCAATTTCTGTGTTTAATCGCCAATAAGAAGATCAGAGGGATACAGTAAACCTGAAGTATCGGAGTCTATTACTAGTGTCACAGGAATGGTTCAAAACATAGACAGTAAGAAGAATCAGTCATCTTGTACTTAAGTCGGCATTGTGCTTTTGTATTTATTTCCGATATAATTTCTGTGTTTCATCGTCAATAAGAAGGTCCAAGGGATACAGTAAACCTGAAGTTAAGCATCGGAATCTATAACTAGTGTCACAGGAATGGTTCAAAACATAGACTGTAAGAAGAATCAGTCTTCTTGTACTTAAGTCGGTATTGTGCCTTTTGTATTTTCATTCCGATGCAATTTCTGTGTTTCATCGTCAATAAGAAGGTCCAAGGGATACAGTAAACCTGAAGTGAAGCATCGGAAACTATAACTAGTGTCACAGGAATGGTTCAAAACATAGACAGTAAGAAGAGTCAGTCTTCTTGTACTTAAGTCGGCATTGTGCCTTTTCTATTTAATTCCGATGCAATTTCTGTGTTTCATCGCCAATAGGAAGGTGCAAGGGATACAGTAAACCTGAAGTGAAGCATCGGAATCTATAACTAGTGTCACAGGAATGGTTAAAAACATAAACAGTGAGAAGGGTCATTCTTTTTGTACGTAAGTCGGCATTGAGCCGTTTGTATTTAATTCCGATGCAATTTCTGTGTTTCATCGTCAATAAGAAGGTCCAAGGGATACAGTAGACCTGAATTGAAGCATCGGAATCTATAACTAGTGTCACAGGATTGGTTCAAAGCATAGACAGTAAGAAGAGTCAGTCTTCTTGTACTTAAGTCTGCATTGTGCTTTTTGTATTAATTCCGATGCAATTTGTGTGTTTCATCGTCAATAAGAAGGTCAGGGGGATACAGTAAACCTGAAGTGAAGCATCGGAATATATAACTAGTGTCACAGGAACGGTTCAAAACATAGTCTGTAAGAAGAGTCAGTCTTTTTGTACTTAAAACGGCATTGTGCCTTTTGTGTTTAATTCCGATGCAATTTCTGTGTCTTATCGTCAATAAGATGGTCCAAGGGATACAGTATATCTGAAGTGAAGCATCGGAATCTATAACTAGTGTCACAGGAATGGTTCAAAACATAGAGAGTAAGATGAGTCAGTCGTCTTGTACTTAAGTCGGCATTGTGCCTTTTGTATTTAATTCCGATGCAATTTCTGAGTTTCATCGTCAATAAGAAGGTCCAAGGGATAAAGTAACACTGGAGTGAAGCATCGGAATCTATAACTAGTGTCTCAGGAATGGTTTTAAACAAAGGCAGTAAGAGGTGTCAGTCTTTTTGTACTTAAGTCGGCATTGTGCCTTTTGTATTTAATTCCGATGCAATTTTTGTGTTTCATCGCCAATAAGAAGGTCCAAGGGATACAGTAGACCTGAATTGAAGCATCGGAATCTATAACTAGTGTCACATGAATGGTTCAAAACATAGACAGTAAGAAGAGTCAGTCGTCTTGTACTTAAGTCGGCATTGTGCCTTTTGTATTTAATTCCGCTGCAATTTCTGTGTTTCATCGTCAATAAGAAGGTCAGAGGGATACAGTAAACCTGAAGTGAAGCATCGGAATCTATAACTAGTGTCACAGGAATGGTTCAAGACATAGTCTGTTAGAAGAGTCAGTCTTTTGTACTTAAGTAGGCATTGTGCCTTTTGTGTTTAATTCCGGAGCAATTTCTGTGTTTCATCGTCAATAAGCAGGTCCAAGGGATACAGTTTACCTGAAGTGAAGAATCGGAATCTATAACTAGTGTCACAGGAATGGTTCAAAACATAGACAGTAAGATGAGTCAGTCGTCTTGTACTTAATTCGGCATTGTGCCTTTTGTATTTAATTCCGATTCAATTTCTGTGTTTCATCGTCAATAAGAAGATCAGAGGGATACATTAAACCTGAAGTGAAGCATCGGAGTCTATTACTAGTGTTACAGGAATGGTTCAAAACATAGACAGTAAGAAGAATCAGTCTTCTTGTACTTAAGTCGGTATTGTGCCTTTTGTATTTAATTCCGATGCAATATATGAGTTTAATCGTCAATAAGAAGGTACAAGGGATACAGTAAACCTGAAGTGAAGCATCGGAATCTATAACTAGTGTCACAGGAATGGTTCAAAACATAGACAGTAAGAAGAGTCAGTCTTCTTGTACTTAAGTCGGCATTGTGCCTTTTCTATTTAATTCCGATGCAATTTCTGTGTTTCATCGTCAATAGAAAGGTCCAAGGGATACAGTAGACCTGAATTGAAGCATCGGAATCTATAACTAGTGTCACATGAATGGTTCAAAACATAGACAGTAAGAAGAGTCAGTCGTCTTGTACTTAAGTCGGCATTGTGCCTTTTGTATTTAATTCCGCTGCAATTTCTGTGTTTTATCGTCAATAAGAAGGTCAGAGGGATACAGTAAACCTGAAGTGAAGCATCGGAATCTATAACTAGTGTCACAGGAATGGTTCAAGACATAGTCTGTTAGAAGAGTCAGTCTTTTGTACTTAAGTAGGCATTGTGCCTTTTGTGTTTAATTCCGGAGCAATTTCTGTGTTTCATCGTCAATAAGAAGGTCCAAGGGATACAGTTTACCTGAAGTGAAGAATCGGAATCTATAACTAGTGTCACAGGAATGGTTCAAAACATAGACAGTAAGATGAGTCAGTCGTCTTGTACTTAATTCGGCATTGTGCCTTTTGTATTTAATTCCGATTCAATTTCTGTGTTTAATCGTCAATAAGAAGATCAGAGGGATACAGTAAACCTGAAGTATCGGAGTCTATTACTAGTGTCACAGGAATGGTTCAAAACATAGACAGTAAGAAGAATCAGTCATCTTGTACTTAAGTCGGCATTGTGCTTTTGTATTTATTTCCGATGCAATTTCTGTGTTTCATCGTCAATAAGAAGGTCCAAGGGATACAGTAGACCTGAATTGAAGCATCGGAATCTATAACTAGTGTCACATGAATGGTTCAAAACATAGACAGTAAGAAGAGTCAGTCGTCTTGTACTTAAGTCGGCATTGTGCCTTTTGTATTTAATTCCGCTGCAATATCTGTGTTTCATCGTCAATAAGAAGGTCAGAGGGAAACAGTAAACCTGAAGTGAAGCATCGGAATCTATAACTAGTGTCACAGTTATGGTTCAAGACATAGTCTGTCAGAAGAGTCAGTCTTTTGTACTTAAGTAGGCATTGTGCCTTTTGTGTTTAATTCCGGTGCAATTTCTGTGTTTCATCGTCAATAAGAAGGTCCAAGGGATACAGTATACCTGCAGTGAAGAATCGGAATCTATAACTAGTGTCACAGGAATGGTTCAAAACATAGACAGTAAGAAGAGTCAGTCTTCTTGTACTTAAGTCGGCATTGAGCCTTTTGTATTTAATTCCGATGCAATTTCTGAGTTTCATCGTCAATAAGAAGGTCCAAGGGATACAGTAACCCTGGAGTGAAGCATCGGAATCTATAACTAGTGTCTCAGGAATGGTTTTAAACAAAGGCAGTAAGAGGTGTCAGTCTTTTTGTACTTAAGTCGGCATTGTGCCTTTTGTATTTAATTCCGATGCAATTTTTGTGTTTCATCGCCAATAAGAAGGTCCAAGGGATACAGTAGACCTGAATTGAAGCATCGGAATCTATAACTAGTGTCACATGAATGGTTCAAAACATAGACAGTAAGAAGAGTCAGTCGTCTTGTACTTAAGTCGGCATTGTGCCTTTTGTATTTAATTCCGCTGCAATTTCTGTGTTTCATCGTCAATAAGAAGGTCAGAGGGATACAGTAAACCTGAAGTGAAGCATCGGAATCTATAACTAGTGTCACAGGAATGGTTCAAGACATAGTCTGTTAGAAGAGTCAGTCTTTTGTACTTAAGTAGGCATTGTGCCTTTTGTGTTTAATTCCGGAGCAATTTCTGTGTTTCATCGTCAATAAGAAGGTCCAAGGGATACAGTTTACGTGAAGTGAAGAATCGGAATCTATAACTAGTGTCACAGGAATGGTTCAAAACATAGACAGTAAGATGAGTCAGTCGTCTTGTACTTAATTCGGCATTGTGCATTTTGTATTTAATTCCGATTCAATTTCTGTGTTTCATCGTCAATAAGAAGATCAGAGGGATACATTAAACCTGAAGTGAAGCATCGGAGTCTATTACTAGTGTTACAGGAATGGTTCAAAACATAGACAGTAAGAAGAATCAGTCTTCTTGCACTTAAGTCGGTATTGTGCCTTTTGTATTTAATTCCGATGCAATATATGAGTTTAATCGTCAATAAGAAGGTACAAGGGATACAGTAAACCTGAAGTGAAGCATCGGAATCTATAACTAGTGTCACAGGAATGGTTCAAAACATAGACAGTAAGAAGAGTCAGTCTTCTTGTACTTAAGTCGGCATTGTGCCTTTTCTATTTAATTCCGATGCAATTTCTGTGTTTCATCGTCAATAGAAAGGTCCAAGGGATACAGTAAACCTCAAGTGAAGCATCGGAATCTATAACTAGTGTCACAGGAATGGTTAAAAAAATAGACAGTGAAAAGGGTCAGTCTTTTTGTACTTAAGTCGGCATTGAGCCGTTTGTATTTAATTCCGATGCAATTTCTGTGTTTCATCGTCAATATGAAGATCCAAGGGATACAGTAGACCAGAATTGAAGCATCGGAATCTAAAACTAGTGTCACAGGAATGGTTCAAAACATAGACAGTAAGAAGAGTCAGTCTTCTTGTACTTCAGTCGGCATTGAGCCTTTCGTATTTAATTCCGATGCAATTTCTGTGATTCCTCGTCAATAAGAAGGTCAGAGGGATACAGTAAACCTGAAGTGAAGCATCGGAATCTATAACTAGTGTCACAGGAATGGTTCAAAACATAGTCTGTAAGAAGAGTCAGTCTTTTTGTACTTAAGACATCATTGTGCCTTTTGTGTTTAATTCCGATGCAATTTCTGTGTTTTATCGTCAATAAGATGGTCCAAGGGATACAGTATAGCTGAAGTGAAGCATCGGAATCTATAACTAGTGTCACAGGAATGGTTCAAAACATAGACAGTAAGATGAGTCAGTCGTCTTGTACTTAAGTGGGCATTGTGCCTTTTGTATTTAATTCCGATGCAATTTCTGTGTTTAATCGCCAATAAGAAGATCAGAGGGATACAGTAAACCTGAAGTATCGGAGTCTATTACTAGTGTCACAGGAATGGTTCAAAACATAGACAGTAAGAAGAATCAGTCATCTTGTACTTAAGTCGGCATTGTGCTTTTGTATTTATTTCCGATATAATTTCTGTGTTTCATCGTCAATAAGAAGGTCCAAGGGATACAGTAAACCTGAAGTTAAGCATCGGAATCTATAACTAGTGTCACAGGAATGGTTCAAAACATAGACTGTAAGAAGAATCAGTCTTCTTGTACTTAAGTCGGTATTGTGCCTTTTGTATTTTCATTCCGATGCAATTTCTGTGTTTCATCGTCAATAAGAAGGTCCAAGGGATACAGTAAACCTGAAGTGAAGCATCGGAAACTATAACTAGTGTCACAGGAATGGTTCAAAACATAGACAGTAAGAAGAGTCAGTCTTCTTGTACTTAAGTCGGCATTGTGCCTTTTCTATTTAATTCCGATGCAATTTCTGTGTTTCATCGCCAATAGGAAGGTGCAAGGGATACAGTAAACCTGAAGTGAAGCATCGGAATCTATAACTAGTGTCACAGGAATGGTTAAAAACATAAACAGTGAGAAGGGTCATTCTTTTTGTACGTAAGTCGGCATTGAGCCGTTTGTATTTAATTCCGATGCAATTTCTGTGTTTCATCGTCAATAAGAAGGTCCAAGGGATACAGTAGACCTGAATTGAAGCATCGGAATCTATAACTAGTGTCACAGGATTGGTTCAAAGCATAGACAGTAAGAAGAGTCAGTCTTCTTGTACTTAAGTCTGCATTGTGCTTTTTGTATTAATTCCGATGCAATTTGTGTGTTTCATCGTCAATAAGAAGGTCAGGGGGATACAGTAAACCTGAAGTGAAGCATCGGAATATATAACTAGTGTCACAGGAACGGTTCAAAACATAGTCTGTAAGAAGAGTCAGTCTTTTTGTACTTAAAACGGCATTGTGCCTTTTGTGTTTAATTCCGATGCAATTTCTGTGTCTTATCGTCAATAAGATGGTCCAAGGGATACAGTATACCTGAAGTGAAGCATCGGAATCTATAACTAGTGTCACAGGAATGGTTCAAAACATAGAGAGTAAGATGAGTCAGTCGTCTTGTACTTAAGTCGGCATTGTGCCTTTTGTATTTAATTCCGATGCAATTTCTGAGTTTCATCGTCAATAAGAAGGTCCAAGGGATAAAGTAACCCTGGAGTGAAGCATCGGAATCTATAACTAGTGTCCCAGGAATGGTTTTAAACAAAGGCAGTAAGAGGTGTCAGTCTTTTTGTACTTAAGTCGGCATTGTGCCTTTTGTATTTAATTCCGATGCAATTTTTGTGTTTCATCGCCAATAAGAAGGTCCAAGGGATACAGTAGACCTGAATTGAAGCATCGGAATCTATAACTAGTGTCACATGAATGGTTCAAAACATAGACAGTAAGAAGAGTCAGTCGTCTTGTACTTAAGTCGGCATTGTGCCTTTTGTATTTAATTCCGCTGCAATTTCTGTGTTTCATCGTCAATAAGAAGGTCAGAGGGATACAGTAAACCTGAAGTGAAGCATCGGAATCTATAACTAGTGTCACAGGAATGGTTCAAGACATAGTCTGTTAGAAGAGTCAGTCTTTTGTACTTAAGTAGGCATTGTGCCTTTTGTGTTTAATTCCGGAGCAATTTCTGTGTTTCATCGTCAATAAGCAGGTCCAAGGGATACAGTTTACCTGAAGTGAAGAATCGGAATCTATAACTAGTGTCACAGGAATGGTTCAAAACATAGACAGTAAGATGAGTCAGTCGTCTTGTACTTAATTCGGCATTGTGCCTTTTGTATTTAATTCCGATTCAATTTCTGTGTTTCATCGTCAATAAGAAGATCAGAGGGATACATTAAACCTGAAGTGAAGCATCGGAGTCTATTACTAGTGTTACAGGAATGGTTCAAAACATAGACAGTAAGAAGAATCAGTCTTCTTGTACTTAAGTCGGTATTGTGCCTTTTGTATTTAATTCCGATGCAATATATGAGTTTAATCGTCAATAAGAAGGTACAAGGGATACAGTAAACCTGAAGTGAAGCATCGGAATCTATAACTAGTGTCACAGGAATGGTTCAAAACATAGACAGTAAGAAGAGTCAGTCTTCTTGTACTTAAGTCGGCATTGTGCCTTTTCTATTTAATTCCGATGCAATTTCTGTGTTTCATCGTCAATAGAAAGGTCCAAGGGATACAGTAGACCTGAATTGAAGCATCGGATTCTATAACTAGTGTCACATGAATGGTTCAAAACATAGACAGTAAGAAGAGTCAGTCGTCTTGTACTTAAGTCGGCATTGTGCCTTTTGTATTTAATTCCGCTGCAATTTCTGTGTTTTATCGTCAATAAGAAGGTCAGAGGGATACAGTAAACCTGAAGTGAAGCATCGGAATCTATAACTAGTGTCACAGGAATGGTTCAAGACATAGTCTGTTAGAAGAGTCAGTCTTTTGTACTTAAGTAGGCATTGTGCCTTTTGTGTTTAATTCCGGAGCAATTTCTGTGTTTCATCGTCAATAAGAAGGTCCAAGGGATACAGTTTACCTGAAGTGAAGAATCGGAATCTATAACTAGTGTCACAGGAATGGTTCAAAACATAGACAGTAAGATGAGTCAGTCGTCTTGTACTTAATTCGGCATTGTGCCTTTTGTATTTAATTCCGATTCAATTTCTGTGTTTAATCGTCAATAAGAAGATCAGAGGGATACAGTAAACCTGAAGTATCGGAGTCTATTACTAGTGTCACAGGAATGGTTCAAAACATAGACAGTAAGAAGAATCAGTCATCTTGTACTTAAGTCGGCATTGTGCTTTTGTATTTATTTCCGATGCAATTTCTGTGTTTCATCGTCAATAAGAAGGTCCAAGGGATACAGTAGACCTGAATTGAAGCATCGGAATCTATAACTAGTGTCACATGAATGGTTCAAAACATAGACAGTAAGAAGAGTCAGTCGTCTTGTACTTAAGTCGGCATTGTGCCTTTTGTATTTAATTCCGCTGCAATTTCTGTGTTTCATCGTCAATAAGAAGGTCCAAGGGATACAGTATACCTGCAGTGAAGAATCGGAATCTATAACTAGTGTCACAGGAATGGTTCAAAACATAGGCAGTAAGATGAGTCAGTCGTCTTGTACTTAATTCGGAATTGTGCCTTTTGTATTTAATTCCGATTCAATTTCTGTGTTTCATCGTCAATAAGAAGATCAGAGGGATACATTAAACCTGAAGAGAAGCATCGGAGTCTATTACTAGTGTTACAGGAATGGTTCAAAACATAGACAGTAAGAAGAATCAGTCTTCTTGTACTTAAGTCGGTATTGTGCCTTTTCTATTTAATTCCGATGCAATTTCTGTGTTTCATCGTCAATAAGAAGGTCCAAGGGATACAGTAGACCTGAATTGAAGCATCGGAATCTATAACTAGTGTCACAGGAATGGTTCAAAACATAGACAGTAAGAAGAGTCAGTCTTCTTGTACTTAAGTCGGCATTGAGCCTTTCGTATTTAATTCCGATGCAATTTCTGTGATTCCTCGTCAATAAGAAGGTCAGAGGGATACAGTAAACCTGAAGTGAAGCATCGGAATCTATAACTAGTGTCACAGGAATGGTTCAAAACATAGTCTGTAAGAAGAGTCAGTCTTTTTGTACTTAAGACGGCATTGTGCCTTTTGTGTTTAATTCCGATGCAATTTCTGTGTTTTATCGTCAATAAGATGGTCCAAGGGATACAGTATAGCTGAAGTGAAGCATCGGAATCTATAACTAGTGTCACAGGAATGGTTCAAAACATAGACAGTAAGATGAGTCAGTCGTCTTGTACTTAAGTCGGCATTGTGCCTTTTGTATTTAATTCCGATGCAATTTCTGTGTTTAATCGTCAATAAGAAGATCAGAGGGATACAGTAAACCTGAAGTATCGGAGTCTATTACTAGTGTCACAGGAATGGTTCAAAACATAGACAGTAAGAAGAATCAGTCATCTTGTACTTAAGTCGGCATTGTGCTTTTGTATTTATTTCCGATGCAATTTCTGTGTTTCATCGTCAATACGAAGGTCCAAGGGATACAGTAAACCTGAAGTGAAGCATCGGAATCTATAACTAGTGTCACAGGAATGGTTCAAAACATAGACAGGAAGAAGAATCAGTCTTCTTATACTTAAGTCGGCATTGTGCCTTTTCTATTTAATTCCGATGCAATTTCTGTGTTTCATCGTCAATAAGAAGGTCCAAGGGATACAATAAACCTGAAGTGAAGCATCGGAATCTATAACTAGTGTCACAGGAATGGTTAAAAACATAGACAGTAAGAAGGGTCAGTCTTCTTGTACTTAAGTCGGCATTGGGCTTTTGTATTTAATTCCGATGCAATTTCTGTGTTTCATCGTCAATAAGAAGGTCCAAGGGATACAGTAAAACTGAAGTCAAGCATCGGAATCTATAACTAGTGTCACAGGAATGGTTCAAAACATAGCCAGTAAGAAGGGTCAGTCTCCTTGTACTTAAGTAGGCATTGTGGCGTTTCCATTTAATTCCGATGCAATTTCTGTGTTTCCTCGTGAATAAGAAGGTCAGAGGGATACAGTAAACCTAAAGTGAAGCATCGGGATCTATAACTAGTGCCACAGGAAAGGTTCAAAACATAGTCAGTAAGAAGAGTCAGTCTTCTTGTACTTAAGTCGGCATTGTGCCCTTTGTATTTAATTCCGAAGCAATTTCTGTGTTTCATCGTCAATAAGAAGGTCCAAGGGATACAGTAAACCTGAAGTTAAGCATCGGAATCTATAACTAGTGTCACAGGAATGGTTCAAAACATAGATAGGAAGAAGAATCAGTCTTCTTGTACTTAAGTCGGCATTGTGCCTTTTCTATTTAATTCCGATGCAATTTCTGTGTTTCATCGTCAATAAGAAGGTCCAAGGGATACAATAAACCTGAAGTGAAGCATCGGAATCTATAACTAGTGTCGCAGGAATGGTTAAAAACATAGACAGTAAGAAGGGTCAGTCTTCTTGTACTTAAGTCGGCATTGTGCTTTTGTATTTAATTCCGATGCAATTTCTGTGTTTCATCGTCAATAAGAAGGTCCAAGGGATACAGTAAAACTGAAGTCAAGCATCGGAATCTATAACTAGTGTCACAGGAATGGTTCGAATCATAGCCAGTAAGAAGAGTCAGTCTTTTTGTACTTAAAACGGCATTGTGCTTTTGTGTTTAATTCCGATGCAATTTCTGTGTTTTATCGTCAATAAGATGGTCCAAGGGATACAGTATACCTGAAGTGAAGCATCGGAATCTATAACTAGTGTCACAGGAATGGTTCAAAGCATAGAGAGTAAGATGAGTCAGTCGTCTTGTACTTAAGTCGGCATTGTGCCTTTTGTATTGAATTCCGATGCAATTTCTGAGTTTCATCGTCAATAAGAAGGTCCAAGGGATACAGTAACCCTGGAGTGAAGCATCGGAATCTATAACTAGTGTCTCAGGAATGGTTTTAAACAAAGGCAGTAAGAGGTGTCAGTCTTTTTGTACTTAAGTCGGCATTGTGCCTTTTGTATTTAATTCCGATGCAATTTTTGTGTTTCATCGTCAATAAGAAGGCCCAAGGGATACAGTAGACCTGAATTGAAGCATCGGAATCTATAACTAGTGTCACATGAATGGTTCAAAACATAGACAGTAAGAAGAGTCAGTCGTCTTGTACTTAAGTCGGCATTGTGCCTTTTGTATTTAATTCCGATTCAATTTCTGTGTTTCATCGTCAATAAGAAGATCAGAGGGATACATTAAACCTGAAGTGAAGCATCGGAGTCTATTACTAGTGTTACAGGAATGGTTCAAAACATAGACAGTAAGAAGAATCAGTCTTCTTGTACTTATGTCGGTATTGTGCCTTTTGTATTTAATTCCGATGCAATTTCTGAGTTTCATCGTCAAAAAGAAGGTACAAGGGATACAGTAAACCAGAAGTGAAGCATCGGAATCTATAACTAGTGTCACAGGAATCGTTCAAAACATAGACAGTAAGAAGAGTCAGTCTTCTTGTACTTAAGTCGGCATTGTGCCTTTTCTATTTAATTAAGATGCAATTTCTGTGTTTCATCGTCAATAGGAAGGTCCAAGGGATACAGTAAACCTCAAGTGAAGCATCGGAATCTATAACTAGTGTCACAGGAATGGTTAAAAGAATAGACAGTGAGAAGGGTCAGTCTTTTTGTACTTAAGTCGGCATTGAGCCGTTTGTATTTAATTCCGATGCAATTTCTGTGTTTCATCGTCAATAAGAAGGTCCAAGGGATACAGTAGACCTGAATTGAAGCATCGGAATCTATAACTAGTGTCACAGGAGTGGTTCAAACCATACACAGTAAGAAGAGTCAGTCTTCTTGTACTTAAGTCGGCATTGAGCCTTTCGTATTTAATTCCGATGCAATTTCTGTGATTCCTCGTCAATAGGAAGGTCAGAGGGATACAGTGAACCTGAAGTGATGCATCGGAATCTATAACTAGTGTCACAGGAATGGTTCAAAACATAGTCTGTAAGAAGAGTCAGTCTTTTTGTACTTAAGACGGCATTGTGCCTTTTGTGTTTAATTCCGATGCAATTTCTGTGTTTTATCGTCAATAAGATGGTCCAAGGGATACAGTATAGCTGAAGTGAAGCATCGCAATCTATAACTAGTGTCACAGGAATGGTTCAAAACATAGACAGTAAGATGAGTCAGTCGTCTTGTACTTAAGTCGGCATTGTGCCTTTTGTATTTAATTTCGATGCAATTTCTGTGTTTAATCGTCAATAAGAAGATCAGAGGGATACAGTAAACCTGAAGATCCGGAGTCTATTACTAGTGTCACAGGAATGGTTCAAAACATAGACAGTAAGAAGAATCAGTCATCTTGTACTTAAGTCGGCATTGTGCTTTTGTATTTATTTCCGATGCAATTTCTGTGTTTCATCGTCAATAAGAAGGTCCAAGGGATACAGTAAACCTGAAGTTAAGCATCGGAATCTATAACTAGTGTCACAGGAATGGTTCAAAACATAGACAGTAAGAAGACTCATTCTTCTTGTACTTAAGTCGGTATTGTGCCTTTTGTATTTAATTCCGATGCAATTTCTGTGTTTCATCGTCAATAAGAAGGTCCGAGGGATACAGTAAACCTGAAGTTAAGCATCGCAATCTATAACTAGTGTCACAGGAATGGTTCAAAACATAGACAGTAAGAAGAGTCAGTCTTCTTGTACTTAAGTCGGTATTGTGCCTTATGTATTTAATTCCGATGGAATTTCTGTGTTTCATCGTCAATAAGAAGGTCCAAGGGATACAGTAAACCTGAAGTGAAGCATCGGAATCTATAACTAGTGTCACAGGAATGGTTCAAACCATAAACAGTAAGAAGGTTCAGTCTTCTTGTACTTAAGTCGGCATTGTGCCTTTTCTATTTCATTCCGATGCAATTTCTGTGTTTCATCGTCAATAGGAAGGTCCAAGGGATACAGTAAACCTGAAGTGAAGCATCGGAATCTATAACTAGTGTCGCAGGAATGGTTAAAAACATAGACAGTAAGAAGGGTCAGTCTTCTTGTACTTAAGTCGGCATTGTGCTTTTGTATTTAATTCCGATGCAATTTCTGTGTTTCATCGTCAATAAGAAGGTCCAAGGGATACAGTAAACCTGAAGTGAAGCATCGGAGTCATTTACTAGTGTCACAGGAATGGTTCAAAACATAGACAGTAAGAAGAATCAGTCTTCTTGTACTTAAGTCTGTATTGTGCAATTTGTATTTTCATTCCGATGCAATTTCTGTGTTTCATCGTCAATAAGAAGGTCCAAGGGATACAGTAAACCTGAAGTGAAGCATCGGAATCTATAACTAGTGTCACAGGAATGGTTCAAAACATAGACAGTAAGAAGAGTCAGTCTTCTTGTACTTAAGTCGGCATTGTGCCTTTTCTATTTAATTCCGATGCAATTTCTGTGTTTCATCGTTAATAGGAAGGTCCAAGGGATATAGAAAACCTGAAGTGAAGCATCGGAATCTATAACTAGTGTCACAGGAATGGTCAAAAACATAAACAGTGAGAAGGGTCGTTCTTTTTGTACTTAAGTCGGCATTGAGCCGTTTGTATTTAATTCCGATGCAATTTCTGTGTTTCATCGTCAATAAGAAGGTCCAAGGGATACGGTAGACCTGAATTGAAGAACGGAATCTATAACTAGTGTCACAGGAATGGTTCAGAACATAGACAGTAAGTACAGTCAGTCTTCTTGTACTTAAGTCGGTATTGTGCCTTTTGTATTTTCATTCCGATGCAATTTCTGTGTTTCATCGTCAATAAGAAGGTCCAAGGGATACAGTAAACCTGAAGTGAAGCATCGGAATCTATAACTAGTGTCACAGGAATGGTTCAAAACATAGACAGTAAGAAGAGTCAGTCTTCTTGTACTTAAGTCGGCATTGTGCCTTTTCTATTCAATTCCGATGCAATTTCTGTGCTTCATCGTCAATAGGAAGGTGCAAGGGATACAGTAAACCTGAAGTGAAGCATCGGAATGTATAACTAGTGACACAGGAATGGTTAAAAACATAAACAGTGAGAAGGGTCATTCTTTTTGTACGTAAGTCGGCATTGAGCCGTTTGTATTTAATTCCAATGCAATTTCTGTGTTTCATCGTCAATAAGAAGGTCCAAGGGATACAGTAGACCTGAATTGAAGCATCGGAATCTATAACTTGTGTCACATGAATGGTTCAAAACATAGACAGTAAGAAGAGTCAGTCGTCTTGTACTTAAGTCGGTATTGTGCCTTTTGTATTTAATTCCGCTGCAATTTCTGTGTTTCATCGTCAATAAGAAGGTCAGAGGGATACAGTAAACCTAAAGTGAAGCATCGGAATCTATAACTAGTGTCACAGGAATGGTTCAAGACATAGTCTGTTAGAAGAGTCAGTCTTTTTGTACTTAAGACGGCATTGTGCCTTTTGTGTTTAATTCCGATGCAATTTCTGTGTTTTATCGTCAATAAGATGGTCCAAGGGATACAGTATACCTGAAGTGAAGCATCGGAATCTATAACTAGTGTCACAGGAATGGTTCAAAACATAGACAGTAAGATGAGTCAGTCGTCTTGTACTTAAGTCGGCATTGTGCCTTTTGTATTTAATTCCGATGCAATTTCTGTGTTTAATCGTCAATAAGAAGATCAGAGGGATACAGTAAACCTGAAGTATCGGAGTCTATTACTAGTGTCACAGGAATGGTTCAAAACATAGACAGTAAGAAGAATCAGTCATCTTGTACTTAAGTCGGCATTGTGCTTTTGTATTTATTTCCGATGCAATTTCTGTGTTTCATCGTCAATAAGAAGGTCCAAGGGATACAGTAAACCTGAAGTTAAGCATCGGAATCTATAACTAGTGTCACAGGAATGGTTCAAACATAGACAGTAAGAAGAGTCAGTCTTCTTGTACTTAAGTCGGTATTGTGCCTTTTGTATTTAATTCCGATGCAATTTCTGTGTTTTATCGTCAATAAGAAGGTCCAAGGGATACAATAAACCTGAAGTAAAGCATCGGAATCTATAAGTAGTGTCACAGAAATGGATCAAAACATAGTCTGTAAGAAGAGTCAGTCTTTTGTACTTAAGACGGCATTGTGCCTTTTGTGTTGAATTCCGATGCAATTTCTGTGTTTCATCGTCAATAAGAAGGTCCAAGGGATACAGTATACCTGAAGTGAAGCATCGGAATCTATAACTAGTGTCACAGGAATGGTTCAAAACATAGACAGTAAGATGAGTCAGTCGTCTTGTACTTAAGTCGGCATTGTGCATTTTGTATTTAATTCCGATGCAATTTCTGTGTTTCATCGTCAATTAGAAGGTCAGAGGGATACAGTAAACCTGAAGTGAAGCATCGGAGTCTTTGACTAGTGTCACAGGAATGGTTCAAAACATAGACAGTATGAAGAATCAGTCTTCTTGTACTTAAGTCGGTATTGTGCCTTTTGTATTTTCATTCCGATGCAATTTCTGTGTTTCATCGTCAATAAGAAGGTCCAAGGGATACAGTAAACCTGAGGTGAAGCATCGGAATCTATAACTAGTGTCACAAAAATGGTTCAAAACATAGACAGTAAGAAGAGTCAGTCTTCTTGTACTTAAGTCGGCATTGTGCCTTTTCTATTTAATTCCGATGCAATTTCTGTGTTTCATCGTCAATAGGAAGGTCCAAGGGATATAGAAAACCTGACGTGAGGCATCGGAATCTATAACTAGTGTCACAGGAATGGTTAAAAACATAAACAGTGGGAAGGGTCATTCTTTCTGTACTTAAGTCGGCATTGAGCCGTTTGTATTTAATTCCGATGCAATTTCTGTGTTTTATCGTCAATACGAAGGTCCAAGGGATACAGTAGACCTGAATTGAAGCATCGGAATCTATAACTAGTGTCACAGGAATGGTTCAAAACATAGACAGTAAGAAGAGTCAGTCTTCTTGTACTTAAGTCGGCATTGTGCTTTTTGTATTTAATTCCGATGCAATTTCTGTGTTTCATCGTCAATAAGAAGGTCAGAGAGATACAGTAAACCTGAAGTGAAGCATCGGAATCTATAACTAGTGTCACAGGAATGGTTCAAAACATAGTCTGTAAGAAGAGTCAGTCTTTTTGTACTTAAGACGGCATTGTGCCTTTTGTGTTTAATTCCGATGCAATTTCTGTGTTTTATCCTCAATAAGATGGTCCAAGGGATACAGTATACCTGAAGTGAAGCATCGGAATCTATAACTAGTGTCACAGGAATGGTTCAAAACATAGACAGTAAGATGAGTCAGTCGTCTTGTACTTAAGTCGGCATTGTGCCTTTTGTATTTAATTCCGATGCAATTTCTGAGTTTCATCGTCAATAAGAAGATCAGACGGAAACAGTAAACCTGAAGTGAAGCATCGGAGTCTATTACTAGTGTCACAAAAATGGTTCAAAGCATAGACAGTAAGAAGAATCAGTCTTCTAGTACTTAAGTCGGCATTGTGCCTTTTGTATTTATTTCCGATGCAATTTTTGTGTTTCATCGTCAATAAGAAGGTCCAAGGGATACTGTAAACCTGAAGTTATGCATCGGAATCTATAACTAGTGTCACAGGAATGGTTCAAAACATAGACAGTAAGAAGAGTCAGTCTTCTTGTACTTAAGTCGGTATTGTGCCTTTTGTATTTAATTCCGATGCAATTTCTGTGTTTCATCGTCAATAAGAAGGTCCAAGGGATACAGTAAACCTGAAGTGAAGCATCGGAATCTATAACTAGTGTCACAAGAATGGTTCAAAACATAGACAGGAAGAAGAATCAGTCTTCTTGTACATAAGTCGGCATTGTGCCTTTTCTATTTAATTCCGATGCAATTTCTGTGTTTCATCGTCAATAAGAAAGTTTAAGGGATACAATAAACCTGAAGTGAAGCATCGGAATCTATAACTAGTGTCACAGGAATGGTTAAAAACATAGACAGTAAGAAGGGTCAGCCTTTTTGTACTTAAGTCGGCATTGTGCTTTTGTATTTACTTCCGATGCAATTTCTGTGTTTCATCGTCAATAAAAAGGTCCAAGGGATACAGTAAAACTGAAGTCAAGCATCGGAATCTATAACTAGTGTCACAGGAATGGTTCAAAACATAGCCAGTAAGAAGAGTCAGTCTCCTTGTACTTAAGTAGGCATTGTGGCGTTTCCATTTAATTCCGATGCAATTTCTGTGTTTCCTCGTAAATAAGAAGGTCGGAGGGATACAGTAAACCTGAAGTGAAGCATCGGGATCTATAACTAGCGCCACAGGAATGGTTCAAAACATAGTCAGTAAGAAGAGTCAGTCTTCTTGTACTTAAGTCGGCATTGTGCCTTTTGTATTTAATTCCGAAGCAATTTCTGTGTTTCATCGTCAATAAGAAGGTCCAAGGGATACAGTAAACCTGAAGTTAAGCATCGGAATCTACAACTAGTGTCACAGGAATGGTTCAAAACATAGACAGTAAGAAGAGTCAGCCTTCTTGTACTTAAGTCGGTATTGTGCCTTATGTATTTAATTCCGATGCAATTTCTGTGTTTCATCGTCAATAAGAAGGTCCAAGGGACACAGTAAACCTGAAGTGAAGCATCGGAATCTATTACTACTGTCACAGGAATGGTTCAAAAACATAGACAGTAAGAAGGTTCAGTCTTCTTGTACTTAAGTCGGCATTGTGCCTTTTCTATTTAATTCCGATGCAATTTCTGTGTTCCATCGTCAATAGGAAGGTCCAAGGGATACAGTAAACCTGAAGTGAAGCATCGGAATCTATTACTAGGGTCACAGGAATGGTTAATAACATAGACAGTGAGAAGGGTCAGTCTTTTTGTACTTAAGTCGGCATTGTGCCTTTTGTATTTAATTCCGATGCAATTTCTGTGTTTCATCGTCAATAAGAAGGTCCAAGGGATACATTAGACCTGAATTGAAGCATCGGAATCTGTAACTAGTGTCACTGGAATGGTTCAAAACATAGACAGTAAGAAGAGTCAGTCTTCTTGTACTTAAGTCGGCATTGAGCCTTTTGTATTTAATTCCGATGCAATTTCTGTGTTTCATCGTCAATAAGGAGGTCAGAGGGATACAGTAAACCTGAAGTGAAGCATCGGAATCTATAACTAGTGACACAGGAATGGTTCAAGGCATAGTCTGTAAGAAGAGTCAGTCTTTTGTACTTAAGTGGGCATTGTGCCTTTTGTGTTTAATTCCGATGCAATTTCTGTGTTTCATCGTCAATAAGAAGGTCCAAGGGATACAGTATACCTGAAGTGAAGCATCGGAATCTATAACTAATGTCACAGGAATGGTTCAAAACATAGACAGTAAGATGAGTCAGTCGTCTTGTACTTAAGTCGGTATTGTGCCTTTTGTATTTTCATTCCGATGCAATTTCTGTGTTTCATCGTCAATAAGAAGGTCCAAGGGACACAGTAAACCTGAAGTGAAGCATCGGAATCTATAACTAGTGTCACAAGAATGGTTCGAAGCATAGACAGTAAGAAGAGTCAGTCTTCTTGTACTTAAGTCGGCATTGTGCCTTTTCTATTTAATTCCGATGCAATTTCTGTGTTTCATTGTCAATAGGAAGGTCCAAGCGATATAGAAAACCTGAAGTGAAGCATCGGAATCTATAACTAGTGTCACAGGAATGGTTAAAAACATAAACAGTGAGAAGGGTCATACTTTTTGTACTTAAGTCGGCATTGAGCCGTTTGTATTTAATTCCGATGCAAATTCTGTGTTTCATCGTCAATAAGAAGGTCCAAGGGATACAGTAGACCTGAATTGAAGCATCGGAATCTATAACTAGTGTCACAGGAATGGTTCAAAACATAGACAGTAAGAAGAGTCAGTCTTCTTGTACTTAAGTCGGCATTGTGCTTTTTGTATTTAATTCCGATGCAATTTCTGTGTTTCATCGTCAATAAGAAGGTCCAAGGGATACAGTAAAACTGAAGTCAAGCATCGGAATCTATAACTAGTGTCACAGGAATGGTTCAAAGCATAGCCAGTAATAAGAGTCTGTCTCCTTGTACTTAAGTAGGCATTGTGGCGTTTCCATTTAATTCCGATACAATTTCTGTCTTTCCTCGTGAATAAGAAGGTCAGAGGGATACAGTAAACCTGAAGTGAAGCATCGGGATCTATAACTAGTGCCACAGGAATGGTTCAAAACATAGTCAGTAAGAAGAGTCAGTCTTCTTGTACTTAAGTCGGCATTGTGCCTTGTACATTTATTTCCGATGCAATTTCTGTGTTTCATCGTCAATAAGAAGGTCCAAGGGATACAGTAAACCTGAAGTGAAGCATCGGAATCTATAACTAGTGTCACAGGAATGGTTCAAAACATAGACAACAAGAAGGTTCAGTCTTCTTGTACTTAAGTCGACTTTGTGCCTTTTCTATTTAATTCCGATGCAATTTCTGTGTTTCATCGTCAATAGGAAGGTCCAAGGGATACATTAGACCTGAATTGAAGCATCGGAATCTATTACTAGGGTCACAGGAATGGTTAAAAACATAGACAGTGAGAAGGGTCAGTCTTTTTGTACTTAAGTCGGCATTGTGCCTTTTGTATTTAATTCCGATGCAATTTCTGTGTTTCTTCGTCAATACTAAGGTCCAAGGGATACAGTATACCTGAAGTGAAGCATCGGAATCTATAACTAGTGTCACAGGAATGGTTCAAAACATAGACAGTAAGAAGAGTCAGTCTTCTTGTACTTAAGTCGGCATTGAGCCTTTTGTATTTAATTCCGATGCAATTTTTGTGTTTCATCGTCAATAAGAAGGTCAGAGAGATACAGTAAACCTGAAGTGAAGCATCGGAATCTATAACTAGTGTCACAGAAATGGTTCAAAACATAGTCTGTAAGAAGAGTCAGTCTTTTTGTACTTAAGACGGCATTGTGCCTTTTGTGTTGAATTCCGATGCAATTTCTGTGTTTCATCGTCAATACGATGGTCCAAGGGATACAGTATACCTGAAGTGAAGCATCGGAATCTATAACTAGTGTCACAGGAATGGTTCAAAACATAGAGAGTAAGATGAGTCAGTCGTCTTGTACTTAAGTCGGCATTGTGCCTTTTGTATTTAATTCCGATGCAATTTCTGTGTTTCATCGTCAATAAGAAGGTCCAAGGGATACAGTAAACCTGAAGTTAAGCATCGGAATCTACAACTAGTGTCACAGGAATGGTTCAAAACATAGACAGTAAGAAGAGTCAGCCTTCTTGTACTTAAGTCGGTATTGTGCCTTATGTATTTAATTCCGATGCAATTTCTGTGTTTCATCGTCAATAAGAAGGTCCAAGGGACACAGTAAACCTGAAGTGAAGCATCGGAATCTATTACTAGTGTCACAGGAATGGTTCAAAAACATAGACAGTAAGAAGGTTCAGTCTTCTTGTACTTAAGTCGGCATTGTGCCTTTTCTATTTAATTCCGATGCAATTTCTGTGTTCCATCGTCAATAGGAAGGTCCAAGGGATACAGTAAACCTGAAGTGAAGCATCGGAATCTATTACTAGGGTCACAGGAATGGTTAATAACATAGACAGTGAGAAGGGTCAGTCTTTTTGTACTTAAGTCGGCATTGTGCCTTTTGTATTTAATTCCGATGCAATTTCTGTGTTTCATCGTCAATAAGAAGGTCCAAGGGATACATTAGACCTGAATTGAAGCATCGGAATCTGTAACTAGTGTCACAGGAATGGTTCAAAACATAGACAGTATGAAGAGTCAGTCTTCTTGTACTTAAGTCGGCATTGAGCCTTTTGTATTTAATTCCGATGCAATTTCTGTGTTTCATCGTCAATAAGGAGGTCAGAGGGATACAGTAAACCTGAAGTGAAGCATCGGAATCTATAACTAGTGACACAGGAATGGTTCAAGGCATAGTCTGTAAGAAGAGTCAGTCTTTTGTACTTAAGTGGGCATTGTGCCTTTTGTGTTTAATTCCGATGCAATTTCTGTGTTTCATCGTCAATAAGAAGGTCCAAGGGATACAGTATACCTGAAGTGAAGCATCGGAATCTATAACTAATGTCACAGGAATGGTTCAAAACATAGACAGTAAGATGAGTCAGTCGTCTTGTACTTAAGTCGGTATTGTGCCTTTTGTATTTTCATTCCGATGCAATTTCTGTGTTTCATCGTCAATAAGAAGGTCCAAGGGACACAGTAAACCTGAAGTGAAGCATCGGAATCTATAACTAGTGTCACAAGAATGGTTCGAAGCATAGACAGTAAGAAGAGTCAGTCTTCTTGTACTTAAGTCGGCATTGTGCCTTTTCTATTTAATTCCGATGCAATTTCTGTGTTTCATTGTCAATAGGAAGGTCCAAGCGATATAGAAAACCTGAAGTGAAGCATCGGAATCTATAACTAGTGTCACAGGAATGGTTAAAAACATAAACAGTGAGAAGGGTCATACTTTTTGTACTTAAGTCGGCATTGAGCCGTTTGTATTTAATTCCGATGCAAATTCTGTGTTTCATCGTCAATAAGAAGGTCCAAGGGATACAGTAGACCTGAATTGAAGCATCGGAATCTATAACTAGTGTCACAAGAATGGTTCGAAGCATAGACAGTAAGAAGAGTCAGTCTTCTTGTACTTAAGTCGACTTTGTGCCTTTTCTATTTAATTCCGATGCAATTTCTGTGTTTCATCGTCAATAGGAAGGTCCAAGGGATACATTAGACCTGAATTGAAGCATCGGAATCTATTACTAGGGTCACAGGAATGGTTAAAAACATAGACAGTGAGAAGGGTCAGTCTTTTTGTACTTAAGTCGGCATTGTGCCTTTTGTATTTAATTCCGATGCAATTTCTGTGTTTCTTCGTCAATACTAAGGTCCAAGGGATACAGTATACCTGAAGTGAAGCATCGGAATCTATAACTAGTGTCACAGAAATGGTTCAAAACATAGTCTGTAAGAAGAGTCAGTCTTTTTGTACTTAAGACGGCATTGTGCCTTTTGTGTTGAATTCCGATGCAATTTCTGTGTTTCATCGTCAATACGATGGTCCAAGGGATACAGTATACCTGAAGTGAAGCATCGGAATCTATAACTAGTGTCACAGGAATGGTTCAAAACATAGAGAGTAAGATGAGTCAGTCGTCTTGTACTTAAGTCGGCATTGTGCCTTTTGTATTTAATTCCGATGCAATTTCTGAGTTTCATCGTCAATAAGAAGATCAGAGGGATACAGTAAACCGAAGTGAAGCATCGGAGTCTATTACTAGTGTCACAGGAATGGTTCAAAACATAGACAGTAAGAAGAATCAGTCTTCTTGTACTTAAGTCGGCATTGTGCCTTGTATATTTATTTCCGATGCAATTTCTGTGTTTCATCGTCAATAAGAAGGTCCAAGGGATACAGTAAAACTGAAGTCAAGCATCGGAATCTATAACTAGTGTCACAGGAATGGTTCAAAGCATAGACAGTGAGAAGGGTCAGTCTTTTTGTACTTAAGTCGGCATTGTGCCTTTTGTATTTAATTCCGATGCAATTTCTGTGTTTCTTCGTCAATAAGAAGGTCCAAGGGATACATTAGACCTGAATTGAAGCATCGGAATGTATAACTAGTGTCACAGGAATGGTTCAAAATATAGACAGTAAGAAGAGTCAGTCTTCTTGTACTTAAGTCGGCATTGAGCCTTTTGTATTTAATTCCGATGCAATTTTTGTGTTTCATCGTCAATAAGAAGGTCAGAGAGATACAGTAAACCTGAAGTGAAGCATCGGAATCTATAACTAGTGTCACAGAAATGGTTCAAATCATAGTCTGTAAGAAGAGTCAGTCTTTTTGTACTTAAGACGGCATTGTGCCTTTTGTGTTGAATTCCGATGCAATTTCTGTGTTTCATCGTCAATACGATGGTCCAAGGGATACAGTATACCTGAAGTGAAGCATCGGAATCTATAACTAGTGTCACAGGATGGTTCAAAACATAGACAGTAAGATGAGTCAGTCTGCTTGTACTTAAGTCGGCATTGTGCCTTTTGTATTTAATTCCGATGCAATTTCTGTGTTTCATCGTCAATAAGGAGGTCAGAGGGATACAGTAAACCTGAAGTGAAGCATCGGAATCTATAACTAGTGACACAGGAATGGTTCAAGGCATAGTCTGTAAGAAGAGTCAGTCTTTTGTACTTAAGTAGGCATTGTGCATTTTGTGTTTAATTCCGATGCAATTTCTGTGTTTCATCGTCAATAAGAAGGTCCAAGGGATACAGTATACCTGAAGTGAAGCATCGGAATCTATAACTAGTGTCACAGGAATGGTTCAAAACATAGACAGTAAGATGAGTCAGTCGTCTTGTACTTAAGTCGGCATTGTGCATTTTGTATTTAATTCCGATGCAATTTCTGTGTTACATCGTCAATAAGAAGGTCAGAGGGATACAGTAAACCTGAAGTGAAGCATCGGAGTCTATTACTAGTGTCACAGGAATGGTTCAAAACATAGACAGTAAGAAGAATCAGTCTTCTTGTACTTAAGTCGGTATTGTGCCTTTTGTATTTTCATTCCGATGCAATTTCTGTGTTTCATCGTCAATAAGAAGGTCAAAGGGATACAGTAAACCTGAAGTGAAGCATCGGAATCCATAACTAGTGTCACAGGAATGGTTCAAAGCATAGACAGTAAGAAGAGTCGGTCTTCTTGTACTTAAGTCGGCATTGTGCCTTTTCTATTTAATTCCGATGCAATTTCTGTGTTTCATCGTCAATAAGAAGGTTTAAGTGATACAGTAAACCTGAACTGAAGCATCGGAATCCATAACTAGTGTCACAGGAATGGTTCAAAACATAGACAGTAAGAAGGGTTAGTCTTCTTGTACTTAAGTCGGCATTGTGCTTTTGTATTTGATTCCGATGCAATTTCTGTGTTTAATCGTCAATAAGGAGGTCCAAGGGATACAGTAAACCTGAAGTGATGCATCGGAATCTATATCTAGAGTCACAGGAATGGTTCAAAACATAGACCGTAAGAAGAGTCAGTCTTCTTGTACTTAAGTCGGCATTATGCCTTTTGTATTTAATTCCGATGCAATTTCTGTGTTTCATCGTCAATAAGAAGGTCCGAGGGATACAGTAAACCTGAAGTGAAGCATCGGAATCCATAACTAGAGTCACAGGAATGCTTCAAGACATAGACAGTATGAAGAGTCAGTCTTCTTGTACTTAAGTCGGCATTGTGCCTTTTGTATTTAATTCCGATGCAATTTCTGTGTTTCATCGTCAATAAGAAGGTTTAAGGGATGAAGTAAACCTGAACTGAAGCATCGGAATCCATAACTAATGCCTCAGGAATAATTCAAAACATAGCCAGTAAGAAGAGTCAGTCTCCTTGTACTTGAGTAGGCATTGTGGCGTTTCCATTTAATTCCGATGCAATTTCTGTGTTTCCTCGCGAATAAGAAGGTCAGAGGGATACAGTAAACCTGAAGTGAAGCATCGGAATCTATTACAAGTGTCACAATAATGGTTCAAAACATTGACAGTAGGAAGAGTCAGTCTTCTTGTACTTAAGTCGGCATTGTGATTTTTGTATTTTATTGCGATGCTATTTCTGTGTTTCATCGTCAATAAGAAGGTCCAAGGGATACAGTAAACCTGAAGTGAAGCATCGGAATCTATAACTAGTGTCACAGGAATGGTTCAAAACATAGACAGTAAGAAGAGTCAGTCTTCTTGTACTTAAGTCGGTATTGTGCTTTTTGTGTTTTATTCCGATGCAATTTCTGTGCTTCATCGTCAATAAGAAGGGCCAAGGGATACAGTAAACCTGAAGTGAAGCATCGGAATATATACCTAGCGTCACAGGAATGCTTCAAAGCATAGACAGTAAGAAGAGTCAGTCTTCTTGTACTTAAGTCGGTATTGTGATTTTGTATTTATTTTCGATGCAATTTCTGTGTTTTATCGTCAATAAGAAGGTCCAAGGGATACAGTAAACCTGAAGTGAAGCATCGGAATCTATAACTAGTGTCACAGGAATGGATCAAAACATAGACAGGAAGAAGAGTCAGTCTTCTTGTACTTGAGTCGGCATTGTGCCTTTTGTATTAAATTCCGATGCAATTTCTGTGTTTCATCGTCAATAAGAAGGTCAGAGGCATACAGTAAACCTGAAGTGAAGCATCAGAATCTATAACTAGTGACACAGGAATGGTTCAAAACATAATCAGTAAGAAGAGTCAGTCTTCTTGTACTTAAGTCGGCATTGTGCCTTTTGTATTTAATTCCGATGCAATTTCTGTGTTTCATCGTCAATAAGAAGGTCCAAGGGATACAGTAAAACTGAAGTCAAGCATCGGAATCTATAACTAGTGTCACAGGAATGGTTCAAAGCATAGCCAGTAATAAGAGTCTGTCTCCTTGTACTTAAGTGGGCATTGTGGCGTTTCCATTTAATTCCGATACAATTTCTGTCTTTCCTCGTGAATAAGAAGGTCAGAGGGATACAGTAAACCTGAAGTGAAGCATCGGGATCTATAACTAGTGCCACAGGAATGGTTCAAAACATAGTCAGTAAGAAGAGTCAGTCTTCTTGTACTTAAGTCGGCATTGTGCCTTGTACATTTATTTCCGATGCAATTTCTGTGTTTCATCGTCAATAAGACGGTCCAAGGGAAACAGTAAACCTGAAGTGAAGCATCGGAATCTATAACTAGTGTCACAGGAATGGTTCAAAACATAGACAACAAGAAGGTTCAGTCTTCTTGTACTTAAGTCGACTTTGTGCCTTTTCTATTTAATTCCGATGCAATTTCTGTGTTTCATCGTCAATAGGAAGGTCCAAGGGATACATTAGACCTGAATTGAAGCATCGGAATCTATTACTAGGGTCACAGGAATGGTTAAAAACATAGACAGTGAGAAGGGTCAGTCTTTTTGTACTTAAGTCGGCATTGTGCCTTTTGTATTTAATTCCGATGCAATTTCTGTGTTTCTTCGTCAATACTAAGGTCCAAGGGATACAGTATACCTGAAGTGAAGCATCGGAATCTATAACTAGTGTCACAGGAATGGTTCAAAACATAGACAGTAAGAAGAGTCAGTCTTCTTGTACTTAAGTCGGCATTGAGCCTTTTGTATTTAATTCCGATGCAATTTTTGTGTTTCATCGTCAATAAGAAGGTCAGAGAGATACAGTAAACCTGAAGTGAAGCATCGGAATCTATAACTAGTGTCACAGAAATGGTTCAAAACATAGTCTGTAAGAAGAGTCAGTCTTTTTGTACTTAAGACGGCATTGTGCCTTTTGTGTTGAATTCCGATGCAATTTCTGTGTTTCATCGTCAATACGATGGTCCAAGGGATACAGTATACCTGAAGTGAAGCATCGGAATCTATAACTAGTGTCACAGGAATGGTTCAAAACATAGAGAGTAAGATGAGTCAGTCGTCTTGTACTTAAGTCGGCATTGTGCCTTTTGTATTTAATTCCGATGCAATTTCTGAGTTTCATCGTCAATAAGAAGATCAGAGGGATACAGTAAACCGAAGTGAAGCATCGGAGTCTATTACTAGTGTCACAGGAATGGTTCAAAACATAGACAGTAAGAAGAATCAGTCTTCTTGTACTTAAGTCGGCATTGTGCCTTGTATATTTATTTCCGATGCAATTTCTGTGTTTCATCGTCAATAAGAAGGTCCAAGGGATACAGTAAAACTGAAGTCAAGCATCGGAATCTATAACTAGTGTCACAGGAATGGTTCAAAGCATAGCCAGTAATAAGAGTCTGTCTCCTTGTACTTAAGTAGGCATTGTGGCGTTTCCATTTAATTCCGATACAATTTCTGTCTTTCCTCGTGAATAAGAAGGTCCAAGGGATACAGTAAACCTGAAGTGAAGCATCGGAATCTATTACTAGGGTCACAGGAATGGTTAAAAACATAGACAGTGAGAAGGGTCAGTCTTTTTGTACTTAAGTCGGCATTGTGCCTTTTGTATTTAATTCCGATGCAATTTCTGTGTTTCTTCGTCAATAAGAAGGTCCAAGGGATACATTAGACCTGAATTGAAGCATCGGAATGTATAACTAGTGTCACAGGAATGGTTCAAAATATAGACAGTAAGAAGAGTCAGTCTTCTTGTACTTAAGTCGGCATTGAGCCTTTTGTATTTAATTCCGATGCAATTTTTGTGTTTCATCGTCAATAAGAAGGTCAGAGAGATACAGTAAACCTGAAGTGAAGCATCGGAATCTATAACTAGTGTCACAGAAATGGTTCAAAACATAGTCTGTAAGAAGAGTCAGTCTTTTTGTACTTAAGACGGCATTGTGCCTTTTGTGTTGAATTCCGATGCAATTTCTGTGTTTCATCGTCAATACGATGGTCCAAGGGATACAGTATACCTGAAGTGAAGCATCGGAATCTATAACTAGTGTCACAGGATGGTTCAAAACATAGACAGTAAGATGAGTCAGTCTGCTTGTACTTAAGTCGGCATTGTGCCTTTTGTATTTAATTCCGATGCAATTTCTGTGTTTCATCGTCAATAAGGAGGTCAGAGGGATACAGTAAACCTGAAGTGAAGCATCGGAATATATAACTAGTGACACAGGAATGGTTCAAGGCATAGTCTGTAAGAAGAGTCAGTCTTTTGTACTTAAGTAGGCATTGTGCATTTTGTGTTTAATTCCGATGCAATTTCTGTGTTTCATCGTCAATAAGAAGGTCCAAGGGATACAGTATACCTGAAGTGAAGCATCGGAATCTATAACTAGTGTCACAGGAATGGTTCAAAACATAGACAGTAAGATGAGTCAGTCGTCTTGTACTTAAGTCGGCATTGTGCATTTTGTATTTAATTCCGATGCAATTTCTGTGTTACATCGTCAATAAGAAGGTCAGAGGGATACAGTAAACCTGAAGTGAAGCATCGGAGTCTATTACTAGTGTCACAGGAATGGTTCAAAACATAGACAGTAAGAAGAATCAGTCTTCTTGTACTTAAGTCGGTATTGTGCCTTTTGTATTTTCATTCCGATGCAATTTCTGTGTTTCATCGTCAATAAGAAGGTCAAAGGGATACAGTAAACCTGAAGTGAAGCATCAGAATCTATAACTAGTGTCACAGGAATGGTTCAAAGCATAGACAGTAAGAAGAGTCGGTCTTCTTGTACTTAAGTCGGCATTGTGCCTTTTCTATTTAATTCCGATGCAATTTCTGTGTTTCATCGTCAATAAGAAGGTTTAAGTGATACAGTAAACCTGAACTGAAGCATCGGAATCCATAACTAGTGTCACAGGAATGGTTCAAAACATAGACAGTAAGAAGGGTTAGTCTTCTTGTACTTAAGTCGGCATTGTGCTTTTGTATTTGATTCCGATGCAATTTCTGTGTTTAATCGTCAATAAGGAGGTCCAAGGGATACAGTAAACCTGAAGTGATGCATCGGAATCTATATCTAGAGTCACAGGAATGGTTCAAAACATAGACCGTAAGAAGAGTCAGTCTTCTTGTACTTAAGTCGGCATTATGCCTTTTGTATTTAATTCCGATGCAATTTCTGTGTTTCATCGTCAATAAGAAGGTCCGAGGGATACAGTAAACCTGAAGTGAAGCATCGGAATCCATAACTAGAGTCACAGGAATGCTTCAAGACATAGACAGTATGAAGAGTCAGTCTTCTTGTACTTAAGTCGGCATTGTGCCTTTTGTATTTAATTCCGATGCAATTTCTGTGTTTCATCGTCAATAAGAAGGTTTAAGGGATGAAGTAAACCTGAACTGAAGCATCGGAATCCATAACTAATGCCTCAGGAATAATTCAAAACATAGCCAGTAAGAAGAGTCAGTCTCCTTGTACTTGAGTAGGCATTGTGGCGTTTCCATTTAATTCCGATGCAATTTCTGTGTTTCCTCGCGAATAAGAAGGTCAGAGGGAGACAGGAAACCAGAAGTGAAGCATCCGAATCTATAACTAGTGTCACAGGAATGGTTCAAACATAGTCAGTAAAACGGGTCAGTCTTCTTGTACTTAAGTCGGCATTGTGCCTTTTGTATTTAATTCCGATGCATTTTTGTGTTTCATCGTCAATAAGAAGGTCAGAGGGATACAGTAAACCTGAAAAGAAGCATCGGAATCTATTACTAGGGTCACAGGAATGGTTAAAAACATAGACAGTGAGAAGGGTCAGTCTTTTTGTACTTAAGTCGGCATTGTGCCTTTTGTATTTAATTCCGATGCAATTTCTGTGTTTCTTCGTCAATAAGAAGGTCCAAGGGATACATTAGACCTGAATTGAAGCATCGGAATGTATAACTAGTGTCACAGGAATGGTTCAAAATATAGACAGTAAGAAGAGTCAGTCTTCTTGTACTTAAGTCGGCATTGAGCCTTTTGTATTTAATTCCGATGCAATTTTTGTGTTTCATCGTCAATAAGAAGGTCAGAGAGATACAGTAAACCTGAAGTGAAGCATCGGAATCTATAACTAGTGTCACAGAAATGGTTGAAAACAAAGTCTGTAAGAAGAGTCAGTCTTTTTGTACTTAAGACGGCATTGTGCCTTTTGTGTTGAATTCCGATGCAATTTCTGTGTTTCATCGTCAATACGATGGTCCAAGGGATACAGTATACCTGAAGTGAAGCATCGGAATCTATAACTAGTGTCACAGGATGGTTCAAAACATAGACAGTAAGATGAGTCAGTCTGCTTGTACTTAAGTCGGCATTGTGCCTTTTGTATTTAATTCCGATGCAATTTCTGTGTTTCATCGTCAATAAGGAGGTCAGAGGGATACAGTAAACCTGAAGTGAAGCATCGGAATCTATAACTAGTGACACAGGAATGGTTCAAGGCATAGTCTGTAAGAAGAGTCCGTCTTTTGTACTTAAGTAGGCATTGTGCATTTTGTGTTTAATTCCGATGCAATTTCTGTGTTTCATCGTCAATAAGAAGGTCCAAGGGATACAGTATACCTGAAGTGAAGCATCGGAATCTATAACTAGTGTCACAGGAATGGTTCAAAACATAGACAGTAAGATGAGTCAGTCGTCTTGTACTTAAGTCGGCATTGTGCATTTTGTATTTAATTCCGATGCAATTTCTGTGTTACATCGTCAATAAGAAGGTCAGAGGGATACAGTAAACCTGAAGTGAAGCATCGGAGTCTATTACTAGTGTCACAGGAATGGTTCAAAACATAGACAGTAAGAAGAATCAGTCTTCTTGTACATAAGTCGGTATTGTGCCTTTTGTATTTTCATTCCGATGCAATTTCTGTGTTTCATCGTCAATAAGAAGGTCAAAGGGATACAGTAAACCTGAAGTGAAGCATCGGAATCTATAACTAGTGTCACAGGAATGGTTCAAAGCATAGACAGTAAGAAGAGTCGGTCTTCTTGTACTTAAGTCGGCATTGTGCCTTTTCTATTTAATTCCGATGCAATTTCTGTGTTTCATCGTCAATAAGAAGGTTTAAGTGATACAGTAAACCTGAACTGAAGCATCGGAATCCATAACTAGTGTCACAGGAATGGTTCAAAACATAGACAGTAAGAAGGGTTAGTCTTCTTGTACTTAAGTCGGCATTGTGCTTTTGTATTTGATTCCGATGCAATTTCTGTGTTTCATCGTCAATAAGAAGGTTTAAGGGATGAAGTAAACCTGAACTGAAGCATCGGAATCCATAACTAATGCCTCAGGAATAATTCAAAACATAGCCAGTAAGAAGAGTCAGTCTCCTTGTACTTGAGTAGGCATTGTGGCGTTTCCATTTAATTCCGATGCAATTTCTGTGTTTCCTCGCGAATAAGAAGGTCAGAGGGATACAGTAAACCTGAAGTGAAGCATCGGAATCTATTACAAGTGTCACAATAATGGTTCAAAACATTGACAGTAGGAAGAGTCAGTCTTCTTGTACTTAAGTCGGCATTGTGATTTTTGTATTTTATTGCGATGCTATTTCTGTGTTTCATCGTCAATAAGAAGGTCCAAGGGATACAGTAAACCTGAAGTGAAGCATCGGAATCTATAACTAGTGTCACAGGAATGGTTCAAAACATAGACAGTAAGAAGAGTCAGTCTTCTTGTACTTAAGTCGGTATTGTGCTTTTTGTGTTTTATTCCGATGCAATTTCTGTGCTTCATCGTCAATAAGAAGGGCCAAGGGATACAGTAAACCTGAAGTGAAGCATCGGAATATATACCTAGCGTCACAGGAATGCTTCAAAGCATAGACAGTAAGAAGAGTCAGTCTTCTTGTACTTAAGTCGGTATTGTGATTTTGTATTTATTTTCGATGCAATTTCTGTGTTTTATCGTCAATAAGAAGGTCCAAGGGATACAGTAAACCTGAAGTGAAGCATCGGAATCTATAACTAGTGTCACAGGAATGGATCAAAACATAGACAGGAAGAAGAGTCAGTCTTCTTGTACTTGAGTCGGCATTGTGCCTTTTGTATTAAATTCCGATGCAATTTCTGTGTTTCATCGTCAATAAGAAGGTCAGAGGCATACAGTAAACCTGAAGTGAAGCATCAGAATCTATAACTAGTGACACAGGAATGGTTCAAAACATAATCAGTAAGAAGAGTCAGTCTTCTTGTACTTAAGTCGGCATTGTGCCTTTTGTATTTAATTCCGATGCAATTTCTGTGTTTCATCGTCAATAAGAAGGTCCAAGGGATACAGTAAAACTGAAGTCAAGCATCGGAATCTATAACTAGTGTCACAGGAATGGTTCAAAGCATAGCCAGTAATAAGAGTCTGTCTCCTTGTACTTAAGTGGGCATTGTGGCGTTTCCATTTAATTCCGATACAATTTCTGTCTTTCCTCGTGAATAAGAAGGTCAGAGGGATACAGTAAACCTTAAGTGAAGCATCGGGATCTATAACTAGTGCCACAGGAATGGTTCAAAACATAGTCAGTAAGAAGAGTCAGTCTTCTTGTACTTAAGTCGGCATTGTGCCTTGTACATTTATTTCCGATGCAATTTCTGTGTTTCATCGTCAATAAGACGGTCCAAGGGATACAGTAAACCTGAAGTGAAGCATCGGAATCTATAACTAGTGTCACAGGAATGGTTCAAAACATAGACAACAAGAAGGTTCAGTCTTCTTGTACTTAAGTCGACTTTGTGCCTTTTCTATTTAATTCCGATGCAATTTCTGTGTTTCATCGTCAATAGGAAGGTCCAAGGGATACATTAGACCTGAATTGAAGCATCGGAATCTATTACTAGGGTCACAGGAATGGTTAAAAACATAGACAGTGAGAAGGGTCAGTCTTTTTGTACTTAAGTCGGCATTGTGCCTTTTGTATTTAATTCCGATGCAATTTCTGTGTTTCTTCGTCAATACTAAGGTCCAAGGGATACAGTATACCTGAAGTGAAGCATCGGAATCTATAACTAGTGTCACAGGAATGGTTCAAAACATAGACAGTAAGAAGAGTCAGTCTTCTTGTACTTAAGTCGGCATTGAGCCTTTTGTATTTAATTCCGATGCAATTTTTGTGTTTCATCGTCAATAAGAAGGTCAGAGAGATACAGTAAACCTGAAGTGAAGCATCGGAATCTATAACTAGTGTCACAGAAATGGTTCAAAACATAGTCTGTAAGAAGAGTCAGTCTTTTTGTACTTAAGACGGCATTGTGCCTTTTGTGTTGAATTCCGATGCAATTTCTGTGTTTCATCGTCAATACGATGGTCCAAGGGATACAGTATACCTGAAGTGAAGCATCGGAATCTATAACTAGTGTCACAGGAATGGTTCAAAACATAGAGAGTAAGATGAGTCAGTCGTCTTGTACTTAAGTCGGCATTGTGCCTTTTGTATTTAATTCCGATGCAATTTCTGAGTTTCATCGTCAATAAGAAGATCAGAGGGATACAGTAAACCGAAGTGAAGCATCGGAGTCTATTACTAGTGTCACAGGAATGGTTCAAAACATAGACAGTAAGAAGAATCAGTCTTCTTGTACTTAAGTCGGCATTGTGCCTTGTATATTTATTTCCGATGCAATTTCTGTGTTTCATCGTCAATAAGAAGGTCCAAGGGATACAGTAAAACTGAAGTCAAGCATCGGAATCTATAACTAGTGTCACAGGAATGGTTCAAAGCATAGCCAGTAATAAGAGTCTGTCTCCTTGTACTTAAGTAGGCATTGTGGCGTTTCCATTTAATTCCGATACAATTTCTGTCTTTCCTCGTGAATAAGAAGGTCCAAGGGATACAGTAAACCTGAAGTGAAGCATCGGAATCTATTACTAGGGTCACAGGAATGGTTAAAAACATAGACAGTGAGAAGGGTCAGTCTTTTTGTACTTAAGTCGGCATTGTGCCTTTTGTATTTAATTCCGATGCAATTTCTGTGTTTCTTCGTCAATAAGAAGGTCCAAGGGATACATTAGACCTGAATTGAAGCATCGGAATGTATAACTAGTGTCACAGGAATGGTTCAAAATATAGACAGTAAGAAGAGTCAGTCTTCTTGTACTTAAGTCGGCATTGAGCCTTTTGTATTTAATTCCGATGCAATTTTTGTGTTTCATCGTCAATAAGAAGGTCAGAGAGATACAGTAAACCTGAAGTGAAGCATCGGAATCTATAACTAGTGTCACAGAAATGGTTCAAAACATAGTCTGTAAGAAGAGTCAGTCTTTTTGTACTTAAGACGGCATTGTGCCTTTTGTGTTGAATTCCGATGCAATTTCTGTGTTTCATCGTCAATACGATGGTCCAAGGGATACAGTATACCTGAAGTGAAGCATCGGAATCTATAACTAGTGTCACAGGATGGTTCAAAACATAGACAGTAAGATGAGTCAGTCTGCTTGTACTTAAGTCGGCATTGTGCCTTTTGTATTTAATTCCGATGCAATTTCTGTGTTTCATCGTCAATAAGGAGGTCAGAGGGATACAGTAAACCTGAAGTGAAGCATCGGAATATATAACTAGTGACACAGGAATGGTTCAAGGCATAGTCTGTAAGAAGAGTCAGTCTTTTGTACTTAAGTAGGCATTGTGCATTTTGTGTTTAATTCCGATGCAATTTCTGTGTTTCATCGTCAATAAGAAGGTCCAAGGGATACAGTATACCTGAAGTGAAGCATCGGAATCTATAACTAGTGTCACAGGAATGGTTCAAAACATAGACAGTAAGATGAGTCAGTCGTCTTGTACTTAAGTCGGCATTGTGCATTTTGTATTTAATTCCGATGCAATTTCTGTGTTACATCGTCAATAAGAAGGTCAGAGGGATACAGTAAACCTGAAGTGAAGCATCGGAGTCTATTACTAGTGTCACAGGAATGGTTCAAAACATAGACAGTAAGAAGAATCAGTCTTCTTGTACTTAAGTCGGTATTGTGCCTTTTGTATTTTCATTCCGATGCAATTTCTGTGTTTCATCGTCAATAAGAAGGTCAAAGGGATACAGTAAACCTGAAGTGAAGCATCAGAATCTATAACTAGTGTCACAGGAATGGTTCAAAGCATAGACAGTAAGAAGAGTCGGTCTTCTTGTACTTAAGTCGGCATTGTGCCTTTTCTATTTAATTCCGATGCAATTTCTGTGTTTCATCGTCAATAAGAAGGTTTAAGTGATACAGTAAACCTGAACTGAAGCATCGGAATCCATAACTAGTGTCACAGGAATGGTTCAAAACATAGACAGTAAGAAGGGTTAGTCTTCTTGTACTTAAGTCGGCATTGTGCTTTTGTATTTGATTCCGATGCAATTTCTGTGTTTAATCGTCAATAAGGAGGTCCAAGGGATACAGTAAACCTGAAGTGATGCATCGGAATCTATATCTAGAGTCACAGGAATGGTTCAAAACATAGACCGTAAGAAGAGTCAGTCTTCTTGTACTTAAGTCGGCATTATGCCTTTTGTATTTAATTCCGATGCAATTTCTGTGTTTCATCGTCAATAAGAAGGTCCGAGGGATACAGTAAACCTGAAGTGAAGCATCGGAATCCATAACTAGAGTCACAGGAATGCTTCAAGACATAGACAGTATGAAGAGTCAGTCTTCTTGTACTTAAGTCGGCATTGTGCCTTTTGTATTTAATTCCGATGCAATTTCTGTGTTTCATCGTCAATAAGAAGGTTTAAGGGATGAAGTAAACCTGAACTGAAGCATCGGAATCCATAACTAATGCCTCAGGAATAATTCAAAACATAGCCAGTAAGAAGAGTCAGTCTCCTTGTACTTGAGTAGGCATTGTGGCGTTTCCATTTAATTCCGATGCAATTTCTGTGTTTCCTCGCGAATAAGAAGGTCAGAGGGAGACAGGAAACCAGAAGTGAAGCATCCGAATCTATAACTAGTGTCACAGGAATGGTTCAAACATAGTCAGTAAAACGGGTCAGTCTTCTTGTACTTAAGTCGGCATTGTGCCTTTTGTATTTAATTCCGATGCATTTTTGTGTTTCATCGTCAATAAGAAGGTCAGAGGGATACAGTAAACCTGAAAAGAAGCATCGGAATCTATTACTAGGGTCACAGGAATGGTTAAAAACATAGACAGTGAGAAGGGTCAGTCTTTTTGTACTTAAGTCGGCATTGTGCCTTTTGTATTTAATTCCGATGCAATTTCTGTGTTTCTTCGTCAATAAGAAGGTCCAAGGGATACATTAGACCTGAATTGAAGCATCGGAATGTATAACTAGTGTCACAGGAATGGTTCAAAATATAGACAGTAAGAAGAGTCAGTCTTCTTGTACTTAAGTCGGCATTGAGCCTTTTGTATTTAATTCCGATGCAATTTTTGTGTTTCATCGTCAATAAGAAGGTCAGAGAGATACAGTAAACCTGAAGTGAAGCATCGGAATCTATAACTAGTGTCACAGAAATGGTTGAAAACATAGTCTGTAAGAAGAGTCAGTCTTTTTGTACTTAAGACGGCATTGTGCCTTTTGTGTTGAATTCCGATGCAATTTCTGTGTTTCATCGTCAATACGATGGTCCAAGGGATACAGTATACCTGAAGTGAAGCATCGGAATCTATAACTAGTGTCACAGGATGGTTCAAAACATAGACAGTAAGATGAGTCAGTCTGCTTGTACTTAAGTCGGCATTGTGCCTTTTGTATTTAAT
Source organism: Schistocerca piceifrons (assembly GCF_021461385.2). Lineage (NCBI taxonomy): Eukaryota > Metazoa > Arthropoda > Insecta > Orthoptera > Acrididae > Schistocerca > Schistocerca piceifrons. Next base: position 2,511,150 of record NW_025727724.1, on the reverse strand, counting down.
TCCGATGCAATTTCTGTGTTTCATCGTCAATAAGGAGGTCAGAGGGATACAGTAAACCTGAAGTGAAGCATCGGAATCTATAACTAGTGACACAGGAATGGTTCAAGGCATAGTCTGTAAGAAGAGTCCGTCTTTTGTACTTAAGTAGGCATTGTGCATTTTGTGTTTAATTCCGATGCAATTTCTGTGTTTCATCGTCAATAAGAAGGTCCAAGGGATACAGTATACCTGAAGTGAAGCATCGGAATCTATAACTAGTGTCACAGGAATGGTTCAAAACATAGACAGTAAGATGAGTCAGTCGTCTTGTACTTAAGTCGGCATTGTGCATTTTGTATTTAATTCCGATGCAATTTCTGTGTTACATCGTCAATAAGAAGGTCAGAGGGATACAGTAAACCTGAAGTGAAGCATCGGAGTCTATTACTAGTGTCACAGGAATGGTTCAAAACATAGACAGTAAGAAGAATCAGTCTTCTTGTACTTAAGTCGGTATTGTGCCTTTTGTATTTTCATTCCGATGCAATTTCTGTGTTTCATCGTCAATAAGAAGGTCAAAGGGATACAGTAAACCTGAAGTGAAGCATCGGAATCTATAACTAGTGTCACAGGAATGGTTCAAAGCATAGACAGTAAGAAGAGTCGGTCTTCTTGTACTTAAGTCGGCATTGTGCCTTTTCTATTTAATTCCGATGCAATTTCTGTGTTTCATCGTCAATAAGAAGGTTTAAGTGATACAGTAAACCTGAACTGAAGCATCGGAATCCATAACTAGTGTCACAGGAATGGTTCAAAACATAGACAGTAAGAAGGGTTAGTCTTCTTGTACTTAAGTCGGCATTGTGCTTTTGTATTTGATTCCGATGCAATTTCTGTGTTTAATCGTCAATAAGGAGGTCCAAGGGATACAGTAAACCTGAAGTGATGCATCGGAATCTATATCTAGAGTCACAGGAATGGTTCAAAACATAGACCGTAAGAAGAGTCAGTCTTCTTGTACTTAAGTCGGCATTATGCCTTTTGTATTTAATTCCGATGCAATTTCTGTGTTTCATCGTCAATAAGAAGGTCCGAGGGATACAGTAAACCTGAAGTGAAGCATCGGAATCCATAACTAGAGTCACAGGAATGCTTCAAGACATAGACAGTATGAAGAGTCAGTCTTCTTGTACTTAAGTCGGCATTGTGCCTTTTGTATTTAATTCCGATGCAATTTCTGTGTTTCATCGTCAATAAGAAGGTTTAAGGGATGAAGTAAACCTGAACTGAAGCATCGGAATCCATAACTAATGCCTCAGGAATAATTCAAAACATAGCCAGTAAGAGGAGTCAGTCTCCTTGTACTTGAGTAGGCATTGTGGCGTTTCCATTTAATTCCGATGCAATTTCTGTGTTTCCTCGCGAATAAGAAGGTCAGAGGGAGACAGGAAACCAGAAGTGAAGCATCCGAATCTATAACTAGTGTCACAGGAATGGTTCAAACATAGTCAGTAAAACGAGTCAGTCTTCTTGTACTTAAGTCGGCATTGTGCCTTTTGTATTTAATTCCGATGCATTTTTGTGTTTCATCGTCAATAAGAAGGTCAGAGGGATACAGTAAACCTGAAAAGAAGCATCGGAATCTATAACTAGTGTCACAGGAATGGTTCAAAACATAGACAGTAAGAAGAGTCAGTCTTCTTGTACTTATGTCGGCATCGTGCCTTTTGTATTTAATTCCGATGCAATTTCTGTGTTTCATCGTTAATACGAAGATGCGAGGGATACAGTAAACCTGAAGTGAAGCATCGGAATCTATTACAAGTGTCACAATAATGGTTCAAAACATTGACAGTAGGAAGAGTCAGTCTTCTTGTACTTAAGTCGGCATTGTGATTTTTGTATTTTATTGCGATGCTATTTCTGTGTTTCATCGTCAATAAGAAGGTCCAAGGGATACAGTAAACCTGAAGTGAAGCATCGGAATCTATAACTAGTGTCACAGGAATGGTTCAAAACATAGACAGTAAGAAGAGTCAGTCTTCTTGTACTTAAGTCGGTAGTGTGCTTTTTGTGTTTTATTCCGATGCAATTTCTGTGCTTCATCGTCAATAAGAAGGGCCAAGGGATACAGTAAACCTGAAGTGAAGCATCGGAATATATACCTAGCGTCACAGGAATGCTTCAAAGCATAGACAGTAAGAAGAGTCAGTCTTCTTGTACTTAAGTCGGTATTGTGATTTTGTATTTATTTTCGATGCAATTTCTGTGTTTTATCGTCATTAAGAAGGTCCAAGGGATACAGTAAACCTGAAGTGAAGCATCGGAATCTATAACTAGTGTCACAGAAATGGTTCAAAACATAGACAGTAAGAAGAGTTAGTCTTCTTGTACTTAAGTCGGCATTGTGCCTTTTCTATTTAATTCCGATGCAATTTCTGTGTTTCATCGTCAATAAGAAGGTCCAAGGGATACAGTAACCCTGGAGTGAAGCATCGGAATCTATAACTAGTGTCTCAGGAATGGTTTTAAACATAGACAGTAAGAAGGGTCAGTCATCTTGTACTTAAGTCGCATTGTGCCTTTTGTATTTAATTCCGATGAAATTTCTGTGTTTCATCGTCAATAAGAAGGTCAGAGGGATACAGTAAACCTGATGTGAAGCATCGGAATCTATAACTAGAGTCACAGGAATGCTTCAAAACATAGACAGTAAGAAGAGTCAGTCTTCTTGTACTTAAGTCGGCATTGTGCCTTTTGTGTTTGATTCCGATGCAATTTCTGTGTTTCATCGTCAATGCGAAGGTCCAAGGGATAGAGTAAAGCTGAAGTGAAGCGTGGGAGTCTATAACTAGTGTCACAGGAATGGTTCAAAGCATAGACAGTAAGAAGAGTCAGTCTTCTTGTACTTAATTCGGCATTGTGCCTTTTGTATTTAATTCCGATGCAATTTCTGTGTTTCATCGTCAATAAGAAGGTCAGAGGCATACAGTAAACCTGAAGTGAAGCATCAGAATCTATAACTAGTGACACAGGAATGGTTCAAAACATAATCAGTAAGAAGAGTCAGTCTTCTTGTACTTAAGTCGGCATTGTGCCTTTTGTATTTAATTCCGATGCAATTTCTGTGTTTCATCGTCAATAAGAAGGTCCAAGGGTACAGTAAACCTGGAGTGAAGTATCGGATTCTATAACTAGTGTCTCAGGGACGGTTCAAAACATAGACAGTAAGATGAGTCTGTATTCTTGTACTTAAGTCGGCAATGTGCTTCTTGTATTTAATTCCGATGCAATTTCTGTGTTTCATCGTCAATAGGAGGGTCAGAGGGATTCAGTAAACCTGAAGTGATGCATCGGAATCTGTAACTAGTGTCACAGGAATGATTCAAGCATAGTCAGGAAGAAGCGTCAGTCTTCTTCTACTTATGTCGGCATTGTGCCTTTTCTATTTAATTCCGATGCAATTTCTGTGTTTCATCGTCAATAAGAAGGTTTAAGTGATACAGTAAACGTGAACTGAAGCATCGGAATCCATAACTAGTGTCACAGGAATGGTTCAAAACATAGACAGTAAGAAGGGTTAGTCTTCTTGTACTTAAGTCGGCATTGTGCTTTTGTATTTGATTCCGATGCAATTTCTGTGTTTAATCGTCAATAAGGAGGTCCAAGGGATACAGTAAACCTGAAGTGATGCATCGGAATCTATATCTAGAGTCACAGGAATGGTTCAAAACATAGACCGTAAGAAGAGTCAGTCTTCTTGTACTTAAGTCGGCATTATGCCTTTTGTATTTAATTCCGATGCAATTTCTGTGTTTCATCGTCAATAAGAAGGTCCGAGGGATACAGTAAACCTGAAGTGAAGCATCGGAATCCATAACTAGAGTCACAGGAATGCTTCAAGACATAGACAGTATGAAGAGTCAGTCTTCTTGTACTTAAGTCGGCATTGTGCCTTTTGTATTTAATTCCGATGCAATTTCTGTGTTTCATCGTCAATAAGAAGGTTTAAGGGATGAAGTAAACCTGAACTGAAGCATCGGAATCCATAACTAATGCCTCAGGAATAATTCAAAACATAGCCAGTAAGAGGAGTCAGTCTCCTTGTACTTGAGTAGGCATTGTGGCGTTTCCATTTAATTCCGATGCAATTTCTGTGTTTCCTCGCGAATAAGAAGGTCAGAGGGAGACAGGAAACCAGAAGTGAAGCATCCGAATCTATAACTAGTGTCACAGGAATGGTTCAAACATAGTCAGTAAAACGAGTCAGTCTTCTTGTACTTAAGTCGGCATTGTGCCTTTTGTATTTAATTCCGATGCATTTTTGTGTTTCATCGTCAATAAGAAGGTCAGAGGGATACAGTAAACCTGAAAAGAAGCATCGGAATCTATAACTAGTGTCACAGGAATGGTTCAAAACATAGACAGTAAGAAGAGTCAGTCTTCTTGTACTTATGTCGGCATCGTGCCTTTTGTATTTAATTCCGATGCAATTTCTGTGTTTCATCGTTAATACGAAGATGCGAGGGATACAGTAAACCTGAAGTGAAGCATCGGAATCTATTACAAGTGTCACAATAATGGTTCAAAACATTGACAGTAGGAAGAGTCAGTCTTCTTGTACTTAAGTCGGCATTGTGATTTTTGTATTTTATTGCGATGCTATTTCTGTGTTTCATCGTCAATAAGAAGGTCCAAGGGATACAGTAAACCTGAAGTGAAGCATCGGAATCTATAACTAGTGTCACAGGAATGGTTCAAAACATAGACAGTAAGAAGAGTCAGTCTTCTTGTACTTAAGTCGGTATTGTGCTTTTTGTGTTTTATTCCGATGCAATTTCTGTGCTTCATCGTCAATAAGAAGGGCCAAGGGATACAGTAAACCTGAAGTGAAGCATCGGAATATATACCTAGCGTCACAGGAATGCTTCAAAGCATAGACAGTAAGAAGAGTCAGTCTTCTTGTACTTAAGTCGGTATTGTGATTTTGTATTTATTTTCGATGCAATTTCTGTGTTTTATCGTCAATAAGAAGGTCCAAGGGATACAGTAAACCTGAAGTGAAGCATCGGAATCTATAACTAGTGTCACAGAAATGGTTCAAAACATAGACAGTAAGAAGAGATAGTCTTCTTGTACTTAAGTCGGCATTGTGCCTTTTCTATTTAATTCCGATGCAATTTCTGTGTTTCGCCGTCAATAAGAAGGTCCAAGGGATACAGTAACCCTGGAGTGAAGCATCGGAATCTATAACTAGTGTCTCAGGAATGGTTTTAAACATAGACAGTAAGAAGGGTCAGTCATCTTGTACTTAAGTCGCATTGTGCCTTTTGTATTTAATTCCGATGAAATTTCTGTGTTTCATCGTCAATAAGAAGGTCAGAGGGATACAGTAAACCTGATGTGAAGCATCGGAATCTATAACTAGAGTCACAGGAATGCTTCAAAACATAGACAGTAAGAAGAGTCAGTCTTCTTGTACTTAAGTCGGCATTGTGCCTTTTGTGTTTGATTCCGATGCAATTTCTGTGTTTCATCGTCAATGCGAAGGTCCAAGGGATAGAGTAAAGCTGAAGTGAAGCGTGGGAGTCTATAACTAGTGTCACAGGAATGGTTCAAAGCATAGACAGTAAGAAGAGTCAGTCTTCTTGTACTTAATTCGGCATTGTGCCTTTTGTATTTAATTCCGATGCAATTTCTGTGTTTCATCGTCAATAAGAAGGTCAGAGGCATACAGTAAACCTGAAGTGAAGCATCAGAATCTATAACTAGTGACACAGGAATGGTTCAAAACATAATCAGTAAGAAGAGTCAGTCTTCTTGTACTTAAGTCGGCATTGTGCCTTTTGTATTTAATTCCGATGCAATTTCTGTGTTTCATCGTCAATAAGAAGGTCCAAGGGATACAGTAAACCTGGAGTGAAGTATCGGATTCTATAACTAGTGTCTCAGGGACGGTTCAAAACATAGACAGTAAGATGAGTCTGTATTCTTGTACTTAAGTCGGCAATGTGCTTCTTGTATTTAATTCCGATGCAATTTCTGTGTTTCATCGTCAATAGGAGGGTCAGAGGGATTCAGTAAACCTGAAGTGATGCATCGGAATCTGTAACTAGTGTCACAGGAATGATTCAAGCATAGTCAGGAAGAAGCGTCAGTCTTCTTCTACTTATGTCGGCATTGTGCCTTTTCTATTTATTTCTGATGCAATTTCTGTGTTTCATCGTCAATAAGAAGGTCCAAGGGATACAGTAAACCTGGAGTGAAGCACCGGAATCTATAACTAGTGTCACAGGAAAGGTTCAAATCATAGAGTGTAAGATGAGTCAGCCTTCTTGTACTTTAGTCGCCATTGTTCCTTTTGTATTTAATTCCGATGCAATTTCTGTGTTTCATCGTCAATGAGAAGGTCCAAGGGATACAGTAAACCTGGAGTGAAGCTTCGGAATCTATAACTAGTGTCACAGGAATAGTTCAAAACATAGGCAGTAAGAATAGTCAGTCTTCTTGTACTTACGTCGACATTGTGCCTTTTGTATTTAATTCCGATGCAATTTCTGTGTTTCATCGTCAAAAGAAGGACCAAGGTATACAGTAAACCTGGAGTGAAGCATCGGAATCTATAACTAGTGTCACAGGGATGGTTCAAAACATAGACAGTAAGGTGAGTCAGTCTTCTTGTACTTAAGTCGGCATCGTGCCTTTTGTAATTAATTCCGATGAAATATCTGTGTTTCATCGTCAATAAGAAGGTCCAAGGGATTCAGTAAACCTGGAGTGAAGTATTGGAGTCTATAACTATTGTCACAGGAATGGTTCAAAACATAAGCAGTAAGAAGAGTCAGTCTTCTTGTACTTAATTCGGCATTGTGCATTTTGTATTTAATTCCGATGCAATCTCTGTGTTTCATCGTCAATAAGAAGGTCAGAGGGATACAGTAAACTTGAAGTGATGCATCGGAATCGATAACTAGAGTCTCAGCAATGGTTCAAATAATAGTCAGTAAGAAGGGTCAGTCTTCTTGTACTTAAGTCGGCATTGTGCCTTTTGTATTTATTTCCGATGCAATTTCTGTGTTTCATCGTCAATAAGAAGGTCCAAGGGATACAGTAAACCTGGAGTGAAGCATCGGAATCTATAACTAGTGTCACAGGGACAGTTCAAAGAGTAGACAGTAAGATGAGTCAGTATCCTTGTACTTAAGTCGGCATTGTGCCTTTTCTATTTAATTCCAATGCAATATCTGTGTTTCATCGTCTATAAGAAGGTCCAAGGGATACAGTAAACCTGAAGTGAAGCATCGTAATCTATAACTAGTGTCACAGGAATGGTTCAAAGCATAGTCAGTAAGTAGAGTCAGTCTTCTTGTACTCAAGTCATCATTGTGCATTTTCTATTTAATTCTGATGCAATGTCTATGTTTCATCGTCAATAAGAAGGTCCAAGGGATACAGTAAACCTGGAGTGAAGCATCGGAATCTATAACTAGTGTCACATTAATGGTTTAAAACATAGACAGTAAGAAGAGTCAGGCCTCTTTTACTTAAGTCGTCATTGTGCCTTTTGTATTTAATTCCGATGCAATTTCTGTGTTTTAACGTCAATAAGAAGGTCCTTGGGATACAGTAAACCTGAAGTTATGCATCGGAGTCTATAACTAGTGTCACAGGAATGGTTCAAAGCATAGACAGTAAGAAGAGTCAGTCTTCTTGTACTTAATTCGGCATTGTGCCTTTTGTATTTAATTCCGATGCAATTTCTGTGTTTCATCGTCATTAAGAAGGTCAGAGGGATACAGTAAACCTGAAGTGAAGCATCGGAATCTATAACTAGTGTCACAGGAATGGTTCAAAACATAGTCAGTAGGAAGAGTCAGTCTTCTTGTACTTAAGTCGGCATTGTGCCTTTTGTATTTAATTCCGATGCAATTTCTGTGTTTCATCGTCAATAAGAAGGTCCAAGGGATACAGTAAACCTGGAGTGAAGTATCGGATTCTATAACTAGTGTCTCAGGGACGGTTCAAAACATAGACAGTAAGATGAGTCTGTATTCTTGTACTTAAGTCGGCAATGTGCTTCTTGTATTTAATTCCGATGCAATTTCTGTGTTTCATCGTCAATAGGAGGGTCAGAGGGATTCAGTAAACCTGAAGTGATGCATCGGAATCTGTAACTAGTGTCACAGGAATGATTCAAGCATAGTCAGGAAGAAGCGTCAGTCTTCTTCTACTTATGTCGGCATTGTGCCTTTTCTATTTAATTCTGATGCAATTTCTGTGTTTCATCGTCAATAAGAAGGTCCAAGGGATACAGTAAACCTGGAGTGAAGCACCGGAATCTATAACTAGTGTCACAGGAAAGGTTCAAATCATAGAGTGTAAGATGAGTCAGCCTTCTTGTACTTTAGTCGCCATTGTTCCTTTTGTATTTAATTCCGATGCAATTTCTGTGTTTCATCGTCAATGAGAAGGTCCAAGGGATACAGTAAACCTGGAGTGAAGCTTCGGAATCTATAACTAGTGTCACAGGAATAGTTCAAAACATAGGCAGTAAGAATAGTCAGTCTTCTTGTACTTACGTCGACATTGTGCCTTTTGTATTTAATTCCGATGCAATTTCTGTGTTTCATCGTCAAAAGAAGGACCAAGGTATACAGTAAACCTGGAGTGAAGCATCGGAATCTATAACTAGTGTCACAGGGATGGTTCAAAACATAGACAGTAAGGTGAGTCAGTCTTCTTGTACTTAAGTCGGCATCGTGCCTTTTGTAATTAATTCCGATGAAATATCTGTGTTTCATCGTCAATAAGAAGGTCCAAGGGATTCAGTAAACCTGGAGTGAAGTATTGGAGTCTATAACTATTGTCACAGGAATGGTTCAAAACATAAGCAGTAAGAAGAGTCAGTCTTCTTGTACTTAATTCGGCATTGTGCATTTTGTATTTAATTCCGATGCAATCTCTGTGTTTCATCGTCAATAAGAAGGTCAGAGGGATACAGTAAACTTGAAGTGATGCATCGGAATCGATAACTAGAGTCTCAGCAATGGTTCAAATAATAGTCAGTAAGAAGGGTCAGTCTTCTTGTACTTAAGTCGGCATTGTGCCTTTTGTATTTATTTCCGATGCAATTTCTGTGTTTCATCGTCAATAAGAAGGTCCAAGGGATACAGTAAACCTGGAGTGAAGCATCGGAATCTATAACTAGTGTCACAGGGACAGTTCAAAGAGTAGACAGTAAGATGAGTCAGTATCCTTGTACTTAAGTCGGCATTGTGCCTTTTCTATTTAATTCCAATGCAATATCTGTGTTTCATCGTCTATAAGAAGGTCCAAGGGATACAGTAAACCTGAAGTGAAGCATCGTAATCTATAACTAGTGTCACAGGAATGGTTCAAAGCATAGTCAGTAAGTAGAGTCAGTCTTCTTGTACTCAAGTCATCATTGTGCATTTTCTATTTAATTCTGATGCAATGTCTATGTTTCATCGTCAATAAGAAGGTCCAAGGGATACAGTAAACCTGGAGTGAAGCATCGGAATCTATAACTAGTGTCACATTAATGGTTTAAAACATAGACAGTAAGAAGAGTCAGGCCTCTTTTACTTAAGTCGTCATTGTGCCTTTTGTATTTAATTCCGATGCAATTTCTGTGTTTTAACGTCAATAAGAAGGTCCTTGGGATACAGTAAACCTGAAGTTATGCATCGGAGTCTATAACTAGTGTCACAGGAATGGTTCAAAGCATAGACAGTAAGAAGAGTCAGTCTTCTTGTACTTAATTCGGCATTGTGCCTTTTGTATTTAATTCCGATGCAATTTCTGTGTTTCATCGTCATTAAGAAGGTCAGAGGGATACAGTAAACCTGAACTGAAGCATCGGAATCCATAACTAGTGTCACAGGAATGGTTCAAAACATAGACAGTAAGAAGAGTCAGACCTATTTTACTTAAGTCGTCATTGTGCCATTTGTATTTGATTCCGATGCAATTTCTGTGTTTCATCGTCAATGCGAAGGTCCAAGGGATAGAGTAAACCTGAAGTGAAGCATCGGAGTCTACAACTAGTGTCACAGGAATGGTCCAAAGCATAGACAGTAAGAAGAGTCAGTCTTCTTGTACTTAATTCGGCATTGTGCCTTTTGTATTTAATTCCGATGCAATTTCTGTGTTTCACCGTCAATACGAAGGTCAGAGGCATACAGTAAACCTGACGTGAAGCATCAGAATCTATAACTAGTGACACAGGAATGGTTTAAAACATAATCAGTAAGAAGAGTCAGTCTTCTTGTACTTAAGTTGGCATTGTGCCTTTTGTATTTAATTCCGATGCAATTTCTGTGTTTCATCGTCAATAAGAAGGTCTAAGGGATACAGTAAACCTGGAGTGAAGCATCGGATTCTATAACTAGTGTCACAGGGACGGTTCAAAACATAGACAGTAAGATGAGTCTGTATTCTTGTACTTAAGTCGGCAATGTGCTCTTCGTATTTAATTCCGATGCAATTTCTGTGTTTCATCGTCAATAGGAGGGTCAGTGGGATACAGTAAACCTGAAGTGAAGCATCGGAATCTGTAACTAGTGTCACAGGAATGATTCAAACATAGTCAGGAAGAAGCGTTAGTCTTCTTCTACTTATGTCGGCATTGTGCCTTTTCTATTTATTTCTGATGCAATTTTTGTGTTTCATCGTCAATAAGAAGGTCCAAGGGAGACAGTAAACCTTTAGTGAAGCACCGGAATCTATAACTAGTGTCAAAGGAAAGGTTCAAATCATAGAGTGTAAGATGAGTCAGTCTTCTTGTACTTTAGTCGGCATTGTTCTTTTTGTATTTAATTCCGATGCAATTTCTGTGTTTCGTCGTCAATAAGAAGGTCCAAGGGATACAGTAAACCTGGAGTGAAGCATCGGAATCTATAACTAGTGTCACAGGAATGGTTCAAAACATAGACAGTAAGAATAGTCAGTCTTCTTGTACTTGATTCTCCATTGTGCCTTTTGTATTTAATTCCGATGCAATTTCTGTGCTTTATCGTCAATAAGAAGGTCCAAGGGATACAGTAAAACTGAACTAAAGCATCGGTATTGATAACTAGTGTCACAGGAAAATGTCAAACATAGTCAGTAAGAAGAGTCAGTCTTCTTGTACTTACGTCGGCATTGTGCCTTTTGTATTTAATTCCGATGCAATTTCTGTGTTTCATCGTCAAAACAAGGACCAAAGTATACAGTAAACCTGGAGTGAAGCGTCGGAATCTATAACGAGTGTCACAGGGATGGTTCAAAACATAGACAGTAAGGTGAGTCAGTCTTCTTGTACTTAAGTCGGCATCGTGCCTTTTGTATTTAATTCCGATGAAATATCTGTGTTTCATCGTCAATAAGAAGGTCCAAGGGATTCAGTAAACCTGGAGTGAAGTATTGGAGTCTATAACTATAGTCACAGGAATGGTTCAAAGCTTAAGCAGTAAGAAGAGTCAGTCTTCTTGTACTTAATTCGGCATTGTGCATTTTGTATTTAATTCCGATGCAATTTCTGTGTTTCATCGGCAATAAGAAGGTCAGAGGGATACAGTAAACTTGAAGTGATGCATATGAATCGATAACTAGAGTCTCAGGAATGGTTCAAATCATAGTCAGTAAAAAAGGTCAGTCTTCTTGTACTTAAGTCGGCATTGTGCCTTTTGTATTTATTTCCGATGCAATTTCTGAGTTTCATCGTCAATAAGAAGGTCCAAGGGATACAGTAAACATGGAGTGAAGCATCGGAATCTATAACTAGTGTCACAGGGACAGTTCAAAGAGTAGACAGTAAGATGAGTCAGTATCCTTGTACTTAAGTCGGCATTGTGCCTTTTCTATTTAATTCCGATGCAATATCTGTGTTTCATCGTCAATAAGAACGTCCAAGGGATACAGTAAACCTGAAGTGAAGCATCGGAATCTATAACTAGTGTCACATTAATGGTTTAAAACATAGACAGTAAGAAGAGTCAGACCTCTTTTACTTAAGTCGTGATTGTGCCTTTTGTATTTAATTCCGATGCAATTTCTGTGTTTTATCGTCAATAAGAAGGTCCTAGGGATACAGTAAACCTGAAGTTATGCATCGGAGTCTATAACTAGTGTCACAGGAATGGTTCAAAGCATAGACAGTAAGAAGAGTCAGTCTTCTTGTACTTAATTCGGCATTGTGCCTTTTGTATTTAATTCCGATGCAATTTCTGTGTTTCATCGTCAATAAGAAAGTCAGAGGGATACAGTAAACCTGAAGTGAAGCATCGGAATCTATAACTAGTGTCACATTAATGGTTCAAAACATAGACAGTAAGAAGAGTCAGACCTCTTTTACTGAAGTCGTCATTGTGCCATTTGTATTTGATTCCGATGCAATTTCTGTGTTTCATCGTCAATGCGAAGGTCCAAGGGATAGAGTAAACCTGAAGTGAAGCGTCGGAGTTTATAACTAGTGTCACAGGAATGGTTCAAAGCATAGACAGTAGGAAGAGTCAGTATCTTGTACTTAATTCGGCATTGTGCCTTTTGTATTTAATTCCGATGCAATTTCTGTGTTTCATCGTCAATAAGAAGGTCTGAGGCATACAGTAAACCTGAAGTGAAGCATCAGAATCTATTACTAGTGACACAGGAATGGTTCAAAACTTAATCAGTAAGAAGAGTCAGTCTTCTTGTACTTAAGTCGGCATTGTGCCTTTTGTATTTAATTCCGATGCAATTTCTGTGTTTCATCGTCAATAAGAAGGTCCAAGGGATACAGTAAACCTGGAGTGAAGCATCGGATTCTATAACTAGTGTCACAGGGACGGTTCAAAACATAGACAGTAAGATGAGTCTGTATTCTTGTACTTAAGTCGGCAATGTGCTTTTTGTATTCAATTCCGATGCAATTTCTGTATTTCATCGTCACTAAGAAGGTCAGAGGGATACAGTAATCCTGAAGTTAAGCATCGGAATCTATAACTAGTGTCACAGGAATGGTTCAAGGCATAGTCAGTAAGAAGAGTCAGTGTTCTTATAGTTATGTCGCCATTGTGCCTTTTGTATTTAATTCCGATGCAATTTCTGTGTTTCATCGTCAATAAGAAGGTTTATTTGATACAGTAAACCTGAACTGAAGCATCGGAATCCATAACTAGTGTCACAGGAATGGTTCAAAACATAGACAGTAAGAAGAGTCAGACCTATTTTACTTAAGTCGTCATTGTGCCATTTGTATTTGATTCCGATGCAATTTCTGTGTTTCATCGTCAATGCGAAGGTCCAAGGGATAGAGTAAACCTGAAGTGAAGCATCGGAGTCTACAACTAGTGTCACAGGAATGGTTCAAAGCATAGACAGTAAGAAGAGTCAGTCTTCTTGTACTTAATTCGGCATTGTGCCTTTTGTATTTAATTCCGATGCAATTTCTGTGTTTCACTGTCAATACGAAGGTCAGAGGCATACAGTAAACCTGACGTGAAGCATCAGAATCTATAACTAGTGACACAGGAATGGTTTAAAACATAATCAGTAAGAAGAGTCAGTCTTCTTGTACTTAAGTTGGCATTGTGCCTTTTGTATTTAATTCCGATGCAATTTCTGTGTTTCATCGTCAATAAGAAGGTCTAAGGGATACAGTAAACCTGGAGTGAAGCATCGGATTCTATAACTAGTGTCACAGGGACGGTTCAAAACATAGACAGTAAGATGAGTCTGTATTCTTGTACTTAAGTCGGCAATGTGCTCTTCGTATTTAATTCCGATGCAATTTCTGTGTTTCATCGTCAATAGGAGGGTCAGTGGGATACAGTAAACCTGAAGTGAAGCATCGGAATCTGTAACTAGTGTCACAGGAATGATTCAAACATAGTCAGGAAGAAGCGTTTGTCTTCTTCTACTTATGTCGGCATTGTGCCTTTTCTATTTATTTCTGATGCAATTTTTGTGTTTCATCGTCAATAAGAAGGTCCAAGGGAGACAGTAAACCTTTAGTGAAGCACCGGAATCTATAACTAGTGTCAAAGGAAAGGTTCAAATCATAGAGTGTAAGATGAGTCAGTCTTCTTGTACTTTAGTCGGCATTGTTCTTTTTGTATTTAATTCCGATGCAATTTCTGTGTTTCGTCGTCAATAAGAAGGTCCAAGGGATACAGTAAACCTGGAGTGAAGCATCGGAATCTATACCTAGTGTCACAGGAATGGTTCAAAACATAGACAGTAAGAATAGTCAGTCTTCTTGTACTTGATTCTCCATTGTGCCTTTTGTATTTAATTCCGATGCAATTTCTGTGCTTTATCGTCAATAAGAAGGTCCAAGGGATACAGTAAAACTGAACTAAAGCATCGGTATTGATAACTAGTGTCACAGGAAAATGTCAAACATAGTCAGTAAGAAGAGTCAGTCTTCTTGTACTTACGTCGGCATTGTGCCTTTTGTATTTAATTCCGATGCAATTTCTGTGTTTCATCGTCAAAACAAGGACCAAAGTATACAGTAAACCTGGAGTGAAGCGTCGGAATCTATAACGAGTGTCACAGGGATGGTTCAAAACATAGACAGTAAGGTGAGTCAGTCTTCTTGTACTTAAGTCGGCATCGTGCCTTTTGTATTTAATTCCGATGAAATATCTGTGTTTCATCGTCAATAAGAAGGTCCAAGGGATTCAGTAAACCTGGAGTGAAGTATTGGAGTCTATAACTATAGTCACAGGAATGGTTCAAAGCTTAAGCAGTAAGAAGAGTCAGTCTTCTTGTACTTAATTCGGCATTGTGCATTTTGTATTTAATTCCGATGCAATTTCTGTGTTTCATCGGCAATAAGAAGGTCAGAGGGATACAGTAAACTTGAAGTGATGCATATGAATCGATAACTAGAGTCTCAGGAATGGTTCAAATCATAGTCAGTAAAAAAGGTCAGTCTTCTTGTACTTAAGTCGGCATTGTGCCTTTTGTATTTATTTCCGATGCAATTTCTGAGTTTCATCGTCAATAAGAAGGTCCAAGGGATACAGTAAACCTGGAGTGAAGCATCGGAATCTATAACTAGTGTCACAGGGACAGTTCAAAGAGTAGACAGTAAGATGAGTCAGTATCCTTGTACTTAAGTCGGCATTGTGCCTTTTCTATTTAATTCCGATGCAATATCTGTGTTTCATCGTCAATAAGAACGTCCAAGGGATACAGTAAACCTGAAGTGAAGCATCGGAATCTATAACTAGTGTCACATTAATGGTTTAAAACATAGACAGTAAGAAGAGTCAGACCTCTTTTACTTAAGTCGTGATTGTGCCTTTTGTATTTAATTCCGATGCAATTTCTGTGTTTTATCGTCAATAAGAAGGTCCTAGGGATACAGTAAACCTGAAGTTATGCATCGGAGTCTATAACTAGTGTCACAGGACTGGTTCAAAGCATAGACAGTAAGAAGAGTCAGTCTTCTTGTACTTAATTCGGCATTGTGCCTTTTGTATTTAATTCCGATGCAATTTCTGTGTTTCATCGTCAATAAGAAAGTCAGAGGGATACAGTAAACCTGAAGTGAAGCATCGGAATCTATAACTAGTGTCACATTAATGGTTCAAAACATAGACAGTAAGAAGAGTCAGACCTCTTTTACTTAAGTCGTCATTGTGCCATTTGTATTTGATTCCGATGCAATTTCTGTGTTTCATCGTCAATGCGAAGGTCCAAGGGATAGAGTAAACCTGAAGTGAAGCGTCGGAGTTTATAACTAGTGTCACAGGAATGGGTCAAAGCATAGACAGTAGGAAGAGTCAGTATCTTGTACTTAATTCGGCATTGTGCCTTTTGTATTTAATTCCGATGCAATTTCTGTGTTTCATCGTCAATAAGAAGGTCTGAGGCATACAGTAAACCTGAAGTGAAGCATCAGAATCTATTACTAGTGACACAGGAATGGTTCAAAACTTAATCAGTAAGAAGAGTCAGTCTTCTTGTACTTAAGTCGGCATTGTGCCTTTTGTATTTAATTCCGATGCAATTTCTGTGTTTCATCGTCAATAAGAAGGTCCAAGGGATACAGTAAACCTGGAGTGAAGCATCGGATTCTATAACTAGTGTCACAGGGACGGTTCAAAACATAGACAGTAAGATGAGTCTGTATTCTTGTACTTAAGTCGGCAATGTGCTTTTTGTATTCAATTCCGATGCAATTTCTGTATTTCATCGTCACTAAGAAGGTCAGAGGGATACAGTAATCCTGAAGTTAAGCATCGGAATCTATAACTAGTGTCACAGGAATGGTTCAAGGCATAGTCAGTAAGAAGAGTCAGTGTTCTTATAGTTATGTCGCCATTGTGCCTTTTGTATTTAATTCCGATGCAATTTCTGTGTTTCATCGTCAACAAGAAGGTCCAAGGGATACAATAAACCTGAAGTGAAGCATCAGAATCTATAACATGTGTCACAGGAATGGTTCAAACATTCACAGTAGGAAGAGTCAGTCTACATGTACTTAAGTCGGCATTGGGCCTTTAGTATTTAATTACGAAACAATTTCTGTGTTTCATCGTCAATGAGAAGGTCAGAGGGATACTGTAAACCTGAAGTGAAGCATCGGAATCTATAACTAGTGGCACAGGAATGGTTCAAAACATAGACAGTAGGAAGAGTCATTCTTCTTGTACTTAAGTCGGCATTGTGCCTTTTGTATTTAGTTCGGATGCAATTTCTGTGCTTCATCGTCAATAGGAAGGTCAGAGGGATACAGTAAACCTGAAGTGAAGCATCGGAATCTATAACTAGTGTCACAGGAATGGTTCAAAACATAAACTGTGAGAAGAGTCAGTCTTCTTGTACTTAAGTCGGCATTGTGCTTTTCCATTTAATTCCGATGCAATATCTGTGTTTCATCGTCAATAAGAAGGTCCAAGCGATACAGTAAACCTGAAGTGAAGCATCGGAATCTATAACTAGTGTCATCGGAATGGTTCAAGGCATAGTTAGTAAGAAGAGTCAGTGTTCTTGTAGTTAAGTCGGCATTGTGCCTTTTGTATTTAATTCCGATGCAATTTCTGTGTTTCATCGTCAATAAGAAGGTCCAAGGCATACAGTAAACCTGAAGTGAAGCATTTGAATCTATAACTAGTGTCACAGGAATGGTTCAAAACATAGTCAGTAAGAAGAGTCAGTCTTCAAGTACTTAATTCGGCATTGTGCTTTTTGTATTTAATTCCGATGCAATTTCTGTGTTTCATCGTCAATAAGAAGGTGAGAGGGATACAGTAAACCTGATGCAAAGCATCGGAATCTATAACTAGTGTCACAGGAATGGTTAAAAACATAGACAGTAGGAAGAGTCAGTCTTCTTGTACATATGTCGGCATTGTGCCTTTTTTTTTAATTCGGATGCAATTTCTGTGTTTCCTCGTCAATAGGAGGGTCAGAGGGATACAGTAAACCTGAAGTGAAGCATCGGAATCTGTAACTAGTGTCACAGGAATGTTTCAAACATAGTCAGGAAGAAGCGTCAGTCTTCTTCTACTTATGTCGGCATTGTGCCTTTTCTATTTATTTCTGATGCAATTTCTGTGTTTCATCGTCAATAAGAAGGTCCAAGGGATACAGTACACCTGGAGCGAAGCACCGGAATCTATAACTAGTGTCACAGGAATGGTTCAAAACATAGACGGTAAGAATAGTCAGTATTCTTGTACTTGATTCTCCATTGTGCCTTTTGTATTTAATTCCGATGCAATTTCTGTGTTTTATCGTCAATAAGAAGGTCCAAGGGATACAGTAAAACTGAACTAAAGCATCGGTAATTATAACTAGTGTCACAGGAAAATGTCAAACATAGTCAGTAAGAAGAGTCAGTCTTCTTGTACTTACGTCGGCATTGTGTCTTTTGTATTTAATTCCGATAAAATATCTGTGTTTCATCGTCAATAAGAAAGTCAGAGGGATACAGTAAACCTGAAGTGAAGCATCGGAATCTATAACTAGTGTCACAGGAATGGTTCAAAACATAGTCAATAGGAAGTGTCAGTCTTCTTGTACTTAAGTCGGCATTGTGCCTTTTGTATTTAATTCCGATGCAATTTCTGTGTCTCATCGTCAATAAGAAGGTCCAAGGGATACAGTAAACCTGGAGTGAAGCATCGGAATCTGTAACTAGTGTCACAGGGACGGTTCAAAACATAGACAGTAAGATGAGTCAGTATTCTTGTACTTAAGTCGGCAATGTGCTTTTTGTATTTAATTCCGATGCAATTTCTGTGTTTCATCGTCACTAAGAAGGTCAGAGGGATACAGTAATCCTGAAGTTAAGCATCGGAATCTATAATTAGCGTCACAGGAATGGTTCAAGGCATAGTCAGTAAGAAGAGTCAGTCTTCTTGTAGTTAAGTCGGCATTGTGCCTTTTGGATTTAATTCCGATGCAATTTCTGTGTTTCATCGACAATAAGAAGGTCCAAGGCATACAGTAAACCTGAAGTGAAGCATTTGAATCTATAACATGTGTCACAGGAATGCTTCAAAACATAGACAGTAAGAAGGGTCAGTCTTCTTGTACTTAAGTCGGTATTGTGATTTTGTATTTAATTGCGATGCAATTTCTGTGTTTTATCGTCAATAAGTAGGTCCAAGGGATACAGTAAACCTGAAGTGAAGCATCAGAATCTATAACTAGTGTCACAGAAATGGATCAAAACATAGACAGTAAGAAGAGTTAGTCTTCTTGTACTTAAGTCGGCATTGTGCCTTTTCTATTTGATTCCGATGCAATTTCTGTGTTTCATCGTCAATAAGAAGGTCCAAGGGATACAGTAACCCAGGAGTGAAGCATCGGAATCTATAACTAGTGTCTCAGGAATGGTTTTAAACATAGACAGTAAGAAGGGTCAGTCATCTTGTACTTAAGTCGCATTGTGCCTTTTGTATTTAATTCCGATGCAATTACTGTGTTTCATCGTCAATAAGAAGGTCAGAGGGATACAGTAAACCTGATGTGAAGCATCAGCATCTATAACAAGAGTCACAGGAATGGTTCAAAACATAGACAGTAAGAAGAGTCAGACCTCTTTTACTTAAGTCGACATTGTGCCATTTGTATTTGATTCCGATGCAATTTCTGTGTTTCATCGTCAATGCGAAGGTCCAAGGGATAGAGTAAACCTGGGTGAAGCATCGGATTCTGTAACTAGTGTCACAGGTACGGTTCAAAACATAGACAGTAAGATGAGTCTGTATTCTTGTACTTAAGTCGGCAATGTGCTTTTTGTATTTAATTCCGATGCAATTTCTGTATTTCATCGTCACCAAGAAGGTCAGAGGGATACAGTAATCCTGAAGTTAAGCATCGGAATCTATAACTAGTGTCACAGGAATGGTTCAAGGCATAGTCAGTAAGAAGAGTCAGTGTTCTTATAGTTATGTCGCCATTGTGCCTTTTGTATTTAATTCCGATGCAATTTCTGTGTTTCATCGTCAACAAGAAGGTCCAAGGGATACAATAAACCTAAAGTGAAGCATCAGAATCTATAACATGTGTCACAGGAATGGTTAAAAGCATTCACAGTAGGAAGAGTCAGTCTACATGTACTTAAGTCGGCATTGGGCCTTTAGTATTTAATTACGAAACAATTCCTGTGTTTCATCGTCAATGAGGTCAGAGAGAGATTCTGCCAAACCTGAAGTGAAGCATCGGAATCTATAACTAGTGGCAGAGGAATGGTTGAAAACATAGACAGTAGGAAGAGTCAGTCTTCTTGTACTTAAGTCGGCATTGTGCCTTTTGTATTTAGTTCGGATGCAATTTCTGTGCTTCATCGTCAATAGGAAGGTCAGAGGGATACAGTAAACCTGAAGTGAAGCATCGGATTCTATAACTAGTGTCACAGGAATGGTTCAAAACATAAACAGTGAGAAGAGTCAGTCTTCTTGTACTTAAGTCGGCATTGTGCTTTTCAATTTAATTCCGATGCAATATCTGTGTTTCATCGTCAATAAGAAGGTCCGAGCGATACAGTAAACCTGAAGTGAAGCATCGGAATCTATAACTAGTGTCATCGGAATGGTTCAAGGCATAGTTAGTAAGAAGAGTCAGTGTTCTTGTAGTTAAGTCGGCATTGTGCCTTTTGTATTTAATTCCGATGCAATTTCTGTGTTTCATCGTCAATAAGAAGGTCCAAGGGATACAGTAAACCTGAAGTTAAGCAACGGAATCTGTTACATGTGTCACAGGAATGGTTCAAAACATTCACAGTAGGAAGAGTCAGTCTACATGTTCTTAAGTCGGCATTGGGCCTTTTGTATTTAATTCCGATGCAATTTCCGTGTTTCATCGTCAATAAGAAGGTCAGAGGGATACAGTAAACCTGATCAAAGCATCGGAATCTATAACTAGT
This sequence comes from Schistocerca piceifrons, assembly GCF_021461385.2. Classification (NCBI taxonomy): domain Eukaryota; kingdom Metazoa; phylum Arthropoda; class Insecta; order Orthoptera; family Acrididae; genus Schistocerca; species Schistocerca piceifrons. The sequence continues at coordinate 2,490,800 of NW_025727724.1, read as the reverse complement.
GTCACAGGAATGGTTCAAAACATAGTCAGTAAGAAGAGTCAGTCTTCAAGTACTTAATTCGGCATTGTGCTTTTTGTATTTAATTCCGATGCAATTTCTGTGTTTCATCGTCAATAAGAAGGTCAGAGGGATATAGTAAACCTGATGCAAAGCATCGGAATCTATAACTAGTGTCACAGGAATGGTTAAAAATATAGACAGTAGGAAGAGTCAGTCTTCTTGTACATATGTCGGCATTGTGCCTTTTGTATTTAATTCGGATGCAATTTCTGTGTTTCCTCGTCAATAGGAGGGTCAGAGGGATACAGTAAACCTGAAGTGAAGCATCGGAATCTGTAACTAGTGTCACAGGAATGATTCAAACATAGTCAGGAAGAAGCGTCAGTCTTCTTCTACTTATGTCGGCATTGTGCCTTTTCTTTTTATTTCTGATGCAATTTCTGTGTTTCATCGTCAATAAAAAGGTCCAAGGGATACAGTAAACCTGGAATGAAGCACCGGAATCTATAACTAGTGTCACAGGAAAGGTTCAAAACAAAGAGTGTAAGATGAGTCAGTCTTCTTGTACTTTAGTCGGCATTGTTCCGTTTGTATTTAATTCCGATGCAATTTCTGTGTTTCATCGTCAATAAGAAGGTCCAAGGGATACAGTAAACCTGGAGTGAAGCATCGGAATCTATAACTAGTGTCACAGGAATGGTTCAAAGCATAGACAGTAAGAATAGTCAGTATTCTTGTACTTGATTCTCCATTGTGCCTTTTGTATTTAATTCCGATGCAATTTCTGTGTTTTTTCGTCAGTAAGAAGGCCCAAGGGATACAGTAAAACTGAACTAAAGCATCGGTATTTATAACTAGTGTCACAGGAAAATGTCAAACATAGTCAGTAAGAAGAGTCAGTCTTCTTGAACTTACGTCGGCATTGTGTCTTTTGTATTTAATTCCGATAAAATATCTGTGTTTCATCGTCAATAAGAAGATCCAAGGGATTCAGCAAACCTGGAGTGAAGTGTTGGAGTCTACAACTATTGTCACAGGAATGGTTCAAAACATAAGCAGTAAGAAGAGTCAGTCTTCTTGTACTTAAATCGGCATTGTGCATTTTGTATATAATTCCGATGCAATTTCTGTGTTTCATCGTCAATAAGAAGGTCAGAGGGATACAGTAAACTTGAAGTGATGCATCGGAATCGGTAACTAGAGTCTCAGGAATGGTTCAAATCATAGTCAGTAAGAAGGGTCAGTCTTCTTGTACTTAAGTCGGCATTGTGCCTTTTGTATTTATTTCCGATGCAATTTCTATGTTTCATCGTCAATAAGAAGGTGCAAGGGATACAGTAAACCTGGAGTGAAGCATCGGAATCTATAACTAGTGTCACAGGGACAGTTCAAAGAGTAGACAGTAAGATGAGTCAGTATCCTGTATCCTTGTACTTAAGTCGGCATTGTGCCTTTTCTATTTAATTCCGATGCAATATCTGTCTTTCGTCGTCAATAAGAAGGTCCCAGGGATACAGTAAACCTGAAGTGAAGCATCGGAATCTGTAACTAGTTTCACAGGAATGGTTCAAACCATAGTCAGTAAGAAGAGTCAGTCTTCTTGTACTTAAGTCATCATTGTGCATTTTCTGTTTAATTCTGATACAATGTCTATGTTTCATCGTCAATAAGAAGGTCCAAGGGATACAGTAAACCTGGAGTGAAGCATCGGAATCTATAACTAGTGTCACATTAATGGTTTAAAACATAGACAGTAAGAAGAGTCAGACCTCTTTTACTTAAGTCGTCATTGTGCCTTTTGTATTTAATTCCGATGCAATTTCTGTGTTTTATCGTCAATAAGAAGGTTCTAATGATACAGTAAACCTGAAGTTATGCATCGGAGTCTATAACTAGTGTCACAGGAATGGTTCAAAGCATAGACAGTAAGAAGAGTCAGTCTTCTTGTACTTAATTCGGCATTGTGCCTTTTGTATTTAATTCCGATGCAATTTCTGTGTTTCATCGTCAATAAGAAGGTCATAGGGATACAGTAAACCTGAAGTGAAGCATCGGAATCTATATCTAGTGTCACAGGAATGGTTCAAATCATAGTCAGTAGGAAGAGTCAGTCTTCTTGTACTTAAGTTGGCATTGTACATTTTGTATTTAATTCCGATGCAATTTCTGTGTCTCATCGTCAATAAGAAGGTCCAAGGGATACAGTAACCCAGGAGTGAAGCATCGGAATCTATAACTAGTGTCACATTAATGGTTTAAAACATAGACAGTAAGAAGAGTCAGACCTCTTTTACTTAAGTCGTGATTGTGCCTTTTGTATTTAATTCCGATGCAATTTCTGTGTTTTATCGTCAATAAGAAGGTCCTAGGGATACAGTAAACCTGAAGTTATGCATCGGAGTCTATAACTAGTGTCACAGGAATGGTTCAAAGCATAGACAGTAAGAAGAGTCAGTCTTCTTGTACTTAATTCGGCATTGTGCCTTTTGTATTTAATTCCGATGCAATTTCTGTGTTTCATCGTCAATAAGAAAGTCAGAGGGATACAGTAAACCTGAAGTGAAGCATCGGAATCTATAACTAGTGTCACATTAATGGTTCAAAACATAGACAGTAAGAAGAGTCAGACCTCTTTTACTTAAGTCGTCATTGTGCCATTTGTATTTGATTCCGATGCAATTTCTGTGTTTCATCGTCAATGCGAAGGTCCAAGGGATAGAGTAAACCTGAAGTGAAGCGTCGGAGTTTATAACTAGTGTCACAGGAATGGTTCAAAGCATAGACAGTAGGAAGAGTCAGTATCTTGTACTTAATTCGGCATTGTGCCTTTTGTATTTAATTCCGATGCAATTTCTGTGTTTCATCGTCAATAAGAAGGTCTGAGGCATACAGTAAACCTGAAGTGAAGCATCAGAATCTATAACTAGTGACACAGGAATGGTTCAAAACTTAATCAGTAAGAAGAGTCAGTCTTCGTGTACTTAAGTCGCATTGTGCCTTTTGTATTTAATTCCGATGCAATTTCTGTGTTTCATCGTCAATAAGAAGGTCCAAGGGATACAGTAAACCTGGAGTGAAGCATCGGATTCTATAACTAGTGTCACAGGGACGGTTCAAAACTTAGACAGTAAGATGAGTCTGTATTCTTGTACTTAAGTCATCAATGTGCTTTTTGTAATCAATTCCGATGCAATTTCTGTGTTTCATCGTCACTAAGAAGGACAGAGGGATACAGTAATCCTGAAGTTAAGCATCGGAATCTATAACTAGTGTCACAGGAATGGTTCAAGGCATAGTCAGTAAGAAGAGTCAGTGTTCTTATAGTTATGTCGCCATTGTGCCTTTTGTATTTAATTCCGATGCAATTTCTGTGTTTCATCGTCAACAAGAAGGTCCAAGGGATACAATAAACCTGAAGTGAAGCATCAGAATCTATAACATGTGTCACAGGAATGGTTCAAACATTCACAGTAGGAAGAGTCAGTCTACATGTACTTAAGTCGGCATTGGGCCTTTAGTATTTAATTACGAAATAATTTCTGTGTTTCATCGTCAATGAGAAGGTCAGAGGGATACTGTAAACCTGAAGTGAAGCATCGGAATCTATAACTAGTGGCACAGGAATGGTTCAAAACATAGACAGTAGGAAGAGTCATTCTTCTTGTACTTAAGTCGGCATTGTGCCTTTTGTATTTAGTTCGGATGCAATTTCTGTGCTTCATCGTCAATAGGAAGGTCAGAGGGATACAGTAAACCTGAAGTGAAGCATCGGAATCTATAACTAGTGTCACAGGAATGGTTCAAAACATAAACAGTGAGAAGAGTCAGTCTTCTTGTACTTAAGTCGGCATTGTGCTTTTCCATTTAATTCCGATGCAATATCTGTGTTTCATCGTCAATAAGAAGGTCCAAGCGATACAGTAAACCTGAAGTGAAGCATCGGAATCTATAACTAGTGTCATCGGAATGGTTCAAGGCATAGTTAGTAAGAAGAGTCAGTGTTCTTGTAGTTAAGTCGGCATTGTGCCTTTTGTATTTAATTCCGATGCAATTTCTGTGTTTCATCGTCAATAAGAAGGTCCAAGGGATCCAGTAATCCTAAGGTTAAGCATCGGAATCTATTACGTGTGTCACAGGAATGGTTCAAAACATTCACAGTAGGAAGAGTCAGTCTACATGTTCTTAAGTCGGCATTGGGCCTTTTGTATTTAATTCCGATGCAATTTCGGTGTTCATCGTCAATAAGAAGGTCAGAGGGATACAGTAAACCTGATGCAAAGCATCGGAATCTATAACTAGTGTCACAGGAATGGTTCAAAACATAGTCAGTAAGAAGAGTCAGTCTTCAAGTACTTAATTCGGCATTGTGCTTTTTGTATTTAATTCCGATGCAATTTCTGTGTTTCATCGTCAATAAGAAGGTGAGAGGGATACAGTAAACCTGATGCAAAGCATCGGAATCTATAACTAGTGTCACAGGAATGGTTAAAAACATAGACAGTAGGAAGTGTCAGTCTTCTTGTACATATGTCGGCATTGTGCCTTTTTTTTTTAATTCGGATGCAATTTCTGTGTTTCCTCGTCAATAGGAGGGTCAGAGGGATACAGTAAACCTGAAGTGAAGCATCGGAATCTGTAACTAGTGTCACAGGAATGTTTCAAACATAGTCAGGAAGAAGCGTCAGTCTTCTTCTACTTATGTCGGCATTGTGCCTTTTCTATTTATTTCTGATGCAATTTCTGTGTTTCATCGTCAATAAGAAGGTCCAAGGGATACAGTACACCTGGAGCGAAGCACCGGAATCTATAACTAGTGTCACAGGAATGGTTCAAAACATAGACGGTAAGAATAGTCAGTATTCTTGTACTTGATTCTCCATTGTGCCTTTTGTATTTAATTCCGATGCAATTTCTGTGTTTTATCGTCAATAAGAAGGTCCAAGGGATACAGTAAAACTGAACTAAAGCATCGCTAATTATAACTAGTGTCACAGGAAAATGTCAAACATAGTCAGTAAGAAGAGTCAGTCTTCTTGTACTTACGTCGGCATTGTGTCTTTTGTATTTAATTCCGATAAAATATCTGTGTTTCATCGTCAATAAGAAAGTCAGAGGGATACAGTAAACCTGAAGTGAAGCATCGGAATCTATAACTAGTGTCACAGGAATGGTTCAAAACATAGTCAATAGGAAGTGTCAGTCTTCTTGTACTTAAGTCGGCATTGTGCCTTTTGTATTTAATTCCGATGCAATTTCTGTGTCTCATCGTCAATAAGAAGGTCCAAGGGATACAGTAAACCTGGAGTGAAGCATCGGAATCTGTAACTAGTGTCACAGGGACGGTTCAAAACATAGACAGTAAGATGAGTCAGTATTCTTGTACTTAAGTCGGCAATGTGCTTTTTGTATTTAATTCCGATGCAATTTCTGTGTTTCATCGTCACTAAGAAGGTCAGAGGGATACAGTAATCCTGAAGTTAAGCATCGGAATCTATAATTAGCGTCACAGGAATGGTTCAAGGCATAGTCAGTAAGAAGAGTCAGTCTTCTTGTAGTTAAGTCGGCATTGTGCCTTTTGGATTTAATTCCGATGCAATTTCTGTGTTTCATCGACAATAAGAAGGTCCAAGGCATACAGTAAACCTGAAGTGAAGCATTTGAATCTATAACATGTGTCACAGGAATGCTTCAAAACATAGACAGTAAGAAGGGTCAGTCTTCTTGTACTTAAGTCGGTATTGTGATTTTGTATTTAATTGCGATGCAATTTCTGTGTTTTATCGTCAATAAGTAGGTCCAAGGGATACAGTAAACCTGAAGTGAAGCATCAGAATCTATAACTAGTGTCACAGAAATGGATCAAAACATAGACAGTAAGAAGAGTTAGTCTTCTTGTACTTAAGTCGGCATTGTGCCTTTTCTATTTGATTCCGATGCAATTTCTGTGTTTCATCGTCAATAAGAAGGTCCAAGGGATACAGTAACCCAGGAGTGAAGCATCGGAATCTATAACTAGTGTCTCAGGAATGGTTTTAAACATAGACAGTAAGAAGGGTCAGTCATCTTGTACTTAAGTCGCATTGTGCCTTTTGTATTTAATTCCGATGCAATTACTGTGTTTCATCGTCAATAAGAAGGTCAGAGGGATACAGTAAACCTGATGTGAAGCATCAGCATCTATAACAAGAGTCACAGGAATGGTTCAAAACATAGACAGTAAGAAGAGTCAGACCTCTTTTACTTAAGTCGACATTGTGCCATTTGTATTTGATTCCGATGCAATTTCTGTGTTTCATCGTCAATGCGAAGGTCCAAGGGATAGAGTAAACCTGGGTGAAGCATCGGATTCTGTAACTAGTGTCACAGGTACGGTTCAAAACATAGACAGTAAGATGAGTCTGTATTCTTGTACTTAAGTCGGCAATGTGCTTTTTGTATTTAATTCCGATGCAATTTCTGTATTTCATCGTCACCAAGAAGGTCAGAGGGATACAGTAATCCTGAAGTTAAGCATCGGAATCTATAACTAGTGTCACAGGAATGGTTCAAGGCATAGTCAGTAAGAAGAGTCAGTGTTCTTATAGTTATGTCGCCATTGTGCCTTTTGTATTTAATTCCGATGCAATTTCTGTGTTTCATCGTCAACAAGAAGGTCCAAGGGATACAATAAACCTAAAGTGAAGCATCAGAATCTATAACATGTGTCACAGGAATGGTTAAAAGCATTCACAGTAGGAAGAGTCAGTCTACATGTACTTAAGTCGGCATTGGGCCTTTAGTATTTAATTACGAAACAATTTCTGTGTTTCATCGTCAATGAGGTCAGAGGGATACTGCAAACCTGAAGTGAAGCATCGGAATCTATAACTAGTGGCAGAGGAATGGTTGAAAACATAGACAGTAGGAAGAGTCAGTCTTCTTGTACTTAAGTCGGCATTGTGCCTTTTGTATTTAGTTCGGATGCAATTTCTGTGCTTCATCGTCAATAGGAAGGTCAGAGGGATACAGTAAACCTGAAGTGAAGCATCGGATTCTATAACTAGTGTCACAGGAATGGTTCAAAACATAAACAGTGAGAAGAGTCAGTCTTCTTGTACTTAAGTCGGCATTGTGCTTTTCAATTTAATTCCGATGCAATATCTGTGTTTCATCGTCAATAAGAAGGTCCAAGCGATACAGTAAACCTGAAGTGAAGCATCGGAATCTATAACTAGTGTCATCGGAATGGTTCAAGGCATAGTTAGTAAGAAGAGTCAGTGTTCTTGTAGTTAAGTCGGCATTGTGCCTTTTGTATTTAATTCCGATGCAATTTCTGTGTTTCATCGTCAATAAGAAGGTCCAAGGGATACAGTAAACCTGAAGTTAAGCAACGGAATCTGTTACATGTGTCACAGGAATGGTTCAAAACATTTACAGTAGGAAGAGTCAGTCTACATGTTCTTAAGTCGGCATTGGGCCTTTTGTATTTAATTCCGATGCAATTTCCGTGTTTCATCGTCAATAAGAAGGTCAGAGGGATACAGTAAACCTGATCAAAGCATCGGAATCTATAACTAGTGTCACAGGAATGGTTCAAAACATAGTCAGTAAGAAGAGTCAGTCTTCAAGTACTTAATTCGGCATTGTGCTTTTTGTATTTAATTCCGATGCAATTTCTGTGTTTCATCGTCAATAAGAAGGTCAGAGGGATATAGTAACCTGATGCAAAGCATCGGAATCTATAACTAGTGTCACAGGAATGGTTAAAATATAGACAGTAGGAAGAGTCAGTCTTCTTGTACATATGTCGGCATTGTGCCTTTTGTATTTAATTCGGATGCAATTTCTGTGTTTCCTCGTCAATAGGAGGGTCAGAGGGATACAGTAAACCTGAAGTGAAGCATCGGAATCTGTAACTAGTGTCACAGGAATGATTCAAACATAGTCAGGAAGAAGCGTCAGTCTTCTTCTACTTATGTCGGCATTGTGCCTTTTCTTTTTATTTCTGATGCAATTTCTGTGTTTCATCGTCAATAAAAAGGTCCAAGGGATACAGTAAACCTGGAATGAAGCACCGGAATCTATAACTAGTGTCACAGGAAAGGTTCAAAACAAAGAGTGTAAGATGAGTCAGTCTTCTTGTACTTTAGTCGGCATTGTTCCGTTTGTATTTAATTCCGATGCAATTTCTGTGTTTCATCGTCAATAAGAAGGTCCAAGGGATACAGTAAACCTGGAGTGAAGCATCGGAATCTATAACTAGTGTCACAGGAATGGTTCAAAGCATAGACAGTAAGAATAGTCAGTATTCTTGTACTTGATTCTCCATTGTGCCTTTTGTATTTAATTCCGATGCAATTTCTGTGTTTTTTCGTCAGTAAGAAGGCCCAAGGGATCCAGTAAAACTGAACTAAAGCATCGGTATTTATAACTAGTGTCACAGGAAAATGTCAAACATAGTCAGTAAGAAGAGTCAGTCTTCTTGAACTTACGTCGGCATTGTGTCTTTTGTATTTAATTCCGATAAAATATCTGTGTTTCATCGTCAATAAGAAGATCCAATGGATTCAGTAAACCTGGAGTGAAGTGTTGGAGTCTACAACTATTGTCACAGGAATGGTTCAAAACATAAGCAGTAAGAAGAGTCAGTCTTCTTGTACTTAAATCGGCATTGTGCATTTTGTATATAATTCCGATGCAATTTCTGTGTTTCATCGTCAATAAGAAGGTCAGAGGGATACAGTAAACTTGAAGTGATGCATCGGAATCGGTAACTAGAGTCTCAGGAATGGTTCAAATCATAGTCAGTAAGAAGGGTCAGTCTTCTTGTACTTAAGTCGGCATTGTGCCTTTTGTATTTATTTCCGATGCAATATCTGTCTTTCGTCGTCAATAAGAAGGTCCCAGGGATACAGTAAACCTGAAGTGAAGCATCGGAATCTGTAACTAGTTTCACAGGAATGGTTCAAACCATAGTCAGTAAGAAGAGTCAGCCTTCTTGTACTTAAGTCATCATTGTGCATTTTCTGTTTAATTCTGATACAATGTCTATGTTTCATCGTCAATAAGAAGGTCCAAGGGATACAGTAAACCTGGAGTGAAGCATCGGAATCTATAACTAGTGTCACATTAATGGTTTAAAACATAGACAGTAAGAAGAGTCAGACCTCTTTTACTTAAGTCGTCATTGTGCCTTTTGTATTTAATTCCGATGCAATTTCTGTGTTTTATCGTCAATAAGAAGGTTCTAATGATACAGTAAACCTGAAGTTATGCATCGGAGTCTATAACTAGTGTCACAGGAATGGTTCAAAGCATAGACAGTAAGAAGAGTCAGTCTTCTTGTACTTAATTCGGCATTGTGCCTTTTGTATTTAATTCCGATGCAATTTCTGTGTTTCATCGTCAATAAGAAGGTCATAGGGATACAGTAAACCTGAAGTGAAGCATCGGAATCTATATCTAGTGTCACAGGAATGGTTCAAATCATAGTCAGTAGGAAGAGTCAGTCTTCTTGTACTTAAGTTGGCATTGTACATTTTGTATTTAATTCCGATGCAATTTCTGTGTCTCATCGTCAATAAGAAGGTCCAAGGGATACAGTAACCCAGGAGTGAAGCATCGGAATCTATAACTAGTGTCACATTAATGGTTTAAAACATAGACAGTAAGAAGAGTCAGACCTCTTTTACTTAAGTCGTGATTGTGCCTTTTGTATTTAATTCCGATGCAATTTCTGTGTTTTATCGTCAATAAGAAGGTCCTAGGGATACAGTAAACCTGAAGTTATGCATCGGAGTCTATAACTAGTGTCACAGGAATGGTTCAAAGCATAGACAGTAAGAAGAGTCAGTCTTCTTGTACTTAATTCGGCATTGTGCCTTTTGTATTTAATTCCGATGCAATTTCTGTGTTTCATCGTCAATAAGAAAGTCAGAGGGATACAGTAAACCTGAAGTGAAGCATCGGAATCTATAACTAGTGTCACATTAATGGTTCAAAACATAGACAGTAAGAAGAGTCAGACCTCTTTTACTTAAGTCGTCATTGTGCCATTTGTATTTGATTCCGATGCAATTTCTGTGTTTCATCGTCAATGCGAAGGTCCAAGGGATAGAGTAAACCTGAAGTGAAGCGTCGGAGTTTATAACTAGTGTCACAGGAATGGTTCAAAGCATAGACAGTAGGAAGAGTCAGTATCTTGTACTTAATTCGGCATTGTGCCTTTTGTATTTAATTCCGATGCAATTTCTGTGTTTCATCGTCAATAAGAAGGTCCAAGGGATACAGTAAACCTGGAGTGAAGCATCGGATTCTATAACTAGTGTCACAGGGACGGTTCAAAACATAGACAGTAAGATGAGTCTGTATTCTTGTACTTAAGTCATCAATGTGCTTTTTGTAATCAATTCCGATGCAATTTCTGTATTTCATCGTCACTAAGAAGGACAGAGGGATACAGTAATCCTGAAGTTAAGCATCGGAATCTATAACTAGTGTCACAGGAATGGTTCAAGGCATAGTCAGTAAGAAGAGTCAGTGTTCTTATAGTTATGTCGCCATTGTGCCTTTTGTATTTAATTCCGATGCAATTTCTGTGTTTCATCGTCAACAAGAAGGTCCAAGGGATACAATAAACCTGAAGTGAAGCATCAGAATCTATAACATGTGTCACAGGAATGGTTCAAACATTCACAGTAGGAAGAGTCAGTCTACATGTACTTAAGTCGGCATTGGGCCTTTAGTATTTAATTACGAAATAATTTCTGTGTTTCATCGTCAATGAGAAGGTCAGAGGGATACTGTAAACCTGAAGTGAAGCATCGGAATCTATAACTAGTGGCACAGGAATGGTTCAAAACATAGACAGTAGGAAGAGTCATTCTTCTTGTACTTAAGTCGGCATTGTGCCTTTTGTATTTAGTTCGGATGCAATTTCTGTGCTTCATCGTCAATAGGAAGGTCAGAGGGATACAGTAAACCTGAAGTGAAGCATCGGAATCTATAACTAGTGTCACAGGAATGGTTCAAAACATAAACAGTGAGAAGAGTCAGTCTTCTTGTACTTAAGTCGGCATTGTGCTTTTCCATTTAATTCCGATGCAATATCTGTGTTTCATCGTCAATAAGAAGGTCCAAGCGATACAGTAAACCTGAAGTGAAGCATCGGAATCTATAACTAGTGTCATCGGAATGGTTCAAGGCATAGTTAGTAAGAAGAGTCAGTGTTCTTGTAGTTAAGTCGGCATTGTGCCTTTTGTATTTAATTCCGATGCAATTTCTGTGTTTCATCGTCAATAAGAAGGTCCAAGGGATCCAGTAATCCTAAGGTTAAGCATCGGAATCTATTACGTGTGTCACAGGAATGGTTCAAAACATTCACAGTAGGAAGAGTCAGTCTACATGTTCTTAAGTCGGCATTGGGCCTTTTGTATTTAATTCCGATGCAATTTCGGTGTTCATCGTCAATAAGAAGGTCAGAGGGATACAGTAAACCTGATGCAAAGCATCGGAATCTATAACTAGTGTCACAGGAATGGTTCAAAACATAGTCAGTAAGAAGAGTCAGTCTTCAAGTACTTAATTCGGCATTGTGCTTTTTGTATTTAATTCCGATGCAATTTCTGTGTTTCATCGTCAATAAGAAGGTGAGAGGGATACAGTAAACCTGATGCAAAGCATCGGAATCTGTAACTAGTGTCACAGGAATGGTTAAAAACATAGACAGTAGGAAGAGTCAGTCTTCTTGTACATATGTCGGCATTGTGCCTTTTTTTTTTAATTCGGATGCAATTTCTGTGTTTCCTCGTCAATAGGAGGGTCAGAGGGATACAGTAAACCTGAAGTGAAGCATCGGAATCTGTAACTAGTGTCACAGGAATGTTTCAAACATAGTCAGGAAGAAGCGTCAGTCTTCTTCTACTTATGTCGGCATTGTGCCTTTTCTATTTATTCTGATGCAATTTCTGTGTTTCATCGTCAATAAGAAGGTCCAAGGGATACAGTACACCTGGAGCGAAGCACCGGAATCTATAACTAGTGTCACAGGAATGGTTCAAAACATAGACGGTAAGAATAGTCAGTATTCTTGTACTTGATTCTCCATTGTGCCTTTTGTATTTAATTCCGATGCAATTTCTGTGTTTTATCGTCAATAAGAAGGTCCAAGGGATACAGTAAAACTGAACTAAAGCATCGCTAATTATAACTAGTGTCACAGGAAAATGTCAAACATAGTCAGTAAGAAGAGTCAGTCTTCTTGTACTTACGTCGGCATTGTGTCTTTTGTATTTAATTCCGATAAAATATCTGTGTTTCATCGTCAATAAGAAAGTCAGAGGGATACAGTAAACCTGAAGTGAAGCATCGGAATCTATAACTAGTGTCACAGGAATGGTTCAAAACATAGTCAATAGGAAGTGTCAGTCTTCTTGTACTTAAGTCGGCATTGTGCCTTTTGTATTTAATTCCGATGCAATTTCTGTGTCTCATCGTCAATAAGAAGGTCCAAGGGATACAGTAAACCTGGAGTGAAGCATCGGAATCTGTAACTAGTGTCACAGGGACGGTTCAAAACATAGACAGTAAGATGAGTCAGTATTCTTGTACTTAAGTCGGCAATGTGCTTTTTGTATTTAATTCCGATGCAATTTCTGTGTTTCATCGTCACTAAGAAGGTCAGAGGGATACAGTAATCCTGAAGTTAAGCATCGGAATCTATAATTAGCGTCACAGGAATGGTTCAAGGCATAGTCAGTAAGAAGAGTCAGTCTTCTTGTAGTTAAGTCGGCATTGTGCCTTTTGGATTTAATTCCGATGCAATTTCTGTGTTTCATCGACAATAAGAAGGTCCAAGGCATACAGTAAACCTGAAGTGAAGCATCGGAATCTATAACATGTGTCACAGGAATGCTTCAAAACATAGACAGTAAGAAGGGTCAGTCTTCTTGTACTTAAGTCGGTATTGTGATTTTGTATTTAATTGCGATGCAATTTCTGTGTTTTATCGTCAATAAGTAGGTCCAAGGGATACAGTAAACCTGAAGTGAAGCATCAGAATCTATAACTAGTGTCACAGAAATGGATCAAAACATAGACAGTAAGAAGAGTTAGTCTTCTTGTACTTAAGTCGGCATTGTGCCTTTTCTATTTGATTCCGATGCAATTTCTGTGTTTCATCGTCAATAAGAAGGTCCAAGGGATACAGTAACCCAGGAGTGAAGCATCGGAATCTATAACTAGTGTCTCAGGAATGGTTTTAAACATAGACAGTAAGAAGGGTCAGTCATCTTGTACTTAAGTCGCATTGTGCCTTTTGTATTTAATTCCGCTGCAATTACTGTGTTTCATCGTCAATAAGAAGGTCAGAGGGATACAGTAAACCTGATGTGAAGCATCAGAATCTATAACTAGAGTCACAGGAATGGTTCAAAACATAGACAGTAAGAAGAGTCAGACCTCTTTTACTTAAGTCGACATTGTGCCATTTGTACTTGATTCCGATGCAATTTCTGTGTTTCATCGTCAATGCGAAGGTCCAAGGGATAGAGTAAACCTGGGTGAAGCATCGGATTCTGTAACTAGTGTCACAGGTACGGTTCAAAACATAGACAGTAAGATGAGTCTGTATTCTTGTACTTAAGTCGGCAATGTGCTTTTTGTATTTAATTCCGATGCAATTTCTGTATTTCATCGTCACCAAGAAGGTCAGAGGGATACAGTAATCCTGAAGTTAAGCATCGGAATCTATAACTAGTGTCACAGGAATGGTTCAAGGCATAGTCAGTAAGAAGAGTCAGTGTTCTTATAGTTATGTCGCCATTGTGCCTTTTGTATTTAATTCCGATGCAATTTCTGTGTTTCATCGTCAACAAGAAGGTCCAAGGGATACAATAAACCTAAAGTGAAGCATCAGAATCTATAACATGTGTCACAGGAATGGTTAAAAGCATTCACAGTAGGAAGAGTCAGTCTACATGTACTTAAGTCGGCATTGGGCCTTTAGTATTTAATTACGAAACAATTTCTGTGTTTCATCGTCAATGAGGTCAGAGGGATACTGCAAACCTGAAGTGAAGCATCGGAATCTATAACTAGTGGCAGAGGAATGGTTGAAAACATAGACAGTAGGAAGAGTCAGTCTTCTTGTACTTAAGTCGGCATTGTGCCTTTTGTATTTAGTTCGGATGCAATTTCTGTGCTTCATCGTCAATAGGAAGGTCAGAGGGATACAGTAAACCTGAAGTGAAGCATCGGATTCTATAACTAGTGTCACAGGAATGGTTCAAAACATAAACAGTGAGAAGAGTCAGTCTTCTTGTACTTAAGTCGGCATTGTGCTTTTCAATTTAATTCCGATGCAATATCTGTGTTTCATCGTCAATAAGAAGGTCCAAGCGATACAGTAAACCTGAAGTGAAGCATCGGAATCTATAACTAGTGTCATCGGAATGGTTCAAGGCATAGTTAGTAAGAAGAGTCAGTGTTCTTGTAGTTAATTCGGCATTGTGCCTTTTGTATTTAATTCCGATGCAATTTCTGTGTTTCATCGTCAATAAGAAGGTCCAAGGGATACAGTAAACCTGAAGTTAAGCAACGGAATCTGTTACATGTGTCACAGGAATGGTTCAAAACATTCACAGTAGGAAGAGTCAGTCTACATGTTCTTAAGTCGGCATTGGGCCTTTTGTATTTAATTCCGATGCAATTTCCGTGTTTCATCGTCAATAAGAAGGTCAGAGGGATACAGTAAACCTGATCAAAGCATCGGAATCTATAACTAGTGTCACAGGAATGGTTCAAAACATAGTCAGTAAGAAGAGTCAGTCTTCAAGTACTTAATTCGGCATTGTGTTTTTTGTATTTAATTCCGATGCAATTTCTGTGATTCATCGTCAATAAGAAGGTCAGAGGGATATAGTAAACCTGATGCAAAGCATCGGTATCTATAACTAGTGTCACAGGAATGGTTAAAAATATAGACAGTAGGAAGAGTCAGTCTTCTTGTACATATGTCGGCATTGTGCCTTTTGTATTTAATTCGGATGCAATTTCTGTGTTTCCTCGTCAATAGGAGGGTCAGAGGGATACAGTAAACCTGAAGTGAAGCATCGGAATCTGTAACTAGTGTCACAGGAATGATTCAAACATAGTCAGGAAGAAGCGTCAGTCTTCTTCTACTTATGTCGGCATTGTGCCTTTTCTTTTTATTTCTGATGCAATTTCTGTGTTTCATCGTCAATAAAAAGGTCCAAGGGATACAGTAAACCTGGAATGAAGCACCGGAATCTATAACTAGTGTCACAGGAAAGGTTCAAAACATAGAGTGTAAGATGAGTCAGTCTTCTTGTACTTTAGTCGGCATTGCTCCTTTTGTATTTAATTCCGATGCAATTTCTGTGTTTCATCGTCAATAAGAAGGTCCAAGGGATACAGTAAACCTGGAGTGAAGCATCGGAATCTATAACTAGTGTCACAGGAATGGTTCAAAGCATAGACAGTAAGAATAGTCAGTATTCTTGTACTTGATTCTCCATTGTGCCTTTTGTATTTAATTCCGATGCAATTTCTGTGTTTTTTCGTCAGTAAGAAGGTCCAAGGGATACAGTAAAACTGAACTAAAGCATCGGTATTTATAACTAGTGTCACAGGAAAATGTCAAACATAGTCAGTAAGAAGAGTCAGTCTTCTTGAACTTACGTCGGCATTGTGTCTTTTGTATTTAATTCCGATAAAATATCTGTGTTTCATCGTCAATAAGAAGATCCAAGGGATTCAGTAAACCTGGAGTGAAGTGTTGGAGTCTATAACTATTGTCACAGGAATGGTTCAAAACATAAGCAGTAAGAAGAGTCAGTCTTCTTGTACTTAAATCGGCATTGTGCATTTTGTATATAATTCCGATGCAATTTCTGTGTTTCATCGTCAATAAGAAGGTCAGAGGGATACAGTAAACTTGAAGTGATGCATCGGAATCGGTAACTAGAGTCTCAGGAATGGTTCAAATCATAGTCAGTAAGAAGGGTCAGTCTTCTTGTACTTAAGTCGGCATTGTGCCTTTTGTATTTATTTCCGATGCAATTTCTGTGTTTCATCGTCAATAAGAAGGTCCAAGGGATACAGTAAACCTGGAGTGAAGCATCGGAATCTATAACTAGTGTCACAGGGACAGTTCAAAGAGTAGACAGTAAGATGAGTCAGTATCCTTGTACTTAAGTCGGCATTGTGCCTTTTCTATTTAATTCCGATGCAATATATGTCTTTCGTCGTCAATAAGAAGCTCCCAGGGATACAGTAATCCTGAAGTGAAGCATCGGAATCTGTAACTAGTTTCACAGGAATGGTTCAAACCATAGTCAGTAAGAAGAGTCAGTCTTCTTGTACTTAAGTCATCATTGTGCATTTTCTGTTTAATTCTGATACAATGTCTATGTTTCATCGTCAATAAGAAGGTCCAAGGGATACAGTAAACCTGGAGTGAAGCATCGGAATCTATAACTAGTGTCACATTAATGGTTTAAAACATAGACAGTAAGAAGAGTCAGACCTCTTTTACTTAAGTCGTCATTGTGCCTTTTGTATTTAATTCCGATGCAATTTCTGTGTTTTATCGTCAATAAGGAGGTTCTAATGATACAGTAAACCTGAAGTTATGCATCGGAGTCTATAACTAGTGTCACAGGAATGGTTCAAAGCATAGACAGTAAGAAGAGTCAGTCTTCTTGTACTTAATTCGGCATTGTGCCTTTTGTATTTAATTCCGATGCAATTTCTGTGTTTCATCGTCAATAAGAAGGTCATAGGGATACAGTAAACCTGAAGTGAAGCATCGGAATCTATATCTAGTGTCACAGGAATGGTTCAAATCATAGTCAGTAGGAAGAGTCAGTCTTCTTGTACTTAAGTTGGCATTGTACATTTTGTATTTAATTCCGATGCAATTTCTGTGTCTCATCGTCAATAAGAAGGTCCAAGGGATACAGTAACCCAGGAGTGAAGCATCGGAATCTATAACTAGTGTCTCAGGGATGGTTTTAAACATAGACAGTAAGAAAGGTCAGTCATCTTGTACTTAAGTCGCATTGTGCCTTTTGTATTTAATTCCGATGCAATTACTGTGTTTCATCGTCAATAAGAAGGTCAGAGGGATAAAGTAAACCTGATGTGAAGCATCGGAATCTATAACTAGAGTCACAGGAATGCTTCAAAACATAGACAGTAAGAAGAGTCAGTCTTCTTGCACTAAAGTCGGCATTGTGCCTTTTGTATTTAATTTCGATGCAATTTCTGTGTTTCATCGTCAATAAGAAGGTTTAAGGGATACAGTAAACCTGAACTGAAGCATCGGAATCCATAACTAGTGTCACAGGAATGGTTCAAAACATAGACAGTAAGAAGAGTCAGACCTCTTTTACTTAAGTCGTCATTGTGCCATTTGTATTTGCTCCGATGCAATTTCTGTGTTTCATCGTCAATGCGAAGGTCCAAGGGATAGAGTAAACCTGAAGTGAAGCGTCAGAGTCTATAACTAGTGTCACAGGAATGGTTCAAAGCATAGACAGTAAGAAGAGTCAGTCTTCTTGTACTTAATTCGGCATTGTGCCTTTTGTATTTAATTCCGATGCAATTTCTGTGTTTCATCGTCAATAAGAAGGTCCAAGGGATACAGTAAACCTGGAGTGAAGCATCGGATTCTATAACTAGTGTCACAGGGACGGTTCAAAACATAGACAGTAAGATGAGTCTGTATTCTTGTACTTAAGTCGGCAATGTGCTTTTTGTATTTAATTCCGATGCAATTTCTGTATTTCATCGTCACTAAGGAGGTCAGAGGGATACAGTAATCCTGAAGTTAAGCATCGGAATCTATAACTAGTGTCACAGGAATGGTTCAAGGCATAGTCAGTAAGAAGAGTCAGTGTTCCTATAGTTATGTCGGCATTGTGCCTTTTGTATTTAATTCCGATGCCATTTCTGTGTTTCATCGTCAACAAGAAGGTCCAAGGGATACAATAAACCTGAAGTGAAGCATCAGAATCTATAACATGTGTCACAGGAATGTTTCAAAACATTCACAGTAGGAAGAATCAGTCCACATGTACTTAAGTCGGCATTGGGCCTTTAGTATTTAATTACGAAACAATTACTGTGTTTCATCGTCAATGAGAAGGTCAGAGGGATACTGTAAACCTGAAGTGAAGCATCGGAATCTATAACTAGTGTCACAGGAATGGTTCAAAACATAAACAGTGAGAAGAGTCAGTCTTCTTGTACTTAAGTCGGCATTGTGCTTTTCCATTTAATTCCGATGCAATATCTGTGTTTCATCGTCAATAAGAAGGTCCAAGCGATACAGTAAACCTGAAGTGAAGCATCGGAATCTATAACTAGTGTCATCGGAATGGTTCAAGGCATAGTTAGTAAGAAGAGTCAGTGTTCTTGTAGTTAAGTCGGCATTGTGCCTTTTGTATTTAATTCCGATGCAATTTCTGTGTTTCATCGTCTATAAGAAGGTCCAAGGGATACAGTAAACCTGAAGTTAAGCATCGGAATCTATTACATGTGTCACAGGAATGGTTCAAAACATTCACAGTAGGAAGAGTCAGTCTACATGTCCTTAAGTCGGCATTGGGCCTTTTGTATTTAATTCCGATGCAATTTCGGTGTTTCATCGTTAATAAGAAGGTCAGAGGGATACAGTAAACCTGATGCAAAGCATCGGAATCTATAACTAGTGTCACAGGAATGGTTCAAAACATAGTCAGTAAGAAGAGTCAGTCTTCAAGTACTTAATTCGGCATTGTGCTTTTTGTATTTAATTCCGATGCAATTTCTGTGGTTCATCGTCAATAAGAAGGTCAGAGGGATACAGTAAACCTGATGCAAAGCATCGGAATCTATAACTAGTGTCACAGGAATGGTTAAAAACATAGACTGTAGGAAGAGTCAGTCTTCTTGTACATATGTCGGCATTGTGCCTTTTGTATTTAATTCGGATGCAATTTCTGTGTTTCCTCGTCAATAGGAGGGTCAGAGGGATACAGTAAACCTGAAGTGAAGCATCGGAATCTGTAACTAGTGTCACAGGAATGATTCAAACATAGTCAGGAAGAAGCGTCAGTCTACTTCTACTTATGTCGGCATTGTGCCTTTTCTATTAATTTCTGATGCTATTTCTGTGTTTCATCGTCAATAAAAAGGTCCAAGGGATACAGTAAACCTGGTGTGAAGCACCGGAATCTATAACTAGTGTCACAGGAAAGGTTCAAAACATAGAGTGTAAGATGAGTCAGTCTTCTTGTACTTTAGTCGGCATTGTTCCTTTTATATTTAATTCCGATGCAATATCTGTGTTTCATCGTCAATAAGAAGGTCCAAATGATACAGTAAACCTGGAGTGAAGCATCGGAATCTATAACTAGTGTCACAGGAATGGTTCAAAAAATAGACAGTAAGAATAGTCAGTATTCTTGTACTTGATTCTCCATTGTGCTTTTTGTATTTAATTCCGATGCAATTTCTGTGTGTTATCGTCAATAAGAAGGTCCAAGGGATACAGTAAAACTGAACTAAAGCATCGGTATTTATAACTAGTGTCACAGGAAAATGTCAAACATAGTCAGTAAGAAGAGTCAGTCTTCTTGTACTTACGTCGGCATTGTGTCTTTTGTATTTAATTCCGATAAAATATCTGTGTTTCATCGTCAATAAGAAGGTCTAAGGGATTCAGTAAACCTGGAGTGAAGTATTGGAGTCTATAACTATTGTCACAGGAATGGTTCAAAACATAAGCAGTAAGAAGAGTCAGTCTTCTTGTACTTAATTCGGCATTGTGCATTTTGTATTTAATTCCGATGCAATTTCTGTGTTTCATCGTCAATAAGAAGGTCAGAGGGATACAGTAAACTTGAAGTGATGCATCGGAATCGATAACTAGAGTCTCAGGAATGGTTCAAATCATACTCAGTAAGAAGGGTCAGTCTTGTTGTACTTAAGTCGGCATTGTGCCTTTTGTATTCATTTCCGATGCAATTTCTGTGTTTCATCGTCAATAAGAAGTTCCATGGGATACAGTAAACCTGGAGTGAAGCATCGGAATCTATAACTAGTGTCACAGGGACGGTTCAAAGAGTAGACAGTAAGATGAGTCAGTATCCTTGTACTTAAGTCGGCATTGTGCCTTTTCTATTAATTTCCGATGCAATATCTGTGTTTCGTCGTCAATAAGAAGGTCCCAGGGATACAGTAAACCTGAAGTGAAGCATCGGAATCTATAACTAGTGTCACAGGAATGGTTCAAACCATAGTCAGTAAGAAGAGTCAGTCTTCTTGTACTTAAGTCATCATTGTGCATTTTCTATTTAATTCTGATGCAATGTCTATGTTTCATCGTCAATAAGAAGGTCCAAGGGATACAGTAAACCTGGAGTGAAGCATCGGAATCTATAACTAGTGTCACATTAATGGTTTAAAACATAGACAGTAAGAAGAGTCAGACCTCTTTTACTTAAGTCGTCATTGTGCCTTTTGTATTTAATTCCGATGCAATTTCTGTGTTTTATCGTCAATAAGAAGGTTCTAGTGATACAGTAAACCTGAAGTTATGCATCGGAGTCTATAACTAGTGTCACAGGAATGGTTCAAAGCATAGACAGTAAGAAGAGTCAGTCCTCTTGTACTTAATTCGGCATTGTGCCTTTTGTATTTAATTCCGATGCAATTTCTGTGTTTCATCGTCAATAAGAAGGTCAGAGGGATACAGTAAACCTGAAATGAAGCATCGGAATCTATAACTAGTGACACAGGAATGGTTCAAAACATAGTCAGTAGGAAGAGTCAGTCTTCTTGTACTTAAGTCGGCATTGTGCATTTTGTATTTAATTCCGATGCAATTTCTGTGTCTCATCGTCAGTAAGAAGTTATAAGGGATTCAGTGAACCAGGAGTGAAGCATCGGAATTTGTAACTAGTGTCGCAGGGACGGTTCAAAACATAGACAGTAAGATGAGTCAGTATTCTTGTACTTAAGTCGGCAATATGCTTTTTGTATTTGATTCCGATGCAATTTCTGTGTTTCATCGTCACTAAGAAGGTCAGAGGGATACAGTAATCCTGAAGTTAAGCATCGGAATCTATAATTAGTGTCACAGGAATGGTTCAAGGCATAGTCAGTAAGAAGAGACAGTCTTCTTGTAGTTAAGTCGGCATTGTGCCTTTTGGAGTTAATTCCGATGCAATTTCTGTGTTTCATCGATAATAAGAAGGTCCAAGGGATACAGTAAACCTGAAGTGAAGCATCGGAATCTATAACATGTGTCACAGGAATGGTTCAAAACATTCACAGAAGGAAGAGTCGGTCTACATGTACTTAAGTCGGCATTGTGCCTTTTGTATTTAATTCCGATGCAATTTCTGTGTTTTATCGTCAATAAGAAGGTCGGAGGGATACAGTAAACCTGATGTGAAGCATCGGAATCTATAACTAGTGTCACAGGAATGGTTCAAAACATTCACAGTAGGAAGAGTCAGTCTACATGTCCTTAAGTCGGCATTGGGCCTTTTGTATTTAATTCCGATGCAATTTCGGTGTTTCATCGTCAATAAGAAGGTCAGAGGGATACAGTAAACCTGATGCAAAGCATCGGAATCTATAACTAGTGTCACAGGAGTGGTTCAAAACATAGTCAGTAAGAAGAGTCAGTCTTCTTGTACTTAAACCGGCATTGTGCATTTTGTATTTAATTCCGATGCAATTTCTGTGTTTCATCGTCAATAAGAAGGTCAGAGGGATACAGTAAACTTGAAGTGCTGAATCGGAATCGATAACTAGAGTCTCAGGAATGGTTCAAATCATACTCAGTAAGAAGGGTCAGTCTTGTTGTACTTAAGTCGGCATTGTGCCTTTTGTATTCATTTCCGATGCAATTTCTGCGTTTCATCGTCAATAAGAAGTTCCAAGGGATACAGTAAACCTGGAGTGAAGCATCGGAATCTATAACTAGTGTCACAGGGACGGTTCAAAGAGTAAACAGTAAGATGAGTCAGTATCCTTGTACTTAAGTCGGCATTGTGCCTTTCTATTTAATTCCGATGCAATATCTGTGTTTCGTCGTCAATAAGAAGGTCCCAGGGATACAGTAAACCTGAAGTGAAGCATCGGAATCTATAACTAGTGTCACAGGAATGGTTCAAAGCATAGACAGTAAGAAGAGTCAGTCCTCTTGTACTTAATTCGGCATTGTGCCTTTTGTATTTAATTCCGATGCAATTTCTGTGTTTCATCGTCAATAAGAAGGTCAGAGGGATACAGTAAACCTGAAATGAAGCATCGGAATCTATAACTAGTGACACAGGAATGGTTCAAAGCATAATCAGTAGGAAGAGTCAGTCTTCTTGTACTTAAGTCGGCATTGTGCATTTTGTATTTAATTCCGATGCAATTTCTGTGTCTCATCGTCAATAAGAAGGTCCAAGGGATACAGTAAACCAGGAGTGAAGCATCGGAATTTGTAACTAGTGTCGCAGGGACGGTTCAAAACATAGACAGTAAGATGAGTCAGTATTCTTGTACTTAAGTCGGCAATGTGCTTTTTGTATTTGATTCCGATGCAATTTCTGTGTTTCATCGTCACTAAGAAGGTCAGAGGGATACAGTAATCCTGAAGTTAAGCATCGGAATCTATAATTAGTGTCACAGGAATGGTTCAAGGCATAGTTAGTAAGAAGAGACAGTCTTCTTGTAGTTAAGTCGGCATTGTGCCTTTTGGAGTTAATTCCGATGCAATTTCTGTGTTTCATCGATAATAAGAAGGTCCAAGGGATACAGTAAACCTGAAGTGAAGCATCGGAATCTATAACATGTGTCACAGGAATGGTTCAAAACATTCATAGAAGGAAGAGTCGGTCTACATGTACTTAAGTCGGCATTGTGCCTTTTGTATTTAATTCCGATGCAATTTATGTGTTTTATCGTCAATAAGAAGGTCAGAGGGATACAGTAAACCTGATGTGAAGCATCGGAATCTATATCTAGTGTCACAGGAATGGTTCAAAACATAGTCAGTAAGAAGAGTCAGTCTTCTTGTACTTAAGTCGGCATTGTGCTTTTTGTATTTAATTCCGATGCAATTTCTGTGTTTCATCGTCAATAAGAAGGTCAGAGGGATACTGTAAACCTGAGGTGAAGCATCGGAATCTATAACTAGTGGCACAGGAATGGTTCAAAACATAGACAGTAGGAAGTGTCAGTCTTCTTGTACTTAAATCGGCATTGTGCCTATTGTATTTAATTCAAATGGAATTTCTGTGTTTCATCGTCAATAGGAAGGTCAGAGGGACACAGTAAACCTGAAGTGAAGCATCGGAAACTATAACTAGTGTCACAGGAATGGTTCAAATTATAAACAGTGAGAACAGTTAGTCTTCTTGTACTTAAGACGGTATTGTGCCTTTTCTATTTAATTCGGATGCAATTTCTGTGTTTCATCGTCAATAGGAAGGTCAGAGGGATACAGTGAACCTGAAGTGAAGCATCGGAATCTATAACTAGTGTCACAGGAAAAGGTTAAAAACATAGACAGTAAGAAGGGACAGTCTTCTTGTACTTAAGTCGGCAATGTGCTTTTGTATTTAATTCCGATGCAATTTCTGTGTTTCATCGTCAATAAGAAGGTCAATGGGATACAGTAAATGTGAAGTGAAGCATCGGAATCTATATCTAGAGTCACAGGAATGGTTCAAAACATAGACCGTAAGTAAAGTCTGTCGTCTTGTACTTAAGTCGGCATGGTGCCTTTTCTATTTAATTCCGATGCAATTTCTGTCTTTCATCGTCAATAAGAAGGTCAGAGGGAGACAGTAAACCAGAAGTGAAGCATCCGAATCTATAACTAGTGTCACAGGAATGGTTCAAAGCATAGTCAGTAAAACGAGTCAGTCTTCTTCTACTTAAGTCGGCATTGTGCCTTTTGTATTTAATTCCGATGCATTTTTGTGTTTCATCGTCAATAAGAAGGTCAGAGGGATACAGTAATCCTGAAGTTAAGCATCGGAATCTATAATTAGTGTCACAGGAATGGTTCAAGGCATAGTCAGTAAGAAGAGTCAGTCTTCTTGTAGTTAAGTCGGCATTGTGCCTTTTGGATTTAATTCCGATGCAATTTCTGTGTTTCATCGACAATAAGAAGGTCCAAGGGATACAGTAAACCTGAAGTGAAGCATCGGAATCTATAACATGTGTCACAGGAATGCTTCAAAACATAGACAGTAAGAAGAGTCAGTCTTCTTGTACTTAAGTCGGTATTGTGATTTTGTATTTAATTGCGATGCAATTTCTGTGTTTTATCGTCAATAAGTAGGTCCAAGGGATACAGTAAACCTGAAGTGAAGCATCGGAATCTATAACTAGTGTCACAGAAATGGATCAAAACATAGACAGTAAGAAGAGTTAGTCTTCTTGTACTTAAGTCGGCATTGTGCCTTTTCTATTTGATTCCGATGCAATTTCTGTGTTTCATCATCAATAAGAAGGTCCAAGGGATACAGTAACCCAGGAGTGAAGCATCGGAATCTATAACTAGTGTCTCAGGAATGGTTTTAAACATAGACAGTAAGAAGGGTCAGTCATCTTGTAATTAAGTCGCATTGTGCCTTTTGTATTTAATTCCGATGCAATTACTGTGTTTTATCGTCAATAAGAAGGTCAGAGGGATACAGTAACCTGATGTGAAGCATCGGAATCTATAACTAGAGTCACAGGAATGGTTCAAAACATAGACAGTAAGAAGAGTCAGACCTCTTTTACTTAAGTCGACATTGTGCCATTTGTATTTGTTTCCGATGTAATTTCTGTGTTTCATCGTCAATGCGAAGGTCCAAGGGATAGAGTAAACCTGAAGTGAAGCGTCGGAGTCTATAACTAGTGTCACAGGAATGGTTCAAAGCATAGACAGTAAGAAGAGTCAGTCTTCTTGTACTTAATTCGGCATTGTGCCTTTTGTATTTAGTTCGGATGCAATTTCTGTGTTTCATCGTCAATAAGAAGGTCAGAGGCAAACAGTAAACCTGAAGTGAAGCATCAGAATCTATAACTGGTGACACAGGAATGGTTCAAAACATAATCAGTAAGAAGAGTCAGTCTTCTTGTACTTAAGTCGGCATTGTGCCTTTTGTATTTAATTCCGATGCAATTTCTGTGTTTCGTCGTCAATAAGAAGGTCCAAGGGATACAGTAAACCTGGAGTGAACCATCGGATTCTATAACTAGTGTCACAGGGACGGTTCAAAACATAGACAGTAAGATGAGTCTGTATTCTTGTACTTAAGTCGGCAATGTGCTTTTTGTATTTAATTCCGATGCAATTTCTGTATTTCATCGTCACTAAGAAGGTCAGAGGGATACAGTAATCCTGAAGTTAAGCATGGGAATTTATAACTAGTGTCACAGGAATGGTTCAAGGCATAGTCAGTAAGAAGAGTCAGTGTTCTTATGGTTATGTCGCCATTGTGCCTTTTGTATTTAATTCCGATGCAATTTCTGTGTTTCATCGTCAACAAGAAGGTCCAAGGGGTACAATAAACCTGAAGTGAAGCATCAGAATCTATAACATGTGTCACAGGAATGGTTAAAAGCATTCACAGTAGGAAGAGTCAGTCTACATGTACTTAATTCGGCATTGGGCCTTTAGTATTTAATTACGAAACAATTTCAGTGTTTCATCGTCAATGTGGTCAGAGGGATACTGCAAACCTGAAGTGAAGCATCGGAATCTATAGCTAGTGGCACAGGAATGGTTCAAAACATAGACAGTAGGAAGAGTCAGTCTTCTTGTACTTTAGTCGGCATTGTGCCTTTTGTATTTAGTTCGGATGCAATTTCTGTGCTTCATCGTCAATAGGAAGGTCAGAGGGATACAGTAAACCTGAAGTGAAGCATCGGAATCTATAACTAGTGTCACAGGAATGGTTCAAAACATAAACAGTGAGAAGAGTCAGTCTTCTTGTACTTAAGTCGGCATTGTGCTTTTCCATTTAATTCCGATGCAATATCTGTGTTTCATCGTCAATAAGAAGGTCCAAGCGATACAGTAAACCTGAAGTGAAGCATCGGAATCTACAACTAGTGTCATCGGAATGGTTCAAGGCATAGTTAGGAAGAATAGTCAGTGTTCTTGTAGTTAAGTCGGCATTGTGCCTTTTGTATTTAATTCCGATGCAATTTCTGTGTTTCATCGTCAATAAGAAGGTTCAAGGGACACAGTAAACCTGAAGTTAAGCATCGGAATCTGTTACATGTGTCACAGGAATGGTTCAAAACATACACAGTAGGAAGAGTCAGTCTACATGTTCTTAAGTCGGCATTGGGCCTTTTGTATTTAATTCCGATGCAATTTCCGTGTTTCATCGTCAATAAGAAGGTCAGAGGGATACAGTAAACCTGATCAAAGCATCGGAATCTATAACTAGTGTCACAGGAATGGTTCAAAACATAGTCAGTAAGAAGAGTCAGTCTTCAAGTACTTAATTCGGCATTGTGCTTTTTGTATTTAATTCCGATGCAATTTCTGTGTTTCATCGTCAATAAGAAGGTCAGAGGGATATAATAAACCTGATGCAAAGCATCGGAATCTATAACTAGTGTCACAGGAATGGTTAAAAACATAGACAGTAGGAAGAGTCAGTCTTCTTGTACATATGTCGGCATTGTGCCTTTTGTATTTAATTCGGATGCAATTTCTGTGTTTCCTCGTCAATTGGAGGGTCAGAGGGATACAGTAAACCTGAAGTGAAGCATCGGAATCTGTAACTAGTGTCACAGGAATGATTCAAACATAGTCAGGAAGAAGCGTCAGTCTTCTTCTACTTATGTCGGCATTGTGCCTTTTCTTTTTATTTCTGATGCAATTTCTGTGTTTCATCGTCAATAAAAAGGTCCAAGGGATACAGTAAACCTGGAGTGAAGCACCGGAATCTATAACTAGTGTCACAGGAAAGGTTCAAAACATAGAGTGTAAGATGAGTCAGTCTTCTTGTACTTTAGTCGGAATTGTTCCTTTTGTATTTAATTCCGATGCAATTTCTGTGTTTCATCGTCAATAAGAAGGTCCAAGGGATACAGTAAACCTGGAGTGAAGCATCGGAATCTATAACTAGTGTCACAGGAATGGTTCAAAACATAGACAGTAAGAATAGTCAGTATTCTAGTACTTGATTCTCCATTGTGCTTTTTGTATTTAATTCCGATGCAATTTCTGTGTTTTTTCGTCCATAAGAAGGTCCAAGGGATACAGTAAAACTGAACTAAAGCATCGGTATTTATAACTAGTGTCACAGGAAAATGTCAAACATAGTCAGTAAGAGGAGTCAGTCTTCTTGTACTTACGTCGGCATTGAGTCTTTTGTATTTAATTCCGATAAAATATCTGTGTTTCATCGTCTATAAGAAGGTCCAAGGGATTCAGTAAACCTGGAGTGAAGCATTGGAGTCTATAACTATTGTCACAGGAATGGTTCAAAACATAAGCAGTAAGAAGAGTCAGTCTTCTTGTACTTAATTCGGCATTGTGCATTTTGTATTTAATTCCGATGCAATTTCTGTGTTTCATCGTAAATAAGAAGGTCAGAGGGATACAGTAAACTTGAAGTGATGCATCGGAATCGGTAACTAGAGTCTCAGGAATGGTTCAAATCATAGTCAGTAAGAAGGGTCAGTCTTCTTGTACTTAAGTCGGCATTGTGCCTTTTGTATTTATTTCCGATGCAATTTCTGTGTTTCATCGTCAATAAGAAGGTCCAAGGGATACAGTAAACCTGGAGTGAAGCATCGGAATCTATAACTTGTGTCACAGGGACAGTTCAAAGAGTAGACAGTAAGATGAGTCAGTATCCTTGTACTTAAGTCGGCATTGTGCCTTTTCTATTTAAT
Source organism: Schistocerca piceifrons (assembly GCF_021461385.2). NCBI lineage: Eukaryota > Metazoa > Arthropoda > Insecta > Orthoptera > Acrididae > Schistocerca > Schistocerca piceifrons. The sequence continues at coordinate 2,462,900 of NW_025727724.1, read as the reverse complement.
TCCGATGCAATATCTGTCTTTCGTCGTCAATAAGAAGGTCCCAGGGATACAGTAAACCTGAAGTGAAGCATCGGAATCTGTAACTAGTTTCACAGGAATGGTTCAAACCATAGTCAGTAAGAAGAGTCAGTCTTCTTGTACTTAAGTCATCATTGTGCATTTTCTGTTTAATTCTGATACAATGTCTATGTTTCATCGTCAATAAGAAGGTCCAAGGGATACAGTAAACCTGGAGTGAAGCATCGGAATCTATAACTAGTGTCACATTAATGGTTTAAAACATAGACAGTAAGAAGAGTCAGACCTCTTTTACTTAAGTCGTCATTGTGCCTTTTGTATTTAATTCCGACGCAATTTCTGTGTTTTATCGTCAATAAGAAGGTTCTAATGATACAGTAAACCTGAAGTTATGCATCGGAGTCTATAACTAGTGTCACAGGAATGGTTCAAAGCATAGACAGTAAGAAGAGTCAGTCTTCTTGTACTTAATTCGGCATTGTGCCTTTTGTATTTAATTCCGATGCAATTTCTGTGTTTCATCGTCAATAAGAAGGTCAGAGGGATACAGTAAACCTGAAGTGAAGCATCGGAATCTATATCTAGTGTCACAGGAATGGTTCAAATCATAGTCAGTAGGAAGAGTCAGTCTGCTTGTACTTAAGTCGGCATTGTGCATTTTGTATTTAATTCCGATGCAATTTCTGTGTCTCATCGTCAATAAGAAGGTCCAAGGGATACAGTAACCCAGGAGTGAAGCATCGGAATCTATAACTAGTGCCTCAGGAATGGTTTTAAACATAGACAGTAAGAAAGGTCAGTCATCTTGTACTTAAGTCGCATTGTGCCTTTTGTATTTAATTCCGATGCAATTACTGTGTTTCATCGTCAATAAGAAGGTCAGAGGGATACAGTAAACCTGATGTGAAGCATCGGAATCTATAACTAGAGTCACAGGAATGCTTCAAAACATAGACAGTAAGTAGAGTCAGACTTCTTGCACTAAAGTCGGCATTGTGCCTTTTGTATTTAATTTCGATGCTTTTCTGTGTTTCATCGTCAATAAGAAGGTTTAAGGGATACAGTAAACCTGAACTGAAGCATCGGAATCCATAACTAGTGTCACAGGAATGGTTCAAAACATAGACAGTAAGAAGAGTCAGACCTCTTTTACTTCAGTCGTCATTGTGCCATTTGTATTTGCTCCGATGCAATTTCTGTGTTTCATCGTCAATGCGAAGGTCCAAGGGATAGAGTAAACCTGAAGTGAAGCGTCGGAGTCTATAACTAGTGTCACAGGAATGGTTCAAAGCATAGACAGTAAGAAGAGTCAGTCTTCTTGTACTTAATTCGGCATTGTGCCTTTTGTATTTAATTCCGATGCAATCTCTGTGTTTCATCGTCAATAAGAAGGTCAGAGGCATACAGTAATGCTGAAGTGAAGCATCAGAATCTATAACTAGTGACACAGGAATGGTTCAAAACATAATCAGTAAGAAGAGTCAGTCTTCTTGTACTTAAGTCGGCATTGTGCCTTTTGTATTTAATTCCGATGCCATTTCTGTGTTTCATCGTCAATAAGAAGGTCCAAGGGATACAGTAAACCTGGAGTGAAGCATCGGATTCTATAACTAGTGTCACAGGGACGGTTCAAAACATAGACAGTAAGATGAGTCTGTATTCTTGTACTTAAGTCGGCAATGTGCTTTTTGTATTTAATTCCGATGCAATTTCTGTATTTCATCGTCACTAAGGAGGTCAGAGGGATACAATAAACCTGAAGTGAAGCATCAGAATCTATAACATGTGTCACAGGAATGTTTCAAAACATTCACAGTAGGAAGAGCCAGTCTACATGTACTTAAGTCGGCATTGGGCCTTTAGTATTTAATTACGAAACAATTTCAGTGTTTCATCGTCAATGAGAAGGTCAGAAGGATACTGTAAACTTGAAGTGAAGCATCGGAATCTATAACTAGTTGCACAGGAATGGTTCAAAACATAGACAGTAGGAAGAGTCAGTCTTCTTGTACTTAAGTCGGCATTGTGCCTTTTGTATTTAGTTCGGATGCAATTTCTGTGCTTCATCGTCAATAGGAAGGTCAGTGGGATACAGTAAACCTGAAGTGAAGCAACGGAATCTATAACTAGTGTCACAGGAATGGTTCAAAACATAAACAGTGTGAAGAGTCAGTCTTCTTGTACTTAAGTCTTCATTGTGCTTTTCCATTTAATTCCGATGCAATATCTGTGTTTCATCGTCAATAAGAAGGTCCAAGCGATACAGTAAACCTGAAGTGAAGCATCGGAATCTATAACTAGTGTCATCGGAGTGGTTCAAGGCATAGTTAGTAAGAAGAGTCAGTGTTCTTGTAGTTAAGTCGGCATTGTGCCGTTTGTATTTAATTCCGATGCAATTTCTGTGTTTCATCGTCAATAAGAAGGTCCAAGGGATACAGTAAACCTGAAGTTAAGCATCGGAATCTATTACATGTGTCACAGGAATGGCTCAAAACATTCACAGTAGGAAGAGTCAGTCTACATGTCCTTAAGTCGGCATTGGGCCTTTTGTATTTAATTCCGATGCAATTTCGGTGTTTCATCGTCAATAAGAAGGTCAGAGGGATACAGTAAACCTGATGCAAAGCATCGGAATCAATAACTAGTGTCACAGGAATGGTTAAAAACATAGACAGTAGGAAGAGTCAGTCTTCTTGTACATATGTCGGCATTGTGCGTTTTGTATTTAATTCGGATGCAATTTCTGTGTTTCCTCGTCAATAGGAGGGTCAGAGGGATACAGTAAACCTGAAGTGAAGCATCGGAATCTGTAACTAGTGTCACAGGAATGATTCAAACATAGTCAGGAAGAAGCGTCAGCCTTCTTCTACTTATGTCGGCTTTGTGCCTTTTCTATTTATTTCTGATGCAATTTCTGTGTTTCATCGTCAATAAGAAGGTCCAAGGGATACAGTAAACCTGGTGTGAAGCACCGGAATCTATAACTAGTGTCACAGGAAAGGTTCAAAACATAGAGTGTAAGATGAGTCAGTCTTCTTGTACTTTAGTCGGCATTGTTCCTTTTGTATTTAATTCCGATGCAATTTCTGTGTTTCATCGTCAATAAGAAGGTCCAAATGATACAGTAAACCTGGAGTGAAGCATCGGAATCTGTAACTAGTGTCACAGGAATGGTTCAAAACATAGACAGTAAGAATAGTCAGTATTCTTGTACTTGATTCTCCATTGTGCCTTTTGTATTTAATTCCGATGCAATTTCTGCGTTTTATCGTCAATAAGAAGGTCCAAGGGATACAGTAAAACTGAACTAAAGCATCGGTATTTATAACTAGTGTCACAGGAAAATGTCAAACATAGTCAGTAAGAAGAGTCAGTCTTCTTGTACTTACGTCGGCATTGTGTCTTTTGTATTTAATTCCGATAAAATATCTGTGTTTCATCGTCAATAAGAAGGTCCAAGGGATTCAGTAAACCTGGAGTGAAGTATTGGAGTCTATAACTATTGTCACAGGAATGGTTCAAAACATAAGCAGTAAGAAGAGTCAGTCTTCTTGTACTTAATTCGGCATTGTGCATTTTGTATTTTATTCCGATGCAATTTCTGTGTTTCATCGTCAATGAGAAGGTCAGAGGGATACAGTAAACTTGAAGTGATGCAACGGAATCGATAACTAGAGTCTCAGGAATGGTTCAAAACATAGTCAGTAAGAAGGGTCAGTCTTCTTGTACTTAAGTCGGCATTGTGCCTTTTGTATTCATTTCCGATGCAATTTCTGTGTTTCATCGTCAATAAGAAGTTCCAAGGGATACAGTAAACCTGGAGTGAAGCATCGGAATCTATAACTAGTGTCACAGGGACAGTTCAAAGAGTAGACAGTAAGATGAGTCAGTATCCTTGTACTTAAGTCGGCATTGTGCCTTTTCTATTTAATTCCGATGCAATATCTGTGTTTCGTCGGCAATACGAAGGTCCCAGGGATACAGTAAACCTGAAGTGAAGCATCGGAATCTATAACTAGTGTCACAGGAATGGTTCAAACCATAGTCAGTAAGAAGAGTCAGTCTTCTTGTACTTAAGTCATCATTGTGCATTTTCTATTTAATTCTGATGCAATGTCTATGTTTCATCGTCAATAAGAAGGTCCAAGGGATACAGTAAACCTGGAGTGAAGCATCGGAATCTATAACTAGTGTCACATTAATGGTTTAAAACATAGACAGTAAGAAGAGTCAGACCTCTTTTACTTAAGTCGTCATTGTGCCTTTTGTATTTAATTCCGATGCAATTTCTGTGTTTTATCGTCAATAAGAAGGTTCTAGGGATACAGTAAACCTGAAGTTATGCATCGGAGTCTATAACTAGTGTCACAGGAATGGTTCAAAGCATAGACAGTAAGAAGAGTCAGTCCTCTTGTACTTAATTCGGCATTGTGCCTTTTGTATTTAATTCCGATGCAATTTCTGTGTTTCATCGTCAATAAGAAGGTCAGAGGGATACAGTAAACCTGAAATGAAGCATCGGAATCTATAATTAGTGACACAGGAATGGTTCAAAACATAGTCAGTAGGAAGAGTCAGTCTTCTTGTACTTAAGTCGGCATTGTGCATTTTGTATTTAATTCCGATGCAATTTCTGTGTCTCATCGTCAATAAGAAGGTCCAAGGGATACAGTAAACCTGGAGTGAAGCATCGGAATTTGTGACTAGTGTCGCAGGGACGGTTCAAAACATAGACAGTAAGATGAGTCAGTATTCTTGTACTTAAGTCGGCAATGTGCTTTTTGTATTTGATTCCGATGCAATTTCTGTGTTTCATCGTCACTAAGAAGGCCAGAGGGATACAGTAATCCTGAAGTTAAGCATCGGAATCTATAATTAGTGTCACAGGAATGGTTCAAGGCATAGTCAGTAAGAAGAGACAGTCTTCTTGTAGTTAAGTCGGCATTGTGCCTTTTGGAGTTAATTCCGATGCAATTTCTGTGTTTCATCGATAATAAGAAGGTCCAAGGGATACAGTAAACCTGAAGTGAAGCATCGGAATCTATAACATGTGTCACAGGAATGGTTCAAAACATTCACAGAAGGAAGAGTCGGTCTACATGTACTTAAGTCGGCATTGTGCCTTTTGTATTTAATTCCGATGCAATTTCTGTGTTTTATCGTCAATAAGAAGGTCAGAGGGATACAGTAAACCTGATGTGAAGCATCGGAATCTATAACTAGTGTCACAGGAATGGTTCAAAACATAGTCAGTAAGAATAGTCAGTCTACTTGTACTTAAGTCATCATTGTGCTTTTTGTATTTAATTCCGATGCAATTTCTGTGTTTCATCGTCAATAAGAAGGTCAGAGGGATACTGTAAACCTGAAGTGAAGCATCGGAATCTATAACTAGTGGCACAGGAATGGTTCAAAACATAGACTGTAGGAAGTGTCAGTCTTCTTGTACTTAAGTCGGCATTGTGCCTTTTGTATTTAATTCCGATGCAATTTCTGTGTTTCATCGTCAATAAGAAGGTCAATGGGATACAGTAAACCTGAAGTGAAGCATCGGAATCTGTAACTAGTGTCACAGGAATGGTTCAAAACATAGCAAGTAAGAAGAGTCAGTCTCCTCGTACTTAAGTAGGCCTTGTGGCGTTTCCATTTAATTCCGATGCCATTTCTGTGTTTCCTCGTGAATAAGAAGGTCAGAGGGATACAGTAAACCTGAAGTGAAGCATCGGGATCTATAACTAGTGTCACAGGAATGGTTCAGAACATAGTCAGTAAGAAGAGTCAGTCTTCTTGTACTTAAGTCGGCATTGTGCCTTTTGTATTTAATTCCGATGCAATTTCTGTGTTTCATCGTCAATAAGAAGGTCAATGGGATACAGTAAACCTGAAGTGAAGCATCGGAATCTATATCTAGAGTCACAGGAATGGTTCAAAACATAGACCGTAAGTAAAGTCTGTCGTCTTGTACTTAAGTCGGCATGGTGCCTTTTCTATTTAATTCCGATGCAATTTCTGTCTTTCATCGTCAATAAGAAGGTCAGAGGGAGACAGTAAACCAGAAGTGAAGCATCCGAATCTATAACTAGTGTCACAGGAATGGTTCAAAACATAGTCAGTAAAACGAGTCAGTCTTCTTCTACTTAAGTCGGCATTGTGCCTTTTGTATTTAATTCCGATGCATTTTTGTGTTTCATCGTCAATAAGAAGGTCAGAGGGATACAGTAAACCTGAAAAGAAGCATCGGAATCTATAACTAGTGTCACAGGAATGGTTCAAAACATAGACAGTAGGAAGAGTCAGTCTTTTTGTACTTAAGTCGGCATTGTGCCTTTTGTATTTAATTCCGATGCAATTTCTGTGTTTCATCGTCAATAAGAAGGTCAGAGGGATACAGTAAACATGAAGTGAAGCATCGGAATCCATAACTAGAGTCACAGGAATGCTTCAAATCGAAGACAGTAAGAAGAGTCAGTCTTCTTGTACTTAAGTTGGCATTGTGCCTTTTGTATTTAATTCCGTTGCAATTTCTGTGTTTCATCGTCAATAAGAAGGTTTAAGGGATACAGTAAACCTGAACTGAAGCATCGGAATCCATAACTAGTGTCTCAGGAATGGTTCAAATCATAGCCAGTAAGAAGAGTCAGACTCCTTGTACTTAAGTAGGCATTGTGGCGTTTCCATTTAATTCCGATGCAATTTCTGTGTTTCCTCGTGAATAAGAAGGTGAGAGGGATCCAGTAAATCTGAAGAGAAGCATCGGGATCTATAACTAGTGTCACAGGAATGGTTCAAAACATAGTCAGTAAGAAGAGTCAGTCTTTTTGTACTTAAGTCGGCATTGTGCCTTTTGTATTTAATTCCGATGCAATTTCTGTGTTTCATCGTCAATAAAAAGGTCAGAGGGATACAGTAAACATGAAGTGAAGCATCGGATGCCATAACTAGAGTCACAGGAATGCTTCAAATCGAAGACAGTAAGAAGAGTCAGTCTTCTTGTACTTAAGTCGGCATTGTGCCTTTTGTATTTAATTCCGATGCAATTTCTGTGTTTCATCGTCAATAAGAAGGGCCAAGGGATACAGTAAAGCTGAAGTGAAGCATCGGAATCTATAACTAGTGTCACAGGAATGGTTCAAAACATAGACAGTAAGAAGAGTCAGTCTTCTTGTACTTAAGTCGGCATTGTGCCTTTTGTATTTAATTCCGATGGAATTTCTGTGTTTCATCGTTAATAAGAAGATGAGAGGCATACAGTAAACCTGAAGTGAAGGATCGGAATCTATTACAAGTGTCACAGGAATGGTTCAAAACATTGACAGTAGGAAGAGTCAGTCTTCTTGTACTGAAGTCGGCATTGTGCTTTTTGTATTTTATTGCGATGCTATTTCTGTGTTTCATCGTCAATAAGAAGGGCCAAGGGATACAGTAAACCTGAAGTGAAGCATCGGAATCTATAACTAGTGTCACAGGAATGCTTCAAAACCATAGACAGTAAGAAGAGTCAGTCTTCTTGTACTTAAGTAGGTATTGCGATTTTGTATTTAATTCCGATGCAATTTCAGTGTTTCATCGTCAATAAGATGGTCCAAGGGATACAGTAAACCTGAAGTGAAGCATCGGAATCTATAACTAGTGTCACAGGAATGGTTCAAAACATAGACAGTAAGATGAGTCAGTCTTCTTGTACTTATTTAGGCATTGTGCTTTTTCTATTCAATTCCGATGCAATTTCTGTGTTTCATCGTCAATAACAAGGTCCACGGGATACAGTAACCCTGGAGTGAAGCATCGGAATCTATAACTTGTGTCTCAGGAATGGTTTTAAACATAGACAGTAACATGGGGCAGATTTCTTGTACTTAAGTCGGCAATGTGCCTTTTATAATGAATTCCGATGCAATTTCTGTGTTTCATCATCAATAAGAAGGCCCAATGGATACAGTAGACCTTAATTGAAGCATTGGAATCTATAACTAGTGTCACAGGTATGGTTCAAAACATAGACAGTAAGAAGAATCAGTCTTCTTGTACTTAAGTCGGCATTGAGCATTTTGTATTTAATTCCGATGCAATTTCTGTGTTTCATCGTTAATAAGAAGGTCAGAGGGATACAGTATATCTGAAGTGAAGCATCGGAATCTATAACTAGAGTCACAGGTATGGTTCAAATCATAGACAGTAGGAAGAGTCAGTCTTCTTGTACTTAAGTCGGTATTGTGCTTTTTGTGTTTTATTCCGATGCAATTTCTGTGCTTCATCGTCAATAAGAAGGGCCAAGGGATACAGTAAACCTGAAGTGAAACATCGGAATCTATAACTAGTGTCACAGGAATGCTTCAAAACATAGACAGTAAGAAGAGTCAGTCTTCTTGTACATAAGTCGGTATTGTGATTTTGTATTTAATTCCGATGCAATTTCTGTGTTTTATCGACAATAAGAAGGTCCAAGAGATACAGTAACCCTGGAGTGAAGCATCGGAATCTATAACTAGTGTCTCAGGAATGGTTTTAAACATAGACAGTAAGAAGGGTCAGTCATCTTGTACTTAAGTCGCATTGTGCCTTTTGTATTTAATTCCGATGCAATTTCTGTGTTTCATCGTCAATAAGAAGGTCCAAGGGATACAGTAAACCTGATGTGAAGCATCGGAATCTATAACTAGAGTCACAGGAATGCTTCAAAACATAGACAGTAAGAAGAGTCAGTCTTCTTGTACTTAAGTCGGCATTGTGCCTTTTGTATTTAATTCCGATGCAATTTCTGTGTTTCATGGTCAATGAGAAGGTCCATGGTATAGAGTAAACCTGAAGTGAAGCATCGGAGTCTATAACTAGTGTCACAGGAATGGTTCAAAGCATAGACAGTAAGAAGAGTCAGTCTTCTTGTACTTAATTCGGCATTGTGCCTTTTGTATTTAATTCCGATGCAATTTCTGTGTTTCATCGTCAATAAGAAGGTCAGAGGCATACAGTAAACCTGAAGTGAAGCATCAGAATCTATAACTAGTGACACAGGAATGGTTCAAAACATAATCAGTAAGAAGAGTCAGTCTTCTTGTACTTAAGTCGGCATTGTGCCTTTTGTATTTAATTCCGATGCAATTTCTGTGTTTCATCGTCAATAAGAAGGTCCAAGGGATACAGTAAACCTGGAGTGAAGCATCGGATTCTATAACTAGTGTCACTGGGACGGTTCAAAACATTGACAGTAAGATGAATCTGTATTCTCGTACTTAAGTCGGCAATGTGCTTTTTGTATTTAATTCCGATGCAATTTCTGTGTTTCATCGTCACTAAGAAGGTCAGAGGGATACAGTAATCCTGAAGTTAAGCATCGGAATCTATAACTAGTGTCACAGGAATGGTTCAAGGCATAGTCTGTAAGAAGAGTCAGTGTTCTTGTAGTTAAGTCGGCATTGTGCCTTTTGTATTTAATTCCGATGAAATTTCTGTCTTTCATCGTCAATAAGAAGGTCCAAGGGATACAGTAAACCTGAAGTGAAGCATAAGAATCTATAACATGTGTCACAGGAATGGTTCAAAGCATTCACAGTAGGAAGAGTCAGTCTACATGTACTTAAGTCGGCATTGAGCCTTTCGTATTTAAATACGAAGCAATTTCTGTGTTTCATCGTCAATAAGAAGGTCAGAGGGATACTGTAAACCTGAAGTGAAGCATCGGAATCTATAACTAGTGGCATAGGAATGGTTCAAAACATAGACAGTAGGAAGAGTCAGTCTTCTTGTACTTAAGTCGGCATTGTGCCTTTTGTATTTAGTGCGGATGCAATTTGTGTGTTTCATCGTTAATAGGAAGGTCAGAGGCATACAGTAAACCTGAAGTGAAGTATCGGAATCTATAACTAGTGTCACAGGAATGGTTCAATCATAAACAGTGAGAAGAGTCAGTCTTCTTGTACTTAAGTCGGCATTGTGCTTTTCCATTTAATTCCGATGCAACATCTGTGTTTCATTGTCAATAAGAAGGTCCAAGCGATACAGTAAACCTGAAGTGAAGCATCGGAATCTTTAACTAGTGTCACAGGAATGGTTCAAGGCATAGTTAGTAAGAAGAGTCAGTGTTCTTGTAATAAAGTCGGCATTGTGCCTTTTGTATTTAATTCCGATGCAATTTCTGTGTTTCATCGTCAATAAGAAGGTCCAAGGGATACAGTAAGCCTGAAGTTAAGCATGGGAATCTATAACATGTGTCACAGGAATGGTTCAAAGCATTCACAGTAGGAAGAGTCAGTCTACATATTCTTAAGTCGGCATTGGGCCTTTTGTATTTAATTCCGATGCAATTTCTGTGTTTCATCGTCAAAAGAAGGACCAAGGTATACAGTAAAACTGATGTGAAGCATCGGAATCTATATCTAGAGTCACAGGAATGCTTCAAAACATAGACAGTAAGAAGAGTCAGTCTTCTTGTACTTAAGTCGGCATTGTGCCTTCTGCATTTAATTCCGATGCAATTTCTGTGTTTCATCGTCAATAAGAAGGTTTAAGGGATACAGTAAAATTGAACTGAAGCATCGGAATCCATAACTAGTGTCACAGGAATGGTTCAAAACATAGACAGTAAGAAGAGTCAGACCTCTTTTACTTAAGTCGTCATTGTGCCTTTTGTATTTAATTCCGATGCAATTTCTGTGTTTCATCGTCAATGAGAAGGTCCAAGGGATAGAGTAAACCTGAAGTGAAGCATCGGAGTCCATAACTAGTGTCACAGGAATGGTTCAAAATATAGTCAGTAAGAAGAGTCAGTCTTCTTGTACTTACGTTGGCATTGTGCCTTTTGTATTTAATTCCGATGCAATTTCTGTGTTTCATCGTCAAAGAAGGACCAAGGTATACAGTAAACCTGGACTGAAGCATCGGAATCTATAACTAGTATCACAGAAATGGTTCAAAACATAGACAGTAAGGTGAGTCAGTCTTCTTGTACTTAAGTCGCCATTGTGCCTTTTGTATTTAATTCCGATGAAATATCAGTGTTTCATCGTCAATAAGAAGGTCCAAGGGATTAAGTAAACCTGGAGGGAAGTATTGGAGTCTATAACTATTGTCACAGGAATGGTTCAAAACATAGGCAGTAGGAAGAGTCAGTCTTCTTGTACTTAATTCGGCATTGTGCATTTTGTATTTAATTCCGATGCAATTTCTGTGTTTCATCGTCAATAAGAAGGTCGGAGGGATACAGTAAACTTGAAGTGATGCATCGGAATCGATAACTAGAGTCTCAGGAATGGTTAAAATCATAGTCAGTAAGAAGGGTCAGTCTTCTTGTACTTAAGTCGGCATTGTGCCTTTTGTATTTATTTCCGATGCAATTTCTGTGTTTCATCGTCAATAAGAAGGTCCAAGGGATACAGTAAACCTGGAGTGTAGCATCGGAATCTATAACTAGTGTCACAGGGACAGTTCAAAGCGTAGACAGTAAGATGAGTCAGTAACCTTGTACTTAAGTCGGCATTGTGCTTTTCTATTTAATTCCGATGCAATATCTGTGTTTCATCGTCAATAAGAAGGTCCAAGGGATACAGTAAACCTGGAGTGAAGCATCGGAATCTATAACAAGTGTCACATTAATGGTTTAAAACATAGACAGTAAGAAGAGTCAGACCTCTTGTACTTAAGTCGGCATTGTGCCTTTTGTATTTATTTCCGATGCAATTTCTGTGTTTCATCGTCAATAAGAAGGTCCAAGGGATACAGTAAACCTGAAGTGAAGCATCGGAATCTATAACTATTGTCACAGGAATGGTTCAAACCATAGTCAGTAAGAAGAGTCAGTCTTCTTGTACCTAAGTCATCATTGTGCATTTTCTATTTAATTCTGACGCAATGTCTATGTTTCATCGTTAATAAGAAGGTCCAAAGGATACAGTAAACCTGGAGTGAAGCATCGGAATCTATAACTAGTGTCACATTAATGGTTTAAAACATAGACAGTAAGAAGAGTCAGACCTCTTTTACTTAAGTCGTCATTGTGCCTTTTGTATTTAATTCCGATGCAATTTCTGTGTTTTATCGTCAATAAGAAGGTCCTAGGGATACAGTAAACCTGAAGTTATGCATCGGAGTCTATAACTAGTGTCACAGGAATGGTTCAAAGCATAGACAGTAAGAAGAGTCAGTCTTCTTGTACTTAATTCGGCATTGTGCCTTTTGTATTTAATTCCGATGCAATTTCTGTGTTTCATCGTCAATAAGAAGGTCGGAGGGATACAGTAAACCTGAAGTGAAGCATCGGAATCTATAACATGTGTCACAGGAATGGTTCAAATCATTCACAGGAGGAAGACTCAGTCTACATGTACTTAAGTCGGCATTGTGCCTTTTGTATTTAATTCCGATGCAATTTATGTGCTTTATCGTCAATAAGAAGGTCAGAGGGATACAGTAAACCTGATGTGAAGCATCGGAATGTATAACTAGTGTCACGGGAATGGTTCAAAACATAGTCAGTAAGTAGAGTCAGTCTTCTTGTACTTAAGTCGGCAATGTGCTTTTTGTATTTAATTCCGATGCAATTTCTGTGTTTCATTGTCAATAAGAAGGTCCAAGGGATACAGTAGACCTGAATTGAAGCATCGGAATCTATAACTAGTGTAACAGGAATGGTTCATATCATAGTCAGTAAGAAGAGTCAGTCTTCTTGTGCTTATGTCGGTATTGTGCATTTTCTATTAAATTCTGATGTAATTTCTGTGTTTCATCGTCAATAAGAAGGTCCAATGGATACAGTAAACCTGGAGTGAAGCATCGGAATCTATAACTAGTGTCACAGGAATGGTTCAAGACATTGACAGTAAGAAGAGTCAGACTTCTTTTGCTTAAGTCGGCATTGTGCTTTTTGTAATTAATTCCGATGCAATATCTGTGTTTCATCGTCAATAAGAAGGTCAGAAGGATACAGTAGACCTGAATTGAAGCATCGGAATCTATAACTAGTGTCACAGGAATGGTTCAGAACATAGTCAGTAAGAAGAGTCAGTATTCTTGTACTTATGTCGGTATTGTGCCTATTGTATTTAATTCCGATGCAATTTCTGTGTTTCATCGTCAATAAGAAGGTCAGAGGGATACAGTAATCCCGGAGTGAAGTATTGGAGTCTATAACTAGTGTCACAGGAATGGTTCAAAACATAGACAGTAAGAAGAGTCAGTCTTCTTGTACTTAATTTGGCATTGTGCCTTTTATATTTAATTCCGATGCCATTTCTGTGTTTCATCGTCAATAAGAAGGTCAGAGGGATACAGTAAACCTGAAGCGAAGCATCGGAATCTATAACTAGTGTAACAGGAATGGTTCATATCATAGTCAGTAAGAAGAGTCAGTCTTCTTGTACTTATGTCGGCATTGTGCATTTTCTATTAAGTTCTGATGTAATTTCTGTGCTTCATCGTCAATAAGAAGGTCCAATGGATACAGTAAACCCGGAGTGAAGCATCGAAATCTGTAACTAGTGTCACAGGAATGGTTCAAAAAATTGACAGTAAGAGGAGTCAGACTTCTTTTACTTAAGTCGGCATTGTGCCTTTTGTAATTAATTCCGATGCAATTTCTGTGTTTCATCGTCAATGAGAAGGTCAGAGGGATACAGTAAACTTGAAGTGAAGCATCGGAATCTACAACTTGTGTCACAGGAATGGTTCAAAACATTCACAGTAGGAAAAGTCAGTCTACATGTACTTAAGTCGGCATTGTGCCTTTTGTATTTAATTCCGATGCAATTTCTGTGTTTCATCGTCAATACGAAGGTCTGAGGGATACAGTAAACCTGATGTGAAGCTTCGGAATCTATAACTAGTGTCACAGGAATGGTTCATATCATAGTCAGTATGAAGAGTCAGTCTTCTTGTACTTAAGTCATCATTGTGCATTTTCTATTTAATTCTGATGCAATGTCTATGTTTCATCGTCAATTAGAAGGTCCAAGGGATACAGTAAACCTGGAGTGAAGCATCGGAATCTATAACTAGTGTCACATTAATGGTTTAAAACATAGACAATAAGAAGGGTCAGACCTCTTTTACTTAAGTCGTCATTGTGCCTTTTGTATTTAATTCCGATGCAATTTCTGTGTTTAATCGTCAATAAGAAGGTCCTAGGGATACAGTGAACCTGAAGTTATGCATCGGAGTCTATAACTAGTGTCACAGGAATGGTTCAAAGCATAGACAGTAAGAGAAGTCAGTCTTCTTGTACTTAATTCGGCATTGTGCTTTTTGTATTTAATTCCGATGCAACTTCTGTGCTTCATCGTCAATAAGAAGGTCCAAGGGATACAGTAATCCTGAAGTTAAGCATCGGAATCTATTACATGTGTCACAGGAATGGTTCAAAACATTCACAGTAGGAAGAGTCAGTCTACATGTCCTTAAGTCGGCATTGGGCCTTTTGTATTTAATTACGAAGCAATTTCAGTGTTTCATCGTCAATGAGAAGGTCAGAGGGATACTGTAAACTTGAAGTGAAGCATCGGAATCTATAACTAGTTGCACAGGAATGGTTCAAAACATAGACAGTAGGAAGAGTCAGTCTTCTTGTACTTAAGTCGGCATTGTGCCTTTTGTATTTAGTTCGGATGCAATTTCTGTGCTTCATCGTCAATAGGAAGGTCAGTGGGATACAGTAAACCTGAAGTGATGCATCGGAATCTATAACTAGTGTCACAGGAATGGTTCAAAACATAAACAGTGAGAAGAGTCAGTCTTCTTGTACTTAAGTCGGCATTGTGCTTTTCCATTTAATTCCGATGCAATATCTGTGTTTCATCGTCAATAAGAAGGTCCAAGCGATACAGTAAACCTGAAGTGAAGCATCGGAATCTATAACTAGTGTCATCGGAATGGTTCAAGGCATAGTTAGTAAGAAGAGTCAGTGTTCTTGTAGTTAAGTCGGCATTGTGCCGTTTGTATTTAATTCCGATGCATTTTCTGTGTTTCATCGTCAATAAGAAGGTCCAAGGGATACAGTAAACCTGAAGTTAAGCATCGGAATCTATTACATGTGTCACAGGAATGGTTCAAAACATTCACAGTAGGAAGAGTCAGTCTACATGTCCTTAAGTCGGCATTGGGCCTTTTGTATTTAATTCCGATGCAATTTCGGTGTTTCATCGTCAATAAGAAGGTCAGAGGGATACAGTAAACCTGATGCAAAGCATCGGAATCTATAACTAGTGTCACAGGAATGGTTAAAAACATAGACAGTAGGAAGAGTCAGTCTTCTTGTACATATGTCGGCATTGTGCCTTTTGTATTTAATTCGGATGCAATTTCTGTGTTTCCTCGTCAATAGGAGGGTCAGAGGGATACAGTAAACCTGAAGTGAAGCATCGGAATTTGTAACTAGTGTCACAGGAATGATTCAAACATAGTCAGGAAGAAGCGTCAGTCTTCTTCTACTTATGTCGGCATTGTGAATTTCTATTCATTTCTGATGCAATTTCTGTGTTTCATCGTCAATAAGAAGGTCCAAGGGATACAGTAAACCTGGTGTGAAGCACCGGAATCTATAACTAGTGTCACAGGAAATGTTCAAAACATAGAGTGTAAGATGAGTCAGTCTTCTTGTACTTTAGTCGGCATTGTCCCTTTTGTATTTAATTCCGATGCAATTTCTGTGTTTCATCGTCAATAAGAAGGTCCAAATGATACAGTAAACCTGGAGTGAAGCATCGGAATCTATAACTAGTGTCACAGGAAAGGTTCAAAACATAGACAGTAAGAATAGTCAGTATTCTTGTACTTGATTCTCCATTGTGCCTTTTGTATTTAATTCCGATGCAATTTCTGCGTTTTATCGTCAATAAGAAGGTCCAAGGGATACAGTAAAACTGAACTAAAGCATCGGTATTTATAACTAGTGTCACAGGAAAATGTCAAACATAGTCAGTAAGAAGAGTCAGTCTTCTTGTACTTACGTCGGCATTGTGTCTTTTGTATTTAATTCCGATAAAATATCTGTGTTTCATCGTCAATAAGAAGGTCCAAGGGATTCAGTAAAACTGGAGTGAAGTATTGGAGTCTATAACTATTGTCACAGGAATGGTTCAAAACATAAGCAGTAAGAAGAGTCAGTCTTCTTGTACTTAATTCGGCATTGTGCATTTTGTATTTTATTCCGATGCAATTTCTGTGCTTCATCGTCAATAAGAAGGTCAGAGGGATACAGTAAACTTGAAGTGATGCATCGCAATCGATAACTAGAGTCTCAGGAATGGTTCAAATCATAGTCAGTAAGAAGGGTCAGTCTTCTTGTACTTAAGTCGGCATTGTGCCTTTTGTATTCATTTCCGATGCAATTTCTGTGTTTCATCGTCAATAAGAAGTTCCAAGGGATACAGTAAACCTGGAGTGAAGCATCGCAATCTATAACTAGTGTCACAGAGACAGTTCAAAGAGTAGACAGTAAGATGAGTCAGCATCCTTGTACTTAAGTCGGCATTGTGCCTTTTCTATTTAATTCCGATGCAATATCTGTGTTTCGTCGGCAATAAGAAGGTCCCAGGGATACAGTAAACCTGAAGTGAAGCATCGGAATCTATAACTAGTGTCACAGGAATGGTTCAAACCATAGTCAGTAAGAAGAGTCAGTCTTCTTGTACTTAAGTCATCATTGTGCATTTTCTATTTAATTCTGATGCAATGTCTATGTTTCATCGTCAATAAGAAGGTCCAAGGGATACAGTAAACCTGGAGTGAAGCATCGGAATCTATAACTAGTGTCACATTAATGGTTTAAAACATAGACAGTAAGAAGAGTCAGACCTCTTTTACTTAAGTCGTCATTGTGCCTTTTGTATTTAATTCCGATGCAATTTCTGTGTTTTATCGTCAATAAGAAGGTTCTAGGGATACAGTAAACCTGAAGTTATGCATCGGAGTCTATAACTAGTGTCACAGGAATGGTTCAAAGCATAGACAGTAAGAAGAGTCAGTCCTCTTGTACTTAATTCGGCATTGTGCCTTTTGTATTTAATTCCGATGCAATTTCTGTGTTTCATCGTCAATAAGAAGGTCAGAGGGATACAGTAAACCTGAAATGAAGCATCGGAATCTATAGCTAGTGACACAGGAATGGTTCAAAACATAGTCAGTAGGAAGAGTCAGTCTTCTTGTACTTATGTCGGCATTGTGCATTTTGTATTTAATTCCGATGCAATTTCTGCGTCTCATCGTCAATAAGAAGGTCCAAGGGATACAGTAAACCTGGAGTGAAGCATCGGAATTTGTGACTAGTGTCGCAGGGACGGTTCAAAACATAGACAGTAAGATGAGTCAGTATTCTTGTACTTAAGTCGGCAATGTGCTTTTTGTATTTGATTCCGATGCAATTTCTGTGTTTCATCGTCACTAAGAAGGTCAGAGGGATACAGTAATCCCGAAGTTAAGCATCGGAATCTATAATTAGTGTCACAGGAATGGTTCAAGGCATAGTCAGTAAGAAGAGACAGTCTTCTTGTAGTTAAGTCGGCATTGTGCCTTTTGGAGTTAATTCCGATGCAATTTCTGTGTTTCATCGATAATAAGAAGGTCCAAGGGATACAGTAAACCTGAAGTGAAGCATCGGAATCTATAACATGTGTCACAGGAATGGTTCAAAACATTCACAGAAGGAAGAGTCGGTCTACATGTACTTAAGTCGGCATTGTGCCTTTTGTATTTAATTCCGATGCAATTTCTGTGTTTTATCGTCAATAAGAAGGTCAGAGGGATACAGTAAACCTGATGTGAAGCATCGGAATCTATAACTAGTGTCACAGGAATGGTTCAAAACATAGTCAGTAAGAAGAGTCAGTCTTCTTGTACTTAAGTCGGCATTGTGCTTTTTGTATTTAATTCCGATGCAATTTCTGTGTTTCATCGTCAATAAGAAGGTCAGAGGGATACTGTAAACCTGAAGTGAAGCATCGGAATCTATAACTAGTGGCACAGGAATGGTTCAAACATAGACAGTAGGAAGTGTCAGTCTTCTTGTACTTAAATCGGCATTGTGCCTATTGTATTTAATTCGGATGGAATTTCTGTGTTTCATCGTCAATAGGAAGGTCAGAGGGACACAGTAAACCTGAAGTGAAGCATCGGAATCTATAACTAGTGTCACAGGAATGGTTCAAATTATAAACAGTGAGAAGAGTTAGTCTTCTTGTACTTAAGACGGTATTGTGCCTTTTGTATTTAATTCGGATGCAATTTCTGTGCTTCATCGTCAATAGGAAGGTCAGAGGGATACAGTTAACCTGAAGTGAAGCATCGGAATCTATAACTAGTGTCACAGGAATGGTTAAAAACATAGACAGTAAGAAGGGTCAGTATTCTTGTACTTAAGTCGGCATTGTGCTTTTGTATTTAATTCCGATGCAATTTCTGTGTTTCATCGTCAATAAGAAGGTCCAAGGGATACAGTAAAACTGAAGTCAAGCATCGGAATCTATAACTAGTGTCACAGGAATGGTTCAAAACATAGCCAGTAAGAAGAGTCAGTCTCCTTGTACTTAAGTAGGCCTTGTGGCGTTTCCATTTAATTCCGATGCCATTTCTGTGTTTCCTTGTGAATAAGAAGGTCAGAGGGATACAGTAAACCTGAAGTGAAGCATCGGGATCTATAACTAGTGTCACAGGAATGGTTCAGAACATAGTCAGTAAGAAGAGTCAGTCTTCTTCTACTTAAGTCGGCATTGTGCCTTTTGTATTTAATTCCGATGCATTTTTGTGTTTCATCGTCAATAAGAAGGTCAGAGGGATACAGTAAACCAGAAGTGAAGCATCCGAATCTATAACTAGTGTCACAGGAATGGTTCAAAACATAGTCAGTAAAACGAGTCAGTCTTCTTCTACTTAAGTCGGCATTGTGCCTTTTGTATTTAATTCGATGCATTTTTGTGTTTCATCGTCAATAAGAAGGTCAGAGGGATACAGTAAACCTGAAAAGAAGCATCGGAATCTATAACTAGTGTCACAGGAATGGTTCAAAACATAGACAGTAGGAAGAGTAAGTCTTTTTGTACTTAAGTCGGCATTGTGCCTTTTGTATTTAATTCCGATGCAATTTCTGTGTTTCATCGTCAATAAGAAGGTCAGAGGGATACAGTAAACATGAAGTGAAGCATCGGAATCCATAACTAGAGTCACAGGAATGCTTCAAATCGAAGACAGTAAGAAGAGTCAGTCTTATTGTACTTAAGTTGGCATTGTGCCTTTTGTATTTAATTCCGATGCAATTTCTGTGTTTCATCGTCAATAAGAAGGTTTAAGGGATACAGTAAACCTGAACTGAAGCATCGGAATCCATAACTAGTGTCTCAGGAATGGTTCAAATCATAGCCAGTAAGAAGAGTCAGACTCCTTGTACTTAAGTAGGCATTGTGGCGTTTCCATTTAATTCCGATGCAATTTCTGTGTTTCCTCGTGAATAAGAAGGTGAGAGGGATCCAGTAAACCTGAAGAGAAGCATCGGGATCTATAACTAGTGTCACAGGAATGGTTCAAAACATAGTCAGTAAGAAGAGTCAGTCTTTTTGTACTTAAGTCGGCATTGTGCCTTTTGTATTTAATTCCGATGCAATTTCTGTGTTTCATCGTCAATAAGAAGGTCAGAGGGATACAGTAAACATGAAGTGAAGCATCGGATGCCATAACTAGAGTCACAGGAATGCTTCAAATCGAAGACAGTAAGAAGAGTCAGTCTTCTTGTACTTAAGTCGGCATTGTGCCTTTTGTATTTAATTCCGATGCAATTTCTGTGTTTCATCGTCAATAAGAAGGGCCAAGGGATACAGTAAACCTGAAGTGAAGCATCGGAATCTATAACTAGTGTCACAGGAATGGTTCAAAACATAGACAGTAAGAAGAGTCAGTCTTCTTGTACTTAAGTCGGCATTGTGCCTTTTGTATTTAATTCCGATGGAATTTCTGTGTTTCATCGTTAATAAGAAGGTGAGAGGCATACAGTAAACCTGAAGTGAAGCATCGGAATCTATTACAAGTGTCACAGGAATGGTTCAAAACATTGACAGTAGGAAGAGTCAGTCTTCTTGTACTGAAGTCGGCATTGTGCTTTTTGTATTTTATTGCGATGCTATTTCTGTGTTTCATCGTCAATAAGAAGGGCCAAGGGATACAGAAAACCTGAAGTGAAGCATCGGAATCTATAACTAGTGTCACAGGAATGCTTCAAAACCATAGACAGTAAGAAGAGTCAGTCTTCTTGTACTTAAGTAGGTATTGCAATTTTGTATTTAATTCCGATGCAATTTCAGTGTTTCATCGTCAATAAGATGGTCCAAGGGATACAGTAAACCTGAAGTGAAGCATCGGAATCTATAACTAGTGTCACAGGAATGGTTCAAAACATAGACAGTAAGAAGAGTCAGTCTTCTTGTACTTATTTCGGCATTGTGCTTTTTCTATTCAATTCCGATGCAATTTCTGTGTTTCATCGTCAATAACAAGGTCCACGGGATACAGTAACCCTGGAGTGAAGCATCGGAATCTATAACTTGTGTCTCAGGAATGGTTTTAAACATAGACAGTAACATGGGCAGATTTCTTGTACTTAAGTCGGCAATGTGCCTTTTATAATGAATTCCGATGCAATTTCTGTGTTTCATCATCAATAAGAAGGCCCAATGGATACAGTAGACCTTAATTGAAGCATCGGAATCTATAACTAGTGTCACAGGAATGGTTCAAAACATAGACAGTAAGAAGGGTCAGTCATCTTGTACTTAAGTCGCATTGTGCCTTTTGTATTTAATTCCGATGCAATTTCTGTGTTTCATCGTCAATAAGAAGGTCCAAGGGATACAGTAAACCTGATGTGAAGCATCGGAATCTATATCTAGAGTCACAGGAATGCTTCAAAACATAGACAGTAAGAAGAGTCAGTCTTCTTGTACTTAAGTCGGCATTGTGCCTTTTGTATTTAATTCCGATGCAATTTCTGTGTTTCATGGTCAATGAGAAGGTCCAAGGGATAGAGTAAACCTGAAGTGAAGCATCGGAGTCTATAACTAGTGTCACAGGAATGGTTCAAAGCATAGACAGTAAGAAGAGTCAGTCTTCTTGTACTTAATTCGGCATTGTGCCTTTTGTATTTAATTCCGATGCAATTTCTGTGTTTCATCGTCAATAAGAAGGTCAGAGGCATACAGTAAACCTGAAGTGAAGCATCAGAATCTATAACTAGTGACACAGGAATGGTTCAAAACATAATCAGTAAGAAGAGTCAGTCTTCTTGTACTTAAGTCGGCATTGTGCCTTTTGTATTTAATTCCGATGCAATTTCTGTGTTTCATCGTCAATAAGAAGGTCCAAGGGATACAGTAAACCTGGAGTGAAGCATCGGATTCTATAACTAGTGTCACAGGGACGGTTCAAAACATTGACAGTAAGATGAATCTGTATTCTTGTACTTAAGTCGGCAATGTGCTTTTTGTATTTAATTCCGATGCAATTTCTGTGTTTCATCGTCACTAAGAAGGTCAGAGGGATACAGTAATCCTGAAGTTAAGCATCGGAATCGATAACTAGTGTCACAGGAATGGTTCAAGGCATAATCTGTAAGAAGAGTCAGTGTTCTTGTAGTTAAGTCGGCATTGTGCCTTTTGTATTTAATTCCGATGGAATTTCTGTGTTTCATCGTCAATAAGAAGGTCCAAGGGATACAGTAAACCTGAAGTGAAGCATCAGAATCTATAACATGTGTCACAGGAATGGTTCAAAGCATTCACAGTAGGAAGAGTCAGTCTACATGTACTTAAGTCGGCATTGAGCCTTTCGTATTTAAATACGAAGCAATTTCTGTGTTTCATCGTCAATAAGAAGGTCAGAGGGATACTGTAAACCTGAAGTGAAGCATCGGAATCTATAACTAGTGGCATAGGAATGGTTCAAAACATAGACAGTAGGAAGAGTCAGTCTTCTTGTACTTAAGTCGGCATTGTGCCTTTTGTATTTAGTGCGGATGCAATTTGTGTGTTTCATCGTTAATAGGAAGGTCAGAGGGATACAGTAAACCTGAAGTGAAGTATCGGAATCTATAACTAGTGTCACAGGAATGGTTCAAACATAAACAGTGAGAAGAGTCAGTCTTCTTGTACTTAAGTCGGCATTGTGCTTTTCCATTTAATTCCGATGCAACATCTGTGTTTCATTGTCAATAAGAAGGTCCAAGCGATACAGTAAACCTGAAGTGAAGCATCGGAATCTTTAACTAGTGTCACAGGAATGGTTCAAGGCATAGTTAGTAAGAAGAGTCAGTGTTCTTGTAATAAAGTCGGCATTGTGCCTTTTGTATTTTATTCCGATGCAATTTCTGTGTTTCATCGTCAATAAGAAGGTCCAAGGGATACAGTAAGCCTGAAGTTAAGCATGGGAATCTATAACATGTGTCACAGGAATGGTTCAAAGCATTCACAGTAGGAAGAGTCAGTCTACATATTCTTAAGTCGGCATTGGGCCTTTTGTATTTAATTCCGATGCAATTTCTGTGTTTCATCGTCAAAAGAAGGACCAAGGTATACTGTAAAACTGATGTGAAGCATCGGAATCTATATCTAGAGTCACAGGAATGCTTCAAACATAGACAGTAAGAAGAGTCAGTCTTCTTGTACTTAAGTCGGCATTGTGCCTTTTGCATTTAATTCCGATGCAATTTCTATGTTTCATCGTCAATAAGAAGGCTTAAGGGATACAGTAAAACTGAACTGAAGCATCGGAAAACATAACTAGTGTCACAGGAATGGTTCAAAACATAGACAGTAAGAAGAGTCAGACCTCTTTTACTTAAGTCGTCATTGTGCCTTTTGTATTTAATTCCGATGCAATTTCTGTGTTTCATCGTCAATGAGAAGGACCAAGGGATAGAGTAAACCTGAAGTGAAGCATCGGAGTCCATAACTAGTGTCACAGGAATGGTTCAAAACATAGTCAGTAAGAAGAGTCAGTCTTCTTGTACTTACGTTGGCATTGTGCCTTTTGTATTTAATTCCGATGCAATTTCTGTGTTTCATCGTCAAAGAAGGACCAAGGTATACAGTAAACCTGGACTGAAGCATCGGAATCTATAACTAGTGTCACAGGGATGGTTCAAAACATAGACAGTAAGGTGAGTCAGTCTTCTTGTACTTAAGTCACCATTGTGCCTTTTGTATTTAATTCCAATGAAATATCAGTGTTTAATCGTCAATAAGAAGGTCCAAGGGATTAAGTAAACCTGGAGGGAAGTATTGGAGTCTATAACTATTGTCACAGGAATGGTTCAAAACATAGGCAGTAGGAAGAGTCAGTCTTCTTGTACTTAATTCGGCATTGTGCATTTTGTATTTAATTCCGATGCAATTTCTGTGTTTCATCGTCAATAAGAAGGTCGGAGGGATACAGTAAACTTGAAGTGATGCATCGGAATCGATAACTAGAGTCTCAGGAATGGTTAAAATCATAGTCAGTAAGAAGGGTCAGTCTTCTTGTACTTAAGTCGGCATTGTGCCTTTTGTATTTATTTCCGATGCAATTTCTGTGTTTCATCGTCAATAAGAAGATCCAAGGGATACAGTAAACCTGGAGTGTAGCATCGGAATCTATAACTAGTGTCACAGGGACAGTTCAAAGCGTAGACAGTAAGATGAGTCAGTAACCTTGTACTTAAGTCGGCATTGTGCCTTTTCTATTTAATTCCGATGCAATATCTGTGTTTCATCGTCAATAAGAAGGTCCAAGGGATACAGTAAACCTGGAGTGAAGCATCGGAATCTATAACAAGTGTCACATTAATGGTTTAAAACATAGACAGTAAGAAGAGTCAGACCTCTTGTACTTAAGTCGGCATTGTGCCTTTTGTATTTATTTCCGATGCAATTTCTGTGTTTCATCGTCAATAAGAAGGTCCAAGGGATACAGTAAACCTGAAGTGAAGCATCGGAATCTATAACTATTGTCACAGGAATGGTTCAAACCATAGTCAGTAAGAAGAGTCAGACTTCTTGTACCTAAGTCATCATTGTGCATTCTCTATTTAATTCTGACGCAATGTCTATGTTTCATCGTTAATAAGAAGGTCCAAAGGATACAGTAAACCTGAAGTGAAGCATCGGAATCTATAACTAGTGTCACATTAATGGTTTAAAACATAGACAGTAAGAAGAGTCAGACCTCTTTTACTTAAGTCGTCATTGTGCCTTTTGTATTTAATTCCGATGCAATTTCTGTGTTTTATCGTCAATAAGAAAGTCCTAGGGATACAGTAAACCTGAAGTTATGCATCGGAGTCTATAACTAGTGTCACAGGAATGGTTCAAAGCATAGACAGTAAGAAGAGTCAGTCTTCTTGTACTTAATTCGGCATTGTGCCTTTTGTATTTAATTCCGATGCAATTTCTGTGTTTCATCGTCAATAAGAAGGTCAGAGGGATACAGTAAACCTGAAGTGAAGCATCGGAATCTATAACATGTGTCACAGGAATGGTTCAAATCATTCACAGGAGGAAGACTCAGTCTACATGTACTTAAGTCGGCATTGTGCCTTTTGTATTTAATTCCGATGCAATTTATGTGCTTTATCGTCAATAAGAAGGTCAGAGGGATACAGTAAACCTGATGTGAAGCATCGGAATCTATAACTAGTGTCACGGGAATGGTTCAAAACATAGTCAGTAAGTAGAGTCAGTCTTCTTGTACTTAAGTCGGCAATGTGCTTTTTGTATTTAATTCCGATGCAATTTCTGTGTTTCATTGTCAATAAGAAGGTCCAAGGAATACAGTAGACCTGAATTGAAGCATCGGAATCTATAACTAGTGTCACAGGAATGGTTCAAAACATAGTAAGTAAGAAGAGACAGTATTCTTGTACTTATGTCGGTATTGTGCTTTTGTATCTAATTCCGATGCAATTTCTGAGTTTCATCGTCAATAAGAAGGTCAGAGGGATACAGTAATCCCGGAGTGAAGTATTGGAGTCTATAACTAGTGTCACAGGAATGGTTCAAAACATAGACAGTAAGAAGAGTCAGTCTTCTTGAACTTAATTTGGCATTGTGCCTTTTGTAATTAATTCCGATGCCATTTCTGTGTTTCATCGTCAATAAGAAGGTCAGAGGGATACATTAAACCTGAAGCGAAGCATCGGAATCTATAACTAGTGTAACAGGAATGGTTCATATCATAGTCAGTAAGAAGAGTCAGTCTTCTTGTACTTATGTCGGCAGTGTGCATTTTCTATTAAGTTCTGATGTAATTTCTGTGTTTCATCGTCAATAAGAAGGTCCAATGGATACAGTAAACCTGGAGTGAAGCATCGAAATCTATAACTAGTGTCACAGGAATGGTTCAAAAAATTGACAGTAAGAGGAGTCAGACTTCTTTTACTTAAGTCGGCATTGTGACTTTTGTAATTAATTCCGATGCAATTTCTGTGTTTCATCGTCAATGAGAAGGTCAGAGGGATACAGTAAACTTGAAGTGAAGCATCGGAATCTATAACTTGTGTCACAGGAATGGTTCAAAACATTCACAGCAGGAAAAGTCAGTCTACATGTACTTAAGTCGGCATTGTGCCTTTTGTATTTAATTCCGATGCAATTTCTGTGTTTCATCGTCAATACGAAGGTCTGACGGATACAGTAAACCTGATGTGAAGCTTCGGAATCTATAACTAGTGTCACAGGAATGGTTCATATCATAGTCAGTATGAAGAGTCAGTCTTCTTGTACTTAAGTCATCATTGTGCATTTTCTATTTAATTCTGATGCAATGTCTATGTTTCATCGTCAATAAGAAGGTCCAAGGGATACAGTAAACCTGGAGTGAAGCGTCGGAATCTATAACTAGTGTCACATTAATGGTTTAAAACATAGACAATAAGAAGAGTCAGACCTCTTTTACTTAAGTCGTCATTGTGCCTTTTGTATTTAATTCCGATGCAATTTCTGTGTTTAATCGTCAATAAGAAGGTCCTAGGGATACAGTGAACCTGAAGTTATGCATCGGAGTCTATAACTAGTGTCACAGGAATGGTTCAAAGCATAGACAGTAAGAAAAGTCAGTCTTCTTGTACTTAATTCGGCATTGTGCTTTTTGTATTTAATTCCGATGCAACTTCTGTGCTTCATCGTCAATAAGAAGGTCCAAGGGATACAGTAATCCTGAAGTTAAGCATCGGAATCTATGACTAGTGTCACAGGAATGGTTCAAAACATAGTCAGTAAGAAGAGTCAGTATTCTTGTACTTATGTCGGTATTGTGCCTTTTGTATTTAATTCCGATGCAATATCTGTGTTTCATCGTCAATAAGAAGGTCAGAAGGATAAAGTAGACCTGAATTGAAGCATCGGAATCTATAACTAGTGTCACAGGAATGGTTCAAAACATAGACAGTAAGAAGAGTCAGTCTTCTTGAACTTAAGTCGGCATTATGCCCTTTGTATTTAATTCCGATGCAACTTCTGTGCTTCATCGTCAATAAGAAGGTCCAAGGGATACAGTAATCCTGAAGTTAAGCATCGGAATCTATGACTAGTGTCACAGGAATGGTTCAAAACATAGTCAGTACGAAGAGTCAGTATTCTTGTACTTATGCCGGTATTGTGCCTTTTGTATTTAATTCCGATGCAATTTCTGTGTTTCATCGTCAATAAGAAAGTCAGAGGGATACAGTAAACCCGGAGTGAAGCATTGCAGTCTATAACTAGTATCACAGGAGTGGTTCAAAATATAGACAGTAAGAAGAGTCAGTCTTCTTGTACTTAATTTGGCATTGTGCCTTTTGTATTTAATACCGATGCCATTTCTGTGTTTCATCGTCAATAAGAAGGTGAGAGGGATACAGTAAACCTGAAGCGAAGCATCGGAATCTATAACTAGTGTAACAGGAATGGTTCAAGACATTGACAGTAAGTAGAGTCAGACTTCTTTTGCTTAAGTCGGCATTGTGCATTTTGTAATTAATTCCGATGCCATTTCTGTGTTTCATGGTCAATAAGAAGGTGAGAGGGATACAGTAAACCTGAGGCGAAGCATCGGAATCTATAACTAGTGTAACAGGAATGGTTCATATCATAGTCAGTAAGAAGAGTCAGTCTTCTTGTGCTTATGTCGGTATTGTGCATTTTCTATTAAATTCTGATGTAATTTCTGTGTTTCATCGTCAATAAGAAGGTCCAATGGATACAGTAAATTTCTGTGTTTCATCGTCAATGAGAAGGTCAGAGGGATACAGTAAACCTGAAGTGAAGCATCGGAATCTATAACTTGTGTCACAGGAATGGTTCAAAACATTTACAGTAGGAAAAGGCAGTCTACATGTACTTAAGTCGGCATTGTGCCTTTTGTATTTAATTCCGATGCAATTTCTGTGTTTCATCGTCAATACGAAGGTCTGAGGGATACAGTAAACTTGATGTGAAGCATCGGAATCTATGACTAGTGTCACAGGAATGGTTCAAAACATAGTTAGTATGAAGAGTCAGTATTCTTGTACTTATGTCGGTATTGGGCCTTTTGTATTTAATTCCGATGCAATTTCTGTGTTTCATCGTCAATAAGAAGGGCATAGGGATACAGTAAACCTGGAGTGAAGCATCGGAGTCTATAACTAGTGTCACAGGAATGGTTCATATCATAGTCAGTATGAAGAGTCAGTCTTCTTGTACTTAAGTCATCATTGTGCATTTTCTATTTAATTCTGATGCAATGTCTATGTTTCATCGTCAATAAGAAGGTCCAAGGGATACAGTAAACCTGGGGTGAAGCATCGGAATCAAGAACTAGTGTCACATTAATGGTTTAAAACATAGACAATAAGAAGAGTCAGACCTCTTTTACTTAAGTCGTCATTGTGCCTTTTGTATTTAATTCCGATGCAATTTCTGTGTTTAATCGTCAATAAGAAGGTCCTAGGGATACAGTGAACCTGAAGTTATGCATCGGAGTCTATAACTAGTGTCACAGGAATGGTTCAAAGCAAAGACAGTAAGAAGAGTCAGTCTTCTTGTACTTAATTCAACATTGTGCCTTTTGTACTTAATTCCGGTGCAATTTCAGTGTTTCATCGTCAATAAGAAGGTCAGAGGGATACAGTAAACCTGAAGTGAAGCATCGGAATCTATAACTAGTGTCACAGGAATGGTTCAAAAGATAGTCAGTTGGAAGAGTCAGTCTTCTTGTACTTAAGTCGGCATAGTGCTTTTTGTATTTAATTCCGATGCAATTTCTGTGTCTCATCGTCAATAAGAAGGTCCAAGGGATACAGTAAACCTGGAGTAAAGCATCGGAATCTATAACTAGTGTCACAGGGACGGTTCAAAACATAGACAGTAAGATAAGTCAGTATTCTTGTACTTAAGTTGGCAATGTGCTTTTTGTATTTAATTCCGATGCAATTTCTGTGTTCCATCGTCACTAAGAAGGTCAGAGGTATACAGTAATCCTGAAGTTAAGCATCGGAATCTATAACTAGTGTCACAGGAATGGTTCAAGGCATAGTCAGTAAGAAGAGTCAGTCTTCTTGTAGTTAAGTCGGCATTGTGCCTTTTGGATTTAATTCCGATGCAATTTCTGTGTTTCATCGACAATAAGAAGGTCCAAGGGATACAGTAAACCTGAAGTGAAGCATCGGAATCTATAACATGTGTCACAGGAATGGTTCAAAACATTCACAGAAGGAAGACTCAGTCTACATGTACTTATGTCGGCATTGTGCCTTTTGTATTTAATTCCGATGCAATATCTGTGTTTCATCGTCAATAAGAAGGTCCAAGGGATACAGTAGACCTGAATTGAAGCATCGGAATCTATAACTAGTGTCACAGGAATGGTTCAAAACATAGAGAGTAAGAAGAGTCAGTCTTCTTGTACTTAGG
Source organism: Schistocerca piceifrons (assembly GCF_021461385.2). NCBI lineage: Eukaryota > Metazoa > Arthropoda > Insecta > Orthoptera > Acrididae > Schistocerca > Schistocerca piceifrons. The sequence goes on along the minus strand of NW_025727724.1, from coordinate 2,434,017 downwards.
TCGGCATTGTGCCTTTTGTATTTAATTCCGATGCAACTTCTGTGTTTCATCGTCAATAAGAAGGTGAGAGGGATACAGTAAACCTGAAGCGAAGCATCTGAATCTATAACAAGTGTAACAGGAATGGTTCAAGACATTGACAGTAAGAAGAGTCAGACTTCTTTTGCTTAAGTCGGCATTGTGCCTTTTGTAATTAATTCCGATGCAATTTCTTTGTTTCATCGCCAATAAGAAGGTCAGAGGGATACAGTAGACCTGAATTGAAGCACCGGAATCTATAACTCTTGTCACAGGAATGGTTCAAAACATAGACAGTAAGAAGAGTCAGTCTTCTTGTACTTAAGTCGGCATTGTGCCTTTTGTATTTAATTCCGATGCAACTTCTGTGCTTCATCGTCAATAAGAAGGGCCAAGGGATACAGTAATCCTGAAGTTAAGCATCGGAATCTATGACTAGTGTCACAGGAATGGTTCAAAACATAGTCAGTAAGAAGAGTCAGTATTCTTGTACTTATGTCGGTACTGTGCCTTTTGTATTTAATTCCGATGCAATTTCTGTGTTTCATCGTCAATAAGAAGGGCATAGGGATACAGTAAACCTGGAGTGAAGCATCGGAGTCTATAACTAGTGTCACAGGAATGGTTCAAACATAGACAGTAAGAAGATTCAGTCTTCTTGTACTTAATTCGGCATTGTGCTTTTGTATTTAATTTCGATTCAATTTCTGTGTTTCATCGTCAATAAGAAGGTCAGAGGGATACAGTAAACCCGAAGCGAAGCATCGGAATCTATAACTTGTGTCACAGGAATGGTTCATATCATAGTCAGTATGAAGAGTCAGTCTTCTTTTACTTATGTCGGTATTCTGCATTTTCTATTAAATTCTGATGCAATTTCTGTGTTTCATCGTCAATAAGAAGGTCCAAGGGATACAGTAAACCTGTAGTGAAGCATCGGAATCTATAACCAGTGTCACAGGAATGGTTCAAAACATTGACAGTAAGAAGAGTCAGCCTTCTTTTACTTAAGTCGGCATTGTGCCTTTTGTAATTAATTCCGATGCAATTTCTGTGTTTCATCGTCAATAAGAAGGTCAGAGGTATACAGTAAACCTGAAGTGAAGCATCGGAATCTATAACTTATGTCACAGGAATGGTTCGAAACATTCACAGTAGGAAGAGTCAGTCTACATGTACTTAAGTCGGAATTGTGCATTTTGTAATTGATTCCGATGCATTTTCTGTGTTTCATCGTCAATACGAAGGTCAGAGAGATACAGTAAACCAGATGTGAAGCATCGGAATCTATAACTAGTGTCACAGGAATGGTTCTAAACATAGACAGTTAGAAGAGTCAGTCTTCTTGTACTTAAGTCGGCATTGTGCCTTTTGTATTTAATTCCGATGCAATTTCTGTGTTACATCGTCAATAAAAAGGTCCAAGGGATACAGTAAACCCGGAGTGAAGCACCGGAATCTATAACTAGTGTCACAGGAAGGGTTCAAAACATAGAGTGTAAGAAGAGTCAGTCTTCTTGTACTTAAGTCGGCATTGTGCCTTTTGTATTTAATTCCGATGCAACTTCTGTGTTTCATCGTCAATAAGAAGGTCAGAGGGATACAGTAAACCTGAAGTGAAGCATCGGAATCTATAACTAGAGTCACAGGAATGGTTCAAATCATAGACAGTAAGAAGAGTCAGTCTTCTTGTACTTAAGTCGGCATTGTGCCTTTTGTATTTAATTCCGATGCAATTTCTGTGTTACATCGGCAATAAGAAGGTTTAAGGGATACAGTAAACCTGGAGTGAAGCATCGGAGTCTTTAACTAGTGTCACAGGAATGGTTCAAAACATAGACAGTAAGAAGTGTCAGTCTTCTTGTACTTAATTCGGCATAGTGCCTTTTGTATTTAATTCCGATGCAATTTCTGTGTTTCATCGTCAATATGAAGGTCCAAGGTGTGATATTCGCTATTTTTGGCTTAATTAAAACAGCAAATTCAGCCAGAAGGCAAATACTTGTTTGTAAAGAATGATTAATATATAATACGGCGTCGCATGGCGACGGTGGAATTTTCTAGATAGTGTAATTCGTCGTCTTTGGGCGGTAATATAAACAGAAAAGTACGGATGGATATGCGTTTCTTCCCTTTTTTGTTCGCTGGAGAACAAATGAAGCCTTGAGCGCTGAAAAGACTTTTACTGTTTTTCTCGAGTAAGACGGACGCAGATTTGTGGCGGTCTGATCTAATTATTTTTACTAAATAAATAAAAACGTGTTCCGTCTAAGTTTTGAGTGAAGTGTAGGAAGAAGAACTGTTGTAACTTACCGTGACGAAGCACGAGCGACTCAAGAGGACAATGGCTATATAAAAGAGCGCTCAATGGACATGATATGGACAAAAAAATCTACCGTCATTGTAGTATTAAGCTTAAGGTACGATATATGTTTTAGTTTATAATAAATATTTGTTCTGGGAATACTGAATCATTTTGCAGTGCTCATTCCTATTATCTCCTCAGTATTATTTTCATTTTAATTATGCATTTTGCTAATATTACAGACACCAAGATCAGCAGTCTAATGTGCATGTTACATTGATAAAAAGAAAACTGTTTTATCGTCTTCTTGCATCAGCTTTAATATCGAATTTCCCTTTTGTGTGATGTTACAGTTGTTTTTGCGCCCTTAAGAACTTTCTGGTCCCTTAGGAAATTGTTTTGTCATAACAATAACTTCACAACCGGGTATGATCGTATCTACGATCATGAAGTAATTAGAAAGACGATAATGCGATTTCTTAATCCACGGCACGCTAGTTGTGACTGCCTCAAGCCACGCGAAACTGCAAGTAAAAACTAATCACATCTCATAATGCAATATTTTATGACAATGGTCAATCCATGATTCTTACGCCAATTGTGATTGATAAAACAGTAAGCTAAATCTTAATTTCCAACTTTCCATTGAATAACAACATCTTTTCTATTTTGTAACATCACACTGGGCGCCCGAACAGGGACATGACCAAAAATTAGTTCAAATTCTTGGAAAATTTTCTATGTGCTTGTGTTAATATATGTTCTGTCGTTTCATGTACACATCGTCTCTCTGTGAGAATAACGGTCAATAACGTAGTTTAATTACCGAGAGAAAAGAAAAGAAAAGAGACGTGAATTTGCTGAGACAACATAGCGGTATTCAAGCCATCAAAAAGTAAGTCAGAATTTTGCATACGCAGTGTAGTGCTTCAGTAGCAACGTTGCTTTTCCAAGTCGATCCACATCCTTTCTATCTCCTTCCCGCTATAGAAAATCTGCTTTATTTTATCTTTCAAAGTAAAATCATTCGTAGTCTGATAATAGAAATTGTTTCTCCCCATTGTTAGTATAGCTGTATTACATTTTCAACATGGAGGATAGTGTGTGCAATTTGCAGTGAAGAGAATCTTGATTCATTTGTCTGAAACGGTTAGGTTCCATCTTGTCTTCTCGCCAGATAGAATTTCATTTGTTGCTCACGCGAGGGCGGTGCTCTTAGCGGACTCACCACGTCACTGACAAACGACGAAAGCCTTGCGTAGCACCTGATTTACTGACGAAAATGGCAGATAGTAAACAGAGACAGGTGACAACAGGAGACGGGAGTGAAGACGTTAATAGTATTCCATACCCTTTACGATCGCGAACGGTAGGTTCCCGTGTGGAAACTGAACTAACCATGTCTGTAACAGGGGAAAGTGACCCTGAAGTCCAAACTCGTCCCGCTGCAGCTACAAATGACCTCGGTGCGTTAATGGAAATGCTGAAACAACAGTTTGACGCAGTAAATGAGAATATAAAAAACACAAAATGAGACTATAAAAACACAAAATGAGACTGTTAACGCCCGACTAGATGCTGTAAGCGAATCATTAAAAACAGAGCTAGGCACAATCAAAACAGATCTGCATAAAGAAATTACGGCTGAATTAAATATCCATTTGGGTGAGGTGCAAACTAAGATCAGTGATCAAATTCAGAAAATGCAGAAACAGGTGAAAAGTGAAATAGCTGAAGTATCTGGAACATTAAACATAAAACTTCAGGCAGCTACCAAAGAAATAAACTCGTTAGACATGCAGTATCTGACATTGAAGGTGTAGTGGAGGATCTGTCGAGGCAGATAGACTCAATCAATATTGAAGAACAGGTTAAGAGCACCGTGAAAGCACACGCGGAGGCATTGTCGGAACACTACAGTAAATGGATAAAGGGTAAAGATATTTTTATCGAAAAGAAGGTCAGGGAGGAGCTTAGGGAGACTGTCAAGGATGTAACTTATGAAATCTTAGCTGCTCCTGGTAAGTCGGGAGACACAGTAGTTTCTGAATTGGGACAGATTCGGAGGACACTTACACGGGATCTTCCCGAGTGGAAGCAGCAAGTAGTGGACGAAGTCAGAATGCTGAGAAACTGGGTAGAAAATCCGCACACACATACGCAAACTATAGGGAACAACTCTTTAGACGGTGACGAATGTCAGTCAACTCCTTATCGTTCACCGCCTGATTACATGCAAAACAACAGTCCTGTTGAGTCCCGAGTAGGGAAACTAAATGATCCGCCCACAATCGTGAGTTTAATGCAAGAGGAAAGTGTGATTAAGCACCGCACTTTTCCTGTTTTTCATCCGCAGAAGCGAGAAATACACCCCATCGTGTTCCTAAAGAATTTTTCCGGCATATTTCCCAGGATCTGGACAGACAGACAGCGTATTCAGTTCGTCACTGGCTTTATTTCTGGTGATGCAGCATTATGGGGAACGGAAATGGTAGACACGTGTAGGAATTATGAAGAGTTTGAGAAAATGTTCTTGGCAAAATTTTGGAGTAATGGGGTACAGCAAAGATTAAGGAAGGAGGTGTATGGTGCGGAAATTTTCAATGAGAAGCGTGGAAGTCTCCGGCGATACTTTGAGAAGTATCTAGCAAAAATTAAATTCTGGGATTCTCCGATTTCTTCCAAGGACGTAATTATGATTCTCAAAAGCAAACTCCCTGTGTCTATTAGAGAGAAATTAGTAAATGTGTCCGAAGAAGACACGGATGTATTCCTTTCTGTGCTGGATTCCTTAGATTTAATTAGCGAGGATGTGCGCTCCAAGGTTGGCAGCGGCAAATTCTTCCCTGGCAGCCAGCAGAATGCATCGCACGCGGACAACAATGCGCCCAAGGAGAGAGCGAGCTACTGCGACCGCTGTTACCAACCTGCCAGCGGTTGTCAAAACGCAAACGGCAATAACTTTAAACGGAAGCAGAAAACCAATTACAGTAATCAGCAGAGACACCACCCAATTTACAACCACCAGGTACAACATCAGTACGGAAACCCACCCTTTAATTCTGCGCCTGAGCAGTATGGAAATTCTCCACAAACTAGTGGTAATTTTTCAAATGGACCAGTGTACAATCAAAGTTATAGGTCGAAATATAGCAAGTGGCATGGGCAAGGCGGAGGCCACCCAGCACAACATAAGAACAACTTTTCACAGAATAGAGGACCGCGGAACAATTTTCAAATGGCACCAAATGCGAACTTTCCTTCACAAGGAAATGGTTTTGCCGGCAACCAAAAGATCAGGCGACATCAGCCTTCTCAAGTATTCTATTCACAAGTGAATGCACCCAGTGGATTTTACCCCTCTACACCGGCATTTGTACCACATAACCAGCACCAATATGAAACGGAACAAACACTTAAGTCCATGAATGACAAACAGGTTAAACATCCTGCGGAAAATTAGAGGCAGCGCCTTTCAGCCTCCTAGAGGTCGCTGCCGGTTCCAGTGGGGGTACTAACGAATACTCTGATTCTGAGTATGTTAATGCGATACGGTACGACCATGAGACCGACTTACGAGATGACCTTGCACCTGACCTAGAAGCTCAAGACATTAATGACATTTATGATGAACAGGTCCAGGCTTCGATTAAGATTTCTATTACTAACATTCCTGTCACAGCAGTTGTTGATACAGGAGCAAACATCAATGTGATGTCATAATGTCTCTTCAGACAGGTGTCTTCTGTTTCAAAAGTTTTATCATTGCCGATTCAGGGCTGCTCCATATCGGGAGCGATTGGTCCATTGAAACAGAGAGTTAGTTTACAGACACAGCCTCAACTGCAGATAGCATCTGTTTTTGTTTCTTACCTCTTGCGTACTGGAAATTTCCTTGTGTGAACTGTTAATGATAAGTATTGTGTTGAACAGCGCACTGACTACATGGTAACGGCTACTACATGCAAACTTTAAGTATTAAATGCTATGTATGGAAAAATTGTTTATAGTGATGGACATTGAACTGATATTTCTTCAACAAGCTGAAGCAGGAAATAGGGGTTGCACCAAGAACTTCAATTTAATTTTAAGTTAGTATTAAGAAAAAAAAGTGCTTGCGAGGTGATTGCCCGGAGCTAAATAAAATATGTAAAGGTGAGAAATGGGGGAGGATGCGTAAATAAGCACTTCTCTCAAGGTACAAGAATATTTATAGATTTATTTTTAGTAATGTAAGTACTTGAAGTTCTGTAGTAAAAGCCCAAATTACCTGCTTAAAAAAAAGGGTACATGTTCAAACAGTCCAGACAGTGGACAGGAGTAGAAGAAATAGCTTAAAGTTCAGTTAAAGCGTGCTGTTAAATGGAAAAACAAGTGGTAACCCACATGTGTTCACGCAAGGAGACAATAAGCTGTAGTAAACTAAGTTAGGTGAAATACAGTACAAATAGAGGCAAACCATGAAGCATCAATAATGTAGCGTAAGTACTCCACGAGGCCACTAATTGCTATGAAAGTAAACTATTTCCCTGTGATCTGAGCCCAAGGTAAAGAGTATATGAGGAATGTTAGCTGACGAATTGATTTCAGTAGAATCGAGGTACTAAATAACCACACAGCAAGCCACCTGTATCATAAATAAGTCCAAGTAAAGATCTTCAGAAGATCTGTAGTGTAATCTAGCGACCATTCAATACCCTAATTGAAGGCTAATCTAAAGAACAAGCAATGCAGTGATATTTAAACTTAATATTGACTATAACCTGAGTAAGACGTAGAAGTAGCAAAGCATGCTGTAAGGAAGGAGGTTGAAGTTTATATATGTGCCTATGTTTATTAAGACAATTTTATTTACATGCAGATTTTATTGCAAAAATGTCTCCTAAGACACTCCTCTTATGAAATCCATTTTCCTTGTGCCCGTTCCTTTTGATCCTGGTTCATTAACCCAGACCAAGGGTCGACTTGTAAAAGGCACGTGTGCTTCGAAGCAAAGCAGTGCTTATGAGAAATGAGACACGTAGCGTGATGAACTTCGCTAGCTTTGGTAATGTTTGTTATGGACCGGTTGCGTAAACCCAGTGAACTGTCGGTAATTCCATTCATGCAAAAAAATAGTAGACACGCATTACCCTATTTTTTTTTAACAGAGAACGATTGCTGAGTACATGAAGCAAAGAGGGAGAACTATTGTTATCCAGTCTGCCCTCAAATATAAAAAAAATTTGGCAAGCACAAAGGAAAGCACAAAAAGAAAAAAAAAAGATTCAGCGTTAAATGTGTACTCGTTAAGTAGTAGATATGCTGCGTGGCAGTAGAAATTGATCTTGGGTGGACTAAAGAATAAATGCAACGAGTGTTGCGAAACCTGTAGTTTTCATAATGAGGAGATGAGCACTTAAAAGAAAGTTTGAAAGAATATTTTTAGGTTCACTAGTGAAAGCAAATCTTGAGATATAAAGAGTCCATTCATAAAGCAGTTGTTCACTGGACTTAACAAAAGGAGTGACCATTAATTGTAAATATTAGCTCGTAAGTGATATTTTGTAAATTGTAGAATATAAGTCTTTCTATACCAGTGGAGGAAACGTGCAAAATGGATTGTTTTGTAAATGAACTCCATCGGCGAAGGAACTAAGCACGAATGCTGTGTGAAGATGCACACTAAAGTGCGACGTGCATAATAAAAATAACTGTTCACTGTATACTAGTGGTAGTGTTGTACTGCATGTGTGAAAAAGGAAGTCAAGGCTACGACAACAGGTGCAACGCAAAGTTCAGTGTTGTTCTAAGTGCAGCGACAGCTAAAACATTCGTCGTCACTTACCTGTGAGCCTCATGGGAGGCAGTTGACAGAAGTATGGAGGCAACTTCAGTGTCCGGCTCCTCCGATGGGAAACGCGCGCGAGGTGTTTGTATCGATACACTCGTGTGATACGAAGTTCACAAAAAAAAAAAGGGAGCAATCGACGACCAGCAGCTCTGTTACAGCCTGAGCGCGAACGGATACTAAGTATTGGAGCTCACGCAACACTGTGCAGCCGCTGTGAGTGGCTGACGTGTGGGTGACGAAACAATCCAAACTTTAAACTGCTAACCGCCATGACTTCAGTCGTACATACTGGAGGAAAGACATTTGTACACTTGTGTGACTACATTTTCATATGTAAATTAAGCAATTTTCTTGAGTTGAAGTTAAGATGAGTGAGAAGTAGATTGTTAGATTACTCAGGCCTTAAAGCCATTAATACCGGCACTCCTGAACACTGCTAAAATGAATTATAATCCTGTCTCTTGATGGACAAAGAAAATGAATGTGCACTATAGGAAGACCCTAAACTCCAGACCAGTCCCGATCCTTAACAAATGTATCCAGTAGCTTGTAAGTCATACTAATAATTTTCCACTTCTTCTGTATCATATTGTAACTAAAAACCCGGGAAGCCACTTGAATTCCTGGCACCACAGTGGAAAGGACAGATGTACTGCATGATGAACGCCGTAGACAGCTAACACAGAAAGTGAAAGCATCACGAAGTGTAGTGCTACGTTATTAAACTGTAATTGAACCACAATGAGTCAACAGATGCTCGAACATTGTCCACTCTAGTTTAGTGAAAATAAGCACTCACTGTACTCATGTATTAGTTGTTAAGCTCAAGAGAAAGTAATTTCTGAATTCTATCCCCTGAAGAGCGAAATGAACGTTCACTTATTGTTATAAGCAAATAAGGACCAAACTTAAAAATGCACATAAATGTTAGTCTTGGTATTATGGAATGAAGTGACTGATGAACAAAGAATGAAAAACTTTATTTTGAAAAATGATAAATATCTGATATATGTTTATAAATGTGATTTCAATTTATGTACTTTGTACGCCAGTAACGTTATGTAAATGTCACACCAAAAATCACGAATACCTCATGAGGACATGAGGATCGAGGTAATCCTTCGGCATTCCCTCTGTCCTCATGGGAAGCAATGTGATATTCGCTATTTTTGGCTTAATTAAAACAGCAAATTCAGCCAGAAGGCAAATACTTGTTTATAAAGAATGATTAATATATAATAAGGCGTCGCATGGCGACGGTGGAATTTTCTAGATAATGTAATTCGTCGTCATTGGGCGGCAATATTAACAGAAAAGTACGGATGGATATGCGTTCCTTCACTATTTTGTTCGCTGGAGAACAAATGAAGCCTTGAGCGCTAAAAAGACTTTTACTGTTTCTCTCGAGTAAGACGGACGCAGATTTGTGGAGGTCTGATCTAATTATTTTTACTAAATAAATAAAAACGTCTTCTGTCTAAGTTTTGAGTGAAGTGTAGGAAGAAGAACTGTTGTAACTTGCCGTGACGAAGCACGAGCGACTCAAGAGGACAATGGCTATATAAAAGAGCGCCCAATGGACATGATATGGACAAAAAAATCTACCGTCATTGTAGTATTAAGCTTAAGGTACGATATATGTTTTAGTTTATAATAAATATTTGTTCTGGGAATACTGAATCATTTTGCAGTGCTCATTCCTATTATCTCCTCAGTATTATTTTCATTTTAATTATGCATTTTGCTAATATTACAGACACCAAGATCAGCAGTCTAATGTGCATGTTACATTGATAAAAAGAAAACTGTTTTATCGTCTTCTTGCATCAGCTTTAATATCGAATTTCCCTTTTGTGTGATGTTACAGTTGTTTTTGCGCCCTTAAGAACTTTCTGGTCCCTTAGGAAATTGTTTTGTCATAACAATAACTTCACAACCGGGTATGATCGTATCTACGATCATGAAGTAATTAGAAAGACGATAATGCGATTTCTTAATCCACGGCACGCTAGTTGTGACTGCCTCAAGCCACGCGAAACTGCAAGTAAAAACTAATCACATCTCATAATGCAATATATTATGACAATGGTCAATCCATGATTCTTACGCCAATTGTGATTGATAAAACAGTAAGCTAAATCTTAATTTCCAACTTTCCATTGAATAACAACATCACTAAGGGATACAGTAAACCTGGAGTGAAGCATCGGAATCTATAACTAGTGTCACAGGGACGGTTCAAAACATAGAAAGTAAGTAGAGTCAGTATTCTTGTACTTAAGTCGGCATTGTGCCTTTTGTGTTTAATTCCGACGCAATTTCTGTGCTTCATCGTCAATAAGACGGACCAAGGTATACAGTAAACCTGGAGTGAAGCATTGGAATCTATAACTAGTGTCACAGGAATGGTTCAAAACATAGACAGTAAGAAGAGTCAGTCTTCTTGTACTTAATTCGGCATTGTGCCTTTTGTATTTAATTCCAATGCAATTTCTGTGTTTCGTCGTCAATAATAAGGTCCAAGGGATACAGTAATCCTGAAGTGAAGCATCGGAATCTAAAACCGGTCTCACAGGAATGGTTCAAAACATAGACAGTAAGAAGAGTCAGTCTTCTTGTACTTAAGTCATCATTGTGCATTTTCTATTTAATTCTGATGCAATTTCTGTGTTTCATCGTCAATAAGAAGGTCCAAGGGATACAGTAAACCTGGAGTGAAGCATCGGAATCTATAACTAGTGTCACAGGGACGGTTCAAAGCATAGACAGTAAGAAGAGTCAGACCTCTTTTACTTAAGTCGTCATTGTGCATTTTCTATTTAATTCCGATGCAATTTCTGTGTTTCATCGTCAATAAGAAGGTCCAAGGCATACAGTAAACCTGAAGTGAAGCATCGGAATCTATAACTAGTGTCACAGGAATGGTTCAAACCATAGTCAGTAAGAAGAGTCAGTCTTCTTGTACTTAAGTCATCATTGTGCATTTTCTATTTAATTCTGATGCAATTTCTGTGTTTCATCGTCAATAAGAAGGTCCAAGGGATACAGTAAACCTGGAGTGAAGCATCGGAATCTGTAACTAGTGTCACAGGAATGGTTCAAATCATAGACAGTAAGAAGAGTCAGACCTCTTTTACTTAAGTCGTCATTGCTCATTTTGTATTTAATTCTGATGCAATTTCTGTGTTTCATCGTCAATAAGAAGGTCCAAGGGATACAGTAAACCTGAAGTGAAGCATCGGAGTCTATAACTAGTGGCACAGGAATGGTTCAAAGCATAGCCAGTAAGAAGAGTCAGTCTTCTTGTACTTAATTCGGCATTGTGCCTTTTGTATTAATTACCGATGCAATTTCTGTGTTTCATCGTCAATAAGAAGGTCAGAGGGATACAGTAAACCTGAAGTGAAGCATCGGAATCTATAACTAGTGTCACAGGAATGGTTCAAAACATAGTCAGTGAGAAGAGTCAGTCTTCTTGTACTTAAGTCGGCATTGTGCTTTTTGTATTTAATTCCGATGCAATTTCTGTGTTTCATCGTCAATAAGAAAGTCCAAGGGATACAGTAAACCTGGAGTGAAGCATCGGAATCTATAACTAGTGTCACAGGGACGGTTCAAAACATAGACAGTAAGATGAGTCAGTATTCTTGTACTTAAGTCAGCAATGTGCTTTTTGTACTTCATTCCGATGCAATTTCTGTGTTTCATCGTCACTAAGAAGATCTGAGGGATACAGTAATCCTGAAGTTAAGCATCAGAATCTATAACTAGTGTCACAGGAATGGTTCAAGGCATAGTCAGTAAGAAGAGTCAGTCTTCTTGTAGTTAAGTCGGCATTGTGCCTTTTGTATTTAATTCCGATGCAATATCTGTGATTCATCGTCAATAAGAAGGTCCAAGGGCTACAGTAAACCTGAAGTGAAGCACCGAAATCCATAACATGTGTCACAGGAGTGGTTCAAATCATTCACAGTAGGAAGAGTCAGTCTACATGTACTTAAGTCGGCATTGGGCCTTTTGTATTTAATTCTGATGCAATTTCTGTGTTTCATCGTCTATAAGAAGGTCAGAGGGATCCAGTAAACCTGATGTGATGCATCGGAATCTATAACTAGCGTCACAGGAATGGTTCAAATCATAGTCAGTAAGAAGAGACAGTCTTCTTGTACTTAAGCCGGCATTGTGCTTTTTGTACTTAATTCCGATGCAATTTCTGTGTTTCATCGTCAATAAGAAGGTCCAAGGGATACAGTAGACCTGAATAGAAGCATCGGAATCTATAGCAAGTGTCACAGGAGTGGTTCAAAACTTAGACAGTAAGAAGAGTCAGTCTTCTTGTACTTAAGTCGGCATTGTGCCTTTTCTATTTAATTCCGATGCAACTTCTGTGTTTCATCGTCAATAAGAAGGTCCAAGGGATACAGTAATACTGAAGTTAAGCATCGGAATCTATGACTAGTGTCACAGGAATGGTACAAAACATAGTGAGTAAGAAGAGTGAGTATTCTTGTACTTATGTCGGTATTGTGCCTTTTGTATTTAATACCGATGCAATTTCTGTGTTTCATCGTCAATAAGAAGGTCAGAGGGATACAGTAAACCTGATGTGAAGCATCGGAATCTATAACTAGTGTCACAGGAATGGTTCAAAACATAGTCAGTAAGAAGAGTCAGTATTCTTGAACTTATGTCGGTATTGTGCTTTTTGTATTTAATTCCGATGCAATTTCTGTGTTTCATCGTTAATAAGAAGGTCAGAGGGATACAGTAAAACTGGAGTGAAACATCGGAGTCTATAACTAGTGTCACAGAAATGGTTCAAAACACAGACAGTGAGAAGAGTCAGTCTTCTTGTACTTAATTCGGCATTTCGCCTTTTGTATTTAATTCCGATGCAATTTCTGTGTTTCATCGTCAATAAGAAGGTCCAAGGGATACAGTAAAACTGGAGTGAAGCATTGGAATCTATAACTAGTGTCACAGGGATGGTTCAAAACAGAGACCGTAGGAAGAGTCAGTCTTCTTGTACTTAAGTCGCCATTGTGCCTTTTGTCTTTAAGTCCGATGAAACATGTGTGTTTCATTGTCAGTAAGAAGGTCCAAGGGATACAGTAAACCTGGAGTGAAGTATTGGAGTCTATAACTAGTGTCACAGGAATGGTTGAAAACATAGACAGTAAGAAGAGTCAGTCTTCTTGTACTTAATTCGGCATTGTGCCTTTTGTATTTAATTCCGATGCAATTTCTGTGATTCATCGTCAATAAGACGGTCAGAGGGATACAGTAAAACTGAAGTGAAGCATCGGAATCGATAACTAGAGACACATGAATGGTTCTAAACATAGTCAGTAAGAAGGGTCAGTCTACTTGTACTTAAGTCGGCATTGTGCATTTTTGTATTTATTTCCGATGCAATTTCTGTGTTTCATCGTCAATAAGAAGGTCTAAGTGATACAGTAAACCTGGAGTGAAACATCGGAAACTATAACTAGTGTCACAGGGACGGTTCAAAGCATAGACAGTAAGATGAGTCAGTATTCTTGTACTTAAGTCGGCATTGTGACTTTTCTATTTAATTCCGATGCAATTTCTGTGTTTCATCGTCAATAAGAAGGTCCAAGGCATACAGTAAACCTGAAGTGAGGCATCGGAATCTATAAATAGTGTCACAGGAATGGTTCAAACCATAGTCAGTAAGAAGAGTCAGTCTTCTTGTACTTAAGTCATCATTGTGCATTTTCTATTTAATTCTGATGCAATTTCTGTGTTTCATCGTCAATAAGAAGGTCCAAGGGATACAGTAAACCTGGAGTGAAGCATCGGAATCTGTAACTAGTGTCACAGGAATGGTTCAAATCATAGTCAGTAAGAAGAGTCAGTCTTCTTGTACTTAAGTCGGCATTGTGCCTTTTGTATTTAATTCCGATGCAATTTCTGTGTTTCATCGTCAATAAGAAGGTACAAGGGATACAGTAAACCTGGAGTGAAGCATCGGAATCTATAACTAGTGTCACAGGAATGGTTCAAGGCATAGTCAGTAAGAAGAGTCAGTCTTCTTGTAGTTAAGTCGGCATTGTGCCTTTTGTATTTAATTCCGATGCAATATCTGTGTTTCATCGTCAATAAGAAGGTCCAAAGGCTACAGTAAACCTGAAGTGAAGCACCGGAATCCATAACATGTGTCACAGGAGTGGTTCAAAACATTCACAGTAGGAAGAGTCAGTCTACATGTACTTAAGTCGGCATTGGGCCTTTTGTATTTAATTCTGATGCAATTTCTGTGTTTCATCGTCTATAAGAAGGTCAGAGGGATACAGTAAACCTGATGTGAAGCATCGGAATCTATAACTAGTGTCACAGGAATGGTTCAAATCACAGTCAGTAAGAAGAGACAGTCTTCTTGTACTTTAGCCGGCATTGTGCTTTTTGTACTTAATTCCGATGCAATTTCTGTGTTTCATCGTCAATAAGAAGGTCCAAGGGATACAGTAGACCTGAATTGAAGCATCGGAATCTATAGCAAGTGTCACAGGAATGGTTCAAAACATAGACAGTAAGAAGAGTCAGTCTTCTTGTACTTAAGTCGGCATTGTGCCTTTTCTATTTAATTCCGATGCAACTTCTGTGTTTCATCGTCAATAAGAAGGTCCAAGGGATACAGTAATACTGAAGTTAAGCATCGGAATCTATGACTAGTGTCACAGGATTGGTACAAAACATAGTGAGTAAGAAGAGTCAGTATTGTTGTACTTATGTCGGTATTGTGCCTTTTGTATTTAATTCTGATGCAATTTCTGTGTTTCATCGTCAATAAGAAGGTCAGAGGGATACAGTAAACCTGATGTGAAGCATCGGAATCTATAACTAGTGTCACAGGAATGGTTCAAAACATAGTCAGTAAGAAGAGTCAGAATTCTTGAACTTATGTCGGTATTGTGCTTTTTGTATTTAATTCCGATGCAATTTCTGTGTTTCATCGTTAATAAGAAGGTCAGAGGGATACAGTAAAACTGGAGTGAAACATCGGAGTCTATAACTAGTGTCACAGAAATGGTTCAAAACATAGACAGTGAGAAGAGTCAGTCTTCTTGTACTTATATCGGTATTGTGCTTATTCTATGAAATTCAGATGCAATTTCTGTGTTTCATCGTCAATAAGAAGGTCCAAGGGATACAGTAAAACTTGGGTGAAGCATCGGAATCTATAACTAGTGTCACAGGAATGGTTCAAAACATTGACAGTA
The DNA here is from genome assembly GCF_021461385.2 of Schistocerca piceifrons. Classification (NCBI taxonomy): domain Eukaryota; kingdom Metazoa; phylum Arthropoda; class Insecta; order Orthoptera; family Acrididae; genus Schistocerca; species Schistocerca piceifrons. The sequence continues at coordinate 2,418,617 of NW_025727724.1, read as the reverse complement.
AGAAGAGTCAGACTTCTTTTACTTAAGCCGGCATTGTGCCTTTTCTAATTGATTCCGATGCAATTTCTGTGTTTCATCGTCAATAAGACGGTCAGAGGGATACAGTAAACCTGAAGTGAAGCATCGGAATCTATAACTAGAGTCACAGGAATGGTTCAAGACATAGACAGTAAGACGAGTCAGTCTTCTTGTACTTAAGTCGGCATTGTGCCTTATGTATTTAATTCCGATGCAATTTCTGTGTTTCATCGTCAATAAGAAGGTCCAAGGGATACAGTAATCCTGAAGTTAAGCATCGGAATCTATGACTACTGTCACAGGAATGGTTCAAAACATAGTCAGAAAGAAGAGTCAGTATTCTTGCACTTATGTCGGTATTCTGCCTTTTGTATTTAATTCCGATGGAACTTCTGTGTTTCATCGTCAATAAGAAGATCAGAGGGATACAGTAAACCTGGAGTGAAGCATCGGAGTCTATAACTAGTGTCAGAGGAATGGTTCCAAACATAGACAGTAAGAAGAGTCAGTCTTCTTGTACTTAATTCGGCATTGTGCCTTTAGTATTTAATTCCGATGCAATTTCTGTGTTTCGACGTCAATAAGAAGGTCAGAGGGATACAGTAAACGTGAAGTGAAGCATCGGAATCTATAACTAGTGTCACAGGAATGGTTCAAATCATAGTCAGTAAGAAGAGTCAGACCTCTTTTACTTAAGTCGTCATAGTGCATTTTGTACTTAATTCCGATGCAATTTCTGTGTTTCATCGTCGATAAGAAGGTCCAAGGGATACAGTAAACCTGAAGTGAAGCATCGGAGTCTGTAACTAGTGTCACAGGAAAGGTTCAAATCATAAACTGTAAGAAGAGTCAGTCTTCTTGTACTTAAGCCGGCATTGTGCCTTTTGTATTTAATTCCGATGCAATTTCTGTGTTTCATCGTCGATAAGAAGGTCCAAGGGATACAGTAAACCTGGAGTGAAGCATCGGAATCTATAACTAGTGTCACAGGGACGGTTCAAAGCATTGACAGTAAGATGAGTCAGTATTCTTGTACTTAAGTCGGCAATGTGCTTTTTGTACTTCATTCCGATGCAATTTCTGTGTTTCATCGTCACTAAGAAGATCAGAGGGATACAGTAATCCTGAAGTTAAGCATCGGAATCTATAACTAGTGTCACAGGAATGGTTAAAGGCATAGTCAGTAAGAAGAGTCAGTCTTCTTGTAGTTAAGTCGGCATTGTGCCTTTTGTATTTAATTCCGATGCAATTTCTGTGTTTCGACGTCAATAAGAAGGTCCAAGGGATACAGTAGACCTGAATTGAATCATCGGAATCTATAGCAAGTGTCACAGGAATGGTTCAAAACATAGACAGTAAGAAGAGTCAGTTTTCTTGTACTTAAGTCGGCATTGTGCCTTTTCTATTTAATTCCGATGCAACTTCTGTGTTTCAACGTCAATAAGAAGGTCCAAGGGATACAGTAATACTGAAGTTAAGCATCGGAATCTATGACTAGTTTCACAGGAATGGTACAAAACATAGTGAGTAAGAAGAGTCAGTATTCTTGTACTTATGTCGGTATTGTGCCTTTTGTATTTAATTCCGATGCAATTTCTGTGTTTCATCGTCAATAAGAAGGTCAGAGGGATACTGTAAACCTGATGTGAAGCATCGGAATCTATAACTAGTGTCACAGGAATGGTTCAAAACATAGTCAGTAAGAAGAGTCAGTATTCTTGAACTTATGTCGGTATTGTGCTTTTTGTATTTAATTCCGATGCAATTTCTGTGTTTCATCGTTAATAAGAAGGTCAGAGGGATACAGTAAAACTGGAGTGAAACATCGGAGTCTATAACTAGTGTCACAGAAATGGTTCAAAACATAGACAGTGAGAAGAGTCAGTCTTCTTGTACTTAATTCGGCATTTTGCCTTTTGTATTTAATTCCGATGCAATTTCTGTGTTTCATCGTCAATAAGAAGGTCAGAGGGATACAGTAAACCTGAAGCGAAGTATCGGAATCTATAAGTAGTGTCTCAGGAATGGTTCATATCACAGTCAGTAAGAATAGTCAGTCTTCTTGTACTTATATCGGTTTTGTGCTTATTCTATGAAATTCAGATGCAATTTCTGTGTTTCATCGTCAATAAGAAGGTCCAAGGGATTCAGTGAACCTTGGGTGAAGCATCGGAATCTATAACTAGTGTCACAGGAATGGTTCAAAGCATTGACAGTAAGAAGAGTCAGACTTCTTTTACTTAAGCCGGCATTGTGCCTTTTCTAATTGATTCCGATGCAATTTCTGTGTTTCATCGTCACTAAGAAGGTCAGAGGTATACAGTAAACCTGAAGTGAAGCATCGGAACGCCATAACTTATGTCACAGGAATGGTTCAAAACATTCACAGTAGGAAGAGTCAGTCTACATTTATTTAAGTTGGCTTTGTGCCTTTTGTATTTAATTCCGATGCAATTTCTGTGTTTCACCGTCAATAAGAAGGTCAGAGGGATACAGTAAACCTGATGTGAAGAATCCCAATCTATAACTAGTGTCACAGGAATGGTTCAAACCTAGTCATTAAGAAGAGTCAGTCTTCTTGTACTTAAGTCGGCATTGTGCCTTTTGTATTTAATTCCGATGCAACTTCTGTGTTTCATCGTCAATAAGAAGGTCAGAGGGATATAGTAAACCTGAAGTGAAGCATCGGAATCTATAACTAGAGTCACAGGAATGGTTCAAAACATAGACAGTAAGACGAGTCAGTCTTCTTGTACTTAAATCGGCATTGTGCCTTTTGTATTTAATTCCGATGCAATTTCTGCGTTTCATCGTTAATAAGAAGGTTTAAGGGATACAGTAAACCTGAAGTGAAGCATCGCGATCTATAGCTAGTGTCACAAGAATGGTTCAAATCATATTAATGTGTGAAGAGTCAGTCTTCTTGTACTCAAGTCGGCATTGTGCCTTATGTATTTAATTCCGATGCAATTTCTGTGTTTCATCGTCAATAAGAAGGTCCAAGGGATACGGTAATCCTGAAGTTAAGCATCGGAATCTATGACTACTTTCACAGGAATGGTTCAAAACATAGTCAGAAAGAAGAATCAGTATTCTTGCACTTATGTCGGTATTCTGCCTTGTGTATTTAATTCCGATGGAATTTCTGTGTTTCATCGTCAATAAGAAGATCAGAGGGATACAGTAAACCTGGAGTGAAGCATCGGAGTCTATAACTAGTGTCACAGGAATGGTTCCAAACATAGACAGTAAGAAGAGTCAGTCTTCTTGTACTTAATTCGGCATTGTGCCTTTAGTATTTAATTCCGATGCAATTTCTGTGTTTCGACGTCAATAAGAAGGTCAGAGGGATACAGTAAACGTGAAGTGAAGCATCGGAGTCTATAACTAGTGGCACAGGAATGGTTCAAAGCATAGACAGTAAGAAGAGTCAGTCTTCTTGTACTTAATTCGGCATTGTGCCTTTTGTATTAATTACCGATGCAATTTCTGTGTTTCATCTTTAATAAGTAGGTCAGAGGGATACAGTAAACCTGAAGTGAAGCATCGGAATCTATAACTAGTGTCACAGGAATGGTTTAAAACATAGTCAGTAAGAAGAGTCAGTCTTCTTGTACTTAAGTCGGCATTGTGCCTTTTGTATTTAATTCCGATGCAATTTCTGTGTTTCATCGTCAATACGAAGGTCCAAGGGATACAGTAAACCTGGAGTGAAGCATCGGAATCTATAACTAGTGTCACAGGGACGGTTCAAAACATAGACAGTGAGATGAGTCAGTATTCTTGTACTTAGTCGGCAATGTGCTTTTTCTACTTCATTCCGATGCAATTTCTGTGTTTCATCGTCACTAAGAAGATCAGAGGGATACAGTAATCCTGAAGTTAAGCATCGGAATCTATAACTAGTGTCACAGGAATGGTTCAAGGCATAGTCAGTAAGAAGAGTCAGTCTTCTTGTAGTTAAGTCGGCATTGTGCCTTTTGTATTTAATTCCGATGCAATTTCTGTGTTTCATCGTCAATAAGAAGGTCCAACGGCTACAGTAAACCTGAAGTGAAGCACCGGAATCCATAACATGTGTCACAGGAGTGGTTCAAAACATTCACAGTAGGAAGAGTCAGTCTAAATGTACTTAAGTCGGCATTGGGCCTTTTGTATTTAATTCTGATGCAATTTTTGTGTGTCATCGTCTATAAGACGGTCAGAGGGATACAGTAAACCTGATGTGAAGCATCGGAATCTATAACTAGTGTCACAGGAATGGTTCAAATCATAGTCAGTAAGAAGAGACAGTCTTCTTGTTCTTAAGCCGCCATTGTGCTTTTTGTACTTAATTCCGATGCAATTTCTGTGTTTCATCGTCAATAAGAAGGTCCAAGGGATACAGTAGACCTGAATTGAAGCATCGGAATCTATAGCAAGTGTCACAGGAATGGTTCAAAACATAGACAGTAAGAAGAGTCAGTCTTCTTGTACTTAAGTCGGCATTGTGCCTTTTCTATTTAATTCCGATGCAACTTCTGTGTTTCATCGTCCATAAGAAGGTCCCAGGGATACAGTAATACTGAAGTTAAGCATCGGAATCTATGACTAGTGTCACAGGAATGGTACAAAACATAGTGAGTAAGAAGAGTGAGTATTCTTGTACTTATGTCGGTATTGTGCCTCTTGTTTTTAATTCCGATGCAATTTCTGTGTTTCATCGTCAATAAGAAGGTCAGAGGGATACAGTAAACCTGATGTGAAGCATCGGAATCTATAACTAGTGTCTCAGGAATGGTTCAAAACATAGTCAGTAAGAGGAGTCAGTATTCTTGAACTTATGTCGGTATTGTGCTTTTTGTATTTAATTCCGATGCAATGTCTGTGTTTCATCGTTAATAAGAAGGTCAGCGGGATACAGTAAAACTGGAGTGAAACATCGGGGTCTATAACTAGTGTCACAGAAATGCTTCAAAACATAGACAGTGAGAAGAATCAGTCTTCTTGTACTTAATTCGGCATTTTGCCTTTTGTATTTAATTTCGATGCAATTTCTGTGTTTCATCGTCAATAAGAAGGTCAGAGGGATACAGTAAACCTGAAGCGAAGTATTGGAATCTATAAGTAGTGTCACAGGAATGGTTCACATCATAGCCAGTAAGAATAGTCAGTCTTCTTGTACTTATATCGGTATTGTGCATATTCTATTAAATTCAGATGCAATTTCTGTGTTTCATCGTCAATAAAAAGGTCAGAGGTATACAGTAAACCTGAAGTGAAGCATCGGAACCCCATAACTTATGTCACAGGAATGGTTCAAAACATTCACAGTAGGAAGAGTCGGTCTACATTTATTTAAGTTGGCTTTGTGCCTTTTGTATTTAATTCCGATTCAATTTCTGTGTTTCACCGTCAATAAGAAGGTCAGAGGGATACAGTAAACCTGATGTGAAGAATCCGAAACTATAACTAGTGTCACAGGAATGGTTCAAACATAGTCAGTAAGAAGAGTCAGTCTTCTTGTACTTAAGTCGGCATTGTGCCTTTTGTATTTCATTCCGATGCCACTTCTGTGTTTCATCGTCAATAAGAAGGTCAGAGGGATACAGTAAACCTGAAGTGAAGCATCGGAATCTATAACTAGAGTCACAGGAATGGTTCAAGACATAGACAGTATGAAGAGTCAGTCCTCTTGTACTTAAGTCGGCATTGTGCCTTTTGTATTTAATTCCGATGCAATTTCTGCGTTTAATCGTTAATAAGAAGGTTTAAGGGATACAGTAAACCTGAAGTGAAGCATCGCGATCTATAGCTAGTGTCACAAGAATGGTTCAAATCATATTAATGTGTGAAGAGTCAGTCTTCATGTACTTAAGTCGGCATTGTGCCTTATGTATTTAATTCCGATGCAATTTCTGTGTTTCATCGTCAATAAGAAGGTCCAAGGGATACAGTAATCCTGAAGTTAAGCATCGGAATCTATCACTACTGCCACAGGAATGGTTCAAAACATAGTCTGAAAGAAGAATCAGTATTCTTGCACTTATGTCGGTATTGTGCCTTTTGTATTTAATTCCGATGGAATTTCTGTGTTTCATCGTCAATAAGAAGATCAGAGGGATACAGTAAACCTGGAGTGAAGCATCGGAATCTATAACTAGTGTCACAGGAATGGTTCCAAACATAGACAGTAAGAAGAGTCAGTCTTCTTGTACTTAATTCGGCATTGTGCCTTTAGTATTTAATTCCGATGCCATTTCTGTGTTTCGTCGTCAATAAGAAGGTCAGAGGGATACAGTAAACCTGAAGCGAAGCATTGGAATCTATAACTAGTGTCACAGGAATGGTTCAAATCATAGTCAGTAAGAAGAGTCAGTCTTCTTGTACTTAAGTCGGTATTGTGCCTTTTGTATTTAATTCCGATGCAATTTCTGTGTTTCAACGTCTATAAGAAGGTCCAAGGGATACAGTAGACCTGAATTGAAGCATCGGAATCTATAACTAGTGTCACAGGAACGGTTCAAAACATAGACAGTAAGAGGAGTCAGTCTTCTTGTACTTAAGTCGGCATTGTGCCTTTTGTATTTAATTCCGATGCTACTTCTGTGTTTCATCGTCAATAAGAAGGTGCAAGGGATACAGTAAACCTGATGAGAAGCATCGTAATCAGTAAGTGGTGCCACAGGAATGGTTCAAAGCATAGTCAGTAAGAAGAGTCAGTCTTCTTGTACTTAAGTCGGTATTGTGCCTTTTGTATTTAATTCCGATGCAATTTCTGTGTTTCAACGTCTATAAGAAGGTCCAAGGGATACAGTAGACCTGAATTGAAGCATCGGAATCTATAACTAGTGTCACAGGAACGGTTCAAAACATAGACAGTAAGAGGAGTCAGTCTTCTTGTACTTAAGTCGGCATTGTGCCTTTTGTATTTAATTCCGATGCTACTTCTGTGTTTCATCGTCAATAAGAAGGTCAGAGGGATACAGTAAACCTGAAGTGAAGCATCAGAATCTATAACTAGTGTCATAGGAATGGTTCAAAACATAGTCAGTAAGAAGAGTAAGTCTTTTTGTACTTAAGTCGGTATTGTGCCTTTTGTATTTAATTCCGATGCAATTTCTGTGTTTCATCGTCAATAAGTAGGTCCAAGGAATACATTAAACCTGGAGTAAAGCATCGGAATCTATAACTAGTGTCACAGGAATGGTTCAAAACATTGACAGTAAGAAGAGTCAGACTTCTTTTACTTAAGTCGGCATTGTGCCTTTTGTAATTAATTCCGATGCAATGTCTGTGTTTCATCGTCAACAAGAAGGTCAGAGGGATACAGTAAACCTGGAGTGAAGCATCGGAATCTATAACTTGTGTCACAGTAATGGTTCAAAACATTCACAGCAGGAAATGTCAGTCTACATGTACTTAAGTCGGCATTGTGCCTTTTGTATTTAATTCCGATGCAATTTCTGTGTTTCATCGTCAATAAGAGGGTCCAAGGGATACAGTAGACCTGAATTGAAGCATCGGAATCTATAACTAGTGTCACAGGAATGGTTCAAATCATAGACAGTAAGAAGAGTCAGTCTTCTTGTACATAAGTCGGCATTGTGCCTTTTGTATTTAATTCCGATGCAACTTCTGTGTTTCGACGTCAATAAGAAGGTCAGAGGGATACAGTAAACCTGAAGTGAAGCATTGGAATCTATAACTAGTGTCACAGGAATGGTTCAAAACATAGTCAGTAAGAAGAGTAACTCTTTATGTACTTAAGTCGGCATTATGCCTTTTGTATTTAATTCCGATGCAATTTCTGTGTTTCATCGTCAATAAGAAGGTCCAAGGGATACAGTAAACCTGAAATGAAGCATCGGAATCTATAACTAGTGTCACAGGAGTGGTTCAAAACACAGACAGTAGGAAGAGTCAGTCTTCTTGTACATAAGTCGGCATTGTGCCTTTTGTATTTAATTCCGATGCAACTTCTGTGTTTCGTCGTCAATAAGAAGGTCAGAGGGATACAGCAAACCTGAAGTGAAGCATTGGAATCTATAACTAGTGTCACAGGAATGGTTCAAAACATAGTCACTAAGAAGTGTAACTCTTTATGTACTTAAGTCGGCATTATGCCTTTTGTATTTAATTCCGATGCAATTTCTGTGTTTCATCGTCTATAAGATGGTCCAAGCTATACAGTAAACCTGAAATGAAGCATCGGAATCTATAACTAGTGTCACAGGAGTGGTTCAAAACATAGACAGTAGTAAGAGTCAGTCTTCTGGTACCTATGTCGGCATTGTGCCCTTTCTATTTAATTCCGATGCAATTTCTGTGTTTCATCGTCAATAAGAAGGTCAGAGGGATACAGTAAATCTGAAGTGAACCATCGGAATCTATAACTAGAGTCACAGGAATGATTCAAAACATAGACAGTAAGAAGAGTCAGTCTTCATGTACTTAAGTCGGCATTGTGCCTTTTGTATTTAATTCCGATGCAATTTCTGTGTTTCATCGTCAATACGAAGGTCCAAGGGATACAGTAAACCTGGAGTGAAGCATCGGAGTCTATAACTAGTGTCACAGGAACGGTTCAAAACATAGGCAGTAAGAAGAGTCAGTCTTCTTGTAGTTAGGTCGGCATTGTGCCTTTTGTATTTAATTCCGATGCAATTTCTGTGTATCATCGTCAATAAGAAGGTCTAAGGGATACAGTAAACCTGAAGTGAAGCTTCGGAATGTATAACTAGTGTCACAGGATTGGTTCAAAACATAGTCAGTAAGAAGAATCAGTCTTCTTGTACTTAAGTCATCACTGTGCATTTTCTATTTAAATCTGATGCAATTTCTGTGTTTCATCGTCAATAATAAGGTCCAAGGGATACAGTATATCTGGAGTGAAGCATCGGAATCTATAACTAGTGTCACAGGGACGGTGCAAAGCATAGACAGTAAGATGAGTCAGTATTTTTGTACTTAAGTCGGCATTGTACTATTTGTATTTAATTCCGATGCAATTTCTGTGTTTCATCGTCAATAAGAAGGTCAGAGGGATACAGTTATCCTGATGTTAAGCATCGGAATCTATAACTAGTGTCACAGGAATGGTTCAAAGCATAGTCAGTAAGAAGAGTAAGTCTTCTTGTAGTTAAGTCGGCATTGTGCCTTTTGTATTTAATTCCGATGCAATTTCTGTGTATCATCGTCAATAAGAGGGTCAGAGGGATACAGTAAACCCGAAGCGAAGCATCGGAATCTATAACTAGTGTCACAGGAATGGTTCATATCATAGTCAGTAAGAAGAGTCAGTCTTCTTGTACTTATGTCGGTATTGTGCATTTTCTATAATTTCTGATGCAATTTCTGTGTTTCGTCGTCAAGAAGAAGGTCCAAGGGATAAAGTAAACCTGGAGTGAAGCATCGGAATCTATAACTAGTGTCACAGGAATGGTTCAAAACATTGACAGTAAGAAGAGTCAGACTTCTTTTACTTAAGTCGGCATTGTGCCTTTTGTAATTGATTCCGAAGCAGTTTCTGTGTTTCATTGTCAATAAGAAGGTCAGAGGTATACAGTAAACCTGAAGTGAAGCATCGGAACCCCATAACTTATGTCACAGGAATGGTTCAAAGCATTCACAGTAGGAAGCGTCAGTCTACATGTACTTATGTTGGCTTTGTGCCTTTTTTATTTAATTCCGATGCAATTTCTGTGTTTCACCGTCAATAAGAAGGTCAGAGGGATACAGTAAACCTGATGTGAAGCATCCGAATCCATAACTAGTGTCACAGGAATGGTTCAAACGTAGTCAGTAAGAAGAGTCAGTCTTCTTGTAATTAAGTCGGCATTGTGCTTTTTGTATTTAATTCCGATGCAATTTCTGTGTTTCATCGTCAATAAGAAGGTCCAAGGGATACAGTTGACCTGAATTGAAGCATCGGAATCTATAACTAGTGTCACAGGAATGGTTCAAAACATAGACAGTAAGAGGAAACAGTCTTCTTGTACTTAAGTCGGCATTGTGCCTTTTGTATTTAATTCCGATGCAACTTCTGTGTTTCATCGTCAATAAGAAGGTCAGAGGTATACAGTAAACCTGAAGTGAAGCATCGGAGCCCCATAACTTATGTCACAGGAACGGTTCAAAACAATCACAGTAGGAAGAGTCAGTCTACATGTACTTATGTTGGCTTTGTGCCTTTTGTATTTAATTCCGATGCAATTTCTGTGTTTCACCGTCAATAAGAAGGTCAGAGGGATACAGTAAACCTGATGTGAAGCATCCGAATCCATAACTAGTGTCACAGGAATGGTTCAAACGTAGTCAGTAAGAAGAGTCAGTCTGCTTGTAATTAAGTCGGCATTGTGCTGTTTGTATTTAATTCCGATGCAATTTCTGTGTTTGATCGTCAATAAGAAGGTCCAAGGGATACAGTAGACCTGAATTGAAGCATCGCAATCTATAGCTAGTGTCACAAGAATGGTTCAAATCATAGACAGTAAGAAGAAACAGTCTTCTTGTACTTAAGTCGGCATTGTGCCTTTTGTATTTAATTCCGATGCAATTTCTGTGTTTCATCGTCAATAAGAATGTCCAAGGGATACAGTAATCCTGAGGTTAAGCATCGGAATCTATGACTACTGTCACAGGAATGGTTCAAAACATAGTCAGAATGAAGAGTCAGTAATCTTGCACTTATGTCGGTATTGTGCCTTTTGTATTCAATTCCGATGGAATTTCTGTGTTTCATCGTCAATAAGAAGATCAGAGGGATACAGTAAACCTGGAGTGAAGCATCGGAGTCTATAACTAGTGTCACAGGAATGGTTCAAAACATAGACAGTAAGAAGAGTCAGACTTCTTGTACTTAATTCGGCATTGTGCCTTTCGTATTTAATTCCGATGCCATTTCTGTGTTTCGTCGTCAATAAGAAGGTCAGAGGGATACAGTAAACCTGATGTGAAGCATCGGAATCTATAACTAGTGCCACAGGAATGGTTCAAAACATAGTCAGTAAGAAGAGTCAGTCTTCTTGTACTTAAGTCGGCATTGTGCCTTTTGTATTTAATTCCGATGCAATTTCTGTGTTTCATCGTCAATAAGAAGGTCCAAGGGATACAGTTGACCTGAATTGAAGATTCGGAATCTATAACTAGTGTCACAGGAATGGTTCAAAACATATACAGTAAGAAGAGTCAGTCTTCTTGTACTTAAGTCGGCATTGTGCCTTGTGTATTTAATTCCCATGCAATTTCTGCGTTTCATCGTTAATAACAAGGTTTAAGGGATACAGTAAACCTGAAGTGAAGCATCGCAATCTATAACTAGTGTCACAAGAATGGTTCAAATCATAGTAAGTATGAAGAGTCAGTCTTCTTGTACTTAAGTCGGCATTGTGCCTTTTGTATTTAATTCCGATGCAAGTTCTGTGTTTCATCGTCAATAAGAAGGTCCAGGGGATACAGTAATCCTGAAGTTAAGCATCGGAATCTATGACTACTGTCACACGAATGGTTCAAAACGTAGTCAGAAAGAAGAGTCAGTATTCTTGCACTTATGTTGGTATCGTGCCTTTTGTATTTAATTCCAATGGAATTTCTGTGTTTCATCGTCAATAAGAAGATCAGAGAGATACAGTAAACCTTGAGTGAAGCATCGGAGTCCATAACTAGTGTCACTGGAATGGTTCAGAACATAGACAGTAAGAAGAGTCAATCTTCTTGTACATAATTCGGCATTGTGCCTTTTGTATTTAATTCCGATGCAACTTCTGTGTTTCGTCGTCAATAAGAAAGTCAGACGGATACAGTAAACCTGAAGTGAAGCATTGGAATCTATATCTAGTGCCACAGGAATGGTTCAAACATAGTCAGTAAGAAGAGTAAGTCTTTTTGTACTTAAGTCGGCATTATGCCTTTTGTATTTAATTCCGATGCAATTTCTGTGTTTCATCGTCAATAAGAAAGTCCATGGGATACAGTAAACCTGAAGTGAAGCATCGGAATCTATAACTAGTGTCACAGGGACGGTTCAAAGCATAGAAATTAAGATGAGTCAGTATTCTTGTACTTAAGTCGGCATTGTGCCTTTTGTATTTAATTCCGATGCAATTTCTGTGTTTCATCGTCAATAAGAAGGTCAGAGGGATACAGTAAACCTGAAGTGAAGCATCGGGATCTATAACTTGTGTCACAGGAATGGTTCAAAGCATTCACAGTAGGAAGTGTCAGTCTACATGTACTTAAGTCGGCATTGAGCTTTTTGTATTTAATTCCGATGCAATTTCTGTGTTTCATCGTCTATAAGAAGGTCAGAGGGATACAGTAAACCTGATGTGAAGCATCGGAATCTATAACTAGTGCCACAGGAATGGTTCAAAACATAGTCAGTAAGAAGAGTCAGTCTTCTTGTACTTAAGTCGGCATTGTGCTTTTTGTATTTAATTCCGATGCAATTTCTGTGTTTCATCGTCAATAAGAAGGTCCAAGGGATACAGTAGACCTGAATTGAAGCATCGGAATCTATAGCTAGAGTCACGGGAATGGTTCAAAACATAGACAGTAAGAAGAGTCAGTCTTCTTGTACTCAAGTCGGCATTGTGCCTTTTGAATTTCATTCCGATGCAACTTCTGTGTTTCGTCGTCAATAAGAAGGTCAGAGGGATACAGTAAACCTGAAGAGAAGCATCGGAATCTATTACTAGTGTCACAGGAATGGTTCAAACATCGTCAGTAAGAAGAGTAAGTCTTTTTGTACTTAAGTCGGCATTATGCCTTTTGTATTTAATTCCGATGCAATTTCTGTGTTTCATCGTCAATAAGAAGGTCCAAGGGATACATTAAACCTTTAGTGAAGCATCGGAATCTATAACTAGTGTCATAGGGACGATTCAAAGCATAGAAAGTAAGATGAGCCAGTATTCTTGTACTTAAGTAGGCATTGTGCTTTTTGTATTTAATTCCCATGCAATTTCTGTGTATCATCGTCACTAAGATGGTCAGAGGGATACAGTAAACCTGAAGTTAAGCATCGGAATCTATAACTAGTGTCACAGGAATGGTTCAAAGCATAGTCAGTAAGAAGAGTCATTCTACTTGTAGTTAGGTCGGCATTGTGCCTTTTGTATTTAATTCCGATGCAATTTCTGTGTATTATCTTCAATAAGAAGGTGCAAGGGATACAGTAAACCTGAAGTGAAGCATCGGAATCTATAACTAGTGTCACAAGAGTGGTTCAAAACACAGACAGTAGGAAGAGTCAGTCTTCTAGTACTTAAGTCTGCATTGTGCCTTTTCTATTTAATTCCGATGCAATTTCTGTGTTTCATCGTCAATAAGACGGTCCAAGGGATACAGTAAACCTGAAGTGAAGCATCGGAATCTATAACTAGAGTCACAGGAATGGTTCAAAACATAGACAGTAAGAAGAGTCAGTCTTCTTGTACTTAAGCCGGCATTGTGCCTTTTGTATTTATTCCGTTGCAATTTGTGTGTTTCATCGTCAATAAGAAGGGTAAGGGATGCAGTAAACATGGAGTGAAGCATCGGAGTATATAACTAGTGTCACAGGAATGGTTCAAAACATAGACAGAAGGAACAGTCAGTCTTCTTGTACTTAATTCGGCATTGTGCATTTTGTATTTAATTCCGATGCAATTCTGAGTTTCATCGTCTATAAGGCCAGAGGGATACAGTAAACCTGAAGTGAAGCATCGGGATCTATAACTTGTGTCACAGGAATGGTTCAAAACATTCACAGTAGGAAGTGTCAGTCTACATGTACTTAAGTCGGCATTGAGCTTTTTGTATTTAATTCCGATGCAATTTCTGTGTTTCATCGTCTATAAGAAGGTCAGAGGGATACAGTAAACCTGATGTGAAGCATCGGAATCTATAACTAGTGTCACAGGAATGGTTCAAACGTAGTCAGTAAGAAGAGTCAGTCTTCTTGTAATTAAGTCGGCATTGTGCTTTTTGTATTTAATTCCGATGCAATTTCTGTGTTTCATCGTCAATAAGAAGGTCCAAGGGATACAGTTGACCTGAATTGAAGCATCGGAATCTATAACTAGTGTCACAGGAATGGTTCAAAACATAGACAGTAAGAAGAAACAGTCTTCTTGTACTTAAGTCGGCATTGTGCCTTTTGTATTTAATTCCGATGCAACTTCTGTGTTTCATCGTCAATAAGAAGGTCAGAGGTATACAGTAAACCTGAAGTGAAGCATCGGAGCCCCATTACTTATGTCACAGGAACGGTTCAAAACAATCACAGTAGGAAGAGTCAGTCTACATGTACTTATGTTGGCTTTGTGCCTTTTGTATTTAATTCCGATGCAATTTCTGTGTTTCACCGTCAATAAGAAGGTCAGAGGGATACATTAAACCTGATGTGAAGCATCCGAATCCATAACTAGTGTCACAGGAATGGTTCAAACGTAGTCAGTAAGAAGAGTCAGTCTGCTTGTAATTAAGTCGGCATTGTGCTTTTTGTATTTAATTCCGATGCAATTTCTGTGTTTGATCGTCAATAAGAAGGTCCAAGGGATACAGTAGACCTGAATTGAAGCATCGCAATCTATAGCTAGTGTCACAAGAATGGTTCAAATCATAGACAGTAAGAAGAAACAGTCTTCTTGTACTTAAGTCGGCATTGTGCCTTTTGTATTTAATTCCGATGCAATTTCTGTGTTTCATCGTCAATAAGAATGTCCAAGGGATACAGTAATCCTGAAGTTAAGCATCGGAATCTATGACTACTGTCACAGGAATGGTTCAAAACATAGTCAGAATGAAGAGTCAGTAATCTTGCACTTATGTCGGTATTGTGCCTTTTGTATTCAATTCCGATGGAATTTCTGTGTTTCATCGTCAATAAGAAGATCAGAGGGATACAGTAAACCTGGAGTGAAGCATCGGAGTCTATAACTAGTGTCACAGGAATGGTTCAAAACATAGACAGTAAGAAGAGTCAGACTTCTTGTACTTAATTCGGCATTGTGCCTTTCGTATTTAATTCCGATGCCATTTCTGTGTTTCGTCGTCAATAAGAAGGTCAGAGGGATACAGTAAACCTGATGTGAAGCATCGGAATCTATAACTAGTGCCACAGGAATGGTTCAAAACATAGTCAGTAAGAAGAGTCAGTCTTCTTGTAATTAAGTCGGCATTGTGCTTTTTGTATTTAATTCCGATGCAATTTCTGTGTTTCATCGTCAATAAGAAGGTCCAAGGGATACAGTTGACCTGAATTGAAGCATCGGAATCTATAACTAGTGTCACAGGAATGGTTCAAAACATAGACAGTAAGAAGAAACAGTCTTCTTGTACTTAAGTCGGCATTGTGCCTTTTGTATTTAATTCCGATGCAATTTCTGTGTTTCATCGTCAATAAGAATGTCCAAGGGATACAGTAATCCTGAAGTTAAGCATCGGAATCTATGACTACTGTCACAGGAATGGTTCAAAACATAGTCAGAATGAAGAGTCAGTAATCTTGCACTTATGTCGGTATTGTGCCTTTTGTATTCAATTCCGATGGAATTTCTGTGTTTCATCGTCAATAAGAAGATCAGAGGGATACAGTAAACCTGGAGTGAAGCATCGGAGTCTATAACTAGTGTCACAGGAATGGTTCAAAACATAGACAGTAAGAAGAGTCAGACTTCGTGTACTTAATTCGGCATTGTGCCTTTCGTATTTAATTCCGATGCCATTTCTGTGTTTCGTCGTCAATAAGAAGGTCAGAGGGATACAGTAAACCTGATGTGAAGCATCGGAATCTATAACTAGTGCCACAGGAATGGTTCAAAACATAGTCAGTAAGAAGAGTCAGTCTTCTTGTACTTAAGTCGGCATTGTGCCTTTTGTATTTAATTCCGATGCAATTTCTGTGTTTCATCGTCAATACGAAGGTCCAAGGGATACAGTTGACCTGAATTGAAGATTCGGAATCTATAACTAGTGTCACAGGAATGGTTCAAAACGTAGTCAGAAAGAAGAGTCAGTATTCTTGCACTTATGTTGGTATCGTGCCTTTTGTATTTAATTCCAATGGAATTTCTGTGTTTCATCGTCAATAAGAAGATCAGAGAGATACAGTAAACCTGGAGTGAAGCATCGGAACCCCATAACTTATGTCACAGGAATGGTTCAAAACATTCACAGTATGAAGAGTCTGTCTACATGTACTGATGTTGGCTTTGTGCCTTTTGTATTTAATTCCGATGCAATTTCTGTGTTTCACCGTCAATAAGAAGGTCAGAGGGATACAGTAAACCTGAAGTGAAGCATTGGAATCTATATCTAGTGCCACAGGAATGGTTCAAACATAGTCAGTAAGAAGAGTTAGTCTTTTTGTACTTAAGTCGGCATTATGCCTTTTGTATTTAATTCCGATTCAATTTCTGTGTTTCATCGTCAATAAGAAAGTCCATGGGATACAGTAAACCTGGAGTGAAGCATCGGAATCTATAACTAGTGTCACAGGGACGGTTCAAAGCATAGAAATTAAGATGAGTCAGTATTCTTGTACTTAAGTCGGCATTGTGCCTTTTGTATTTAATTCCGATGCAATTTCTGTGTTTCATCGTCAATAAGAAGGTCAGAGGGATACAGTAAACCTGAAGTGAAGCATCGGGATCTATAACTTGTGTCACAGGAATGGTTCAAAACATTCACAGTAGGAAGTGTCAGTCTACATGTACTTAAGTCGGCATTGAGCTTTTTGTATTTAATTCCGATTCAATTTCTGTGTTTCATCGTCTATAAGAAGGTCAGAGGGATACAGTAAACCTGATGTGAAGCATCGGAATCCATAACTAGTGCCACAGAAAAGGTTCAAAACATAGTCAGTAAGAAGAGTCAGTCTTCTTGTACTTAAGTCGGCATTGTGCTTTTTGTATTTAGTTCCGATGCAATTTCTGTGTTTCATCGTCAATAAGAAGGTCCAAGGGATACAGTAGACCTGAATTGAAGCATCGGAATCTATAGCTAGAGTCACGGGAATGGTTCAAAACATAGACAGTAAGAAGAGTCAGTCTTCTTGTACTCAAGTCGGCATTGTGCCTTTTGAATTTCATTCCGATGCAACTTCTGTGTTTCGTCGTCAATAAGAAGGTCAGAGGGATACAGTAAACCTGAAGAGAAGCATCGGAATCTATATCTAGTGTCACAGGAATGGTTCAAACATAGTCAGTAAGAAGAGTAAGTCTTTTTGTACTCAAGTCGGCATTGTGCCTTTTGAATTTCATTCCGATGCAATTTCTGTGTTTCATCGTCAATAAGAAGGTCCAAGGGATACATTAAACCTTTAGTGAAGCATCGGAATCTATAACTAGTGTCATAGGGACGATTCAAAGCATAGAAAGTAAGATGAGCCAGTATTCTTGTACTTAAGTAGGCATTGTGCTTTTTGTATTTAATTCCCATGCAATTTCTGTGTATCATCGTCACTAAGATGGTCAGAGGGATACAGTAAACCTGAAGTTAAGCATCGGAATCTATAACTAGTGTCACAGGAATGGTTCAAAGCATAGTCAGTAAGAAGAGTCATTCTACTTGTAGTTAGGTCGGCATTGTGCCTTTTGTATTTAATTCCGATGCAATTTCTGCGTATTATCTTCAATAAGAGGGTCCAAGGGATACAGTAAACCTGAAGTGAAGCATCGGAATCTATAACTAGTGTCACAAGAGTGGTTCAAAACACAGACAGTAGGAAGAGTCAGTCTTCTAGTACTTAAGTCTGCATTGTGCCTTTTCTATTTAATTCCGATGCAATTTCTGTGTTTCATCGTCAATAAGACGGTCCAAGGGATACAGTAAACCTAAAGTGAAGCATCGGAATCTATAACTAGAGTCACAGGAATGGTTCAAAACATAGACAGTAAGAAGAGTCAGTCTTCTTGTACTTAAGCCGGCATTGTGCCTTTTGTATTTATTCCGTTGCAATTTGTGTGTTTCATCGTCAATAAGAAGGGGCAAGGGATGCAGTAAACATGGAGTGAAGCATCGGAGTATATAACTAGTGTCACAGGAATGGTTCAAAACATAGACAGAAGGAACAGTCAGTCTTCTTGTACTTAATTCGGCATTGTGCATTTTGTATTTAATTCCGATGCAATTCTGAGTTTCATCGTCTATAAGGCCAGAGGGATACAGTAAACCTGAAGTGAAGCATCGGAATCTATAACTAGTGTCACAGGAATGGTTCAAAACTTAGTCAGTAGGAAGAGTCAGTCATCTTGTACCTATGTCGGCATTGTGCCTTTTGTATTTAATTCCGACGCAATTTCTGTGTTTCGTCATCAATAAGACGGTCCAAGGGATACAGTAATCCTGAAGTTAAGCATCGGAATCTATGACTAGTGTCACAGGAATGGCTCAAAACATAGTCAGTAAGAAGAGTCAGTCTTCTTGTACTTAAGTCGGTATTATGCCTTTTGTATTAAATTCCGATGCAATTTCTGTGTTTCAGCGTCAATAAGAAGGTCCAAGGGATACAGTAAATCTGAAGTGAACCATCGGAATCTATAACTAGAGTCACAGGAATGGTTCAAAACATAGGCAGTAAGAAGAGTCAGACTTCATGTACTTAAGTCGGCATTGTGCCTTTTGTATTTAATTCCGATGCAATTTCTGTGTTTCAACGTCAATACGAAGGTCCAAGGGATACAGTAAACCTATAGTGAAGCATCGGAGTCTATAACTAGTGTCACAGGAACGGTTCAAAACATAGGCAGTAAGAAGAGTCAGTCTTCTTGTAGTTAGGTCGGCATTGTGCCTTTTGTATATAATTCCGATGCAATTTCTGTGTATCATCGTCAATAAGAAGGTCCAAGGGATACAGTAAACCTGAAGTAAAGCATCGGAATATATAACTAGTATCACTGAAATGGTTCAACACATAGACAGTAGGAAAAGTCAGTCTACATGTACTTAAGTCGGCATTGTGACTTTTGTATTTAATTCCGAAGCAATTTCTGTGTTTCATCGTCAATAAGAAGGTGAGAGGGATACAGTAAACCTGAAGTGAAGCATCGGAATCTATAGCTAGAGTCACAGGAATGGTTCAAACATAGGCAGTAAGAAGAGTCAGTCTTCTAGTACTTAAGTCGGCATTGTGCCTTTTGTATTTAATTCCGATGCAATTTCTGTGTTTCATCGTCAATACGAATTTCCAAGGGATACAGTAAACCTGGAGTGAAGCATCGGAATCTATAGCTCGAGTCACAGGAATGGTTCAAAACATAGGCAGTAAGAAGAGTCAGACTTCATGTACTTAATTCGGCATTGTGCCTTTTGTATTTAATTCCGATGCAATTTCTGTGTTTCATCGTCACTAAGAAGGTCAGAGGGATACAGTAATCCTGAAGTTAAGCATCGGAATCTATAACTAGTGTCAGAGGAATGGTTCAAAGCATAGTCAGTAAGAAGAGTAAGTCTTCTTGTAGTTAAGTCGGCATTGTGCCTTTTGTATTTAATTCCGAAGCAATTTCTGTGTATCATCGTCAATGAGAAGGTCCAAGGCATACAGTAAACCTGAAGTGAAGCATCGGAATCTATAACTAGTGTCACAGGAATGGTTCAAAACATAGTCAGTAAGAAGAGTCAGTCTTCTTGTACTTAAGTCGGCATTGTGCCTCTTGTATTTAATTCCGATGCAATTTCTGTGTTTCATCGTCAATAAGATGGTCCAAGGGATACATTAAACCCGGAGTGAAACATCGGAATCTATAACTAGTGTCACTGGGACGGTTCAAAGCATTGACAGTAAGATGAGTCAGTAATCTTGTACTTAAGCCGGCATTGTGCTTTTTGTATTTCATTCTGATGCAATTTCTGTATTTCATCGTCACTAAGCAGGTCAGAGGGATACAGTAATCCTGAAGTTAAGCATCGCAATCTATAACTAGTGTCACAGGAATGGTTCAAAGCATAGTCAGTAAGAAGAGTCAGTCTTCTTGTACTTAAGTCGGCATTGTGCTTTTTGTATTTAATTCCGATGCAATTTCTGTGTTTCATCGTCAATAAGAAGGTCCAAGGGATACAGTAAACCTGAAATCAACCATAGGAATCCATAACTAGTGTCATAGGAATGGTTCAAAACATAGACAGTAGGAAAAGTCGGGCTACATGTACTTAAGTCGGCATTGTGACTTTTGTATTTAATTCTGATGCAATTTCAGTGTTTCATCGTGAATAAGAAGGTCAGAGGGATACAGTAAATCTGAAGTGAAGCATCGGAATCTATAACTAGAGTCACAGGAATGGTTCAAAACATAGGCAGTAAGAAGAGTCAGTCTTCATGTACTTAAGTCGGCATTGTGCCTTTTGTATTTAATTCCGATGCAATTTCTGTGTTTCATCGTCAATACGAAGGTCCAAGGGATACGGTAAACCTGGAGTGATGCATCGGAGTCTATAACTAGTGTCACAGGAATGGTTCAAAGCATAGACAGAATGAAGAGTCAGTCTTTTTGTACTTAATTCGGCATTGTGCCCTTTGTATTTCATTCCGATGCAATTCTGTGTTTCATCGTCACTAAGAAGGTCAGAGGGATACAGTAAACCTGGAGTGAAGCATCGGAATCTATAACTAGTGTCACAGGAATGGTTCAAAACATAGACAGTAAGAAGAAACAGTCTTCTTGTACTTAAGTCGGCATTGTGCCTTTTGTATTTAATTCCGATGCTACTTCTGTGTTTCATCGCCAATAAGAAGGTCCAAGGGATACAGTAGACCTGAATTGAAGCATCGGAATCTATAACTAGTGTCACAGGAATGGTTCAAAACATAGACAGTAAGAAGAAACAGTCTTCTTGTACTTAAGTCGGCATTGTGCCTTTTGCAATTGATTCCGAGGCAGATTCTGTGTTTCATTGTCAATAAGAAGGTCAGAGGTATACAGTGAACCTGAAGTGAAGCATCGGAACCCCATAACTTATGTCACAGGAATGGTTCAAAACATTCACAGTATGAAGAGTCTGTCTACATAAACTGATGTTGGCTTTGTGCCTTTTGTATTTAATTCCGATGCAATTTCTGTGTTTCACCGTCAATAAGAAGGTCAGAGGGATACAGTAAACCTGATGTGAAGCATCCGAATCCATAACTAGTGTCACAGGAATGGTTCAAACGTAGTCAGTAAGAAGAGTCAGTCTTCTTGTAATTAAGTCGGCATTGTGCTTTTTGTATTCCATTCCGATGCAATTTCTGTGTTTCATCGTCAATAAGAAGGTCCAAGGGATACAGTAGACCTGAATTGAAGCATCGGAATCTATAACTAGTGTCACAGGAATGGTTCAAAACATAGACAGTAAGAAGAAACAGTCTTCTTGTACTTAAGTCGGCATTGTGCCTTTTGTATTTAATTCCGATGCTACCTCTGTGTTTCATCGCCAATAAGAAGGTCAGAGGGATACAGTAAACCTGAAGTGAAGCATCGGAATCTATAACTAGAGTCACAGGAATGGTTGAAAACATAGACAGTAAGAAGAGTCAGTCTTCTTGTACATAAGTCGGCATTGTGCCTTTTGTGTTTAATTCCGATGCAATTTCCTCGTTTCATCGTTAAAAAGGAGGTTTAAGGGATACAGTAAACCTGAAGCGAAACATCGCAATCTATAACTAGTGTCACAGGAATGGTTCAAAACATAGACAGTAAGAAGAAACAGTCTTCTTGTACTTAAGTCGGCATTGTGCCTTTTGCAATTGATTCCGAGGCAGATTCTGTGTTTCATTGTCAATAAGAAGGTCAGAGGTATACAGTGAACCTGAAGTGAAGCATCGGAACCCCATAACTTATGTCACAGGAATGGTTCAAAACATTCACAGTATGAAGAGTCTGTCTACATAAACTGATGTTGGCTTTGTGCCTTTTGTATTTAATTCCGATGCAATTTCTGTGTTTCACCGTCAATAAGAAGGTCAGAGGGATACAGTAAACCTGATGTGAAGCATCCGAATCCATAACTAGTGTCACAGGAATGGTTCAAACGTAGTCAGTAAGAAGAGTCAGTCTTCTTGTAATTAAGTCGGCATTGTGCTTTTTGTATTCCATTCCGATGCAATTTCTGTGTTTCATCGTCAATAAGAAGGTCCAAGGGATACAGTAGACCTGAATTGAAGCATCGGAATCTATAACTAGTGTCACAGGAATGGTTCAAAACATAGACAGTAAGAAGAAACAGTCTTCTTGTACTTAAGTCGGCATTGTGCCTTTTGTATTTAATTCCGATGCTACCTCTGTGTTTCATCGCCAATAAGAAGGTCAGAGGGATACAGTAAACCTGAAGTGAAGCATCGGAATCTATAACTAGAGTCACAGGAATGGTTGAAAACATAGACAGTAAGAAGAGTCAGTCTTCTTGTACATAAGTCGGCATTGTGCCTTTTGTATTTAATTCCGATGCAATTTCCTCGTTTCATCGTTAAAAAGGAGGTTTAAGGGATACAGTAAACCTGAAGCGAAACATCGCAATCTATAGCTAGTGTCACAAGAATGGTTCAAATCATAGTAAGTATGAAGAGTCAGTCTTCTTGTACTTAAGTCGGCATTGTGCCTTTTGTATTTAATTCCGATGCAATTTCTGTGTTTCATCGTCAATAAGAATGTCCAAGGGATACAGTAATCCTGAAGTTAAGCATCGGAATCTATGACTACTGTCACAGGAATGGTTCAAAACATAGTCAGAAAGAAGAGTCAGTAATCTTGCACTTATGTCGGTGTGGTGACTTTTGTATTTAATTCCGATGGAATTTCTGTGTTTCATCGTCAATAAGAAGATCAGAGGGATACATTAAACCTGGAGTGAAGCATCGGAGTCTATAACTAGTGTCACAGGAATGGTTCAAAACATAGTCAGTAAGAAGAGTCAGTCTTCTTGTACTTAATTCGGCATTGTGCCTTTTGTATTTAATTCCGATGCCATTTCTGTGTTTCGTCGTCAATAAGAAGGTCAGAGGGATACAGTAAACCTGAAGCGAAGCATCGGAATCTATAACTAGTGTCACAGGAATGGTTCAAATCATAAACTGTAAGAAGAGTCAGTCTTCTTGTACTTAAGTCGGCATTGTGCCTTTTGTATTCAATTCCAATGCAATTTCTGTGTTTCATCGTCAATAAGAAGGTCGATGGGATACAGTTGACCTGAATTGAAGCATCGGAATCCATAACTAGTGTCACAGGAATGGTTCAAAACATAGACAGTAAGAAGAGTCAGTCTTCTTGTACTTAGGTCGGCATTGTGCCTTTTGTATTTAATTCCCATGCAATTTCTGCGTTTCATCGTTAATAAGAAGGTTTAAGGGATACAGTAAACCTGAAGTGAAGCATCGCAATCTATAGTTAGTGTCACAAGAATGGTTCAAATCATAGTAAGTATGAAGAGTCAGTCTTCTTGTACTTAAGTCGGCATTGTGCCTTTTGTATTTAATTCCGATGCAAGTTCTGTTTTTCATCGTCAATAAGAAGGTCCAAGGGATACAGTAATCCTGAAGTTAAGCTTCGGAATCTATGACTACTGTCACAGGAATGGTTCAAAACATAGTCAGAAAGAAGAGTCAGTATTCTTGCACTTATGTCGGTATCGTGCCTTTTGTATTTAATTCCGATGGAATTTCTGTGTTTCATCGTCAATAAGAAGATCAGAGAGATACAGTAAACCTGCAGTGAAGCATCGGAGTCTATAACTAGTGTCACAGGAATGGTTCAAAACATAGACAGTAAGAAGAGTCAGTCTTCTTGTACTTAATTCGGCTTTGTGCCTTTTGTATTTAATTCCGATGCCATTTCTGTGTTTCGTCGTCAATAAGAAGGTCAGAGGGATACAGTAAACCTCAAGCGAAGCATCGGAATCTATAACTAGTGTCACAGGAAAGGTTCAAATCATAAACTGTAAGAAGAGTCAGTCTTCTTGTACTTAAGTCGGCATTGTGCCTTTTGTATTTAATTCCGATGCAATTTCTGTGTTTCATCGTCAATAAGAAGGTCCATGGGATACAGTAAACCTGGAGTGAAGCATCGGAATCTATAACTAGTGTCACAGGGACGGTTCAAAGCATAGAAAGTAAGATGAGTCAGTATTCTTGTACTTAAGTCGGCATTGTGCCTTTTGTATTTAATTCCGATGCCATTTCTGTGTTTCATCGTCAATAAGAAGGTCAGAGGGATACAGTAAACCTGAAGCGAAGCATCGGAATCTATAACTAGTGTCACAGGAAAGGTTCAAATCATATTCAGTAAGAAGAGTCAGTCTTCTTGTACTTAAGTCGGCATTGTGCCTTTTGTATTTATTTCCGATGCTACTTCTGTGTTTCATCGCCAATAAGAAGGTCAGAGGGATACAGTAAACCGAAGTGAAGCATCGGAATCTATAACTAGAGTCACAGGAATGGTTGAAAACATAGACAGTAAGAAGAGTCAGTCTTCTTGTACTTAAGTCGGCATTGTGCCTTTTGTATTTAATTCCGATGCAATTTCCTCGTTTCATCGTTAAAAAGAAGGTTTAAGGGATACAGTAAACCAGAAGCGAAACATCGCAATCTATAGCTAGTGTCACAAGAATGGTTCAAATCATAGTAAGTATGAAGAGTCAGTCTTCTTGTACTTAAGTCGGCATTGTGCCTTTTGTATTTAATTCCGATGCAATTTCTGTGTTTCATCGTCAATAAGAATGTCCAAGGGATACAGTAATCCTGAAGTTAAGCATCGGAATCTATGACTACTGTCACAGGAACGGTTCAAAACATAGTCAGAAAGAAGAGTCAGTAATCTTGCACTTGTGTCGGTATTGTGCCTTTTGTATTTAATTCCGATGGAATTTCTGTGTTTCATTATCAATAAGAAGATCAGAGGGATACAGTAAACCTGGAGTGAAGCATCGGAGTCTATAACTAGTGTCACAGGAATGGTTCAAAACATAGACAGTAAGAAGAGTCAGTCTTCTTGTACTTAATTCGGCATTGTGCCTTTCGTATTTAATTCCGATGCCATTTCTGTGTTTCGTCGTCAATAAGAAGGTCAGAGGGATACAGTAAACCTAAAGCGAAGCACCGGAATCTATAACTAGTGTCACAGGAATGGTTCTAATCAGAGTCAGTAGGAAGAGTCAGTCTTCTTGCACTTAAGTCAGCATTGTGCCTTTTGTATTTAATTCCAATGCAATTTCTGTGTTTCATCGTCAATAAGAAGGTCGATGGGATACAGAAAACCTGGAGTGAAGCATCGGAATCTATAACTAGTGTCACAGGGACGGTTCAAAGCATAGAAAGTAAGATGAGTCAGTATTCTTGTACTTAAGTCGGCATTGTGCCTTTTGTATTTAATTCCGATGCAATTTCTGTGTTTCATCGTCAATAAGAAGGTCAGAGGGATACAGTAAACCTGATGTGAAGCATCGGAATCTATAACTAGTGCCACAGGAATGGTTCAAAACATAGTCAGTAAGAAGAGTCAGTCTTCTTGTACTTAAGTCGGCATTGTGCCTTTTGTATTTAATTCCGATGCAATTTCTGTGTTTCATCGTCAGTACGAAGGTCCAAGGGATACAGTTGACCTGAATTGAAGCATCGGAATCCATAACTAGTGTCACAGGAATGGTTCAAAACATAGACAGTAAGAAGAGTCAGTCTTCTTGTACTTAAGTCGGCATTGTGCCTTTTGTATTTAATCCCCATGCAATTTCTGCGTTTCATCGTTAATAAGAAGGTTTAAGGGATACAGTAAACCTGAAGTGAAGCTTCGCAATCTATAGCTAGTGTCACAAGAATGGTTCAAATCATAGTAAGTATGAAGAGTCAGTCTTCTTGTACTTAAGTCGGCATTGTGCCTTTTGTATTTAATTCCGATGCAAGTTCTGTGTTTCATCGTCAACAAGAAGGTCCAGGGGATACAGTAATCCTGAAGTTAAGCATCGGAATCTATGACTACTGTCACAGGAATGGTTCAAAACATAGTCAGAAAGAAGAGTCAGTATTCTTGCACTTATGTCGGTATCGTGCCTTTTGTATTTAATTCCGATGGAATTTCTGTGTTTCATCGTCAATAAGAAGATCAGAGAGATACAGTAAACCTGCAGTGAAGCATCGGAGTATATAACTAGTGTCACAGGAATGGTTCAAAACATAGACAGTAAGAAGAGTCAGTCTTCTTGTACTTAATTCGGCATTGTGCCTTTTGTATTTAATTCCGATGCCATTTCTGTGTTTCGGCGTCAATAAGAAGGTCAGAGGGATACAGTAAACCTGAAGCGAAGCATCGGAATCTATAACTAGTGTCACAGGAAAGGTTCAAATCATATTCAGTAAGAAGAGTCAGTCTTCTTGTACTTAAGTCGGCATTGTGCCTTTTGTATTTAATTCCGATGCAATTTCTGTGTTTCATCGTCAATAAGAAGGTCCATGGGATGCAGTAAACCTGGAGTGAAGCATCGGAATCTATAACTAGTGTCACAGGGACGGTTCAAAGCATAGAAAGTAAGTTGAGTCAGTATTCTTGTACTTAAGTCGGCATTGTGCCTTTTGTATTTAATTCCGATGCAATTTCTGTGTTTCATCGTCAATAAGAAGGTCAGAGGGATACAGTAAACCTGAAGTGAAGCATCGGAA
Organism: Schistocerca piceifrons; assembly: GCF_021461385.2. NCBI lineage: Eukaryota > Metazoa > Arthropoda > Insecta > Orthoptera > Acrididae > Schistocerca > Schistocerca piceifrons. Next base: position 2,392,018 of record NW_025727724.1, on the reverse strand, counting down.
TCTATAACTTGTGTCACAGGAATGGTTCAAAACATTCACAGTAGGAAGTGTCAGTCCACATGTACTTAAGTCGGCATTGAGCCTTTTGTATTTAATTCCGATGCAATTTCTGTGTTTCATCGTCAATAAGAAGGTCAGAGGGATACAGTAAACCTGATGTGAAGCATCGGAATCTATAACTAGTGCCACAGGAATGGTTCTAAACATAGTCAGTAAGAAGAGTCAGTCTTCTTGTACTTAAGTCGGCATTGTGCTTTTTGTATTTAATTCCGATGCAATTTCTGTGTTTCATCGTCAATAAGAAGGTCCAAGGGATACTGTAGACCTGAATTGAAGCATCGGAATCGATAACTAGAGTCACAGGAATGGTTCAAAACATAGACAGTAAGAAGAGTCAGTCTTCTTGTACTTAAGTCGGCATTGTGATTTTTGTATTTAATTCCGATGCAACTTCTGTGTTTCGTCGTCAATAAGAAGGTCAGAGGGATACAGTAAACCAGAAGTGAAGCATCGGAATCTATAACTAGTGTCACAGGAATGGTTCAAACATAGTCAGTAAGAAGAGTAAGTCTTTTTGTACTTAAGTCGGCATTATGCCTTTTGTATTTAATTCCGATGCAATTTCTGTGTTTCATCGTCAATACGAAGGTCCAAGGGATACATTAAACCTTTAGTGAAGCATCGGAATCTATAACTAGTGCCATAGGGACGATTCAAAGCATAGAGAGTAAGATGAGCCAGTATTCTTGTACTTAAGTAGGCATTGTGCTTTTTTTATTTAATTCCGACGCAATTTCTGTGTATCATCGTCACTAAGATGGTCAGAGGGATACAGTAAAACTGAAGTTAAGCATCGGAATATATAACTAGTGTCACAGGAATGGTCAAATCATAGACAGTAGCGAGAGTCCGTCTTCTCGTACTTGAGTCGGCATTGTGCATTTTGTATTTAATTTTGATGCAATTTCTGTGTTTCATCGTCAATATGAAGGTCAGAGGGATACAGTAAACTTGAAGTGAGCATCGGAATCTATAACTAGAGTCACAGGAATGGTTCAAAACATAGACAGTAAGAAGAGTCAGTCTTCTTGTACTTAAGCCGGCATTGTGCCTTTTGTATTTATTCCGTTGCAATTTGTGTGTTTCATCGCCAATTAGAAGGAGCAAGGGATGCAGTAAACATGGAGTGAAGCATCGGAGTATCTAACTAGTGTCACAGGAATGGTTCAAAACATAGACAGAAGGAAGATTCAGTCTTCTTGTACTTAATTCGGCATTGTGCATTTTGTATTTAATTCCGATGCAATTCTGTGTTTCATCGTCTATAAGGCCAGAGGGATACAGTAAACCTGAAGTGAAGCATCGGAATCTATAACTAGTGTCACAGGAATAGTTCAAAACTTAGTCAGTAGGAAGAGTCAGTCATCTTGTACCTATGTCGGCATTGTGCCTTTTGTATTTAATTCCGATGCAATTTCTGTGTTTCGTCATCATTAAGACGGTCCAAGGGATACAGTAATCCTGAAGTTAAGCATCGGAATCTATGACTAGTGTCACAGGAATGGTTCAAAGCATAGTCAGTAAGAAGAGTCAGTCTTCTTGTACTTAAGTCGGTATTATGCCTTTTGTATTTAATTCCGATGCAATTTCTGTGTTTCAGCGTCAATAAGAAGGTCCAAGGGATACAGTAAACCTGAAGTGAAGCATCGGAATCTACAACTAGTGTCACAGGAATGGTTCAAGGCATAGTCAGTAAGAACAGTCAGTCTTCTTGTACTTAAGACGGCATTGGGCATTTTGTATTTAATTCCGATGCAATTTCTGTGTTTCATCGTCAATAAGAAGGTCAGAGGGATACAGTAAACCTGAAGTGAAGCATCGGAATCTATAACTTGTGTCACAGGAATGGTTCAAAACATTCACAGTAGGAAGTGTCAGTCCACATGTACTTAAGTCGGCATTGAGCCTTTTGTATTTAATTCCGATGCAATTTCTGTGTTTCATCGTCAATAAGAAGGTCAGAGGGATACAGTAAATCTGAAGTGAACCATCGGAATCTATAACTAGAGTCACAGGAATGGTTCAAAACATAGGCAGTAAGAAGAGTCAGTCTTCATGTACTTAAGTCGGCATTGTGCCTTTTGTATTTAATTCCGATGCAATTTCTGTGTTTCAACGTCAATACGAAGGTCCAAGGGATACAGTAAACCTATAGTGAAGCATCGGAGTCTATAACTAGTGTCACAGGAACGGTTCAAAACATAGTCAGTAAGAAGAGTCAGTCTTCTTGTAGTTAGGTCGGCATTGTGCCTTTTGTATATAATTCCGATGCAATTTCTGTGTATCATCGTCAATAAGAAGGTCCATGGGATACAGTAAACCTGAAGTGAAGCATCGGAATATATAACTAGTGTCACTGAAATGGTTCAAGGCATAGACAGTAGGAAAAATCAGTCTACATGTACTTAAGTCGGCATTGTGACTTTTGTATTTAATTCCGAAGCAATTTCTGTGTTTCATCGTCAATAAGAAGGTGAGAGGGATACAGTGAACCTGAAGTGAAGGTTCGGAATCTATAGCTAGAGTCACAGGAATGGTTCAAACATAGGCAGTAAGAAGAGTCAGACTTCACGTACTTAAGTCGGCATTGTGCCTTTTGTATTTAATTCCGATGCAATTTCTGTGTTTCATCGTCAATACGAACGTCCAAGGGATACAGTAAACCTGGAGTGAAGCATCGGAGTCTACAACTAGTTTCACAGGAATGGTTCAAAGCATAGGCAGAAAGAAGAGTAAGTCTTCTTGTACTTAATTCGGCATTGTGCCTTTTGTATTTAATTCCGATGCAATTTCTGTGTTTCATCGTCACTAAGAAGGTCAGAGGGATACAGTAATCCTGAAGTTAATCATCGGAATCTATAACTAGTGTCAGAGGAATGGTTCAAAGCATAGTCAGTAAGAAGAGTAAGTCTTCTTGTAGTTAGGTCGGCATTGTGCCTTTTGTATTTAATTCCGAAGCAATTTCTGTGTATCATCGTCAATAAGAAGGTCCAAGGCATACAGTAAACCTGAAGTGAAGCATCGGAATCTATAACTAGTGTCACAGGAATGGTTCAAAACATAGTCAGTAAGAAGCGTCAGTCTTCTTGTACTTAAGTCGGCATTGTGCCTCTTGTATTTAATTCCGATGCAATTTCTGTGTTTCATCGTCAATAAGATGGTCCAAGGGATACATTAAACCTGGAGTGAAACATCGGAATCTATAACTAGTGTCACAGGGACGGTTCAAAACATTGACAGTAAGAAGAGTCAGTAATCTTGTACTTAAGTCGGCATTGTGCTTTTGTATTTAATTCTGATGCAATTTCTGTGTTTCATCGTCACTACGCAGGTCAGAGGGATACAGTAAACCTGAAGTGAAGCATCGGAATCTATAACTAGTGTCACAGGAGTGGTTCAAAGCGTAGACAGTAGGATGAGACAGTCTTCTAGTACTTAAGTCGGCATTGTGCCTTTTCTATTTAAATCCGAAGCAATTTCTGTGTATCATGGTCAATGACACGGTCAGAGGGATACAGTAAACCTGACGTGAAGCATCGGAATCTATAACTATTGTCACAGGAATGGTTCAAATCATAGTCAGTAAGAAGAGTCAGTCTTCATGTACTTAAGTCGGCATTGTGCATTTTGTATTTAATTCCGATGCAATTTCTGTGTTTCATCGTCAATAAGATGGTCCAAGGGATACAGTAAACCTGAAATGAACCATCGGAATCTATAACTAGTGTCATAGGAATGGTTCAAAACATTGACAGTAGGAAAAGTCGGGCTACATGTACTTAAGTCGGCATTGTGACTTTTGTATTTAATTCTGATGCAATTTCTGTGTTTCATCGTCAATAAGAAGGTCAGAGGGATACAGTAAACCTGAAGTGAAGCATCGGAATCTATAACTAGAGCCACAGGAATGGTTCAAAACATAGGCAGTAAGAAGAGTCAGTCTTCATGTACTTGAGTCGGCATTGTGCCTTTTGTATTTAATTCCGATGCAATTTCTGTGTTTCATCGTCAATACGAAGGTCCAAGGGATACGGTAAACCTGGAGTGATGCATCGGAGTCTATAACTAGTGTCACAGGAATGGTTCAAAGCATAGACAGAATGAAGAGTCAGTCTTTTTGTACTTAATTCGGCATTGTGCCCTTTGTATTTAATTCCGATGCAATTCTGTGTTTCGTCGTCACTAAGAAGGTCAGAGGGATACAGTAAACCTGAAGTGAAGCATCGGAATCTATAACTAGTGTCACAGGAATGATTCAAAACATAGTCAGTAAGAAGAGTCAGTCTTCTTGTACTTAAGTCGGCATTGTGCCTTTTGTATTTAATTCCGATGCTATTTCTGTGTTTCATCGTCAATAAAAAGGTCCAAGGGATACAGTAAACCTGGAGTGAAGCATCGGAATCTATAACTAGAGTCACAGGGGTGGTTCAAAACATAGAAAGTAAGATGAGTCAGTATTCTTGCACTTAAGTCGGCATTGTGCCTTTTGTATTTACATCCGATGCAATTTATGTGTTTCATCGTCTATAAGAAGGTATAAGGGATACAGTAAACCTGAAGTGAAGCATCGGAATCTACAACTAGTGTCACAGGATTAGTTCAAAGCATAGTCAGTAAGAAGAGTCAGTCTTCTTGTACTTCAGTCATCATTGTGCATTTTCTATTTAATTCCGATGCATTTTCTGTGTTTCATCGTCAATAAGAAGGTCCAAGGGATACAGTAAACTTGGAGTGAAGCATCGAAATCTATAACTAATGTCACAGGAATGGTTCAAAACATAGACAGTAAGAAGAGTCATACTTCTTTTACTTAAGTCGGCATTTTGCCTTTTGTATTTAATTCCGATGCAATTTCTGTGTTTCATCGTCAATACGAAAGTCCAAGGGATACAGTAAACCTGGAGTGAAGCATCGGAGTCTATAACTAGTGTCACAGGAATGGTTCAAAGCATAGGCAGTAAGAAGAGTCAGTATTCTTATACTTAATTCGGCATTGTGCCTTTTGTATTTAATTCCGATGCAATTTCTGTGTTTCATCGTCAATAAGAAGGTCAGAGGGATACAGTAAACCTGAGGTGAAGCATCGGAATCTATAACTAGTGTCACAGGAATGGTTCAAAACATAGTCAGTAAGAAGAGTCAGTCTTCTTGTACTTAAGTCGGCATTGTGCATTTTGTATTTAATCCGGATGCATACTCTGTGTTTCATCGTCAATAAGAAGGTCCAAAGGATACATTAAACCTGGAGTGAAGCATCTGAATCTATAACTAGTGTCACAGGGACGGTTCAAAGCGTAGACTGTAAGATGAGTCAGTATTCTTGTACTTCAGTCGGCATTGTGCTTCTTGTATTTAATTCCGATGCAATTTCTGTGTTTCATCGTCACTAAGAAGGTCAGAGGGTTACAGTAATCCTGAAGTTAAGCATCGGACTCTATAACTAGCGTCACATGAATGATTCAAAACATAGTCAGTAAGAAGAGTCAGCCTACTTGTACTTAATTCGGCATTGTGCCTTTTGTATTTAATTCCGATGCAATTTCTGTGTTTCATCGTCAATACGTTGGTCAGAGGGATACAGTAAACGTGAAGTGAAGCATCGGAATCAATAACTAGTGTCACAGGAATGGTTCAAAACATAGTCAGTAAGAAGAGTCAGTCTTCTTGTACTTAAGTCGGCATTGTGCATATTGTATTTAATCCGGATGCATACTCTGTGTTTCATCGTCAATAAGAAGGTCCAAAGGATACATTAAACCTGGAGTGAAGCATCTGAATCTATAACTATTGTCACAGGGACGGTTCAAAGCGTAGACTGTAAGATGAGTCAGTATTCTTGTACTTCAGTCGGCATTGTGCTTCTTGTATTTAATTCCGATGCAATTTCTGTGTTTCATCGTCACTAAGAAGGTCAGAGGGTTACAGTAATCCTGAAGTTAAGCATCGGACTCTATAACTAGTGTCACATGAATGATTCAAAGCATAGTCAGTAAGAAGAGTCAGTCTTCTTGTACTTAATTCGGCATTGTGCCTTTTGTATTTAATTCCGATGCAATTTCTGTGTTTCATCTTCAATAAGAAGTTCCAAGGGATTCAGCAATCCTGAAAATAAGCATCGGAATCTATGACTAGTGTCACAGGTACGGTTCAAAACATAGTCAGTAAGAAGAGTCAGTCTTCTTGTACATAGGTCGGTATTGTGCCTTTTGTATTTAATTCCGATGCAATTTATGAGTTTCATCGTCAATAAGAAGGTCCAAGGGATACAGTAAACCTGAAGTGAAGCATCGGAATCTATAACTAGTGTCACAGGAATGGTTCAAAACATAGACAGTGGGAAGAGTCAGTCTTCTTGAACTTAAGTCGGCATTGTGCCTTTTGTATTTACATTCGATGCAATTTCTGTGTTTCATCGTCAATAAGAAGGTCCAAGAGATACAGTAAACCTGAAGTGAAGCATCGGAATCTATAACTAGTGTCACAGGATTAGTTCAAAGCATAGTCAGTAAGAAGAGTCAGTCTTCTTGTACTTCAGTCATCATTGTGCATTTTCTATTTAATTCTGATGCAATTTCTGTGTTTCATCGTCAATAAGAAGCTCCAAGGGATACTGTAAACCTGGAGTGAAGCATCGGAATCTATAACTAGTGTCACAGGAATGGTTCAAACATAGTCAGTAAGAAGAGTAAGTCTTTTTGTACTTAAGTCGGCATTATGCCTTTTGTATTTAATTCCGATGCAATTTCTGTGTTTCATCGTCAATAAGAAAGTCCAAGGGATACATTAAACCTTTAGTGAAGCATCGGAATCTATAACTAGTGCCATAGGGACGATTCAAAGCATAGAGAGTAAGATGAGCCAGTATTCTTGTACTTAAGTAGGCATTGTGCATTTTGTATTTAATTCCGACGCAATTTCTGTGTATCATCGTCACTAAGATGGTCAGAGGGATACAGTAAAACTGAAGTTAAGCATCGGAATATATAACTAGTGTCACAGGAATGGTTCAAAACATAGTCAGTAAGAAGAGTCAGTCTACTTGTAGTTAGGTCGGCATTGTGCCTTTTGTATTTAATTCCGATGCAATTTCTGTGTATCATCGTTAATAAGAAGGTCCAAGAGATACAGTAAACCTGAAGTGAAGCATCGGAATCTATAACTAGTGTCACAGGAGTGGTTCAAAACACAGACAGTAGGAAGAGTCAGTCTTCTAGTACTTAAGTCTGCATTGTGCCTTTTCTATTTAATTCCGATGCAATTTCTGTGTTTCATCGTCAATAAGACGGTCCAAGGGATACAGTAAACCTGAAGTGAAGCATCGGAATCTATAACTAGAGTCGCAGGAATGGTTCAAAACATAGACAGTAAGAAGAGTCAGTCTTCTTGTACTTAAGCCGGCATTGTGCCTTTTGTATTTATTCCGTTGCAATTTGTGTGTTTCATCGTCAATAAGAAGGGGCAAGGGGTGCAGTAAACATGGAGTGAAGCATCGGAGTATATAACTAGTGTCACAGGAATGGTTCAAAACATAGACAGAAGGAAGTTTCAGTCTTCTTGTACTTAATTCGGCATTGTGCATTTTGTATTTAATTCCGATGCAATTCTGTGTTTCATCGTCTATAAGGCCAGAGGGATACAGTAAACCTGAAGTGAAGCATCGGAATCTATAACTAGTGTCACAGGAATGGTTCAAAACTTAGTCAGTAGGAAGAGTCAGTCATCTTGTACCTATGTCGGCATTGTGCCTTTTGTATTTAATTCCGATGCAATTTCTGTGTTTCGTCATCATTAAGACGGTCCAAGGGATACAGTAATCCTGAAGTTAAGCATCGGAATCTATGACTAGTGTCACAGGAATGGTTCAAAGCATAGTCAGTAAGAAGAGTCAGTCTTCTTGTACTTAAGTCGGTATTATGCCTTTTGTATTTAATTCCGATGCAATTTCTGTGTTTCAGCGTCAATAAGAAGGTCCAAGGGATACAGTAAACCTGAAGTGAAGCATCGGAATCTATAACTAGTGTCTCAGGAATGGTTCAAAGCATAGTCAGTAAGAACAGTCAGTCTTCTTGTACTTAAGACGGCATTGGGCCTTTCGTATTTCATTCCGATGCAATTTCTGTGTTTCATCGTCTATAAGATGGTCCAAGGGATACATTAAACCTGGAGTGAAACATCGGAATCTATAACTAGTGTCACACGGACGGTTCAAAACATTGACAGTAAGATGAGTCAGTATTCTTGTACTTAAGTCGGCATTGTGCTTTTTCTATTTAATTCCGATGCAATATCTGTGTATCATCGTCACTAAGCTGGTCCAAGGGATACAGTAAACCTGAAGTGAAGCATCGGAATCTATAACTAGTGTCACAGGAATGGTTCAAAGCATAGTCAGTAAGAACAGTCAGTCTTCTTGTAGTTAAGACGGCATTGTGCCTTTTGTATTTAATTCCGATGCAATTTCTGTGTTTCATCGTCAATAAGAAGGTCCAAGGGATACAGTAAACCTGAACTGAAACATCGGATTCTATAACTAGTGTCACAGGAGTGGTTCAAAACATAGACAGTAGTAAGAGTCAGTCTTCTAGTACTTAAGTCGGCATTGTGAATTTTCTATTTAATTCCGATGCAATTTCTGTGTTTCATCGTCAATAAGAAGGTCAGAGGGATACAGTAAATCTGAAGTGAACCATCGGAATCTATAACTAGAGTCACAGGAATGGTTCAAAACATAGGCAGTAAGAAGAGTCAGTCTTCATGTACTTAAGTCGGCATTGTGCCTTTTGTATTTAATTCCGATGCAATTTCTGTGTTTCAACGTCAATACGAAGGTCCAAGGGATACAGTAAACCTATAGTGAAGCATCGGAGTCTATAACTAGTGTCACAGGAACGGTTCAAAACATAGTCAGTAAGAAGAGTCAGTCTTCTTGTAGTTAGGTCGGCATTGTGCCTTTTGTATATAATTCCGATGCAATTTCTGTGTATCATCGTCAATAAGAAGGTCCAACGGATACAGTAAACCTGAAGTGAAGCATCGGAATATATAACTAGTGTCACTGAAATGGTTCAAGGCATAGACAGTAGGAAAAATCAGTCTACATGTACTTAAGTCGGCATTGTGACTTTTGTATTTAATTCCGAAGCAATTTCTGTGTTTCATCGTCAACAAGAAGGTGAGAGGGATACAGTAAACCTGAAGTGAAGGTTCGGAATCTATAGCTAGAGTCACAGGAATGGTTCAAACATAGGCAGCAAGAAGAGTCAGACTTCACGTACTTAAGTCGGCATTGTGCCTTTTGTATTTAATTCCGATGCAATTTCTGTGTTTCATCGTCAATACGAACGTCCAAGGGATACAGTAAACCTGGAGTGAAGCATCGAAGTCTACAACTAGTTTCACAGGAATGGTTCAAAGCAAAAGCAGAAGGAAGAGTAAGTCTTCTTGTACTTAATTCGGCATTGTGCCTTTTGTATTTAATTCCGATGCAATTTCTGTGTTTCATCGTCACTAAGAAGGTCAGAGGGATACAGTAATCCTGAAGTTAAGCATCGGAATCTATAACTAGTGTCAGAGGAATGGTTCAAAGCATAGTCAGTAAGAAGAGTAAGTCTTCTTGTAGTTAAGTCGGCATTGTGCCTTTTGTATTTAATTCCGAAGCAATTTCTGTGTATCATCGTCAATAAGAAGGTCCAAGGCATACAGTAAACCTGAAGTGAAGCATCGGAATCTATAACTAGTGTCACAGGAATGGTTCAAAACATAGTCAGTAAGAAGAGTCAGTCTTCTTGTACTTAAGTCGGCATTGTGCCTCTTGTATTTAATTCCGATGCAATTTCTGTGTTTCATCGTCAATAAGATGGTCCAAGGGATACATTAAACCTGGAGTGAAACATCGGAATCTATAACTAGTGTCACAGGGACGGTTCAAAACATTGACAGTAAGATGAGTCAGTAATCTTGTACTTAAGTCGGCATTGTGCTTTTTGTATTTAATTCTGATGCAATTTCTGTGTTTCATCGTCACTAAGCAGGTCAGAGGGATACAGTAAACCTGAAGTGAAGCATCGGAATCTATAACTAGTGTCACAGGAGTGGTTCAAAGCGTAGACAGTAGGATGAGACAGTCTTCTAGTACTTAAGTCGGCATTATGCCTTTTCTATTTAAATCCGAAGCAATATCTGTGTATCATCGTCAATGACACGGTCAGAGGGATACAGTAAACCTGACGTGAAGCATCGGAATCTATAACTATTGTCACAGGAATGGTTCAAATCATAGTCAGTAAGAAGAGTCAGTCTTCATGTACTTAAGTCGGCATTGTGCATTTTGTATTTAATTCCGATGCAATTTCTGTGTTTCATCGTCAATAAGATGGTCCAAGGGATACAGTAAACCTGAAATGAACCATCGGAATCTATAACTAGTGTCATAGGAATGGTTCAAAACATTGACAGTAGGAAAAGTCCGGCTACATGTACTTAAGTCGGCATTGTGACTTTTGTATTTAATTCTGATGCAATTTCTGTGTTTCATCGTCAATAAGAAGGTCAGAGGGATACAGTAAACCTGAAGTGAAGCATCGGAATCTATAACTAGAGCCACAGGAATGGTTCAAAATGTAGGCAGTAAGAAGAGTCAGTCTTCATGTACTTAAGTCGGCATTGTGCCTTTTGTATTTAATTCCGATGCAATTTCTGTGTTTCATCGTCAATACGGACTCCAAGGGATACGGTAAACCTGGAGTGATGCATCGGAGTCTATAACTAGTGTCACAGGAATGGTTCAAAGCATAGACAGAATGAAGAGTCAGTCTTTTTGTACTTAATTCGGCATTGTGCCCTTTGTATTTAATTCCGATGCAATTCTGTGTTTCATCGTCACTAAGAAGGTCAGAGGGATACAGTAAACCTGAAGTGAAGCATCGGAATCTATAACTAGTGTCACAGGAATGATTCAAAACATAGTCAGTAAGAAGAGTCAGTCTTCTTGTACTTAAGTCGGCATTGTGCCTTTTGTATTTAATTCCGATGCTATTTCTGTGTTTCATCGTCAATAAAAAGGTCCAAGGGATACAGTAAACCTGGAGTGAAGCATCGGAATCTATAACTAGAGTCACAGGGGTGGTTCAAAACATAGAAAGTAAGATGAGTCAGTATTCTTGTACTTAAGTCGGCATTGTGCCTTTTGTATTTACATCCGATGCAATTTATGTGTTTCATCGTCAATTAGAAGGTCCAAGGGATACAGTAAACCTGAAGTGAAGCATCGGAATCTACAATTAGTGTCACAGGATTAGATCAAAGCATAGTCAGTAAGAAGAGTCAGTCTTCTTGTACTTCAGTCATCATTGTGCATTTTCTATTTAATTCCGATGCATTTTCTGTGTTTCATCGTCAATAAGAAGGTCCAAGGGATACAGTAAACTTGGAGTGAAGCATCGAAATCTATAACTAATGTCACAGGAATGGTTCAAAACATAGACAGTAAGAAGAGTCATACTTCTTTTACTTAAGTCGGCATTGTGCCTTTTGTATTTAATTCCGATGCAATTTCTGTGTTTCATCGTCAATACGAAAGTCCAAGGGATACATTAAACCTGGAGTGAAGCATCTGAATCTATAACTAGTGTCACAGGGACGGTTCAAAGCGTAGACTGTAAGATGAGTCAGTATTCTTGTACTTCAGTCGGCATTGTGCTTCTTGTATTTAATTCCGATGCAATTTCTGTGTTTCATCGTCACTAAGAAGGTCAGAGGGTTACAGTAATCCTGAAGTTAAGCATCGGACTCTATAACTAGCGTCACATGAATGATTCAAAGCATAGTCAGTATGAAGAGTCAGCCTACTTGTACTTAATTCGGAATTGTGCCATTTTTATTTAATTCCGATGCAATTTCTGTGTTTCATCGTCAATACGTTGGTCAGAGGGATACAGTAAACGTGAAGTGAAGCATCGGAATCAATAACTAGTGTCACAGGAATGGTTCAAAACATAGTCAGTAAGAAGAGTCAGTCTTCTTGTACTTAAGTCGGCATTGTGCATATTGTATTTAATCCGGATGCATACTCTGTGTTTCATCGTCAATAAGAAGGTCCAAAGGATACATTAAACCTTGAGTGAAGCATCTGAATCTATAACTATTGTCACAGGGACGGTTCAAAGCGTAGACTGTAAGATGAGTCAGTATTCTTGTACTTCAGTCGGCATTGTGCTTCTTGTATTTAATTCCGATGCAATTTCTGTGTTTCATCGTCACTAAGAAGGTCAGAGGGTTACAGTAATCCTGAAGTTAAGCATCGGACTCTATAACTAGGGTCACATGAATGATTCAAAGCATAGTCTGTAAGAAGAGTCAGTCTTCTTGTACTTAATTCGGCATTGTGCCTTTTGTATTTAATTCCGATGCAATATCTGTGTTTCATCGTCAATAAGATGGTCAGAGGGATACAGTAAACGTGAAGTGAAGCATCGGAATCAATAACTAGTGTCACAGGAATGGTTCAAAACATAGTCAGTAAGAAGAGTCAGTCTTCTTGTACTTAAGTCGTCATTGTGCCTTTTGTATTTAATTCCGATGCAATTTCTGTGTTTCATCTTCAATAAGAAGTTCCAAGGGATTCAGCAATCCTGAAGTTAAGCATCGGAATCTATGACTAGTGTCACAGGTACGGTTCAAAACATAGTCAGTAAGAAGAGTCAGTCTTCTTGTACATAAGTCGGTATTGTGCCTTTTGTATTTAATTCCGATGCAATTTATGAGTTTCATCGTCAATAAGAAGGTCCAAGGGATACAGTAAACCTGAAGTGAAGCATCGGAATCTATAACTAGTGTCACAGGAATGGTTCAAAACATAGACAGTGGGAAGAGTCAGTCTTCTTGAACTTAAGTCGGCATTGTGCCTTTTGTATTTACATCCGATGCAATTTCTGTGTTTCATCGTCAATAAGAAGGTCCAAGGGATACAGTAAACCTGAAGTGAAGCATCGGAATCTATAACTAGTGTCACAGGATTAGTTCAAAGCATAGTCAGTAAGAAGAGTCAGTCTTCTTGTACTTCAGTCATCATTGTGCATTTTCTATTTAATTCTGATGCAATTTCTGTGTTTCATCGTCAATAAGAAGCTCCAAGGGATACTGTAAACCTGGAGTGAAGCATCGGAATCTATAACTAGTGTCACAGGTATGGTTCAAAACATAGACGGTAAGAAGAGTCAAACTTCTTTTACTTAAGTCAGCATTGTGCCTTTAGTATTTAATTCCGATGCACTTTCTGTGTTTCATCGTCAAAAAGAAAGTCCAAGGGATGCAGTAAACCTGGAGTGAAGCATCGGAGTCTATAACTAGTGTCACAGGAATGGTTCAAAACATAGGCAGTAAGAAGAGTCAGTATTCTTATACTTAATTCGGCATTGTGCCTTTTGCATTTAATTCCGATGCAATTTCTGTGTTTCATCGTCAATAAGAAGGTCAGAGGGATACAGTAAACCTGGAGTGAAGCATCGGAATCTATAACTAGAGTCACAGGGGTGGTTCAAAACATAGAAAGTAAGATGAGTCAGTATTCTTGTACTTAAGTCGGCATTGTGCCTTTTGTATTTACATCCGATGCAATTTATGTGTTTCATCGTCAATAAGAAGGTCCAAGGGATACAGTAAACCTGAAGTGAAGCATCGGAATCTACAATTAGTGTCACAGGATTAGATCAAAGCATAGTCAGTAAGAAGAGTCAGTCTTCTTGTACTTCAGTCATCATTGTGCATTTTCTATTTAATTCCGATGCATTTTCTGTGTTTCATCGTCAATAAGAAGGTCCAAGGGATACAGTAAACTTGGAGTGAAGCATCGAAATCTATAACTAATGTCACAGGAATGGTTCAAAACATAGACAGTAAGAAGAGTCATACTTCTTTTACTTAAGTCGGCATGTGCCTTTTGTATTTAATTCCGATGCAATTTCTGTGTTTCATCGTCAATACGAAAGTCCAAGGGATACATTAAACCTGGAGTGAAGCATCTGAATCTATAACTAGTGTCACAGGGACGGTTCAAAGCGTAGACTGTAAGATGAGTCAGTATTCTTGTACTTCAGTCGGCATTGTGCTTCTTGTATTTAATTCCGATGCAATTTCTGTGTTTCATCGTCACTAAGAAGGTCAGAGGGTTACAGTAATCCTGAAGTTAAGCATCGGACTCTATAACTAGCGCCACATGAATGATTCAAAGCATAGTCAGTATGAAGAGTCAGCCTACTTGTACTTAATTCGGAATTGTGCCATTTTTATTTAATTCCGATGCAATTTCTGTGTTTCATCGTCAATACGTTGGTCAGAGGGATACAGTAAACGTGAAGTGAAGCATCGGAATCAATAACTAGTGTCACAGGAATGGTTCAAAACATAGTCAGTAAGAAGAGTCAGTCTTCTTGTACTTAAGTCGGCATTGTGCATATTGTATTTAATCCGGATGCATACTCTGTGTTTCATCGTCAATAAGAAGGTCCAAAGGATACATTAAACCTTGAGTGAAGCATCTGAATCTATAACTATTGTCACAGGGACGGTTCAAAGCGTAGACTGTAAGATGAGTCAGTATTCTTGTACTTCAGTCGGCATTGTGCTTCTTGTATTTAATTCCGATGCAATTTCTGTGTTTCATCGTCACTAAGAAGGTCAGAGGGTTACAGTAATCCTGAAGTTAAGCATCGGACTCTATAACTAGGGTCACATGAATGATTCAAAGCATAGTCAGTAAGAAGAGTCAGTCTTCTTGTACTTAATTCGGCATTGTGCCTTTTGTATTTAATTCCGATGCAATATCTGTGTTTCATCGTCAATAAGATGGTCAGAGGGATACAGTAAACGTGAAGTGAAGCATCGGAATCAATAACTAGTGTCACAGGAATGGTTCAAAACATAGTCAGTAAGAAGAGTCAGTCTTCTTGTACTTAAGTCGTCATTGTGCCTTTTGTATTTAATTCCGATGCAATTTCTGTGTTTCATCTTCAATAAGAAGTTCCAAGGGATTCAGCAATCCTGAAGTTAAGCATCGGAATCTATGACTAGTGTCACAGGTACGGTTCAAAACATAGTCAGTAAGAAGAGTCAGTCTTCTTGTACATAAGTCGGTATTGTGCCTTTTGTATTTAATTCCGATGCAATTTATGAGTTTCATCGTCAATAAGAAGGTCCAAGGGATACAGTAAACCTGAAGTGAAGCATCGGAATCTATAACTAGTGTCACAGGAATGGTTCAAAACATAGACAGTGGGAAGAGTCAGTCTTCTTGAACTTAAGTCGGCATTGTGCCTTTTGTATTTACATCCGATGCAATTTCTGTGTTTCATCGTCAATAAGAAGGTCCAAGGGATACAGTAAACCTGAAGTGAAGCATCGGAATCTATAACTAGTGTCACAGGATTAGTTCAAAGCATAGTCAGTAAGAAGAGTCAGTCTTCTTGTACTTCAGTCATCATTGTGCATTTTCTATTTAATTCTGATGCAATTTCTGTGTTTCATCGTCAATAAGAAGCTCCAAGGGATACTGTAAACCTGGAGTGAAGCATCGGAATCTATAACTAGTGTCACAGGTATGGTTCAAAACATAGACGGTAAGAAGAGTCAAACTTCTTTTACTTAAGTCAGCATTGTGCCTTTAGTATTTAATTCCGATGCACTTTCTGTGTTTCATCGTCAAAAAGAAAGTCCAAGGGATGCAGTAAACCTGGAGTGAAGCATCGGAGTCTATAACTAGTGTCACAGGAATGGTTCAAAACATAGGCAGTAAGAAGAGTCAGTATTCTTATACTTAATTCGGCATTGTGCCTTTTGCATTTAATTCCGATGCAATTTCTGTGTTTCATCGTCAATAAGAAGGTCAGAGGGATACAGTAAACCTGAAGTGAAGCGTCGGAATCTATAACTAGGGTCACAGGAATGGTTCAAAACATAGCCAGTAAGAAGTGTCAGTCTTCTTGTACTTAAGTCGGCATTGAGCATTTTGTATTTAATTCGGATGCATACTCTCTGTTTCATCGTCAATAAGAAGGTCCAAAGGATACATTAAACCTGGAGTGAAGCATCGGAATCTATAACTAGTGTCACAGGGACGGTTCAAAGCGTAGACTGTAAGATGAGTCAGTAATCTTGTACTTAAGTCGGCATTGTGCTTCTTGTATTTAATTCCGATGCAATTTCTGTGTTTCATCGTCACTAAGAAGGTCAGAGGGTTACAGTAATCCTGAAGTTAAGCATCGGACTCTATAACTAGTGTCACATGAGTGGTTCAAAACATAGTCAGTAAGAAGAGTCAGTCTTCTTGTACTTAAGTCGGCATTGTGGCTTTTGTATTTAATTCCGATGCAATTTCTGTGTTTCATCGTCAATACGAAGTTCCAAGGGATTCAGCAATCCTGAAGTTAAGCATCGGAATCTACAACTAGTGATACAGGAATGGATCAAACATAGACAGGAAGAAGAGTCAATCTTCTTGTACTTAAGTCGGCATTGTGCCTTTTGTATTTAATTCCGATGCAATTTCTGTGTTTCATCGTCATTACGAAGGTCCAAGGGATACGGTAAACCTGGAGTGATGCATCGGAGTCTATAACTAGTGTCACAGGAATGGTTCAAAGCATAGACAGAATGAAGAGTCAGTCTTTTTGTACTTAATTCGGCATAGTGCCCTTTGTATTTAATTCCGATGCAATTCTGTGTTTCATCGTCACTAAGAAGGTCAGAGGGATACAGTAAACCTGAAGTGAAGCATCGGAATTTATAACTAGTGTCACAGGAATGGTTCAAAACTTAGTCACTAAGAAGAGTCAGTCTTCTTGTACTTAATTCGGCATTGTGCCTTTTGTATTTAATTCCGATGCAATTTCTGTGTTTCATCGTCAATAAGAAGGTCAAAGGGATACAGTAGACCTGAAGCGAAGCATCGGAATCTATAACTAGTGTCACAGGAATGATTAAAATCATAGTCAGTAAGAAGAGTCAGTCTTCTTGTACTTAAGTCGGCATTGTGCCTTTTGTATTTAATTCCGATGCTATTTCTGTGTTTCAAGGTCAATAAAAAGGTCCAAGGGATACAGTAAACCTGGAGTGAAGCATCGGAATCTATAACTAGAGTCACAGGGGTGGTTCAAAACATAGAAAGTAAGATGAGTCAGTATTCTTGTACTTAAGTCGGCATTGTGCCTTTTGTATTTACATCTGATGCAATTTATGTGTTTCATCGTCTATAAGAAGGTCCAAGGGATACAGTAAACCTGAAGTGAAGCATCGGAATCTACAACTAGTGTCACAGGATTAGTTCAAAGCATAGTCAGTAAGAAGAGTCAGTCTTCTTGTACTTCAGTCATCATTGTGCATTTTCTATTTAATTCCGATGCAATTTCTGTGTTTCATCGTCAATAAGAAGGTCCAAGGGATACAGTAAACTTGGAGTGAAGCATCGAAATCTATAACTAATGTCACAGGAATGGTTCAAAACATAGACAGTAATAAGAGTCATACTTCTTTTACTTAAGTCGGCATTGTGCCTTTTGTATTTAATTCCGATGCAATTTCTGTGTTTCATCGTCAATACGAACTTCCAAGGGATACAGTAAACCTGGAGTGAAGCATCGGAGTCTGTAACTAGTTTCACAGGAATGGTTCAAAGCATAGACAGAAAGAAGAGTAAGTCTACTTGTACTTAATTCGGCATTGTGCCTTTTGTATTTAATTCCGATGCAATTTCTGTGTTTCATCGTCACTAAGAAGGTCAGAGGGATACAGTAATCCTGAAGTTAAGCATCGGAATCTATAACTAGTGTCAGAGGAATGGTTCAAAGCATAGTCAGTAAGAAGAGTAAGTCTTCTTGTAGTTAAGTCGGCATTGTGCCTTTTGTATTTAATTCCGAAGCAATTTCTGTGTATCATCGTCAATAAGAAGGTCCAAGGCATACAGTAAACCTGAAGTGAAGCATCGGAATCTATAACTAGTGTCACAGGAATGGTTCAAAACATAGTCAGTAAGAAGAGTCAGTCTTCTTGTACTTAAGTCGGCATTGTGCCTCTTGTATTTAATTCCGATGCAATTTCTGTGTTTCATCGTCAATAAGATGGTCCAAGGGATACATTAAACCTGGAGTGAAACATCGGAATCTATAACTAGTGTCACAGGGACGGTTCAAAACATTGACAGTAAGATGAGTCAGTAATCTTGTACTTAAGTCGGCATTGTGCTTTTTGTATTTAATTCTGATGCTATTTCTGTGTTTCATCGTCACTAAGCAGGTCAGAGGGATACAGTAATCCTGAAGTTAAGCATCGCAATCTATAACTAGTGTCACAGGAATGGTTCAAAGCATAGTCAGTAAGAAGAGTCAGTCTTCTTGTACTTAAGTCGGCATTGTGCTTTTTGTATTTAATTCCGATGCAATTTCTGTGTTTCATCGTCAATAAGAAGGTCCAAGGGATACAGTAAACCTGAAATGAACCATAGGAATCTATAACTAGTGTCATAGGAATGGTTCAAAACATAGACAGTAGGAAAAGTCGGGCTACATGTACTTAAGTCGGCATTGTGACTTTTGTATTTAATTCTGATGCAATTTCTGTGTTTCATCGTCAATAAGAAGGTCAGAGGGATACAGTAAATCTGAAGTGAAGCATCGGAATCTATAACTAGAGTCACAGGAATGGTTCAAAACATAGGCTGTAAGAAGAGTCAGTCTTCATGTACTTAAGTCGGCATTGTGCCTTTTGTATTTAATTCCGATGCAATTTCTGTGTTTCATCGTCAATACGAAGGTCCAAGGGATACGGTAAACCTGGAGTGATGCATCGGAGTCTATAACTAGTGTCACAGGAATGCTTCAAAGCATAGACAGAATGAAGAGTCAGTCTTTTTGTACTTAATTCGGCATTGTGCCCTTTGTATTTAATTCCGATGCAATTCTGTGTTTCATCGTCACTAAGAAGGTCAGAGGGATACAGTAAACCTGGAGTGAAGCATCGGAATCTATAACTAGTGTCACAGGAATGGTTCAAAACATAGACAGTAAGAAGAAACAGTCTTCTTGTACTTAAGTCGGCATTGTGCCTTTTGTATTTAATTCCGATGCTACTTCTGTGTTTCATCGCCAATAAGAAGGTCCAAGGGATACAGTAGACCTGAATTGAAGCATCGGAATCTATAACTAGTGTCACAGGAATGGTTCAAAACATAGACAGTAAGAAGAAACAGTCTTCTTGTACTTAAGTCGGCATTGTGCCTTATGCAATTGATTCCGAGGCAGATTCTGTGTTTCATTGTCAATAAGAAGGTCAGAGGTATACAGTAAACCTGAAGTGAAGCATCGGAACCCCATAACTTATGTCACAGGAATGGTTCAAAACATTCACAGTATGAAGAGTCTGTCTACATGTACTGATGTTGGCTTTGTGCCTTTTGTATTTAATTCCGATGCAATTTCTGTGTTTCACTGTCAATAAGAAGGTCAGAGGTATACAGTAATCCTGAAGTTAAGCATCGCAATCTATAACTAGTGTCACAGGAATGGTTCAAAGCATAGTCAGTAAGAAGAGTCAGTCTTCTTGTACATAAGTCGGCATTGTGCCTTTTGTATTTAATTCCGATGCAATTTCCTCGTTTCATCGTTAAAAAGGAGGTTTAAGGGATACAGTAAACCTGAAGCGAAACATCGCAATCTATAGCTAGTGTCACAAGAATTTTTCAAATCATAGTAAGTATGAAGAGTCAGTCTTCTTGTACTTAAGTCGGCATTGTGCCTTTTGTATTTAATTCCGATGCAATTTCTGTGTTTCATCGTCAATAAGAATGTCCAAGGGATACAGTAATCCTGAAGTTAAGCATCGGAATCTATGACTACTGTCACAGGAATGGTTCAAAACATAGTCAGAAAGAAGAGTCAGTAATCTTGCACTTATGTCGGTATTGTGCCTTTTGTATTTAATTCCGATGGAATTTCTGTGTTTCATCGTCAATAAGAAGATCAGAGGGATACAGTAAACCTGGAGTGAAGCATCGGAGACTATAACTAGTGTCACAGGAATGCTTCAAAACATAGACAGTAAGAAGAGTCAGTCTTCTTGTACTTAATTCGGCATTGTGCCTTTCGTATTCAATTCCGATGCCATTTCTGTGTTTCGTCGTCAATAAGAAGGTCAGAGGGATACAGTAAACCTAAAGCGAAGCACCGGAATCTATAACTAGTGTCACAGGAATGGTTCTAATCATAGTCAGTAGGAAGAGTCAGTCTTCTTGTACTTAAGTCGGCATTGTGCCTTTTGTATTTAATTCCGATGCAAGTTCTGTGTTTCATCGTCAATAAGAAGGTCCAGGGGATACAGTAATCCTGAAGTTAAGCATCGGAATCTATGACTACTGTCACAGGAATGGTTCAAACATAGTCAGAAAGAAGAGTCAGTATTCTTGCACTTATGTCGGTATCGTGCCTTTTGTATTTAATTCCGATGGAATTTCTGTGTTTCATCGTCAATAAGAAGATCAGAGAGATACAGTAAACCTGCAGTGAAGCATCGGAGTCTATAACTAGTGTCACAGGAATGGTTCAAAACATAGACAGTAAGAAGAGTCAGTCTTCTTGACTTAATTCGGCATTGTGCCTTTTGTATTTAATTCCGATGCCATTTCTGTGTTTCGTCGACAATAAAAAGGTCAGAGGGATACAGTAAACCTGAAGCGAAGCATCGGAATCTATAACTAGTGTCACCGGAAAGGTTCAAATCATAAACTGTAAGAAGAGTCAGCCTTCTTGTACTTAAGTCGGCATTGTGCCTTTTGTATTTAATTCCGATGCAATTTCTGTGTTTCATCGTCAATAAGAAGGTCCATGGGATACAGTAAACCTGGAGTGAAGCATCGGAATCTATAACTAGTGTCACAGGGACGGTTCAAATCATAGAAAGTAAGATGAGTCAGTATTCTTGTACTTAAGTCGGCATTGTGCCTTTTGTATTTAATTCCGATGCCATTTCTGTGTTTCATCGTCAATAAGAAGGTCAGAGGGATACAGTAAACCTGAAGCGAAGCATCGGAATCAATAACTAGTGTCACAGGAAAGGTTCAAATCATATTCAGTAAGAAGAGTCAGTCTTCTTGTACTTAAGTCGGCATTGTGCATTTTGTATTTAATTCCGATGCTACTTCTGTGTTTCATAGCCAATAAGAAGGTCAGAGGGATACAGTAAACCTGAAGTGAAGCATCGGAATCTATAACTAGAGTCACAGGAATTGTTGAAAACATGGACAGTAAGAAGAGTCAGTCTTCTTGTACTTAAGTCGGCATTGTGCTTTTGTATTTAATTCCGATGCAATTTCCTCGTTTCATCGTTAAAAAGAAGGTTTAAGGGATACAGTAAACCTCAAGCGAAACATCGCAATCTGTAGCTAGTGTCACAAGAATGGTTCAAATCATAGTAAGTATGAAGAGTCAGTCTTCTTGTACTTAAGTCGGCATTGTGCCTTTCGTATTTAATTCCGATGCCATTTCTGTGTTTCGTCGTCAATAAGAAGGTCAGAGGGATACAGTAAACCTAAAGCGAAGCACCGGAATCTATTACTAGTGTCACAGGAATGGTTCTAATCAGAGTCAGTAGGAAGAGTCAGTCTTCTTGTACTTAAGTCGGCATTGTGCTTTTTGTATTTAATTCCGATGCAATTTCTGTGTTTCATCGTCAATAAGAAGTTCCAAGGGATACAGTAAACCTGAAATGAACCATAGGAATCTATAACTAGTGTCATAGGAATGGTTCAAAACATAGCCAGTAGGAAAAGTCGGGCTACATGTACTTAAGTCGGCATTGTGACTTTTGTATTTAATTCTGATGCAATTTCTGTGTTTCATCGTCAATAAGAAGGTCAGAGGGATACAGTAAATCTGAAGTGAAGCATCGGAATCTATAACTAGAGTCACAGGAATGGTTCAAAACATAGGCTGTAAGAAGAGTCAGTCTTCATGTACTTAAGTCGGCATTGTGCCTTTTGTATTTAATTCCGATGCAATTTCTGTGTTTCATCGTCAATACGAAGGTCCAAGGGATACGGTAAACCTGGAGTGATGCATCGGAGTCTATAACTAGTGTCACAGGAATGCTTCAAAGCATAGACAGAATGAAGAGTCAGTCTTTTTGTACTTAATTCGGCATTGTGCCCTTTGTATTTAATTCCGATGCAATTCTGTGTTTCATCGTCACTAAGAAGGTCAGAGGGATACAGTAAACCTGGAGTGAAGCATCGGAATCTATAACTAGTGTCACAGGAATGGTTCAAAACATAGACAGTAAGAAGAAACAGTCTTCTTGTACTTAAGTCGGCATTGTGCCTTTTGTATTTAATTCCGATGCTACTTCTGTGTTTCATCGCCAATAAGAAGGTCCAAGGGATACAGTAGACCTGAATTGAAGCATCGGAATCTATAACTAGTGTCACAGGAATGGTTCAAAACATAGACAGTAAGAAGAAACAGTCTTCTTGTACTTAAGTCGGCATTGTGCCTTATGCAATTGATTCCGAGGCAGATTCTGTGTTTCATTGTCAATAAGAAGGTCAGAGGTATACAGTAAACCTGAAGTGAAGCATCGGAACCCCATAACTTATGTCACAGGAAGGGTTCAAAACATTCACAGTATGAAGAGTCTGTCTACATGTACTGATGTTGGCTTTGTGCCTTTTGTATTTAATTCCGATGCAATTTCTGTGTTTCACCGTCAATAAGAAGGTCAGAGGTATACAGTAATCCTGAAGTTAAGCATCGCAATCTATAACTAGTGTCACAGGAATGGTTCAAAGCATAGTCAGTAAGAAGAGTCAGTCTTCTTGTACATAAGTCGGCATTGTGCCTTTTGTATTTAATTCCGATGCAATTTCCTCGTTTCATCGTTAAAAAGGAGGTTTAAGGGATACAGTAAACCTGAAGCGAAACATCGCAATCTATAGCTAGTGTCACAAGAATTTTTCAAATCATAGTAAGTATGAAGAGTCAGTCTTCTTGTACTTAAGTCGGCATTGTGCCTTTTGTATTTAATTCCGATGCAATTTCTGTGTTTCATCGTCAATAAGAATGTCCAAGGGATACAGTAATCCTGAAGTTAAGCATCGGAATCTATGACTACTGTCACAGGAATGGTTCAAAACATAGTCAGAAAGAAGAGTCAGTAATCTTGCACTTATGTCGGTATTGTGCCTTTTGTATTTAATTCCGATGGAATTTCTGTGTTTCATCGTCAATAAGAAGATCAGAGGGATACAGTAAACCTGGAGTGAAGCATCGGAGACTATAACTAGTGTCACAGGAATGCTTCAAAACATAGACAGTAAGAAGAGTCAGTCTTTTTGTACTTAATTCGGCATTGTGCCTTTCGTATTCAATTCCGATGCCATTTCTGTGTTTCGTCGTCAATAAGAAGGTCAGAGGGATACAGTAAACCTAAAGCGAAGCACCGGAATCTATAACTAGTGTCACAGGAATGGTTCTAATCATAGTCAGTAGGAAGAGTCAGTCTTCTTGTACTTAAGTCGGCATTGTGCCTTTTGTATTTAATTCCGATGCAAGTTCTGTGTTTCATCGTCAATAAGAAGGTCCAGGGGATACAGTAATCCTGAAGTTAAGCATCGGAATCTATGACTACTGTCACAGGAATGGTTCAAACATAGTCAGAAAGAAGAGTCAGTATTCTTGCACTTATGTCGGTATCGTGCCTTTTGTATTTAATTCCGATGGAATTTCTGTGTTTCATCGTCAATAAGAAGATCAGAGAGATACAGTAAACCTGCAGTGAAGCATCGGAGTCTATAACTAGTGTCACAGGAATGGTTCAAAACATAGACAGTAAGAAGAGTCAGTCTTCTTGACTTAATATGGCATTGTGCCTTTTGTATTTAATTCCGATGCCATTTCTGTGTTTCGTCGACAATAAAAAGGTCAGAGGGATACAGTAAACCTGAAGCGAAGCATCGGAATCTATAACTAGTGTCACCGGAAAGGTTCAAATCATAAACTGTAAGAAGAGTCAGTCTTCTTGTACTTAAGTCGGCATTGTGCCTTTTGTATTTAATTCCGATGCAATTTCTGTGTTTCATCGTCAATAAGAAGGTCCATGGGATACAGTAAACCTGGAGTGAAGCATCGGAATCTATAACTAGTGTCACAGGGACGGTTCAAATCATAGAAAGTAAGATGAGTCAGTATTCTTGTACTTAAGTCGGCATTGTGCCTTTTGTATTTAATTCCGATGCCATTTCTGTGTTTCATCGTCAATAAGAAGGTCAGAGGGATACAGTAAACCTGAAGCGAAGCATCGGAATCAATAACTAGTGTCACAGGAAAGGTTCAAATCATATTCAGTAAGAAGAGTCAGTCTTCTTGTACTTAAGTCGGCATTGTGCATTTTGTATTTAATTCCGATGCTACTTCTGTGTTTCATAGCCAATAAGAAGGTCAGAGGGATACAGTAAACCTGAAGTGAAGCATCGGAATCTATAACTAGAGTCACAGGAATGGTTGAAAACATGGACAGTAAGAAGAGTCAGTCTTCTTGTACTTAAGTCGGCATTGTGCTTTTGTATTTAATTCCGATGCAATTTCCTCGTTTCATCGTTAAAAAGAAGGTTTAAGGGATACAGTAAACCTCAAGCGAAACATCGCAATCTGTAGCTAGTGTCACAAGAATGGTTCAAATCATAGTAAGTATGAAGAGTCAGTCTTCTTGTACTTAAGTCGGCATTGTGCCTTTCGTATTTAATTCCGATGCCATTTCTGTGTTTCGTCGTCAATAAGAAGGTCAGAGGGATACAGTAAACCTAAAGCGAAGCACCGGAATCTATTACTAGTGTCACAGGAATGGTTCTAATCAGAGTCAGTAGGAAGAGTCAGTCTTCTTGTACTTAAGTCGGCATTGTGCCTTTTGTATTTAATTCCAATGCAATTTCTGTGTTTCATCGTCAATAAGAAGGTCGATGGGATACAGAAAACCTGGAGTGAAGCATCGGAATCTATAACTAGTGTCACAGGGACGGTTCAAAGCATAGAAAGTAAGATGAGTCAGTATTCTTGTACTTAAGTCGGATTTGTGCCTTTTGTATTTAATTCCGATGCAATTTCTGTGTTTCATCGTCAATAAGAAGGTCAGAGGGATACAGTAAACCTGATGTGAAGCATCGGAATCTATAACTAGTGCCACAGGAATGGTTCAAATCATAGTCACTAAGAAGAGTCAGTCTTCTTGTACTTAAGTCGGCATTGTGCTTTTTGTATTTAATTCCGATGCAATTTCTGTGTTTCATCGTCAATAAGAAGGTCCAAGGGATACAGTAGACCTGAATTGAAGCATCGGAATCGATAACTAGAATCACAGGAATGGTTCAAAACATAGACAGTAAGAAGAGTCAATCTTCTTGTACTTAAGTCGGCATTGTGATTTTTGTATTTAATTCCGATGCAACTTCTGTGTTTCGTCGTCAATAAGAAATTCAGAGGGATACAGTAAACCTGAAGTGAAGCATCGGAATCTATAACTAGTGTCACAGGAATGGTTCAAACATAGTCAGGAAGAAGAGTAAGTCTTTTTGTACTTAAGTCGGCATTATGCCTTTTGTATTTAATTCCGATGCAATTTCTGTGTTTCATCGTCAATAAGATGGTCCAAGGGATACATTAAACCTTTAGTGAAGCATCGGAATCTATAACTAGTGCCATAGGGATGACTCAAAGCATAGAGAGTAAGATGAGCCAGTATTCTTGTACTTAAGTAGGCATTGTGCTTTTTGTATTTAATTCCAACGCAATTTCTGTGTATCATCGTCAATAAGAAGGTCAGAGGGATACAGTAAATCTGAAGTGAACCATCGGAATCTATAACTAGAGTCACAGGAATGGTTCAAAACATAGGCAGTAAGAAGAGTCAGCCTTCATGTACTTAAGTCGGCATTGTGCCTTTTGTATTTAATTCCGATGCAATTTCTGTGTTTCAACGTCAATACGAAGGTCCAAGGGATACAGTAAACCTATAGTGAAGCATCGGAGTCTATAACTAGTGTCACAGGAACGGTTCAAAACATAGGCAGTAAGAAGAGTCAGTCTTCTTGTAGTTAGGTCGGCATTGTGCCTTTTGTATATAATTCCGATGCAATTTCTGTGTATCATCGTCAATAAGAAGGTCCAAGGGATACAGTAAACCTGAAGTGAAGCATCGGAATATATAACTAGTGTCACTGAAATGGTTCAAGACATAGACAGTAGGAAAAGTCAGTCTACATGTACTTAAGTCGGCATTGTGACTTTTGTATTTAATTCCGAAGCAATTTCTGTGTTTCATCGTCAATAAGAAGGTGAGAGGGATACAGTAAACCTGAAGTGAAGGTTCGGAATCTATAGCTAGAGTCACAGGAGTTGTTCAAACATAGGCAGTAAGAAGAGTCAGATTTCACGTACTTTAGTCGGCATTGTGCCTTTTGTATTTAATTCCGATGCAATTTCTGTGTTTCATCGTCACTACGTACGTCCAAGGGATACAGTAAACCTGGAGTGAAGCATCGGAGTCTACAACTAGTTTCACAGGAATGGTTCAAAGCATAGGCAGAAAGAAGAGTAAGTCTTCTTGTACTTAATTCGGCATTGTGCCTTTTGTATTTAATTCCGATGCAATTTTTGTGTTTCATCGTCACTAAGAAGGTCAGAGGGATACAGTAATCCTGAAGTTAAGCATCGGAATCTATAACTAGTGTCAGAGGAATGGTTCAAAGCATAGTCAGTAAGAAGAGTAAGTCTTCTTGTAGTTAAGTCGGCATTGTGCCTTTTGTATTTAATTCCGAAGCAATTTCTGTGTATCATCGTTAATAAGAAGGTCCAAGGCATACAGTAAACCTGAAGTGAAGCATCGGAATCTATAACTAGTGTCACAGGAATGGTTCAAAACATAGTCAGTAAGATGAGTCAGTCTTCTTGTACTTAAGTCGGCATTGTGCCTCTTGTATTTAATTCCGATGCAATTTCTGTGTTTCATCGTCAATAAGATGGTCCAAGGGATACATTAAACCTGGAGTGAAACATCGGAATCTATAACTAGTGTCACAGGGACGGTTCAAAACATTGACAGTAAGATGAGTCAGTAATCTTGTACTTAAGTCGGCATTGTGCTTTTTGTATTTAATTCTGATGCAATTTCTGTGTTTCATCGTCACTAAGCAGGTCAGAGGGATACAGTAAACCTGAAGTGAAGCATCGGAATCTATAACTAGTGTCACAGGAGTGGTTCAAAGCGTAGACAGTAGGATGAGACAGTCTTCTAGTACTTAAGTCGGCATTGTGCCTTTTCTATTTAAATCCGAAGCAATTTCTGTGTATCATCGTCAATGACACGGTCAGATGGATACAGTAAACCTGACGTGAAGTATCGGAATCTATAACTATTGTCACAGGAATGGTTCAAATCATAGTCAGTAAGAAGAGTCAGTCTTCATGTACTTAAGTCGGCATTGTGCATTTTGTATTTAATTCCGATGCAATTTCTGTGTTTCATCGTGAATAAGAAGGTCCAAGGGATACAGTAAACCTGAAATGAACCATCGGAATCTATAACTAGTGTCATAGGAATGGTTCAAAACATTGACAGTAGGAAAAGTCGGGCTACATGTACTTAAGTCGGCATTGTGACTTTTGTATTTAATTCTGATGCAATTTCTGTGTTTCATCGTCAATAAGAAGGTCAGAGGGATACAGTAAACCTGAAGTGAAGCATCGGAATCTTTAACTGGAGTCACAGGAATGGTTCAAAACATAGGCAGTAAGAAGAGTCAGTCTTCATGTACTTAAGTCGGCATTGTGCCTTTTGTATTTAATTCCGATGCAATTTCTGTGTTTCATCGTCAATACGAAGGTCCAAGGGATACGGTAAACCTGGAGTGATGCATCGGAGTCTATAACTAGTGTCACAGGAATGGTTCAAAGCATAGACAGAATGAAGAGTCAGTCTTTTTGTACTTAATTCGGCATTGTGCCCTTTGTATTTAATTCCGATGCAATTCTGTGTTTCATCGTCACTAAGAAGGTCAGAGGGATACAGTAAACCTGAAGTGAAGCATCGGAATCTATAACTCGTGTCACAGGAATGATTCAAAACATAGTCAGTAAGAAGAGTCAGTCTTCTTGTACTTAAGTCGGCATTGTGCCTTTTGTATTTAATTCCGATGCTATATCTGTGTTTCATCGTCAATAAAAAGGTCCAAGGGATACAGTAAACCTGGAGTGAAGCATCGGAATCTATAACTAGAGTCACAGGGGTGGTTCAAAACATAGAAAGTAAGATGAGTCAGTATTCCTGTACTTAAGTCGGCATTGTGCCTTTTGTATTTACATCCGGTGCAATTTATGTGTTTCATCGTCTATAAGAAGGTCCAAGGGATACAGTAAACCTGAAGTGAAGCATCGGAATCTACAACTAGTGTCACAGGATTAGTTCAAGGCATAGTCAGTAAGAAGAGTCAGTCTTCTTGTACTTCAGTCATCAATGTGCATTTTCTATTTAATTCCGATGCAATTTCTGTGTTTCATCGTCAATAAGAAGGTCCGAGGGATACAGTAAACTTGGAGTGAAGCATCGAAATCTATAACTAATGTCACAGGAATGGTTCAAAACATAGACAGTAAGAAGAGTCATACTTCTTTTACTTAAGTCGGCATTGTGCCTTTTGTATTTAATTCCGATGCAATTTCTGTGTTTCATCGTCAATACGAAAGTCCAAGGGATACAGTAAACCTGAAGTGAAGCATCGGAATCTATAACTAGTGTCACAGGAATGGTTCACAACATAGTCAGTAAGAAGAGTCAGTCTTCTTGTACTTAAGTCGGCATTGTGCATTTTGTATTTAATCCGGATGCATACTCTGTGTTTCATCGTCAATAAGAAGGTCCAAAGGATACATTAAACCTGGAGTGAAGCATCTGAATCTATAACTAGTGTCACAGGGACGGTTCAAAGCGTAGACTGTAAGATGAGTCAGTATTCTTGTACTTCAGTCGGCATTGTGCTTCTTGTATTTAATTCCGATGCAATTTCTGTGTTTCATCGTCACTAAGAAGGTCAGAGGCTTACAGTAATCCTGAAGTTAAGCATCGGACTCTATAACTAGTGTCACATGAATGATTCAAAGCATAGTCAGTAAGAAGAGTCAGTCTTCTTGTACTTAATTCGGCATTGTGCCTTTTGTATTTAATTCCGATGCAATTTCTGTGTTTCATCGTCAATAAGATGGTCAGAGGGATACAGTAAACGTGAAGTGAAGCATCGGAATCTATAACTAGTGTCACAGGTATGGTTCAAAACATAGACAGTGGGAAGAATCAGTCTTCTTGAACTTAAGTCGGCATTGTGCCTTTTGTAATTACATCCGATGCAATTTCTGTGTTTCATCGTCAATAAGAAGGTCCAAGGGATACAGTAAACCTGAAGTGAAGCATCGGAATCTATAACTAGTGTCACAGGATTAGTTCAAAGCATAGTCAGTAAGAAGAGTCAGTCTTCTTGTACTTCAGTCATCATTGTGCATTTTCTATTTAATTCTGATGCAATTTATGTGTTTCATCGTCAATAAGAAGCTCCAATGGATACTGTAAACCTGGAGTGAAGCATCGGAATCTATAATTAGTGTCACAGGTATGGTTCAAAACATAGACGGTAAGAAGAGTCAAACTTCTTTTACTTAAGTCAGCATTGTGCCTTTTGTATTTAATTCCGATGCACTTTCTGTGTTTCATCGTCAAAAAGAAAGTCCAAGGGATGCAGTAAACCTGGAGTGAAGCATCGGAGTCAATAACTAGTGTCACAGGAATAGTTCAAAACATAGGCAGTAAGAAGAGTCAGTATTCTTATACTTAATTCGGCATTGTGCCTTTTGCATTTAATTCCGATGCAATTTCTGTGTTTCATCGTCAATAAGAAGGTCAGAGGGATACAGTAAACCTGAAGTGAAGCATCGGAATCTGTAACTAGGGTCACAGGAATGGTTCAAAACATAGTCAGTAAGAAGTGTCAGTCTTCTTGTACTTAAGTCGGCATTGAGCATTTTGTATTTAATTCGGATGCATACTCTCTGTTTCATCGTCAATAAGAAGTTCCAAAGGATACATTAAACCTGGAGTGAAGCATCGGAATCTATAACTAGTGTCACAGGGACGGTTCAAAGCGTAGACTGTAAGATGAGTCAGTAATCTTGTACTTAAGTCGGCATTGTGCTTCTTGTATTTAATTCCGATGCAATTTCTGTGTTTCGTCGTCACTAAGAAGGTGAGAGGGTTACAGTAATCCTGAAGTTAAGCATCGGACTCTATAACTAGTGTCACATGAGTGGTTCAAAACATAGTCAGTAAGAAGAGTCAGTCTTCTTGTACTTCAGTCGGCATTCTGGCTTTTGTATTTAATTCCGATGCAATTTCTGTGTTTCATCGTCAATACGAAGTTCCAAGGGATTCAGCAATCCTGAAGTTAAGCATCGGAATCTACAACTAGTGTTACAGGAATGGATCAAACATAGACAGGAAGAAGAGTCAATCTTCTTGTACTTAAGTCGGCATTGTGCCTTTTGTATTTAATTAAGATGCAATTTCTGTGTTTCATCGTCAATACGAAGGTCCAAGGGATACGGTAAACCTGGAGTGATGCATCGGAGTCTATAACTAGTGTCACAGGAATGGTTCAAAGCATAGACAGAATGAAGAGTCAGTCTTTTTGTACTTAATTCGGCATTGTGCCCTTTGTATTTAATTCCGATGCAATTCTGTGTTTCATCGTCACTAAGAAGGTCAGAGGGATACAGTAAACCTGAAGCGAAGCATCCGAATCTATAACTAGTGTCACAGGAATGATTCAAATCATAGTCAGTAAGAAGAGTCAGTCTTCTTGTACTTAAGTCGGCATTGTGCCTTTTGTATTTAATTCCGATGCTATTTCTGTGTTTCATCGTCAATAAAAAGGTCCAAGGGATACAGTAAACCTGGAGTGAAGCATCGGAATCTATAACTAGAGTCACAGGGGTGGTTCAAAACATAGAAAGTAGGATGAGTCAGTATTCTTGTACTTAAGTCGGCATTGTGCCTTTTGTATTTACATCCGATGCAATTTATGTGTTTCATCGTCTATAAGAAGGTCCAAGGGATACAGTAAACCTGAAGTGAAGCATCGGAATCTACAACTAGTGTCACAGGATTAGTTCAAAGCATAGTCAGTAAGAACAGTCAGTCTTCTTGTACTTCAGTCATCATTGTGCATTTTCTATTTAATTCCGATGCAATTTCTGTGTTTCATCGTCAATAAGAAGGTCCAAGGGATACAGTAAACTTGGAGTGAAGCATCGAAATCTGTAACTAATGTCACAGGAATGGTTCAAAACATAGTCAGTAAGAAGAGTCAGTCTTCTTGTACTTAAGTCGGCATTGTGCATTTTGTATTTAATCCGGATGCATACTTTGTGCTTCATCGTCAATAAGAAGGTCCAAAGGATACATTAAACCTGGAGTGAAGCATCTGAATCTATAACTAGTGTCACAGGGACGGGTCCAAGCGTAGACTGTAAGATGAGTCAGTATTCTTGTACTTCAGTCGGCATTGTGCTTCTTGTATTTAATTCCGATGCAATTTCTGTGTTTCATCGTCACTAAGAAGGTCAGAGGGTTACAGTAATCCTGAAGTTAAGCATCGGACTCTATAACTAGTGGCACATGAATGATTCAAAGCATAGTCAGTAAGAAGAGTCAGTCTTCTTGTACTTAATTCGGCATTGTGCCTTTTGTATTTAATTCCGATGCTATTTCTGTGTTTCATCGTCAAAAAGATGGTCAGAGGGATACAGTAAACGTGAAGTGAAGCATCGGAATCAATAACTAGTGTCACAGGAATGGTTCAAAACATAGTCAGTAAGAAGAGTCAGTCTTCTTGTACTTAAGTCGTCATTGTGCCTTTTGTATTTAATTCCGATGCAATTTCAGTGTTTCATCTTCAATAAGAAGTTCCAAGGGATTCAGCAATCCTGAAGTTAAGTATCGGAATCTATGACTACTGTCACAGGTACGGTTCAAAACATAGTCAGTAAGAAGAGTCAGTCTTCTTGTACATAAGTCGGTATTGTGCCTTTTGTATTTAATTCCGATGCAATTTATGTGTTTCATCGTCAATAAGAAGGTCCAAGTGATACAGTAAATCTGAAGTGAAGCATCGGAATCTATAACTAGTGTCACAGGAATGGTTCAAAACATAGACAGTGGGAAGAGTCAGTCTTCTTGAACTTAAGTCGGCATTGTGCCTTTTGTATTTACATCCGATACAATTTCTGTGTTTCATCGTCAATAAGAAGGTCCAAGGGATACAGTAAACCTGAAGTGAAGCATCGGAATCTATAACTAGTGTCACAGGATTAGTTCAAAGCATAGTCAGTAAGAAGAGTCAGTCTTCTTGTAATTCAGTCATCATTGTGCATTTTCTATTTAATTCTGATGCAATTTCTGTGTTTCATCGTCAATAAGAAGCTCCAAGGGATACTGTAAACCTGAGGTGAAGCATCGGAATCTATAACTAGTGCCACAGGAATGGTTCAAAACATAGGCAGTAAGAAGAGTCAGTATTCTTATACTTAATTCGGCATTGTGCCTTTTGCATTTAATTCCGATGCAATATCTGTGTTTCATCGTCAATAAGAAGGTCAGAGGGATACAGTAAACATGAAGTGAAGCATCGGAATCTATAACTAGGGTCACAGGAATGGTTCAAAACATAGTCAGTAAGAAGTGTCAGTCTTCTTGTACTTAAGTCGGTATTGAGCATTTTGTATTTAATTCGGATGCATACTCTCTGTTTCATCGTCAATAAGAAGGTCCGAAGGATACATTAAACCTGGAGTGAAGCATCGGAATCTATAACTAGTGTCACAGGGACAGTTCAAAGCGTAGACTGTAAGATGAGTCAGTAATCTTGTACTTAAGTCGGCATTGTGCTTCTTGTATTTAATTCCGATGCAATTTCTGTGTTTCATCGTCACTAAGAAGGTCAGAGGGTTACAGTAATCCTGAAGGTAAGCATCGGACTGTATAACTAGTGTCACATGAGTGGTTCAAAACATAGTCGGTAAGAAGAGTCAGTCTTCTTGTACTTAAGTCGGCATTGTGCCTTTTGTATTAAATTCCGATGCAATTTTTGTGTTTCATCGTCAATAAGAAGGTCGTAGGGATACAGTAAACCTGAAGTAATGCATCGGAATCCGCAACTAGTGTCACAGGAATGGTTCGAAACATAGACAGTAAGAAGAGTCAGTTATCTTGTACTTAAGTCGGCATTGTGTCTTTTCTATTTAATTCCGATGCAATTTCTGTGTTTCATCGTCAATAAGAAGGTCAGAGGGATACAGTACACCTGAAGTGAAGCATCGGACTCTATAACTAGTGTCACATGAATGATTCAAAGCATAGTCAGTAAGAAAAGTCAGTCTACTTGTACTTAATTCGGCATTGTGCCTTTTGTATTTAATTCCGATGCAATTTCTGTGTTTCATCGTCAATAAGATGGTCAGAGGGATACAGTAAACGTGAAGTGAAGCATCGGAATCAGCAACTAGTGTCACAGGAATGGTTCAAATCATAGTCAGTAAGAAGATTCAGTCTTCTTGTACTTAAGTCGGCATTGTGCATTTTGTATTTAATCCGGATGCATACTCTGTGTTTCATCGTCAATAAAAAGGTCCTAAGGATTCATTAAACCTGGAGTGAAGCATCTGAATCTATAACTAGTGTCACAGGGACGGGTCCAAGCGTAGACTGTAAGATGAGTCAGTATTCTTGTACTTCAGTCGGCATTGTGCTTCTTGTATTTAATTCCGATGCAATTTCTGTGTTTCATCGTCACTAAGAAGGTCAGAGGGTTACAGTAATCCTGATGTTAAGCATCGGACTCTATAACTAGTGTCACATGAATGATTCAAAGCATAGTCAGTAAGAAGAGTCAGTCTTCTTGTACTTAATTCGGCATTGTGCCTTTTGTTTTTAATTCAGATGCTATTTCTGTGTTTCATCGTCAAAAAGATGGTCAGACGGATACAGTAAACGTGAAGTGAAGCATCGGAATCAATAACTAGTGTCACAGGAATGGTTCAAAACATAGTCAGTAAGACGAGTCAGTCTTCTTGTACTTAAGTCGTCATTGTGCCTTTTGTATTTAATTCCGATGCAATTTCTGTGTTTCATCTTCAATAAGAAGTTCCAAGGGATTCAGCAATCCTGAAGTTAAGCATCGGAATCTATGACTACTGTCACAGGTACGGTTCAAAACATAGCCAGTAAGAAGAGTCAGTCTTCTTGTACATAAGTCGGTATTGTGCCTTTTGTATTTAATTCCGATGCAATTTATGTGTTTCATCGTCAATAAGAAGGTCCAAGGGATACAGTAAACCTGAAGTGAAGCATCGGAATCTATAACTAGTGTCACAGGAATGGTTCAAAACATAGACAGTGGGAGGGTCAGTCTTCTTGAACCTAAATCGTCATTGTGCCTTTTGTATTTACATCCGATGCAATTTCTGTGTTTCATCGTCAATAAGAAGGTCCAAGGGATACAGTAAACCTGAAGTGAAGCATCGGAATCTATAACTAGTGTCACAGGATTAGTTCAAAGCATAGTCAGTAAGAAGAGTCAGTCTTCTTGTACTTCAGTCATCATTGTGCATTTTCTATTTAATTCTGATGCAATTTCTGTGTTTCATCGTCAATAAGAAGCTCCAAGGGATACTGTAAACCTGGAGTGAAGCATCGGAATCTATAACTAGTGTCACAGGTATGGTTCAAAACATAGACGGTAAGAAGAGTCAAACTTCTTTTACTTAAGTCAGCATTGTGCCTTTGGTATTTAATTCCGATGCACTTTCTGTGTTTCATCGTCAAAAAGAAAGTCCAAGGGATGCAGTAAACCTGGAGTGAAGCATCGGAGTCAATAACTAGTGTCACAGGAATAGTTCAAAACATAGGCAGTAGGAAGAGTCAGTATTCTTATACTTAATTCGGCATTGTGCCTTTTGCATTTAATTCCGATGCAATTTCTGTGTTTCATCGTCAATAAGAAGGTCAGAGGGATACAGTAAACCTGAAGTGAAGCATCGGAATCTGTAACTAGGGTCACAGGAATGGTTCAAATCATAGTCAGTAAGAAGTGGCAGTCTTCTTGTACTTAAGTCGGCATTGAGCATTTTGTATTTAATTCGGATGCATACTCTCTGTTTCATCGTCAATAAGAAGGTCCAAAGGATACATTAAACCTGGAGTGAAGCATCGGAATCTATAACTAGTGTCACAGGGACGGTTCAAAGCGTAGACTGTAAGATGAGTCAGTAATCTTGTACTTAAGTCGGCATTGTGCTTCTTGTATTTAATTCCGATGCAATTTCTGTGTTTCGTCGTCACTAAGAAGGTGAGAGGGTTACAGTAATCCTGAAGTTAAGCATCGGACTCTATAACTAGTGTCACATGAGTGGTTCAAAACATAGTCAGTAAGAAGAGTCAGTCTTCTTGTACTTCAGTCGGCATTGTGGCTTTTGTATTTAATTCCGATGCAATTTCTGTGTTTCATCGTCAATACGAAGTTCCAAGGGATTCAGCAATCCTGAAGTTAAGCATCGGAATCTACAACTAGTGTTACAGGAATGGATCAAACATAGACAGGAAGAAGAGTCAATCTTCTTGTACTTAAGTCGGCATTGTGCCTTTTGTATTTAATTCCGATGCAATTTCAGTGTTTCATCGTCAATACGAAGGTCCAAGGGATACGGTAAACCTGGAGTGATGCATCGGAGTCTATAACTAGTGTCACAGGAATGGTTCAAAACATAGACAGAATGAAGAGTCAGTCTTTTTGTACTTAATTCGGCATTGTGCCCTTTGTATTTAATTCCGATGCAATTCTGTGTTTCATCGTCACTAAGAAGGTCAGAGGGATACAGTAAACCTGAAGTGAAGCATCGGAATCTATAACTAGTGTCACAGGAATGGTTCAAAACTTAGTCACTAAGAAGAGTCAGTCTTCTTGTACTTAATTCGGCATTGTGCCTTTTGTATTTAATTCCGATGCAATTTCTGTGTTTCATCGTCAATAAGAAGGTCAAAGGGATACAGTAAACCTGAAGCGAAGCATCGGAATCTATAACTAGTGTCACAGGAATGATTCAAAACATAGTCAGTAAGAAGAGTCAGTCTTCTTGTACTTAAGTCGGCATTGTGCCTTTTGTATTTAATTCCGATGCTATTTCTGTGTTTCATCGTCAATAAAAAGGTCCAAGGGATACAGTAAACCTGGAGTGAAGCATCGGAATCTATAACTAGAGTCACAGGGGTGGTTCAAAACATAGAAAGTAAGATGAGTCAGTATTCTTGTACTTAAGTCGGCATTGTGCCTTTTGTATTTACATCCGATGCAATTTATGTGTTTCATCGTCTATAAGAAGGTCCAAGGGATACAGTAAACCTGAAGTGAAGCATCGGAATCTACAACTAGTGTCACAGGATTAGTTCAAAGCGTAGTCAGTAAGAACAGTCAGTCTTCTTGTACTTCAGTCATCATTGTGCATTTTCTATTTAATTCCGATGCAATTTCTGTGTTTCATCGTCAATAAGAAGGTCCAAGGGATACAGTAAACTTGGAGTGAAGCATCGAAATCTATAACTAATGTCACAGGAATGGTTCAAAACATAGTCAGTAAGAAGAGTCAGTCTTCTTGTACTTAAGTCGGCATTGTGCATTTTGTATTTAATCCGGATGCATACTTTGTGCTTCATCGTCAATAAGAAGGTCCAAAGGATACATTAAACCTGGAGTGAAGCATCTGAATCAATAACTAGTGTCACAGAGACGGGTCCAAGCGTAGACTGTAAGATGAGTCAGTATTCTTGTACTTCAGTCGGCATTGTGCTTCTTGTATTTAATTCCGATGCAATTTCTGTGTTTCATCGTCACTAAGAAGGTCAGAGGGTTACAGTAATCCTGAAGTTAAGCATCGGACTCTATAACTAGTGTCACATGAATGATTCAAAGCATAGTCAGTAAGAAGAGTCAGTCTTCTTGTACTTAATTCGGCATTGTGCCTTTTGTATTTAATTCCGATGCTATTTCTGTGTTTCATCGTCAAAAAGATGGTCAGAGGGATACAGTAAACGTGAAGTGAAGCATCGGACTCTATAACTAGTGTCACATGAATGATTCAAAGCATAGTCAGTAAGAAGAGTCAGTCTACTTGTACTTAATTCGGCATTGTGCCTTTTGTATTTAATTCCGATGCAATTTCTGTGTTTCATCGTCAATAAGATGGTCAGAGGGATACAGTAAACGTGAAGTGAAGCATCGGAATCAGCAACTAGTGTCACAGGAATGGTTCAAATCATAGTCAGTAAGAAGATTCAGTCTTCTTGTACTTAAGTCGGCATTGTGCATTTTGTATTTAATCCGGATGCATACTCTGTGTTTCATCGTCAATAAAAAGGTCCTAAGGATTCATTAAACCTGGAGTGAAGCATCTGAATCTATAACTAGTGTCACAGGGACGGGTCCAAGCGTAGACTGTAAGATGAGTCAGTATTCTTGTACTTCAGTCGGCATTGTGCTTCTTGTATTTAATTCCGATGCAATTTCTGTGTTTCATCGTCACTAAGAAGGTCAGAGGGTTACAGTAATCCTGAAGTTAAGCATCGGACTCTATAACTAGTGTCACATGAATGATTCAAAGCATAGTCAGTAAGAAGAGTCAGTCTTCTTGTACTTAATTCGGCATTGTGCCTTTTGTTTTTAATTCCGATGCTATTTCTGTGTTTCATCGTCAAAAAGATGGTCAGACGGATACAGTAAACGTGAAGTGAAGCATCGGAATCAATAACTAGTGTCACAGGAATGGTTCAAAACATAGTCAGTAAGACGAGTCAGTCTTCTTGTACTTAAGTCGTCATTGTGCCTTTTGTATTTAATTCCGATGCAATTTCTGTGTTTCATCTTCAATAAGAAGTTCCAAGGGATTCAGCAATCCTGAAGTTAAGCATCGGAATCTATGACTACTGTCACAGGTACGGTTCAAAACATAGTCAGTAAGAAGAGTCAGTCTTCTTGTACATAAGTCGGTATTGTGCCTTTTGTATTTAATTCCGATGCAATTTATGTGTTTCATCGTCAATAAGAAGGTCCAAGGGATACAGTAAACCTGAAGTGAAGCATCGGAATCTATAACTAGTGTCACAGGAATGGTTCAAAACATAGACAGTCGGAGGGTCAGTCTTCTTGAACTTAAATCGTCATTGTGCCTTTTGTATTTACATCCGATGCAATTTCTGTGTTTCATCGTCAATAAGAAGGTCCAAGGGATACAGTAAACCTGAAGTGAAGCATCGGAATCTATAACTAGTGTCACAGGATTAGTTCAAAGCATAGTCAGTAAGAAGAGTCAGTCTTCTTGTACTTCAGTCATCATTGTGCATTTTCTATTTAATTCTGATGCAATTTCTGTGTTTCATCGTCAATAAGAAGCTCCAAGGGATACTGTAAACCTGGAGTGAAGCATCGGAATCTATAACTAGTGTCACAGGTATGGTTCAAAACATAGACAGTAAGACGAGTCATGCTTCTTTTACTTAAGTCAGCATTGTGCCTTTTGTATT
The DNA here is from genome assembly GCF_021461385.2 of Schistocerca piceifrons. Lineage (NCBI taxonomy): Eukaryota > Metazoa > Arthropoda > Insecta > Orthoptera > Acrididae > Schistocerca > Schistocerca piceifrons. The sequence goes on along the minus strand of NW_025727724.1, from coordinate 2,353,264 downwards.
TAATTCCGATGCACTTTCTGTGTTTCATCGTCAATAAGAAAGTCCAAGGGATGCAGTAAACCTGGAGTGAAGCATCGGAGTCTATAACTAGTGCCACAGGAATGGTTCAAAACATAGGCAGTAAGAAGAGTCAGTATTCTTATACTTAATTCGGCATTGTGCCTTTTGCATTTAATTCCGATGCAATTACTGTGTTTCATCGTCAATAAGAAGGTCAGAGGGATACAGTAAACCTGAAGTGAAGCATCGGAATCTATAACTAGGGTCACAGGAATGCTTCAAAGCATAGTCAGTAAGAAGTGTCAGTCTACTTGTACTTAAGTCGGTATTGAGCATTTTGTATTTAATTCGGATGCATACTCTCTGTTTCATCGTCAATAAGAAGGTCCAAAGGATACATTAAACCTGGAGTGAAGCATCGGAATATATAACTAGTGTCACAGGGACGGTTCAAAGCGTAGACTGTAAGATGAGTCAGTAATCTTGTACTTAAGTCGGCATTGTGCTTCTTGTATTTAATTCCGATGCAATTTCTGTGTTTCATCGTCACTAAGAAGGTCAGAGGGTTACAGTAATCCTGAAGTTAAGCATCGGACTGTATAACTAGTGTCACATGAGTGGTTCAAAACATAGTCGGTAAGAAGAGTCAGTCTTCTTGTACTTAAGTCGGCATTGTGCCTTTTGAATTAAATTCCGATGCAATTTTTATGTTTCATCGTCAATAAGAAGGTCGTAGGGATACAGTAAACCTGAAGTAATGCATCGGAATCCACAACTAGTGTCACAGGAATGGTTCAAAACATAGACAGTAAGAAGAGTCAGTTATCTTGTACTTAAGTCGGCATTGTGCCTTTTCTATTTAATTCCGATGCAATTTCTGTGTTTCATCGTCAATAAGAAGGTCAGAGGGATACAGTACACCTGAAGTGAAGCATCGTTATCTATAACTAGTGTCACAGGAATGGTTCAAAGCATAGTCAGAAAGAAGAGTCAGTCTTCCTGTCCTTAAGTCGGCATTGTGCCTTTTGTATTTAATTCCGATGCTATTTCTGTGTTTCATCGTCAATAAGAAGGTCCAAGGGATACAGTAAACCTGGAGTGTAGCATCGGAATCTATAACTAGTGTCACAGGAATGGTTCAAAACATAGTCAGTAAGAAGAGCCAGTCTTTATGTACTTAAGTCGGCATTGTGCATTTTGTATTTAATTCCGATTCAATTTCTTTGTTTCATCGTCAATAAGAAGGTCCAAGTGATAGAGTAAACGTGAAGTGAAGCATCGTAATCTATAACTAGGGTCACAGGAATGGTTCAAACATAGTCAGTAAGAAGAGTGAGTCTTCTTGTACTTAAGTCGGCATTTTGGCTTATCTATTTAATTCCGATGCAATTTCAGTGTTTCATCGTCAATAAGAAGGTCCGAGGGAAACAGTAAACCTGGAGTGAAGCATCGGAATCTATAACTACTGCCACGGGAATGGTTCAAAACACTGACAGTACTTAAATCGGCTTTGTGCCTTTTGTATTTAATTCCGATGCAACTTCTTTGCTTCATCGTCAATACGTAGGTCCAAGGGATACAGTAAACCTAAATTGAAGCTTTGGAATCTATAACTAGTGTCACAGGAATGGTTCAAAACATAGTCAGTAAGAAGAGTCGGTCTTCATGTACTTAAGTCGGCATTGTGCCTTTTGGGCTTAATTCTGATGCTATTTCTGTGTTTCATCGTCAATGAGAAGGTCAGAGAAATACAGAAAACCTGAAGTGAAGCATGGGAATCTATAACTAGTGTCAGAGGAATAGTTCAAAACATAGTCAGTAAGAAGAGTCAGTCTTTTTGTACTTAAGTCGGCATTGTGCCTTTTGTATTTAATTCCGATGTAATTTCTGTGTTTCATCGTCAATAAGAAGGTCAGAGGGATACAGTAAATCTGAAGTGAAGCATCGTAATCTATAACTAGTGTCACAGGAATGGTTCAAATCATAGTCAGAAAGAAGAGTCAGTATTCTTGTCCTTAAGTCGGCATTGTGCCTTTTGTATTTAATTCCGATGCTATTTCTGTGTTTCATCGTCAATAAGAAGGTCCAAGGGATACAGTAAACCTGAAGTGAAGCATCGGAATCTATAACTAGTGTCACAGGAATGGATCAAAACATAGACAGGAAGAAGAGTCAGTCTTCTTGTACTTGAGTCGGCATTGTGCCTTTTGTATTAAATTCCGATACAATTTTTGTGTTTCATCGTCAATAAGAAGGTCGTAGGGATACAGTAAACCTGAAATCAAGCATCGGAATCTACAACTAGTGTCACAGGAATGGTTCAAAACATAGGCAGTAAGAAGAGTCAGTCTTCTAGTACTTAAGTCGGCATTGTGCCTTTTCTATTTAATTCCGATGCAATTTCTGTGTTTCATCGTCAATAAGAAGGTCAGAGGGATACAGTACAGCCGACGTGAAGCATCGGAATGTATAACTAGTGCCACAGGAATGGTTCAAAACATTGTCAGTAACAAGAGTCAGTCTTTTTGTACTTAAGTCGGCATTGTGACTTTTGTATCTAATTCCGATGTAAGTTCTGTGTTTCATCGTCAATAAGAAGGTCAGAGGGATACAGTAAGCCTCAAGTGAAGCATCGTAATCTATAACTAGTGTCACAGGAATGGTTCAAAACATAGTCAGAAAGAAGAGTCAGCCTTCTTGTAATTAAGTCGGCATTGTGCCTTTTGTATATAATTTCGATGCTATTTCTGTGTTTCATCGTCAATAAGAAGGTCCAAGGGATACAGTACACCTGGTGTGAAGCATCGGAATCTATAACTGGTGTCACAGGAAAGGTTCAAACCATAGACAGTAAGAAGATACAGTCTTCTTGTACTTAAGTCGGCGTTGTGCCTTTTGTATTTAATTCCCATGCTATATCTGTGTTTCATCGTCAATAAGGTCAGAGGGATACAGTCAACCTGAAGTGATGCATCGGAATGTATCAGTAGTGTCACAGGAATGTTTCAAAACATAGTCAGAAAGAAGAGTCAGTCTTCTTGTCCCTAAGTTGGCATTGTGCCTTTTGTATTTAATTCCGATGCAATTTCAGTGTTTCATCGTCAATAAGAAGGTCCGAGGGATACAATAAACCTGGAGTGAAGCATCGGAATGTATAACTACTGGCACAGGAATGGTTCAAAACACAGACAGTACTTAAGTCGGCTTTGTGCCTTTTGTATTTCATTCCGTTGCTATTTCTGTGTTTCATCGACAATAAGAAGGTCCAAGGGATACAGTAAACCTGAAGAGAAGCATCGGAATCTTTAACTAGTGTCACAGGAATGGTTCAAAACATAGTCAGTAAGAAGATACAGTCTTCTTGTACTTTAGTCGGCGTTGTGCCTTTTGTATTTAATTCCCATGCTATATCTGTGTTTCATCGTCAATAAGAAGGTCAGAGGGATACAGTAAACCTGAAGTGATGCATCGGAATGTATAAGTAGTGTCACAGGAATGGTTCAAAACATAGTCAGTAAGAAGAGTCAGTCTTTATGTACTTAAGTCGGCATTGTGTCTTTTGTAATTAATTCCGATGCAATTTCTGTGTTTCATCGTCAATAAGAAGGTCCAAGTGATAGAGTAAACGTGAAGTGAAGCATCGGAATCTATAACTAGTGTCACAGGAATGGTTCAAACATAGTCAGTAAGAAGAGTGAGTCTTCTTGTACTTAAGTCGGCATTGTGCCTTTTCTATTTAATTCCGATGCAATTTCAGTGTTTCATCGTCAATAAGAAGGTCCGAGGGATACAGTAAACCTGGAGTGAAGCATCGGAATCTATAACTACTGGCACAGGAATGGTTCAAAACACAGACAGTACTTAAGTCGGCTTTGTGCCTTTTGTATTTAATTCCGATGCAATATCTGTGTTTCATCGACAATAAGAAGGTCCAAGGGATACAGTAAACGTGAAGTGAAGCATCGGAATCTATAACTAGTGTCACAGGAATGGTTCAAAGCATCGTCAGTAAGAAGAGTCGGTCTTCATGTACTTAAGTCGGCTTTGTGCCTTTTGGGCTTAATTCTGATGTAATTTCTGTGTTTCATCGTCAATAAGAAAGTCAGAGGGATACAGTAAATCTGAAGTGAAGCATCGTAATCTATAACTAGTGTCACAGGATTGGTTCAAAACATAGTCAGAAAGAAGAGTCAGTCTTCTTGTCCTTAAGTCGGCATTGTGCCTTTAGTATTCAATTCCGATGCTATTTCTATGTTTCATCGTCAATAAGAAGGTCCAAGGGATACAGTAAACCTGAAGTGAAGTATCGGAATCTATAACTAGTGTCACAGGAATGGATCAAAACATAGACAGGAAGAAGAGTCAGTCTTTTTGTACTTAAGTAGGCATTGTGCCTTTTGTATTTAATTCCGATGTAATTTCTGTGTTTCATCGTCAAAAAGAAGGTCCAAGGGATACAGTAAACCTGGAGTGTAGCATCGGAATCTATAACTAGTGTCACAGGAATGGTTCAAATCATAGTCAGTAAGAAGATTCAGTCTTCTTGTACTTAAGTCGGCATTGTGCATTTTGTATTTAATCCGGATGCATACTCTGTGTTTCATCGTCAATAAAAAGGTCCTAAGGATTCATTAAACCTGGAGTGAAGCATCTGAATCTATAACTAGTGTCACAGGGACGGGTCCAAGCGTAGACTGTAAGATGAGTCAGTATTCTTGTACTTCAGTCGGCATTGTGCTTCTTGTATTTAATTCCGATGCAATTTCTGTGTTTCATCGTCACTAAGAAGGTCAGAGGGTTACAGTAATCCTGAAGTTAAGCATCGGACTCTATAACTAGTGTCACATGAATGATTCAAAGCATAGTCAGTAAGAAGAGTCAGTCTTCTTGTACTTAATTCGGCATTGTGCCTTTTGTTTTTAATTCCGATGCTACTTCTGTGTTTCATCGTCAAAAAGATGGTCAGACGGATACAGTAAACGTGAAGTGAAGCATCGGAATCAATAACTAGTGTCACAGGAATGGTTCAAAACATAGTCAGTAAGACGAGTCAGTCTTCTTGTACTTAAGTCGTCATTGTGCCTTTTGTATTTAATTCCGATGCAATTTCTGTGTTTCATCTTCAATAAGAAGTTCCAAGGGATTCAGCAATCCTGAAGTTAAGCATCGGAATCTATGACTACTGTCACAGGTACGGTTCAAAACATAGTCAGTAAGAAGAGTCAGTCTTCTTGTACATAAGTCGGTATTGTGCCTTTTGTATTTAATTCCGATGCAATTTATGTGTTTCATCGTCAATAAGAAGGTCCAAGGGATACAGTAAACCTGAAGTGAAGCATCGGAATCTATAACTAGTGTCACAGGAATGGTTCAAAACATAGACAGTCGGAGGGTCAGTCTACTTGAACTTACATCGTCATTGTGCCTTTTGTATTTACATCCGATGCAATTTCTGTGTTTCATCGTCAATAAGAAGGTCCAAGGGATACAGTAAACCTGAAGTGAAGCATCGGAATCTATAACTAGTGTCACAGGATTAGTTCAAAGCATAGTCAGTAAGAAGAGTCAGTCTTCTTGTACTTCAGTCATCATTGTGCATTTTCTATTTAATTCTGATGCAATTTCTGTGTTTCATCGTCAATAAGAAGCTCCAAGGGATACTGTAAACCTGGAGTGAAGCATCGGAATCTATAACTAGTGTCACAGGTATGGTTCAAAACATAGACAGTAAGACGAGTCATGCTTCTTTTACTTAAGTCAGCATTGTGCCTTTTGTATTTAATTCCGATGCACTTTCTGTGTTTCATCGTCAATAAGAAAGTCCAAGGGATGCAGTAAACCTGGAGTGAAGCATCGGAGTCTATAACTAGTGCCACAGGAATGGTTCAAAACATAGGCAGTAAGAAGAGTCAGTATTCTTATACTTAATTCGGCATTGTGCCTTTTGCATTTAATTCCGATGCAATTACTGTGTTTCATCGTCAATAAGAAGGTCAGAGGGATACAGTAAACCTGAAGTGAAGCATCGGAATCTATAACTAGGGTCACAGGAATGCTTCAAAGCATAGTCAGTAAGAAGTGTCAGTCTACTTGTACTTAAGTCGGTATTGAGCATTTTGTATTTAATTCGGATGCATACTCTCTGTTTCATCGTCAATAAGAAGGTCCAAAGGATACATTAAACCTGGAGTGAAGCATCGGAATATATAACTAGTGTCACAGGGACGGTTCAAAGCGTAGACTGTAAGATGAGTCAGTAATCTTGTACTTAAGTCGGCATTGTGCTTCTTGTATTTAATTCCGATGCAATTTCTGTGTTTCATCGTCACTAAGAAGGTCAGAGGGTTACAGTAATCCTGAAGTTAAGCATCGGACTGTATAACTAGTGTCACATGAGTGGTTCAAAACATAGTCGGTAAGAAGAGTCAGTCTTCTTGTACTTAAGTCGGCATTGTGCCTTTTGAATTAAATTCCGATGCAATTTTTATGTTTCATCGTCAATAAGAAGGTCGTAGGGATACAGTAAACCTGAAGTAATGCATCGGAATCCACAACTAGTGTCACAGGAATGGTTCAAAACATAGACAGTAAGAAGAGTCAGTTATCTTGTACTTAAGTCGGCATTGTGCCTTTTCTATTTAATTCCGATGCAATTTCTGTGTTTCATCGTCAATAAGAAGGTCAGAGGGATACAGTACACCTGAAGTGAAGCATCGTTATCTATAACTAGTGTCACAGGAATGGTTCAAAGCATAGTCAGAAAGAAGAGTCAGTCTTCCTGTCCTTAAGTCGGCATTGTGCCTTTTGTATTTAATTCCGATGCTATTTCTGTGTTTCATCGTCAATAAGAAGGTCCAAGGGATACAGTAAACCTGGAGTGTAGCATCGGAATCTATAACTAGTGTCACAGGAATGGTTCAAAACATAGTCAGTAAGAAGAGCCAGTCTTTATGTACTTAAGTCGGCATTGTGCATTTTGTATTTAATTCCGATTCAATTTCTTTGTTTCATCGTCAATAAGAAGGTCCAAGTGATAGAGTAAACGTGAAGTGAAGCATCGTAATCTATAACTAGGGTCACAGGAATGGTTCAAACATAGTCAGTAAGAAGAGTGAGTCTTCTTGTACTTAAGTCGGCATTTTGGCTTATCTATTTAATTCCGATGCAATTTCAGTGTTTCATCGTCAATAAGAAGGTCCGAGGGAAACAGTAAACCTGGAGTGAAGCATCGGAATCTATAACTACTGCCACGGGAATGGTTCAAAACACTGACAGTACTTAAATCGGCTTTGTGCCTTTTGTATTTAATTCCGATGCAACTTCTTTGCTTCATCGTCAATACGTAGGTCCAAGGGATACAGTAAACCTAAATTGAAGCTTTGGAATCTATAACTAGTGTCACAGGAATGGTTCAAAACATAGTCAGTAAGAAGAGTCGGTCTTCATGTACTTAAGTCGGCATTGTGCCTTTTGGGCTTAATTCTGATGCTATTTCTGTGTTTCATCGTCAATGAGAAGGTCAGAGAAATACAGAAAACCTGAAGTGAAGCATGGGAATCTATAACTAGTGTCAGAGGAATGGTTCAAAACATAGTCAGTAAGAAGAGTCAGTCTTTTTGTACTTAAGTCGGCATTGTGCCTTTTGTATTTAATTCCGATGTAATTTCTGTGTTTCATCGTCAATAAGAAGGTCAGAGGGATACAGTAAATCTGAAGTGAAGCATCGTAATCTATAACTAGTGTCACAGGAATGGTTCAAATCATAGTCAGAAAGAAGAGTCAGTATTCTTGTCCTTAAGTCGGCATTGTGCCTTTTGTATTTAATTCCGATGCTATTTCTGTGTTTCATCGTCAATAAGAAGGTCCAAGGGATACAGTAAACCTGAAGTGAAGCATCGGAATCTATAACTAGTGTCACAGGAATGGATCAAAACATAGACAGGAAGAAGAGTCAGTCTTCTTGTACTTGAGTCGGCATTGTGCCTTTTGTATTAAATTCCGATACAATTTTTGTGTTTCATCGTCAATAAGAAGGTCGTAGGGATACAGTAAACCTGAAATCAAGCATCGGAATCTACAACTAGTGTCACAGGAATGGTTCAAAACATAGGCAGTAAGAAGAGTCAGTCTTCTAGTACTTAAGTCGGCATTGTGCCTTTTCTATTTAATTCCGATGCAATTTCTGTGTTTCATCGTCAATAAGAAGGTCAGAGGGATACAGTACAGCCGACGTGAAGCATCGGAATGTATAACTAGTGCCACAGGAATGGTTCAAAACATTGTCAGTAACAAGAGTCAGTCTTTTTGTACTTAAGTCGGCATTGTGACTTTTGTATCTAATTCCGATGTAAGTTCTGTGTTTCATCGTCAATAAGAAGGTCAGAGGGATACAGTAAGCCTCAAGTGAAGCATCGTAATCTATAACTAGTGTCACAGGAATGGTTCAAAACATAGTCAGAAAGAAGAGTCAGCCTTCTTGTAATTAAGTCGGCATTGTGCCTTTTGTATATAATTTCGATGCTATTTCTGTGTTTCATCGTCAATAAGAAGGTCCAAGGGATACAGTACACCTGGTGTGAAGCATCGGAATCTATAACTGGTGTCACAGGAAAGGTTCAAACCATAGACAGTAAGAAGATACAGTCTTCTTGTACTTAAGTCGGCGTTGTGCCTTTTGTATTTAATTCCCATGCTATATCTGTGTTTCATCGTCAATAAGGTCAGAGGGATACAGTCAACCTGAAGTGATGCATCGGAATGTATCAGTAGTGTCACAGGAATGTTTCAAAACATAGTCAGAAAGAAGAGTCAGTCTTCTTGTCCCTAAGTTGGCATTGTGCCTTTTGTATTTAATTCCGATGCAATTTCAGTGTTTCATCGTCAATAAGAAGGTCCGAGGGATACAATAAACCTGGAGTGAAGCATCGGAATGTATAACTACTGGCACAGGAATGGTTCAAAACACAGACAGTACTTAAGTCGGCTTTGTGCCTTTTGTATTTCATTCCGTTGCTATTTCTGTGTTTCATCGACAATAAGAAGGTCCAAGGGATACAGTAAACCTGAAGAGAAGCATCGGAATCTTTAACTAGTGTCACAGGAATGGTTCAAAACATAGTCAGTAAGAAGATACAGTCTTCTTGTACTTTAGTCGGCGTTGTGCCTTTTGTATTTAATTCCCATGCTATATCTGTGTTTCATCGTCAATAAGAAGGTCAGAGGGATACAGTAAACCTGAAGTGATGCATCGGAATGTATAAGTAGTGTCACAGGAATGGTTCAAAACATAGTCAGTAAGAAGAGTCAGTCTTTATGTACTTAAGTCGGCATTGTGTCTTTTGTAATTAATTCCGATGCAATTTCTGTGTTTCATCGTCAATAAGAAGGTCCAAGTGATAGAGTAAACGTGAAGTGAAGCATCGGAATCTATAACTAGTGTCACAGGAATGGTTCAAACATAGTCAGTAAGAAGAGTGAGTCTTCTTGTACTTAAGTCGGCATTGTGCCTTTTCTATTTAATTCCGATGCAATTTCAGTGTTTCATCGTCAATAAGAAGGTCCGAGGGATACAGTAAACCTGGAGTGAAGCATCGGAATCTATAACTACTGGCACAGGAATGGTTCAAAACACAGACAGTACTTAAGTCGGCTTTGTGCCTTTTGTATTTAATTCCGATGCAATATCTGTGTTTCATCGACAATAAGAAGGTCCAAGGGATACAGTAAACGTGAAGTGAAGCATCGGAATCTATAACTAGTGTCACAGGAATGGTTCAAAGCATCGTCAGTAAGAAGAGTCGGTCTTCATGTACTTAAGTCGGCTTTGTGCCTTTTGGGCTTAATTCTGATGTAATTTCTGTGTTTCATCGTCAATAAGAAAGTCAGAGGGATACAGTAAATCTGAAGTGAAGCATCGTAATCTATAACTAGTGTCACAGGATTGGTTCAAAACATAGTCAGAAAGAAGAGTCAGTCTTCTTGTCCTTAAGTCGGCATTGTGCCTTTAGTATTCAATTCCGATGCTATTTCTATGTTTCATCGTCAATAAGAAGGTCCAAGGGATACAGTAAACCTGAAGTGAAGTATCGGAATCTATAACTAGTGTCACAGGAATGGATCAAAACATAGACAGGAAGAAGAGTCAGTCTTTTTGTACTTAAGTAGGCATTGTGCCTTTTGTATTTAATTCCGATGTAATTTCTGTGTTTCATCGTCAAAAAGAAGGTCCAAGGGATACAGTAAACCTGGAGTGTAGCATCGGAATCTATAACTAGTGTCACAGGAATGGTTCAAAACATAGTCAGTAAGAAGAGTCAGTCTTTATGTACTTAAGTCGGCATTGTGCCTTTTGTATTTAATTCCGATGCAATTTCTGTGTTTCATCGTCAATAAGATGGTCAGAGGGATACAGTAAACGTGAAGTGAAGCATCGGAATCAATAACTAGTGTCACAGGAATGGTTCAAAACATAGTCAGTAAGAAGAGTCAGTCTTCTTGTACTTAAGTCGGTATTGTGCATTTTGTATTTAATCCGGATGCATACTCTGTGTTTCATCGTCAATAAGAAGGTCAAAGGATACATTAAACCTGGAGTGAAGCATCTGAATCTATAACTAGTGTCACAGGGACGGTTCAAAGCGTAGACTGTAAGATGAGTCAGTATTCTTGTACTTCAGTCGGCATTGTGCTTCTTGTATTTAATTCCGATGCAATTTCTGTGTTTCGTCGTCACTAAGAAATTCAGAGGGTTACAGTAATCCTGAAGTTAAGCATCGGACTCTATAACTAGTGTCACATGAATGATTCAAAGCATAGTCAGTAAGAAGAGTCAGTCTTCTTGTACTTAATTCGACATTGTGCCTTTTGTATTTAATTCCGATGCAATTTCTGTGTTTCATCGTCAATAAGATGGTCAGAGGGATACAGTAAACGTGAAGCGAAGCATCGGAATCAATAACTAGTGTCACAGGAATGGTTCAAAACATAGTCAGTAAGAAGAGTCAGTCTTCTTGTACTTAAGTCGTCATTGTGCCTTTTGTATTTAATTCCGATGCAATTTCTGTGTTTCATCTTCAATAAGAAGTTCCAAGGGATTCAGCAATCCTGAAGTTAAGCATCGGAATCTATGACTAGTGTCACAGGTACGGTTCAAAACATAGTCAGTAAGAAGAGTCAGTCTTCTTGTACATAAGTCGGTATTGTGCCTTTTGTATTTAATTCCGATGCAATTTATGTGTTTCATCGTCAATAAGAAGGTCCAAGGGAAACAGTAAACCTGAAGTGAAGCATCGGAATCTATAACTAGTGTCACAGGAATGGTTCAAAACATAGACAGTGGGAAGAGTCAGTCTTCTTGAACTTAAGTCGGCATTGTGCCTTTTGTATTTACATCCGATGCAATTTCTGTGTTTCATCGTCAATAAGAAGGTCCAAGGGATACAGTAAACCTGAAGTGAAGCATCGGAATTTATAACTAGTGTCACAGGATTAGTTCAAAGCATAGTCAGTAAGAAGAGTCAGTCTTCTTGTACTTCAGTCATCACTGTGCATTTTCTATTTAATTCTGATGCAATTTCTGTGTTTCATCGTCAATAAGAAGCTCCAAGGGATACTGTAAACCTGGAGTGAAGCATCGGAATCTATAACTAGTGTCACAGGTATGGTTCAAAACATAGACGGTAAGAAGAGTCAAACTTCTTTTACTTAAGTCAGCATTGTGCCTTTTGTATATAATTCCGATGCACTTTCTGTGTTTCATCGTCAATAATAAAGTCAAAGGGATGCAGTAAACCTGGAGTGAAGCATCGGAGTCTATAAGTAGTGTCACAGGAATGGTTCAAAACATAGGCAATAAGAAGAGTCAGTATTCTTATACTTAATTCGGCATTGTGCCTTTTGCATTTAATTCCGATGCAATTTCTGTGTTTCATCGTCAATAAGAAGGTCAGAGGGATACAGTAAACCTGAAGTGAAGCATCGTAATCTATAACTAGTGTCACAGGAATGGTTCAAAACATAGTCAGAAAGAAGAGTCAGTCTTCTTGTCCTTAAGTCGGCGTTGTGTCTTTTGTATTTAATTCCGATGCTATTTCTGTGTCTCATCGTCAATAAGAAGGTCCAAGGGATACAGTAAACCGGAAGTCAAGCATCGCAATCTACAACTAGTGTCACAGGAATGGTTCAAAACATAGTCAGAAAGGAGAGTCAGTCTTCTTGTCCTTAAGTCGGCATTGTGCCTTTTGTATTTAATTCCGATGCTATTTCTGTGTTTCATCGTCAATAAGAAGGTCCAAGGGATACAGTAAACCTGGAGTGAAGGATCGGAATCTATAACTAGTGTCACAGGAATGGTTCAAAACATAGACAGTAAGAAGATACAGTCTTCTTGTACTTAAGTCGGCGTTGTGCATTTGTAATTAATTCCCATGCTATATCTGTGTTTCATCGTCAATAAGAAGGTCAGAGGGATACAGTAAACCTGAAGTGATGCATCGGAATGTATAAGTAGTGTCACAGGAATGGTTCAAAACATAGTCAGTAAGAAGAGTCAGTCTTTATGTACTTAAGTCGGCATTGTGCCTTTTGTATTTAATTCCGATGCAATTTCTGTGTTTCATCGTCAATAAGAAGGTCCAAGTGATAGAGTAAACGTGAAGTGAAGCATCGGAATCTATAACTAGTGTCACAGGAATGGTTCAAACATAGTCAGTAAGAAGAGTGAGTCTTCTTGTACTTAAGTCGGCATTGTGCCTTTTCTATTTAATTCCGATGCAATTTCAGTGTTTCATCGTCAATAAGAAGGTCCGAGGGATACAGTAAACCTGGAGTGAAGCATCGGAATCTATAACTACTGGCACAGGAATGGTTCAAAACACAGACAGTACTTAAGTCGGCTTTGTGCCTTTTGTATTTAATTCCGATGCAATTTCTGTGTTTCATCGACAATAAGAAGGTCCAAGGGATACAGTAAACGTGAAGTGAAGCATCGGAATCTATAACTAGTGTCACAGGAATGGTCCAAAACATCGTCAGTAAGAAGAGTCAGTCTTCATGTACTTAAGTCGGCTTTGTGCCTTTTGGGCTTAATTCTGATGCAATTTCTGTGTTTCATCGTCAATGAGAAGGTCAGAGAGATACAGAAAACCTGAAGTGAAGCATGGGAATCTATAACTAGTGTCAGAGGAATGGTTCAAAACATAGCCAGTAAGAAGAGTCAGTCTTTTTGTACTTAAGTCGGCATTGTGCCTTTTGTATTTAATTCCGATGTAATTTCTGTGTTTCATCGTCAATAAGAAGGTCAGAGGGATACAGTAAATCTGAAGTGAAGCATCGTAATCTATAACTAGTGTCACAGGATTGGTTCAAAACATAGTCAGAAAGAAGAGTCAGTCTTCTTGTCCTTAAGTCGGCATTGTGCCTTTTGTATTTAATTTCGATGCTATTTCTGTGTTTCATCGTCAATAAGAAGGTCCAAGGGATACAGTAAACCTGAAGTGAAGTATCGGAATCTATAACTAGTGTCACAGGAATGGATCAAAACATAGACAGGAAGAAGAGTCAGTCTTCTTGTACTTGAGTCGGCATTGTGCCTTTTGTATTAAATTCCGATGCAATTTTTGTGTTTCATCGTCAATAAGAAGGTCGTAGGGATACAGTAAACCTGAAGTCAAGCATCGGAATCTACAACTAGTGTCACAGGAATGGTTCAAAACATAGGCAGTAAGAAGAGTCAGTCTTCTTGTACTTAAGTCGGCATTGTGCCTTTTCTATTTAATTCCGATGCAATTTCTGTGTTTCATCGTCAATAAGATGGTCAGAGGGATACAGTAAACGTGAAGTGAAGCATGGGAATCAATAACTAGTGTCACAGGAATGGTTCAAAACATAGTCGGTAAGAAGAGTCAGTCTTCTTGTACTTAAGTCGGCATTGTGCATTTTGTATTTAATCCGGATGCATACTCTGTGTTTCATCGTCAATAAGAAGGTCCAAAGGATACATTAAACCTGGAGTGAAGCATCTGAATCTTTAACTAGTGTCACAGGGACGGTTCAAAGCGTAGACTGTAAGATGAGTCAGTATTCTTGTACTTCAGTCGGCATTGTGCTTCTTGTATTTAATTCCGATGCAATTTCTGTGTTTCATCATCACTATGAAGGTCAGAGGGTTACAGTAATCCTGAAGTTAAGCATCGGACTCTATAACTAGTGTCACATCAATGATTCAAAGCATAGTCAGTAAGAAGAGTCAGTCTTCTTGTACTTAATTCGGCATTGTGCCTTTTGTATTTAATTCCGATACAATTTCTGTGTTTCATCGTCAATAAGATGGTCAGAGGGATACAGTAAACGTGACGTGAAGCATCGGAATCAATAACTAGTGTCACAGGAATGGTTCAAAACATAGTCAGTAAGAAGAGTCAGTCTTCTTGTACTTAAGTCGTCATTGTGCCTTTTGTATTTAATTCCGATGCAATTTCTGTGTTTCATCTTCAATAAGAAGTTCCAAGGGATTCAGCAATCCTGAAGTTAAGCATCGGAATCTATGACTAGTGTCACAGGTACGGTTCAAAACATAGTCAGTAAGAAGAGTCAGTCTTCTTGTACATAAGTCGGCATTGTGCCTTTTGTATTTAATTCCGATGCAATTTATGTGTTTCATCGTCAATAAGAAGCTCCAAGGGATACAGTAAACCTGAAGTGAAGCATCGGAATCTATAACTAGTGTCACAGGATTAGTTCAAAGCATAGTCAGCAAGGAGAGTCAGTCTTCTTGTACTTCAGTCATCATTGTGCATTTTCTATTTAATTCTGATGCAATTTCTGTGTTTCATCGTCAATAAGAAGCTCCAAGGGATACTGTAAACCTGGAGTGAAGCATCGGAATCTATAACTAGTGTCACAGGTATGGTTCAAAACATAGACGGTAAGAAGAGTCAAACTTCTTTTACTTAAGTCAGCATTGTGCCTTTTGTATTTAATTCCGATGCACTTTCTGTGTTTCATCGTCAATAAGAAAGTCCAAGGGATGCAGTAAAACTGGAGTGAAGCATCG
Source organism: Schistocerca piceifrons (assembly GCF_021461385.2). Taxonomy (NCBI): domain Eukaryota; kingdom Metazoa; phylum Arthropoda; class Insecta; order Orthoptera; family Acrididae; genus Schistocerca; species Schistocerca piceifrons. The sequence goes on along the minus strand of NW_025727724.1, from coordinate 2,338,212 downwards.
GAGTCTATAACTAGTGTCACAGGAATGGTTCAAAACATAGGCAGTAAGAAGAGTCAGTATTCTTATACTTAATTCGGCATTGTGCCTTTTGCATTTAATTCCGATGCAATTTCTGTGTTTCATCGACAATAAGAAGGTCCAAGGGATACAGTAAACGTGAAGTGAAGCATCGGAATCTATAACTAGTGTCACAGGAATGGTCCAAAACATCGTCAGTAAGAAGAGTCAGTCTTCATGTACTTAAGTCGGCTTTGTGCCTTTTGGGCTTAATTCTGATGCAATTTCTGTGTTTCATCGTCAATGACAAGGTCAGAGAGATACAGAAAACCTGAAGTGAAGCATGGGAATCTATAACTAGTGTCAGAGGAATGGTTCAAAACATGGCCAGTAAGAAGAGTCAGTCTTTTTGTACTTAAGTCGGCATTGTGCCTTTTGTATTTAATTCCGATGTAATTTCTGTGTTTCATCGTCAATAAGAAGGTCAGAGGGATACAGTAAATCTGAAGTGAAGCATCGTAATCTATAACTAGTGTCACAGGATTGGTTCAAAACATAGTCAGAAAGAAGAGTCAGTCTTCTTGTCCTTAAGTCGGCATTGTGCCTTTTGTATTTAATTCCGATGCTATTTCTGTGTTTCATCGTCAATAAGAAGGTCCAAGGGATACAGTAAACCTGAAGTGAAGTATCGGAATCTATAACTAGTGTCACAGGAATGGATCAAAACATAGACAGGAAGAAGAGTCAGTCTTCTTGTACTTGAGTCGGCATTGTGCCTTTTGTATTAAATTCCGATGCAATTTTTGTGTTTCATCGTCAATAAGAAGGTCGTAGGGATACAGTAAACCTGAAGTCAAGCATCGGAATCTACAACTAGTGTCACAGGAATGGTTCGAAACATAGGCAGTAAGAAGAGTCAGTCTTCTTGTACTTAAGTCGGCATTGTGCCTTTTCTATTTAATTCCGATGCAATTTCTGTGTTTCATCGTCAATAAGATGGTCAGAGGGATACAGTAAACGTGAAGCGAAGCATCGGAATCAATAACTAGTGTCACAGGAATGGTTCAAAACATAGTCAGTAAGAAGAGTCAGTCTTCTTGTACTTAAGTCGTCATTGTGCCTTTTGTATTTAATTCCGATGCAATTTCTGTGTTTCATCTTCAATAAGAAGTTCCAAGGGATTCAGCAATCCTGAAGTTAAGCATCGGAATCTATGACTAGTGTCACAGGTACGGTTCAAAACATAGTCAGTAAGAAGAGTCAGTCTTCTTGTACATAGGTCGGTATTGTGCCTTTTGTATTTAATTCCGATGCAATTTATGTGTTTCATCGTCAATAAGAAGGTCCAAGGGAAACAGTAAACCTGAAGTGAAGCATCGGAATCTATAACTAGTGTCACAGGAATGGTTCAAAACATAGACAGTGGGAAGAGTCAGTCTTCTTGAACTTAAGTCGGCATTGTGCCTTTTGTATTTACATCCGATGCAATTTCTGTGTTTCATCGTCAATAAGAAGGTCCAAGGGATACAGTAAACCTGAAGTGAAGCATCGGAATTTATAACTAGTGTCACAGGATTAGTTCAAAGCATAGTCAGTAAGAAGAGTCAGTCTTCTTGTACTTCAGTCATCACTGTGCATTTTCTATTTAATTCTGATGCAATTTCTGTGTTTCATCGTCAATAAGAAGCTCCAAGGGATACTGTAAACCTGGAGTGAAGCATCGGAATCTATAACTAGTGTCACAGGTATGGTTCAAAACATAGACGGTAAGAAGAGTCAAACTTCTTTTACTTAAGTCAGCATTGTGCCTTTTGTATATAATTCCGATGCACTTTCTGTGTTTCATCGTCAATAATAAAGTCCAAGGGATGCAGTAAACCTGGAGTGAAGCATCGGAGTCTATAAGTAGTGTCACAGGAATGGTTCAAAACATAGGCAATAAGAAGAGTCAGTATTCTTATACTTAATTCGGCATTGTGCCTTTTGCATTTAATTCCGATGCAATTTCTGTGTTTCATCGTCAATAAGAAGGTCAGAGGGATACAGTAAACCTGAAGTGAAGCATCGTAATCTATAACTAGTGTCACAGGAATGGTTCAAAACATAGTCAGAAAGAAGAGTCAGTCTTCTTGTCCTTAAGTCGGCGTTGTGTCTTTTGTATTTAATTCCGATGCTATTTCTGTGTCTCATCGTCAATAAGAAGGTCCAAGGGATACAGTAAACCGGAAGTCAAGCATCGGAATCTACAACTAGTGTCACAGGAATGGTTCAAAACATAGTCAGAAAGGAGAGTCAGTCTTCTTGTCCTTAAGTCGGCATTGTGCCTTTTGTATTTAATTCCGATGCTATTTCTGTGTTTCATCGTCAATAAGAAGGTCCAAGGGATACAGTAAACCTGGAGTGAAGGATCGGAATCTATAACTAGTGTCACAGGAATGGTTCAAAACATAGACAGTAAGAAGATACAGTCTTCTTGTACTTAAGTCGGCGTTGTGCATTTGTAATTAATTCCCATGCTATATCTGTGTTTCATCGTCAATAAGAAGGTCAGAGGGATACAGTAAACCTGAAGTGATGCATCGGAATGTATAAGTAGTGTCACAGGAATGGTTCAAAACATAGTCAGTAAGAAGAGTCAGTCTTTATGTACTTAAGTCGGCATTGTGCCTTTTGTATTTAATTCCGATGCAATTTCTGTGTTTCATCGTCAATAAGAAGGTCCAAGTGATAGAGTAAACGTGAAGTGAAGCATCGGAATCTATAACTAGTGTCACAGGAATGGTTCAAACATAGTCAGTAAGAAGAGTGAGTCTTCTTGTACTTAAGTCGGCATTGTGCCTTTTCTATTTAATTCCGATGCAATTTCAGTGTTTCATCGTCAATAAGAAGGTCCGAGGGATACAGTAAACCTGGAGTGAAGCATCGGAATCTATAACTACTGGCACAGGAATGGTTCAAAACACAGACAGTACTTAAGTCGGCTTTGTGCCTTTTGTATTTAATTCCGATGCAATTTCTGTGTTTCATCGACAATAAGAAGGTCCAAGGGATACAGTAAACGTGAAGTGAAGCATCGGAATCTATAACTAGTGTCACAGGAATGGTCCAAAACATCGTCAGTAAGAAGAGTCAGTCTTCATGTACTTAAGTCGGCTTTGTGCCTTTTGGGCTTAATTCTGATGCAATTTCTGTGTTTCATCGTCAATGAGAAGGTCAGAGAGATACAGAAAACCTGAAGTGAAGCATGGGAATCTATAACTAGTGTCAGAGGAATGGTTCAAAACATAGCCAGTAAGAAGAGTCAGTCTTTTTGTACTTAAGTCGGCATTGTGCCTTTTGTATTTAATTCCGATGTAATTTCTGTGTTTCATCGTCAATAAGAAGGTCAGAGGGATACAGTAAATCTGAAGTGAAGCATCGTAATCTATAACTAGTGTCACAGGATTGGTTCAAAACATAGTCAGAAAGAAGAGTCAGTCTTCTTGTCCTTAAGTCGGCATTGTGCCTTTTGTATTTAATTTCGATGCTATTTCTGTGTTTCATCGTCAATAAGAAGGTCCAAGGGATACAGTAAACCTGAAGTGAAGTATCGGAATCTATAACTAGTGTCACAGGAATGGATCAAAACATAGACAGGAAGAAGAGTCAGTCTTCTTGTACTTGAGTCGGCATTGTGCCTTTTGTATTAAATTCCGATGCAATTTTTGTGTTTCATCGTCAATAAGAAGGTCGTAGGGATACAGTAAACCTGAAGTCAAGCATCGGAATCTACAACTAGTGTCACAGGAATGGTTCAAAACATAGGCAGTAAGAAGAGTCAGTCTTCTTGTACTTAAGTCGGCATTGTGCCTTTTCTATTTAATTCCGATGCAATTTCTGTGTTTCATCGTCAATAAGATGGTCAGAGGGATACAGTAAACGTGAAGTGAAGCATGGGAATCAATAACTAGTGTCACAGGAATGGTTCAAAACATAGTCGGTAAGAAGAGTCAGTCTTCTTGTACTTAAGTCGGCATTGTGCATTTTGTATTTAATCCGGATGCATACTCTGTGTTTCATCGTCAATAAGAAGGTCCAAAGGATACATTAAACCTGGAGTGAAGCATCTGAATCTTTAACTAGTGTCACAGGGACGGTTCAAAGCGTAGACTGTAAGATGAGTCAGTATTCTTGTACTTCAGTCGGCATTGTGCTTCTTGTATTTAATTCCGATGCAATTTCTGTGTTTCATCATCACTATGAAGGTCAGAGGGTTACAGTAATCCTGAAGTTAAGCATCGGACTCTATAACTAGTGTCACATCAATGATTCAAAGCATAGTCAGTAAGAAGAGTCAGTCTTCTTGTACTTAATTCGGCATTGTGCATTTTGTATTTAATTCCGATACAATTTCTGTGTTTCATCGTCAATAAGATGGTCAGAGGGATACAGTAAACGTGACGTTAAGCATCGGAATCAATAACTAGTGTCACAGGAATGGTTCAAAACATAGTCAGTAAGAAGAGTCAGTCTTCTTGTACTTAAGTCGTCATTGTGCCTTTTGTATTTAATTCCGATGCAATTTCTGTGTTTCATCTTCAATAAGAAGTTCCAAGGGATTCAGCAATCCTGAAGTTAAGCATCGGAATCTATGACTAGTGTCACAGGTACGGTTCAAAACATAGTCAGTAAGAAGAGTCAGTCTTCTTGTACATAAGTCGGCATTGTGCCTTTTGTATTTAATTCCGATGCAATTTATGTGTTTCATCGTCAATAAGAAGCTCCAAGGGATACAGTAAACCTGAAGTGAAGCATCGGAATCTATAACTAGTGTCACAGGATTAGTTCAAAGCATAGTCAGCAAGGAGAGTCAGTCTTCTTGTACTTCAGTCATCATTGTGCATTTTCTATTTAATTCTGATGCAATTTCTGTGTTTCATCGTCAATAAGAAGCTCCAAGGGATACTGTAAACCTGGAGTGAAGCATCGGAATCTATAACTAGTGTCACAGGTATGGTTCAAAACATAGACGGTAAGAAGAGTCAAACTTCTTTTACTTAAGTCAGCATTGTGCCTTTTGTATTTAATTCCGATGCACTTTCTGTGTTTCATCGTCAATAAGAAAGTCCAAGGGATGCAGTAAAACTGGAGTGAAGCATCGGAGTCTATAACTAGTGTCACAGGAATGGTTCAAAACATAGGCAGTAAGAAGAGTCAGTATTCTTATACTTAATTCGGCATTGTGCCTTTTGCATTTAATTCCGATGCAATTTCTGTGTTTCATCGACAATAAGAAGGTCCAAGGGATACAGTAAACGTGAAGTGAAGCATCGGAATCTATAACTAGTGTCACAGGAATGGTCCAAAACATCGTCAGTAAGAAGAGTCAGTCTTCATGTACTTAAGTCGGCTTTGTGCCTTTTGGGCTTAATTCTGATGCAATTTCTGTGTTTCATCGTCAATGACAAGGTCAGAGAGATACAGAAAACCTGAAGTGAAGCATGGGAATCTATAACTAGTGTCAGAGGAATGGTTCAAAACATGGCCAGTAAGAAGAGTCAGTCTTTTTGTACTTAAGTCGGCATTGTGCCTTTTGTATTTAATTCCGATGTAATTTCTGTGTTTCATCGTCAATAAGAAGGTCAGAGGGATACAGTAAATCTGAAGTGAAGCATCGTAATCTATAACTAGTGTCACAGGATTGGTTCAAAACATAGTCAGAAAGAAGAGTCAGTCTTCTTGTCCTTAAGTCGGCATTGTGCCTTTTGTATTTAATTCCGATGCTATTTCTGTGTTTCATCGTCAATAAGAAGGTCCAAGGGATACAGTAAACCTGAAGTGAAGTATCGGAATCTATAACTAGTGTCACAGGAATGGATCAAAACATAGACAGGAAGAAGAGTCAGTCTTCTTGTACTTGAGTCGGCATTGTGCCTTTTGTATTAAATTCCGATGCAATTTTTGTGTTTCATCGTCAATAAGAAGGTCGTAGGGATACAGTAAACCTGAAGTCAAGCATCGGAATCTACAACTAGTGTCACAGGAATGGTTCGAAACATAGGCAGTAAGAAGAGTCAGTCTTCTTGTACTTAAGTCGGCATTGTGCCTTTTCTATTTAATTCCGATGCAATTTCTGTGTTTCATCGTCAATAAGATGGTCAGAGGGATACAGTAAACGTGAAGTGAAGCATCGGAATCAATAACTAGTGTCACAGGAATGGTTCAAAACATAGTCGGTAAGAAGAGTCAGTCTTCTTGTACTTAAGTCGGCATTGTGCATTTTGTATTTAATCCGGATGCATACTCTGTGTTTCATCGTCAATAAGAAGGTCCAAAGGATACATTAAACCTGGAGTGAAGCATCTGAATCTATAACTAGTGTCACAGGGACGGTTCAAAGCGTAGACTGTAAGATGAGTCAGTATTCTTGTACTTCAGTCGGCATTGTGCTTCTTGTATTTAATTCCGATGCAATTTCTGTGTTTCATCATCACTATGAAGGTCAGAGGGTTACAGTAATCCTGAAGTTAAGCATCGGACTCTATAACTAGTGTCACATGAATGATTCAAAGCATAGTCAGTAAGAAGAGTCAGTCTTCTTGTACTTAATTCGGCATTGTGCCCTTTGTATTTAATTCCGATACAATTTCTGTGTTTCATCGTCAATAAGATGGTCAGAGGGATACAGTAAACGTGACGTGAAGCATCGGAATCAATAACTAGTGTCACAGGAATGGTTCAAAACATAGTCAGTAAGAAGAGTCAGTCTTCTTGTACTTAAGTCGTCATTGTGCCTTTTGTATTTAATTCCGATGCAATTTCTGTGTTTCATCTTCAATAAGAAGTTCCAAGGGATTCAGCAATCCTGAAGTTAAGCATCGGAATCTATGACTAGTGTCACAGGTACGGTTCAAAACATAGTCAGTAAGAAGAGTCAGTCTTCTTGTACATAAGTCGGCATTGTGCCTTTTGTATTTAATTCCGATGCAATTTATGTGTTTCATCGTCAATAAGAAGCTCCAAGGGATACAGTAAACCTGAAGTGAAGCATCGGAATCTATAACTAGTGTCACAGGATTAGTTCAAAGCATAGTCAGCAAGAAGAGTCAGTCTTCTTGTACTTCAGTCATCATTGTGCATTTTCTATTTAATTCTGATGCAATTTCTGTGTTTCATCGTCAATAAGAAGCTCCAAGGGATACTGTAAACCTGGAGTGAAGCATCGGAATCTATAACTAGTGTTACAGGTATGGTTCAAAACATAGACGGTAAGAAGAATCAAACTTCTTTTACTTAAGTCAGCATTGTGCCTTTTGTATTTAATTCCGATGCACTTTCTGTGTTTCATCGTCAATAAGAAAGTCCAAGGGATGCAGTAAAACTGGAGTGAAGCATCGGAGTCTATAACTAGTGTCACAGGAATGGTTCAAAACATAGGCAGTAAGAAGAGTCAGTATTCTTATACTTAATTCGGCATTGTGCCTTTTGCATTTAATTCCGATGCAATTTCTGTGTTTCATCGTCAATAAGAAGGTCAGAGGGATACAGTAAAACTGAAGTGAAGCATCGGAATCTATAACTAGGGTCACAGGAATGGTTCAAAACATAGTCAGTAAGAAGTGTCAGTCTTCTTGTACTTAAGTCGGCATTGAGCATTTTGTATTTAATTCGGATGCATACTCTCTGTTTCATCGTCAATAAGAAGGTCCAAAGGATACTTTAAACCTGGAGTGAAGCATCTGAATCTATAATTCGTGTCACAGGGACGGTTCAAAGCGTAGACTGTAAGATGAGTCAGTATTCTTGTACTTCAGTCGGCATTGTGCTTCTTGTATTTAATTCCGATGCAATTTCTGTGTTTCATCGTCACTAAGAAGGTCAGAGGGTTACAGTAATCCTGAAGTTAAGCATCGGACTCTATAACTAGTGTCACATGAATGATTCAAAGCATAGTCAGTAAGAAGAGTCAGTCTTCTTGTACTTAATTCGGCATTGTGCCTTTTGTATTTAATTCCGATGCAATTTCTGTGTTTCATCGTCAATAAGATGGTCAGAAGGATACAGTAAACGTAAAGTGAAGCATCGGAATCAATAACTAGTGTCACAGGAATGGTTCAAAACATAGTCAGTAAGAAGAGTCAGTCTTCTTGTACTTAAGTCGTCATTGTGCCTTTAGTATTTAATTCCGATGCAATTTCTGTGTTTCATCTTCAATAAGAAGTTCCAAGGGATTCAGCAATCCTGAAGTTAAGCATCGGAATCTATGACTAGTGTCACAGGTACGGTTCAAAACATAGTCAGTAAGAAGAGTCAGTCTTCTTGTACATAAGTCGGTATTGTGCCTTTTGTATTTAATTCCGATGCAATTTATGTGTTTCATCGTCAATAAGAAGGTCCAAGGGATACAGTAAACCTGAGGTGAAGCATCGGAATCTATAACGAGTGTCACAGGAATGGTTCAAAACATAGACAGTGGGAAGAGTCAGTCTTCTTGAACTTAAGTCGGTATTGTGCCTTTTGTATTTACATCCGAAGCAATTTCTGTGTTTCATCGTCAATAAGAAGGTCCAAGGGATACAGTAAACCTGAAGTGAAGCATCGGAATCTATAACTAGTGTCACAGGATTAGTTCAAAGCATAGTCAGTAAGAAGAGTCGGTCTTCTTGTACTTCAGTCATCATTGTGCATTTTCTATTTAATTCTGATGCAATTTCTGTGTTTCATCGTCAATAAGAAGCTCCAAGGGATACTGTAAACCTGGAGTGAAGCATCGGAATCTATAACTAGTGTCACAGGTATGGTTCAAAACATAGACGGTAAGAAGAGTCAAACTTCTTTTACTTAAGTCAGCATTGTGCCTTTTGTATTTAATTCCGATGCACTTTCTGTGTTTCATCGTCAATAATAAAGTCCAAGGGATGCAGTAAACCTTGAGTGAAGCATCGGAGTCTATAACTAGTGTCACAGGAATGGTTCAAAACATAGGCAGTAAGAAGAGTCAGTATTCTTAAACTTAATTTGGCATTGTGCCTTTTGCATTTAATTCCGATGCAATTTCTGTGTTTCATCGTCATTAAGAAGGTCAGAGGGATACAGTAAACCTGAAGTGAAGCATCGTAATCTATAACTAGTGTCACAGGAATGGTTCAAAACATAGTCAGAAAGAAGAGTCAGTCTTCTTGTCCTTAAGTCGGCATTGTGCCTTTTGTATTTAATTCCGATGCTATTTCTGTGTTTCATCGTCAATAAGAAGGTCCAAGGGATACAGTAAACCGGAAGTCAAGCATCGGAATCTACAACTCGTGTCACAGGAATGGTTCAAAACATAGTCAGAAACGAGAGTCAGTCTTCTTGTCCTTAAGTCAGCATTGTGCCTTTTGTATTTAATTCCGATGCTATTTCTGTGTTTCATCGTCAATAAGAAGGTCCAAGGGATACAGTAAACCTGGAGTGATGCATCGTAATGTATAAGAAGTGTCACAGGAATGGATCAAAACATAGACAGGAAGAAGAGTCAGTCTTCTTGTACTTGAGTCGGCATTGTGCCTTTTGTATTACTTTCCGATGCAATTTTTGTGTTTCATCGTCAATAAGAAGGTCGTAGGGATACAGTAAACCTGAAGTCAAGCATCGGAATCTACAACTAGTGTCACAGGAATGGTTCAAAACATAGGCAGTAAGAAGAGTCAGTCTTCTTGTACTTAAGTCGGCATTGTGCCTTTTCTATTTAATTCCGATGCAATTTCTGTGTTTCATCGTCAATAAGATGGTCAGAGGGATACAGTAAACGTGAAGTGAAGCATCGGAATCAATAACTAGTGTCACAGGAATGGTTCAAAACATAGTCAGTAAGAAGAGTCAGTCTTCTTGTACTTAAGTCGGCATTGTGCATTTTGTATTTAATCCGGATGCATACTCTGTGTTTCATCGTCAATAAGAAGGTCCAAAGGATACATTAAACCTGGAGTGAAGCATCTGAATCTATAACTAGTGTCACAGGGACGGTTCAAAGCGTAGACTGTAAGATGAGTCAGTATTCTTGTACTTCAGTCGGCATTGTGCTTCTTGTATTTAATTCCGATGCAATTTCAGTGTTTCATCATCACTAAGACGGTCAGAGGGTTATAGTAATCCTGAAGTTAAGCATCGGACTCTATAACTAGTGTCACATGAATGATTCAAAGCATAGTCAGTAAGAAGAGTCAGTCTTCTTGTACTTAATTCGGCATTGTGCCTTTTGTATTTAATTCCGATGCAATTTCTGTGTTTCATCGTCAATAAGATGGTCAGAGGGATACAGTAAACGTGACGTGAAGCATCGGAATCAATAACTAGTGTCACAGGAATGGTTCAAAACATAGTCAGTAAGAAGAGTCAGTCTTCTTGTACTTAAGTCGGTATTGTGCCTTTTGTATTTAATTCCGATGCAATTTCTGTGTTTCATCTTCAATAAGAAGTTCCAAGGGATTCAGCAATCCTGAAGTTAAGCATCGGATTCTATGACTAGTGTCACAGGTACGGTTCAAAACATAGTCAGTAAGAAGAGTCAATCTTCTTGTACATAAGTCGGCATTGTGCCTTTTGTATTTAATTGCGATGCAATTTATGTGTTTCATCGTCAATAAGAAGCTCCAAGGGATACAGTAAACCTGAAGTGAAGCATCGGAATCTATAACTAGTGTCACAGGATTAGTTCAAAGCATAGTCAGTAAGAAGAGTCAGTCTTCTTGTACTTCAGTCATCATTGTGCATTTTCTATTTAATTGTGATGAAATTTCTGTGTTTCATCGTCAATAAGAAGCTCCAAGGGATACTGTAAACCTGGAGTGAAGCATCGGAATCTATAACTAGTGTCACAGGTATGGTTCAAAACATAGACAGTAAGAAGAGTCAAACTTCTTTTACTTAAGTCAGCATTGTGCCTTTTGTATTTAATTCCGATGCACTTTCTGTGTTTCATCGTCAATAAGAAAGTCCAAGGGATGCAGTAAACCTGGAGTGAAGCATCGGAGTCTATAACTAGTGTCACAGGAATGGTTCAAAACATAGGCAGTAAGAAGAGTCAGTATTCTTATACTTAATTCGGCATTGTGCCTTTTGCAATTAATTCCGATGCAATTTCTGTGTTTCATCGTCAATAAGAAGGTCAGAGGGATACAGTACACCTGAAGTGAAGCATCGTAATCTATAACTAGTGTCACAGGAATGGTTCAAAGCATAGTCAGAAAGAAGAGTCAGTCTTCCTGTCCTTAAGTCGGCATTGTGCCTTTTGTATTTAATTCCGATGCTATTTCTGTGTTTCATCGTCAATAAGAAGGTCCAAGGGATACAGTAAACCTGCAGTGTAGCATCGGAATCTATAACTAGTGTCACAGGAATGGTTCAAAACATAGTCAGTAAGAAGAGCCAGTCTTTATGTACTTAAGTCGGCATTGTGCATTTTGTATTTAATTCCGATTCAATTTCTTTGTTTCATCGTCAATAAGAAGGTCCAAGTGATAGAGTAAACGTGAAGTGAAGCATCGGAATCTATAACTAGGGTCACAGGAATGGTTCAAACATAGTCAGTAAGAGGAGTGAGTCTTCTTGTACTTAAGTCGGCATTTTGCCTTATCTATTTAATTCCGATGCAATTTCAGTGTTTCATCGTCAATAAGAAGGTCCGAGGGAAACAGTAAACCTGGAGTGAAGCATCGGAATCTATAACTACTGCCACAGGAATGGTTCAAAACACAGACAGTACTTAAATCGGCTTTGTGCCTTTTGTATTTAATTCCGATGCAACTTCTGTGCTTCATCGTCAATAAGAAGGTCCAAGGGATACAGTAAACCTGAAGTGAAACTTTGGAATCTATAACTAGTGTCACAGGAATGGTTCAAAACATAGTCAGTAAGAAGAGTCGGTCTTCATGTACTTAAGTCGGCATTGTGCTTTTTGGGCTTAATTCTGATGCTATATCTGTGTTTCATCGTCAATGAGAAGGTCAGAGAGATACAGAAAACCTGAAGTGAAGCATGGGAATCTATAACTAGTGTCAGAGGAATGGTTCAAAACATAGTCAGTAAGAAGAGTCAGTCTTTTTGTACTTAAGTCGGCATTGTGCCTTTTGTATTTAATTCCGATGCAATATCTGTGTTTCATCGTCAATAAGAAGGTCCAAGGGATACAGTAAACCTGGAGTGTAGCATCGGAATCTATAACTAGTCTCACAGGAATGGTTCAAAACATAGTCAGTAAGAAGAGTCAGTCTTCTTGTCCTTAGGTCGGCATTGTGCCTTTTGTATTTAATTCCGATGCTATTTCTGTGTTTCATCGTCAATAAGAAGGTCCAAGGGATACAGTAAACCTGAAGTGAAGCATCGGAATCTATAACTAGTGTTACAGGAATGAATCAAACGTAGACAGGAAGAAGAGTCAGTCTTCTTGTACTTGAGTCGGCATTGTGCCTTTTGTATTAAATTCCGATGCAATTTTTGTGTTTCATCGTCAATAAGAAGGTCGTAGGGATACAGTAAACCTGAAGTCAAGCATCGGAATCTACAACTAGTGTCACAGGAATGGTTCAAAACACAGGCAGTAAGAAGAGTCACTCTTCTTGTACTTAAGTCGGCATTGTGCCTTTTCTATTTAATTCCGATGCAATTTCTGTGCTTCATCGTCAATAAGAAGGTCAGAGGGATACAGTACACCCGACGTGAAGCATCGGAATCTATAACTAGTGTCACAGGAATGGTTCAAAACATAGTCAGTAACAATAGTCAGTCTTTTTGTACTTAAGTCGGCATTGTGCCTTTTGTATTTAATTCCGATGTAAGTTCTGTGTTTCATCGTCAATAAGAAGGTCAGGGGGATACAGTAAACCTGAAGTGAAGCATCGTAATCTATTACTAGTGTCACAGGAATGGTTCAAAACACAGTCAGAAAGAAGAGTCAGTCTTCTTGTCCTTAGGTCGGCATTGTGCCTTTTGTATTTAATTCCGATGCTATTTCTGTGTTTCATCGTCAATAAGAAGGTCCAAGGGATACAGTAAACCTGAAGTGAAGCATCGGAATCTATAACTAGTGTTACAGGAATGAATCAAACGTAGACAGGAAGAAGAGTCAGTCTTCTTGTACTTGAGTCGGCATTGTGCACTTTGTATTAAATTCCGATGCAATTTTTGTGTTTCATCGTCAATAAGAAGGTCGTAGGGATACAGTAAACCGGAAGTCAAGCATCGGAATCTACAACTAGTGTCACAGGAATGGTTCAAAACATAGTCAGAAAGAAGAGTCAGTCTTCTTGTCCTAAAGTCGGCATTGTGCCTTTTGTATTTAATTCCGATGCTATTTCTGTGTTTCATCGTCAATAAGAAGGTCCAAGGGATACAGTAAACCTGGAGTGAAGGATCGGAATCTATAACTAGTGTCACTGGAATGGTTCAAAACATAGACAGTAAGAAGAGTCAGTCTTTATGTACTTAAGTCGGCATTGTGCCTTTTGTATTTAATTCCGATGCAATTTCTGTGTTTCATCGTCAATAAGAAGGTCCAAGTGATAGAGTAAACGTGAAGTGAAGCATCGGAATCAATAACTAGTGGCACAGGAATGGTTCAATCATAGTCAGTAAGAAGAGTGAGTCTTCTTGTACTTAAGTCGGCATTGTGCCTTTTCTATTTAATTCCGATGCAATTTCAATGTTTCATCGTCAATAAGAAGGTCCGAGGGATACAGTAAACCTGGAGTGAAGCATCGGAATCAACAACTACTGGCACAGGAATGGTTCAAAACACAGACAGTACTTAAGTCGGCTTTGTGCCTTTTGTATTTCATTCCGATGCAATTTCTGTGTTTCATCGACAATAAGAAGGTTCAAGGGATACAGTAAACCTGAAGAGAAGCATCGGAATCTTTAACTAGTGTCACAGGAATGGTTCAAAACATAGTCAGTAAGAAGAGTCGGTCTTCATGTACTTAAGTCGGCTTTGTGCCTTTTGGGCTTAATTCTGATGCAATTTCTGTGTTTCATCGGCAATGAGAAGGTCAGAGAGATACAGAAAACCTGAAGTGAAGCATGGGAATCTATAACTAGTGTCAGAGGAATGGTTCAAAACATAGTCAATAAGAAGAGTCAGTCTTTTTGTACTTCAGTCGGCATTGTGCCTTTTGTATTTAATTCCGATGTAATTTCTGTGTTTCATCGTCAATAAGAAGGTCAGAGGGATGCAGTAAACCTGAAGTGAAGCATCGTAATCTATAACTAGTGTCACAGGAATGGTTCAAAACATAGTCAGAAAGAAGAGTCAGTCTTCTTGTCCTTAAGTCGGCATTGTGCCTTTTGTATTTAATTCCCATGCTATTTCTGTGTTTCATCGTCAATAAGAAGGTCCAAGGGATACAGTAAACCTGAAGTAAAGCATCGGAATCTATAACTAGTGTTACAGGAATGAATCAAACATAGACAGGAAGAAGAGTCAGTCTTTTCGTACTTGAGTCGGCATTGTGCATTTTGTATTAAATTCCGATGCAATTTTTGTGTTTCATCGTCAATAAGAAGGTCGTAGGGATACAGTAAACCGGAAGTCAAGCATCGGAATCTACAACTAGTGTCACAGGAATGGTTCAAAATATAGTCAGAAAGAAGAGTCAGTCTTCTTGTCCTTAAGTCGGCATTGTGCGTTTTGTATTTAATTCCGATGCTATTTCTGTGTTTCATCGTCAATAAGAAGGTCCAAGGGATACAGTAAACCTGGAGTGAAGGATCGGAATCTATAACTAGTGTCACAGGAATGGTTCAAAACATAGACAGTAAGAAGATACAGTCTTCTTGTACTTAAGTCGGCGTTGTGCCTTTTGTATTTAATTCCCATGCTATATCTGTGTTTCATCGTCAATGAGAAGGTCAGAGAGATACAGAAAACCTGAAGTGAAGCATCGGAATCTATAACTAGTGTCAGAGGAATGGTTCAAAACATAGTCAGTAAGAAGAGTCAGTCTTTTTGTACTTCAGTCGGCATTGTGCCTTTTATATTTAATTCCGATGTATTTTCTGTGTTTCATCGTCAATAAGAAGGTCAGAGGGATACAGTAAACCTGAAGTGAAGCATCGTAATCTATAACTAGTGTCACAGGAATGGTTCAAAACATAGTCAGAAAGAAGAGTCAGTCTTCTTGTCCTTAAGTCGGCATTGTGCCTTTTGTATTTAATTCCGATGCTATATCTGTGTTTCATCGTCAATAAGAAGGTCCAAGGGATACAGTAAACCTGAAGTGAAGCATCGAAATCCATAACTAGTGTTACAGGAATGAATCAAACATAGACAGGAAGAAGAGTCAGTCTTCTTGTACTTGAGTCGGCATTGTGCATTTTGTATTAAATTCCGATGCAATTTTTGTGTTTCATCGTCAATAAGAAGGTCGTAGGGATTCAGTAAACCAGAAGTCAAGCATCGGAATCTACAACTAGTCTCACAGGAATGGTTCTAAACATAGTCAGAAAGAAGAGTTAGTCTTCTTGTCCTGAAGTCGGCATTGTGCCTTTTGTATTTAATTCCGATGCTATTTCTGTGTTTCATCGTCAATAAGAAGGTCCAAGGGATACAGTAAACCTGGAGTGAAGGATCGGAATCTATAACTAGTGTCACAGGAATGGTTCAAAACATAGACAGTCAGAAGATACAGTCTTCTTGTACTTAAGTCGGCGTTGTGCCTTTTGTTTTTAATTCCCATGCTATATCTGTGTTTCATCGTCAATAAGAAGGTCAGAGGGATACAATAAACCTGAAGTGATGCATCGGAATGTATAAGTAGTGTCACAGGAATGGTTCAAAACATAGTCAGTAAGAAGAGTCAGCCTTTATGTACTTAAGTCGGCATTGTGCCTTTTGTATTTAATTCCGATGCAATTTCTGTGTTTCATCGTCAATAAGAAGGTCCAAGTGATAGAGTAAACGTGAAGTGAAGCATCGGAATCTATAACTAGTGTCACAGGAATGGTTCAAACATAGTCAGTAAGAAGAGTGAGTCTTCTTGTACTTAAGTCGGCATTGTGCATTTTCTATTTAATTCCGATGCAATTTCAGTGTTTCATCGTCAATAAGAAGGTCGTAGGGATACAGTATACCTGAAGTCAAGCATCGGAATCTACAACTAGTGTAACAGGAATGGTTCAAAACATAGGCAGTAAGAAGAGTCAGTCTTCTTGTACTTAAGTCGGCATTGTGCTTTTTCTATTAAATTCCGATGCAATTTCTGTGTTTCATCGTCAATAAGAAGGTCAGAGGGATACAGTAGACCCGACGTGAATCATCGGAATCTATAACTAGTGTCACAGGAATGGTTCAAAACATAGTCAGTAACAAGAGTCAGCCTTTATGTACTTAAGTCGGCATTGTGCCTTTTCTATTTAATTCCGATGCAATTTCAGTGCTTCATCGTCAATAAGAAGGTCCGAGGGATACAGTAAACCTGGAGTGAAGCATCGGAATCTATAACTACTGGCACAGGAATGGTTCAAAACACAGACAGTACTTAAGTCGGCTTTTTCCCTTTTGTATTTAATTCCGATGCAATTTCTGTGTTTCATCGACAATAAGAAGGTCCAAGGGATACAGTAAACCTAAAGTGAAGCATCGGTATCTTTAACTAGTGTCATAGGAATGGTTCAAAACATAGTCAGTAAGAAGAGTCGGTCTTCATATACTTAAGTCGGCTTTGTGCCTTTTGGGCTTAATTCTGATGCAATTTCTGTGTTTCATCGTCAATGAGAAGGTCAGAGAGATACAGAAAACCTGAAGTGAAGCATGGGAATCTATAACTAGTGTCAGAGGAATGGTTCAAAACATAGTCAGTAAGAAGAGTCAGTCTTTTTGTACTTCAGTCGGCATTGTGCCTTTTATATTTAATTCCGATGTAATTTCTGTGTTTCATCGTCAATAAGAAGGTCAGAGGGATACAGTAAACCTGATGTGAAGCATCTTAATCTATAACTAGTGTCACAGGAATGGTTAAAAACATAGTCAGAAAGAAGAGTCAGTCTTCTTGTACTTAAGTCGGCATTGTGCCTTTTGTATTTAATTCCGATGCTATTTCTGTGTTTCATCGTCAATAGGAAGAACCAGGGGATACAGTAAACCTGAAGTGAAGCATCGAAATCTATAACTAGTGTTACAGGAATGAATCAAACATAGACAGGAAGAAGAGTCAGTCTTCTTGTACTTGAGTCGGCATTGTGCATTTTGTATTAAATTCCGATGCAATTTTTGTGTTTCGTCGTCAATAAGAAGGTCGTAGGGATACAGTAAACCGGAAGTCAAGCATCGGAATCTACAACTAGTGTCACAGGAATGGATCAAAACATAGTCAGAAAGAAGGGTCAGTCTTCTTGTCCTTAAGTCGGCATTGTGCCTTTTGTATTTAATTCCGATGCTATTTCTGTGTTTCATCGTCAAAGGAAGGTCCAAGGAATACAGTAAACCTGGAGAGAAGGATCGGAATCTATAACTAGTGTCACAGGAATGGTTCAAAACATAGACAGTAAGAAGATACAGTCTTCTTGTACTTAAGTCGGCGTTGTGCCTTTTGTATTTAATTCCCATGCTATATCTGTGTTTCATCGTCAATAGGAATGTCAGAGGGATACAGTAAACCTGAAGTGAAGCATCGGAATGTATAAGTAGTGTCACAGGAATGGTTCAAAACATAGTCAGTAAGAATAGTCAGTCTTTATGTACTTAAGTCGGCATTGTGCCTTTTGTATTTAATTCCGGTGTAATTTCTGTGTTTCATCGTCAATACGAAGGTCAGAGGGATACAGTAAATCTGAAGTGAACCATCGTAATCTATAACTAGTGTCACAGGATTGGTTCAAAACATAGTCAGAAAGAAGAGTCAGTCGTCTTGTCCTTATGTCGGCATTGTGCCTTTTGTATTTAATTCCGATGCTATTTCTGTGTTTCATCGTCAATAAGAAGGTCCAAGGGATACAGTAAACCTGAAGTGAAGTATCGGAATCTATAACTAGTGTCACAGGAATGGATCAAAACATAGACAGGAAGAAGAGTCAGTCTTCTTGTACTTGAGTCGGCATTGTGCCTTTTGTATTAAATTCCGATGCAATTTTTGTGTTTCATCGTCAATAAGAAGGTCGTAGGGATACAGTAAACCTCAAGTCAAGCATCGGAATCTACAACTAGTGTCACAGGATTGGTTCAAAACATAGTCAGAAAGAAGAGTCAGTCTTCTTGTCCTTAAGTCGGCATTGTGCCTTTTCTATTTAATTCCGATGTAAGTTCTGTGTTTCATCGTCAATAAGAAGGTCAGAGGGATACAGTAAACCTGAAGTGAAGCATCGTAATCTATAACTAGTGTCACAGGAATGGTTCAAAACATAGTCAGAAAGAAGAGTCAGCCTTCTTGTCCTTAAGTCGGCTTTGTGCCTTTTTTATTTAATTTCGATGCTATTTCTGTGTTTCATCGTCAATAAGAAGGTCCAAGGGATACAGTAAACCTGGAGTGAAGCATCGGAATCTATAACTAGTGTCACAGGAATGGTTCAAACCATAGACAGTAAGAAGATACAGTCTTCTTGTACTTAAGTCGGCGTTGTGCCTTTTGTATTTAATTCCCATGCTATATCTGTGTTTCATCGTCAATAAGGTCAGAGGGATACAGTCAACCTGAAGTGATGCATCGGAATGTATAAGTAGTGTCACAGGAATGGTTCAAAACATAGTCAGAAAGAAGAGTCAGCCTTCTTGTCCTTAAGTCGGCATTGTGCCTTTTGTATTTAATTCCGATGCAATTTCTGTGTTTCATCGTCAATGAGAAGGTCCAAGTGATACAGTAAACGTGAAGTGAAGCATCGGAATCTATAACTAGTGTCACAGGAATGGTTCAAACATAGTCAGTAAGAAGAGTGAGTCTTGTTGTACTTAAGTCGGCATTGTGCCTTTTCTATTTAATTCCGATGCAATTTCAGTGCTTCATCGTCAATAAGAAGGTCCGAGGGATACAGTAAACCTGGAGTGAAGCATCGGAATCTATAACTACTGGCACAGGAATGGTTCAAAACACAGACAGTACTTAAGTCGGCTTTGTGCCTTTTGTATTTAATGCCGATGCAATTTCTGTGTTTCATCGACAATAAGAAGGTCCAAGGGATACAGTAAACCTGAAGTGAAGCATCGGAATCTATAACTAGTGTCACAGGAATGGTTCAAAACATAGTCAGTAAGAAGAGTCGGTCTTCATGTACTTAAGTCGGCTTTGTGCCTTTTGGGCTTAATTAGATGCAATTTCTGTGTTTCATCGTCAATGAGAAGGTCAGAGAGATACAGAAAACCTGAAGTGAAGCATGGGAATCTATAACTAGTGTTAGAGGAATGGTTCAAATCACAGTCAGTAAGAAGAGTTAGTCTTTTTGTACTTCAGTCGGCATTGTGCCTTTTGTATTTAATTCCGATGTAATTTCTGTGTTTCATCGTCAATAAGAAGGTCAGAGAGATACAGTAAACCTGAAGTGAAGCATCGTAATCTATAACTAGTGTCACAGGAATGGTTCAAAACATAGTCAGAAAGAAGAGTCAGTCTTCTTTACCTTAAGTCGGCATTGTGCCTTTTGTATTTAATTCCGATGCTATTTCTGTGTTTCATCGTCAATAAGAAGGTCCAAGGGATACAGTAAACCTGGAGTGAAGGATCGGAATCTATAACTAGTGTCACAGGAATGGTTCAAAGCATAGACAGTAAGAAGATACAGTCTTCTTGTACTTAAGTCGGCGTTGTGCCTTTTGTGTTTAATTCCCATGCTATATCTGTGTTTCATCGTCAATAAGAAGGTCAGAGGGATACAGTAAACCTGAAGTGTTGCATCGGAATGTATAAGTAGTGTCACAGAAATGGTTCAAAACATAGTCAGTAAGAAGAGTCAGTCTTTATGTACTTAAGTCGGCATTGTGCCTTTTGTATTTAATTCCGATGCAATTTCTGTGTTTCATCGTCAATAAGAAGGTCCAAGTGGTAGAGTAAACGTGAAGTGAAGCATCGGAATCTATAACTAGTGTCACAGGAATGGTTCAAACATAGTCAGTAAGAAGAGTGAGTCTTCTTGTACTTAAGTCGGCATTGTGCCTTTTCTATTTAATTCCGATGCAATTTCAGTGTTTCATCGTCAATAAGAAGGTCCGAGAGATACTGTAAACCTGGAGTGAAGCATCGGAATCTATAACTACTGGCACAGGAATGGTTCAAAACACAGACAGTACTTAAGTCGGCTTTGTGCCTTTTGTATTTAATTCCGATGCAATTTCTGTGTTTCATCGACAATAAGAAGGTCCAAGGGATACAGTAAACCTGAAGTGAAGCATCGGAATCTATAACTAGTGTCACAGGAATGGTTCAAAACATAGTCAGAAAGAAGAGTCAGTCTTCTTGTCCTTAAGTCGGCATTGTGCCTTTTGTATTTAATTCCGATGCTATTTCTGTGTTTCATTGTCAATAAGAAGGTCCAAGGGATACAGTAAACCTGAAGTGAAGCATCGGAATCTATAACTAGTGTTACAGGAATGGATCAAACATAGACAGGAAGAAGAGTCAATCTTCTTGTACTTGAGTCGGCATTGTGCCTTTTGTATTAAAGTCCGATGCAATTTTTGAGCTTCATCGTCAATAAGAAGGTCGTAGGGATACAGTAAACCTGAAGTCAAGCATCGGAATCTACAACTAGAGTCACAGGAATGGTTCAAAACATAGTCAGTAACAAGAGTCAGTCTTTTAGTACTTAAGTCGGCTTTGTGCCTTTTGTATTTAATTCCGATGTAATTTCTGTGTTTCATCGTCAATAAGAGAGTCAGAGGGATACAGTAAACCTGAAGTGAAGCATCGTAATCTATAACTAGTGTCACAGGAATGGTTCAAAACATAGTCAGAAAGAAGAGTCAGTCTTCTTGTCATTAAGTCGGCATTGTGCCTTTTGTATTTAATTGCGATGCTATTTCTGTGTTTCATCGTCAATAGGAAGGTCCAAGGGATACAGTAAACCTGGAGTGAAGCATCGGAATCTATAACTAGTGTCACAGGAATGGTTCAAAGCATAGACAGTAAGAAGATACAGTCTTCTTGTACTTAAGTCGGCGTTGTGCCTTTTGTATTTAATTCTCATGCTATTCCTGTGTTTCATCGTCAATAAGAAGGTCAGAAGGAAACAGTAAACCTGAAGTGATGCATCGGAATGTATAAGTAGTGTCACAGGAATGGTTCAAATCATAGTCAGAAAGAAGAGTCAGTCTTCTTGTCCTTAAGTCGGCATTGTGCCTTTTGTATTTAATTCCGATGCAATATCTGTGTTTCATCGTCAATAAGAAGGTCCAAGGGATACAGTAAACCTGGAGTGTAGCATCGGAATCTATAACTAGTGTCACAGGAATGGTTCAAACGTTGTGAGTAAAAAGAGTGAGTCTTCTAGTACTTAAGTCGGCATTGTGCCTTTTCTATTTAATTCCGATGCAATTTCAGTGTTTCATCGTCAATAAGAAGGTCCGAGGGATACAGTAAACCTGGAGTGAAGCATCGGAATCTATAACTACTGGCACAGGAATGGGTCAAAACACATACAGTACTTAAGTCGGCTTTGTGCCTTTTGTATTTAATTCCGATGCAATTTCTGTGTTTCATCGTCAATAAGAAGGTCCAAGGGATACAGTAAACCTGAAGTGAAGCATCGGAATCTATAACTAGTGTCACAGGAATGGTTCAAAACATAGTCAGTAAGAAGGGTCGGTCTTCATGTACTTAAGTTGGAAATGTGCCTTTTGGGCTTAATTCTGATGCAATTTCTGTGTTTCATCGCCAATGAGAAGGTCAGAGAGATACAGAAAACCTGAAGTGAAGCATGGGAATCTATAACTAGTGTCAGAGGAATGTTTCAAAACATAGTCAGCAAGAAGAGTCAGTCTTCTTGTCTTTAAGTCGGCATTGAGCCTTTTGTATTTAATTCCGATGCAAATTCAGTGTTTCACGGACTATAAGAAGGTCCACTTGATACTGTAAATCTGAAGTGAAGCATCGGAATCTATAACTAGTGTCACAGGAATGGTTCAAAACATAGTCAGTAAGATGAGTCAGTCTTCTTGTCCTTAAGTCGGCATTGTGCCTTTTGTAATTAATTCCGATGCAATTTCAGTGTTTCATCGACAATAAGAAGGTCCAAGGGATACAGTAAACCTGAAGTAAAGCATCGGAATCTATAACTAGTGTCACTGGAATGGTTCAAAACATTGACAGTAAGAAGAGTCAGTAATCTTGTACTTAAGTTGGCATTGTGATTTTTCTATTTAATTCCGATTCAATTTCTGTGTTTCATCGTCAATAAGAAGGTCAGAGGGATACAGTAAACCTGAAGTGAAACATCGGAATCTATAACTGGTGTCACAGGAATGGTTCAAAATATAGTCAGTAAGAAGAGTCAGTCTTTTTGTACTTAAGTCGGCATTGTGCCTTTTGTATTTAATTCCGATGTAATTTCTGTGTTTCATCGTCAATAAGAAGGTCCAAAAGATACAGTAAACCTGAAGTGAAGCATCGGAATCTAAAAATAGTGTCACAGGTATGGATCAAAACATAGACTGTAAGAAGAGTCTATCCTCTTGTATTTAAATCGGTATTGTGCCTTTTGTATTTAATTCCGATGTAATTTCTGTGTTTCATCGTCAATAAGGTCAGAGGGATACAGTAAACATGAAATGAAGCATCGGATTCTATAACTAGTGTCACAGGAATGGTTCAAAAGATAAACAGTAGGAAGAGTCAGTCTTCTTGTCCTTAAGTCGGCATTGTGCCCTTTCTATTTAATTCCGATGCAATTTCAGTGTTTCTTTGTCAATAAGAAGGTCCAAGGGATACAGTAAACCCGGAGTGAAGCATCGGAATCTATAACTAGTGTCACAGGAATGGTTCAAAGCATAGACAGTAAGAAGATACAGTCTTCTTGTACTTAAGTCGGCATTTCGCCTTTTGTATTTAATTCGGATGCAATTTCTGTGTTTCATCGTCAATAAGAAGGTCTACGGGATACAGTAAACCTGAAGTGAAGCATCGGAATCTATAACTAGTGTCACAGGAATGGTTCAAAACATAGTCAGTAAGAAGGGTCGGTCTTCATGTACTTAAGTCGGCATTGTGCCTTTAGGGCTTAATTCTGATGCAATTTCTGTGTTACATCGTCAATGAGAAGGTCAGAGAGATACAGAAAACCTGAAGTGAAGCATGGGAATCTATAACTAGTGTCAGAGGAATGTTTCAAAACATAGTCAGTAAGAAGAGTCAGTCTTCTTTTCTTTAAGTCGTCATTGTGCCCTTTCTATTTAATTCCGATGCAATTTCAGTGTTTCTTCGTCAATAAGAAGGTCCAAGGGATACAGTAAACCTGGAGTGTAGCATCGCAATCTATAACTAGTGTCAATATAATGGTTCATATCATAGACAGTACCAAGAGTCAGTCTTCTTGTCCTTAAGTCGGCATTGTGCCTTTTGTATTTAATTCCGATGCAATTTCTGTGTTTCATCGTCAATAAGAAGGTCCAAGGGACACAGTAAACCCGGAGTGAAGCATCGGAATCTATAACTAGTGTCACAGGAATGGTTCAAAACATAGACAGGAAGAAGATACAGACTTCTTGTACTTAAGTCGGCATTGTGCCTTTTGTATTTAATTCCGATGCAATTTCTGTGTTTCATCGTCAATAACAAGGTCCAAGTGATACAGAAAACCTGAAGTGAAGCATCGGAATCCATAACTAGTGTCAGAGGAATGGATCAAAACATAGACAGGAAGAAGAGTCAGTCTTCTTGTACTTGAGTCGGCATTGTGCCTTTTGTATTAAATTCCGATGCAATTTCTGTGTTTCATCGTCAATAAGAAGGTCGTAGGGATACAGTAAACCTGAAGTCAAGCATCGGAATCTACAACTTGTGTCACAGGAATGGTTCAAAACATAGACAGTAAGAAGAGTCAGTCTTCTTGTACTTAAGTCGGCTTTGTGCCTTTTCTATTTAATTCCGATGCAATTTCTGTGTTTCATCATCAATAAGAAGGTCAGAGGGATACAGTAAACCTGAAGTGAAGCATCGGAATCTATAACTAGTGTCACAGGAATGGTTCAGAACATAGTCAGTAACAAGAGTCAGCCTTTTTGTACTTAAGTCGTCATTGTGAATTTTGTACTTAATTCCGATGTAATTTCTGTGTTTCATCGTCAACAAGAAGGTCCAAATGATACAGTAAACGTGAAGTGGAGCATCGGAATCTATAACTAGTGTCAATGGAATGGTTCAAAACATAGATAGTAAGAAGAATCAGTCTTCTTGTACTTAAGTCGGCATTGTGCCTTTTGTATTTAATTCCGGTGCAATTTCTGTGTTTCGTCGTCAATAAGAAGGTCAGAGGGTTACAGTAATCCTGAAGTGAAGCATCGGAATCTATAACTAGTGTCACAGGAATGGTTCAAAACATAGTCAGAAAGAAGTGTCAGTCTTCTTGTCCTTAAATCGGCATTGTGCCTTTTGTATTTAATTCCGATGCAATTTCTGTGTTTCATCGTCATTGAGAAGGTCCAAGGGATACAGTAAACCTGGAGTGCAGCATCGGAATCTATAACTAGTGTCACAGGAATGGTTCAAAGCATTGACAGTTAGAAGATAGAGTCTTCTTGTACTTAAGTCGGCATTGTGCCTTTTGTATTTAATTCCCATGCTATTTCTGTGTTTCATCGTCAATAAGAAGGTCAGAGGGATACAGTAAACCTGAAGTGATGCATCGGAATCTATAACTAGTGTCACAGGAATGGTTCAAAACATAGTAAGAAGAGTGAGTCTTCTTGTACTTAAGTCGGCTTTGTGCCTTTTCTATTTAATTCCGATGCAATTTCTGTGTTTCATCGTCAATAAGAAGGTCAGAGGGATACAGTAAACCTGAAGTGAAACATCGGAATCTATAACTGGTGTCACAGGAATGGTTCAAAATATAGTCAGTAAGAAGAGTCAGTCTTTTTGTACTTAAGTCGGCATTGTGCCTTTTGTATTTAATTCCGATGTAATTTCTGTGTTTCATCGTCAATAAGAAGGTCCAAAAGATACAGTAAAGCTGAAGTGAAGCATCGGAATCTAAAAATAGTGTCACAGGTATGGATCAAATCATAGACTGTAAGAAGAGTCTATCCTCTTGTATTTAAATCGGTATTGTGCCTTTTGTATTTAATTCCGATGTAATTTCTGTGTTTCATCGTCAATAAGGTCAGAGGGATACAGTAAACATGAAAAGAAGCATCGGATTCTATAACTAGTGTCACAGGAATGGTTCAAACATAGACAGTAGGAAGACTCAGTCTTCTTGTCCTTAAGTCGGCATTGTGCCCTTTCTATTTAATTCCGATGCAATTTCAGTGTTTCTTCGTCAATAAGAAGGTCCAAGGGATACAGTAAACCTGGAGTGTAGCATCGCAATCTATAACTAGTGTCAATATAATGGTTCATATCATAGACAGTACCAAGAGTCAGTCTTCTTGTCCTTAAGTCGGCATTGTGCCTTTGGTATTTAATTCCGATGCAATTTATGTGTTTCATAGTCAATAAGAAGGTCCAAGGGATACAGTAAACCCGGAGTGAAGCATCGGAATCTATAACTAGTGTCACAGGAATGGTTCAAAACATAGACAGTAAGAAGATACAGTCTTCTTGTACTTAAGTCGGCATTGTGCCTTTTGTATTTAATTCCGATGCAATTTCTGTGTCTCATCGTCAGTAACAAGGTCCAAGTGATACAGAAAACCTGAAGTGAAGCATCGGAATCTATAACTAGTGTCAGAGGAATGGATCAAAACATAGTCAGTAACAAGAGTCAGTCTTTATGTACTTAAGTCGGCATTGTGCATTTTGTATTTAATTCCGATGCAACTTCTGTGTTTCATCGTCAATAAGAAGGTCCAAGGGATAGAGTAAACGTGATGTGAAGCATCGGAATCTATAACTAGTGTCACAGGAATGGTTCAAAACATAGGCAGTAAGAAGAGTGAGTCTTCTTGTACTTAAGTCGGCATTGTGCCTTTTCTATTTAATTCCGATGCAATTTCAGTGTTTCATCGTCAATAAGAAAGTCCGAGGGATACAGTAAACCTGGAGTGAAGCATCGGAATCTATAACTACTGGCACAGGAATGGTTCAAAACATAGACAGTACTTAAGTCGGCTTTGTGCCTTTTGTATTTAATGCCGATGCAATTTCTGTGCTTCATCGTCAATAAGATGGTCCAAGGGATACAGTAAACCTGAAGTGAAGCATCGGAATCTAAAACTAGTGTCACAGGAAAGGTTCAAAACATAGTCAGTAAGAAGAGTCAGTCTTCTTGTACTTAAGTCGGCATTGTGCCTTTTCTATTTAATTCCGATGCAATTTCTGTGTTTCATCATCAATAAGAAGGTCAGAGGGATACAGTACACCTGAAGTGAAGCATTGGAATCTATAACTAGTGTCACAGGAATGGTTCAAAACATAGTCAGTAACAAGAGTCAGTCTTTTTGTACTTAAGTCGTAATTGTGCCTTTTGTACTTAATTCCGATGTAATTTCTGTGTTTCATCGTCAACAAAAAGGTCCAAATGATACAATAAACCTGAAGTGAAGCATCGGAATCTATAACTAGTGTCAATGGAATGGTTCAAAACATTGACAGTAAGAAGAATCAGTCTTTTTGTACTTAAGTCGGCATTGTGCCTTTTGTATTTAATTCCGGGGCAATTTCTGTGTTTCATCGTCAATAAGAAGGTCAGAGGGATACAGTAAACCTGAAGTGAAGCATCGGAATCTATAACTAGTGTCACAGGAATGGTTCAAAACATAGTCAGAAAGAAGAGTCAGTCTTCTTGTCCTTAAATCGGCATTGTGCCTTTTGTATTTAATTCCGATGCAATTTCTGTGTTTCATCGTCATTGTGAAGGTCCAGGGGATACAGTAAACCTGGAGTGCAGCATCGGAATCTATAACTAGTGTCACAGGAATGGTTCAAAGCATAGACAGTTAGAAGATACAGTCTTCTTGTCCTTAAGTCGGCATTGTGCCTTTTGTATTTAATTCCCATGCTATTTCTGTGTTTCATCGTCAATAAGAAGGTCAGAGGGATACAGTAAAACTGAAGTGATGCATCGGAATCTATAACTAGTGTCACAGGAATAGTTCAAACATAGTCAGTAAGAAGAGTCAGTCTTTATGTACTTAAGTCGGCATTGTGCAATTTGTATTTAATTCCGATGCAATTTCTGTGTTTCATCGTCACTAAGAAGGTCCAAGAGATAGAGTAAACGTGAAGTGAAGCATCGGAATCTATAACTCGTGTCACAGGAATGGTTCAAATCATAGTCAGTAAGAAGAGTGAGTCTTCTTGTACTTAAGTCGGCATTGTGCCTTTTCTATTTAATTCCGATGCAATTTCAGTGTTTCATCGACAATAAGAAAGTCCGAGGGATACAGTAAACCTGGAGTGAAGCATCGGAATCTAAAACTAGTGTCACAATAATGGTTCAAAACATAGTCAGTAAGATGAGTCGGTCTTCATGTACTTAAGTCGGCATTGTGCCTTTTGTATTTAATTCCGATGCAATGTCTGTGTTTCATCGTCAATAAGAAGGTCCACGGGATACAGTAAATCTGAAGTGAAGCATCGGGATCTATAACTAGTGTCACAGGAATGGTTGAAATCATAGTCAGTAAGAAGAGTCAGTCTTCTTGGACTGAAGTCGGCATTTTGCCTAATCTATTCAATTCCGATGCAATTTCAGTGTTTCATCGTCATTAAGAAGGTCTAAGGTATACAGTACACCTGGAGTGAAGCATCGGAATCTATAACTAGTGTAAATGGAATTGTTCAAAACATAGACAGTAACAAGAGTCAGTCATCTTGTACTTAAGTCAACATTGTGCCTTTTTGGGTTTAATTACGATGCAATTTCTGTGTTTCATCGTCAATGAGAAGGTCAGAGAGATACAGAAAACCTGAAGTGAAGCATGGGAATCTATAACTAGTGTCAGAGGAATGGTTCAAAACATAGTCAGTAAGAAGAGTCAGTCTTTTTGTACTTAAGTCGGCATTGTGCCTTTTGTATTTAATTCCAATGTAATTTCTGTGTTTCATCGACAATAAGAAGGTCAGAGGGATACAGTAAACCTGAAGAGAAGCATCGGAATCTATAACTAGTGTCACTGGAATGGTTCAAAACATAGTCAGAAAGAAGAGTCAGTCTTCTTGTCCTTAAGTCGGCATTGTGCCTTTTGTATTTAATTCCGATGCTATTTCTGTGTTTCATCGTCAATAAGAAGGTCCAAGGGATACAGTAAACCTGAAGTGAAGCATCGGAATCTATAATTAGTGTCACAGGAGTGGATCAAAACATAGACAGGAAGAAGAGTCAGTCTTCTTGTACTTGAGTCGGCATTGTGCCTTTTGTATTAAATTCCGATGCAATTTTTGCGTTTCACCGTCAATAAGAAGGTCGTAGGGATACAGTAAACCTGAAGTGAAGCATCGGAATCTACAACTAGTGTCGCAGGAATTGTTCAAAACATAGACAGTAAGAAGAGTAAGTCTTCTTGTACTTAAGTCGGCATTGTGCCTTTTCTATTTAATTCCGATGCAATTTCTGTGTTTCATCGTCAATAAGAAGGTCAGAGGGATACAGTAAACCTGGAGTGAAGCATCGGAATCTATAACTACTGGCACAGGAATGGTTCAAAACACAGACAGTACTTAAGTCGGCATTGTGCCTTTTGTATTTAATTCCAATGTAATTTCTGTGTTTCATCTTCAATAAGAAGGTCAGAAAGATACAGTAAACCTGAAGAGAAGCATCGGAATCTATAACTAGTGTCACTGGAATGGTTCAAAACATAGTCAGAAAGAAGAGTCAGTCTTCTTGTCCTTAAGTGGGCATTGTGCCTTTTGTATTTAATTCCGATGCTATTTCTGTGTTTCATCGTCAATAAGAAGGTCCAAGGGATACAGTAAACCTGAAGTGAAGCATCGGAATCTATTATTAGTGTCACAGGAGTGGATCAAAACATAGACAGGAAGAAGAGTCAGTCTTCTTGTACTTGAGTCGGCATTGTGCCTTTTGTATTAAATTCCGATGCAATTTCTGTGTTTTATCGTCAATAAGAAGGTCGTAGGGATACAGTAAACCTGAAGTCAAGCATCGGAATCTACAACTTGTGTCACAGGAATGGTTCAAAACATAGACAGTAAGAAGAGTCAGTCTTCTTGTACTTAAGTCGGCATTGTGCCTTTTCTATTTAATTCCGATGCAATTTCTGTGTTTCATCATCAATAAGAAGGTCAGAGGGATACAGTAAACCTGAAGTGAAGCATCGGAATCTATAACTAGTGTCACAGGAATGGTTCAAAACATAGTCGGTAACAAGAGTCAATCTTTTTGTACTTAAGTCGTCATTGTGCCTTTTGTACTTAATTCCGATGTAATTTCTGTGTTTCATCGTCAACAAGAAGGTCCAAATGATACAGTAAACCTGAAGTGGGGCATCGGAATCTATAACTAGTGTCAATGGAATGGTTCAAAACATAGACAGTAAGAAGAATCAGTCTTCTTGTACTTAGGTCGGCATTGTGCCTTTTGTATTTAATTCCGGTGCAATTTTGTGTTTCGTCGTCAATAAGAAGGTCAGAGGGTTACAGTAAACCTGAAGTGAAGCATCGGAATCTATAACTAGTGTCACAGGAATGTTTCAAAACATAGTCAGAAAGAAGAGTCAGTCTTCTTGTCCTTAAAGCAGCATTGTGCCTTTTGTATTTAATTCCGATGCAATATCTGTGTTTCATCGTCATTGAGAAGGTCCAAGGGATACAGTAAACCTGGAGTGCAGCATCGGAATCTATAACTAGTGTCACAGGAATGGTTCAAAGCATAGACAGTTAGAAGATACAGTCTTCTTGTACTTAAGTCGGCATTGTGCCTTTTGTATTAAATTCCGATGCAATTTCTGTGTTTCATCGTCAATAGGAAGGTCAGAGGGATACAGTAAACCTGAAGTGATGCATCGGAATCTATAACTAGTGTCACAGGAATGGTTCAAAACATAGTCAGTAAGAAGAGTCAGTCTTTATGTACTTAAGTCGGCATTGTGCATTTTGTATTTAATTCCGATGCAACTTCTGTGTTTCATCGTCAATAAGAAGGTCCAAGGGATAGAGTAAACGTGATGTGAAGCATCGGAATCTATAACTAGTGTCACAGGAATGGTTCAAAACATAGGCAGTAAGAAGAGTGAGTCTTCTTGTACTTAAGTCGGCATTGTGCCTTTTCTATTTAATTCCGATGCAATTTCAGTGTTTCATCGTCAATAAGAAAGTCCGAGGGATACAGTAAACCTGGAGTGAAGCATCGGAATCTATAACTACTGGCACAGGAATGGTTCAAAACATAGACAGTACTTAAGTCGGCTTTGTGCCTTTTGTATTTAATGCCGATGCAATTTCTGTGTTTCATCGTCAATAAGATGGTCCAAGGGATACAGTAAACCTGAAGTGAAGCATCGGAATCTAAAACTAGTGTCACAGGAAAGGTTCAAAACATAGTCAGTAAGAAGAGTCAGTCTTCTTGTACTTAAGTCGGCATTGTGCCTTTTCTATTTAATTCCGATGCAATTTCTGTGTTTCATCATCAATAAGAAGGTCAGAGGGATACAGTACACCTGAAGTGAAGCATTGGAATCTATAACTAGTGTCACAGGAATGGTTCAAAACATAGTCAGTAACAAGAGTCAGTCTTCTTGTACTTAAGTCGTAATTGTGCCTTTTGTACTTAATTCCGATGTAATTTCTGTGTTTCATCGTCAACAAAAAGGTCCAAATGATACAATAAACCTGAAGTGAAGCATCGGAATCTATAACTAGTGTCAATGGAATGGTTGAAATCATAGTCAGTAAGAAGAGTCAGTCTTCTTGGACTGAAGTCGGCATTTTGCCTAATCTATTCAATTCCGATGCAATTTCAGTGTTTCATCGTCATTAAGAAGGTCTAAGGTATACAGTACACCTGGAGTGAAGCATCGGAATCTATAACTAGTGTAAATGGAATTGTTCAAAACATAGACAGTAACAAGAGTCAGTCTTCTTGTACTTAAGTCAACATTGTGCCTTTTGGGTTTAAATCCGATGCAATTTCTGTTTTTCATTCTCAATGAGAAGGTCAGAGAGATACAGAAAACCTGAAGTGAAGCATGGGAATCTAGTGTCAGAGGAATGGTTCAAAACATAGTCAGTAAGAAGAGTCAGTCTTTTTGTACTTAAGTCGGCATTGTGCCTTTTGTATTTAATTCCAATGTAATTTCTGTGTTTCATCGTCAGTAAGAAGGTCAGAGGGATACAGTAAACCTGAAGAGAAGCATCGGAATCTATAACTAGTGTCACTGGAATGGTTCAAAACATAGTCAGAAAGAAGAGTCAGTCTTCTTGTCCTTAAGTCGGCATTGTGCCTTTTGTATTTAATTCCGATGCTATTTCTGTGTTTCATCGTCAATAAGAAGGTCCAAGGGATACAGTAAACCTGAATTGAAGCATCGGAATCTATAATTAGTGTCACAGGAGTGGATCAAAACATAGACAGGAAGAAGAGTCAGTCTTCTTGTACTTGAGTCGGCATTGTGCCTTTTGTATTAAATTCCGATGCAATTTTTGCGTTTCACCGTCAATAAGAAGGTCGTAGGGATACAGTAAACCTGAAGTGAAGCATCGGAATCTACAACTAGTGTCGCAGGAATTGTTCAAAACATAGACAGTAAGAAGAGTAAGTCTTCTTGTACTTAAGTCGGCATTGTGCCTTTTCTATTTAATTCCGATGCAATTTCTGTGTTTCATCGTCAATAAGAAGGTCAGAGGGATACAGTAAACCTGGAGTGAAGCATCGGAATCTATAACTACTGGCACAGGAATGGTTCAAAACACAGACAGTACTTAAGTCGGCTTTGTGCCTTTTGTATTTAATTCCAATGCAATTTCTGTGTTTCATCGTCAATAAGATGGTCCAAGGGATACAGTAAACCTGAAGTGAAGCATCGGAATCTAAAACTAGTGTCACAGGAATGGTTCAAAACATAGTCAGTAAGAAGAGTCGGTCTTCATGTACTTAAGTCGGCATTGTCTCTTTTGTATTTATTTCCAACGCAATTTCTGTGTTTCATCGTCAATAAGAAAGTCCACGGGATACAGTAAATCTGAAGTGAAGCATCGCGATCTATAACTAGTGTCACAGGAATGGTTGAAATCATAGTCAGTAAGAAGAGTCAGTCTTCTTGGGCTGAAGTCGGCATTTTGCCTAATCTATTTAATTCCGATGCAATTTCAGTATTTCATCGTCAATAAGATGGTCCAAGGGATACAATACGCCTGAAGTGAAGCATCGGAATCTATAACTAGTGTCACAGGAATGGTTCAAAACATAGTCAGTAACAAGAGTCAGTCTTTTTGTACTTAAGTCGGCATTATGCCTTTTGTATTTAATTCCGATGTAATTTCTGTGTTTCATCGTCAATGAGAAGGTCAGAGGGATAGAGTAAACCTGAAGTGGAGCATCGGAATCTGTAACTAGTGTCACAGGAATGGTTCAAAACATAAACAGTAAGAAGATACAGTCTTCTTGTACTTAAGTCGGCATTGTGCCGTTTGTATTTAATTCCGATGCAATTTCTGTGTTTCATCGTCAATAAGAAGGTCCAAGGGATACAGTAAACCTGAAGTGAAGCATCGGAATCTATAACTAGTGTCACAGAAATGGTTCAAAACATAGTCAGTAAGAAGAGTCAGTCTTCTTGTCCTTAAGTCGGCAGTGTGCCTTTTGTATTTTATTCCGATGCAATTTCTGTGTTTCATCGTCAATAAGAAGGTCCAAGGGATACAGTAAACCTGGAGTGAAGCATCAGAATCTATAACAAGTCTCACAGAAATGGTTCAAAACATAGTCAGTAAGAAGAGTCAGTCTTCTTGTACTTAAGTCGGCATTGTGCCTTTTGTATTTAATTCCGATGCAATTTCTGTGTTTCATCGTCATTAAGAAGGTCAGAGGGATACAGTAAACCTGCAGTGAAGCATCGGAATCTGTAACTAGTGTTACTGGAAAGGTTCAAGGCATAGACAGTAAGAAGGGTCAGACATCTTGTACTTAAGTCGGCATTGTGCCGTTTGTTTTAAATTCCGATGGAATTTCTGTGTTTCATCGTCAATAAGAAGGTCCAAGGGATACAGTAAACCTGAAGTCAAGCATCGGAATCTATAACTAGTGTCACTGGAATGGTTCAAAACATTGACAGTAAGAAGAGTCAGTAATCTTGTACTGAAGTCGGCAATGTGATTTTTCTATTTAATTCCGATGCAATTTCTGTGCTTCATCGTCAATAAGAAGGTCAGAGGGATACAGTAAACCTGAAGTGAAACATCGGAATCTATAACTAGTGTCACAGGATTGGTTCAAAATGTAGTCTGTAAGAAGAGTCAGTCTTTTTGTACTTAAGTCGGCATTGTGCCTTTTGTTTTTAATTCCGATGCAATTTCTGTGTTTCATCGTCAATAAGAAGGTCCAGATGATACAGTAAACCTGAAGTGAAGCATCGGATTCTATAACTAGTGTCACAGGAATGGTTCATAGCATAGACAGTAGGAAGAGTCAGTCTTCGTGTCCTTAAGTCGGCATTGTGCCATTTCTATTTAATTCCGATGCAATTTCAGTGTTTCTTCGTCACTAAGAAGGTCCGAGGGATACAGTAAACCTGGAGTGTAGCATCGCAATCTATAACTAGTGTCAATATAATGGTTCATATCATAGACAGTACGAAGAGTCAGTCTTCTTGTACTTATGTGGGCATTGTGCCTTTTGTATTTAATTCCGATGCAATTTCTGTGTTCCACCGTCAATAAGAAGGTCCAAGGGATACAGTAAACCCGGAGTGAAGCATCGGAATCTATAACTAGTGTCACAGGAATGGTTCAAAACATAGACAGTAAGAAGATACAGTCTTCTTGTACTTAAGTCGGCATTGTGCCTTTTGTATTTAATTCCGATGCAATTTCTGTGTTTCATCGTCAATAAGAAGGTCCAAGGGATACAGTAAACCTGAAGAGAAGCATCGGAATCTATAACTAGTGTCACTGGAATGGTTCAAAACATAGTCAGAAAGAAGAGTCAGTCTTCTTGTCCTTAAGTCGGCATTGTGCCTTTTGTATTTAATTCCGATGCTATTTCTGTGTTTCATCGTCAATAAGAAGGTCCAAGGGATACAGTAAACCTGAAGTGAAGCATCGGAATCTATAATTAGTGTCACAGGAGTGGATCAAAACATAGACAGGAAGAAGAGTCAGTCTTCTTGTACTTGAGTCGGCATTGTGCCTTTTGTATTAAATTCCGATGCAATTTTTGCGTTTCACCGTCAATAAGAAGGTCGTAGGGATACAGTAAACCTGAAGTGAAGCATCGGAATCTACAACTAGTGTCGCAGGAATTGTTCAAAACATAGACAGTAAGAAGAGTAAGTCTTCTTGTACTTAAATCGGCATTGTGCCTTTTCTATTTAATTTCGATGCAATTTCTGTGTTTCATCGTCAATAAGAAGGTCAGAGGGATACAGTAAACCTGGAGTGAAGCATCGGAATCTATAACTACTGGCACAGGAATGGTTCAAAACACAGACAGTACTTATGTCGGCTTTGTGCCTTTTGTATTTAATTCCGATGCAATTTCTGTGTTTCATCGTCAATAAGATGGTCCAAGGGATACAGTAAACCTGAAGTGAAGCATCGGAATCTAAAACTAGTGTCACAGGAATGGTTCAAAACATAGTCAGTAAGAAGAGTCGGTCTTCATGTACTTAAGTCGGCATTGTGCCTTTTGTATTTATTTCCAACGCAATTTCTGTGTTTCATCGTCAATAAGAAAGTCCACGGGATACAGTAAATCTGAAGTGAAGCATCGGGATCTATAACTAGTGTCACAGGAATGGTTGAAATCATAGTCAGTAAGAAGAGTCAGTCTTCTTGGACTGAAGTCGGCATTTTGCCTAATCTATTTAATTCCGATGCAATTTCAGTATTTCATCGTCAATAAGATGGTCCAAGGGATACAATACCCCTGAAGTGAAGCATCGGAATCTATAACTAGTGTCACAGGAATGGTTCAAAACATAGTCAGAAAGAAGAGTCAGTCTTCTTGTCCTTAAGTCGGCAGTGTGCCTTTTGTATTTTATTCCGATGCAATTTCTGTGTTTCATCGTAAATAAGAAGGTCCAAGGGATACAGTAAACCTGTAGTGAAGCATCGGAATCTATAACAAGTCTCACAAAAATGGTTCAAAACATAGTCAGTAAGAAGAGTCAGTCTTCTTGTACTTAAGTGGGCATTGTGCCTTTTGTATTTAATTCCGATGCAATTTCTGAGTTCCACCGTCAATAAGAAGGTCCAAGGGATACAGTAAACCCGGAGTGAAGCATCGGAATCTATAACTAGTGTCACAGGAATGGTTCAAAACATAGACAGTAAGAAGATACAGTCTTCTTGTACTTAAGTCGGCATTGTGCCTTTTGTATTTAATTCCGATGCAATTTCTGTGTTTCATCGTCAATAAGAAGGTCCAAGGGATACAGTAAACCTGAAGTGAGGCATCGGAATCTATAACTAGTGTCACAGGAATGGATCAAAACATAGACAGGAAGAAGAGTCAGTCTTCTTGTACTTGAGTCGGCATTGTGCCTTTTGTATTAAATTCCGATGCAATTTCTGTGTTTCATCGTCAATAAGAAGGTCTTAGGGATACAGTAAACCTGAAGTCAAGCATCCGAATCTACAACTAGTGTCACAGGAATGGTTCCTAACGTAGACAGTAAGAAGAGTCAGTCTTCTTGTACTGAAGTCGGCATTGTGCCGTTTCTATTTAATTCCGATGCAATTTCTGTGTTTCATCATCAATAAGAAGGTCAGAGGGATACAGTACACTTGAAGTGAAGCATCGGAATCTATAACTAGTGTCACAGGAATGGTTCAAAACATAGTCAGAAAGAAGAGTCTGTCTTCTTGTCCTTAAACCGGCATTGTGCCTTTTGTATTTAATTCCGATGCAATTTCTGTGTTTCATCGTCACTGAGAAGGTCCAAGGGATACAGTAAACCTCGAGTGCAGCATCGGAATTTATAACTAGTGTCACAGGAATGGTTCAAAGCATAGACAGTTAGAAGATACTGTCTTCTTGTACTTAAGTCGGCATTGTGCCTTTTGTATTTATTTCCCATGCTATTTCTGTGTTTCATCGTCAATAAGAAGGTCAGAGGGATACAGTAAACCTGAAGTGATGCATCGGAATCTATAACTAGTGTCACAGGAATGGTTCAAAACATAGTCAGTAAGAAGAGTCGGTCATCACGTACTTAAGTCGGCATTGTGCCTTTTGTATTTAATTCCGATGCAATTTCTGTGTTTCATCGTCAATAAGAAGGTCCGAGGGATACAGTAAACCTGGAGTGAAGCATCAGAATCTACAACTACTGGCACAGGAATGGTTGAAAACACAGACAGTACTTAAGTCAGCTTTGTGCCTTTTGTATTTAATTCCGATGCAATTTCTGTGTTTCATCGTCAATAAGATGGTTCAAGGGATACAGTAAACCTGAAGTGAAGCATCGGAATCTACAACTAGTGTCACAGGAATGGTTCATACATAGTCAGTAAGAAGAGTCGGTCATCATGTTCTTAAGTCGGCATTGTGCCTTTTGTATTTAATTCCCATGCAATTTCTATGTTTCATCGTCAACCAGAAGGTCCAAGGCATACAGTAAACCTGAAGTGAAGCATCGGAATCAATAACTAGTGACAGAGGAATGGTTCAAGACATAGTCAGTAAGAAGAGTCAGTCTTCATGTACTTAAGTCGGCATTGTGCCTTTTGTATTTCATTCCGATGCAATTTCTGTGTTTCATTGTCAATAAGAATGTCCACGGGATACAGTTAATCTGAAGTGAAGCATCGCGATCTATAACTAGTGTCACAGGAATGGTTGAAATCATAGTCAGTAAGAAGAGTCAGTCTTCTTGGACTAAAGTCGGCATTTTGCCTAATCTATTTAATTCCGATGCAATTTCAGTGTTTCATCGTCATTAAGAAGGTCTAAGGGATACAGTACACCTGGAGTGAAGCATCGGAATCTATAACTAGTGTCAATGGAATTGTTCAAAACATAGACAGTAAGAAGAGTCAGTCTTCTTGTACTTAAGTCAACATTGTGCCTTTCGGGCTTAATTCCGATGCAATTTCTGTGTTTCATCGTCAATGAGAAGGTCAGAGAGATACAGAAAACCTGTAGTGAAGCATGGGAATCTATAACTAGTGTCAGAGGAATGGTTCAAAACATAGTCAGTAAGAAGAGTCAGTCTTCTTGTCCTTAAGTCGGCATTGTGCCTTTTGTATTTAATTCCGATGCAAATTCATTGTTTCATCAACAATAAGAAGGTCCACGGGATACAGTAAACCTGAAGTGAAGCATCGGAATCTGAACTAGTGTTACAGGAATGGTTCAAAACATAAACAGTAAGATGATACAGTGTTCTTGTCCTTAAGTCGGCAATGTGCCTTTTGTATTTAATTCCGATGCAATTTCTGTCTTTCATCGTCAATAAGAAGGTCCAAGGGATACAGTTAACCTGGAGTGAAGCATCGGAATCTATAACTAGTCTCACAGAAATGGTTCAAAACGTAGTCAGTAAGAAGAGTCAGTCACCTTGTACTTGAGTCGTCATTGTGCCGTTTGTTTTAAATTCCGATGGAATTTCTGTGTTTCTTCGTCAATAAGAAGGTCCATGGGATACAGTAAACCTGAAGTCAAGCATCGGAATCTATAACTAGTGTCACTGGAATGATTCAAAACATAGACAGTAAGAGGAGTCAGTATTCTGTACTTAAGTCGGCATTGTGGTTTTTTTATTTAATTCCGATGCAATTTCTGTGTTTCATCGTCAATAACAAGTTCAGAGGGAAACAGTAAACCTGAAGTGAAGCATCGGAATCTATAACTAGTGTCACGGGAATGGTTCAAAATATAGTCAGTAAGAAGGGTCAGTCCTTTTGTACTTAAGTCGGCATTGTGCCTTTTGCATTTGATTCCGATGTAATTTCTGTGTTTCATCGTCAACAAGAAGGTCCAAATGATACAGTAAACCTGAAGCGGAGCATCGGAATCTATAACTAGTGTCAATGGAATGGTTCAAAACATAGACAGTAAGAAGAATCAGTCTTCTTGTACATAAGTCGGCATTGTGCCTTTTGTATTTAATTCCGGTGCAATTTCTGTGTTTCGTCGTCAATAAGAAAGTCAGAGGGTTACAGTAAACCTGAAGTGAAGCATCGGAATCTATAACTAGTGTCACAGGAATCGTTCAAAACATAGTCAGAAAGAAGAGTCAGTCTTCTTGTCCTTAAATCGGCATTGTGCCTTTTGTATTTAATTCCGATGCAATTTCTGTGTTTCATCGTCATTGAGAAGGTCCAAGGGATACAGTAAACCTGGAGTGCAGCACCGGAATCTATAACTAGTGTCACAGGAATGGTTCAAAGCATAGACAGTTAGAAGATACAGTCTTCTTGTACTTAAGTCGGCATTGTGCCTTTTGTATTTAATTCCCATGCTATTTCTGTGTTTCATCGTCAATAAGAAGGTCAGAGGGATACAGTAAACCTGAAGTGATGCATCGGAATCTATAACTAGTGTCACAGGAATGGTTCAAAACATAGTCAGTAAGAAGAGTCAGTCTTTATGTACTTAAGTCGGCATTGTGCATTTTGTATTTAATTCCGATGCAATTTCTGTGTTTCATCGTCAATAAGAAGGTCCAAGGGATAGAGTAAACGTGATGTGAAGCAT
The DNA here is from genome assembly GCF_021461385.2 of Schistocerca piceifrons. Classification (NCBI taxonomy): domain Eukaryota; kingdom Metazoa; phylum Arthropoda; class Insecta; order Orthoptera; family Acrididae; genus Schistocerca; species Schistocerca piceifrons. The sequence goes on along the minus strand of NW_025727724.1, from coordinate 2,299,311 downwards.
CTGAATCTATAACTAGTGTCACAGGAATGGTTCAAAACATAGTCAGTAAGAAGAGTGAGTCTTCTTGTACTTAAGTCGGCATTGTGCCTTTTCTATTTAATTCCGATGCAATTTCAGTGTTTCATCGTCAATAAGAAAGTCCGAGGGATACAGTAAACCTGGAGTGAAGCATCGGAATCTATAACTACTGGCACAGGAATGGTTCAAAACATAGACAGTACTTAAGTCGGCTTTGTGCCTTTTGTATTTAATGCCGAAGCAATTTCTGTGTTTCATCGTCAATAAGATGGTCCAAGGGATACAGTAAACCTGAAGTGAAGCATCGGAATCTAAAACTAGTGTCACAGGAGAGGTTCAAAACATAGTCAGTAAGATGAGTCGGTCTTCATGTACTTAAGTCGGCATTGTGCCTTTTGTATTAAATTCCGATGCAATTTTTGTGTTTCATCGTCAACAAGAAGGTCCAAATGATACAATAAACCTGAAGTGAAGCATCGGAATCTATAACTAGTGTCAATGGAATGGTTCAAAACATAGACAGTAAGAAGAATCAGGCTTCTTGTACTTAAGTCGGCATTGTGCCTTTTGTATTTAATTCCGGTGCAATTTCTGTGTTTCATCGTCAATAAGAAGGTCAGAGGGATACAGTAAACCTGAAGTGAAGCTTCGGAATCTGTAACTAGTGTCACAGGAATGGTTCAAAACATAGACAGTAAGAAGAGTCAGTCTTCTTGTACTTAAGTCCTCATTATGCCTTTTGTATTTAATTCCGATGCAATTTCTGTGTTTCATCGTCAATAAGAAGGTCCAAGGGATACAGTAAACCTGGAGTGCAGCATCGGAATCTATAACTAGTGTTACAGGAACGGTTCAAAGCATAGACAGTTAGAAGATACAGTCTTCTTGTACTTTAGTCGGCATTGTGCCTTTTGTATTTAATTCCCATGCTATTTCTGTGTTTCATCGTCAATAAGAAGGTCAGAGGGATACAGTAAAACTGAAGTGATGCATCGGAATCTATAACTAGTGTCACAGGAATAGTTCAAAACATAGTCAGTAAGAAGAGTCAGTCTTTATGTACTTAAGTCGGCATTGTGCATTTTGCATTTAATTCCGATGCAATTTCTGTGTTTCATCGTCAATTAGAAGGTGAAAGAGATAGAGTAAACGTGAAGTGAAGCATCGGAATCTATAACTTGTGTCACAGGAATGGTTCAAAGCATAGTCAGTAAGAAGAGTGAGTCTTCTTGTACTTAAGTCGGCATTGTGCCTTTTCTATTTAATTCCGATGCAATTTCAGTGTTTCATCGTCAATAAGAAAGTCCGAGGGATACAGTAAATTTGGAGTGAAGCATCGGAATCTAAGACTAGTGTCACAATAATGGTTCAAAGCATAGTCAGAAAGATGAGTCGGTCTTCATGTACTTAAGTCGGCATTGTGCCTTTTGTATTTAATTCCGATGCAATGTCCGTGTTTCATCGTCAACAAGAAGGTCCAAGGAATACAGTAAACCTGAAGTGAAGCATCGGAATCTATAACTAGTGTCAGAGGAATGGTTCAATACATAGTCAGTAAGAAGAGTCAGTCTTCATGTACTTAAGTCGGCATTGTGCCTTTTGTATTTAATTCCGATGCAATTTCTGTGTTTCATCGTCAAGAAGAAGGTCCACGGGATACAGTAAATCTGAAGTGAAGCATCGGGATCTATAACTAGTGTCACAGGAATGGTTGAAATCATAGTCAGTAAGAAGAGTCAGTCTTCTTGGACTGAAGTCGGCATTTTGCCTAATCTATTCAATTCCGATGCAATTTCAGTGTTTCATCGTCATTAAGAAGGTCTAAGGGATACAGCACACCTGGAGTGAAGCATCGGAATCTATAACTAGTGTAAATGGAATTGTTCAAAGCATAGACAGTAAGAAGAGTCAGTCTTCTTGTACTTAAGTCAACATTGTGCCTTTTGGGTTTAATTCCGATGCAATTTCTGTGTTTCATCGTCAATGAGAAGGTCAGAGAGATACAGAAAACCTGAAGTGAAGCATGGGAATCTATAACTAGTGTCAGAGGACTGGTTCAAAACATAGTCAGCAAGAAGAGTCAGTCTTTTTGTACTTAAGTCGGCATTGTGCCTTTTGTATTTAATTCCGATGTAATTTCTGTGTTTCATCGTCAATAAGAAGATCAGAGGGATACAGTAAACCTGAAGAGAAGCATCGGAATCTATAACTAGTGTCACTGGAATGGTTCAAAACATAGTCAGAAAGAAGAGTCAGTCTTCTTGTCCTTAAGTCGGCATTGTGCCTTTTGTATTTAATTCCGATGCTATTTCTGTGTTTCATCGTCAATAAGAAGGTCCAAGGGATACAGTAAACCTGAAGTGAAGCATCGGAATCTATAATTAGTGTCACAGGAGTGGATCAAAACATAGACAGGAAGAAGAGTCAGTCGTCTTGTACTTGAGTCGGCATTGTGCCTTTTGTATTTAATTCCGATGCAATTTCTGTGTTTCATCGTCAATAAGAAGGTCAGAGGGATACAATACACCTGAAGTGAAGCATCGGAATCTATAACTAGTGTCACAGGAATGGTTCAAAACATAGTCAGTAACAAGAGTCAGTCTTTTTGTACTTAAGTCGCCATTATGCGTTTTGTATTTAATTCCGATGTAATTTCTGTGTTTCATCGTCAATGAGAAGGTCAGAGGGATAGGGTAAACCTGAAGTGAAGCATCGTAATCTATAACTAGTGTCACAGGAATGGTTCAAAACATAGTCAGAAACAAGAGTCAGTCTTCTTGTCCTTAAGTCGGCATTGTGCCTTTTGTATTTACTTCCGATGCTATTTCTGTGTTTCATTGTCAATAAGAAGGTCCGAGGGATACAGTAAACCTGGAGTGAAGCATCGGAATCTATAACTACTGGCACAGGAATGGTTCAAAACACAGACAGTACTTAAGTCGGCTTTGTGCCTTTTGTATTTAATTCCGATGCAATTTCTGTGTTTCATCGTCAATAAGATGGTCCAAGGGATACAGTAAACCTGAAGTGAGCATCGGAATCTAAAACTAGTGTCACAGGAATGGTTCAAAACATAGTCAGTAAGAAGAGTCGGTCTACATGTACTTAAGTCGGCATTGTGGCTTTTGTATTTATTTCCAATGCAGTTTCTGTTTTTCATCGTCAACAAGAAGGTCCAAGGCATACAGTAAACCTGAAGTGAAGCATCGGAATCTATAACTAGTGTCAGAGGATTGGTTCAATACATAGTCAGTAAGAAGAGTCAGTCTTCATGTTCTTAAGTCGGCATTGTGCCTTTTGTATTTAATTCCGATGCAATTTCTATGTTTTATCGTCAATAAGAAAGTCCACGGGATACAGTAAATCTGAAGTGAAGCATCGGGACCTATAACTAGTGTCACAGGAATGGTTGAAATCATAGTCAGTAAGAAGAGTCAGTCTTCTTGGACTGAAGTCGGCATTTTGCCAAATATATTTAATTCCGATGCAATTTCAGTATTTCATCGTCAATAAGATGGTTTAAGGGATACAATACACCTGAAGCGAAGCATCGGAATCTATAACTAGTGTCACAGGAATGGTTCAAAACATAGTCAGTAACAAGAGTCAGTCTTTTTGTACTTAAGTCGGCATTATGCCTTTTGTATTTAATTCCGATGTAATTTCTGTGTTTCATCGTCAATGAGAAGGTCAGAGGGATAGAGTAAACCTGAAGTGGAGCATCGGAATCTGTAACTAGTGTCACAGGAATGGTTCAAAACATAAACAGTAAGAAGATACAGTCTTCTTGTACTTAAATCGGCATTGTGCCGTTTGTATTTAATTCCGATGCAATTTCTGTGTTTCATCGTCAATAAGAAGGTCCAAGGGATACAGTAAACCTGAAGTGAAGCATCGGAATCTATAACTAGTGTCACAGGAATGGTTCAAAACATAGTCAGTAAGAAGAGTCAGTCTTCTTGTCCTTAAGTCGGCAGTGTGCCTTTTGTATTTAATTCCGATGCAATTTCTGTGTTTAATCGTCAATAAGAAGGTCCAAGGGATACAGTACACCTGGAGTGAAGCATCGGAATCTATAACAAGTCTCACAGAAATGGTTCAAAACATAGTCAGTAAGAAGAGTCAGTCTTCTTGTACTTAAGTCGGCATTGTGCCTTTTGTATTTAATTCAGATGTAATTTCTGTGTTTCATCGTCAATAAGGTCAGAGGGATACAGTAAATCCTGCAGTGAAGCATCGGAATCTGTAAGTAGTGTTACTGGAAAGGTTCAAGGCATAGACAGTAAGAAGGGTCAGTCATCTTGTACTTAATTCGGCATTGTGCCGTTTGTTTTAAATTCCGATGGAATTTCTGTGTTTCATCGTCAATAAGAAGGTCCAAGGGCTACAGTAAACCTGAAGTCAAGCATCGGAATCTATAACTAGTGTCACTGGAATGGTTCAAAACATTGACAGTAAGAAGAGTCAGTAATCTTGTACTGAAGTCGGCATTGTGATTTTTCTATTTAATTCCGATGCAATTTCTGTGCTTCATCGTCAATAAGAAGGTCAGAGGGATACAGTAAACCTGAAGTGAAACATCGGAATCTATAACTAGTGTCAGAGGATTGGTTCAAAATGTAGTCAGTAAGAAGAGTCAGTCTTTTTGTACTTAAGTCGGCATTGTGCCTTTTGTATTTAATTCCGATGCAATTTCTGTGTTTCATCGTCAATAAGAAGGTCCAGATGATACAGTAAACCTGAAGTGAAGCATCGGATTCCATAACTAGTGTCACAGGAATGGTTCAAAGCATAGACAGTAGGAAGAGTCAGTCTTCGTGTCCTTATGTCAGCATTGTGCCCTTTCTATTTAATTCCTATGCAATTTCAGTGTTTCTTCGTCACTAAGAAGGTCCAAGGGATACAGTAAACCTGGAGTGTAGCATCGCAATCTATAACTAGTGTCAATATAATGGTTCATATCTTAGACAGTACGAAGAGTCAGTCTTCTTGTACTTAAGTGGGCATTGTGCCTTTTGTATTTAATTCCGATGCAATTTCTGTGTTCCACCGTCAATAAGAAGGTCCAAGGGATACAGTAAACCCGGAGTGAAGCATCGGAATCTATAACTAGTGTCACAGGAATGGTTCAAAACATAGACAGTAAGAAGATACAGTCTTCTTGTACTTAAGTCGGCATTGTGCCTTTTGTATTTAATTCCGATGCAATTTCTGTGTTTCAACGTCAATAAGAAGGTCCAAGGGATACAGTAAACCTGAAGTGAGGCATCGGAATCTATAACTAGTGTCACAGGAATGGATCAAAACATAGACAGGAAGAAGAGTCAGTCTTCTTGTACTTGAGTCGGCATTGTGCCTTTTGTATTAAATTCCGATGCAATTTCTGTGTTTCATCGTCATTAAGAAGGTCGTAGGGATACAGTAAACCTGAAGTCAAGCATCCGAATCTACAACTAGTGTCACTGGAATGGTTCCTAACGTAGACAGTAAGAAGAGTCAGTCTTCTTGTACTTAAGTCGGCAATGTGCCGTTTCTATTTAATTCCGATGCAATTTCTGTGTTTCATCATCAATAAGAAGGTCAGAGGGATACAGTACACCTGAAGTGAAGCATCGGAATCTATAACTAGTGTCACAGGAATGGTTCAAAACATAGTCAGAGAGAGTCTGTCTTCTTGTCCTTAAATCGGCATTGTGCCTTTTGTATTTAATTCCGATGCAATTTCTGTGTTTCATCGTCATTGAGAAGGTCCAAGGGATACAGTAAACCTCGAGTGCAGCATCGGAATTTATAACTAGTGTCACAGGAATGGTTCAAAGCATAGACAGTTAGAAGATACAGTCTTCTTGTACTTAAGTCGGCATTGTGCCTTTTGTATTTATTTCCCATGCTATTTCTGTGTTTCATCGTCAATAAGAAGGTCAGAGGGATACAGTAAACCTGAAGTGATGCATCGGAATCTATAACTAGTGTCACAGGAATGGTTCAAAACATAGTCAGTAAGAAGAGTCGGTCATCACGTACTGAAGTCGGCATTGTGCCTTTTGTATTTAATTCCGATGCAATTTCTGTGTTTCATCGTCAATAAGAAGGTCCGAGGAATACAGTAAACCTGGAGTGAAGCATCAGAATCTACAACTACTGACACAGGAATGGTTGAAAGCACAGACAGTACTTAAGTCAGCTTTGTGCCTTTTGTATTTAATTCCGATGCAATTTCTGTGTTTCATCGTCAATAAGATGGTCCAAGGGATACAGTAAACCTGAAGTGAAGCATCGGAATCTACAACTAGTGTCACAGGAATGGTTCAAACATAGTCAGTAAGAAGAGTCGGTCATCATGTACTTAAGTCGGCATTGTGCCTTTTGTATTTCATTCCGATGCAATTTCTGTGTTTCATTGTCAATAAGAATGTCCACGGGATACAATTAATCTGAAGTGAAGCATCGCGATCTATAACTAGTGTCACAGGAATGGTTGATATCATAGTCAGTAAGCAGAGTCAGTCTTCTTGGACTAAAGTCGGCATTTTGCCTAATCTATTTAATTCCGATGCAATTTCAGTGTTTCATCGTCATTAAGGAGGTCTAAGGGATACAGTACACCTGGAGTGAAGCATCGGAATCTATAACTAGTGTCAATGGAATTGTTCAAAACATAGGCAGTAAGAAGAGTCAGTCTTCTTGTACTTAAGTCAACATTGTGCCTTTCGGGCTTAATTCCGATGCAATTTCTGTGTTTCATCGTCAATGAGAAGGTCAGAGAGATACAGAAAACCTGAAGTGAAGCATGGGAATCTATAACTAGTGTCAGAGGAATGGTTCAAAACATAGTCAGTAAGAAGAGTCAGTCTTCTTGTCCTTAAGTCGGCATTGTGCCTTTTGTATTTAATTCCGATGCAAATTCATTGTTTCATCAACAATAAGAAGGTACACGGGATACAGTAAACCTGAAGTGAAGCATCGGAATCTGAATTAGTGTCACAGGAATGGTTCAAAACATAAACAGTAAGTTGATACAGTGTTCTTGTCCTTAAGTCGGCAATGTGCCTTTTGTATTTAATTCAGATGCAATTTCTGTGTTTCATCGTCAATAAGAAGGTCCAAGGGATACAGTTAACCTGGAGTGAAACATCGGAATCTATAACTAGTCTCACAGAAATGGTTCAAAACGTAGTCAGTAAGAAGAGTCAGTCATCTTGTACTTGTGTCGGCATTGTGCCGTTTGTTTTAAATTCCGATGGAATTTCTGTGTTTCATCGTCAATAAGAAGGTCCATGGGATACAGTAAACCTTAAGTCAAGCATCGGAATCTATAACTAGTGTCACTGGAATGGTTCAAAACATTGACAGTAAGAGGAGTCAGTATTCTTGTACTTAAGTCGGCATTGTGATTTTTTTATTTAATTCCGATGCATTTTCTGTGTTCCATCATCAATAACAAGTTCAGAGGGAAACAGTAAACCTGAAGTGAAACATCGGAATCTATAACTAGTGTCACAGGAATGGTTCAAAATATAGTCAGTAAGAAGGGTCAGTCCTTTTGTACTTAAGTCGGCATTGTGCCTTTTGTATTTAATTCCGATGTAATTTCTGTGTTTCATCGTCAATAAGAAGGTCCAAATGATACAGTAAACATGAAGTGAAGCATCGGAATCTATAACTAATGTCACAGGAATGGATCAAAACATAGACAGTAAGAAGAGTCTATCATCTTGTACATAAGACGGAATTGTGCCTTTTGTATTTAATTCCGATGTAATTTCTGTGTTTCATCGTCAATAAGGTCAGAGGGATACAGTAAACCTGAAGTGAAGCATCGGATTCTATAACTAGTGTCACAGGAATGGTTCAAAGCATAGACAGTAAGAAGATAGAGTCTTCTTGCACTTAAGTCGGCATTGTGCCTTTTGTATTTAATTTAGATGCAATTTCTCTTATTCATCGTCAATAAGAAGGTCCGAGGGATACAGTAAACCTGAAGTGAAGCATCGGAATCTATAACTATTGTCACTGGAATGGTTCAAACATAGTCAGTAAGAAGAGTCAGTCTTCATGTCCTTAAGTCGGCATTGTGCCTTTTGTATTTAATTCCTGTGCAATTTCTGTGTTTCATCGTCAATAAGAAGGTCCAAAGGATACAGTAAACTTGGAGTGAAGCATCGGAATCTATAACTAGTCTCACAGGAATGATTCAAAACATAGATAGTAAGAAGATACAGTCTTCTTGTACTCTAGTTGGCATTGTGGCTTTTGTATTTAATTTCGATGCAATTTCTGTGTTTCATCGTCAATAAGAAGGTCAGAGGGATACAGTAAACCTGAAGTGATGCATCGGAATCTATAACTAGTGTCACAGGAATGGTTCAAAACATAGTCAGTAAGAAGAGGCGGTCATCACGTACTGAAGTCGGCATTGTGCCTTTTGTATTTAATTCCGATGCAATTTCTGTGTTTCATCGTCAATAAGAAGGTCCGAGGAATACAGTAAACCTGGAGTGAAGCATCAGAATCTACAACTACTGACACAGGAATGGTTGAAAGCACAGACAGTACTTAAGTCAGCTTTGTGCCTTTTGTATTTAATTCTGATGCAATTTCTGTGTTTCATCGTCAATAAGATGGTCCAAGGGATACAGTAAACCTGAAGTGAAGCATCGGAATCTACAACTAGTGTCACAGGAATGGTTCAAACATAGTCAGTAAGAAGAGTCGGTCATCATGTACTTAAGTCGGCATTGTGCCTTTTGTATTTCATTCCGATGCAATTTCTGTGTTTCATTGTCTATAAGAATGTCCACGGGATACAATTAATCTGAAGTGAAGCATCGCGATCCATAACTAGTGTCACAGGAATGGTTGAAATCATAGTCAGTAAGCAGAGTCAGTCTTCTTGGACTAAAGTCGGCATTTTGCCTAATCTATTTAATTCCGATGCAATTTCAGTGTTTCATCGTCATTAAGAAGGTCTAAGGGATACAGTACACCTGGAGTGAAGCATCGGAATCTATAACTAGTGTCAATGGAATTGTTCAAAACATAGGCAGTAAGAAGAGTCAGTCTTCTTGTACTTAAGTCAACATTGTGCCTTTCGGGCTTAATTCCGATGCAATTTCTGTGTTTCATCGTCAATGAGAAGGTCAGAGAGATACAGAAAACCTGAAGTGAAGCATGGGAATCTATAACTAGTGTCAGAGGAATGGTTCAAAACATAGTCAGTAAGAAGAGTCAGTCTTCTTGTCCTTAAGTCGGCATTGTGCCTTTTGTATTTAATTCCGATGCAAATTCATTGTTTCATCAACAATAAGAAGGTACACGGGATACAGTAAACCTGAAGTGAAGCATCGGAATCTGAATTAGTGTCACAGGAATGGTTCAAAACATAAACAGTAAGTTGATACAGTGTTCTTGTCCTTAAGTCGGCAATGTGCCTTTTGTATTTAATTCCGATGCAATTTCTGTGTTTCATCGTCAATAAGAAGGTCCAAGGGATACAGTTAACCTGGAGTGAAACATCGGAATCTGTAACTAGTCTCACAGAAATGGTTCAAAACGTAGTCAGTAAGAAGAGTCAGTCATCTTGTACTTGTGTCGGCATTGTGCCGTTTGTTTTAAATTCCGATGGAATTTCTGTGTTTCATCGTCAACAAGAAGGTCCATGGGATACAGTAAACCTTAAGTCAAGCATCGGAATCTATAACTAGTGTCACTGGAATGGTTCAAAACATTGACAGTAAGAGGAGTCAGTATTCTTGTACTTAAGTCGGCATTGTGATTTTTTTATTTAATTCCGATGCATTTTCTGTGTTCCATCATCAATAACAAGTTCAGAGGGAAACAGTAAACCTGAAGTGAAACATCGGAATCTATAACTAGTGTCACAGGAATGGTTCAAAATATAGTCAGTAAGAAGGGTCAGTCCTTTTGTACTTAAGTCGGCATTGTGCCTTTTGTATTTAATTCCGATGTAATTTCTGTGTTTCATCGTCAATAAGAAGGTCCAAATGATACAGTAAACATGAAGTGAAGCATCGGAATCTATAACTAATGTCACAGGAATGGATCAAAACATAGACAGTAAGAAGAGTCTATCATCTTGTACATAAGACGGAATTGTGCCTTTTGTATTTAATTCCGATGTAATTTCTGTGTTTCATCGTCAATAAGGTCAGAGGGATACAGTAAACCTGAAGTGAAGCATCGGATTCTATAACTAGTGTCACAGGAATGGTTCAAAGCATAGACAGTAAGAAGATAGAGTCTTCTTGCACTTAAGTCGGCATTGTGCCTTTTGTATTTAATTTAGATGCAATTTCTCTGATTCATCGTCAATAAGAAGGTCCGAGGGATACAGTAAACCTGAAGTGAAGCTTCGGAATCTATAACTATTGTCACTGGAATGGTTCAAACATAGTCAGTAAGAAGAGTCAGTCTTCATGTCCTTAAGTCGGCATTGTGCCTTTTGTATTTAATTCCTGTGCAATTTCTGTGTTTCATCGTCAATAAGAAGGTCCAAAGGATACAGTAAACTTGGAGTGAAGCATCGGAATCTATAACTAGTCTCACAGGAATGATTCAAAACATAGATAGTAAGAAGATACAGTCTTCTTGTACTCTAGTTGGCATTGTGGCTTTTGTATTTAATTTCGATGCAATTTCTGTGTTTCATCGTCAATAAGAAGGTCCAAGGGATACAGTAAACCTGAAGTGAAGCATCGGAATCTATAACTAGTGTCACAGGAATGGTTTAAACATAGACAGTAAGAAGAGTCAGTCTTCTTGTACTTAAGTCGGCATTTTGCCTTTTGGATTTAATTCCGATGAAATTTCAGTGTTTCATTGTCAATAAGATGGTCCAAGGGATACAGTAAACCTGAAGTGAAGCATCGGAATCTATAGCTAGTGTCAGTGAATAGTTCAAAACATAGATAGTAAGAAGTGTCAGTCTACTTGTACTTAAGTCGGCATTGTGCATTTTGTATTTGATTCCGGTGCAATTTCTCTGTTTCATTGTCAATTAGAGGGTCTGAGGGATACAGTAAACCTGAAGTGAAGCATCGGAATCTATAACTAGTGTCACAGGAATGGTTCGAAACATAGTCAGTAGAAGAGTCAGTCTTCATGTCCTTAAGTCGGCATTGTGCCTTTTGTATTTAATTCCGATGCAATTTCTGTGTTTCATCGTCCATAAGATGGTCCAAGGGATACAGTAAACCTAGAGTGAAGCATCGGAATCTATAACTAGCGTCACAGAAATGGTTCAAAACATAGACAGTAAGAGGATACAGTCTTCTTGTACTTGAGTCGTCATTGTGCCTTTTGTATTAATTCCGATGCAATTTCTGTGTTTCATCGTCAATAAGAAGGTCAGAGGGATACAGTAAACCTGAGGTGAAGCTTCGGAATCTATAACTAATGTCACAGGAATGGTTCAAAACATAGTCACTAAGAAGAGTCAGTCTTCTTGTACTTAAGTTGGCATTGTGCATTTTGTATTTAATTCCGATGCTATTTCTGTGTTTCTTCGTCAATAGGAGGGTCCAAGGGACACAGTAAACCTGGAGTGTAGCATCGGAATTGCATAACTAGTGTCACAGGAATGGTTCGAAACATAGACAGTAAGAAGAGTCAGTCTTCATGTACCTAAGTCGGCATTGTGCCTTTTGTATTTAGTTCCGATGCAATTTCTGTGTTTCATCGTTAATAAGAAGGTCCAAGGGATACAGTAAACCTGAAGTGAAGCATCGCAATCTATACCTAGTGTCACAGGAATGGTTCAAAGCATAGTCAGTAAGAAGAGTCAGTCTTCTTGTACTTAAGTCGGCATTTTGCATTTTCTATTTAATTCCGATGCAATGTCAGTGTTTCAACGTCAATAAGAAGGTCCAAGGGATACAGTAAACCTGGAGTGAAGCATCGGAATCTATAACTAGTGTCAATCGAATGGTTCAAAACATAGACAGTAAGAGGAGTCAGTCTTCTTGTACTTAAGTCGGCATTGTGAATTTTGTATTTAATTCCGGTGCAATTTCTGTGTTTCATCGTCAATACGAAGGTCAGAGGGATACAGTAAACCTGTGGTGAAGCATCGGAATCTATAACTAGGGTCACTGGAAAGGTTCAAAACTTAGTCGGTAAGAAGGGTCAGTCTTCTTGTACTTAAGTCGGCCTTGTGCTTTTTGTATTTAATTCCGATGCAATTTCTGTGTTTCATCGTCAATAAGAAGGTCCAAGGGATACAGTAAACCTGGAGTGAAGCATCGGAATCTATAACTAGTGTCACAGGAATGGTTCAAAACATAGACAGTACTTAAGTCGGCATTGTGCCTTTTGTATTTAATTCCGATGCACTTTCAGTGTTTCATCGTCACTAGATAGGTCCAAGGGATTTAGTAAACCTGGAGTGAAGCATCGGAATCTATAACAAGTGTCACAGGAATGGTTCAAAACATAGTTAGTAAGAAGAGTCAGTCTTCTTGTCCTTAAGTCCGCATTGTGCCTTTGTATTTAATTCCGATACAATTTCTGTGTTTCATCGTGAATAAGAAGGTCCAAGGGATGCGGTAAACCTGGAATGAAGCATCGGAATCTATAACTAGTGTTACATGAATGGATCAAAACATAGACAGTAAGAAGATACAGTCTTCTTGTACTTAAGTATGCATTGTGCCTTTTGTATTTAATTCCGATGCAATTTCTGTGTTTCATCGTCTATACGAAGGTCCAAAGTTATACAGAAAACCTGAAGTGAAGCATTGAAATCTATAACTAGTGTCACAGGAATGGTACAAAACATAGTCAGTAAGAATAGTAGGTCTTCATGTACTGAAGTCGGCATTGTGCCTTTTGTATTTAATTCCGGTGCAATTTCTGTATTTCATCGTCAATAATAAATCCAAGGGATACAGTAAACCTGGAGAGAAGCATCGGAATCTATAACTAGTGTCACAGGAATGGTTCAAAGCATAGACAGTAAGAAGATACAGTCTTCTTGTTCTTAAGTCGGCATTGTGCCTTTTGTATTTAATTCCGATGCAATTTCTGTGTTCCATCGTCAATAAGAAGGTTTAAGGGATACAGTAAATCTGAAGTGAAGCATCGGAATCTATAACTAGTGTCACAGGAATGGTTCAAAACATAGACAGTAAGAAGAGTCAGTCTTCTTGTACTTAAGTCGGCATTGTGCCTTTTCTATTTAATTCCGGTGCAATTTCTGTGTTTCATCGTCAATAAGAAGGTCAGAGGGATACAGTAAACTAGAAGTGAGGCATCGGAATCTATAACTAGTGTCACAGAATTGGTTGAAAACATAGTCAGTAAGAAGAGTCAGTCTTTTTGTACTTAAGTCGGCAATGTGCCTTTTGTGTTTAATTCCGACGTAATTTCTGTATTTCATCGTCAATAAGAAGGTCCAAATGATAGAAAAAACCTGACGTGAAGCGTCGGAATCGCTAACTAGTGTCACAGGAATGGTTCAAAAAATAGACAGTAAGAAGAGTCAGTCCTCTTGTACTTAAGTCGGTATTGTGCCATTTGTATTTAATTCCGATGCAATTTCTGTGTTTCATCGCCAATAAGAAGGTCCAAGGGATACTGTAATCCTGACGTGAAGCATCGGAATCTATAACTAGTGTCACAGGAATGGTTCAAAACATTGACAGTAAGAAGAGTCAGTCTTCATTTACTTAAGTCGGCATTGTGCCTTTTGTATTTAATTCCGATGCGATTTCTGTGTTTCATCGTCAATAAGAAGGTCCTATAGATACAGTAAACCTGACGTGAAGCATAGGAATCTATAACTAGTGTCACACGAATGGTTCAAATCATAGTCAGTTAGACGAGTCAGCCTTCTTGTACTTAAGTCGGCATTGTGCCTTTTCTATTTAATTCCGATGCAATTTCAGAGTTTCATCGTCAAAAAGAAGGTCCAAGGGATACAGTAAAGCTGAATTCAAGCATCGGAATCTATAACTAGTGTCACAGGAATAGTTCAAAACGTAGACAGTAAGATGAGTCAGTCTCCTCGTACTTATGTTTGCATTGTGCCTTTTGTATTTAATTCCGATGCAATTTCTGTGTTTCATCGTCAATAAGAAGGTCAGAGGGATACAGTAAACCTGAAGTGAAGCATCGGAATCTATAACTATTGTCACAGGAATGGTTCAAAACATAGTCAGTAAGAAGAGTCAGTCTTTTTGTACTTAAGTCGGCATTGTGCTCTTTTTTTTAATTCCGATGCAATTTCTGAGTTTCATCGTCAATAAGAAGGTGCAAGGGATATAGTAAACCTGAAGTGAAGCATCGGAATCTATAACTAGTGTCACAGGATTGGTTCAAAACATAGACAGTAAGATGAGTCAGTCTTCTTGTACTTAAGTCGGCATTGTGCCTTTTGTATTTAAGTCCGATGCGATTTCTGTGTTTCGTCGTCAATAAGGAGGGCCAAGGGATACAGTAAAACTGAAGTCAAGCATCGGAATCTATAACTAGTGTCGCAGGAATGGTTCAAAACATAGACAGTAAGAAGAGTCAGTGTTCTTGTACTTAAGTCTACATTGTGCCTTTTCTATTTACTTCCGATGCAATTTCTGTGTTTCATCGTCAATAAGAAGGTCAGAGGGATACAGTAAACCTGAAGTGAAGCAACGGAATCTATAACTAGCGTCACAGGAATGGTTCAAACATAGTCGGTAAGAAGAGTCAGTCTTCTTGTACTTAAGTCGGCAGAGTGCTTTTTGTATTTAATTCCGATGCAATTTCTGTGTTTCATCGTGAATAAGAAGGTCAGAGGGATACAGTTACCCTGAAGTGAAGCATCGGAATCTATAACTAGTGTCACAGGAACGGTTCAAAGCATAGACAGTAAGAAGAGTCAGTCTTCTTGTCCTTAAGTCGGCATTGTGCCTTTTGTATTTAATTCCAATGCAATTTCTGTGTTTCATCGTCAATAAGAAGGTCCAAGGGATACAGTAAACCTGAAGTGAAGCATCGGAATCTATAATTAGTGTCACAGGAGTGGTTCAAAACATAGACAGTAAGAAGAATCAGTTTTCTTGTACTTAAGTCGGCATTGTGCCTTTTCTATTTCATTCCGATGCAATTTCTGTGTTTCATCGTCAATAAGAAGGTCCAAGGGATGCAGTAAACCTGGAGTGAAGCATCGGAATCTGTAACTAGTGTCATTGGAATGGTTCAAAACATAGATAGTAACAAGAGTCAGTCTTCTTGTACGTAAGGCGGCATTGTGCCTTTTGTATTTAATTCCGGTGCAATTTCTGTGTTTCATTGTCAATACGAAGGTCAGAGGGATACAGTAAACCTGAAGTGAAGCATCGGAATCCATAACTAGTGTCACAGAATTGGTTCAAAACATAGACAGTAAGAAGAGTCAGTCTTCTTGACCTTAAGTCGGCATTGTGCCTTTTGTTTTTAGTTCCGATGCAATTTCTGTGTTTCATCGTCAATCAGAAGGTCCAAGGGATACAGTAAACCTGGAGTGAAGCATCGTAAACTATAACTAGTGTCACAGGAATGGTGCAAAACATAGACAGTAAGAAGATACAGTTTTCTTGTACTTATGTCGGCATTGTGCCTTTTGTATTTAATTCCGGTGCAATTTCTGTGTTTCATCGTCAATAGGAAGGTCAGAGGGATACAGTAAACCTGAAGTGAAGCATCGGAATCTATAACTAGTGTCACTGGAATGGTTCAAAACGTAGTCAGTAAGATGAGTCAGTCTTCTTATCCTTAAGTCGGCATTGTGCCTTTTGTATTTAATTCCGATGCAATTTCTGTGTTTCATCGTCAACAAGAAGGTCCAAGGGATACAGTAAACCTGGAGTGAAGCATCGGAATCTGTAACTAGTGTCACAGGTATGGTTCAAAACATAGACAGTACTTAAGTCGGCATTGTGCCTTTTGTATTAAATTCCGATGCAATTTCTGTGTTTCATCGTTAATAAGAAGGTCAAAGGGATACAGGAAACCTGAAGTGAAGCATCGGAATCTATAACTAGTGTCAGAGGAATGGTTCAAAACATAGTCAGTAAGAAGAGTCGGTCTTCATGTACTTAAGTCGGCATTGTGCCTTTTGTATTTAATTCCGATGCAATTTCTGTGTTTCATCGTCAATTAGATGGTCCAAGGGATACAGTATACCTGAAGTGAAGCATCGGAATCTATAACTAGGGTCACAGGAATGGTTCAAAACATAGTCACTAAGAAGAGTCAGTGTTCATGTACTGAAGTCGGCATTGTGCCTTTTGTATTTAATTCCGATGCAATTTCTGTGTTTCATCGTCAATAAGAAGGTCAGAGGGATACAGTAAACCTGAAGTGAGGCATCGGAATCTATAAGTAATGTCACAGAATCGTTTCAAAACATAGTCAGCAAGAAGAGTCAGTCTTCTTGTACTTAAGTCGGCATTGTGCCTTTTGTATTTAATTCCGATGCAATTTCTGTGTATCATCGTCATTGAGAAGGTCCAAGGGATACAGTAAAGCTGGAGTGAAGCATCGGAATCTATAACTAGTGTCACAGGAATGGTTCAAATCATAGACAAAAAGAAGATACAGTCTTCTTGTACTTAAGTCGGCATTGTGCCTTTTGTATTTAATTCCGATCCAATTTCTGTGTTTCATCGTCAATAAGAAGTTCCAAGGGATACAGTAAACCTGAAGTCAAGCATCGGAATCTATAACTAGTGTCACAGGAATGGTTCAAAACATAGACAGTAAGAAGACTCAGTCTTCTTGTACTTAAGTCGGCATTGTGCCTTTTCTATTTAATTCCGGTGCAATTTCTGTGTTTCATCGTCAATACGAAGGTCAGAGGGATACGGTATACCTGAAGTGAGGCATCGGAATCTATTCCTAGTGTCACAGGAATGTTTCAAAACATAGTCAGTAAGAAGTGTCAGTCTTTTTGTACTTAAGTCGGCAATGTGCCTTTTGTATTTAATTCTGATGTAATTTCTGTGTTTCATCGTCAATATGAAGGTCCGAATGATACAGTATACCTGAAGTGAAGCATCGGAATCTATTACTAGTCCCACAGGAATGGTTCAAAACATAGTCAGTAAGAAGAGCCAGTCTTCATGTACTTAAGACGGCATTGTGCCTTTTGTATTTAAATCCGGTGCAATTTCTGTGTTTCATCGTCAATAAGAAGGTCAGAGGGATACAGTAAACCTGAAGTGAGGCATCGGAATCTATAACAAGTGTCACAGGAATGTTTCAAAACATAGACTGTAAGAAGAGTCAGTTTTCTTGTACTTAAGTCGGTATTGTGCCTTTTGTATTTAATTCCGATGCAATTTCTGTGTTTCATCGTCAATAAGAAGGTCCAAGGGATACAGTAAACCTGAAGTGAAGCTTCGGAATCTATAACTAGTGTCACAGGAATGGTTCAAAACATAGTCAGTAAGAAGAGTCAGTCTTCTTGTCCTTAAATCGGCATTGTGCATTTTGAATTTAATTCCGATGCAATTTCTGTGTTTCATCGTCATTGAGAAGGTCCAAGGGATACAGTAAACCTGGAGTGCAGCATTGGAATCTATAACTAGTGTCACAGGAATGGTTCAAAACATAGACAGTAAGAAGATAGAGTCTTCTTGTACTTAAGTCGGCATTGTGCCTTTTGTATTTAATTCCGATGTAACTTCTGTGTTTTATCGTCAATACGAAGGTCCAAATGATACAGTAAACCTGAAGTGAAGCATCGGAATCGCTAGCTAGTGTCACAGGAATGGTTCAAAACATAGACTGTAAGAAGAGTCAGTCTTCTTGTACTTGAGTCGGTATTGTGCCTTTTGTATTTAATTCCGATGCAATTTCTGTGTTTCATCGTCAATAAGAAGGTCCAAGGGATACAGTAAACCTGAAGTGAAGCTTCGGAATCTATAACTAGTGTCAAAGGAATGGTTCAAAACATAGTCAGTAAGAAGAGTCAGTCTTCATGTACTTAAGTCGGCATTGTGTCTTTTGTATTTAATTCCGATGCCATTTCTGTGTTTCATCGTCAATAAGAAGGTCCAATAGATACAGTAAACCCGAAGTGAAGCATTGGAATCAATAACTAGTGTCATAGCAATGGTTCAAACATAGTCAGTAAGAAGAGTCAGTCTTCTTGTACTCAAGTCGGCATTGTGCCTTTTCTATTTAATGCCGATGCAATTTCAGAGTTACATCGTCAATAAGAAGGTCCAAGGGATACAGTAAACCTGGAGTGAAGCATCGGAATCTAAAACTAGTGTCAGTGGAATGGTTCAAAACATAGACAGTAAGAAGAGTCAGTCTTCTTGTACTTAAGCCGGCATTGTGCCTTTTGTATTTAATTCCGGTGATATTTCTGTGTTTCATCGTCAATAAGAAGGTCAGAGGGATATAGTAGACCTGAAGTGAAGCATCGGAATCTATAACTAGTGTCACAGGAATGGTTCAAAACATAGTCAGTAAGAAGAGTCAGTCTTCTTGCCCTTAAGTCGTCCTTATGCCTTTTGTATTTATTTCCGATGCAATTTCTGTGTTTTATCGTCAATAAGAAGGTCCAAAGGATACAGTAAACCTGGAGTGAAGCATCGGAATCTATAACTAGTGTCACAGGAATGGTTCAAAGCATAGACAGTACTTAAGTCGGCGTTGCGCCATTTGTATTTAATTCCGATGCAATTTCTGTGTTTCATCGTCAATAAGAAGGTCCAAGGGATTCAGTAGAACTGACGTCATGCATCGGATTATATAACTAGTGTCACAGGAATGGATCAAAACATAGACAGTTGGAAGAGTCAGTCCTCTTGTACTTAAGTCGGCATTGTGCCTTTTGTATTTAATACCGATGCAATTTCTGTGTTACATCGTCAATAAGAAGGTCCGAGGGATACAGTAAACCTGAAGTGAAGCATCGGAATCTATAACTAGTGTCACAGGAATGGTTCAAAACATAGTCAGTAAGAAGAGTCAGTCTTCTTGTATTAAGTCGGCATTGTGCCTTTTCTAATTAATTCCGATGCACTTTCAGTGTTTCATCGTCAATAGGAAGGTCCTAGGGATTTAGTAAACCTGGAGTTAAGCATCGGAATCTATAACAAGTGTCACAGGAATGGTTCAAAACATAGTTAGTAAGAAGAGTCAGTGTTCTTGTCCTTAAGTCGGCATTGTGCCTTTGTATTTAATTCCGATACAATTTCTGTGTTTCATCGTCAATAAGAAGGTCCAAGGGATGCGGTAAACCTGGAGTGAAGCATCGGAATCTATAACTAGTGTCACAGGAATGGTTCAAAACATTGACAGTAAGAAGAGTCAGTCTTCATTTACTTAAGTCGGCATTGTGCCTTTTGTATTTAATTCCGATGCGATTTCTGTGTTTCATCGTCAATAAGAAGATCCTATAGATACAGTAAACCTGAAGTGAAGCATCGGAATCTATAGCTAGTGTTACACGAATGGTTCAAAACATAGTCAGTAAGAAGAGTCAGCCTTCTTGTACTTAAGTCGGCATTGTGCCTTTTCTATTAATTCCGATGCAATTTCAGAGTTTCATCGTCAATAAGAAGGTCCAAGGGATACAGGAAACCTGGAGTGAAGCATCGGAATCTATAACTAGTGTCAGTGGAATGGTTCTAAACATAGACAGTAATAAGAGTCAGTCTTCTTGTACTTAAGTCGGCATTCTGCCTTTTGTTATTAATTCCGGTGCAGTTTCTGTGTTTCATCGTCAATAAGAAGGTCAGAGGGATACAGTAAACCTGAAGTGAAGCATCGGAATCTATAACTAGTGTCACACGAATCGTTCAAAACATAGTCAGTAAGAAGAGTCAGTCTTCTCGTCCTTAAATCGGACTTATGCATTTTGCATTTAATTCTGATGCAATATCTGTGTTTCAACGTCAATAAGAAGGTCCAAGGGATACAGTAAACAAGGAGTGAAGCATCGGAATCTATATCTAGTGTCACAGGAATGGTTCAAAACATAGACAGTACTTAAGTCGGCATTGTGCCTTTTGTATTTAATTCCGATGCAATTTCAGTGTTTCATCGTCAATAAGAAGGTCAGAGGGATACAGTAAACCTGAAGTGTAGCATCGGAATCTACAACTAGTGAAACTGGAATGGTTCAAAACATAGTCAGTAAGAAGAGTCAGTCTTCTTGTACTTAAGTCGGAATTGTGCCTTTTCTATTTAATTCCGATGCAATTTCTGTGTTTCATCGTCAATAAGAATGTCAGAGGGATACGGTAAACCTGAAGTGAAGCATCGGAATCTATAACTAGTGTCACAGGAAGGGTTCAAAATATAGTCAGTAAGAAGAGTCAGTCTCTTGTACTTAAGTCGGCATTGTGCATTTTGTATTCAATTCCGATGCAATTTCTGTGTTTCATCGGCAATAAGAAGGTCAGAGGGATACTGTAAAACTGAATTCAAGCATCGGAATCTATAACTAGTGTCACAGGAATAGTTCAAAACGTAGACAGTAAGATGAGTCAGTCTTCTCGTACTTATGTTTGCATTGTGCCTTTTCTATTTAATTCCGATGCAATTTCGGTGTTTCATCGTCAATAAGAAGGTCAGAGGGATACAGTAAACCTGAAGTGAAGCATCGGAATCTATAACTAGTGTCACAGGAGTGGTTCAAAACATAGTCAGTAAGAAGAGTCAGTCTTTTTGTACTTAAGTCGGCATTGTGCTCTTATTTTTAGTTCCGATGCAATATCTGAGTTTCATCGTCAATAAGAAGGTCCAAGGGATATAGTAAACCTGAAGTGAAGCATCGGAATCTATAACTAGTGTCACAGGATTGGTTCGAAGCAAAGACAGTAAGATGAGTCAGTCTTCTTGTACTTAAGTCGGCATTGTGCCTTTTGAATTTAAGTCCGATGCAATTTCTGTGTTTCATCGTCAATAAGAAGGTCCAAGGGATAGAGTAAACCTGAAGTGAAGCATCGGATTCTATAACTAGTGTCACAGGAATGGTTCAAAACATAAACAGTAAGAAGAGTCAGTCTTCTTGTACTTATGTCGGCATTGTGCCTTTTGTATTTAATTCCGGTGCAATTTCTGTGTTTCATCGTCAATAGGAAGGTCAGAGATATACAGTAAACCTGAAGTGAAGCATCGGAATCTATAACTAGTGTCACTGGAATGGTTTAAATCATAGTCAGTAAGAAGAGTATGTCTTCTTGTACTTAAGTCGGCATTGTGCCTTTTCTATTTAATTCCGAAGCAATTTCTGTGTTACATCGTCAATAAGAAGGTCAGAGGGTGACAGTAAACCTGAAGTGAAGCATCGGAATCTATAACTAGTGTCACAGAAATGGTTCAAAAATTAGTCAGTAAGAAAAGTCAGTCTCCTGTACTTAAGTCGGCATTGTGCCATTTGTATTTAATTCCGATGCAATTTCTGTGTATCATCGTCATTGAGAAGGTCCAAGGGATACAGTAAACCTGGAGTGAAGCATCGGAATCTCTAACTAGTGTCACAGGAATGGTTCAAATCATAGACGAAAAGAAGATACAGTCTTCTTGTACTTAAGTCGGCATTGTGCCTTTTGTATTTAATTCCGATCCAATTTCTGTGTTTCATCGTCAATAAGAAGGTCCAAGGGATACAGTAAACCTAAAGTCAAGCATCGGAATCTATAACTAGTGTCACAGGAATGGTTCAATACATAGACAGTAAGAAGACTCAGTCTTCTTGTACTTAAGTCGGCATTGTGCCTTTTCTATTTAATTCCGGTGCAATTTCTGTGTTTCATCGTCAATAAGAAGGTCAGAGGGATACAGTATACCCGAAGTGAGGCATCGGAATCTATTCCTAGTGTCACAGGAATGCTTCAAATCATAGTCAGTGAGAAGTGTCAGTCTTTTTGTACTTAAGTCGGCAATGTGCCTTTTGTATTTAATTCTGATGTAATTTCTGTGTTTGATCGTCAATATGAAGGTCCGAATGATACAGTATACCTGAAGTGAAGCATCGGAATCTATAACTAGTCCCACAGGAATGGTTCAAAGCATAGTCAGTAAGAAGAGCCAGTCTTCATGTACTTAAGACGGCATTGTGCCTTTTGTATTTAAATCCGGTGCAATTTCTGTGTTTCATCGTCAATAAGAAGGTCAGAGGGATACAGTAAGCCTGAAGTGAGGCATCGGAATCTATAACTAGTGTCACAGGAATGTTTCAAACATAAACTGTAAGAAGAGTCAGTCTTCTTGTACTTAAGTCTGTATTGTGCCTTTTGAATTTAATTCCGATGCAATTTCTGTGTTTCATCGTCATTGAGAAGGTCCAAGGGATACAGTAAACCTGGAGTGCAGCATTGGAATCTATAACTAGTATCACAGGAATTGTTCAAAACATAGACAGCAAGAAGATACAGTCTTCTTGTACTTAAGTCGGCATTGTGCCTTTTGTATTTAATTCCGATGTAACTTCTGTGTTTTATCGTCAATAAGAAGGTCCAAATGATACAGTAAACCTGAAGTGAAGCATCGGAATCGCCAACTAGTGTCACAGGAATGGTTCAAAACATAGACTGTAAGAAGAGTCAGTCTTCTGGTACTTAAGTCGGTATTGTGCCCTTTGTATTTAATTCCGATGTAACTTCTGTGTTTTATCGTCAATAAGAAGGTCCAAATGATACAGTAAACCAGAAGTGAAACATCGGAATCGCCAACTAGTGTCACAGGAATGGTTCAAAACATAGACTGTAAGAAGAGTCAGTCTTCATGTACTTAAGTCGGCATTGTGTCTTTTGTATTTAATTCCGATGCCATTTCTGTGTTTCATCGTCAATAAGAAGGTCCAATAGATACAGTAAACCCGAAGTGAAGCTTCGGAATCAATAACTAGTGTCATAGCAATGGTTCAAACATAGTCAGTAAGAAGAGTCAGTCTTCTTGTACTTAAGTCGGCATTGTGCCTTTTCTATTTAATGCCGATGCAATTTCAGAGTTTCATCGTCAATAAGAAGGTCCAAGGGATACAGTAAACCTGGAGTGAAGCATCGGAATCTAAAACTAGTGTCAGTGGAATGGTTTAAAACATAGACAGTAAGAAGAATCAGTCTTCTTGTACTTAAGCCGGCATTGTGCCTTTTGTATTTAATTCCGGTGCAATTTCTGTGTTTCATCGTTAATAAGAAGGTCAGAGGGATATAGTAGACCTGAAGTGAAGCATCGGAATCTATAACTAGTGTCACAGGAATGGTTCAAAACATAGTCAGTAAGAAGAGTCAGTCTTCTTGCCCTTAAGTCGTCCTTATGCCTTTTGTATTTAATTCCGATGCAATTTCTGTGTTTTATCGTCAATAAGAAGGTCCAAGGGATACAGTAAACCTGGAGTGAAGCATCGGAATCTATAACAAGTGTCACAGGAATGGTTCAAAACATAGTTAGTAAGAAGAGTCAGTGTTCTTGTCCTTAAGTCGGCATTGTGCTTTTGTATTTAATTCCGATACAATTTCTGTATTTCATCGTCAATACGAAGGTCCAAGGGATGCGGTAAACCTGGAGTGAAGCATCGGAATCTATAACTAGTGTCACAGGAATGGTTCAAAACATAGACAGTAAGAAGAGTGAGTCTTCATGTACCTAAGTCGGCATTGTGCCTTTATTATTTAATTCCGATGCAATTTCTGTGTTTCATCGTCAATAAGAATGATCAAGGGATACAGTAAACCTGAAGTGAAGCCTCGGAATCTATAACTAGTGTCACAGGAATGGTTCAAAACATTGACTGTAACAAGAGTCAGTCTTCATTTACTTAAGTCGGCATTGTGCCTTTTGTATTTAATTCCGATGCAATTTCTGTGTTTCATCGTCAATAAGAAGATCCTATAGATACAGTAAACCTGAAGTGAAGCATCGGAATCTATAGCTAGTGTTACACGAATGGTTCAAAACATAGTCAGTAAGAAGAGTCAGTCTTTTTGTACTTAAGTCGGCATTGTGCTCTTTTTTTTAATTCCGATGCAATTTCTGAGTTTCATCGTCAATAAGAAGGTCAAAGGGATACAGGAAACCTGGAGTGAAGCATCGGAATCTATAACTAGTGTCACAGGAATAGTTCAAAACGTAGACAGTAAGATGAGTCAGTCTTCTCGTACTTATGTTTGCATTGTGCCTTTTCTATTTAATTCCGATGCAATTTCGGTGTTTCATCGTCAATAAGAAGGTCAGAGGGATACAGTAAACCTGAAGTGAAGCATCGGAATCTATAACTAGTGTCACAGGAGTGGTTCAAAACATAGTCAGTAAGAAGAGTCAGTCTTTTTGTACTTAAGTCGGCATTGTGCTCTTATTTTTAGTTCCGATGCAATATCTGAGTTTCATCGTCAATAAGAAGGTCCAAGGGATATAGTAAACCTGAAGTGAAGCATCGGAATCTATAACTAGTGTCACAGGATTGGTTCGAAGCAAAGACAGTAAGATGAGTCAGTCTTCTTGTACTTAAGTCGGCATTGTGCCTTTTGAATTTAAGTCCGATGCAATTTCTGTGTTTCATCGTCAATAAGAAGGTCCAAGGGATAGAGTAAACCTGAAGTGAAGCATCGGATTCTATAACTAGTGTCACAGGAATGGTTCAAAACATAAACAGTAAGAAGAGTCAGTCTTCTTGTACTTATGTCGGCATTGTGCCTTTTGTATTTAATTCCGGTGCAATTTCTGTGTTTCATCGTCAATAGGAAGGTCAGAGATATACAGTAAACCTGAAGTGAAGCATCGGAATCTATAACTAGTGTCACTGGAATGGTTTAAATCATAGTCAGTAAGAAGAGTATGTCTTCTTGTACTTAAGTCGGCATTGTGCCTTTTCTATTTAATTCCGAAGCAATTTCTGTGTTACATCGTCAATAAGAAGGTCAGAGGGTGACAGTAAACCTGAAGTGACGCATCGGAATCTATAACTAGTGTCACAGAAATGGTTCAAAAATTAGTCAGTAAGAAAAGTCAGTCTCCTGTACTTAAGTCGGCATTGTGCCATTTGTATTTAATTCCGATGCAATTTCTGTGTATCATCGTCATTGAGAAGGTCCAAGGGATACAGTAAACCTGGAGTGAAGCATCGGAATCTCTAACTAGTGTCACAGGAATGGTTCAAATCATAGACGAAAAGAAGATACAGTCTTCTTGTACTTAAGTCGGCATTGTGCCTTTTGTATTTAATTCCGATCCAATTTCTGTGTTTCATCGTCAATAAGAAGGTCCAAGGGATACAGTAAACCTAAAGTCAAGCATCGGAATCTATAACTAGTGTCACAGGAATGGTTCAATACATAGACAGTAAGAAGACTCAGTCTTCTTGTACTTAAGTCGGCATTGTGCCTTTTCTATTTAATTCCGGTGCAATTTCTGTGTTTCATCGTCAATAAGAAGGTCAGAGGGATACAGTATACCCGAAGTGAGGCATCGGAATCTATTCCTAGTGTCACAGGAATGCTTCAAATCATAGTCAGTGAGAAGTGTCAGTCTTTTTGTACTTAAGTCGGCAATGTGCCTTTTGTATTTAATTCTGATGTAATTTCTGTGTTTGATCGTCAATATGAAGGTCCGAATGATACAGTATACCTGAAGTGAAGCATCGGAATCTATAACTAGTCCCACAGGAATGGTTCAAAACATAGTCAGTAAGAAGAGCCAGTCTTCATGTACTTAAGACGGCATTGTGCCTTTTGTATTTAAATCCGGTGCAATTTCTGTGTTTCATCGTCAATAAGAAGGTCAGAGGGATACAGTAAGCCTGAAGTGAGGCATCGGAATCTATAACTAGTGTCACAGGAATGTTTCAAACATAAACTGTAAGAAGAGTCAGTCTTCTTGTACTTAAGTCGGTATTGTGCCTTTTGAATTTAATTCCGATGCAATTTCTGTGTTTCATCGTCATTGAGAAGGTCCAAGGGATACAGTAAACCTGGAGTGCAGCATTGGAATCTATAACTAGTATCACAGGAATTGTTCAAAACATAGACAGCAAGAAGATACAGTCTTCTTGTACTTAAGTCGGCATTGTGCCTTTTGTATTTAATTCCGATGTAACTTCTGTGTTTTATCGTCAATAAGAAGGTCCAAATGATACAGTAAACCTGAAGTGAAGCATCGGAATCGCCAACTAGTGTCACAGGAATGGTTCAAAACATAGACTGTAAGAAGAGTCAGTCTTCTGGTACTTAAGTCGGTATTGTGCCCTTTGTATTTAATTCCGATGTAACTTCTGTGTTTTATCGTCAATAAGAAGGTCCAAATGATACAGTAAACCAGAAGTGAAGCATCGGAATCGCCAACTAGTGTCACAGGAATGGTTCAAACATAGTCAGTAAGACGAGTCAGTCTTCTTGTACTTAAGTCGGCATTGTGCCTTTTCTATTTAATGCCGATGCAATTTCAGAGTTTCATCGTCAATAAGAAGGTCCAAGGGATACAGTAAACCTGGAGTGAAGCATCGGAATCTAAAACTAGTGTCAGTGGAATGGTTTAAAACATAGACAGTAAGAAGAATCAGTCTTCTTGTACTTAAGCCGGCATTGTGCCTTTTGTATTTAATTCCGGTGCAATTTCTGTGTTTCATCGTTAATAAGAAGGTCAGAGGGATATAGTAGACCTGAAGTGAAGCATCGGAATCTATAACTAGTGTCACAGGAATGGTTCAAAACATAGTCAGTAAGAAGAGTCAGTCTTCTTGCCCTTAAGTCGTCCTTATGCCTTTTGTATTTAATTCCGATGCAATTTCTGTGTTTTATCGTCAATAAGAAGGTCCAAGGGATACAGTAAACCTGGAGTGAAGCATCGGAATCTATAACAAGTGTCACAGGAATGGTTCAAAACATAGTTAGTAAGAAGAGTCAGTGTTCTTGTCCTTAAGTCGGCATTGTGCTTTTGTATTTAATTCCGATACAATTTCTGTATTTCATCGTCAATACGAAGGTCCAAGGGATGCGGTAAACCTGGAGTGAAGCATCGGAATCTATAACTAGTGTCACAGGAATGGTTCAAAACATAGACAGTAAGAAGAGTGAGTCTTCATGTACCTAAGTCGGCATTGTGCCTTTATTATTTAATTCCGATGCAATTTCTGTGTTTCATCGTCAATAAGAATGATCAAGGGATACAGTAAACCTGAAGTGAAGCCTCGGAATCTATAACTAGTGTCACAGGAATGGTTCAAAACATTGACTGTAACAAGAGTCAGTCTTCATTTACTTAAGTCGGCATTGTGCCTTTTGTATTTAATTCCGATGCAATTTCTGTGTTTCATCGTCAATAAGAAGATCCTATAGATACAGTAAACCTGAAGTGAAGCATCGGAATCTATAGCTAGTGTTACACGAATGGTTCAAAACATAGTCAGTAAGAAGAGTCAGTCTTTTTGTACTTAAGTCGGCATTGTGCTCTTTTTTTTAATTCCGATGCAATTTCTGAGTTTCATCGTCAATAAGAAGGTCAAAGGGATACAGGAAACCTGGAGTGAAGCATCGGAATCTATAACTAGTGTCACAGGAATAGTTCAAAACGTAGACAGTAAGATGAGTCAGTCTTCTCGTACTTATGTTTGCATTGTGCCTTTTCTATTTAATTCCGATGCAATTTCGGTGTTTCATCGTCAATAAGAAGGTCAGAGGGATACAGTAAACCTGAAGTGAAGCATCGGAATCTATAACTAGTGTCACAGGTGTGGTTCAAAACATAGTCAGTAAGAAGAGTCAGTCTTTTTGTACTTAAGTCGGCATTGTGCTCTTATTTTTAGTTCCGATGCAATATCTGAGTTTCATCGTCAATAAGAAGGTCCAAGGGATATAGTAAACCTGAAGTGAAGCATCGGAATCTATAACTAGTGTCACAGGATTGGTTCGAAGCAAAGACAGTAAGATGAGTCAGTCTTCTTGTACTTAAGTCGGCATTGTGCCTTTTGAATTTAAGTCCGATGCAATTTCTGTGTTTCATCGTCAATAAGAAGGTCCAAGGGATAGAGTAAACCTGAAGTGAAGCATCGGATTCTATAACTAGTGTCACAGGAATGGTTCAAAACATAAACAGTAAGATGAGTCAGTCTTCTTGTACTTATGTCGGCATTGTGCCTTTTGTATTTAATTCCGGTGCAATTTCTGTGTTTCATCGTCAATGGGAAGGTCAGAGATATACAGTAAACCTGAAGTGAAGCATCGGAATCTATAACTAGTGTCACTGGAATGGTTTAAATCATAGTCAGTAAGAAGAGTATGTCTTCTTGTACTTAAGTCGGCATTGTGCCTTTTCTATTTAATTCCGAAGCAATTTCTGTGTTACATCGTCAATAAGAAGGTCAGAGGGTGACAGTAAACCTGAAGTGAAGCATCGGAATCTATAACTAGTGTCACAGAAATGGTTCAAAAATTAGTCAGTAAGAAAAGTCAGTCTCCTGTACTTAAGTCGGCATTGTGCCATTTGTATTTAATTCCGATGCAATTTCTGTGTATCATCGTCATTGAGAAGGTCCAAGGGATACAGTAAACCTGGAGTGAAGCATCGGAATCTCTAACAAGTGTCACAGGAATGGTTCAAATCATAGACGAAAAGAAGATACAGTCTTCTTGTACTTAAGTCAGCATTGTGCCTTTTGTATTTAATTCCGATCCAATTTCTGTGTTTCATCGTCAATAAGAAGGTCCAAGGGATACAGTAAACCTAAAGTCAAGCATCGGAATCTATAACTAGTGTCACAGGAATGGTTCAATACATAGACAGTAAGAAGACTCAGTCTTCTTGTACTTAAGTCGGCATTGTGCCTTTTCTATTTAATTCCGGTGCAATTTCTGTGTTTCATCGTCAATAAGAAGGTCAGAGGGATACAGTATACCCGAAGTGAGGCATCGGAATCTATTCCTAGTGTCACAGGAATGCTTCAAATCATAGTCAGTGAGAAGTGTCAGTCTTTTTGTACTTAAGTCGGCAATGTGCCTTTTGTATTTAATTCTGATGTAATTTCTGTGTTTGATCGTCAATATGAAGGTCCGAATGATACAGTATACCTGAAGTGAAGCATCGGAATCTATAACTAGTCCCACAGGAATGGTTCAAAACATAGTCAGTAAGAAGAGCCAGTCTTCATGTACTTAAGACGGCATTGTGCCTTTTGTATTTAAATCCGGTGCAATTTCTGTGTTTCATCGTCAATAAGAAGGTCAGAGGGATACAGTAAGCCTGAAGTGAGGCATCGGAATCTATAACTAGTGTCACAGGAATGTTTCAAACATAAACTGTAAGAAGAGTCAGTCTTCTTGTACTTAAGTCGGTATTGTGCCTTTTGAATTTAATTCCGATGCAATTTCTGTGTTTCATCGTCATTGAGAAGGTCCAAGGGATACAGTAAACCTGGAGTGCAGCATTGGAATCTATAACTAGTATCACAGGAATTGTTCAAAACATAGACAGCAAGAAGATACAGTCTTCTTGTACTTAAGTCGGCATTGTGCCTTTTGTATTTAATTCCGATGTAACTTCTGTGTTTTATCGTCAATAAGAAGGTCCAATAGATACAGTAAACCCGAAGTGAAGCATCGGAATCAATAACTAGTGTCATAGCAATGGTTCAAACATAGTCAGTAAGAAGAGTCAGTCTTCTTGTACTTAAGTCGGCATTGTGCCTTTTCTATTTAATGCCGATGCAATTTCAGAGTTTCATCGTCAATAAGAAGGTCCAAGGGATACAGTAAACCTGGAGTGAAGCATCGGAATCTAAAACTAGTGTCAGTGGAATGGTTTAAAACATAGACAGTAAGAAGAATCAGTCTTCTTGTACTTAAGCCGGCATTGTGCCTTTTGTATTTAATTCCGGTGCAATTTCTGTGTTTCATCGTTAATAAGAAGGTCAGAGGGATATAGTAGACCTGAAGTGAAGCATCGGAATCTATAACTAGTGTCACAGGAATGGTTCAAAACATAGTCAGTAAGAAGAGTCAGTCTTCTTGCCCTTAAGTCGTCCTTATGCCTTTTGTATTTAATTCCGATGCAATTTCTGTGTTTTATCGTCAATAAGAAGGTCCAAGGGATACAGTAAACCTGGAGTGAAGCATCGGAATCTATAACAAGTGTCACAGGAATGGTTCAAAACATAGTTAGTAAGAAGAGTCAGTGTTCTTGTCCTTAAGTCGGCATTGTGCTTTTGTATTTAATTCCGATACAATTTCTGTATTTCATCGTCAATACGAAGGTCCAAGGGATGCGGTAAACCTGGAGTGAAGCATCGGAATCTATAACTAGTGTCACAGGAATGGTTCAAAACATAGACAGTAAGAAGAGTGAGTCTTCATGTACCTAAGTCGGCATTGTGCCTTTATTATTTAATTCCGATGCAATTTCTGTGTTTCATCGTCAATAAGAATGATCAAGGGATACAGTAAACCTGAAGTGAAGCCTCGGAATCTATAACTAGTGTCACAGGAATGGTTCAAAACATTGACTGTAACAAGAGTCAGTCTTCATTTACTTAAGTCGGCATTGTGCCTTTTGTATTTAATTCCGATGCAATTTCTGTGTTTCATCGTCAATAAGAAGATCCTATAGATACAGTAAACCTGAAGTGAAGCATCGGAATCTATAGCTAGTGTTACACGAATGGTTCAAAACATAGTCAGTAAGAAGAGTCAGTCTTTTTGTACTTAAGTCGGCATTGTGCTCTTTTTTTTAATTCCGATGCAATTTCTGAGTTTCATCGTCAATAAGAAGGTCAAAGGGATACAGGAAACCTGGAGTGAAGCATCGGAATCTATAACTAGTGTCACAGGAATAGTTCAAAACGTAGACAGTAAGATGAGTCAGTCTTCTCGTACTTATGTTTGCATTGTGCCTTTTCTATTTAATTCCGATGCAATTTCGGTGTTTCATCGTCAATAAGAAGGTCAGAGGGATACAGTAAACCTGAAGTGAAGCATCGGAATCTATAACTAGTGTCACAGGAGTGGTTCAAAACATAGTCAGTAAGAAGAGTCAGTCTTTTTGTACTTAAGTCGGCATTGTGCTCTTATTTTTAGTTCCGATGCAATATCTGAGTTTCATCGTCAATAAGAAGGTCCAAGGGATATAGTAAACCTGAAGTGAAGCATCGGAATCTATAACTAGTGTCACAGGATTGGTTCGAAGCAAAGACAGTAAGATGAGTCAGTCTTCTTGTACTTAAGTCGGCATTGTGCCTTTTGAATTTAAGTCCGATGCAATTTCTGTGTTTCATCGTCAATAAGAAGGTCCAAGGGATAGAGTAAACCTGAAGTGAAGCATCGGATTCTATAACTAGTGTCACAGGAATGGTTCAAAACATAAACAGTAAGAAGAGTCAGTCTTCTTGTACTTATGTCGGCATTGTGCCTTTTGTATTTAATTCCGGTGCAATTTCTGTGTTTCATCGTCAATAGGAAGGTCAGAGATATACAGTAAACCTGAAGTGAAGCATCGGAATCTATAACTAGTGTCACTGGAATGGTTTAAATCATAGTCAGTAAGAAGAGTATGTCTTCTTGTACTTAAGTCGGCATTGTGCCTTTTCTATTTAATTCCGAAGCAATTTCTGTGTTACATCGTCAATAAGAAGGTCAGAGGGTGACAGTAAACCTGAAGTGACGCATCGGAATCTATAACTAGTGTCACAGAAATGGTTCAAAAATTAGTCAGTAAGAAAAGTCAGTCTCCTGTACTTAAGTCGGCATTGTGCCATTTGTATTTAATTCCGATGCAATTTCTGTGTATCATCGTCATTGAGAAGGTCCAAGGGATACAGTAAACCTGGAGTGAAGCATCGGAATCTCTAACTAGTGTCACAGGAATGGTTCAAATCATAGACGAAAAGAAGATACAGTCTTCTTGTACTTAAGTCGGCATTGTGCCTTTTGTATTTAATTCCGATCCAATTTCTGTGTTTCATCGTCAATAAGAAGGTCCAAGGGATACAGTAAACCTAAAGTCAAGCATCGGAATCTATAACTAGTGTCACAGGAATGGTTCAATACATAGACAGTAAGAAGACTCAGTCTTCTTGTACTTAAGTCGGCATTGTGCCTTTTCTATTTAATTCCGGTGCAATTTCTGTGTTTCATCGTCAATAAGAAGGTCAGAGGGATACAGTATACCCGAAGTGAGGCATCGGAATCTATTCCTAGTGTCACAGGAATGCTTCAAATCATAGTCAGTGAGAAGTGTCAGTCTTTTTGTACTTAAGTCGGCAATGTGCCTTTTGTATTTAATTCTGATGTAATTTCTGTGTTTGATCGTCAATATGAAGGTCCGAATGATACAGTATACCTGAAGTGAAGCATCGGAATCTATAACTAGTCCCACAGGAATGGTTCAAAACATAGTCAGTAAGAAGAGCCAGTCTTCATGTACTTAAGACGGCATTGTGCCTTTTGTATTTAAATCCGGTGCAATTTCTGTGTTTCATCGTCAATAAGAAGGTCAGAGGGATACAGTAAGCCTGAAGTGAGGCATCGGAATCTATAACTAGTGTCACAGGAATGTTTCAAACATAAACTGTAAGAAGAGTCAGTCTTCTTGTACTTAAGTCGGTATTGTGCCTTTTGAATTTAATTCCGATGCAATTTCTGTGTTTCATCGTCATTGAGAAGGTCCAAGGGATACAGTAAACCTGGAGTGCAGCATTGGAATCTATAACTAGTATCACAGGAATTGTTCAAAACATAGACAGCAAGAAGATACAGTCTTCTTGTACTTAAGTCGGCATTGTGCCTTTTGTATTTAATTCCGATGTAACTTCTGTGTTTTATCGTCAATAAGAAGGTCCAAATGATACAGTAAACCTGAAGTGAAGCATCGGAATCGCCAACTAGTGTCACAGGAATGGTTCAAAACATAGACTGTAAGAAGAGTCAGTCTTCTGGTACTTAAGTCGGTATTGTGCCCTTTGTATTTAATTCCGATGTAACTTCTGTGTTTTATCGTCAATAAGAAGGTCCAAATGATACAGTAAACCAGAAGTGAAGCATCGGAATCGCCAACTAGTGTCACAGGAATGGTTCAAAACATAGACTGTAAGAAGAGTCAGTCTTCATGTACTTAAGTCGGCATTGTGTCTTTTGTATTTAATTCCGATGCCATTTCTGTGTTTCATCGTCAATAAGAAGGTCCAATAGATACAGTAAACCCGAAGTGAAGCATCGGAATCAATAACTAGTGTCATAGCAATGGTTCAAACATAGTCAGTAAGAAGAGTCAGTCTTCTTGTACTTAAGTCGGCATTGTGCCTTTTCTATTTAATGCCGATGCAATTTCAGAGTTTCATCGTCAATAAGAAGGTCCAAGGGATACAGTAAACCTGGAGTGAAGCATCGGAATCGAAAACTAGTGTCAGTGGAATGGTTTAAAACATAGACAGTAAGAAGAATCAGTCTTCTTGTACTTAAGCCGGCATTGTGCCTTTTGTATTTAATTCCGGTGCAATTTCTGTGTTTCATCGTTAATAAGAAGGTCAGAGGGATATAGTAGACCTGAAGTGAAGCATCGGAATCTATAACTAGTGTCACAGGAATGGTTCAAAACATAGTCAGTAAGAAGAGTCAGTCTTCTTGCCCTTAAGTCGTCCTTATGCCTTTTGTATTTAATTCCGATGCAATTTCTGTGTTTTATCGTCAATAAGAAGGTCCAAGGGATACAGTAAACCTGGAGTGAAGCATCGGAATCTATAACAAGTGTCACAGGAATGGTTCAAAACATAGTTAGTAAGAAGAGTCAGTGTTCTTGTCCTTAAGTCGGCATTGTGCTTTTGTATTTAATTCCGATACAATTTCTGTATTTCATCGTCAATACGAAGGTCCAAGGGATGCGGTAAACCTGGAGTGAAGCATCGGAATCTATAACTAGTGTCACAGGAATGGTTCAAAACATAGACAGTAAGAAGAGTGAGTCTTCATGTACCTAAGTCGGCATTGTGCCTTTATTATTTAATTCCGATGCAATTTCTGTGTTTCATCGTCAATAAGAATGATCAAGGGATACAGTAAACCTGAAGTGAAGCCTCGGAATCTATAACTAGTGTCACAGGAATGGTTCAAAACATTGACTGTAACAAGAGTCAGTCTTCATTTACTTAAGTCGGCATTGTGCCTTTTGTATTTAATTCCGATGCAATTTCAGTGTTTCATCGTCAATAAGAAGATCCTATAGATACAGTAAACCTGAAGTGAAGCATCGGAATCTATAGCTAGTGTTACACGAATGGTTCAAAACATAGTCAGTAAGAAGAGTCAGTCTTTTTGTACTTAAGTCGGCATTGTGCTCTTTTTTTTAATTCCGATGCAATTTCTGAGTTTCATCGTCAATACGAAGGTCAAAGGGATACAGGAAACCTGGAGTGAAGCATCGGAATCTATAACTAGTGTCACAGGAATAGTTCAAAACGTAGACAGTAAGATGAGTCAGTCTTCTCGTACTTATGTTTGCATTGTGCCTTTTCTATTTAATTCCGATGCAATTTCGGTGTTTCATCGTCAATAAGAAGGTCAGAGGGATACAGTAAACCTGAAGTGAAGCATCGGAATCTATAACTAGTGTCACAGGTGTGGTTCAAAACATAGTCAGTAAGAAGAGTCAGTCTTTTTGTACTTAAGTCGGCATTGTGCTCTTATTTTTAGTTCCGATGCAATATCTGAGTTTCATCGTCAATAAGAAGGTCCAAGGGATATAGTAAACCTGAAGTGAAGCATCGGAATCTATAACTAGTGTCACAGGATTGGTTCGAAGCAAAGACAGTAAGATGAGTCAGTCTTCTTGTACTTAAGTCGGCATTGTGCCTTTTGAATTTAAGTCCGATGCAATTTCTGTGTTTCATCGTCAATAAGAAGGTCCAAGGGATAGAGTAAACCTGAAGTGAAGCATCGGATTCTATAACTAGTGTCACAGGAATGGTTCAAAACATAAACAGTAAGAAGAGTCAGTCTTCTTGCACTTATGTCGGCATTGTGCCTTTTGTATTTAATTCCGGTGCAATTTCTGTGTTTCATCGTCAATAGGAAGGTCAGAGATATACAGTAAACCTGAAGTGAAGCATCGGAATCTATAACTAGTGTCACTGGAATGGTTTAAATCATAGTCAGTAAGAAGAGTATGTCTTCTTGTACTTAAGTCGGCATTGTGCCTTTTCTATTTAATTCCGAAGCAATTTCTGTGTTACATCGTCAATAAGAAGGTCAGAGGGTGACAGTAAACCTGAAGTGAAGCATCGGAATCTATAACTAGTGTCACAGAAATGGTTCAAAAATTAGTCAGTAAGAAAAGTCAGTCTCCTGTACTTAAGTCGGCATTGTGCCATTTGTATTTAATTCCGATGCAATTTCTGTGTATCATCGTCATTGAGAAGGTCCAAGGGATACAGTAAACCTGGAGTGAAGCATCGGAATCTCTAACAAGTGTCACAGGAATGGTTCAAATCATAGACGAAAAGAAGATACAGTCTTCTTGTACTTAAGTCGGCATTGTGCCTTTTGTATTTAATTCCGATCCAATTTCTGTGTTTCATCGTCAATAAGAAGGTCCAAGGGATACAGTAAACCTAAAGTCAAGCATCGGAATCTATAACTAGTGTCACAGGAATGGTTCAATACATAGACAGTAAGAAGACTCAGTCTTCTTGTACTTAAGTCGGCATTGTGCCTTTTCTATTTAATTCCGGTGCAATTTCTGTGTTTCATCGTCAATAAGAAGGTCAGAGGGATACAGTATACCCGAAGTGAGGCATCGGAATCTATTCCTAGTGTCACAGGAATGCTTCAAATCATAGTCAGTGAGAAGTGTCAGTCTTTTTGTACTTAAGTCGGCAATGTGCCTTTTGTATTTAATTCTGATGTAATTTCTGTGTTTGATCGTCAATATGAAGGTCCGAATGATACAGTATACCTGAAGTGAAGCATCGGAATCTATAACTAGTCCCACAGGAATGGTTCAAAACATAGTCAGTAAGAAGAGCCAGTCTTCATGTACTTAAGACGGCATTGTGCCTTTTGTATTTAAATCCGGTGCAATTTCTGTGTTTCATCGTCAATAAGAAGGTCAGAGGGATACAGTAAGCCTGAAGTGAGGCATCGGAATCTATAACTAGTGTCACAGGAATGTTTCAAACATAAACTGTAAGAAGAGTCAGTCTTCTTGTACTTAAGTCGGTATTGTGCCTTTTGAATTTAATTCCGATGCAATTTCTGTGTTTCATCGTCATTGAGAAGGTCCAAGGGATACAGTAAACCTGGAGTGCAGCATTGGAATCTATAACTAGTATCACAGGAATTGTTCAAAACATAGACAGCAAGAAGATACAGTCTTCTTGTACTTAAGTCGGCATTGTGCCTTTTGTATTTAATTCCGATGTAACTTCTGTGTTTTATCGTCAATAAGAAGGTCCAAATGATACAGTAAACCTGAAGTGAAGCATCGGAATCGCCAACTAGTGTCACAGGAATGGTTCAAAACATAGACTGTAAGAAGAGTCAGTCTTCTGGTACTTAAGTCGGTATTGTGCCCTTTGTATTTAATTCCGATGTAACTTCTGTGTTTTATCGTCAATAAGAAGGTCCAAATGATACAGTAAACCAGAAGTGAAGCATCGGAATCGCCAACTAGTGTCACAGGAATGGTTCAAAACATAGACTGTAAGAAGAGTCAGTCTTCATGTACTTAAGTCGGCATTGTGTCTTTTGTATTTAATTCCGATGCCATTTCTGTGTTTCATCGTCAATAAGAAGGTCCAATAGATACAGTAAACCCGAAGTGAAGCATCGGAATCAATAACTAGTGTCATAGCAATGGTTCAAACATAGTCAGTAAGAAGAGTCAGTCTTCTTGTACTTAAGTCGGCATTGTGCCTTTTCTATTTAATGCCGATGCAATTTCAGAGTTTCATCGTCAATAAGAAGGTCCAAGGGATACAGTAAACCTGGAGTGAAGCATCGGAATCTAAAACTAGTGTCAGTGGAATGGTTTAAAACATAGACAGTAAGAAGAATCAGTCTTCTTGTACTTAAGCCGGCATTGTGCCTTTTGTATTTAATTCCGGTGCAATTTCTGTGTTTCATCGTTAATAAGAAGGTCAGAGGGATATAGTAGACCTGAAGTGAAGCATCGGAATCTATAACTAGTGTCACAGGAATGGTTCAAAACATAGTCAGTAAGAAGAGTCAGTCTTCTTGCCCTTAAGTCGTCCTTATGCCTTTTGTATTTAATTCCGATGCAATTTCTGTGTTTTATCGTCAATAAGAAGGTCCAAGGGATACAGTAAACCTGGAGTGAAGCATCGGAATCTATAACAAGTGTCACAGGAATGGTTCAAAACATAGTTAGTAAGAAGAGTCAGTGTTCTTGTCCTTAAGTCGGCATTGTGCTTTTGTATTTAATTCCGATACAATTTCTGTATTTCATCGTCAATACGAAGGTCCAAGGGATGCGGTAAACCTGGAGTGAAGCATCGGAATCTATAACTAGTGTCACAGGAATGGTTCAAAACATAGACAGTAAGAAGAGTGAGTCTTCATGTACCTAAGTCGGCATTGTGCCTTTATTATTTAATTCCGATGCAATTTCTGTGTTTCATCGTCAATAAGAATGATCAAGGGATACAGTAAACCTGAAGTGAAGCCTCGGAATCTATAACTAGTGTCACAGGAATGGTTCAAAACATTGACTGTAACAAGAGTCAGTCTTCATTTACTTAAGTCGG
The DNA here is from genome assembly GCF_021461385.2 of Schistocerca piceifrons. Taxonomy (NCBI): domain Eukaryota; kingdom Metazoa; phylum Arthropoda; class Insecta; order Orthoptera; family Acrididae; genus Schistocerca; species Schistocerca piceifrons. The sequence goes on along the minus strand of NW_025727724.1, from coordinate 2,261,618 downwards.
CATTGTGCCTTTTGTATTTAATTCCGATGCAATTTCTGTGTTTCATCGTCAATAAGAAGATCCTATAGATACAGTAAACCTGAAGTGAAGCATCGGAATCTATAGCTAGTGTTACACGAATGGTTCAAAACATAGTCAGTAAGAAGAGTCAGTCTTTTTGTACTTAAGTCGGCATTGTGCTCTTTTTTTTAATTCCGATGCAATTTCTGAGTTTCATCGTCAATAAGAAGGTCAAAGGGATACAGGAAACCTGGAGTGAAGCATCGGAATCTATAACTAGTGTCAGTGGAATGGTTCAAAACATAGACAGTAATAAGAGTCAGTCTTCTTGTACTTAAGTCGGCATTGTGCCTTTTGTTATTAATTCCGGTGCAGTTTCTGTGTTTCATCGTCAATAAGAAGGTCAGAGGGATACAGTAAACCTGAAGTGAAGCTTCGGAATCTATAACTAGTGTCACACGAATGGTTCACAACATAGTCAGTAAGAAGAGTCAGTCTTCTCGTCCTTAAATCGGACTTATGCATTTTGCATTTAATTCTGATGCAATATCTGTGTTTCAACGTCAATAAGAAGGTCCAAGGGATACAGTAAACTAGGAGTGAAGCATCGGAATCTATATCTAGTGTCACAGGAATGGTTCAAAACATAGACAGTACTTAAGTCGGCATTGTGCATTTTGTATTTAATTCCGATGCAATTTCAGTGTTTCATCGTCAATAAGAAGGTCAGAGGGATACAGTAAACCTGAAGTGTAGCATCGGAATCTTCAACTAGTGAAACTGGAATGGTTCAAACATAGTCAGTAAGAAGAGTCAGTCTTTTTGTACTTAAGTCGGCATTGTGCTCTTTTTTTTAATTCCGATGCAATTTCTGAGTTTCATCGTCAATAAGAAGGTCAAAGGGATATAGTAAACCTGAAGTGAAGCATCGGAATCTATAACTAGTGTCACAGGATTGGTTTAAAGCATAGACAGTAAGATGAGTCAGTCTTCTTGTACTTAAGTCGGCATTGTGCCTTTTGTATTTAAGTCCGATGCAATTTCTGTGTTTCATCGTCAATAAGAAGGTCCAAGGGATAGAGTAAACCTGAAGTGAAGCATCGGATTCTATAACTTGTGTCACAGGAATGGTTCAAAACATAGACAGTAAGAAGAGTCAGTCTTCTTGTACTTATGTCGGCATTGTGCCTTTTGTATTTAATTCCGGTGCAATTCCTGTGTTTCATCGTCAATAGGAAGGTCAGAGGGATACAGTAAACCTGAAGTGAAGCATCGGAATCTATAACTAGTGTCACTGGAATGGTTCAAATCATAGTCAGTAAGAAGGGTATGTCTTCTTGTACTTAAGTCGGCATTGTGCCTTTTCTATTTAATTCCGAAGCAATTTCTGTGTTACATCGTCAATAAGAAGGTCAGAGGGTGACAGTAAACCTGAAGTGAAGCATCGGAATCTATAACTAGTGTCACAGAAATGGTTCAAAAAATAGTCAGTAAGAAAAGTCAGTCTCCTGTACTTAAGTCGGCATTGTGCCATTTGTATTTAATTCCGATGCAATTTCTGTGTTTCATCGTCAATAAGAAGGTTCAAGGGATACAGTAGAACTGACGTCATGCATCGGATTATATAACTAGTGTCACAGGAATGGATCAAAACATAGACAGTTGGAAGAGTCAGTCCTCTTGTACTTAAGTCGGCATTGTGCCTTTTGCATTTAATACCGATGCAATTTCTGTGTTTCATCGTCAATAAGAAGGACCGAGGGATACAGTAAACCTGAAGTGAAGCATCGGAATCTATAACTAGTGTCACAGGAATGGTTCAAAACATAGTCAGTAAGAAGAGTCAGTCTTCTTGTACTTAAGTCGGCATTGTGCCTTTTCTATTTAATTCCGATGCACTTCCAGTGTTTCATCGTCAATAGGAAGGTCCAAGGGATTTAGTAAACCTGGAGTGAAGCATCGGAATCTATAACAAGTGTCACAGGAATGGTTCGAAACATAGTTAGTAAGAAGAGTTAGTGTTCTTGCCCTTAAGTCGGCATTGTGCCTTTGTATTTAATTCCGATACAATTTCTCTGTTTCATCGTCAATAAGAAGGGCCAAGGGATGCGGTAAACCTGGAATGAAGCATCGGAATCTATAACTAGAGTCACATGAATGGTTCAAAACATAGAAAGGAAGAAGATACAGTCTTCTTGTACTTAAGTATGCATTGTGCCTTTTGTATTTAATTCCGGTGCAATTTCTGTATTTCATCGTCAATAAGAAGATGCAAGGGATACAGTAAACCTTGAGTGAAGCATCGGAATCTATAACAAGTGTCACAGGAATGGTTCAAATCATAGACAGTAAGAAGATACAGTCTTCTTGTACTTAAGTCGCATTGTGCATTTTGTATTTAATTCCGATGCAATTTCTGTGTTTCATCGTCAATAAGAAGGAAAGAGGGATACAGTAAACCTGAAGTGAAGCATCAGAATCTATTACTAGTGTCACAGAATGGTTTAAAACATAGTAAGTAAGAAGAGTGAGTCTTCTTGTCCATAAGTCGGCATTGTGCCTTTTGTATTTAATTCCGATGCAATTTCTGTGTTTCATCGTCAATAAGAAGGTCCAAGGGATACAGTAAACCTGGAGTGAAGCATCGGAATCTATAACTAGTGTCACAGGAATGGTTCAAAACATAGACAGTAAGAAGAGTCAGTCTTCATGTACCTAAGTCGCCATTGTGCCTTTATTATTTAATTCCGATGCAATTTCTGTGTTTCATCGTCAATAAGAATGTTCAAGGGATACTGTAAACCTGAAGTGAAGCATCGGTATCTATAAGTAGTGCCACAGGAATGGTTCAAAACATTGACAGTAAGAAGAGTCAGTCTTCATTTACTTAAGTCATCATTGTGCCTTTTGTATTTAATTCCGATGCGATTTCTGTGTTTCATCGTCAATAAGAAGATCCTATAGATACAGTAAACCTGAAGTGAAGCATCGGAATCTATAGCTAGTGTTACACGAATGGTTCAAAACATAGTCAGTAAGAAGAGTCAGCCTTCTTGTACTTAAGTCGGCATTGTTTCTTTTCTATTTAATTCCAATGCAATTTTAGAGTTTCATCGTCAATAAGAAGGTCCAAGGGATACAGGGAACCTGGAGTGAAGCATCGGAATCTATAACTAGTGTCAGTGGAATGGTTCAAAACATAGACAGTAATAAGAGTCAGTCTTCTTGTACTTAAGTCGGCATTGTGCCTTTTGTTATTAATTCCGGTGCAGTTTCTGTGTTTCATCGTCAATAAGAAGGTCAGAGGGATACAGTAAACCTGAAGTGAAGCATCGGAATCTATAACTAGTGTCACACAAATGGTTCAAAACATAGTCAGTAAGAAGAGTCAGTCTTCTTGTACTTAAGTCGGCATTGTGCCTTTTCTATTTAATTCCGATGCAATTTCTGTGTTTCATCGTCAATAAGAATGTCAGAGGGATACGGTAAACCTGAAGTGAAGCATCGGAATCTATAACTAGTGTCACAGGAAGGGTTCAAAATATAGTCAGTAAGAAGAGTCAGTCTCTTATACTTAAGTCGGCATTGTGCATTTTGTATTCAATTCCGATGCAATTTCTGTGTTTCATCGGCAATAAGAACGTCCCAGGGATACTGTAAAACTGAATTCAAGCATCGGAATCTATAACTAGTGTCACAGGAATAGTTCAAATCGTAGACAGTAAGATGAGTCAGTCTTCTCGTACTTATGTTTGCATAGTGCCTTTTGTATTTAATTCCGATGCAATTCCTGTGTTTCATCGTCAATAAGAAGGTCCAAGGGATACAGTAAACCTGGAGTGAAGCATCGGAATCTATAACTAGTGTCACAGGTATGATTCAAAACATAGACAGTACTTAAGTCGGCATTGTGCCTTTTGTATTTAATTCCGATGCAATTTCTGAGTTTCATCGTCAATAAGAAGGTCCAAGGGATATAGTAAACCTGAAGTGAAGCATCGGAACCTATAACTAGTGTCACAGGATTGGTTCAAAGCATAGACAGTAAGATGAGTCAGTCTTCTTGTACTTAAGTCGGCATTGTGCCTTTTGTATTTAAGTCCGATGCAATTTCTGTGTTTCATCGTCAATAAGAAGGTCGAAGATATAGAGTAAACCTGAAGTGAAGCATCGGAATCTATAACTAGTGTCGCAGGAATGGTTCAAATCATAGACAGTAAGAAGAGTCAGTGTTCTTGTACTTAAGTCTACATTGTGCCTTTTCTAGTTAATTCCGATGCAATTTCTGTGTTTGATCGTCAATAAGAAGGTCAGAGGGATACAGTAGACCTGAAGTGAAGCATCGGAATCTATAACTAGCGTCACAGGAATGGTTCAAAACATAGTCGGTAAGAAGAGTCAGTCTTCTTGTACTTAAGTCGGCAGAGTGCTTTTTGTATTTAATACCGATGCAATTTCTGTGTTTCATCGTAAATAAGAAGGTCAGAGGGATACATTAAACCTGAAGTGAAGCATCGGAATCTATAACTAGTGTCACAGGAACGGTACAAAACATAGACAGTAAGAAGAGTCAGTCTTCTTGTACTTACGTCGGCATTGTGCTTTTTGTATTTAATTCCGGTGCAATTTGTGTGTTTCATCGTCAATAGGAAGGTCAGAGGGATACAGTAAACCTGAAGTGAAGCATCGGAATCTATAACTAGTGTCACTGGAATGGTTCAAAACATAGTCAGTAAGATGAGTCAGTCTTCTTGTCCTTGAGTCGGCATTGTGCATTTTGTATTTAATTCCGATGCAATTCCTGTGTTTCATCGTCAATAAGAAGGACCAAGGGATACAGTAAACCTGGAGTGAAGCATCGGAATCTATAACTAGTGTCACAGGTATGATTCAAAACATAGACAGTACTTAAGTCGGCATTGTGCCTTTTGTATTAAATTCCGATGCAATTTCTGTGCATCATCGTTAATAAGATGGTCCAAGGGATACAGGAAACCTGAAGTGAAGTATCGGAATCTATAACTTGTGTCAGAGGAATGGTTCAAAACATAGTCAGTAAGAAGAGTCGGTCTTCATGTACTTAAGTCGGCATTGTGCCTTTTGTATTTAATTCCGATGCAATTTCTGTGTTTCATCGTCAATAAGATGGTCCAAGGGATACAGTATACTTGAAGTGAGGCATCGGAATCTATTCCTAGTGTCACAGGAATGTTTCAAAGCATAGTCAGTAAGAAGAGTCAGTCTTCTTGTACTTAAGTCGGCATTGTACCTTTTCTATTTAATTCCGATGCAATCCCTGTGTTTCATCTTAATACGATGGTCAGAGGGATACAGTAAACCTGAAGTGAAGCATCGAAATCTATAACTAGTGTCACAGGAATGGTTCAAACATAGTCAGTAAGAAGAGTCAGTCTTTTTCTACTTAAGTCGGCATTGTGCCCTTTGTATTTAATTCCGATGCAATTTCTGAGTTTCATCGTCAATAAGAAGGTCCAAGGGATATAGTAAACCTGAAGTGAAGCATTGGAATCCATAACTAGTGTCACAGGATTGGTTCAAAGCATAGACAGTAAGATGAGTCAGTCTTCTTGTACTTAAGTCGGCATTGTGCCTTTTGTATTTAAGTCCGATGCAATTTCTGTGTTTCATCGTCAATAAGAAGGTCCAAGGGATAGAGTAAACCTGAAGTGAAGCATCGGATTCTATAACTAGTGTCACAGGAATGGTTCAAACCATAGACAGTAAGAAGAGTCAGTCTCTAGTACTTAACTTGGCATTGTGCCTTTTGTATTTAATTCCGATGCAATTTCTGAGTTTCATCGTCAATAAGAAGGTCCAAGGGATATAGTAAACCTGAAGTGAAGCATCGGAACCTATAACTAGTGTCACAGGATTGGTTCAAAGCATAGACAGTAAGATGAGTCAGTCTTCTTGTACTTAAGTCGGCATTGTGCCTTTTGTATTTAAGTCCGATGCAATTTCTGTGTTTCATCGTCAATAAGAAGGTCGAAGATATAGAGTAAACCTGAAGTGAAGCATCGGAATCTATAACTAGTGTCGCAGGAATGGTTCAAATCATAGACAGTAAGAAGAGTCAGTGTTCTTGTACTTAAGTCTACATTGTGCCTTTTCTAGTTAATTCCGATGCAATTTCTGTGTTTGATCGTCAATAAGAAGGTCAGAGGGATACAGTAGACCTGAAGTGAAGCATCGGAATCTATAACTAGCGTCACAGGAATGGTTCAAAACATAGTCGGTAAGAAGAGTCAGTCTTCTTGTACTTAAGTCGGCAGAGTGCTTTTTGTATTTAATACCGATGCAATTTCTGTGTTTCATCGTAAATAAGAAGGTCAGAGGGATACATTAAACCTGAAGTGAAGCATCGGAATCTATAACTAGTGTCACAGGAACGGTACAAAACATAGACAGTAAGAAGAGTCAGTCTTCTTGTACTTACGTCGGCATTGTGCTTTTTGTATTTAATTCCGGTGCAATTTGTGTGTTTCATCGTCAATAGCAAGGTCAGAGGGATACAGTAAACCTGAAGTGAAGCATCGGAATCTATAACTAGTGTCACTGGAATGGTTCAAAACATAGTCAGTAAGATGAGTCAGTCTTCTTGTCCTTGAGTCGGCATTGTGCATTTTGTATTTAATTCCGATGCAATTCCTGTGTTTCATCGTCAATAAGAAGGACCAAGGGATACAGTAAACCTGGAGTGAAGCATCGGAATCTATAACTAGTGTCACAGGTATGATTCAAAACATAGACAGTACTTAAGTCGGCATTGTGCCTTTTGTATTAAATTCCGATGCAATTTCTGTGCATCATCGTTAATAAGAAGGTCCAAGGGATACAGGAAACCTGAAGTGAAGTATCGGAATCTATAACTTGTGTCAGAGGAATGGTTCAAAACATAGTCAGTAAGAATAGTCGGTCTTCATGTACTTAAGTCGGCATTGTGCCTTTTGTATTTAATTCCGATGCAATTTCTGGGTTTCATCGTCAATAAGATGGTCCAAGGGATACAGTATACCTGAAGTGAGGCATCGGAATCTATTCCTAGTGTCACAGGAATGTTTCAAAGCATAGTCAGTAAGAAGAGTCAGTCTTCTTGTACTTAAGTCGGCATTGTACCTTTTCTATTTAATTCCGATGCAATTTCTGTGTTTCATCTTAATAAGATGGTCAGAGGGATACAGTAAACCTGAGTGAAGCATCGAAATCTATAACTAGTGTCACAGGAATGGTTCAAACATAGTCAGTAAGAAGAGTCAGTCTTTTTCTACTTAAGTCGGCATTGTGCCCTTTGTATTTAATTCCGATGCAATTTCTGAGTTTCATCGTCAATAAGAAGGTCCAAGGGATATAGTAAACCTGAAGTGAAGCATTGGAATCCATAACTAGTGTCACAGGATTGGTTCAAAGCATAGACAGTAAGATGAGTCAGTCTTCTTGTACTTAAGTCGGCATTGTGCCTTTTGTATTTAAGTCCGATGCAATTTCTGTGTTTCATCGTCAATAAGAAGGTCCAAGGGATAGAGTAAACCTGAAGTGAAGCATCGGATTCTATAACTAGTGTCACACGAATGGTTCAAACCATAGACAGTAAGAAGAGTCAGTCTCTAGTACTTAACTTGGCATTGTGCCTTTTGTATTTAATTGCGATGCAATTTCTGTGTTTCATTGTCAATAAGAAGGGCCAAGGGATACAGTAAAACTGAAGTAAAGCATCGGAATCTATACCTAGTGTCGCAGGAATGGTTCAAAACATAGACAGTAAGAAGAGTCAGTGTTCTTGTTCTTAAGTCTACATTGTGCCTTTTCTATTTAATTCCGATGCAATTTCTGTGTTTCATCGTCAATAAGAAGGTCAGAGGCATACAGTAGACCTGAAGTGAAGCATCGTAATCTGTAACTAGCGTCACAGGAATGGTTCAAAACATAGTCGGTAAGAAGAGTCAGTCTTCTTGTACTTAAGTCGGCAGAGTGCTTTTTGTATTTAATACCGATGCAATTTCTGTGTTTCATCGTAAATAAGAAGGTCAGAGGGATACATTAAACCTGAAGTGAAGCATCGGAATCTATAACTAGTGTCACAGGAACGGTACAAAACATAGACAGTAAGAAGAGTCAGTCTTCTTGTAATTATGTCGGCATTGTGCCGTTTGTATTTAATTCCGGTGCAATTTCTGTGTTTCATCGTCAATAGGAAGGTCAGAGGGATACAGTAAACCTGAAGTGAAGCATCGGAATCTATAAGTAGTGTCACTGGAATGGTTCAAAACATAGTCAGTAAGATGAGTCAGTCTTCTTGTCCTTAAGTCGGCATTGTGCATTTTGTATTTAATTCCGATGCAATTTCTGTGTTTCATCGTCAATAAGGAGTTCCAAGGGATATAGTAAACCTGGAGTGAAACATCGGAATCTATAACTAGTGTCACAGGTATGGTTCAAAACATAGACAGTACTTAAGTCGGCATTGTGCATTTGTATTAAATTTCGATGCAATTTCTGTGTTTCATCGTTAATAAGAAGGTCCAAGGGATACAGTATACCTGAAGTGAGGCATCGGAATCTATTCCTAGTGTCACAGGAATGTTTCAAAGCATAGTCAGTAAGAAGAGTCAGTCTTCTTGCCCTTAAGTCGGCCTTATGCCTTTTGTATTTAATTCCGATGCAATTTCTGTGTTTTATCGTCAATAAGTAGGTCCAAGGGATACAGTGAACCTGGAGTGAAGCATCGGAATCTATAACTAGTGTTACAGGAATGGTTCAAAGCATAGACAGTACATAAGTCGGCGTTGTGCCATTTGTATTTACCTTCGATGCAATTTCTGTGTTTCATCGTCGATGAGAAGGTCAGAGGGATACAGTAAACCTGAAGTGTAGCATCGGAATCTACAACTAGTGTCACAGGAATGGTTCAAATCATAGTCAGTAAGAAGAGTAAGGCTTCTTGTACTTAAGTCGGCATTGTGCCTTTTCTATTTAATTCCGAAGCAATTTCTGTGTTACTTCGTCAATAAGAAGGTCAGAGGGTGACAGTAAACCTGAAGTGAAGCTTCGGAATCTATAACTAGTGTCACTGAAATGGTTCAAAATATAGTCAGTAAGAAGAGTCAGTCTCCTGTACTTAAGTCGGCATTGTGCCATTTGTATTTAATTCCGACGCAATTTCTGTGTTTCATCGTCAATAAGAAGGTCCAAGGGATACAGTAAAACTGACGTCATGCATCGAAATCTATAACTAGTGTCACAGGAATGGATCAAAGCATAGACAGTAGGAAGAGTCAGTCCTCTTGTACTTAAGTCGGCATTGTGCCTTTTCTATTTAATTCCGATGCAATTTCTGTGTTTCATCGTCAATAAGAAGGTCAGAGGGATACAGTATACCTGAAGTGAAGCATCGGAATCTATAACTAGTGTCACAGGAATGATTCAAAACGTAGTCAGTAAGAAGAGTCAGTCTTCTTGTACTTAAGTCTGCATTGTGCCTTTTGTATTTAATTCCGATGCAATTTTTATGTTTCATCGTCAATAAGAAGGTCTGAGGGATACAGTAAGCCTGAAGTGAAGCATCGGAATCTATAACTAGTGTCACAGGAATGGTTCAAACATAGTCAGTAAGAAGAGTCAGTCTTTTTCTACTTAAGTCGGCATTGTGCCCTTTGTATTTAATTCCGATGCAATTTCTGAGTTTCATCGTCAATAAGAAGGTCCAAGGGATACAGTAAACCTGAAGTGAAGCATCGAAATCTATAACTATAGTCACAGGATTGGATCAAAACATAGACAGTAAGAAGAGTCAGTCTTCTTGCCCTTAAATCGGCATTGTGCCTTTTGTATTTAATTGCGATGCAAATTCTGTGTTTCATCGTCAATAAGAAGGTCCAAGGGATACAGTAAACCTGAAGTGAAGCATCGGAATCTATAATTAGTGTCACAGGAGTGGTTCAAAGCATAGACAGTAAGAAGAGTCAGTCTTCATGTACTTAAGTCGGCATTGCGCCTTTTCTATTTCATTCCGATGCAATTTCTGTGTTTCATCGTAAATAAGAAGGTCAGAGGGATGCAGTAAACCTGAAGTGATGCTTCAGAATCTATAACTAGTGTCACAGGAATGGTTCAAAACATAGTCAGTAAGAAGAGTCAGTCTTCTTGTCCTTAAGTCGGCATTGTGCCTTTTGTATTTAATTCCGATGCAAATTCTGTGTTTCATCGTGAATAAGAAGGTCCAAGGGATACAGTAAACCTGGAGTGAAACATCGGAATCTATAACTAGTGTCAGTGGAATGGTTCAAAACATAGACAGTAAGAAGAGTCAGTCTTCTTGTACTTAAGTCGGCATTGTGCCTTTTGTATTTAATTCCGGTGCAATTTCTGTGTTTCATCGTCAATAAGAAAGTCAGAGTGATATAGTAGACCTGAAGTGAAGCATCGGAATCTATAACTAGTGTCACAGGAATGGTTCAAACATAGTCAGTAAGAAGAGTCAGTCTTCTTGTCCTTAAGTCGGCCTTATGCCTTTTGTATTTATTTCCGATGCAATTTCTGTGTTTTATCGTCAATAAGAAGGTCCAAGGGATACAGTAAACCTGGAGTGAAGCAACGGAATCTATAATTAGTGTCACAGGAATAATTCAAAGCATAGACAGTACTTAAGTCGGCGTTGTGCCATTTGTATTTAATTCCGATGCAATTTCTGTGTTTCATCGTCAATAAGAAGGCCAGAGGGATACAGTAAACCTGAAGTGTAGCATCGGAATCTACAACTAGTGTCACAGGAATGGTTCAAATCATAGTCAGTAAGAAGAGTAAGTCTTCTTGTACTTAAGTCGGCATTGTGACTTTTCTATTTAATTCCGAAGCAATTTCTGTGTTACATCGTCAATAAGAAGGTCAGAGGGTGACAGTAAACCTGAAGTGAAGCATCGGAATCTATAACTAGTGTCACAGAAATGGTTCAAAATATAGGCAGTAAGAAAAGTCAGTCTCCTGAACTTAAGTCGGCATTGTGCCATTTGTATTTAATTCCGATGCAATTTCTGTCTTTCATCGTCAATAAGAAGGTCCAAGGGATACAGTAAAACTGACGTCATGCATCGGAATCTATAACTAGTGTCACAGGAATGGATCAAAACATAGACAGTAGGAAAAGTCAGTCTTCTTGTACTTAAGTCTGCATTGTGCCTTTTGTATTTAATTCCGATGCAATTTTTGTGTTTCATCGTCAATAAGAAGGTCAGAGGGATACAGTAAACCTGAAGTGAAGCATCGGAATCTATAACTAGTGTCACAGGAATGGTTCAAACATAGTCAGTAAGAAGAGTCAGTCTTTTTCTACTTAAGTCGGCATTGTGCCCTTTGTATTTAATTCCGATGCAATTTCTGAGTTTCATCGTCAATAAGAAGGTCCAAGGAATACAGTAAACCTGAAGTGAAGCATCGAAATCTATAACAATAGTCACAGGATTGGTTCAAACCATAGACAGTAAGAAGAGTCAGTCTTCTTGCCCTTAAGTCGGCATTGTGCCTTTTGTATTTAATTCCGATGCAAATTCTGAGTTTCATCGTCAATAAGAAGGTCCAAGGGATACAGTAAACATGAAGTGAAGCATCGGAATCTATAATTAGTGTCACAGGAGTGGTTCAAAACATAGACAGTAAGAAGAGTCAGCCTTCTTGTACTTAAGTCGGCATTGTGCCTTTTCTATTTCATTCCGATGCAATTTCTGTGTTTCATCTTAATAAGATGGTCAGAGGGATACAGTAAACCTGAAGTGAAGCATCGGAATCTATAACTAGTGTCACAGGAATGGTTCAAACATAGTCAGTAAGAAGAGTCAGTCTTTTTCTACTTAAGTCGGCATTGTGCCCTTTGTATTTAATTCCGATGCAATTTCTGAGTTTCATCGTCAATAAGAAGGTCCAAGGGATATAGTAAACCTAAAGTGAAGCATCGGAATCTATAACTAGTGTCACTGGATTGGTTCAAAGCATAGACAGTAAGATGAGTCAGTCTTCTTGTACTTAAGTCGGCATTGTGCCTTTTGTATTTAAGTCCGATGCAATTTCTGTGTTTCATCGTCAATAAGAAGGTCCAAGGGATAGAGTAAACCTGAAGTGAAGCATCGGATTCTATAACTAGTGTCACAGGAATGGTTCAAAACATAGACAGTAAGAAGAGTCAGTCTCTATTACTTAACTTGGCATTGTGCCTTTTGTATTTAATTCCGATGCAATGTCTGTGTTTCATTGTCAATAAGAAGGGCCAAGGGATACAGTAAAACTGAAGTAAAGCATCGGAATCTATAACTAGTGTCGCAGGAATGGTTCAAAACATAGACAGTAAGAAGAGTCAGTGTTCTTGTTCTTAAGTCTACATTGTGCCTTTTCTATTTAATTCCGATGCAAATTCTGTGTTTCATCGTCAATAAGAAGGTCATAGGGATACAGTAGACCTGAAGTGAAGCATCGGAATCTATAACTAGCGTCACAGGAATGGTTCAAAACATAGTCGGTAAGAAGAGTCAGTCTTCTTGTACTTAAGTCGGCAGAGTGCATTTTGTATTTAATACCGATGCAATTTCTGTGTTTCATCGTAAATAAGAAGGTCAGAGGGATACATTAAACCTGAAGTGAAGCATCGGAATCTATAACTAGTGTCACAGGAACGGTACAAAACAGAGACAGTAAGAAGAGTCAGTCTTCTTGTAATTATGTCAGCATTGTGCCTTTTGTATTTAATTCCGGTGCAATTTCTGTGTTTCACCGTCAATAGGAAGGTCAGAGGGATACAGTAAACCTGAAGTGAAGCATCGGAATCTATAAGTAGTGTCACTGGAATGGTTCAAAACATAGTCAGTAAGATGAGTCAGTCTTCTTGTCCTTAAGTCGGCATTGTGCATTTTGTATTTAATTCCGATGCAATTTGTGTGTTTCATCGTCAATAAGGAGGTCCAAGGGATACAGTAAACCTGGAGTGAAGCATCGGAATCTATAACTAGTGTCACAGGTATGGTTCAAAACATAGACAGTACTTAAGTCGGCATTGTGCATTTGTATTAAATTTCGATGCAATTTCTGTGTTTCATCGTTAATAAGAAGGTCCAAGGGATACAGTATACCTGAAGTGAGGCATCGGAATCTATTCCTAGTGTCACAGGAATGTTTCAACGCATTGTCAGTAAGAAGAGTCAGTCTTCTTGTACTTAAGTCGGCATTGTGCCTTTTCTATTCAATTCCGGTGCAATTTCTGTGTTTCATCGTCAATAAGAAGGTCAGAGGGATACAGTATACCTGAAGTGAGGCATCGGAATCTATTCCTAGTGTCACAGGAATGTTTCAAAGCATAGTCAGTAAGAAGTGTCAGTCTTTTTGTACTTATGTCGGCAATGTGCCTTTTGTATTTAATTCTGATGTAATTTCTGTGTTTCATCGTCAATATGAAGGTATAAATGATACAGTATACCTGAAGTGAAGCATCGGAATCTATAACTAGTGCCACAGGAATGGTTCAAAACATAGTCAGTAAGAAGAGCCAGTCTTCATGTACTTAAATCGGCATTGTGCCTTTTGTATTTAATTCCGGTGCAATTTCTGTGTTTCATCGTCAATAAGAAGGTCAGAGGGATACAGTAAACCTGAAGTGAGGCATCGGAATCTATAACTAGTGTCACAGGAATGGTTCAAAACATAGTCAGTAAGAAGAGTCAGTCTTCTTGTCCTTAAATCGGCTTTGTGCCTTTTGTATTTAATTCCGATGCTATTTCTGTGCTTCATCGTCATTGAGAAGGTCCAAGGGATACAGTAAACCTGGAGTGCAGCATCGGAATCTATAACTAGTGTCACAGATATGGTTCAAAACATAGACAGTAAGAAGATACAGTCTTCTTGTACTTAAGTCGGCATTGTGCCTTTTCTATTTAATGCCGATGCAATTTCAGAGTTTCATCGTCAATAAGAAGGTCCAAGGTATACAGTAAACATGAAGTGAAGCTTCGGAATCTTTAACTAGTGTCACATGAATGGTTCAAAGCATAGTCAGTACGAAGAGTCAGTCTTCATGTACTTAAGTCGGCATTGTGTCTTTTGTATTTAATTCCGATGCCATTTCTGTGTTTCATCGTCAATAAGAAGCTCCAATAGATACAGTAAACCTGAAGTGAAGCATCGGAATCAATAACTAGTGTCATAGGAATGGTTCAAACATAGTCAGTAAGAAGAGTCAGTCTTCTTGTACTTAAGTCGGCATTGTGCCTTTTCTATTGAATGCCGATGCAATTTCAGAGTTTCATCGTCAATAAGAAGGTCCAAGGGATACAGTAAACCTGGAGTGAAGCATCGGAATCTATAACTAGTGTCAGTGGAATGGTTCAAAGCATAGACAGTAAGAAGAGTCAGTCTTCTTGTACTTAAGTCGGCATTGTGCCTTTTGTATTTAATTCCGGTGCAATTTCTGTGTTTCATCGTCAATAAGACGGTCAGAGGGATATAGTAGACCTGAAGTGAAGCATCGGAATCTATAACTAGTGTCACAGGAATGGTTCAAAACATAGTCAGTAAGAAGAGTCAGTCTTCTTGCCCTTAAGTCGGCCTTATGCCTTTTGTATTTAATTCCGATGCAATTTCTGTGTTTTATCGTCAATAAGTAGGTCCAAGGGATACAGTAAACCTGGAGTGAAGCATCGGAATCTATAACTAGTGTTACAGGAATGGTTCAAAGCATAGACAGTACTTAAGTCGGCGTTGTGCCATTTGTATTTAACTTCGATGCAATTTCTGTGTTTCATCGTCGATAAGAAGGTCAGAGGGATACAGTAAACCTGAAGTGAAGCATCGAAATCTATAACTAGTGTCACAGAAATGGTTCAAAATATAGTCAGTAAGAAGAGTCAGTCTCCTGTACTTAAGTCGGCATTGTGCCATTTGTATTTAATTCCGACGCAATTTCTGTGTTTCATCGTCAATAAAAAGGTCCAAGGGATACAGTAAAACTGACGTCATGCATCGGAATCTATTACTAGTGTCACAGGAATGGATCAAAACATAGACAGTAAGAAGAGTCAGTCTTCTTGCCCTTAAGTCGGCATTGTGCCTTTTGTATTTAATTGCGATGCAAATTCTGTGTTTCATCGTCAATAAGAAGGTCCAAGGGATACAGTAAACCTGAAGTGAAGCATAGGAATCTATAATTAGTGTCACAGGAGTGGTTCAAAACATAGACAGGAAGATGAGTCAGTCTTCATGTACCTAAGTCGGCATTGTGCCTTTTCTGTTTCATTCCGATGCGATTTCTGTGTTTCATCGTCAATAAGAAGGTCCAGGGGATACAGTAAACCTGAAGTGAAGCATCGGAAACTATAACTAGTGTCACAGGAATGGTGCAAAACATAGACAGTAAGAAGATACAGTTTTCTTGCACTTATGTCGGCATTGTGCCTTTTGTATTTAATTCCGTTGCAATTTCTGTGTTTCATCGTCAATAAGAAGGTCAGAGGGATGCAGTAAACCTGAAGTGATGCTTCAGAATCTATAACTAGTGTCACATGAATGGTTCAAAACATAGTCAGTAAGAAGAGTCAGTCTTCTTGTCCTTAAGTCGGCATTGTGCCTTTTGTATTTAATTCCGATGCAAATTCTGTGTTTCATCGTGAATAAGAAGGTCCAAGGGATACAGTAAACCTGGAGTGAAACATCGGAATCTATAACTAGTGTCAGTGGAATGGTTCAAAACATAGACAGTAAGAAGAGTCAGTCTTCTTGTACTTAAGTCGGCATTGTGCCTTTTGAATTTAATTCCGGTGCAATTTCTGTGTTTCATCGTCAATAAGAAAGTCAGAGTGATATAGTAGACCTGAAGTGAAGCATCGGAATCTATAACTAGTGTCACAGGAATGGTTCAAAACATAGTCAGTAAGAAGAGTCAGTCTTCTTGCCCTTAAGTCGGCCTTATGCCTTTTGTATTTAATTCCGATGCAATTTCTGTGTTTTATCGTCAATAAGAAGGTCCAAGGGATACAGTAAACCTGGAGTGAAGCATCGGAATCTATAATTAGTGTCACAGGAATAATTCAAAGCACAGACAGTACTTAAGTCGGCGTTGTGCCATTTGTATTTAATTCCGAAGCAATTTCTGTGTTTCATCGTCAATAAGAAGGCCAGAGGGATACAGTAAACCTGAAGTGTAGCATCGGAATCTACAACTAGTGTCACAGGAATGGTTCAAATCATAGTCAGTAAGAAGAGTAAGTCTTCTTGTACTTAAGTCGGTATTGTGACTTTTCTATTTAATTCCGAAGCAATTTCTGTGTTACATCGTCAATAAGAAGGTCAGAGGGTGACAGTAAACCTGAAGTGAAGCATCGGAATCTATAACTAGTGTCACAGAAATGGTTCAAAATATAGGCAGTAAGAAAAGTCAGTCTCCTGTACTTAAGTCGGCATTGTGCCATTTGTATTTAATTCCGATGCAATATCTGTGTTTCATCGTCAATAAGAAGGTCCAAGGGATACAGTAAAACTGACGTCATGCATCGGAATCTATAACTAGTGTCACAGGAATTGATCAAAACATAGACAGTAGGAAAAGTCAGTCTTCTTGTACTTAAGTCTGCATTGTGCCTTTTGTATTTAATTCCGATGCAATTTTTGTGTTTCATCGTCAATAAGAAGGTCAGAGGGATACAGTAAACCCGAAGTGAAGCATCGGAATCTATAACTAGTGTCACAGGAATGGTTCAAACATGGTCAGTAAGAAGAGTCAGTCTCTGTCTACTTAAGTCGGCATTGTGCCCTTTGTATTTAATTCCGATGCAATTTCTGAGTTTCATCGTCAATAAGAAGGTCCAAAGGATACAGTAAACCTGAAGTGAAGCATCGAAATCTATAACTATAGTCACAGGATTGGTTCAAAACATAGACAGTAAGAAGAGTCAGTCTTCTTGCTCTTAAGTCGGCATTGTGCCTTTTGTATTAAATTCCGATGCAAATTCTGTGTTTCATCGTCAATAAGAAGGTCCAAGGGATACACTAAACCTGAAGTGAAGCATCGGAATCTACAATTAGTGTCACAGGAGTGGTTCAAAACATAGACAGTAAGAAGAGTCAGTCTTCTTGTACTTAAGTCGGCATTGTGCCTTTTCTATTTCATTCCGATGCAATTTCTGTGTTTCATCTTAATAAGAAGGTCCAAGGGATACAGTAAACCTGGAGTGAAGCATCGGAAACTATAACTAGTGTCAGTGGAATGGTTCAAAACATAGATAGTAACAAGAGTCAGTCTTCTTGTACGTAAGGCGGCATTTTGCCTTTTGTATTTAATTCCAGTGCAATTTCTGTGTTTCATTGTCAATACGAAGGTCAGAGGGATACAGTAAACCTGAAGTGAAGCATCGGAATCCATTCTAGTGTCACAGGATTGGTTCAAATTATAGCCAGTAAGAAGAGTCAGTCGTCTTGTCCTTAAGTCGGCATTGTGCTTTTTCTATTTAATTCCGATGCAATTTCTGTGTTTCATCGTCAATCAGAAGGTCCAAGGGATACAGTAAACGTGGAGTGAAGCATCGGAAACTATAACTAGTGTCACAGGAATGGTGCAAAACATAGACAGTAAGAAGATACAGTCTTCTTGTACCTATGTCGGCAATGTGCCTTCTGTATTTAATTCAGTTGCAATTTCTGTGTTTCATCGTCAATAAGATGGTCAGAGGGATGCAGTAAACCTGAAGTGATGCTTCAGAATCTATAACTAGTGTCACAGGAATGGTTCAAATCATAGTCAGTAAGAAGAGTCAGTCTTCATGTACTTAAGTCGGCATTGTGTCTTTTGTATTTAATTCCGATGCCATTTCTGTGTTTCATCGTCAATAAGAAGGTCCAATAGATACAGTAAACCTGAAGTGAAGCATCTGAATCAATAACTAGTGTCATAGGAATGGTTGAAACATTGTCAGTAAGAAGAGTCAGTCTTCTTGTACTTAAGTCGGCATTGTGCCTTTTCTATTTAATGCCGATGCAATTTCAGAGTATCATCGTCAATAAGAAGGTCCAAGGGATACAGTAAACCTGAAGTGAAGCATCGGAATCTATAAGTAGTGTCAGTGGAATGGTTCAAAAATATAGACAGTAAGAAGAGTCAGTCTTCTTGTACTTAAGTCGGCATTGTGCCTTTTGTATTTAATTCCGGTGCAATTTCTGTGTTACATCGTCAATAAGAATGTCAGAGGAATATAGTAGACCTGAAGTGAAGCATCGGAATCTATAACTAGTGTCACAGGAATGGTTCAAAACATAGTCAGTAAGAAGAGTCAGTCTTCTTGCCCTTAGGTCGGCCTTATGCCTTTTGTATTTAATTCCGATGCAATTTCTGTGTTTTATCGTCAATAAGAAGGTCCAAGGGATAGAGTAAACCTGAAGTGAAGCTTCGGAATCTATAACTAGTGTCACAGAAATGGTTCAAAATATAGTCAGTAAGAAAAGTCAGGCTCCTGTACTTAAGTCGGCATTGTGCCATTTGTATTTAATTCCGATGCAATTTCTGTGTTTCATCGTCAATAAGAAGGTCCAAGGGATACAGTAAAACTGACGTCATGCATCGGAATCTATAACTAGTGTCACAGGAATGGATCAAAACATAGCAGTAGGAAAAGTCAGTCCTCTTGTACTTAAGTCGGCATTCTGCCTTTTCTATTTAATTCCGATGCAATTTCTGTGTTTCATCGTCAATAAGAAGGTCAGACGGATACAGTAAACCTGAAGTGAAGCATCGGAATCTATAACTAGTGTCACAGGAATGTTTCAAAACATAGTCAGTAAGAAGAGTCAGTGTTCTTGTACTTAAGTCGGCATTGTGCCTTTTCTATTTAATTCCGATGCTATTTCTGTGTTTCATCGTCAATAAGAAGGTCCAAGGGATACAGTAAACCTGGAGTGAAGCATCGGAATCTATAACTAGTGTCAATGGAATGGTTCTAACCATAGACAGTAAGAAGAGTCAGTCTTCTTGTTCTTAAGTCGGCATTGTGCCTTTTGTATTTAATTCCAGTGCAATTTCTGTGTTTCATCGTCAATACGACGGTCAAAGGGATACAGTAAACCTGATGTGCAGCATCGGAATCTATAACTAGTGTCACAGGAATGGTTCAAAACATAGTCTGTAAGAAGAGTCAGTCTTCTTGTCCTTAAGTCGGCATTGTGCCTTTTGTATTTAATTCCGATGCAATTTCTTTGTTATTTCGTCATTAAGAAGGTCCAAGGGATACAGTAAACTTGGAGTGAAGCATCGGAATCTATAACTAGTGTCAAAGGAATGGTTCAAAATATCGACAGTAAGAAGAGTCAGTCTTCTTGGACTTAAGTCTGCATTGTGCCTTTTTGTATTTATTTCCGGTGCAATTTCTGTGTTTCATCGTCAATACGAAGGTCAGAGGGATACAGTAAACCAGAAGTGAAGCTTCGGAATCTACAACTAGTGTCACAGGAATGGTTCAAGACATAGTCAGTAAGATGAGTCTGTCTTCATGTACTTACGTCGGCATTGTGCCTTTTGTATTTAATTCCGATGCCATTTGTGTGTTTCATCGTCAATAAGAAGATCCAATAGATACAGTAAACCTGAAGTGAAACAATTGAATATATAACCAGTGTCACTGGAATGGTTCAAACGTAGTCAGTAAGAAGAGTCAGTCTTCTTGTCCTTAAGTCGGCCTTATGCCTTTTGTATTAATTTCCGATGCAATTTCTGTGTTTTATCGTCAATAAGAAGGTCCAAGGGATACAGTAAACCTGGAGTGAAGCATCGGAATCTATAACTAGTGTCACAGGAATGGATCAAAACATAGACAGTAGGAAGAGTCAGTCCTCTTGTACTTAAGTCAGCATTGTGCCTTTTCTATTTAATTCCGATGCAATTTCTGTGTTTCAACGTCAATAAGAAGGTCAGAGGAGATACAGTAAACCTGAAGTGAAGCATCGGAATGTATACCTAGTGTCCCAGGAATGGTTCAAAACATAGTCAGTAAGAAGAGTCAGTCTTATTGTACTTAAGTCGGCATTGTGCCATTTGTATTTAATTCCGATGCAATTTCTGTGTTTCATCGTCAATAAGAAGGTCCAAGGGATACAGTAAAACTGACGTCATGCATCGGAATCTATAACTAGTGTCACAGGAATGGATCAAAACATAGCAGTAGGAAAAGTCAGTCCTCTTGTACTTAAGTCGGCATTCTGCCTTTTCTATTTAATTCCGATGCAATTTCTGTGTTTCATCGTCAATAAGAAGGTCAGACGGATACAGTAAACCTGAAGTGAAACATCGGAATCTATAACTAGTGTCACAGGAATGTTTCAAAACATAGTCAGTAAGAAGAGTCAGTGTTCTTGTACTTAAGTCGGCATTGTGCCTTTTCTATTTAATTCCGATGCTATTTCTGTGTTTCATCGTCAATAAGAAGGTCCAAGGGATACAGTAAACCTGGAGTGAAGCATCGGAATCTATAACTAGTGTCAATGGAATGGTTCTAACCATAGACAGTAAGAAGAGTCAGTCTTCTTGTTCTTAAGTCGGCATAGTGCCTTTTGTATTTAATTCCAGTGCAATTTCTGTGTTTCATCGTCAATACGACGGTCAAAGGGATACAGTAAACCTGATGTGCACCATCGGAATCTATAACTAGTGTCACAGGAATGGTTGAAAACATAGTCTGTAAGAAGAGTAAGTCTTCTTGTCCTTAAGTCGGCATTGTGCCTTTTGTATTTAATTCCGATGCAATTTCTTTGTTTCATCGTCATTAAGAAGGTTCAAGGGATACAGTAAACGTGGAGTGAAGCATCGGAATCTATAACTAGTGTCAAAGGAATGGTTCAAAACATAGACAGTAAGAAGAGTCAGTCTTCTTGGACTTAAGTCTGCATTGTGCCTTTTGTATTTATTTCCGGTGCAATTTCTGTGTTTCATCGTCAATACGAAGGTCAGAGGGATACAGTAAATCTGAAGTGAAGCTTTGGAATCTACAACTAGTGTCACAAGAATGGTTCAAAGCATAGTCAGTAAGATGAGTCAGTCTTCATGTACTTAATTCGGCATTGTGCCTTTTGTATTTAATTCCGATGCCATTTGTGTGTTTCATCGTCAATAAGAAGATCCAATAGATTCAGTAAACATGAACTGAAACATCGGAATCTATAACTAGTGTCACAGGAATGGTTCAAAACATAGTCAGTAAGAAGAGTCAGTCTTCTTGTCCTTAAGTCGGCCATATGCCTTTTGTATTTAATTCCGATGCGATTTCTGTGTTTTATCGTCAATAAGAAGGTCTAAGGAATACAGTAAACCTGGAGTGAAGCATCAGAATCTATAACTAGTGTCACAGGAATGGTTCAAAGCATAGACAGTACTTAAGTCAGCATTGTGCCATTTGTATTTAATTCCGATGCAATATCTGTGTTTCATCGTCAATAAGAAGGTCCAAGGGATACAGTAAAACTGACGTCATGCATCGGAATCTATAACTAGTGTCACAGGAATGGATCAAAACATAGACAGTAGGAAGAGTCAGTCCTCTTGTACTTAAGTCAGCATTTTGCCTTTTCTATTTAATTCCGATGCAATTTCTGTGTTTCATCGTCACTAAGAAGGTCAGAGGAGATACAGCAAACCTGAAGTGAAGCATCGGAATCTATACCTAGTGTCCCAGGAATGGTTCAAAACATAGTCAGTAAGAAGATGCAGTCTTCTTGTACTTAAGTCTGCATTGTGCTTTTTGTATTTAATTCCGATGCAATTTCTGTGTTTCATCGTCAATAAGAAGGTCAGATGGATACAGTAAACCTGAAGTGAAGCATCGGAATCTATAACTAGTGTCACAGGAATGGTTCAAACATAGTCAGTAAGAAGAGTCAGTCTTTTTCTGCTTAAGTCGGCATTGATCCTTTGGAATTAATTCCGATGCAATTTCTGAGTTTCATCGTCAATAAGAAGGTCCAAGGGATACAGTAAACCTGAAGTGAAGCATCGGAACCTATAACTAGTGTCACAGGAATGGTTCAAAACAGAGACAGTAAGAAGAGTCAGTCTATAGTACTTAAGTCGGCATAGTGCCTTTTGTATTTAATTCCGATTCAATTGCTGTGTTTCATCGTCAATAAGAAGGTCAGAGGGATACAGTAAACCTGAAGTGAAGCATCGGAATCTATAACTAGTGTCACAGGAATGGTTGAAAACATAGTCAGTAAGAAGAGTCAGCCTTTTTGTACTTAAGTTGGCATTGTGCCTTTTGTATTTAATTCCGATGCAATTTCTGAGCTTCATCGTCAATAAGAAGGTCCAAAGGATACAGTAAACCTGATGTGAAGCATCGGAATCTATAATTAGTGTCACAGGAATGGTTCAAAACATAGACAGTAAGAGGAGTCAGTCTCTTGTACTTAAGTAGGCATTGTGCCTTTTGTATTTAAATCCGACGCAATTTCTGTGTTTCATCGTCAATAAGAAGGTCCAAGGGATACAGTAAAACTGAAGTCAAGCAACGGAATCTATAACTAGTGTCGGAGGAATGGTTCAAAACATAAACAGTAAGAAGAGGCAGTGTTCTTGTACTTAAGTCGGCATTGTGCCTTTTGTATTTAATTCCGGTGCAATTTCAGTGTTTCATCGTCAATACGAAGGTCAGAGGGATACAGTAAACCTGAAGTGAAGCATCGGAATCTATAACTAGTGTCACAGGAATGGTTCAAAACATAGTCAGTAAGAAGAGTCAGTCTTCTTGTCCATATGACGGCATTGTGCCTTTCGTATTTAATTCCGATGCAATTTCTGTACTTCATCGTCATTTACAAGGTCCAAGGATACAGTAAACTTGAAGTGAAGCATCGGAATCTATAACTAGTGTCAAAGGAATGGTTCAAAACATCGGCAGCAAGAAGAGTCAGTCTTCTTGCACTTAAGTCTGCATTGTGCCTTTTGTATTTAATTCCGGTGCAATTTCTGTGTTTCATCGTCAATACGAAGGTCAGAGGGATACAGTAAACCTGAAGTGAAGCATCGGAGTCTATAACTAGTGTCACAGGAATGGTTCAAACATAGTCAGTAAGAAGAGTCAGTCTTCTTTTGCTTAAGTCGGCATTGTGCCTTTTGTATTTAATTGCGATGCAATTTCTGTGTTTTATCGTCAATAAGAAGGTCCAAGGGATACAGTAAACCTGGAGTGTAGGATCGGAATCTATAACTAGTGTCACAGGAATGGTACAAAACATAGACAGTACTTAAGGCGGCATTGTGCCTTTTGTATTTAATTCCGATGCAATTTCTGTGTTTCATCGTCAATAAGAAGGTCCAAGGGATACAGTAAACCTGACGTGAAGCATCGGAAACTGTAACTAGTGTCACAGGAATGATTCAAAACATAGACTGTAAGAAGAGTCGGTCTTCATGTACTTAAGTTGGCATTGTGCCTTTTGTATTTTATTCCGATGCAATTGCTGTGTTTCATCGTCAATACGAAGGTCCAAGGGATACAGTAAACCTGAAGTGAAGCATCGGAATCCTTAACTAGTGTCACAGAAATGGTTCAAATCATAGACAGTCGGAAGAGTCAGTCTTCTTTTACTTAAGTCGGCATTGTACCTTTTGTATTTAATTCCGATGCAATTTCTGTGTTTCTTCGTCAATAAGAAGGTCCAAGTTATACAGTAAACCTGAAGTGAAGCATCGGAATCTATAACTAGTGTCACAGGAATGGTTCAAAACATAGACAGTAAGAAGAGTCGGTCTTTTTGTACTTATGTCGGCATTGTGCCTTTTATATTTAATTCCGACGCAATTTCTGTGGTTCATCGACAATAAGAAGGTCAGAGGGATACAGTAAACCTGAAGTGAAGCATCGGAATCTATAACTGGTGTCACAGGATGGTTCAAAACATAGTCAGTAATAAGAGTCAGTCTTCTTGTACTTAAGTCGGTATTGTGCCTTTTGTATTTAATTCCGATGCACTTTCTGCGTTTCATCGTCAATAAGAAGGTCCAAGGGATGCAGTAAACCTGAAGTGAAGCATCGGAATCTATAACTAGTTTCACAAGATTGGTTCAAAACATAGACAGTAAGAAGAGTCAGTCTCTTGTACTTAAGTCGGCATTGTGCCTTTTGTATTTAATTCCGATGAAGTTTATGTGTTTCATCGTCAATAAGAAGGACCAAGGGATACAATAAACCTGAAGTGAAGCATCGGAATCTATAACTAGTGTCACAGGAATGGTTCAAAACAGAGAAAGTAAGAACAGTCAGCCTCTAGTACTGAAGTCGGCATAGTGCCTTTTGTATTTAATTCCGATTCAATTTCTGTGTTTCATCGTCAATAAGAAGGTCAGAGGGATACAGTAAATCTGAAGTGAAGCATCGGAATCTATAACTAGTGTCACAGGAATGGTTGAAAACATAGTCAGTAAGAAGAGTCAGTCTTTTTGTACTTAAGTTGGCATTGTGCTTTTGTATTTAATTCCGATGCAATTTCTGAGTTTCATCGTCAATAAGAAGGTCCAAGGGATACAGTAAACCTGATGTGAAGCCTCGGAATCTATAATTAGTGTCACAGGAATGGTTCAAAACATAGACAGTAAGAGGAGTCAGTCTCTTGTACTTAAGTAGGCTTGTGCCTTTTGTGTTTAATTCCGACGCAATTTCTGTGTTTCGTCGTCAATAGGAAGGTCCAAGGGATACAGTGAAACTGAAGTCAAGCAACGGAATCTATAACTAGTGTCGCAGGAATGGTTCAAAACATAAACAGTAAGAAGAGTCAGTGTTCTTGTACTTAAGTCGGCATTGTGCCTTTTCTATTTAATTCCGATGCAATTTCTGTGTTTCATCGTCAATAAGAAGGTCCAAGGGATACAGTAAACCTGAAGTGAAGCATTGGAATCTATAACTAGTGTCAATGGAATGGTTCTAAACATAGACAGTAAGAAGAATCAGTCTTCTTGTACTTAAGTCGGCATTGTGCCTTTTGTATTTAATTCCGGTGCAATTTCAGTGATTCATCGTCAATACGAAGGTCAGAGGGATACAGTAAACCTGAAGTGAAGCATCGGAATCTATAACTAGTGTCACAGGAATGGTTCAAAACATAGTCATTAAGAAGAGTCAGTCTTCTTGTCCATGTGTCGGCATTGTGCTTTTCGTATTTAATTCCGATGCAATTTCTGTATTTCATCGTCAATTACAAGGTCCAAGGAAACAGTAAACATGAAGTGAAGCATCGGAATCTATAACTCGTGTCACATGAATGGTTCAAAACATAGACAGTAAGAGAGTCAGACTTCTTGTACTTAAGTCGGCATTGTGAATTTTGTATTTAATTCCGATGCAATTTCTGTGTTTCAACGTCTATAAGAAGCTCCAAGGGATACAGTAACCTAAAGTAAAGCATCGGAATATATAACTAGTGTCACTGGAATGGTTGAAAACATAGCCTGTAAGAAGAGTCAGTCTTCTTTTCCTTAAGTCGTCATTGTGCCTTTTGTATTTAATTCCGATGCAATTTCTATGTTTCATCGTCAAAAAGAAGGTCCAAGGGATACAGTAAACCTGGAGTGAAGCATCGGAATCTGTAACTAGTGTCAAAGGAATGGTTCAAAACATCGGCGGCAAGAAGAGTCAGTCTTCTTGCACTTAAGTCTGCATTGTGGCTTTTGTATTTAATTCCGGTGCAATTTCTGTGTTTCATCGTCAATACGAAGGTCAGAGGGATACAGTAAACCTGAAGTGAAGCATCGGAGTCTATAACTAGTGTCACAGGAATGGTTCAAACATAGTCAGTAAGAAGAGTCAGTCTTCTTGGGCTTAAGTCGGCATTGTGCCTTTTGTATTTAATTGCGATGCAATTTCTGTGTTTTATCGTCAATATGAAGGTCCAAGGGATACAGTAAACCTGGAGTGAAGCATCGGAATCTATAACTAGTGTCACAGGAATGGTTCAAAGCATAGTCAGTAAGAAGAGTCAGTCTTCTTGTCCTTAAGTCGTCATTGTGCCTTTTGTATTTAATTCCGATGCAATTTCTGTGTTTCTTCGTCAATAAGAAGGTCCAAGTCATACAGTAAACCTGAAGTGAAGCATCGGAATCTATAACTAGTGTCACAGGAATGGTACAAAGCATAGACAGTACTTAAGTCGGCATTGTGCCTTTTGTATTAAATTCCGATGCAATTTCTGTGTTTCATCGTCAATAAGAAGGTCCAAGGGATACAGTAAACCTGACGTGAAGCATCGGAAACTGTAACTAGTGTCACAGGAATGATTCAAAGCATAGACTGTAAGAACAGACGGTCTTCACGTACTTAAGTTGGCATTGTGCCTTTTGTATTTTATTCCGATGCAATTTCTGTGTTTCATCGTCAATACGAAGGTCCAAGGGATACAGTAAACCTGAAGTGAAGCATCGGAATCTATAACTAGTGTCACAGGAATGGTTCAAAACATAGAAAGTCGGAAGAGTCAGTCTTCTTTTACTTAAGTCGGCATTGTACCTTTTGTATTTAATTCCGATGCAATTTCTGTGTTTCTTCGTCAATAAGAAGGTCCAAGTCATACAGTAAACCTGAAGTGAAGCATCGGAATCTATAACTAGTGTCACAGGAATGGTTCAAAGCATAGACAGTAAGAAGAGTCGGTCTTTTTGTACTTATGTCGGCATTGTGCCTTTTAAATTTAATTCCGACGCAGTTTCTGTGGTTCATCGTCAATGAGAAGGTCAGAGGGATACAGTTAACCTGAAGTGAAGCATCGGAATCTATAACTGGTGTCACAGGATGGTTCAAAACATAGTCAGTAATAAGAGTCAGTCTTCTTGTACTTAAGTCGGCATTGTGCCTTTTGTATTTAATTCCGATGCAATTTCAGTGTTTCATCGTCAATAAGAACGTCAGAGGGAGACAGCAAACCTGAAGAGAAGCATCAGAATGTTTAACTAGTGTCACAGGAATTGTTCGAAGCATAATCAGTAAGAAGAGTCAGTCTCTTGCACTTAAGTCGGTATTGTGCCTTTTGTATTTAATTCCGATGCACTTTCTGCGTTTCATCTTCAATACGAAGGTCCAAGGGATGCAGTAAACCTGAAGTGAAGCATCGGAATCTATAACTAGTCTCACAAGATTGGTTCAAAACATAGACAGTAAGAAGAGTCAGTCTCTTGTACTTAAGTCGGCATTGTGCCTTTTGTATTTAATTCCGATGCAGTTTCTGTGTTTCATCGTCAATAAGAAGGTCCAAGGGATACAATAAACCTGAAGTGAAGCATCGGAATCTATAACTAGTGTCACAGGAATGGTTCAAAACAGAGAAAGTAAGAAGAGTCAGCCTCTAGTACTTAAGTCGGCATAGTGCCTTTTGTATTTAATTCCGATTCAATTTCTATGTTTCATCGTCAATAAGAAGGTCAGAGGGATACAGTAAATCTGAAGTGAAGCATCGGAATCTATAACTAGTGTCACAGGGATGGTTGAAAACATAGTCAGTAAGAAGAGTCAGTCTTTTTGTACTTAAGTTGGCATTGTGCATTTTGTATTTAATTCCGATGCAATTTCTGAGTTTCATCGTCAATAAGTAGGTCCAAGGGATACAGTAAACCTGATGTGAAGCATCGGAATCTATAATTAGTGTCACAGGAATGGTTCAAAACATAGACAGTAAGAGGAGTCAGTCTCTTGTACTTAAGTAGGCATTGTCCCTTTTGTATTTAATTCCGACGTCATTTCTGTGTTTCATCGTCAATAAGAAGGTCCAAGGGATACAGTAAACCTGAAGTCAAGCATCGGAATCTATAACTAGTGTCACAGGAATGGTTCAAAACATAGTCATTAAGAAGAGTCAGTCTTCTTGTCCATGTGTCGGCATTGTGCTTTTCGTATTTAATTCCGATGCAATTTCTGTATTTCATCGTCAATTACAAGGTCCAAGGAAACAGTAAACATGGAGTGAAGCATCGGAATCTATAACTCGTGTCACATGAATGGTTCAAAACATAGACAGTAAGAGAGTCAGACTTCTTGTACTTAAGTCGGCATTGTGAATTTTGTATTTAATTCCGATGCAATTTCTGTGTTTCAACGTCCATAAGAAGCTCCAAGGGATACAGTAACCTAAAGTAAAGCATCGGAATATATAACTAGTGTCACTGGAATGGTTCAAAACATAGCCTGTAAGAAGAGTCAGTCTTCTTTTCCTTAAGTCGTCATTGTGCCTTTTGTATTTAATTCCGATGCAATTTCTTTGTTTCATCGTCAAAAAGAAGGTCCAAGGGATACAGTAAACCTGGAGTGAAGCATCGGAATCTGTAACTAGTGTCAAAGGAATGGTTCAAAACATCGGCGGCAAGAAGAGTCAGTCTTCTTGCACTTAAGTCTGCATTGTGGCTTTTGTATTTAATTCCGGTGCAATTTCTGTGTTTCATCGTCAATACGAAGGTCAGAGGGATACAGTAAACCTGAAGTGAAGCATCGGAGTCTATAACTAGTGTCACAGGAATGGTTCAAACATAGTCAGTAAGAAGAGTCAGTCTTCTTGGGCTTAAGTCGGCATTGTGCCTTTTGTATTTAATTGCGATGCAATTTCTGTGTTTTATCGTCAATATGAAGGTCCAAGGGATACAGTAAACCTGGAGTGAAGCATCGGAATCTATAACTAGTGTCACAGGAATGGTTCAAAGCATAGTCAGTAAGAAGAGTCAGTCTTCTTGTCCTTAAGTCGTCATTGTGCCTTTTGTATTTAATTCCGATTCAATTTCTGTGTTTCATCGTCAATAAGAAGGTCCAAGGGATACAGTAAACCTGGAGTGTAGGATCGGAATCTATAACTAGTGTCACAGGAATGGTACAAAACATAGACAGTACTTAAGTCGGCATTGTGCCTTTTGTATTAAATTCCGATGCAATTTCAGTGTTTCATCGTCAATAAGAACGTCAGAGGGAGACAGTAAACCTGAAGAGAAGCATCAGAATCTTTAACTAGTGTCACAGGAATTGTTCGAAGCATAATCAGTAAGAAGAGTCAGTCTTCTTGCACTTAAGTCTGCATTGTGCCTTTTGTATTTAATTCCGATGCACTTTCTGCGTTTCATCTTCAATACGAAGGTCCAAGGGATGCAGTAAACCTGAAGTGAAGCATCGGAATCTATAACTAGTCTCACAAGATTGGTTCAAAACATAGACAGTAAGAAGAGTCAGTCTCTTGTACTTAAGTCGGCATTGTGCCTTTTGTATTTAATTCCGATGCAGTTTCTGTGTTTCATCGTCAATAAGAAGGTCCAAGGGATACAATAAACCTGAAGTGAAGCATCGGAATCTATAACTAGTGTCACAGGAATGGTTCAAAACAGAGAAAGTAAGAAGAGTCAGCCTCTAGTACTTAAGTCGGCATAGTGCCTTTTGTATTTAATTCCGATTCAATTTCTGTGTTTCATCGTCAATAAGAAGGTCCAAGGGATACAGTAAAACTGAAGTCAAGCAACGGAATCTATAACTAGTGTCGCAGGAATGGTTCAAAACATAAACAGTAAGAGGAGTCAGTGTTCTTGTACTTAAGTCGGCATTGTGCCTTTTCTATTTAATTCCGATGCAATTTCTGTGTTTCATCGTCAATAAGAAGGTCCAAGGGATACAGTAAACCTGAAGTGAAGCATTGGAATCTATAACTAGTGTCAATGGAATAGTTCTAAAGATAGACAGTAAGAAGAATCAGTCTTCTTGTACTTAAGTCGGCATTGTGCCTTTTGTATTTAATTCCGGTGCAATTTCAGTGATTCGTCGTCAATACGAAGGTCAGAGGGATACAGTAAACCTGAAGTGAAGCATCGGAATCTATAACTAGTGTCACAGGAATGTTTCAAAACATAGTCAGTAAGAAGAGTCAGTCTTCTAGTCCATGTGTCGGCATTGTGCTTTTCGTATTTAATTCCGATGCAATTTCTGTATTTCATCGTCAATTACAAGGTTCAAGGATACAGTAAACATGAAGTGAAGCATCGGAATCTATAACTCGTGTCACATGAATGGTTCAAAACATAGACAGTAAGAGAGTCAGACTTCTTGTACTTAAGTCGGCATTGTGCATTTTGTATTTAATTCCGATGTAATTTCTGTGTTTAAACGTCCATAAGAAGCTCCAAGGGATACAGTAACCTAAAGTAAAGCATCGGAATATATAACTAGTGTCACTGGAATGGTTCAAAACATAGCCTGTAAGAAGAGTCAGTCTTCTTGTCCTTAAGTCGTCATTGTGCCTTTTGTATTCAATTCCGATGCAATTTCTTTGTTTCATCGTCAAAAAGAAGGTCCATGGGATACAGTAAACCTGGAGTGAAGCATCGGAATCTGTAACTAGTGTCAAAGGATTGGTTCAAAACATCGGCAGTAAGAAGAGTCAGTCTTCTTGCACTTAAGTCTGCATTGTGCCTTTTGTATTTAATTCCGGTGCAATTTCTGTGTTTCATCGTCAATACGAAGGTCAGAGGGATACAGTAAACCTGAAGTGAAGCATCGGAATCTATAACTAGTGTCACAGGAATGGTTCAAACATAGTCAGTAAGAAGAGTCAGTCTTCTTGTGCTTAAATCGGCATTGTGCCTTTTGTTTTTAATTCCGATGCAATTTCTGTATTTCATCGTCAATAAGAAGGTCCAAGTGATACAGTAAACCTGGAGTGAAGCATCGGAATCTATAACTAGTTTCACAGGAATGGTTCAAAACATAGTCAGTAAGAAGAGTCAGTCTTCTTGTCCTTAAGTCGGCATTGTGCCTTTTGTATTTAATTCCGATTCAATTTCTGTGTTTCATCGTCAATAAGAAGATCCAAGGGATACAGTAAACCTGGAGTGTAGGATCGGAATCTATAACTAGTGTCACAGGAATGGTACAAATCATAGACAGTACTTAAGTCGGCCTTGTGCCTTTTGTATTTAATTCCGATGCAATTTCTGTGTTTCATCGTCAATAAGAAGGTCCAAGGGATACAGTAAACCAGAAGTGAAGCATCGGAAACTATAACTAGTGTCACAGGAATGATTCAAAACATAGACTGTAAGAAGAGTCGGTCTTCATGTACTTAAGTCGGCATTGTGCATTTTGTATTTTATTCCGATGCAATTTCTGTGTTTCATCGTCAATACGAAGGTCCAAGGGATACAGTAAACCTGAAGTGAAGCATCGGAATCTATAACTAGTGTCACAGGAATGGTTCAAAACATAGACAGTCGGAAGAGTCAGTCTACTTTTACTTAAGTCGGCATTGTGCCTTTCGTATTTGATTCCGATGCAATTTCTGTGTTTCATCGTCTATAAGAAGGTCAAGGGATACGGTAAAACTGAAGTCAAGCATCGGAATCTATAACTAGTGTCGCAGGAATGGTTCAAAACATAGTCAGTAAGAAGAGTCAGTCTTCTCGTACTTAAGTCGGCATTGTGCCTTTTGTATTTCATTCCGATGCAGTTTTCTGTGTTTCATCGTCAATAAGAAGGTCCAAGGGATACAATAAACCTGAAGTGAAGCATCGGACTCTATAATTAGTGTCACAGGAATAGTTCATAACACAGACAGTAGGAAGAGTCTGTCTTCATGTACTTAAGGCGGCATTGTGCCTTGTTTTTAAATTCCGATGCCATTTGTGTGTTTCATCGTCAATAAGAAGATCCAATACATACAGTAAACCTGAAGTGAAACATCTGAATCTATAACTAGTGTCACAGGAATGGTTCAAAACATAGTCAGTACGAAGACTCAATCTTCATGTCCTTAAGTCGGCCTTCTGCCTTTTGTATTTAATTCCGATGCAATTTCTGTGTTTTATCGTCAATAAGAAGGTCCAAGGGATACAGTAAACCTGGAGTGAAGCATCGGAATCTATAACTAGTGTCACAGGAATGATTCAAAACATAGACAGTACTTAAGTCGGCATTGTGCCATTTGTATTTAATTCCGATGCAATTTCTGTGTTTCACCGTCAATAAGAAGGTCCCAGGGATACAGTAAAACTGACGTCATGCATCGGAATCTATAACTAGTGTCACAGGAATGGATCAAAACATAGACAGTATGAAGAGTCGGTCCTCTTGTACTTAAGTCAGCATTGTGCCTTTTCTATTTAATTCCGATGCAATTTCGGTGTTTCATCGTCACTAAGAAGGTCAGAGGACATACAGTAAACCTGAAGTGAAGCATCGGAATCTATACCTAGTGTCCCAGGAATGGTTCAAAACATAGTCGGTAAGAAGAGTCAGTCTTCTTGTACTTAAGTCTGCATTGTGCCTTTTGTATTTAATTCCGATGCAATTTCTGTGTTTCATCGTCAATAAGAAGGTCAGAGGGATACAGTAAACCTGAAGTGAAGCATCGGAATCTATAACTAGTGTCACAGGAATGGTTCAATCATAGTCAGTAAGAAGAGTCAGTCTTTTTCTGCTTAAGTCGGCATTGATCTTTTTGTATTTAATTCCGATGCAATTTCTGAGTTTCATCGTCAATAAGAAGGTCCAAGGGATACAGTAAACCTGAAGTGAAGCATCAAAATCTATAACTAGTGTCGCAGGATTGGTTCAAAACATAGACAGTAAGAAGAGTCAGTCTTCTTGTACTTAAGTCGGCATTGTGACTTTTGTATTTAATTCCGATGCAATTTCTGAGTTTCATCGTCAATAAGAAGGTCCAGGGGATACAGTAAACCTGAAGTGAAGCATCAAAATCTATAACTAGTGTCGCAGGATTGGTTCAAAACATAGACAGTAAGAAGAGTCAGTCCTCTTGTACTTAAGTCAGCATTGTGCCTTTTCTATTTAATTCCGATGCAATTTCGGTGTTTCATCGTCACTAAGAAGGTCAGAGGGATACAGTAAACCTGAAGTGAAGCATCGGAAACTATAACTAGTGTCACAGGAATGGTTCAAAACATAGTCAGTAAGAAGAGTCAGTCTTCTTGTACTTAAGTCTGCATTGTGCCTTCCGTATTTAATTCCGATGCAATTTCTGTATTTCATCGTCAATTACAAGGTCCAAGGATACAGTAAACTTGAAGTGAAGCACCGGAATCTATAACTCGTGTCACATGAATGGTTCAAATCATAGACAGTAAGAGAGTCAGACTTCTTGTACTCAAGTCGGCATTGTGCCTTTTGTATTTAATTCCGATGCAATTTCTGTGTTTGGTCGTCAATAGGAAGGTCCAAGGGATACAGTAAACCTGGAGTGAAGCATCGGAATCTATAACTAGTGTCACAGGATTGGTTCAAAACATAGTCATTATGAAGAGTCAGTCTTCTTGTCCTTAAGTCGGCATTGTGCCTTTTGTATTTAATTCCGATTCAATTTCTGTGTTTCATCGTCAATAAGAAGGTCCAAGGGATACAGTAAACCTGGAGTGTAGGATCGGAATCTATAACTAGTGTCACAGGAATGGTACAAAACATAGACAGTAGGAAGAGACGGACTTCACGTACTTAAGTCGGTATTGTGCCTTTTGTATTTAGTTCCGATTCAATTTCTGTGTTTCATCGTCAATACGAAGGTCAGAGGGATACAGTACACCTGAAGTGAAGCATCGGAATCTATAACTAGTGTCACAGGAATGGTTCAAAACATAGTCAGTAAGAAGAGTCAGTCTTCTTGTACTTAAGTCTGCATTGTGCCTTCCGTATTTAATTCCGATGCAATTTCTGTATTTCATCGTCAATTACAAGGTCCAAGGATACAGTAAACTCGAAGTGAAGCACCGGAATCTATGACTTGTGTCACATGAATGGTTCAAATCATAGACAGTAAGAGAGTCAGACTTCTTGTACTCAAGTCGGCATTGTGCCTTTTGTATTTAATTCCGATGCAATTTCTGTGTTTGATCGTCAATAGGAAGGTCCAAGGGATACAGTAAACCTGGAGTGAAGCATCGGAATCTATAACTAGTGTCACAGGATTGGTTCAAAACACAGTCATTAAGAAGAGTCAGTCTTCTTGTCCTTAAGTCGGCATTGTGCCTTTTGTATTTAATTCCGATTCAATTTCTGTGTTTCATCGTCAATAAGAAGGTCCAAGGGATACAGTAAACCTGGAGTGTAGGATCGGAATCTATAACTAGTGTCACAGGAATGGTACAAAACATAGACAGTAAGAAGAGACGGACTTCACGTACTTAAGTCGGTATTGTGCCTTTTGTATTTATTTCCGATTAAATTTTTGTGTTTCATCGTCAATACGAAGGTCCAAGGGATGCAATAAACCTGAAGTGAAGCCTCGGTAACTATAACTAGTGTCACAGGAATGGTTCAAAACATAGTCAGTAAGAGGTGTCAGTCTTCTTGTACTTTAGTCGGCATTGTGGCTTTTCAATTTACTTCCGATGCAATTTCTGTGTTTCATCGTCAATAAGAAGGTCCAAGGGATACAGTAAACCTGTAGGGAAGCATCGGAATCTAAAACTAGTGTCACAGGAATGGTTCAAAACATAGACAGTAAGAAGAGTCAGTCTTCTTGTACTTAAGTCGGCATTGTTCCTTTTCTATTTAAATCCGATGCAATTTCTGTGTTTCATCGTCAATAAGAAGGCCAGAGGGATACAGTAAACCTGAAGTGAAGCATCGGAATCTATAACTAGTGTCACAGGAATGGTTCAAAACATAGACAGTCGGAAGAGTCAGTCTACTTTTACTTAAGTCGGCATTGTACCTTTTGTATTTAATTCCGATGCAATTTCTGTGTTTCTTCGTCAATAAGAAGGTCCAAGTTATACAGTAAACCTGAAGTGAAGCGTCGGAATCTATAACTAGTGTCACAGGAATGGTTCAAAGCATAGACAGTAAGAAGAGTCAGTCTCTTGTACTTAAGTCGGCATTGTGCCTTTCGTATTTAATTCCGATGCAATTTCTGTGTTTCATCGTCAATAAGAAGGTCAAGGGATACGGTAAAACTGAAGTCAAGCATCGGAATCTATAACTAGTGTCGCAGGAATGGTTCAAAACATAGTCAGTAAGAAGAGTCAGTCTTCTTGTACTTAAGTCGGCATTGTGCCTTTTGTATTTAATTCCGATGCAGTTTTCTGTGTTTCATCGTCAATAAGAAGGTCCAAGGGATACAATAAACCTGAAGTGAAGCATCGGACTCTATAACTAGTGTCACAGGAATAGTTCATAACACAGACAGTAGGAAGAGTCAGTCTTCATGTACTTAAGGCGGCATTGTGCCTTTCTTTTTAATTCCGATGCCATTTGTGTGTTTCATCGTCAATAAGAAGATCCAATAGATACAGTAAACCTGAAGTGAAACATCTGAATCTATAACTAGTGTCACAGGAATGGTTCAAAACATAGTCAGTAAGAAGACTCAATCTTCATGTCCTTAAGTCGGCCTTCTGCCTTTTGTATTTAATTCCGATCCAATTTCTGTGTTTTATCGTCAATAAGAAGGTCCAAGGGATACAGTAAACCTGGAGTGAAGCATCGGAATCTATAACTAGTGTCACAGGAATGATTCAAAACATAGACAGTACTTAAGTCGGCATTGTGCCATTTGTATTTAATTCCGATGCAATTTCTGTGTTTCACCGTCAATAAGAAGGTCCAAGGGATACAGTAAAACTGACGTCATGCATGGGAATCTATAACTAGTGTCACAGGAATGGATCAAAACATAGACAGTATGAAGAGTCAGTCCTCTTGTACTTAAGTCAGCATTGTGCCTTTTCTATTTAATTCCGATGCAATTTCTGTGTTTCATCGTCACTAAGAAGGTCAGAGGACATACAGTAAACCTGAAGTGAAGCATCGGAATCTATACCTAGTGTCCCAGGAATGGTTCAAAACATAGTCGGTAAGAAGAGTCAGTCTTCTTGCACTTAAGTCTGCATTGTGCCTTTTGTATTTAATTCCGATGCAATTTCTGTGTTTCATCGTCAATAAGAAGGTCAGAGAGATACAGTAAACCTGAAGTGAAGCATCGGAATCTATAACTAGTGTAACAGGAATGGTTCAATCATAGTCAGTAAGAAGAGTCAATCTTTTTCTGCTTAAGTCGGCATTGATCTTTTTGTATTTAATTCCGATGCAATTTCTGAGTTTCATCGTCAATAAGAAGGTCCAAGGGATACAGTAAACCTGAAGTGAAGCATCAAAATCTATAACTAGTGTCGCAGGATTGGTTCAAAACATAGACAGTAAGAAGAGTCAGTCTTCTTCTACTTAAGTCGGCATTGTGACTTTTGTATTTAATTCCGATGCAATTTCTGTGTTTCATCGTCAATAAGAAGGTCCAAGGGATACAGTAAACCTGAAGTGAAGCATCGGAATCTATAACTAGTGTCACAGGAATGGTTCAAAACAGAGACAGTAAGAAGAGTCAGTCTCTAGTACTTAAGTCGGCATAGTGCCTTTTGTATTTAGTTCCGATTCAATTTCTGTGTTTCATCGTCAATACGAAGGTCAGAGGGATACAGTAAACCTGAAGTGAAGCATCGGAATCTATAACTAGTGTCACAGGAATGGTTCAAAACATAGTCAGTAAGAAGAGTCAGTCTTCTTGTACTTAAGTCTGCATTGTGCCTTCCGTATTTAATTCCGATGCAATTTCTGTATTTCATCGTCAAATACAAGGTCCAAGGATACAGTAAACTTGAAGTGAAGCACCGGAATCTATAACTCGTGTCACATGAATGGTTCAAATCATAGACAGTAAGAGAGTCAGACTTCTTGTACTCAAGTCGGCATTGTGCCTTTTGTATTTAATTCCGATGCAACTTCTGTGTTTGATCGTCATTAGGAAGGTCCAAGGGATACAGTAAACCTGGAGTGAAGCATCGGAATCTATAACTAGTGTCAGAGGATTGGTTCAAAACATAGTCATTAAGAAGAGTCAGTCTTCTTGTCCTTAAGTCGGCATTGTGCCTTTTGTATTTAATTCCGATTCAATTTCTGTGTTTCATCGTCAATAAGAAGGTCCAAGGGATACAGTAAACCTGGAGTGTAGGATCGGAATCTATAACTAGTGTCACAGGAATGGTACAAAACATAGACAGTAAGAAGAGACGGACTTCACGTACTTAAGTCGGTATTGTGCCTTTTGTATTTATTTCCGATTAAATTTTTGTGTTTCATCGTCAATACGAAGGTCCAAGGGATGCAATAAACCTGAAGTGAAGCCTCGGAAACTATAACTAGTGTCACAGGAATGGTTCAAAACATAGTCAGTAAGAGGTGTCAGTCTTCTTGTACTTTAGTCGGCATTGTGGCTTTTCAATTTACTTCCGATGCAATTTCTATGTTTCATCGTCAATAAGAAGGTCCAAGGAATACAGTAAACCTGTAGGGAAGCATCGGAATCTAAAAGTAGTGTCACAGGAATGGTTCAAAACATAGACAGTAAGAAGAGTCAGTCTTCTTGTACTTAAGTCGGCATTGTTCCTTTTCTATTTAAATCCGATGCAATTTCTGTGTTTCATCGTCAATAAGAAGGCCAGAGGGATACAGTAAACCTGAAGTGAAGCATCGGAATCTATAACTAGTGTCACAGGAATGGTTCTAACATAGTCAGTAAGAAGTGGCTGTCTTCTTGTACTGAGGTCGGCATTGTGCCTTTTGTATTTAATTCCGATGCAATTTCTGGGTTTCATCGTCAATAAGAAGGTCCAAGGGATACAGTAAACATGGAGTGTAGCATCGGAATCTATAACTAGTGTCACAGGAATTGTTCAAATCATAGTCAGTAAGAAGAGTCAGTCTCTTGTACTTAAGTCGGCATTGTGTCTTTTGTATTCAATTCCGATGCAATTACTGTGTTTCATCGTCCATAAGAAGGTCCAAGGGATACAGTAGAACTAAAGTCAAGCATCGGAATCTTTAACTAGTGTCACAGGAGTGGTTCAAAACATAGTCAGTAAGAGGAGTCAGTCTTTTTGTACTTAAGTCGGCATTGTGCCTTTTGTATTTAATTCCGATGCACTTTCTGTGTTTCATCGTCAATAAAAAGGTCCAAGGGATACAGTAAACCTGAAGTGAAGCATCGGAATCTATAACTAGTTTCACAGGATTGGTTCAAAGCATAGACAGTAAGAAGAGTCAGTCTTCTTGTACTTAAGTCGGCATTGTGCCTTTTGTATTTATTTCCGATGCAATTTCTGTGTTTCATCGTCAATAAGGAGGTCCAAGGGATACAGTAAACCTTAAGTGAAGCATCGGAATCTATAACTAGTGTCACAGGATTGGTTCAAACATAGACAGTAAGAAGAGTCAGACTCTTGTACTTAAGTCGGCATTGTGCCTTTTGTATTTAATTCCGATGCAATTTCTGTGTTTCATCGTCAATAAGAAGGTCCAAGGGATACAGTAAAACTGAAGTCAAGCATCGGAATCTATAACTAGTGTCGCAGGAATGGTTCAAAACATAGACAGAAAGAAGAGTCCGTCTCCATGTACTTAAGTCTGCATTGGTCATTTTCTATTTAATTCCGATGCAATTTCTGTGTTTCATCGTCAATAAGAAGGTCAGAGGGATACAGTAAACCTGAAGTATAGCATCGGAATCTATAACTAGTGTGAGTGGAATGGTTCAAAACATAGTCAGTAAGAAGAGTCAGTCTTCTTGTACTTAAGTCGGCATTGTGCCTTTTGTATTTAATTCCGATGCAATTTCTGTGTTTCAATGTTAATAAGTAGGTCTGAGGGATACAGTATACCTGAAGTGAAGCATCGGAATCTATAACTAATGTTACAGGAATGGTTCAAAACATAGTCAGTAAGATGAGTCAGTCTTCTTGTCCTTAAGTCGGCATTGTGCCTTTTGTATTTAATTCCGATGCTATTTCTGTGTTTCAAAGTCAATAAGGAGGACCGAAGGTATACAGTAAACCTGAAGTGAAGCATCGTAATCTATAACTAGTGTCACAGGATTGGTTCAAAACATAGACACTAAGAAGAGTCAGTCTGCTTGTACTTAAGTCACCATTGTGCCTTTTGTATTCAATTCCGCTGCAATTTCTGTGTTTCATCATCAATAAGAAGGTCTAAGGGATACAGTAAACCTGAACTGAAGCATCGGAATCTATAACTAGTGTCACTGGAATGGTTCAAAACATAGACAGTAAAAAGAGTCCTTCTTCTTGTACTTGAGTCAGCATTGTGCCTTTTGTATTTAACTCCGATGCAGTTTCTGTGTTTCATCGTCAATAATAAGGTCCAAGGGATACAATAAACCAGAAGTGAAGCATCGGACTCTATAACTAGTGTCACAGAAATAGTTCACAGCATAGACAGTAGGAAGAGTCAGTCTTCTTGTACTTAAATCGGCAATGTGCCTTTTGTTTTTAATTCCGATGAATTTTCTGTGTTTCTGCGTCAATAAGAGGGTCCAAGAGATACAGAAACCTAAAGTGAAGCATCGGAATATATAACTAGTGTCACAGGAATGGTTGAAAACATAGACAGTAAGAAGAGTCAGTCTTCTTGTACTTAAGTCGGCATTGTGCCTTTTGTTTTTAATTCCGATGCTATATCTGTGTTTCATCGTCAACAAGAAGGTCCAAGGGATACAGTAAACCTGGAGTGTAGCATCGGAATCTATAACTAGTGTCACAGAGAATGGTTCAAAACATAGACAGTAAGAAGAGACGGACTTCACGTACTTAAGTCGGTATTGTGCCTTTTGTATTTATTTCCGATTAAATTTTTGTGTTTCATCGTCAATACGAAGGTCCAAGGGATGCAGTAAACCTGAAGTGAAGCCTCGGAAACTATAACTAGTGTCACAGGAATGGTTCAAAACATAGTCAGTAAGAGGTGTCAGTCTTCTTGTACTTTAGTCTGCATTGTGCCTTTTCAATTTACTTCCGATGCAATTTCTGTGTTTCATCGTCAATAAGAAGGTCCAAGGGATACAGTAAACCTGGAGGGAAGCATCGGAATCTAAAACTAGTGTCACAGGAATGGTTCAAAACATAGACAGTAAGAAGAGTCAGTCTTCTTGTACTTAAGTCGGCATTGTTACTTTTCTATTTAAATCCGATGCAATTTCTGTGTTTCATCCTCAATAAGAAGGTCAGAGGGATACAGTAAACCTGAAGTGAAACATCGGAATCTATAACTAGTGTCACAGGTATGGTTCTAACATAGTCAGTAAGAAGTGGCTGTCTTCTTGTACTTAAGTCGGCATTGTGCCTTTTGTATTTAATTCCGATGCAATTTCTGGGTTTCATCGTCAATAAGAAGGTCCAAGGGATACAGTAAACATGGAGTGTAGCATCGGAATCTATAACTAGTGTCACAGGAATTGTTCAAAACATAGTCAGTAAGAAGAGTCAGTCTCTTGTACTTAAGTGGGCATTGTGTCTTTTGTATTAAATTCCGATGCAATTACTGTGTTTCATCGTCCATAAGATGGTCCAACGGATACAGTAGAACTGAAGTCAAGCATCGGAATCTTTAACTAGTGTCACAGGAGTGGTTCAAAACATAGTCAGTAAGAGGAGTCAGTCTTTTTGTACTTAAGTCGGCATTGTGCCTTTTGTATTTAATTCCGATGCACTTTCTGTGTTTCATCGTCAATAAAAAGGTCCAAGGGATACAGTAAACCTGAAGTGAAGCACCGGAATCTATAACTAGTTTCACAGGATTGGTTCAAAACATAGACAGTAAGAAGAGTCAGTCTCTTGTACTTAAGTCGGCATTGTGCCTTTTGTATTTAATTCCGATGCAATTTCTGTGTTTCATCGTCAATAAGAAGGTCCAAGGGATACAGTAAAACTGAAGTCAAGCATCGGAATCTATAACTAGTGTCGCAGGAATGGTTCAAAACATAGCCAGAAAGAAGAGTCAGTCTCCATGTACTTAAGTCTGCATTGTGCATTTTCTATTTAATTCCGATGCAATTTCTGTGTTTCATCGTCAATAAGAAGGTCAGAGGGATACAGTAAACCTGAAGTATAGCATCGGAATCTATAACTAGTGTGACAGGAATGGTTCAAATCATAGTCAGTAAGAAGAGTCAGTCTTCTTGTACTTAAGTCGGCATTGTGCCTTTTGTATTTAATTCCGATGCTATTTCTGTGTTTCATCGTCAATAAGAAGGACCGAAGGTATACAGTAAACCTGAAGTGAAGCATCGTAATCTATAACTAGTGTCACAGGATTGGTTCAAAACATAGACACTAAGAAGAGTCAGTCTTCTTGTACTTAAGTCATCATTGGGCCTTTTGTATTTAATTCCGCTGCAATTTCTGTGTTTCATCATCAATAAGAAGGTCTAAGGGATACAGTAAACCTGAACTGAAGCATCGGAATCTATAACTAGTGTCACTGGAATGGTTCAAAACATAGACAGTTAAAAGAGTCCGTCTTCTTGTACTTGAGTCAGCATTGTGCCTTTTGTATTTACCTCCGATGCAGTTTCTGTGTTTCATTGTCAATAATAAGGTCCAAGGGATACAATAAACCAGAAGTGAAGCATCGGACTCTATAACTAGTGTCACAGAAATAGTTCACAGCATAGACAGTAGGAAGAGTCAGTCTTCTTGTACTTAAATCGGCATTGTGCCTTTTGTTTTTAATTCCGATGAAATTTCTGTGTTTCTTCGTCAACAAGAAGGTCCAAGAGATACAGAAACCTAAAGTGAAGCATCGTAATATATAACTAGTGTCACAGGAATGGTTCAAAACATAGACAGTAAGAAGAGTCAGTCTTCTTGTACTTAAGTCGGCATTGTGCCTTTTGTATTTACTTCCGATGCAATTTCTGTGTTTCATCGTCAATAAGAAGGTCCAAGGGATACAGTAAACCTGGAGTGTAGCATCGGAATCTATAACTAGTGTCACAGAGAATGGTTCAAAACATGGACAGTAAGAAGAGTCGGTCTTCATGTACTTAAGTCAGCATTGTGCCTTTTGTATTTAATTACGATTCAATTTCTGTGTTTCATCGTCAATACGAAGGTCCTAGGGATACAGTAAACCTGAAGGGATGCCTCGGAATCTATAACTAGTGTCACAGGAATGGTTCAAAACATGGTCAATAAGCAGAGTCAGTCTTCTTGTACTTAAGTCGGCATTGTGCCATTTGTATTTAATTCCGATGCAATTTCTGATTTTCATCGTCAATAAGAGAGTCAGAAGGATACAGTAAACCTGAAGTGAAGCATCGGAATCTATAACTAGTGTCACAGGAATGGTTCAAAATATAGTCAGGCACTGTGCATTTTTTATTTAATTCCGATGCAATTTCTGTGTTTCATCGTCAATAAAAATGTCCAAGGGATACAGAAAACCTGAAGTGAAGCATCGGAATCTATAACTAGTGTCACAGTAATGGTTCAAATCATGTCAATAAGAACAGTCGGTCTTCATGTACTTAAGTCGGCATTGTGCCTTTTGTATTTAATTCCGATGCAATTACTGTGTTTCATCGTCAATAAGAAGGTACAAGGGAAACAGTAAACCTGAAGTGAAGCATCGGAATCTATAACTAGTGTAAAAGGAATGGTTCAAATCATAGAGAGTAGGAAGAGACAGTGTTCTTGTACTTAAGTCGGCAATGTGCCATTTGTATTTAATCCCGATGTAATTTCTGTGTTTCATCGTCAATAAGAAGGTCCAAGGTATACAGTAAACCTGAAGTAAAGCATCGGATTCTGTAACTAGTGTCCCAGGAATGGTTAGAACTATAATCATTAAGAAGAGTGACTCCTCTTGTACTTAAGTCGGCATTGTGTCTTTTGTATTTAATTCCGATGCAATTTCTGTGATTCATCGTCAATAAGAATGTCCAAGGGATAAAGTAAACCTGGAGTGAAGCATCGGAATCTATAACTAGTGTCACAGGAATGGTTCAAAACATAGACAGTAAGAAGAGTCAATCATCTTGTACTTAAGTCGGCATTGTGCCTTCTGTATTTAATTCCGATGCAATTTCAGTCTTTCATGGTCAATAAAATAGTCAGAGGGATACAGTAAACCTGAAGTGAAGCATCGGAATCTATAACTAGTGTCACAGGAATGGTTCAAAACATAGTCAGTAGGAAGAGTCAGTCTTCTTGTACTTAAGACGGCATTGTGCCCTATCTATTTAATTCCGATGCAATTTCTGTGTTTTATCGTCAATAAGAAGGTCTAAGGGATACAGTAAACCTAGAGTGAAGCATCGGAATCTATAATTAGTGTCAATAGAATGGTTCAAAGCATAGACAGTAAGAAGAGTCAGTGTTCTTGTACTTATGTCTTCATTGTGCCTTTTGTATTTAATTCCGATGCAATATCTGAGTTTCATCGTCAATAAGAAGGTCAGAGGGATACAGTAAACCTGAAGTGAAGCATCGGAATCTATAACTAGTGTCACAGGAATGTTTCACAACACAGACAGTAAGAAGAGTCAGTCTTCTTGTACTTAAGTCGGCTTTGTGCGTTTTGTATTTAATTCCGATGCAATTTCTGTGTTTCATCGTCAATAAGAATGTCCAAGGGATACAGTAAACCTGAAGTGAAGCATCGGAATGTACAACTAGTGTCACAGGAATGGTTCAAATCATTGTCAATAAGAAGAGTCGGTTTTCATATACTTAAGTCGCCATTGTGCCTTTTGTATCTAATTCCGTTGCAATTTCTGTGTTTCATCGACAATAAGAAGGTACAAGGGATACAGTAAACCTGAAGTGAAGCATCGGAATGTATAACTAGTGTCACAGGAAAGGTTCAAAACCTGGACAGTAAGAAGAGTCAGTGTTCTTGTACTTAAGTCGGCATTGTGCTTTTTGTATTTAATTCCGAATCAATTTCTGTGTTTCATCGTCAATAAGATGGTCCAAGGGATACAGTCCACCTGAAGTGAAGCATCGGAATCTACAACTAGTGTCACAGGAATGGTTCAAAGCATAGACAGTAAGAAGAGTCAGTCTTCTAGTACTTAAGTTGGCATTGTGCCTTTTCTATTTAATTCCGATGCAATTTCTGTGTTTCATCGTCAATGAGAAGGTCGGAGGGATACAGCAAACCTGAAGTGAAGCATCGGAACCTATAACTAGTGTCACAGGAATGGTCAAAACGTAGTCAGTAAGAAGAGTCGGTCTTCTTGTACTTGAGTCGGCATTGTGCATTTTGTATTTAATGCCGATGCAATTTCTGTGTTTCATCGTCAATAAGAAGGTCCAAGGGATACAGTAAACCTGAAGTGAAGCATCGGAATCTATTACTAGTGTCACAGG
Source organism: Schistocerca piceifrons (assembly GCF_021461385.2). Classification (NCBI taxonomy): domain Eukaryota; kingdom Metazoa; phylum Arthropoda; class Insecta; order Orthoptera; family Acrididae; genus Schistocerca; species Schistocerca piceifrons. The sequence continues at coordinate 2,217,421 of NW_025727724.1, read as the reverse complement.
AATGGTTCAAAACATAGACAGTAAGAAAAGTCAGTCGTCTTGTACTTAAGCCGGCATTGTGCATTTTCTATTTAATTCCGATGCAATTTCTGTGTTTCATCGTCAATAAGAAGGTCAGAGGGATACAGTAAACCTGAAGTGAAGCTTCCGAATCTATAACTAGTGTCACAGGAATGGTTGAAAACATAGTCAGTAAGAAGAGTCAGTCTTCTTGTACTTAAGTCGGCATTGTGCCTCTTGTATTTAATCCCGATGCAATTTCTGTGTTTCATCGTCAATAAGAAGGTCAGAGGGATACTGTAAACCTGAAGTGAGCATCGGAATCTATAACTAGTGTCACAGGAATGGTTCAAATCATAGTCAGTAAGAAGAGTCAGTCTTTTTATACTTAAGTCGGCATTGTGCCTTTCGTAATCAATTCCGATGCAATTTATGTGTTTCACCGTCAGTAAGAAGGTCAGAGGGATACAGTAAACCTGGAGTGAAGCATCGGAATCTATAACTAGTCTCAATGGATTGGTTTAAAACATAGACAGTAAGAAGAGTCAGACTTCCTTTACTTAAGTTGGTATTGTGCCTTTTGTATTTAATTCCGGTGCAATTTCTGTGTTTCATCATCAATACGAAGGTCAGAGGGATACAGTAAACCGGAAGTGAAGCATCGGATTCTATAACTAGTGTCACAGAAATGGTTCAGAAAATAGTCAGTAAGAAGAGTCAGTCTTCTTGTCCTTAAGTCGGCATTGTGCCGTTTGTATTTAATTCCGATGCAATTTCTGTGTTTCATCGTCAATAAGAAGGTCCAAGGGAGACAGTAAACCTGGAGTGAAGCATCGAAATCTATAACTATTGACAGAGGAATGGTTCAAAACATAGACAGTAGGAAGAGACAGTCTTCTTGTACTTAAGTCGGCATTGTACCTTTTGTGTTTAATTCAGATCCAATTTCTGTGTATCATCGTCAATAAGAAGGTCCAAGGGATGCAGTAAACCTGAAGTGAAGCATCGGAATCTATAACTAGTTTCACAGGATTGGTTCAAAACATAGACAGTAAGAGGAGTCAGTCTTCTTGTACTTATGTCGGCAGTGTGCCTTTTGTATTTATTTCCGATGCAATTTCTGTGTTTTATCGTCAATAAGGAGGTCCAAGGGGAACCGTAAACCTGAAGTGAAGCATCGGAATCTATAACTAGTGTCACAGGAATAGTACAAATCATAGACAGTACTGAAGTCGGCATTGTGATTTTGTATTTAATTCCGATGCAATTTCTGTGTTTCATCGTCACTAAGAAGGTCCAAGGGAAACAGTAAACCTGAAGTGAAGCATCGGAATCTATAACTAGTGTCACAGGAATGGTTCAAAGCATAGTTAGTAAGAAGAGTCAGTCTTCATGTACTTAAGTCGGCATTGTGCCATTTGTATTTAATTCCGATGCAATTTCTGTGTTTCATCGTCAATACGAAGGTCCAAGGGAGACAGTAAACCTGAAGTGAAGCATCGGAATCTATAACTAGTGACAGAGGAATGGTTCAAAACATAGACAGTAGGAAGAGACAGTCTTCTTGTACTTAAGTCGGCATTGTACCTTTTGTGTTTAATTCAGATCCAATTTCTGTGTATCATCGTCAATAAGAAGGTCCAAGGGATGCAGTAAACCTGAAGTGAAGCATCGGAATCTATAACTAGTTTCACAGGATTGGTTCAAAACATAGACAGTAAGAGGAGTCAGTCTTCTTGTACTTATGTCGGCAGTGTGCCTTTTGTATTTATTTCCGATGCAATTTCTGTGTTTTATCGTCAATAAGGAGGTCCAAGGGGAACCGTAAACCTGAAGTGAAGCATCGGAATCTATAACTAGTGTCACAGGAATGGTACAAACATAGACAGTATGAAGAGTCATTCTCTTGTACTTAACTTGGCATTGTGCATTTTCTATTTGATTCCGATGCAATTTCTGTGATTCATCGTCAATAAGAAGGTCCAAGGGATACAGTAAACCTGGAGTGTAGCATCGGAATCTATAACTAGTGTCACAGACAATGGTTCAAAACATAGACAGTAACAAGAGTCAGTCTTCATGTACTTAAGTCGGCATAGTGCCTTTTGTATTTATTTCCGATGAAATTTCTGTGTTTCATCGTCAATAAGAAGGACCGAAGGTATACAGAAAACCTGAAGTGAAGCATCATAATCTATAACTAGTGTCACAGGATTGGTTCAAAACATAGACACTAAGAAGAGTCAGTCTGCTTGTACTTAAGTCATCATTGTGCCTTTTGTATTTAATTCCGCTGCAATTTCTGTGTTTCATCATCAATAAGAAGGTCTAAGGGATACAGTAAACCTGAACTGAAGCATCGGAATCTATAACTAGTGTCACTGGAATGGTTCAAAACATAGACAGTAAAAAGAGTCCGTCTTCGTGTACTTGAGTCAGCATTGTGCCTTTTGTATTTAACTCCGATGCAGTTTCTGTGTTTCATCGTCAATAATAAGGTCCAAGGGATACAATAAACCAGAAGTGAAGCTTCGGACTCTATAACTAGTGTCACAGGAATAGTTCACAGCATAGACATTAGGAAGAGTCAGCCTTCTTGTACTGAAATCGGCATTGTGCCTTTTGTTTTTAATTCCGATGAAATTTCTGTGTTTCTTCGTCAATAAGAAGATCCAAGAGATACAGAAACCTAAAGTGAAGCATCGGAATATATAACTAGTGTCACAGGAATTGTTCAAAACATAGACAGTAAGAAGAGTCAGTCTTCTTGTACTTAAGTCGGCATTGTGCCTTTTGTATTTACTTCCGATGCAATTTCTGTGTTTCATCGTCAATAAGAAGGTCCAAGGGATACAGTAAACCTGGAGTGTAGCATCGGAATCTATAACTAGTGTCACAGACAATGGTTCAAAACATAGACAGTAAGAAGAGTCGGTCTTCATGTACTTAAGTCGGCATTGTGCCTTTTGTATTTAATTCCGATTCAATTTCTGTGTTTCATCGTCAATACGAAGGTCCTAGGGATACAGTAAACCTGAAGCGATGCCTCGGAATCTATAACTAGTGTCACAGGAATGGTTCAAAACATAGTCAATAAGCAGAGTCAGTCTTCTTGTACTTAAGTCGGCATTGTGCCTTTTTAATTAAATTCCGTTGCAATTTCTGCGTTTCATCGCCAATAAGAAGGTCCAAGGGATACAGTAAACCTGAGCTGAAGCATCGGAATCTATTACTAGTGTCACTGGAATGGTTCAAAACATAGACAGTAAAAAGAGTCCGTCTTCTTGTACTTGTGTCAGCATTGTGCCTTTTGTATTTAACTCCGATATAGGTTTCTGTGTTTCACCGTCAATAATAAGGTCCACGGGATACAATAAACCAAAGGTGAAGCATCGGACTCTATAACTAGTGTCACAGGAATAGTTCACAGCATAGACAGTAGGAAGAGTCAGTCTTCTTGTACTTAAATCGGCATTGTGCCTTTTGTTTTTAATTCCGATGAAATTTCTGTGTTTCTTTGTCAATAGGAAAGTCCAAGAGATTCAGAAACCTAAAGTAAAGCATCGGATTCTGTAACTAGTGTCCCAGGAATGGTTAGAACTATAATCAGTAAGAAGACTGACTCTTCTTGTACTTAAGTCGGCATTGTGTCTTTTGTATTTAATTCCGATGCAATTTCTGTGATTCATCGTCAATAAGAAGGTCCAAGGGATAAAGTAAACCTGGAGTGAAGCATCGGAATCTATAACTAGTGTCACAGGAATGATTCAAAGCATAGTCAGTAGGAAGAGTCAGTCTTCTTGTACTTAAGACGGCATTGTGCCCTTTCTATTTAATTCCGATGCAATTTCTGTGTTTTATCGTCAATAAGAAGGTCCAAGGGATACAGTAAACCTAGAGTGAAGCATCGGAATCTATAACTAGTGTCAATAGAATGGTTCAAAAAATAGACAGTAAGAAGAGTCAGTGTTCTTGTACCTATGTCTTCATTGTGCCTTTTGTATTTAATTCCGATGCAATATCTGAGTTTCATCGTCAATAAGAAGGTCAGAGGGATAGAGTAAACCTGAAGTGAAGCATCGGAATCTATAACTAGTGTCACAGGAATGGTTCACAATACAGACAGTAAGAAGTGTCAGTCTTCTTGTACTTAAGTCGCCTTTGTGCGTTTTGAATTTAATTCCGATGCAATTTCTGTGTTTCATCGTCAATAAGAATCTCCAAGGGATACAGTAAACCTGAAGTGAAGCATCGGAATCTATAACTAGTGTCACAGGAATGGTTCAAATCATTGTCAATTAGAAGAGTCGGTTTTCATGTACTTAAGTCGCCATTGTGCCTTTTGTATCTAATTCCGTTGCAATTTCTGTGTTTCATCGTCAATAAGAAGGTACAAGGGATACAGTAAACCTGAAGTGAAGCTTCGGAATGTATAACTAGTGTCACAGGAAAGTTTCAAAACCTGGACAGTAAGAAGAGTCAGTGTTCTTGTACTTAATTCGGCATTGTGCCTTTTGTATTTAATTCCGATTCAATTTCTGTGTTTCATCGTCAATTAGAAGGTCCAAGGGATACAGTCCACCTGAAGTGATGCATCGGAATGTACAACTAGTGTCACAGGAATGGTTCAAAGCATAGACAGTAAGAAGAGTCAGTCTTCTTGTACTTAAGACGGCATTGTGCCTTTTCTATTTAATTCCGATGCAATTTCTGTGTTTCATCGTCAATGAGAAGGTCAGAGGGATACAGTAAACCTGAAGTGAAGCATCGGATTCTATAACTAGTGTCACAGAAATGGTTCAAAAAATAGTCAGTAAGAAGAGTCAGTCTTCTTGTACTTAAGTCGGCATTGTGTCTTTTGTATTTAATTCCGATGCAATTATGTGATTCGTCGTCAATAAGAAAGTCCAAGGGATAAAGTAAACCTGGAGTGAAGCATCGGAATCTATAACTAGTGTCACAGGAATGATTCAAAGCATAGTCAGTAGGAAGAGTCAGTCTTCTTGTACTTAAGACGGCATTGTGCCTTTTCTATTTAATTCCGATGCAATTTCTGTGTTTCATCGTCAATGAGAAGGTCAGAGGGATACAGCAAACCTGAAGTGAAGCATCGGAACCTATAACTAGTGTCACAGGAATGGTTCAAAACATAGTCAGTAAGAAGAGTCGGTCTTCTTGTACTTAAGTCGGCATTGTGAATTTCGTAATCAATTCCGATGCAATTTCTGTGTTTCACCGTCAGTACGAATGTCAGAGGGATACAGTAAACCTGGAGTGAAGCATCGGAATCTATAACTAGTCTCAATGGATTGGTTCAAAACATAGACAGTATGAAGAGTCAATCTTCCTTTACTGAAGTTGGCATTGTGCCTTTTGTATTTAATTCCGGTGCAATTTCTGTGTTTCATCATCAATACGAAGGTCAGAGGGATACAGTAAACCTGAAGTGAAGCATCGGATTCTATAACTAGTGTCACAGAAATGGTTCAAAAAATAGTCAGTAAGAAGAGTCAGTCTTCTTGTCCTTAAGTCGGCATTGTGCCGTTTGTATTTAATTCCGATGCAATATCTGTGTTTCATCGTCAATACGAAGGTCCAAGGGATACAGTAAACCTGGAGTGAAGCATCGGAATCTATAACTAGTGTCACAAGAATGGTTGAAAACATAGTCAGTAAGAAGAGTCAGTCTTCTTGTCCTTAAGTCAGCATTGTGGCTTTTGTATTTAATTCCGATGCAATTTCTGTGTTTCATCGTCAATAAGAAGGTCCAAGGGATACAGTAAACTTGGAGTGTAGGATCGGAATCTATAACTAGTGTCACAGGAATAGTACAAATCATAGACAGTACTGAAGTCGGCATTGTGATTTCGTATTTAATTCCGATGCAATTTCTGTGTTTCATCGTCAATAAGAAGGTCCAAGGGAAACAGTAAACCTGAAGTGAAGCATCGGAATCTATAACTAGTGTCACAGGAATGATTCAAAGCATAGTTAGTAAGAAGAGTCAGTCTTCATGTACTTAAGTCGGCATTGTGCCTTTTGTATTTAATTCCGATGCAATTTCTGTGTTTCTTCGTCAATACGAAGGTCCAAGGGAGACAGTAAACCTGAAGTGAAGCATCAGAATCTATAACTAGTGACACAGGAATGGTTCAAAACATAGACAGTAGGAAGAGTCAGTCTTCTTGTACCTAAGTCGGCATTGTACCTTTTGTGTTTAATTCAGATCCAATTTCTGTGAATCATCGTCAATAAGAAGGTCCAAGGGATGCATTAAACCTGAAGTGAAGCATCGGAATCTATAACTAGTTTCACAGGATTGGTTCAAAACATAGACAGTAAGAGGAGTCAGTCTTCTTGTACTTATGTCGGCAGTGTGCCTTTTGTATTTATTTCCGTTACAATTTCTGGGTTTTATCGTCAATAAGGAGGTCCAAGGGAAACAGTAAACCTGAAGTGAAGCATCGGAATCTATAACTAGTGTCACAGGAATGGTTAAAATCATAGTCAGTAAGAAGAGTCCGTCTTATTGTACTTAAGTCGGCATAGTGCCTTTTGTATTTATTTCCGATGAAATATCTGTGTTTCGTCGTTAATAAGAAGTACAGAGGTATACAGTAAACCTGAAGTAAAGCATCGGAATCTATAACTAGTGTTACAGGAATGGTTCAAAGCATAGTCATTAAGATGAGTCAGTTTTCTTGTCCTTAAGTCGGCATTGTGCCTTTTGTATGTAATTCCGATGCAATTTCTGTATTTCATCGTCAATAAGAAGGACCGAAGGGATACAGTATACCTGAAGTGAAGCATCGGAATCTATAACTAGTGTCACAGGATTGGTTCAAAACATAGACAGTAAGAAGAGTCAGTCTGCTTGTACTTCAGTCATCATTGCACCTTTTGTATTTAATTCCGATGCAATTTCTGTGTTTCATCGTCAATAAGAAGGTCCAAGTGATACAGTAAATCTGGAGTGTAGCATCGGAATCTATAACTAGTGTCACAGAGAATGGTTCAGAACATAGACAGTATGAAGAGTCGCTCTTCATGTACTTAAGTCGGCATTGTGCCTTTGTATTTAATTCCGATTCAATTTCTATGTCTCATCGTCAATACGAAGGTCCAAAGGATACAGTAAACCTGAAGTGAAGCCTCGGAATCTATGACTAGTGTCACAGGAATGGTTCAAAACGTAGTCAGTAAGAAGGGTCAGTCTTCTTGTACTTAAGTCGGCATTGTGCGTTTTGTATTTAATTCCTACGAAATCTCTGTTTTTCATTGTCAATAAGGAGGTCCAAGGGATACAGTAAACATGGAGTGATGCATCGGAATCTATAACTAGTGTCAATGGAATGGTTCAAAACATAGACAGTAAGCAGAGTCAGTCTTCTTGTACTTAAGTCGGCATTGTGCCATTTGTACTTAATTCCGATGCAATTTCTGAGTTTCATCGTCAGTAAGAAAGTCAGAAGGATACAGTAAACCTGAAGTGAAGCATCGGAATCTATGACTAGTGTCACAGAAATGGTTCAAAACATAGTCAGTAAGAAGAGTAAGTCTTCTTGTCCTTAGGTCGGCATTGTGCCTTTTGTATTTAATTCCGACGCAAATTCTGTGTTTCATCGTCAATAAGAAAGTCCAAGGGATATATTAAACCTGGAGTGAAGCACCGGAACCTATAACTAGTGTCACAGGAATGGTTCAAAACATAGAAAGTAAGAAGAGCCAGTCTTCTTGTACTCAAGTCGGCATTGTGCATTTTGTATTTAATTCCGATGCAATTTCTGTGTTTCATCGTCAATAAGAATGTCCAAGGGATACAGTAAACCTAAAGTGAAGCATCGGAATCTATAACTACCGTCACATGAATGGTTCAAATCATTGTCAATCAGAAGAGTCGGTCTTCATGTACTTAAGTCGGCTTTGTGCCTTTTGTATTAATTTCCGGTGCAATTACTGTGTTTCATCGTCAATAATAAGGTACAAGGGATACAGTAAATCTGAAGTGATGCATCGGAATCTATAACTAGTGTCAAAGGAATGGTTCAAATCATAGAGTGTAGGAAGAGACAGTGTTCTTGTACTTAAGTCGGCATTGTGCGTTTTGTATTTAATTCCGATGCAATTTCTGTGTTTCATCGTCAATAAGAAGGTCCAAGGGATACAGTAAACCTGAAGTGAAGCATCGGAATCTACAATTAGTGTCACAGGAATGGTTCAAAACATAGACAGTAAGAAGAGTCAGTATTCTTGTACTTACGTCGGCATAGTGCCTTTTGTATTTATTTCCGATGCAATTTCTGTGTTTCATCGTCAATAAGAATATCCAAGGGATATAGTAAACCTAAAGTGAAGCATCGGAATCTATAACTAGTGTCACATGAATGGTTCAAATCATTGTCAATCAGAAGAGTCGGTCTTCATGTACTTAAGTCGGCATTGTGCCTTTTGTATTAATTTCCGATGCAATTACTGTGTATCATCGTCAATAAGAAGGTCCAAGGGATGCAGTAAACCGGAAGTGAAGCATCGGAATCTATAACTAGTTTTACAGGATTGGTTCAAAACATAGACAGTAAGAAGAGTCAGTCTTCTTGTACTTATGTCGGCAGTGTGCCTTTTGTATTTATTTCCGATGCAATATCTCTGTTTTATCGTCAATAAGGAGGTCCAAGGGAAACAGTAAACCTGAAGTGAAGCATCGGAATCTATAACTAGCGTCACAGGAATGGTACAAACATAGACAGTATGAAGAGTCATTCTCTTGTACTTAAGTCGGCATTGTGCATTTTCTATTTGATTCCGATGCAATTTCTGTGATTCATCGTCAATAAGAAGGTCAGAGGGACACAGTAAACCTGAAGTGAAGCATCGGAATCTATAACAAGTGTCACAGGAATGGTTCAAATCATAGTCAGTATGAAGAGTCAGTCTTATTGTACTTAAGTCGGCATAGTGCCTTTTGTATGTAATTCCGATGCAATTTCTGTGTTTCATCGTCAATAAGAATGACCGAAGGGATACAGTAAACCTGAAGTGAAGCATCGGAATCTATAACTAGTGTCACAGGATTGGTTCAAAACATAGACAGTAAGAAGAGTCAGTCTGCTTGTACTTCAGTCATCATTGTACCTTTTGTATTTAATTGCGATGCAATTTCTGTGTTTCATCGTCAATAAGAAGGTCTAAGAGATACAGTAAACCTGAAGTGAAGCATCGGAATCTATAACTAGTGTCACAGGAATAGTTCACAACATAGACATTAGGAAAAGTCAGTCTTCTTGTACTTAAGTCGGCATTGTGCCTTTTGTATTTAATTCCGAAGCAATTTCTGTGTTTCATCATCAATAAGAAGGTCCAAGTGATACAGAATATCTGGAGTGTAGCATCGGAATCTATAACTAGTGTCACAGAGAATGGTTCAGAACATAGACAGTATGAAGAGTCGGTCTGCTTGTACTTCAGTCATCATTGTACCTTTTGTATTTAATTCCGATTCAATTTCAATGTTTCATCGTCAATACGAAGGTCCAAAGGATACAGTAAACCTGAAGTGAAGCCTCGGAATCTATAACTAGTGTCACAGAAATGGTTCAAAACGTAGTCAGTAAAAAGGTCAGTCTTCTTGTACTTAAGTCGGCATTGTGCCTTTTGTATTTAATTCCTACAAAATTTCTGTGTTTCATTGTCAATAAGAAGGTCCAAGGGATACAGTAAACCTTGAGTGATGCATCGGAATCTATAACTAGTGTCAATGGAATGGTTAAAAACATAGACAGTAAGAAGAATCAGTCTTCTTGTACTTAAGTCGGCATTGTGCCATTTGTACTTAATTCCGATGCAATTTCTAAGTTTCTTCGTCAATAAGAAAGTCAGAAGGATACAGTAAACCTGAAGTGAAGCATTTGAATCAATAACCAGTGTCACAGAAATGGGTCAAAACATAGTCAGTAAGAAGTGTCAGTCTTCTTGTCCTTAAGTCGGCATTGTGCCTTTTGTATTTATTTCCGACGCAAATTCTGTGTTTCATCGTCAATAAGATAGTCCAAGTGATATATTAAACCAGGTGTGAAGCACCGGAACCTATAACTAGTGTCACAGGAATGGTTCAAAACATAGAAAGTAAGAAAAGTCAGTCTTCTTGTACTCAAGACGGCATTGTGCATTTTGTATTTAATTCCGATGCAATTTCTGCGTTTCATCGTCAATAAGAATGTCCAAGGGAAACAGTAAACCTGAAGTAAAGCATCGGAATCTATAACTAGTGTCACAGGAATGGTAGAAACATAGTCAGTATGAAGAGTCATTCTCTTGTACTTTTCTATTTGATTCCGATGCAATTTCTGTGATTCATCGTCAATAAGAAGGTCAGAGGGACACAGTAAACCTGAAGTGAAGCATCGGAATCTATAACAAGTGTCACAGGAATGGTTCAAATCATTGTCAATCAGAAGAGTCGGTCTTTATGTACTTAAGTCGGCATTGTGCCTTTTGTATTAATTTCCGATGCAATTACTGTGTTTCATCGTCAATAAGAAGGACCGAAGGGATACAGTAAACCTGAAGTGAAGCATCGGAATCTATAACTAGTGTCACAGGAATGGTGCAAAACACAGACAGTAAGAATAGTCAGTGTTCTTGTACTTAAGTCGGCATTGTGCCTTTTGTATTTAATTCCGATGCTGTTTCTGTTTTTCATCGTCAATAAGAGGGTCCAAGGGATACAATAAACCTGAAGTGAAGCATCGGACTCTGTAACTAGTGTCACGGGAATAGTTCACAACATAGACAGTAGGAAGAGTCAGTCTTTTTGTACTTAAGTCTTCATTGTGCCTTTTGTATTTAATTCCGATGCCATTTCTATGTTTCATCGTCAATACGAAGGTCCAAAGGATACAGTAAACCTGAAGTGAAGCCTCGGAATCTATAACTAGTGTCACAGAAATGGTTCAAAACGTAGTCAGTAAAAAGGTCAGTCTTCTTGTACTTAAGTCGGCATTGTGCCTTTTGTATTTAATTCCTACAAAATTTCTGTGTTTCATTGTCAATAAGAAGGTCCAAGGGATACAGTAAACCTTGAGTGATGCATCGGAATCTATAACTAGTGTCAATGGAATGGTTAAAAACATAGACAGTAAGAAGAGTCAGTCTTCTTGTACTTACGTCGGCATAGTGCCTTTTGTATTTATTTCCGATGCAATTTCTGTGTTTCATCGTCAATAAGAATATCCAAGGGATATAGTAAACCTAAAGTGAAGCATCGGAATCTATAACTAGTGTCACATGAATGGTTCAAATCATTGTCAATCAGAAGAGTCGGTCTTCATGTACTTAAGTCGGCATTGTGCCTTTTGTATTAATTTCCGATGCAATTACTGTGTATCATCGTCAATAAGAAGGTCCAAGGGATGCAGTAAACGGAAGTGAAGCATCGGAATCTATAACTAGTTTTACAGGATTGGTTCAAAACATAGACAGTAAGAAGAGTCAGTCTTCTTGTACTTATGTCGGCAGTGTGCCTTTTGTATTTATTTCCGATGCAATATCTCTGTTTTATCGTCAATAAGGAGGTCCAAGAGAAACAGTAAACCTGAAGTGAAGCATCGGAATCTATAACTAGCGTCACAGGAATGGTACAAACATAGACAGTATGAAGAGTCATTCTCTTGTACTTAAGTCGGCATTGTGCATTTTCTATTTGATTCCGATGCAATTTCTGTGATTCATCGTCAATAAGAAGGTCAGAGGGACACAGTAAACCTGAAGTGAAGCATCGGAATCTATAACAAGTGTCACAGGAATGGTTCAAATCATAGTCAGTATGAAGAGTCAGTCTTATTGTACTTAAGTCGGCATAGTGCCTTTTGTATGTAATTCCGATGCAATTTCTGTGTTTCATCGTCAATAAGAATGACCGAAGGGATACAGTAAACCTGAAGTGAAGCATCGGAATCTATAACTAGTGTCACAGGATTGGTTCAAAACATAGACAGTAAGAAGAGTCAGTCTGCTTGTACTTCAGTCATCATTGTACCTTTTGTATTTAATTGCGATGCAATTTCTGTGTTTCATCGTCAATAAGAAGGTCTAAGAGATACAGTAAACCTGAAGTGAAGCATCGGAATCTATAACTAGTGTCACAGGAATAGTTCACAACATAGACATTAGGAAAAGTCAGTCTTCTTGTACTTAAGTCGGCATTGTGCCTTTTGTATTTAATTCCGAAGCAATTTCTGTGTTTCATCATCAATAAGAAGGTCCAAGTGATACAGAATATCTGGAGTGTAGCATCGGAATCTATAACTAGTGTCACAGAGAATGGTTCAGAACATAGACAGTATGAAGAGTCGGTCTGCTTGTACTTCAGTCATCATTGTACCTTTTGTATTTAATTCCGATTCAATTTCAATGTTTCATCGTCAATACGAAGGTCCAAAGGATACAGTAAACCTGAAGTGAAGCCTCGGAATCTATAACTAGTGTCACAGAAATGGTTCAAAACGTAGTCAGTAAAAAGGTCAGTCTTCTTGTACTTAAGTCGGCATTGTGCCTTTTGTATTTAATTCCTACAAAATCTCTGTGTTTCATTGTCAATAAGAAGGTCCAAGGGATACAGTAAACCTTGAGTGATGCATCGGAATCTATAACTAGTGTCAATGGAATGGTTAAAAACATAGACAGTAAGAAGAATCAGTCTTCTTGTACTTAAGTCGGCATTGTGCCATTTGTACTTAATTCCGATGCAATTTCTAAGTTTCTTCGTCAATAAGAAAGTCAGAAGGATACAGTAAACCTGAAGTGAAGCATTTGAATCAATAACCAGTGTCACAGAAATGGGTCAAAACATAGTCAGTAAGAAGTGTCAGTCTTCTTGTCCTTAAGTCGGCATTGTGCCTTTTGTATTTATTTCCGACGCAAATTCTGTGTTTCATCGTCAATAAGATAGTCCAAGTGATATATTAAACCAGGTGTGAAGCACCGGAACCTATAACTAGTGTCACAGGAATGGTTCAAAACATAGAAAGTAAGAAAAGTCAGTCTTCTTGTACTCAAGACGGCATTGTGCATTTTGTATTTAATTCCGATGCAATTTCTGCGTTTCATCGTCAATAAGAATGTCCAAGGGAAACAGTAACCCTGAAGTAAAGCATCGGAATCTATAACTAGTGTCACAGGAATGGTAGAAACATAGTCAGTATGAAGAGTCATTCTCTTGTACTTTTCTATTTGATTCCGATGCAATTTCTGTGATTCATCGTCAATAAGAAGGTCAGAGGGACACAGTAAACCTGAAGTGAAGCATCGGAATCTATAACAAGTGTCACAGGAATGGTTCAAATCATTGTCAATCAGAAGAGTCGGTCTTTATGTACTTAAGTCGGCATTGTGCCTTTTGTATTAATTTCCGATGCAATTACTGTGTTTCATCGTCAATAAGAAGGACCGAAGGGATACAGTAAACCTGAAGTGAAGCATCGGAATCTATAACTAGTGTCACAGGAATGGTGCAAAACACAGACAGTAAGAATAGTCAGTGTTCTTGTACTTAAGTCGGCATTGTGCCTTTTGTATTTAATTCCGATGCTGTTTCTGTTTTTCATCGTCAATAAGAGGGTCCAAGGGATACAATAAACCTGAAGTGAAGCATCGTACTCTGTAACTAGTGTCACGGGAATAGTTCACAACATAGACAGTAGGAAGAGTCAGTCTTTTTGTACTTAAGTCTTCATTGTGCCTTTTGTATTTAATTCCGATGCAATTTCTATGTTTCATCGTCAATACGAAGGTCCAAAGGATACAGTAAACCTGAAGTGAAGCCTCGGAATCTATAACTAGTGTCACAGAAATGGTTCAAAACGTAGTCAGTAAAAAGGTCAGTCTTCTTGTACTTAAGTCGGCATTGTGCCTTTTGTATTTAATTCCTACAAAATTTCTGTGTTTCATTGTCAATAAGAAGGTCCAAGGGATACAGTAAACCTTGAGTGATGCATCGGAATCTATAACTAGTGTCAATGGAATGGTTAAAAACATAGACAGTAAGAAGAGTCAGTCTTCTTGTACTTACGTCGGCATAGTGCCTTTTGTATTTATTTCCGATGCAATTTCTGTGTTTCATCGTCAATAAGAATATCCAAGGGATATAGTAAACCTAAAGTGAAGCATCGGAATCTATAACTAGTGTCACATGAATGGTTCAAATCATTGTCAATCAGAAGAGTCGGTCTTCATGTACTTAAGTCGGCATTGTGCCTTTTGTATTAATTTCCGATGCAATTACTGTGTATCATCGTCAATAAGAAGGTCCAAGGGATGCAGTAAACCGGAAGTGAAGCATCGGAATCTATAACTAGTTTTACAGGATTGGTTCAAAACATAGACAGTAAGAAGAGTCAGTCTTCTTGTACTTATGTCGGCAGTGTGCCTTTTGTATTTATTTCCGATGCAATATCTCTGTTTTATCGTCAATAAGGAGGTCCAAGGGAAACAGTAAACCTGAAGTGAAGCATCGGAATCTATAACTAGCGTCACAGGAATGGTACAAACATAGACAGTATGAAGAGTCATTCTCTTGTACTTAAGTCGGCATTGTGCATTTTCTATTTGATTCCGATGCAATTTCTGTGATTCATCGTCAATAAGAAGGTCAGAGGGACACAGTAAACCTGAAGTGAAGCATCGGAATCTATAACAAGTGTCACAGGAATGGTTCAAATCATAGTCAGTATGAAGAGTCAGTCTTATTGTACTTAAGTCGGCATAGTGCCTTTTGTATGTAATTCCGATGCAATTTCTGTGTTTCATCGTCAATAAGAATGACCGAAGGGATACAGTAAACCTGAAGTGAAGCATCGGAATCTATAACTAGTGTCACAGGATTGGTTCAAAACATAGACAGTAAGAAGAGTCAGTCTGCTTGTACTTCAGTCATCATTGTACCTTTTGTATTTAATTGCGATGCAATTTCTGTGTTTCATCGTCAATAAGAAGGTCTAAGAGATACAGTAAACCTGAAGTGAAGCATCGGAATCTATAACTAGTGTCACAGGAATAGTTCACAACATAGACATTAGGAAAAGTCAGTCTTCTTGTACTTAAGTCGGCATTGTGCCTTTTGTATTTAATTCCGAAGCAATTTCTGTGTTTCATCATCAATAAGAAGGTCCAAGTGATACAGAATATCTGGAGTGTAGCATCGGAATCTATAACTAGTGTCACAGAGAATGGTTCAGAACATAGACAGTATGAAGAGTCGGTCTGCTTGTACTTCAGTCATCATTGTACCTTTTGTATTTAATTCCGATTCAATTTCAATATTTCATCGTCAATACGAAGGTCCAAAGGATACAGTAAACCTGAAGTGAAGCCTCGGAATCTATAACTAGTGTCACAGAAATGGTTCAAAACGTAGTCAGTAAAAAGGTCAGTCTTCTTGTACTTAAGTCGGCATTGTGCCTTTTGTATTTAATTCCTACAAAATTTCTGTGTTTCATTGTCAATAAGAAGGTCCAAGGGATACAGTAAACCTTGAGTGATGCATCGGAATCTATAACTAGTGTCAATGGAATGGTTAAAAACATAGACAGTAAGAAGAATCAGTCTTCTTGTACTTAAGTCGGCATTGTGCCATTTGTACTTAATTCCGATGCAATTTCTAAGTTTCTTCGTCAATAAGAAAGTCAGAAGGATACAGTAAACCTGAAGTGAAGCATTTGAATCAATAACCAGTGTCACAGAAATGGGTCAAAACATAGTCAGTAAGAAGTGTCAGTCTTCTTGTCCTTAAGTCGGCATTGTGCCTTTTGTATTTATTTCCGACGCAAATTCTGTGTTTCATCGTCAATAAGATAGTCCAAGTGATATATTAAACCAGGTGTGAAGCACCGGAACCTATAACTAGTGTCACAGGAATGGTTCAAAACATAGAAAGTAAGAAAAGTCAGTCTTCTTGTACTCAAGACGGCATTGTGCATTTTGTATTTAATTCCGATGCAATTTCTGCGTTTCATCGTCAATAAGAATGTCCAAGGGAAACAGTAAACCTGAAGTAAAGCATCGGAATCTATAACTAGTGTCACAGGAATGGTAGAAACATAGTCAGTATGAAGAGTCATTCTCTTGTACTTTTCTATTTGATTCCGATGCAATTTCTGTGATTCATCGTCAATAAGAAGGTCAGAGGGACACAGTAAACCTGAAGTGAAGCATCGGAATCTATAACAAGTGTCACAGGAATGGTTCAAATCATTGTCAATCAGAAGAGTCGGTCTTTATGTACTTAAGTCGGCATTGTGCCTTTTGTATTAATTTCCGATGCAATTACTGTGTTTCATCGTCAATAAGAAGGACCGAAGGGATACAGTAAACCTGAAGTGAAGCATCGGAATCTATAACTAGTGTCACAGGAATGGTGCAAAACACAGACAGTAAGAATAGTCAGTGTTCTTGTACTTAAGTCGGCATTGTGCCTTTTGTATTTAATTCCGATGCTGTTTCTGTTTTTCATCGTCAATAAGAGGGTCCAAGGGATACAATAAACCTGAAGTGCAGCATCGGACTCTGTAACTAGTGTCACGGGAATAGTTCACAACATAGACAGTAGGAAGAGTCAGTCTTTTTGTACTTAAGTCTTCATTGTGCCTTTTGTATTTAATTCCGATGCAATTTCTATGTTTCATCGTCAATACGAAGGTCCAAAGGATACAGTAAACCTGAAGTGAAGCCTCGGAATCTATAACTAGTGTCACAGGAATGGTTCAAAACGTAGTCAGTAAAAAGGTCAGTCTTCTTGTACTTAAGTCGGCATTGTGCCTTTTGTATTTAATTCCTACAAAATTTCTGTGTTTCATTGTCAATAAGAAGGTCCAAGGGATACAGTAAACCTTGAGTGATGCATCGGAATCTATAACTAGTGTCAATGGAATGGTTAAAAACATAGACAGTAAGAAGAGTCAGTCTTCTTGTACTTACGTCGGCATAGTGCCTTTTGTATTTATTTCCGATGCAATTTCTGTGTTTCATCGTCAATAAGAATATCCAAGGGATATAGTAAACCTAAAGTGAAGCATCGGAATCTATAACTAGTGTCACATGAATGGTTCAAATCATTGTCAATCAGAAGAGTCGGTCTTCATGTACTTAAGTCGGCATTGTGCCTTTTGTATTAATTTCCGATGCAATTACTGTGTATCATCGTCAATAAGAAGGTCCAAGGGATGCAGTAAACCGGAAGTGAAGCATCGGAATCTATAACTAGTTTTACAGGATTGGTTCAAAACATAGACAGTAAGAAGAGTCAGTCTTCTTGTACTTATGTCGGCAGTGTGCCTTTTGTATTTATTTCCGATGCAATATCTCTGTTTTATCGTCAATAAGGAGGTCCAAGGGAAACAGTAAACCTGAAGTGAAGCATCGGAATCTATAACTAGCGTCACAGGAATGGTACAAACATAGACAGTATGAAGAGTCATTCTCTTGTACTTAAGTCGGCATTGTGCATTTTCTATTTGATTCCGATGCAATTTCTGTGATTCATCGTCAATAAGAAGGTCAGAGGGACACAGTAAACCTGAAGTGAAGCATCGGAATCTATAACAAGTGTCACAGGAATGGTTCAAATCATAGTCAGTATGAAGAGTCAGTCTTATTGTACTTAAGTCGGCATAGTGCCTTTTGTATGTAATTCCGATGCAATTTCTGTGTTTCATCGTCAATAAGAATGACCGAAGGGATACAGTAAACCTGAAGTGAAGCATCGGAATCTATAACTAGTGTCACAGGATTGGTTCAAAACATAGACAGTAAGAAGAGTCAGTCTGCTTGTACTTCAGTCATCATTGTACCTTTTGTATTTAATTGCGATGCAATTTCTGTGTTTCATCGTCAATAAGAAGGTCTAAGAGATACAGTAAACCTGAAGTGAAGCATCGGAATCTATAACTAGTGTCACAGGAATAGTTCACAACATAGACATTAGGAAAAGTCAGTCTTCTTGTACGTAAGTCGGCATTGTGCCTTTTGTATTTAATTCCGAAGCAATTTCTGTGTTTCATCATCACTAAGAAGGTCCAAGTGATACAGAATATCTGGAGTGTAGCATCGGAATCTATAACTAGTGTCACAGAGAATGGTTCAGAACATAGACAGTATGAAGAGTCGGTCTGCTTGTACTTCAGTCATCATTGTACCTTTTGTATTTAATTCCGATTCAATTTCAATGTTTCATCGTCCAATACGAAGGTCCAAAGGATACAGTAAACCTGAAGTGAAGCCTCGGAATCTATAACTAGTGTCACAGAAATGGTTCAAAACGTAGTCAGTAAAAAGGTCAGTCTTCTTGTACTTAAGTCGGCATTGTGCCTTTTGTATTTAATTCCTACAAAATTTCTGTGTTTCATTGTCAATAAGAAGGTCCAAGGGATACAGTAAACCTTGAGTGATGCATCGGAATCTATAACTAGTGTCAATGGAATGGTTAAAAACATAGACAGTAAGAAGAATCAGTCTTCTTGTACTTAAGTCGGCATTGTGCCATTTGTACTTAATTCCGATGCAATTCTAAGTTTCTTCGTCAATAGAAAGTCAGAAGGATACAGTAAACCTGAAGTGAAGCATTGAATCAATAACCAGTGTCACAGAAATGGGTCAAAACATAGTCAGTAAGAAGTGTCAGTCTTCTTGTCCTTAAGTCGGCATTGTGCCTTTTGTATTTATTTCCGACGCAAATTCTGTGTTTCATCGTCAATAAGATAGTCCAAGTGATATATTAAACCAGGTGTGAAGCACCGGAACCTATAACTAGTGTCACAGGAATGGTTCAAAAACATAGAAAGTAAGAAAAGTCAGTCTTCTTGTACTCAAGACGGCATTGTGCATTTTGTATTTAATTCCGATGCAATTTCTGCGTTTCATCGTCAATAAGAATGTCCAAGGGAAACAGTAAACCTGAAGTAAAGCATCGGAATCTATAACTAGTGTCACAGGAATGGTAGAAACATAGTCAGTATGAAGAGTCATTCTCTTGTACTTTTCTATTTGATTCCGATGCAATTTCTGTGATTCATCGTCAATAAGAAGGTCAGAGGGACACAGTAAACCTGAAGTGAAGCATCGGAATCTATAACAAGTGTCACAGGAATGGTTCAAATCATTGTCAATCAGAAGAGTCGGTCTTTATGTACTTAAGTCGGCATTGTGCCTTTTGTATTAATTTCCGATGCAATTACTGTGTTTCATCGTCAATAAGAAGGACCGAAGGGATACAGTAAACCTGAAGTGAAGCATCGGAATCTATAACTAGTGTCACAGGAATGGTGCAAAACACAGACAGTAAGAATAGTCAGTGTTCTTGTACTTAAGTCGGCATTGTGCCTTTTGTATTTAATTCCGATGCTGTTTCTGTTTTTCATCGTCAATAAGAGGGTCCAAGGGATACAATAAACCTGAAGTGAAGCATCGGACTCTGTAACTAGTGTCACGGGAATAGTTCACAACATAGACAGTAGGAAGAGTCATTCTTTTTGTACTTAAGTCTTCATTGTGCCTTTTGTATTTAATTCCGATGCAATTTCTATGTTTCATCGTCAATACGAAGGTCCAAAGGATACAGTAAACCTGAAGTGAAGCCTCGGAATCTATAACTAGTGTCACAGAAATGGTTCAAAACGTAGTCAGTAAAAAGGTCAGTCTTCTTGTACTTAAGTCGGCATTGTGCCTTTTGTATTTAATTCCTACAAAATTTCTGTGTTTCATTGTCAATAAGAAGGTCCAAGGGATACAGTAAACCTTGAGTGATGCATCGGAATCTATAACTAGTGTCAATGGAATGGTTAAAAACATAGACAGTAAGAAGAGTCAGTCTTCTTGTACTTAAGTCGGCATTGTGCCATTTGTACTTAATTCCGATGCAATTTCTGAGTTTCATCGTCAATAAGAAAGTCAGAAGGAGACAGTAAACCTGAAGTGAAGCATTTGAATCTATAACTAGTGTCACAGAAATGGTTCAAAACATAGTCAGTAAGAAGTGTCTGTCTTCTTGTCCTTAAGTCGGCATTGTGCCTTCTGTATTTAATTCCGACGCAAATTCTGTGTTTCATCGTCAATAAGAAAGTCCAAGGGATATATTAAACCAGGAGTGAAGCACCGGAACCTATAAATAGTGTCACAGGAATGGTTCAAACATAGAAAGTAAGAAAAGTCATTCTTCTTGTACTCAAGTCGGCATTGTGCATTTTGAATTTAATTCCGATGCAATTTCTGAGTTTCATCGTCAATAAGAATGTCCAAGGGAAACAGTAAACCTGAAGTGAAGCATCGGAATCTATAACTAGTGTCACAGGAATGGTACAAACATAGACAGTATGAAGAGTTATTCTCTTGTACTTTTCTATTTGATTCCGATGCAATTTCTGTGATTCATCGTCAATAAGAAGGTCAGAGGGACACAGTAAACCTGAAGTGAAGCATCGGAATCTATAACAAGTGTCACAGGAATGGTTCAAATCATTGTCAATCAGAAGAGTCGGTCTTCATGTACTTAAGTCGGCATTGTGCCTTTTGTATTAATTTCCGATGCAATTACTGTGTTTCATCGTCAATAAGAAGGACCGAAGGGATACAGTAAACCTGGAGTGAAGCATCGGAATCTATAACTAGTGTCACAGGATTGGCTCAAAACATAGACAGGAAGAAGAGTCAGTCTGCTTGTACTTCAGTCATCATTGTACCTTTTGTATTTAATTCCGATGCAATTTCTGTGTTTCATCGTCAATAACAAGGTCTAATCGATACAGTAAACCTGAAGTGAAGCATCGGAATCTATAACTAGTGTCACAGGAATGGTGCAAAACATAGACAGTAAGAAGAGTCAGTCTTCTTGTACTGAAGTCGGCATTGTGCCTTTTGTATTTAATTCCGATGCTGTTTCTGTTTTTCATCGTCAATAAGAGGGTCCAAGGGATACAATAAACCTGAAGTGAAGCATCGGACTCTGTAACTAGTGTCACGGGAATAGTTCACAACATAGACAGTAGGAAGAGTCAGTCTTTTTGTACTTAAGTCTTCATTGTGCCTTTTGTATTTAATTCCGATGCAATTTCTGTGTTTCATCGTCAATAAGAAGGTCCAAGTGATACATTAAATCTGGAGTGTAGCATCGGAATCCATAACTAGTGTCACAGAGAATGGTTCAGAACATAGACAGTATGAAGAATCGGTCTTCATGTACTTAAGTCGGCATTGTGCCTTTTGTATCTAATTCCGATTCTATTTCTATGTTTCATCGTCAATACGAAGGTCCAAAGGATACAGTAAACCTGAAGTGAAGCCTCGGAATCTATAACTAGTGTCACAGGAATGGTTCAAAGCGTAGTCAGTTAGAAGGGTCAGTCTTCTTGTACTTAAGTCGGCATTCTGCCTTTTGTATTTAATTCCTATGAAATTTCCGTGTTTCATTGTCAATAAGAAGGTCCAAGGGATACAGTAAACCTGGAGTGATGCATCGAAATCTATAACTAGTGTCAATGGAATGGTTCAAAACATAGACAGTAAGAAGAGTCAGTCTTCTTGTACTTAAGTCGGCATTGTGCCATTTGTACTTAATTCCGATGCAATTTCTGAGTTTCATCGTAATAAGAAAGTCAGAAGGATACAGTAAACCTGAAGTGAAGCATCGGAATCTTTAACTAGTGTCACAGGAATGGTTCAAAACATAGTCAGTAAGAAGAGTCAGTCTTCTTGTCCTTAAGTCGGCATTGTGCGTTTTTGTATTCAATTCCGACGCAAATTCTGTGTTTCATCGTCAATAAGAAAGTCCAAGGGATATATTAAACCTGGAGTGAAGCACCGGAATCTATAACTAGTGTCACAGGAATGGTTCAAAACATAGAAAGTGAGAAGAGTCAGTCTTCTTGTACTCCAGTCGGCATTGTGCATTTTGTATCTAATTCCGATGCAATTTCTGTGTTTCATCGTCAATAAGAATGTCCAAGGGATACAGTAAACCTAAAGTGAAGCATCGGAATCTATAACTAGTGTCACATGAATGGTTCAAATCATTGTCAATCAGAAGAGTCGGTCTTCATGTACTTAAGTCGGCATTGTGCCTTTTGTATTAATTTCCGATGCAATTACTGTGTTTCATCGTCAATAAGAAGGTACAAGGGATACAGTAAACCTGAAGTGAAGCATCGGAATCTATAACTAGTGTCAAAGGAATGGTTCAAATCATAGAGAGTAGGAAGAGACAGTGTTCTTGTACTTAAGTCGGCATTGTGCCTTTTGTATTTAATTCCGATGCAATTTCTGTGTTTCATCGTCAATAAGAAGGTCCAAGGGATACAGTAAACCTGAAGTGAAGCATCGGAATCTACAATTAGTGTCACAGGAATGGTTCAAATCATAGACAGTAAGAAGAGTCAGTCTTCTTGTACTTAAGTCGGCATAGTGCCTTTTGTATTTATTTCCGATGCAATTTCTGTGTTTCATCGTCAATTAGAATGTCCAAGGGATATAGTAAACCTAAAGTGAAGCATCGGAATCTATAACTAGTGTCACAAGAATGGTTCAAATCATTGTCAATCAGAGGAGTCGGTCTTCATGTACTTAAGTCGGCATATTGCCTTTTGTATTAATTTCCGATGCAATTACTGTGTTTCATCGTCAACAAGAAGGTACAAGGGATACAGTAAATCTGAAGTGAAGCATCGGAATCTATAACTAGTGTCAAAGGAATGGTTCAAATCATAGAGAGTAGGAAGAGACAGTGTTCTTGTACTTAAGTCGGCATTGTGCTTGTTGTATTTAATTCCGATGCAATTTCTGTGTTTCATCGTCAATAAGAAGGTCCAAGGGTTACAGTAAACCTGAAGTGAAGCATCGGAATCTACAATTAGTGTCACAGGAATGGTTCAAAACATAGACAGTAAGAAGAGTCAGTCTTCATGTACTTAAGTCGGCATTGTGCCTTTTGTATTTAATTCCGATGCAATTTCTGTGTTTCATCGTCAATAAGAAGATCAGAGGGGTACAGTAAACCTGAAGTGAAGCATCGGAATCTGTAACTAGTGTCACAGGAATGGTTCAAAACATAGTCAGTAAGAAGAGTCAGTCTTCTTGTCCTTAAGTCCGCATTGTGCCTTTTGTATTTGATTCCGGTGCAATTTCTGTGTTTCATCGTCAATAAGAAGGTCCAAGGGATACAGTAAACCCGAAGTGAAGCATCGGAATCTACAATTAGTGTCACAGGAATGGTTCAAAACATAGACAGTAAGAAGAGTCAGTCTTCATGTACTTATGTCGGCATTGTGCCTTTTGTATTTATTTCCGATGCAATTTCTGTGTTTTATCGTCAATAAGGCGGTCCAAGGGAAACAGTAAACCTGAAGTGAAGCATCGGAATCTATAACTAGTGTCACAGGAATGGTTCAAAACATAGACAGTAAGAAGAGTCAGTCTGCTTGTACTTCAGTCATCATTGTACTTTTGTATTTAATTCCGATGCAATTTCTGTGTTTCATCGTCAATAAGAAGGTCCAAGTGATACAGTAAATCTGGAGTGTAGCATCGGAATCTATAACTAGTGTCACAGAGAATGGTTCAGAACATAGACAGTATGAAGGGTCGCTCTTCATGTACTTAAGTCGGCATTATGCCTTTGTATTTAATTCCGATTCATTTCTATGTTTCATCGTCAATACGAAGGTCCAAAGGATACAGTAAACCTGAAGTGAAGCCTCGGAATCTATAACTAGTGTCACAGGAATGGTTCAAAACGTAGTCAGTAAGAAGGGTCAGTCTTCTTGTACTTAAGTCGGCATTGTGCCTTTTGTATTTAATTCCTATGAAATTTCTGTTTTTCATTGTCAATAAGAAGGTCCAAGAGATACAGTAAACATGGAGTGATGCATCGGAATGTATAACTAGTGTCAATGGAATGGTACAAAACATAGACAGTAAGCAGAGTCAGTCTTCTTGTACTTAAGTCGGCATTGTGCCATTTGTACTTAATTCCGATGCAATTTCTGAGTTTCATCGTCAGTAAGAAAGGCAGAAGGATACAGTAAACCTGAAGTGAAGCATCGGAATCTATAACTAGTGTCACATGAATGGTTCAAATCATTGTCAATCAGAATAGTCGGTCTTCATGTACTTAAGTCGGCATTGTGCCTTTTGTATTAATTTCCGATGCAATTACTGTGTATCATCGTCAATAAGAAGGTCCAAGGGATGTAGTAAACCGGAAGTGAAGCATCGGAATCTATAACTAGTTTCACAGGATTGGTTCAAAACATAGACAGTAAGAAGAGTCAGTCTTCTTGTACTTATGTTGGCAGTGTGCCTTTTGTATTTATTTCCGATGCAATATCTGTGTTTTATCGTCAATAAGGAGGTCCAAGGGAAACAGTAAACTTGAAGTGAAGCATCGGAATCTATAACTAGCGTCACAGGAATGGTACAAACATAGACAGTATGAAGAGTCATTCTCTTGTACTTAAGTCGGCATTGTGCATTTTCTATTTGATTCCGATGCAATTTCTATGATTCATCGTCAATAAGAAGGTCAGAGGGACACAGTAAACCTGAAGTGAAGCATCGGAATCTATAACAAGTGTCACAGGAATGGTTCAAATCATAGTCAGTATGAAGAGTCAGTCTTATTGTACTTAAGTCGGCATAGTGCCTTTTGTATATATTTCCGATGAAATTTCTGTGTTTCATCGTTAATACCAAGGTCAGAGGTATACAGTAAACCTGAAGTAAAGCATCGGAATCTATAACTAGTGTAACAGGAATGGTTCAAAGCATGGTCATTAAGATGAGTCAGTTTTCTTGTCCTTAAGTCGGCATTGTGCCTTTTGTATGTAATTCCGATGCAATTTCTGTGTTTCATCGTCAATAAGAATGACCGAAGGGATACAGTAAACCTGAAGTGAAGCATCGGAATCTATAACTAGTGTCACAGGATTGGTTCAAAACATAGACAGTAAGAAGAGTCAGTCTGCTTGTACTTCAGTCATCATTGTACCTTTTGTATTTAATTGCGATGCAATTTCTGTGTTTCATCGTCAATAAGAAGGTCTAAGAGATACAGTAAACCTGAAGTGAAGCATCGGAATCTATAACTAGTGTCACAGGAATAGTTCACAACATAGGCAGTAGGAAGAGTCAGTCTTCTTGTACTTAAGTCGGCATTGTGCCTTTTGTATTTAATTCCGATGCAATTTCTGTGTTTCATCATCAATAAGAATTTCCAAGTGATACAGTAAATCTGGAGTGTAGCATCGGAATCTATAACTAGTGTCACAGAGAATGGTTCAGAACATAGACAGTATGAAGAGTCGGTCTGCTTGTACTTCAGTCATCATTGTACCTTTTGTATTTAATTCCGATTCAATTTCTATGTTTCATCGTCAATACGAAGGTCCAAAGGATACAGTAAACCTGAAGTGAAGCCTCGGAATCTATAACTAGTGTCACAGAAATGGTTCAAAACGTAGTCAGTAATAAGCTCAGTCTTCTTGTACTTGAGTCGGCATTGTGCCTTTTGTATTTAATTCCTACAAAATTTCTGTGTTTCATTGTCAATAAGAAGGTCCAAGGGATACAGTAAACCTTGAGTGATGCATCGGAATCTATAACTAGTGTCAATGGAATGGTTAAAAACATAGACAGTAAGAAGAGTCAGTCTTCTTGTACTCCAGTCGGCATTGTGCATTTTGTATCTAATTCCGATGCAATTTCTGTGTTTCATCGTCAATAAGAATGTCCAAGGGATACAGTAAACCTAATGTGAAGCATCGGAATCTATAACTAGTGTCACATGAATGGTTCAAATCATTGTCAATCAGAAGAGTCGGTCTTCATGTACTTAAGTCGGCATTGTGCCTTTTGTATTAATTTCCGATGCAATTACTGTGTTTCATCGTCAACAAGAAGGTACAAGGGATACAGTAAATCTGAAGGGAAGCATCGGAATCTATAACTAGTGTCTAAGGAATGGTTCAAATCATAGAGAGTAGGAAGAGACAGTGTTCTTGTACTTAAGTCGGCATTGTGCTTTTTGAATTTAATTCCGATGCAATTTCTGTGTTTCATCGTCAATAAGAAGGACCAAGGGTTACAGTAAACCTGAAGTGAAGCATCGGAATCTACAATTAGTGTCACAGGAATGGTTCAAAACATAGACAGTAAGAAGAGTCAGTCTTCATGTACTTAAGTCGGCATTGTGCCTTTTGTATTTAATTCCGGTGCAATTTCTGTGTTTCATCGTCAATAAGAAGATCAGAGGGGTACAGTAAACCTGAAGTGAAGCATCGGAATCTGTAACTAGTGACACAGGAATGGTTCAAAACATAGTCAGTAAGAAGAGTCAGTCTTCTTGTCCTTAAGTCCGCATTGTGCCTTTTGTATTTGATTCCGATGCAATTTCTGTGTTTCATCGTCAATAAGAAGGTCCAAGGGATACAGTAAACCTGGAGTGAAGCATCGGAATCTATAACTAGTGCCACACTAATGCTTCAAACATAGACAGTAAGAAGAGTCAGTCTTCTTGTACTTAAGTCGGCATTGTGCCTTTTGTATTTAATTCCGATGCAATTTCTGTGTTTCATCGTCTATAAGGAGGTCCAAGGGATACAGTAAACCTGAAGTGAAGCATCTGAATCTATAACTAGTGTCACTGGAATGGTTCAAAATATAGACAGTAAGAAGTGTCAGTCGTCTTGAACTTAAGCCGGCATTGTGCCTTTTGTACTTAATTCCGATGTAATTTCTGTGATTCATCGTCAATAAGAAGCTCCAAGGGATACAGAAAAGCCGAAGTGAAGCATCGGACTCTTCAACTTGTGTCACAGAAATGGTTCAAATCATAGACTGTAGGAAGAGTCAGTCTTCTTATACTTAAGTCGGCATTGTGCCTTTTGTATTTAATTCCGATGCAATTTCTGTGTTTCATCGTTAATTAGAAGGTCCAAGGGAAACAGTAAACCTGAAGTGAAGCATCGGAATCTATAACTAGTGTCACTGGAATGGTTCAAAATATAGAGAGTTAGAAGAGTCAGTCCTCCTGTACTTAAGTCGGCATTGTGGCTTTTGTATTAAATTCCGATGCAATTTCTGTGTTTCATCGTCAATAAGAAGGTCAGAGGGATACAGTAATCCTGAAGTAAAGCATCGGATTCTGTAACTAGTGTCAAAGGAATGGTTCAAATTATAATCAGTAAGAAGAGTCACTCTTATTGTACTTAAGTCGGCATTGTGCCTTTTGTATTTAATTCCGACGTAAATTCTGTGTTTCATCGTCAATAAGAAGGTCCAAGGGATATATTAAACCTGGAGTGAAGCACCGGAACCTATAACTAGTGTCACAGGAATGGTTCAAAGCATAGAAAATAAGAAGAGTCCGTCTTCTTGTACTCAAGTCGGCATTGTGCATTTTGTATTTAATTCCGATGCAATTTCTGTGTTTCATCGTCAATAAGAATGTCCAAGGGATACAGTAAACCTGAAGTGAAGCATCGGAATCTATAACTAGTGTCACATGAATGGTTCAAATCATTGTCAATCAGAAGAGTCGGTCTTCATGTACTTAAGTCGGCATTGGGCCTTTTGTATTAATTTCCGATGCAATTTCTGTGTTTCATCGTCAATAAGAAGGTACAGGGGATACAGTTAACCAGAAGTGAAGCATCGGAATCTGTAACTAGTGTCAAAGGAATGGTTCAAATCATAGAGAGTAAGAAGAGACAGTGTTCTTGTACTTAAGTCGGCATTGTGCATTTTCTATTTACTTCCGATGCAATTTCTGTGTTTCATCGTCAATAAGAAGGTCAGAGGGATACAGTAAACCTGAAGTGAAGCATCGGAATCTATAACTAGTGTCACAGGAATGGTTCAAAACATAGACAGTAAGAAGAGTCAGTCTTCTTGTACTTAAGTCGGCATTGTGCCTTTTGTATTTAATTCCGATGCAGTTTCTGTGTTTCATCGCCAATAAGAAGGTCCAAGGGATACAATAAACCTGAAGTGAAGCTTCGGACCCCATAACTAGTGTCACAGGAATAGTTCACAACACAGACCGTAGGAAGAGTCAGTCTTCATGTACTTAAGTCGGCATTGTGCCTTTTGTATTTAATTCCGATGAAATTTCTGTGTTTTATCGTCAATAAGATGGTCCAAGGGATACAGAAACCTGAAGTGAAGCATCGGAATATATAATTAGTGTCACAGGAATGGTTCCAAACATACACAGTAAGAAGTGTCAGTCTTCTTGTACTTAAGTCGGTATTGTGCCTTTTGCATATAATTCCGATGCAATTTCTGTGTTTCATCGTCAATAAGGTCAGAGGGATACAGTAAACCTGAAGTGAAGCCTCGGAAACTTTAACTAGTGTCACAGGAATGATTCAAAACATAGTCAGAAAGAGGTGTCAGTCTTCTTGTACTTTAGTCGGCATTGTGCCTTTTCAATTTACTTCCGATGCAATTTCTGTGTTGCATCGTCCATAAGAAGGTCAGAGGGATACAGTAAACCTGAAGTGAAGCATCGGAATCAATAACTAGTGTCACAGCAATGGTTCAAAGCATAGTAAGTAATAAGAGTCAGTCTTCTTGTACTTAAGTCGGCATTGTGCCTTTTGTATTTAATTCCGATGCAATTTCAGTGTTTCATCGTCAATAAGAAGGTCAGAGGGATACAGTAAACCTGACGAGAAGCATCGGAATCTATAACTAGTGTCACAGCAATGGTTAAAAACATAGTAAGTAATAAGAGTCAGTCTTCTTGTACTTAAGTCGGCATTGTGACTTTTGTATTTAATTCCGATGCAATTTCAGTGTTTCATCG
The DNA here is from genome assembly GCF_021461385.2 of Schistocerca piceifrons. Lineage (NCBI taxonomy): Eukaryota > Metazoa > Arthropoda > Insecta > Orthoptera > Acrididae > Schistocerca > Schistocerca piceifrons. The sequence goes on along the minus strand of NW_025727724.1, from coordinate 2,188,581 downwards.
TCAATAAGAAGGTCACAGGGATACAGTAAACCTGAAGAGAAGCATCGGAATCTATAACTAGTGTCACAGGAATGGGTCACAGCATAGTCAGTAAGAAGAGTCTGTATCTTGTACTTAAGTCGGCATTGTGTCTTTTGTATTAAATTCCGATGCAATTTCTGTGTTTCATCGTCCATAAGAAGGTCCAAGGGATACAGTAGAACTGAAGTCTAGCATCGGAATCTTTAACTAGTGTCACAGGAGTGGTTCAAAACATAGTAAGTAAGAGGAGTCAGTCTTTTTGTACTTAAGTCGGCATTGTGCCTTTTGTATTTAATTCCGATGCACTTTCTGTGTTTCATCGTCAATAAAAAGGACCAAGGGATACAGTAAACCTGGAGTGAAGCATCGGAATCTATAACTAGTGTTACAGGAATGGTTCAAAGCATAGTCAGTAAGATGAGTCAGTCTTCTTGTCCTTAAGTCGGCATTGTGCAGTTTGTATTTAATTCCGATGCTATTTCTGTGTTTCATCGTCAATAAGAAGGACCGAAGGTATACAGCAAACCTGAAGTGAAGCATCGGAATTTGTAACTAGTGTCACAGGATTGGTTCAAAACATAGACACTAAAAAGAGTCAGTCTGCTTCTACTTAAGTCATCATTGTGACTTTCGTATTTAATTCCGCTGCAATTTCTGTGTTTCATCGTCAATAAGAAGGTCTAAGGGATACAGTAAACCTGAACTGAAGCATCGGAATCTATAACTAGTGCCACAGGAATGGTTCAAAACATAGACAGTAAAAAGAGTCCGTCTTCTTGTACTTGAGTCAGCATTGTGCCTTTTGTATTTAACTCCGATGCAGTTTCTGTGTTTCATCGTCAATAATAAGGTCCAAGGGATACAATAAACCAGAAGTGAAGCATCGGACTCTATAACTAGTGTCACAGGAATAGTTCACAACATAGACAGTAGGAAGAGTCAGTCTTCTTGTACTTAAGTCGGCATTGTGCCTTTTGTTTTTAATTCCGATGAATTTTCTGTGTTTCTTCGTCAATAAGAAGGTCCAAGAGATACAGTAACCTAAAGTGAAGCATCGGAATATACAACTAGTGTCACAGGAATGGTTCAAAACATAGACAGTAAGAAGAGTCAGTCTTCTTGTACTTAAGTCGGTATTGTGCCTTTTGCATTTAATTCCGATGCAATTTCTGTGTTTCATCGTCAATAAGGTCAGAGGGATACAGTAAACCTGAAGTGAAGCATCGAAATCCATAACTAGTGTCACAGGAATGGTTCAAAACATAGATAGTAGGAAGAGTCAGTCTTCTTGTACTTAAGTCGGCATTGTGCCTCTTGTATTTACTTCCGATGCAATTTTTGTGTTTCATCGTCAATAAGAAGGTCCAAGGGATACAGTAAACCTGGAGTGTAGCATCGGAATCTATAACTAGTGTCACAGAGAATGGTTCAAAACATAGACAGTAAGAAGAGTCGGTCTTCATGTACTTAAGTCGGCATTGTGCCTTTTGTATTTAATTCCGATTCAATTTCTGTATTTCATCGTCAATACGAAGGTCCTAGGGATACAGAAAAACCTGAAGGGATGCCTCGGAATCTATAACTAGTGTCACAGGAATGGTTCAAAACATAGTCAGTAAGCAGAGTCAGTCTTCTTGTACTTAAGTTGGCATTGTGCCTTTTCAATTAAATTCCTTTGCAATTTCTGTGTTTCATCGCCAATACGAAGGTCCAAGGGATACAGTAAACCTGATGTGAAGCATCGGAATCTATAACTAGTGTCAAAGGAATGGTTCAAATCATAGTGAGTAGGAAGAGACAGTGTTCTTGTACTTAAGTCGGCAATGTGCCATATGTATTTAATCCCGATGCAATTTCTGTGTTTCATCGTCAATAAGAAGGTCCAAGGTATACAGTAAACCTGAAGTAAAGCATCGGATTCTGTAACTAGTGTCCCAGGAATATTTAGAACTATAATCAGTAAGAAGAGTCACTCTTCTTGTACTTAAGTCGGAATTGTGTCTTTTGTATTTAATTCCGACGCAATTTCTGTGATTCATCGTCAATAAGAAGGTCCAAGGGATAAAGTAAACCTGGAGTGAAACATCGGAATCTATAACTAGTGTAACAGGAATGGTTCGAAACATAGACAGTAAGAAGAGTCAATCATCTTGTACTTAAGTCGGCATTGTGCCTTCTGTATTTAATTCCTATGCAATATCTGCGTTTTATCGTTAATAAAAAGGTCAGAGGGATACAGTAAACCTGAAGTGAAGCATCGAAATCTATAACTAGTGTCACAGGAATGGTTCATAACATAGTCAGTAAGAGGAGTCAGGCTTCTTGTACTTAAAACGGCATTGTGCCTTTTCTATTTAATTCCGATGCAATTTCTGTGTTTCATCGTCAATAAGAAGGTCCAAGGGATACAGTAGTCATGGAGTGTAGCATCGGAATGTATAACTAGTGTCACAGGAATGGTTCAAAACATAGACAGTAAGAAGAGTCAGTCTTCTTGTACTTATGTCTTCATTGTGCCTATTGTATTTAATTCCGTTGCAATTTCTGTGTTTCATCGTCAATAAGAACGTACAAGGGATACAGTGAACCTGAAGTGAAGCATCGGAATGTATAACTAGTGTCACAGGAAAGGTTCAAAACCTGGAAAGTAAGAAGAGTCAGTGTTCTTGTACTTAAGTCGGCATTGTGCCTTTTGTATTTAATTCCGATGCAATTTCTGTGTTTCATCGTCAATGAGAAGGTCAGAGGGATACAGCAAACCTGAAGTGAAGCATCGGAACCTATAAAAAGTGTCACAGGAATGGTTCAAAACATACTCAGTATAAAGAGTCAGTCTTCTTGTACTTAAGTCGGCATTGTGCCTTTCGTATTCAATTCCGATGCAATTTCTGTGTTTCACCGTCAGTAAGAAGGTCAGAGGGATACAGTAAACCTGGAGTGAAGCATCGGAATCTATAACTAGTGTCACAGGAATGGTTGAAAACATAGTCAGTAAGAAGAGTCAGTCTTATTGTACTTAAGTCGGCATAGTGCCTTTTGTATTTATTTCCGATGAAATTTCTGTGTTTCATCGTTAATAAGAAGGTCAGAGGGACACAGTAAACCTGAAGTAAAGCATCGGAATCTATGACTAGTGTTACAGGAATGGTTCAAATCATGGTCATTAAGATGAGTCAGTCTTCTTGTCCTTAAGTCGGCATTGTTCCTTTTGTATGTAATTCCGATGCAATTTCTGTGTTTCATCGTCAATAAGAAGGTCTAAGGGATACAGTAAACCTGAAGTCAAGCATCGGAATCTACAACTAGTGTCACAGGAATGGTGCAAAACATAGACAGTAAGAAGAGTCGGTCTTCATGTACTTAAGTCGGCATTGTGCCTTTTGTATTTAATTTCGATTCAATTTCTATGTTTCATCGTCAATACGAAGGTCCAAAGGATAAAGTAAACCTGAAGTGAAGCCTCGGAATCTATAACTAGTGTCACAGGAATGGTTCAAAACGTAGTCAGTAAGAAGGGTCAGTCTTCTTGTGATTAAGTCGGCATTGTGCCTTTTGTATTTAATTCCTATGCAATTTCTGTGTTTCATTGTCAATAAGAAGGTCCAAGGGATACAGTAAACCTGGAGTGAAGCATCGGAATCTATAACTAGTGTCAATGGAATGGTTCAAAACATAGACAGTAAGAAGAGTCAGTCTTCTTGTACTTAAGTCGGCATTGTGCCTTTTCTATTTAATATCGATGCAATTTCTGTGTTTCATCGTCAATAAGAAGGTCCAAGGGATACAGATAACCTGGAGTGAAGCATCGCAATCAATAACTAGTGTCACAGGAATGGTTCAAAACATAGACAGTAAGAAGATTCACTCTTCGTATACTTAAGTTGGCATTTTGCCATTTGTATTTAAATCCGATGCAATTTATGTGTTTCATCGTCAATAAGAAGGTCTAAGGGATACAGTAAACCTGAAGTGAAGCATCGGAATCTATAACTAGTGTCACAGGAATGGTTCAAACATAGTCAGTAAGAAGAGTCAGTCTTCTTGTACTTAAGTCGGCATTGTGCCTTTTCTACTTAATTCCGATGCAATTTCTGTGTTTCATCGTCAATAAGAAGGTCCACGGTATACAGTAAACCTGAAGTAAAGCAACGGAATCCATAACTAGTGTCACAGGAATGGTCCAAACTATAATCAGTAAGAAGCGTCAGTCTTCCTGTACTTAAGTCGGCATTGTGCCTTTTCTTTTTAATTCCGGTGCAATTTCTGTGTTTCATCGTCAATAAGAAGGTCAGAGGGGTACAGTAAACCCGAAGTGAAGCATCGGAATCTATAACTAGTGTCACAGGAATGGTTCAAAACATAGACAGTAAGAAGATTCACTCTTCGTATACTTAAGTCGGCATTTTGCCATTTGTATTTAATTCCGATGCAATTTATGTTTTTCATCGTCAATAAGAAGGTCTAAGGGATACAGTAAACCTGAAGTGAAGCATCGGAATCTATAACTAGTGTCACAGGAATGGTTCAAAACATATACAGTAAGAAGAGTCAGTTTCCGTGTACTTAAGTCAGCATTTTGCCTTTTGTATTTAATTCCGATGCTATTTCTGTGTTTCATCGTCAATAAGAAGGTCCACGGTATACAGTAAACTTGAAGTAAAGCAACGGAATCCATAACTAGTGTCACAGGAATGGTTCAAACTATAATCAGTAAGAAGAGTCAGTCTACCTGTACTTAAGTCGGCATTGTGCCTTTTCTTTTTAATTCCGGTGCAATTTCTGTGTTTCATCGTCAATAAGAAGGTCAGAGGGGTACAGTAAACCTGAACTGAAGCATCGTAATCTATAACTAGTGTCACAGAAATGGTTTAAAACATAGTCAGTAAGAAGAGTCAGTCTTCTTGTACTTAAGTCGGCATTGTGCCTTTTGTATTAACTTCCGATGCAATTTCTGTGTTACATTGTCAATCAGAAGGTCCAAGGGATACAGTGAACCTGGAGTGTAGCATCGGAATCTATAACTAAAGTCACAGGAATGGTTCAAAACATATACAGTAAGAAGAGTCAGTTTTCGTGTACTTAAGTCAGCATTTTGCCTTTTGTATTTAATTCCGACGATATTTCTGTGTCTCATCGTCAATAAGAAGGTCCACGGTATACAGTAAACCTGAAGTGAAGCAACGGAATCCATAACTAGTGACACAGGAATGGTTCAAACTATAATCACTAAGAAGAGCCAGTCTTCTTGTACTTAAGTCGGCATTGTGCCTTTTCTACTTAATTCCGATGCAATTTCTGTGTTTCATCGTCAATAAGAAGGTCCAAGGGATACAGTAAACCTGGAGTGAAGCATCGGAATCTTTAACTAGTGTCACAGGAATGGTTCAATACATAGTCAGTAAAGAGAGTCAGTCTTCTTGTACTTAAGGCGGCATTGTGCCTTTCGTATTTAATTCCGATGCAATTTCTGTGTTTCACCGTCAGTAAGAAGGTCAGAGGGATACAGTAAACCTGAAGTGAAGTATCGGAATCTATAACTAGTGTCACTGGAATGTTTCAAATTTTAGACAGTAAGAAGTGTCCGTCTTCTTGTACTTAAGTCGGCATTGTGCCTTTTGTATGTAATTCCGATGCAACTTCTGTGTTTCATCGTCAATAAGAAAGTCACAGGTACACAGTAAACCTGAAGTGAAGCATCGGAATCTATAACTAGTGTCACTGGAATGTTTCAAATTTTAGACAGTAAGAAGAGTCCGTCTTCTTGTACTTAAGTCATCATTTTGCCTTTTGTATTTAATTCCGATGCAATTTCTGTGTTTCATCGTCAATAAGAAGGTCCAAGGGATACGGTAAACCTGAAGTGAAGCATCGGAATCTATAACCAGTGTCTCAGGAATGGTTTAAAACATAGTCAGTAAGAACAGTCAGTCTTCTTGTCCTTAAGTTGGCATTGTGCCTTTTGTACATAATTCCGATGCAATTTCTGTGTTTCATCGTCAATAAGAAGGTCAGAGGGATACAGTAAACCTGAAGTGAAGCATCGGAATCCAGAACTAGTGTCACAGGAATGGTTCAAAATATAGACAGTAGGAAGAGTCAGTCTTCTTCTACTTAAGTCGGCATTGTGCCTTTTGTATTTAATTCCGAAACAATTTCTGTGTTTCATCGTCAATAAGAAGGTCCAAGGGATACGGTAAACCTGAAGTGAAGCATCGGAATCTATACCCAGTGTCACAGGAATGGTTGAAAACATAGTCAGTAAGAACAGTCAGTCTTCTTGTTTTTAAGTCGGCATTGTGCCTTTTCTATTTAATTTCGATGCAATTTCTGTGTTTCATCGTCAATAACAGAGTCTAAGGGAGACAGTAAACCTGGAGTGAAGCATCGGAATCTATAACTAGTGTCACAGGAATGATTCAAAACATAGTCAGTAAGAAGAGTCAGTCTTCTTGTCCTTAAGTTGGCATTGTGCCTTTTGTATTTAATTCCGATGCAATTTCTGTGTTTCATCGTCAATAAGAAGGTCAGAGGGATACAGTAAACCTGAAGTGAAGCATCGGAATCCAGAACTAGTGTCACAGGAATGGTTCAAAGTATAGACAGTAGGAAGAGTCAGTCTTCTTGTACTGAAGTCGGCATTGTGCCTTTTGCATTTAATTCCGATACAATTTCTGTGTTTCATCGTCAATAAGAAGGTCCAAGGTATACAGTAAACATGAAGTAAAGCATCGGAATCTATAACTAGTGTCACAGGAATGGTTCAAACTATAATCAGTAATAAGGGTCAGTCTTCCTGTAGTTAAGTCCACATTTTGCCTTTTCTATTTAATTCCGATTCAATTTCTGTGTTTCTTCGTCAATAAGAAGGTCCAAGGGATACGGTAAACCTGGAGTGAAGCATCGGAATCTATAACTAGTGTCACAGGAAAGGTTCAAAACATAGACAGTAAGAAGAGTCAGTCTTTATGTACTTAAGTCGGCATTGTGCCATTTGTATTTAATTCCGATGCAATTTCTGTGTTTCATCGTCAATAAGAATGTACAAGGGATACAGTAAACCTGAAGTGAAGCATCGAAATCTATAACTAGTGTCACAGGAGTAGTTCAAAACATAGTCAGTAAGAAGAGTCAGTCTTCTTGTCCTTAAGTCGGCATTGTGCCTTTTGTATTTAATTCCGATGCAACTTCTGTGTTTCATCGTCAATAAGAAGGTCTAAGGGATATAGTAAACTTGGAGTGAAGCTTCGGAATCTATAACTAGTGTCACAGGAATGGTTCAATACATAGACAGTAAGAAGAGTCAGTCTTCTTGTACTTAAGGCGGCATTGTGCCTTTTGTATTTAATTCCGATGCAATTTCTGTGCTTCATCGTCAATAAGAATGTCCAAGGTATACAGTAAACCTGAAGTGAAGCATCGGAATCCATAACTAGTGTCACAGGAACGGTTCAAATCATTGTCAATAAGAAGAGTCGGTCTTCATGTGCTTAAGTCGGCATTGTGCCTTTTGTATCTAATTCCGATGCAATTTCTGTGTTTCATCGTCAATAAGAAGGTACTAGGGGTACAGTAAACCTGAAGTGAAACATCGGAATCTATAACTAGTGTCAAAGGAATGGTTCAAATCATAGAGAGTAGGAAGAGACAGTGTTCTTGTACTTAAGTTTTCATTGTGCCTTTTGTATTTAATTCCGATGCAATTTCTGTGTTTCATCGTCAATAAGAAGGTCAGAGGGGTACAGTAAACCTGAAGTGAAGCATCGAAATCTATAACTACTGTCACAGGAATGGTTCAAAGCATAGTCAGTAAGAAGAGTCAGTCTTCTTGTCCTTAAATCGGCATTGTGCCTTTTGTATTTGATTCCGATGCAATTTCTGTGTTTCATCGTCAATAAGAAGGTCCAAGGGATACAGTAAACCTGGAGTGAAGCATCGGAATCTATAACTAGTGCCACACTAATGGTTCAAACATAGACAGTAAGAAGAGTCAGTCTTCTTGTGCTTAAGTCGGCATTGTGCCTTTTGTATTTAATTCCGATGCAATTTCTGTGTTTCATCGTCAATAGGGAGGCCAAGGGATACAGTAAACCTGAAGTGAAGCATCGGAATCTATAACTAGTGTCACTGGAATGGTTCAAAACATAGACAGTAAGAAGAGTCAGTCTTCTTGAACTTAAGCCGGCATTGTGTCTTTTGTATTTAATTCCGATGTAATTTCTGTGATTCATCGTCAATAAGAAGGTCCAAGGGATACAGAAAACCTGAAAGGAAGCATCGGACTCTTCAACTAGTGTCACAGAAATGGTTCAAATCATAGACTGTAGGAAGAGTCAGTATTCTTGTACTTAAGTCTGCATTGTGGCTTTTGTATTTAATTCCGATGCAATTTCTGTGTTTCATCGTCAATAAGAAGGTCAGAGGGATACAGTAAACCTGAAGTAAAGCATCGGATTCTGTAACTAGTGTCACAGGAATGGTTTAAACTATAATCAGTAAGAAGAGTCACTCTTCTTGTACTTAAGTCGGCACTGTGCCTTTTCTATTTAATTCCGATGCAATTTCTGTGTTTCATCGTCAATAAGATGGTCCAAGGGATACAGTAAACCTGGAGTGAAGCATCGGAACCTATAACTAGTGTCACAGGAATGGTTCAAAACATAGACAGTAAGAAGAGTCAGTCTTCTTGTACTTAAGTCGGCATTGTGCCTTTTCTATTTAATATCGATGCAATTTCTTTATTTCATCGTCAATAAGAAGGTCCAAGGGATACAGAAAACCTGGAGTGAAGCATCGCAATCAATAACTAGTGTCACAGGAATGGTTCGAAACACAGACGGTAAGAAGAGTCAGTCTTCGTGTACTTAAGTCGGCATTTTGCCTATTGTATTTAATTCCGATGCAATTTCTGTGTTTCATCGACAATAAGAAGGTCCAAGGTGTACAGTAAACCTGAAGTGAAGCATCGGAATCTATAACTAGTGTCACAGGAATGGTTCAAAACATAGACAGTAAGAAGATTCACTCTTCGTATACTTAAGTTGGCATTTTGCCATTTGTATTTAATTCCGATGCAATTTATGTGTTTCATCGTCAATAAGAAGGTCTAAGGGATACAGTAAACCTGAAGTGAAGCATCGGAATCTATAACTAGTGTCACAGGAATGGTTCAAACATAGTCAGTAAGAAGAGTCAGTCTTCTTGTACTTAAGTCGGCATTGTGCCTTTTCTACTTAATTCCGATGCAATTTCTGTGTTTCATCGTCAATAAGAAGGTCCACGGTATACAGTAAACCTGAAGTAAAGCAACAGAATCCATAACTAGTGTCACAGGAATGGTCCAAACTATAATCAGTAAGATGAGTCAGTCTTCCTGTACTTAAGTCGGCATTGTGCATTTTCTTTTTAATTCCGGTGCAATTTCTGTGTTTCATCGTCAATAAGAAGGTCAGAGGGGTACAGTAAACCCGAAGTGAAGCATCGGAATCTATAACTAGTGTCACAGGAATGGTTCAAAACATAGACAGTAAGAAGATTCACTCTTCGTATACTTAAGTCGGCATTTTGCCATTTGTATTTAATTCCGATGCAATGTATGTTTTTCATCGTCAATAAGAAGGTCTAAGGGATACAGTAAACCTGAAGTGAAGCATCGGAATCTATAACTAGTGTCACAGAAATGGTTCAAAACATATACAGTAAGAAGAGTCAGTTTCCGTGTACTTAAGTCAGCATTTTGCCTTTTGTATTTAATTCCGATGCTATTTCTGTGTTTCATCGTCAATAAGAAGGTCCACGGTATACAGTAAACCTGAAGTAAAGCAACGGAATCCATAACTAGTGTCACAGGAATGGTTCAAACTATAATCAGTAAGAAGAGTCAGTCTTCCTGTACTTAAGTCGGCATTGTGCCTTTTCTTTTTTATTCCGGTGCAATTTCTGTGTTTCATCGTCAATAAGAAGGTCAGAGGGGTACAGTAAACCTGAACTGAAGCATCGGAATCTATAACTTGTGTCACAGAAATGGTTTAAAACATAGTCAGTAAGAAGAGTCAGTCTTCTTGCACTTAAGTCGGCATTGTGCCTTTTCTATTAACTTCCGATGCTATTTCTGTGTTACATTGTCAATCAGAAGGTCCAAGGGATACAGTGAACCTGGAGTGTAGCATCGGAATCTATAACTAGTGTCACAGGAATGGTTCAAAACATATACAGTAAGAAGAGTCAGTTTTCGTGTACTTAAGTCAGCATTTTGCCTTTTGTATTTAATTAGGACGATATTTCTGTGTCTCATCGTCAATAAGAAGGTCCACGGTATACAGTAAACCTGAAGTAAAGCAACGGAATCCATAACTAGTGTCACAGGAATGGTTCAAACTATAATCAGTAAGAAGAGTCAGTCTTCTTGTACTTAAGTCGGCATTGTGCCTTTTCTACTTAATTCCGATGCAATTTCTGTGTTTCATCGTCAATAAGAAGGTCCAAGGGATACAGTAAACGTGGAGTGAAGCATCGGAATCTTTAACTAGTGTCACAGGAATGGTTCAATACATAGTCAGTAAAGAGAGTCAGTCTTCTTGTACTTAAGACGGCATTGTGCCTTTCGTATTTAATTCCGATGCAATTTCTGTGTTTCACCGTCAGTAAGAAGGTCAGAGGGATACAGTAAACCTGAAGTGAAGTATCGGAATCTATAACTAGTGTCCCACGAATTGTTCAAACACAGACAGTAAGAAGAGTCAATCTTCTTGTACATAAGTCGGCATTGTGCCTTTTGTATTTAATTCCGATGCCATTTCTGTGTTTCATCGTCAAATAGAAGGTCAGAGGGATACAGTAAACCTGAAGTGAAGCATCGGAATCTATAACTAGTGTCACAGGAGTGGTTCAAAACATAGTCAGTAAGAAGAGTCAGTCTTCTTGTCCTTGAGTCGGCATTGTGTGTTTTGTATTTAATTCCGAAGCATCGCCAATAGGAAGAACCAAGTGATACAGTAAACCTCGAGTCAAGCATCGGAATCAATAATTAGTGTCACGGTAATGGTTAGAAACATTGACTGTAAGAAGAGTCAGTCTTCTTGTACTTAAGTCGGCATTGTGCCTTTTGTATTTAAATTCCGATGCAATTTCTGTGTTTCATCGTAAATAAGAAGGTCACAGGGACACAGTAAACCTGAAGTGAAGCATCGGAATCTATAACTAGTGTCACTGGAATGTTTCAAATTTTAGACAGTAAGAAGTGTCCGTCTACTTGTACTTAAGTCGGCATTGTGCCTTTTGTATTTAATTCCGATGCAATTTCTGTGTCTCATCGTCAATAAGAAGGTCACAGGGACACAGTAAACCTGAAGTGAAGCATCGGAATCTATAACCAGTGTCACTGGAATGTTTCAAATTTTAGACAGTAAGAAGAGTCCGTCTTCTTGTACTTAAGTCGGCATTATGCCTTTTGTATTTAATTCCGATGCAATTTCTGTGTTTCATCGTCAATAAGAAGGTCCAAGGGATACGGTAAACCTGAAGTGAAGCATCGGAATCTATAACCAGTGTCACAGGAATGGTTTAAAACATAGTCAGTAAGAACAGTCAGTCTTCTTGTCCTTAAGTTGGCATTGTGCCTTTTGTACATAATTCCGATGCAATTTCTGTGTTTCATCGTCAATAAGAAGGTCAGAGGGTTACAGTAAACCTGAAGTGAAGCATCCGAATTCAGAACTAGTGTCACAGGAATGGTTTAAAGTATAGACAGTAGGAAGAGTCAGTCTTCTTCTACTTAAGTCGGCATTGTGCCTTTTGTATTTAATTCCGATACAATTTCTGTGTTTCATCGTCAATAAGAAGGACCGTGGGATACGGTAAACCTGAAGTGAAGCATCGGAATCTATACCCAGTGTCACAGGAATGGTTCAAAACCTAGTAAGTAAGAACAGTCAGTCTTCTTGTCCTTAAGTTGGCATTGTGCCTTTTCTATTTAATTTCGATGCAATTTCTGTGTTTCATCGTCAATAACAGAGTCTAAGGGAGACAGTAAACCTGGAGTGAAGCATCGGAATCTATAACTAGTGTCACAGGAATGATTCAAAACATAGTCAGTATGAAGAGTCAGTCTTCTTGTCCTTAAGTTGGCATTGTGCCTTCTGTATTTAATTCCGATGCAATTTCTGTGTTTCATCGTCAATAAGAAGGTCTAAGGGATATAGTAAACTTGGAGTGAAGCTTCGGAATCTATAACTAGTGTCACAGGAATGATTCAAAACATAGTCAGTAAGAAGAGTCAGTCTTCTTGTACTTAAGGCGGCATTGTGCCTTTTGTATTTAATTCCGATGCAATTTCTGTGCTTCATCGTCAATAAGAATGTCCAAGGTATACAGTAAACCTGAAGTGAAGCATCGGAATCTATATCTAGTGTCACAGGAAAGGTTCAAATCATTGTCAATAAGAAGAGTCGGTCTTCATGTGCTTAAGTCGGCATTGTGCCTTTTGTATCTAATTCCGATGCAATTTCTGTGTTTCATCGTCAATAAGAAGGTACTAGGGGTACAGTAAACCTGAAGTGAAGCGCCGGAATTTATAACTAGTGTCACAGGATTAGTTCAAAGCATAGACAGTAGGAAGAGTCAGTGTTCTTATACTTAAGTCGGCATTGTGGCTTTTGTATTTAATTCCGATGGAATTTCTGTGTTTCATCGTCAATGACTAGGTCAAAGGGAAACAGTACACCTGAAGTGAAGCATCGGAATCTACAACTAGTGTCACAGGATTGGTTCCAAACATAGACAGTAAAATGAGTCAGTCTACTTGTACTTAAGTCAGCATTGTGCTTTTCTATTTAATTCCGATGAAATTTCTGTGTTTCATCGTCAATAAGAAGGTCAGAGGGACACCGTAAACCTGAAGTGAAGCATCGGAATCTATAACTAGTGTCACAGGAATGGTTCAAAACATAGTCAGTAAGAAGAGTCAGTCATCTTGAACTTAAGTCAGCATTGTGCCTTTTGTATTTAATTCCGATACAATTTCTGTGTCTCATCGTCAATAAGAAGGTCAGAGGGATACAGTAAGCCTTGAAGTGAAGCATCGGAATCTATAACTAGTGTCACTTGAATGGTTCAAAACATAGTCAGTAAGAAGAGTCAGTCTTCTTGTCCTAATGTCGGCATTGTGCCTCTTGTATTTAATTCCGATGCAATTTCTGTGTTTCATCGTCAATAAGAAGGTCCAACGGATACAGTGAACCTGAAGTGAAGCATCGGACTCTATAACTAGTGTCACAGAAATGGTTCAAAACATAGACAGTAGGAAGAGTCAGTCTTCTTATACTTATGTCGGCATTGTGCCGTATGTATTTAATTCCGATGCAATTTCTGTGTTTCATCGTCAATAAGAAGGTCCAAAGGAAACAGTAAACCTGAAGTGAAGCATCGGAATGTATAACTAGTGGTACAGGAATGGTTCAAAACATAGACCGTATGAAGAGTCAGTCTTCTTGTACTTAAGTCGGCATTGTGGCTTTTTTATTTAAGTCCGATGCAATTTCTGTGTTTCATCGTCAATAAGAAGGTCAGAGGGATACAGTAAACCTGAAGTGAAGCATCGGAATCTATAATTAGTGTCACAGGAATGATTCAAAACAAAGTCAGTAAGAAGAGTAAGTCTTCTTGTCCTTAAGTCGCCATTGTGCCTTTTGTATTTAATTCCGATGCAATTTCTGTGTTTCATCGTCAATAAGAAGGTTCAAGGGATACAATAAAGCTGGAGTGTAGCATCGGAATCTATAACTAGTGTCACAGGAATGGTTCAAAACATAGACAGTAAGAAGAGTCACTCTTCGTGTACTTAAAATTGCATTTTGCTTTTGTATTTAATTCCGATGTTATTTCTGTATTTCATCGTCAATAAGAAGGTCCAAGGGATACAGTAAACCTGAAGTGAAGATGCGGAATCTATAGCTAGTGTCACAGGAATGGTTCAGAACATAGTCAGTAAGAAGAGTCAGTCATCTTGTACTTAAGTCGAAATTGTGCCTTTTCTATTTAATTCCGATGCAATTTCTGTGTTTCATCGTCAGTAACAAGGTCCAAGGGATACAGTATACCTGGAGTGAAGCATCGGAATCTATAACTAGTGTCACAGGAATGGTTCAAAACATAGTCAGTAAGAAGAGTCAGTCCTCTTGACCTTAAGTTGGCTTTGAGCCTTTTGTATTTAATTCCGATGCAATATCTCTGTTACATCGTCAATAAGAAGGACAGCGGGATACAGTAATCCTGAAGTGAAGCATCGGAATACACAACTAGTGTCACAGGAATGGTTCAAAACATAGACAGTCGGAAGAGTCAGTCTTCTTGTACTTAAGTCGGCAATGTGCCTTTAGTATTTAATTCCGATGCAATTTCTGTGTTTCATCGTCAATAAGAAGGTCCAAGGTATACAGTAAACCTGAAGTAAAGCATTGGAATCTATAACTAGTGTCACAGGTATGGTTCAAACTATAATCAGTAAGAAGAGTCAGTTTTCTTATACTTAAGTCGGCATTGTGCCTTTTCTATTTAATTCCGATGCAATTTCTATGATTCATCGTCAATAAGAACGTCCAAGGGATACAGTAAACCTGGAGGGAAGCATCGGAATCTATAACTAGTGTCACAGGAATGGTTCACAACATAGACAGTAAGAAGAGTCAGTCTGCTTGTACTTAAATCGGCATTGTGCCTTTACAATTTAATTCCGATGCAATTTCTGTGTTTCATCGTCAATAAGATGGTCAGAGGGATACAGGAAACCTGAAGTGAAGCATCGGATCTATAACTAGTGTCACTGGAATGGGTCAAAACATAGTCAGTAAGAAGAGTCAGTCTACTTCTACTTAAGCCGGCATTGTGCCTTTCGTATTTAATTATGATGCATTTTCTGTGTTTCACCGTCAATAAGAAGGTCAGAGGGATACAGAAAACCTGAAGTGAAGCATCGGCATCTATAACTAGTGTCACAGGAATGGTTCAAACATAGACAGTAAGAAGAGTCAGTCTTCTAGTACTTAAGTCGGCATTGTGCCATTTGTATTTAATTCCGATGCAATTTCTGTGTTTCATCGTCAATTAGAAGGTCAGAGGGATACAGTAAACCTGAAGTGAAGCATCGGAGTCTATAACTAGTGTCACAGGAATGGTTCAAAACATAGTCAGTAAGAAGAGTCAGTTTTCTTGTCCTTAAGTCGGCATTGTGCATCTTGTATTTCATTCCGATACAATTTCTGTAATTCGTCGTCAATAAGAAGGTCCAAGGGATACAGTAAACCTGAAGTGAAGCAACGGACTCTATAACTAGAGTCACAGAAATGGTTCAAAACATAGACAGTAGGAAGAGTCGGTCTTCTTATACTTAGGTCGGCATTGTGCCTTTTGTATTTAATTCCGATGCAATTTCTGTGATTCATCGTCAATAAGAAGGTCCAAGGGAAACAGTAAACCTGAAGTGAAGCATCGGAATCTATAACTAGTGTCACAGGAATGGCTCAAAACATAGACCGTACGAAGAGTCAGTCTTCTTGTACTTAAGTCGGCATTGTGGCTTCTGTATTTAATTCCGATGCAACTTCTGTGTTTCATCGTCAATAAGAAGGGTCAAGGGATACAATAAACCTGGAGTGTAGCATCGGAATATATAACGAGTGTCACAGGAATGGTTCAAAACATAGTCAGTAAGAAGAGTCAGTTTTCTTGTCCTTAAGTCGGCATTGTGCATCTTGTATTTAATTCCGATGTAATTTCTGTGTTTCATCGTCAATAAGAAGGTCCAAGGGATACAGTAAACCTGAAGTGAAGTTTCTGAATCTATAACTGGTGTCACAGGAATGGTTCAAAACATAGTCAGTAAGAAGAGTCAGTCTTCTTGTACTTAAGTCGGCATTGTGCCTTTTCTATTTAATTCAGATGCAATTTCTGTGTTTCATCGTCAATAACGAGGTCCAAGGGATACAGTAAACCTGGAGTGAAGCATCGGAATCTATAACTAGTGGCACAGGAATGGTTCAAATCATAGACAGCAGGAAGAGTCAGTCTTCGTGTACTTAAGGCGGCATTTTTCCTTTTGAATTTAATTCCGATGTAATTTCTGTATTTCATCGTCAACAAGAAGGTTTAAGGGATACAGTAAACCTGAAGTGGAGATTCGGAATCTATAACTAGTGTTACAGGAATGGTTCAAAACCTAGTCAGTAAGAAGAGTCAGTCTTCTTGTACTTAAGTCGGCATTGTGCCTTTTCTATTTCATTCCGATGCAATTTCTGTGTTTCATCGTAAATAACAAGGTCCAAGGGATACAGTACACCTGGAGTGAAGCATCGGAATCTATAACTAGTGTCACAGGAATGGTTCAAAACATAGTCAGTAAGAAGAGTCATTCTTCTTGTCCTTAAGATGGCATTGTGCATTTTGTATTTAATTCCGATGCAATTTCTGTGTTACATCGTCAATAAGAAGGTCAGCGGGATACAGTAAACCTGAGTGAAGCATCGGAATACACAACTAGTGTCACGGGAATGGTTCAAAAGATAGACAGTAGGAAGAGTCAGTCTTCTTGTACTTAAGTCGGCATTGTGCCATTTGTATTTAATTCCGATGCAATTTCTGTGTTTCATCGGCAATAAGAAGGTCAGCGGGATACAGTAAACCTGGAGTGCAGCATTGGAATCTATAACTAGTATCACAGGAATGGTTCAAAACATAGACAGTAAGAAGATACAGTTTTCTTATACTTAAGTCGGCATTGTGCCTTTTCTATTTAATTCCGATGCAATTTCTGTGTTTCATCGTCAATAAGGAGGTCCAAGGGATACAGTAACCTGGAGTGCAGCATCGGAATCTATAACTAGTGTCACAGGAATAATTGAAAACATAGACAGTAAGAAGAGTCAGTCTCCTTGAACTTAAGTCGGCATTGTGCCTTTTTTATTTAATTCCGATGCAATTTCTGTGTTTCATCGTCAATAAGAAGGTCCGAGGGATACAGTAAACCTGAAGTGAAGCATCGGAATCTATAACTAGAGTCACAGGAATGGTTCAAAGATAGTCAGTAAGAAAAGTCAGTCTTCTTGTACTTAAGTCGGCATTGTGCATTTAGTTTTTAATTCCGATGCAATTTCTGTGTTTCATCGTCAATAAAAAGGTCCAAGGGATACAGTAAACCTGGAGTGTAGCATCGTAATCTATAACTAGTGTCACAGGAATGGTTCAAAACATAGACAGTAAGAAGAGTCAGTTTTCGTGTACCTAAGTCGGCATTTTGCCTTTTGTATTTAATTCCGATGGAATTTCTGTGTTTCATCGTCAATAAGTATGTCCAAGGGATACAGTAAACCTGGAGTGAAGCATTGGAATCTATAACTAGTGTCACAGGAATGGTTCAAAAATAGACAGTAAGAAGATTCAGTCTTCTTGTACTTAAGTCGGCATTGTGCGCTTTGTATTTAATTCCGATGCAATTTCTGTGTTTCGTCGTCAATAAGAAGGTTAGAGGGATACAGTAAGCCTGACGTGAAGCATCGGAATCTATAACTAGTGTCACAGGAATGGTTCAACCGTAAACAGTAAGAAGAACCAGTCTCCTTGTCCTTAAGTCGGCATTGTGCCTCTTGTATTTAATTCCGATGCAATTTCTGTGTTTCATCGTCAATAAGAAAGTCCATGGGATACAGTAAACCTGGAGTGAAGCACCGAATTCTATAACTAGAGTCACAGTAATGGTTCAAAACATAGACAGTAAGAAGAGTCAGTCTTCTTGTACTTAAGTCCGCGTTGTGCCATTTCTATTTAATTCCGATGCAATTTCTGTGTTTCATCGTTAATAACAAGGTCCTAGGGATACAGTAAACCTGGAGTGAAGCATCGGAATTTATAACTAGTGTCACAGGAATGGTTCAAACATAGTCAGTAAAGAGAGTCAGTCTTCTTGTCCTTAAGTTGGCATTGTGCCTTTTGTATTTAATTCCGATGCAATTTCTGTGTTTCATCGTCAATAAGAAGGTCCAAGTGATACAGTTAACCTGGAGTGAAGAATCGGAATCTATAACTAGTGTCACAGGAATGGTTCAAAACATAGACAGTAAGAAGATTCAAATTCGTGTACTTAAGTCGGCATTGTGCCTTTTCTATTTAATTCCGATGCAATTTCTGTGTTTCATCGTTTCAGGGATACAGTAAACCTGAAGTGAAGCATCGGAATCTATAACTAGTGTCACAGGAATGGTTCAAAACATAGTCAGTAAGAAGAGTCAGTCTTCTTGTAGCTAAGTCGGCATTGTGCCTTTCGTATTTAATTCCGATGCAATTTCTGTGTGTCACCGTCAATAAGAAGGTCAGAGTGATACAGTAAACCTGCAGTGACGCATCGGAATCTATAACTAGTGTCACAGGAACGGTTCAAACATAGACAGTAAGAAGAGTAAGTCTTCCTGTACTTAAGTCGGCATTGTGCCTTTTGTATTTAATTCCGATGCAATTTCTGTGTTTCATTGTCAATAAGAAGGTCAGAGGGATACAGTGAACCTGAAGTGGAGCATCGGAATCTATAAATAGTGTCACAGGAATGGTTCAAAACACAGTCAGTAAGAAGAGTCAGTCTTCTTGTCCTTAAGTCGGCATTGTGCCTTTTGTATTTAATTCCGATGCAATTTCTGTGTTTCATCGTCAATAAGAAGGTACAACGGATACAGTAAACCTGAAGTGAAGCGTCGGAATCTATAACTAGTGTCAAAGGAATGTTTCAAAACTTAAACAGTAGGAAGAGTCACTGTTCTTGTACTTATGTCGGCATTGTGCCTTTTGTATTTAATTCCGATGCAATTTCTGTGTTTCATCGTCAATAAGTAGGTCCAAGGGATACAGTGAACCTGAAGTGAAGCATCGGAATCTATAACTAGTGTCACAGGAATGGTTCAAACGTAGACAGTAAGAAGAGTCAGTCTTCTTGTACTTAAGTTGGCATTGTGCCTTTTCTATTTAATTCCGATGCAATTTCTGTGTTTCATCGTCAATAAGAAGGCCCAAGGGATACAGTAAACCTGGAGTGAAGCATCGGAATCTATAACTAGTGTCAATGGAATGGTTCATAACATAGACAGTGAAAAGAGTCTGTGTTCTTGTACTTAAGTCGGCATTGTGCCTTTTGTATTTAATTCCGATGCAATTTCTGTGTTTCATCGTCTATAAGAAGGTCCAAGGGATACAGTAAACTTGAAGTGAAGCATCGGAATCTACAACTAGTGTCACAGGATTGGTTGAAAACATAGACAGTAAGAAGAGTCAGTCTTGTTGTACTTAAGTCGGCATTGTGCCTTTACTATTTAATTCCGATGCAATTTCTGTGTTTCATCGTCTATTAGAAGGTCAGAGGGATACAGTAAACCTGAGGTGAAGCATCGGAATCTATAACCGGTGTCTCAGGAATGGTTCAAAACATAGTCAGTAAGAAGAGTCAGTCTCCTTGTAGTTAAGTCGGCATTGTGCCTTTCGTATTTAATTCCGATGCAATTTCTGTGTTTCAACGTTCATAAGAAGGTCAGAGGGATACAGTAAACCTGAAGTGAAGCATCGGAATCTATAACTAGTGTCACAGGAATGGTTCAAACGTAGACAGTAAGAAGAGTCAGTCTTTTTGTACTTAAGTCGGCATTGTGCCTTTTGTATTTAATTCCGTTGCTATTTCTGTGTTTCATCGTCCATAAGAAGGTCAGAGGCATACAGTAAACCTGAAGTGAAGCATCGGACTCTATAACTAGTGTCACAGAAATGGTTCAAAACGTAGACTGTAGGAAGGGTCACTCTTATACTAAAGTCGGCATTGTGCCTTTTGAATTTAATTCCGATGCAATTTCTGTGTTTCATCGTCAATAAGAAGGTCCAAGGGATACAGCAAACCTGAAGTGAAGCATCGGAATCTATAACTAGTGTCCCAGGAATGGTTCGAAACATAGTCAGTAAGATGAGTCAGTCTTCTTGTACTTAAGTCGGCATTGTGCATTTTGTATTTAATTCCGATGCAATTTCTGTGTTTCATCGTCAATAACAAGGTCCAAGGGATACAGTAAACCTGGAGTGAAGCATCTGAACCTATAACTAGCGTCAATGGAAGGGTTCACAACATAGACAGTAAGAAGAGTCAGTCTTCTTGTACTTAAGTAGGGATTGTGCCTTTTGTATTTAACTCCAATGCCATTTCTGTGTTTCATCGTCAATAAGAAAGTCAGAGGGGTACAGTAAACCTGAAGTGAAGCATCGGAATCTATAGCTAGTGTCACAGGAATGGTTCAAAACATAGACAGTAGGGAGAGTCAATGTTGTGGTACTTAAGTCGGCATTGTGCCTTTTGTATTTAATTCCGATGCAGTTTCTGTGCTTCATCATCAATAAGAAGGTACAAGGGATGCAGTAAACCTGTAGTGAAGCGTCGGAATCTAAAACTAGTGTCACAGGAATGTTTCAAATCATAGACAGTAGGAAGAGTCACTGTTCTTGTACTTAAGTGGGCATTGTGCCTTTTGTATTTAATTCCGATACAATTTCTGTGTTTCATCGTCAATAAGAAGGTCCAAGGGATACAGTAAACCTGGAGTGAAACATCGGAATCTGTAACTAGTGTCACAGGAATGGTTCAAAACATAGACAGTAAGAAGAGTCAGTCTTCTTGTACTTAAGTCAGCATTATGCTTTTTGTATTTAATTCCGATGCAATTTCTGTGTTTCATCGTCAATATGAAGGTCCAAGGGATACAGTAAACCTCAAGTGAAGCATCGGAATCTATAACTAGTGTCACAGGAATGGTTCAAAACATAGACAGTAGGAAGAGTCAGTCTTCATGTACTTAAGACGGCATTGTGCCTTTTGTATTTAATTCCGATGCAATTTCTGTGTTTCATCGTCAATAAGAATGTCCAAGGGATACAGTAAACCTGAAGTGAAGCATCGGAATCTATAAGTAGTGTCACAGGAATGGCTCAAATAATTGTCAATAAGAAGAGTCGGTCTTCATGTTCTTAAGACGGCATTGTGCCTTTTGTATTTAATTCCGATGCAATTTCTGTGTTTCATCGTCAATAAGAAGGTACAAGTGATACATTAAACCTGAAGTGAAGCATCGGAATCTATAACTAGAGTCACAGGAATGGTTCAAATCATAGACAGTAAGAAGAGTCAGTCTTTGTGTACTTAAGGTGGCATTTTGCCTTTTGTATTTAATTCCGATGTAATTTCTGTATTTCATCGTCAATAAGAAGGTCCAAGGGATACAGTAAACCTGAAGTGAAGATTCGGAATCTACAACTAGTGTCACAGGATTGGTTGAAAACATAGACAGTAAGAAGAGTCAGTCTTGTTGTACTTAAGTCGGCATTGTGCCTTTACTATTTAATTCCGATGCAATTTCTGTGTTTCATCGTCTATTAGAAGGTCAGAGGGATACAGTAAACCTGAGGTGAAGCATCGGAATCTATAACCGGTGTCTCAGGAATGGTTCAAAACATAGTCAGTAAGAAGAGTTAGTCTAATTGTAGTTAAGTCGGCATTGTGCCTTTCGTATTTAATTCCGATGCAATTTCTGTGTTTCATCGTCAATAAGAAGGTCAGAGGGATACAGTAAACCTGAAGTGAAGCATCGGAATCTATAACTAGTGTCACAGGAATGATTCAAAACATAGACAGTAAGAAGAGTCAGTCTCCTTGTACTTAAGTCGGCATTGTGCCATTTGCATTTAATTGCGATTCAATTTCTGTTTTTCATCGTCAATAAGAATGTCCAAGGGATACAGTAAACCTGAAGTGAAGCATCGGACTCTATAACTAGTGTCACAGAAATGGTTCAAAACGTAGACTGTAGGAAGAGTCAGTCTTATACTAAGGTCGGCATTGTGCCTTTTGAATTTAATTCCGATGCAATTTCTGTAATTCATCGTCAATAAGAAGGTCCAAGGGAAACAGTAAACCTGAAGTGAAGCATCGGAATCTATAACTAGTGTCACAGGAATGGTCAAAACATAGACAGTACGAAGAGATAGTCTTCTTGAACTTATGCCGGCATTGTGGCTTTTGTATTTAATTCCAAAGCAATGTCTGTGTTTCATCGTCAAAAAGAAGGTCAGAGGGATACAGTAAACCTGAAGTGATGCATCGGAATCTATAACTAGTGTCACAGGAATGTTTCAAAACATAGTCAGTAAGAAGAGTCAGTCTTCTTGTCCTTAAGTCGGCATTGTGCCTTTTGTATTTAATTCCGATGCAATTTCTGTGTTTCATCGGCAATAAGGTCAGAGGGATACAGTAAACCTGAAGTGATGCATCGAAATCTATATCTAGTGTCACAGCAATGGTACAAAACATAGACTGTAGGAAGAGTCAGTCTTCTTGTACTTAAGTCGCCATTGTGCCTTTTGTATTAAATTCCGATGCAATTTATGTGTTTCATCGTCAATAAGAAGGTCCGCGGGATACAGTAAACCTGAAGTGAAGCATCGTAATCCAAAACTAGTGTCACAGGAATGGTTCAAAACATAGACAGTAAGAAGGGTCAGTCTTCGTGTACTTAAGCCGGCATTTTGTATTTTCTATTTATTCCGATGCAATTTCTGTGTTTCATGGTCAATAAGAAGGTCCAAGGGATACAGCAAACCTGAAGTGAAGCATCGGAATCTATAACTAGTGTCACAGGAATGGTTCAAAACATAGACAGTAGGAAGAGTCAGTCTTCATGTACTTAAGACGGCATTGTGCCTTTTGTATTTAATTCCGATGCAATTTCTGTGTTTCATCGTCAATAAGAATGTCCAAGGGATACAGTAAACCTGAAGTGAAGCATCGGAATCTATAAGTAGTGTCACAGGAATGGCTCAAATAATTGTCAATAAGAAGAGTCGGTCTTCATCTTCTTAAGACGGCATTGTGCCTTTTGTATTTAATTCCGATGCAATTTCTGTGTCTCATCGTCAATAAGAAGGTACAAGTGATACATTAAACCTGAAGTGAAGCATCGGAATCTATAACTAGTGTCACAGGAATGGTTCAAAGCATAGACAGTAGGAAGAGTCAATGTTCTGGTACATAAGTCGGCAATGTGCCTTTTGTATTTAATTCCGATGCAGTTTCTGTGCTTCATCGTCAATAAGAAGGTCCAAGGGAGACAGTAAACCTGAAGTCAAGCATCGGAATCTATAACTAGTGTCACACTAATGGTTTAAAGCAAAGTCAGTAAGAGGAGTCAGTCTTCTTGTACTTAAATCGGCATTGTGCCTTTTGTATTTAATTGCGATGAAATTTCTGTGTTTCATCGTCAATAAGAAGGTCCAAATGATACAGTAAAGCTGGAGTGTAGCATCGGAATCTATAACTAGTGTCCCAGGAATGTTTCAAATCACAGACAGTAGGAAGAGTCACTGTTCTTGTACTTAAGTCGGCATTGTGCCTTTTGTATTTAATTCCGATGCAATTTCTGTGTTTCATCGTCAATAACGAGGTCCAAGGGATACAGTAAACCTGGAGTGAAGCATCCGAATCTATAACTAGTGTCACAGGAATGGTTCAAATCATAGACAGTAAGAAGAGTCAGTCTTTGTGTACTTAAGGTGGCATTTTGCCTTTTGTATTTAATTCCGATGTAATTTCTGTATTTCATCGTCAATAAGAAGGTCCAAGGGATACAGTAAACCTGAAGTGAAGATTCGGAATCTACAACTAGTGTCACAGGATTGGTTGAAAACATAGACAGTAAGAAGAGTCAGTCTTGTTGTACTTAAGTCGGCATTGTGCCTTTACTATTTAATTCCGATGCAATTTCTGTGTTTCATCGTCTATTAGAAGGTCAGAGGGATACAGTAAACCTGAGGTGAAGCATCGGAATCTATAACCGGTGTCTCAGGAATGGTTCAAAACATAGTCAGTAAGAAGAGTTAGTCTAATTGTAGTTAAGACGGCATTGTGCCTTTCGTATTTAATTCCGATGCAATTTCTGTGTTTCACCGTCAATAAGAAGGTCAGAGGGATACAGTAAACCTGCAGTGAAGCATCGGAATCTATAACTAGTGTCACAGGAATGGTTCAAACATAGACAGTAAGAAGAGTCAGTCTTCCTGTACTTAAGTCAGCATTGTGCCTTTTGTATTTAATTCCGATGCAATTTCTGTGTTTCATCGTCAATAAGAAGGCCAGAGGGATACAGTAAACCTGAAGGGAAGCATCGGAATCTATAACTAGTGTCACAGGAATGGTTTAAAGCACAGTCAGTAAGAAGAGTCAGTCTTCTTGTACTTATGTCGGCATTGTGCTTTTGTATTTAATTCCGATGCAATTTCTGTGTATCATCGTTCATAAGAAGGTCATAGGGATACAGTAAACCTGACGTAAAGCATCGGAATCTATAACTAGTCTCACAGGAATGGTTCAAACGTAGACAGTAAGAAGAGTCAGTCTTTTTGTACTTAAGTCGGCATTGTGCCTTTTGTATTTAATTCCGATGCAATTTCTGTGTTTCATCGTCAATAAGAAGGTCAGAGGGATACAGTAAACCTGAAGTGAAGCATCGGAATCTATAACTAGTGTCACAGGAATGATTCAAAACATAGACAGTAAGAAGAGTCAGTCTCCTTGTACTTAAGTCGGCATTGTGCCATTTGCATTTAATTGCGATTCAATTTCTGTTTTTCATCGTCAATAAGAATGTCCAAGGGATACAGTAAACCTGAAGTGAAGCATCGGACTCTATAACTAGTGTCACAGAAATGGTTCAAAACGTAGACTGTAGGAAGAGTCAGTCTTATACTAAAGTCGGCATTGTGCCTTTTGAATTTAATTCCGATGCAATTTCTGTAATTCATCGTCAATAAGAAGGTCCAAGGGAAACAGTAAACCTGAAGTGAAGCATCGGAATCTATAACTAGTGTCACAGGAATGGTCAAAACATAGACAGAACGAAGAGATAGTCTTCTTGAACTTATGCCGGCATTGTGGCTTTTGTATTTAATTCCAAAGCAATGTCTGTGTTTCATCGTCAAAAAGAAGGTCAGAGGGATACGGTAAACCTGAAGTGATGCATCGGAATCTATAACTAGTGTCACAGGAATGTTTCAAAACATAGTCAGTAAGAAGAGTCAGTCTTCTTGTCCTTAAGTCGGCATTGTGCCTTTTGTATTTAATTCCGATGCAATTTCTGTGTTTCATCGGCAATAAGGTCAGAGGGATACAGTAAACCTGAAGTGATGCATCGAAATCTATATCTAGTGTCACAGGAATGGTACAAAACATAGACTGTAGGAAGAGTCAGCCTTCTTGTACTTAAGTCGCCGTTGTGCCTTTTGTATTAAATTCCGATGCAATTTATGTGTTTCATCGTCAATAAGAAGGTCCGCGGGATACAGTAAACCTGAAGTGAAGCATCGTAATCCAAAACTAGTGTCACAGGAATGGTTCAAAACATAGACAGTAAGAAGAGTCAGTCTTCGTGTACTTAAGCCGGGATTTTGTATTTTCTATTTATTCCGATGCAATTTCTGTGTTTCATGGTCAATAAGAAGGTCCAAGGGATACAGCAAACCTGAAGTGAAGCATCGGAATCTATAACTAGTGTCCCAGGAATGGTTCGAAGCATAGTCAGTAAGATGAGTCAGTCTTCTTGTACTTAAGTCGGCATTGTGCATTATGTATTTAATTCCGATGCAATTTTTGTGTTTCATCGTCAATAACAAGGTCCAAGGGATACAGTAAACCTGGAGTGAAGCATCTGAATCTATAACTAGTGTCAATGGAAGGGTTCACAACATAGACAGTAAGAAGAGTCAGTCTTCTTGTACTTAAGTAGGGATTGTGCCTTTTGTATTTAACTCCGATGCCATTTCTGTGTTTCATCGTCAATAAGGAAGTCAGAGGGGTACAGTAAACCTGAAGTGAAGCATCGTTTCTATAGCTAGTGTCACAGGAATGGTTCAAAACATAGACAGTAGGAAGAGTCAATGTTCTGGTACTTAAGTCGGCATTGTGCCTTTTGTATTTAATTCCGATGCAGTTTCTGTGCTTCATCATCAATAAGAAGGTACAAGGGATGCAGTAAACCTGAAGTGAAGCGTCGGAATGTAAAACTAGTGTCACAGGAATGTTTCAAATCATAGACAGTAGGAAGTGTCACTGTTCTTATACTTAAGTCAACATTGTGCCTTTTGTATTTAATTCCGATACAATTTCTGTGTTTCATCGCCAATAAGAAGGTCCAAGGGATACAGTAAACCTGGAGTGAAACATCGGAATCTATAACTAGTGTCACAGGAATGGTTCAAAACATAGACAGTAAGAAGAGTCAGTCCTCTTGTACTTAAGACGGCATTGTGCCTTTTGTATTTAATTCCGATGCAATTTCTGTGTTTCATCGTCAATAAGAATGTCCAAGGGATACAGTAAACCTGAAGTGAAGCACCGGAATCTATAAGTAGTGTCACAGGAATGGCTCAAATAATTGTCAATTAGAAGAGTCGGTCTTCATGTTCTTAAGACGGCATTGTGCATTTTGTATTTAATTCCGATGCAATTTCTGTGTCTCATCGTCAATAAGAAGGTACAAGTGATACAGTAAACCTGAAGTGAAGCATCGGAATCTATAACTAGTGTCACAGGAATGGTTCAAAACATAGACAGTACGAAGAGTCCATGTTCTGGTACATAAGTCGGCAATGTGCCATTTGTATTTAATTCCGATGCAGTTTCTGTGCTTCATCGTCAATAAGAAGGTCCAAGGGATACAGTAAACCTGAAGTGAAGCATCGGAATCTATAACTAGTGTCACACTAATGGTTCAAAGCAAAGTCAGTAAGAAGAGTCAGCCTTCTTGTCCTTAAATCGGCATTGTGCCTTTTGTATTTAATTGCGATGAAATTTCTGTGTTTCATCGTCAATAAGAAGGTCCAAATGATACAGCAAAGATGGAGTGTAGCATCGGAATCTATAACTAGTGTCCCAGGAATGTTTCAAATCATATACAGTAGGAAGAGTCACTGTTCTTGTACTTAAGTCGGCATTGTGCCTTTTGTATTTAATTCCGATGCAATTTCTGTGTTTCATCGTCAATAACGAGGTCCAAGGGATACAGTAAACCTGGAGTGAAGCATCGGAATCTATAACTAGTGTCACAGGAATGGTTCAAATCATAGACAGTAAGAAGAGTCAGTCTTTGTGTACTTAAGGCGGCATTTTGCCTTTTGTATTTAATTCCGATGTAATTTCTGTATTTCATCGTCAATAAGAAGGTCCAAGGGATACAGTAAACCTGAAGTGAAGAGTCGGAATCTATAACTAGTGTCACAGGAATGGTTCAAAACATAGTCAGTAAGAAGAGTCAGTCTTCTTGTACTTAAGTCGGCATTGTGCCTTTTCTATTACATTCCGATGCAATTTCTGTGTTTCATCGTCAATAACAAGGTCCAAGGGGCACAGTACACCTGGAGTGAAGCATCGGAATCTATAACTAGTGTCACAGGAATGGTTCAAAACATAGTCAGTAAGAAGAGTCATTCTTCTTGTGCTTAAGATGGCATTGTGCCTTTTGTATTTAATTCCGATGCAATTTCTGTGTTACATCGTCAATAAGAAGGTCAGCGGGATACAGTAAACCTGAAGTGAAGCATCGGAATCCACAACTAGTGTCACGGGAATGGTTCAAAAATAGTCAGTAAGAAAAGTCAGTCTTCTTGTAGTTAAGTCGGCATTGTGCCTTTCGTATTTAATTCCGATGCAATTTCTGTGCTTCATCGTCAATAAGAAGGTCCAAGTGATACAGTTAATCTGGAGTGAAGAATCGGAATCTATAACTAGTGTCACAGGAATGGTTCAAAACATAGACAGTAAGAAGATTCAAATTCGTGTACTTAAGTCGGCATTGTGCCTTTTCCATTTAATTCTGATGCAATTTCTGTGTTTCATCGTTTCAGGGATACAGAAAACCTGAAGTGAAGCATCGGAATCTATAACTAGTGTCACAGGAATGGTTCAAAACATAGTCAGTAAGAAGAGTCAGTCTTCTTGTAGTTAAGTCGGCATTGTGCCTTTCGTATTTAATTCCGATGCAATTTCTGTGTGTCACCGTCAATAAGAAGGTCAGACTGATACAGTAAACCTGCAGTGAAGCATCGGAATCTATAACTAGTGTCACAGGAATGGTTCAAACATAGACAGTAAGAAGAGTCAGTCTCCCTGTACTTAAGTCGGCATTGTGCCTTTTGTATTTAATTCCGATGCAATTTCTGTGTTTCATTGTCAATAAGTAGGTCAGAGGGATACAGTGAACCTGAAGTGAAGCATCGGAATCTATAACTAGTGTCACAAGAATGGTTCAAAACATAGTCAGTAAGAAGAGTCAGTCTTCTTGTCCTTAAGCCGGCATTGTGCCTTTTGTATTTAATTCCGATGCAATTTCTATGTTTCATCGTCAATATGAAGGTACAACGGATACAGTAAACCTGAAGTGAAGCGTCGGAATCTATAACTAGTGTCAAAGGAATGTTTCAAAACTTAAACAGTAGGAAGAGTCACTGTTCTTGTACTTATGTCGGCATTGTGCCTTTTGTATTTAATTCCGATGCAATTTCTGTGTTTCATCGTCAATAAGAAGGTCCAAGGGATACAGTAAACCTGAAGTGAAGCATCGGAATCTATAACTAGTGTCACAGGAATGGTTCAAACGTAGACAGTAAGAAGAGTCAGTCTTCTTGTACTTAAGTCGGCATTGTGCCTTTTCTATTTAATTCCGATGCAATTTCTGTGTTTCATCGTCAATAAGAAGGTCCAAGGGATACAGTAAACCTGGAGTGAAGCATCGGAATCTATAACTAGTGTCAATGGAATGCTTCATAACATAGACAGTAAGAAGAGTCTGTGTTCTTGTACTTAAGTCGGCATTGTGCCTTTTGTATTTAATTCCGATGCATTTTCTGTGTTTCATCGTCTATAAGAAGGTCCAAGGGATACAGTAAACTTGATGTGAAGCATCGGAATGTACAACTAGTGTCACAGGATTGGTTGAAATCATAGACAGTAAGAAGAGTCAGTCTTGTTGTGCTTAAGTCGGCATTGTGCCTTTACTATTTAATTCCGATGCAATTTCTGTGTTTCATCGTCTATTAGAAGGTCAGAGGGATACAGTAAACCTGAGGTGAAGCATCGGAATCTATAACCGGTGTCTCAGGAATGGTTCAAAACATAGTCAGTAAGAAGAGTTAGTCTAATTGTAGTTAAGTCGGCATTGTGCCTTTCGTATTTAATTCCGATGCAATTTATGTGTTTCACCGTCAATAAGAAGGTCAGATGGATACAGTAAACCTGCAGTGAAGCATCGGAATCTATAACTAGTGTCACAGGAATGGTTCAAACATAGACAGTAAGAAGAGTCAGTCTTCCTGTACTTAAGTCAGCATTGTGCCTTTTGTATTTAATTCCGATGCAATTTCTGTGTTTCATCGTCAATAAGAAGGTCAGAGGGATACAGTAAACCTGAAGTGAAGCATCGGAATCTATAACTAGTGTCACAGGAATGATTCAAAACATAGACAGTAAGAAGAGTCAGTCTCCTTGTACTTAAGTCGGCATTGTGCCATTTGCATTTAATTGCGATGCAATTTCTGTTTTTCATCGTCAATAAGAATGTCCAAGGGATACAGTAAACCTGAAGTGAAGCATCGGAATCTATAACTAGTGTCACAGGAATGGTTTAAAGCACAGTCAGTAAGAAGAGTCAGTCTTCTTGTACTTATGTCGGCATTGTGCTTTCGTATTTAATTCCGATGCAATTTCTGTGTTTCATCGTTCATAAGAAGGTCAGAGGGATACAGTAAACCTGAAGTGAAGCATCGGAATCTATAACTAGTCTCACAGGAATGGTTCAAACGTAGACAGTAAGAAGAGTCAGTCTTTTTGTACTTAAGTCGGCATTGTGTCTTTTGTATTTAATTCCGTTGCTATTTCTGTGTTTCATCGTCAATAAGAAGGTCAGAGGCATACAGTAAACCTGAAGTGAAGCATCGGACTCTATAACTAGTGTCACAGAAATGGTTCAAAACGTAGACATAGGAAGAGTCAGTCTTATACTAAAGTCGGCATTGTGCCTTTTGAATTTAATTCCGATGCAATTTCTGTGTTTCATCGTCAATAAGAAGGTCCAAGGGAAACAGTAAACCTGAAGTGAAGCATCGGAATCTATAACTAGTGTCACAGGAATGGTCAAAACATAGACAGTACGAAGAGATAGTCTTCTTGTACTTATGTCGGCATTGTGGCTTTTGTATTTAATTCCAAAGCAATGTCTGTGTTTCATCGTCAAAAAGAAGGTCACAGGGATACAGTAAACCTGAAGTGATGCATCGGAATCTATAACTAGTGTCACAGGAATGTTTCAAATCATAGTCAGTAAGAACAGTCAGTCTTCTTGTCATTAAGTCGGCATTGTGCCTTTTGTATTTAGTTTCGATGCAATTTCTGTGTTTCATCGGCAATAAGGTCAGAGGGATACAGTAAACCTGAAGTGATGCATCGAAATCTATAACTAGTGTCACAGGAATGGTACAAAACATAGACTGTAGGAAGAGTCAGTCTTCTTGTACTTAAGTCGGCATTGTGCCTTTTGTATTAAATTCCGATGCAATATCTGTGTTTCATCGTCAATAAGAAGGTCCGCGGGATACAGTAAACCTGAAGTGAAGCATCGTAATCCAAAACTAGTGTCACAGGAATGGTTCAAACATAGACAGTAAGAAGAGTCAGTCTTCGTGTACTTAAGCCGGGATTTTGTATTTTGTATTTACTTCCGATGCAATTTCTGTGTTTCATGGTCAATAAGAAGGTCCAAGGGATACTGCAAACCTGAAATGAAGCATCGGAATCTATAACTAGTGTCCCAGGAATGGTTCGAAACATAGTCAGTAAGATGAGTCAGTCTTCTTGTACTTAAGTCGGCATTGTGCATTTTGTATTTAATTCCGATGCCATTTCTGTGTTTCATCGTCAATAACAAGGTCCAAGGGATACAGTAAACCTGGAGTGAAGCATCGGAATCTATAACTAGTGTCAATGGAAGGGTTCACAACATAGACAGTAAGAAGAGTCACTCTTCTTGTACTTAAGTAGGGATTGTGCCTTTTGTATTTACTCCGATGCCATTTCTGTGTTTCATCGTCAATAAGAAAGTCAGAGGGGTACAGTAAACCTGAAGTGAAGCATCGGAATCTATAGCTAGTGTCACAGGAATGGTTCAAAACATAGACAGTAGGAAGAGTCAATGTTCTGGTACTTAAGTCGGCATTGTGCCTTTTGTATTTAATTCAGATGCAATTTCTGTGTTTCATCGTCAATAAGAAGGTCCAAGGTATACAGTAAACCTGAAGTGAAGCATCGGAATCTATAACTAGTGTCACAGGAATGGTTCAAACGTAGTCAGTAAGAAGAGTCAGGCTTCTTGTACATAAGTCGGCATTGTGCCTTTTGTATTTAATTCCGATGCAATTTCTGTGTTTCATCGTCTATAAGAAGGTCAGAGGGATACAGTAAACCTGAGGTGAAGCATCGGAATCTATAACCAGTGTCACAGGAATGGTTCAAAACATAGTCAGTAAGAAGAGTCAGTCTTCTTGTAGTTAAGTCGGCATTGTGCCTTTCGTATATAATTCCGATGCAATTTCTGTGTTTCTCCGTCAATAAGAAGGTCAGAGGGATGCAGTAAACCTGCAGTAAAGCATCGGAATCTATAACTAGTGTCACAGGAATGGTTCAAACATAGACAGTAAGAAGTGTCAGTCTTCCTGTACTTAAGTCGGCATTGTGCCTTTTGTATTTAATTCCGATGCAATTTCTGTGTTTCATCGTCAATAAGAAGGTAAAAAGGGAAACAGTAAACCTGAAGTGAAGCATCGGAATCTATAACTAGTGTCACAGGAATGGTCAAAACATAGACAGTACGAAGAGATAGTCTTCTTGTACTTATGTCGGCATTGTGGCTTTTGTATTTAATTCCGATGCTATGTCTGTGTTTCATCGTCAAAAAGAAGGTCAGAGGGATACAGTAAACCTGAAGTGATGAATCGGAATCTATAACTAGTGTCACATGAATGTTTCGAAGCATAGTCAGTAAGAAGAGTCAGTCTTCTTGTCCTTAAGTCGGCATTGTGCCTTTTGTATTTAATTCCGATTCAATTTCTGTGTTTCATCGGCAGTAAAGTCAGAGGGATACAGTAGACCTGAAGTGATGCATCGAAACCTATACCTAGTGTCACAGGAATGGTACAAAACATAGGCTGTAGGAAGAGTCAGTCTTCTTGTACTTAAGTCGGCATTGTGCCTTTTGTATTAAATTCCGACTCAATTTCTGTGTTTCATCGTCAATAAGAAGGTCAGAGGGATACAGTAAACATGAAGTGAAGCATCGGAATCTATAACTAGTGTCACAGGAATGGTCAAACCATAACAGTACGAACAGATAGTCTTCTTGTACTTATGTCGGCATTGTGGCTTTTGTATTCAATTCCGATGCAATGTCTGTGTTTCATCGTCAAAAAGAAGGTCAGAGGGATACAGTAAACCTGAAGTGATGAATCGGAATCTATAACTAGTGTCACAGGAATGTTTCAAAACATAGTCAGTAAGAAGAGTCAGTCTTCTTGTCCTTAAGTCGGCATTGTGCCTTTTGTATTTAATTCAGATGCAATTTCTGTGTTTCATCGTCAATAAGAAGGTCCAAGGTATACAGTAAACCTGAAGTGAAGCATCGGAATCTATAACTAGTGTCACAGGAATGGTTCAAAAGTAGACAGTAAGAAGAGTCAGGCTTCTTGTACATAAGTCGGCATTGTGCCTTTTGTATTTAATTCCGATGCAATTTCTGTGTTTCATCGTCTATAAGAAGGTCAGAGGGATACAGTAAACCTGAGGTGAAGCATCGGAATCTATAACCAGTGTCACAGGAATGGTTCAAAACATAGTCAGTAGGAAGAGTCAGTCTGCTTGTAGTTAAGTCGGCATTGTGCCTTTCGTATAGAATTCCGATGCAATTTCTGTGTTTCTCCGTCAATAAGAAGGTCAGAGGGATACAGTAAACCTGCAGTAAAGCATCGGAATCTATAACTAGTGTCACAGCAATGGTTCAAACATAGACAGTAAGAAGTGTCAGTCTTCCTGTACTTAAGTCGGCATTGTGCCTTTTGTATTTAATTACGATGCAATTTCTGTGTTTCATCGTCAATAAGAAGGTCAGAGGGATACAGTATACCTGAAGTGAAGCATCGGAATCTATAACTAGTGTCACAGGAATGATTCAAAACATAGACAGTAAGAAAAGTCAGTCTCCTTGTACTTAAGTCGGCATTGTGCCATTTGCATTTAATTCCGATGCAATTTCTATGTTTCATCGTCAATAAGAATGTCCAAGAGATACAGTAAACTTAAGTGAAGCATCGGAATCTATAACTAGTGTCACAGGAATGGTTTAAAGCATAGTCAGTAAGAAGAGATAGTCTTCTTGTACTTATGTCGGCATTGTGCTTTCGTATTTAGTTCCGATGCAATTTCTGTGTTTCACCGTCAATAAGAAGGTCAGAGGGATACAGTAAACCTGAAGTGAAGCATCGGAATCTATAACTAGTCTCACAGGAACGGTTCAAACGTAGACAGTAAGAAGAGTCAGTCTTTTTGTACTTAAGTCGGCATTGTGCCTTTTGCATTTAATTCCGTTGCTATTTCTATGTTTCATCGTCAATAAGAAGGTCAGAGGTATTCAGTAAACCTGAAGTGAAGCATCGGACTCTATAACTAGTGTCACAGAAATGGTTCAAAACGTAGACAGTAGGAAGAGTCAGTCTTCCTATACTAAAGTCGGCATTGTGCCTTTTGAATTTAATTCCGATGCAATTTCTGTGTTTCATCGTCAATAAGGAGGTATAAAGGGAAACAGTAAACCTGAAGTGAAGCATCGGAATCTATAACTAGTGTCACAGGAATGGCTCAAATAATTGTCAATAAGAAGAGTCGGTCTTCATGTTCTTAAGACGGCATTGTGCCTTTTGTATTTAATTCCGATGCAATTTCTGTGTCTCATCGTCAATAAGAAGGTACAAGTGACACAGTAAACCTGAAGTGAAGCATCGGAATCTATAACTAGTGTCACAGGAATGGTTCAAAACATAGACAGTAGGAAGAGTCAATGTTCTGGTACGTAAGTCGGCAATGTGCCTTTTGTATTTAATTCCGATGCAGTTTCTGTGCTTCATCGTCAATAAGAAGGTCCAAGGGATACGGTAAACCTGAAGTGAAGCATTGGAATCTATAACTAGTGTCACACTAATGGTTCAAAGCAAAGTCAGTAAGAAGAGTCAGTCTTCTTGTCCTTAAATCGGCATTGTGACTTTTGTATTTAATTGCGATGAAATTTCTGTGTTTCATCGTCAATAAGAAGGTCCAAATGATACAGTAAAGCTGGAGTGTAGCATCGGAATCTATAACTAGTGTCCCAGGAATGTTTCAAATCATAGACAGTAGGAAGAGTCACTGTTCTTGTACTTAAGTCGGCATTGTGCCTTTTGTATTTAATTCCGATGCAATTTCTGTGTTTCATCGTCAATACGAAGGACCAAGGGATACAGTAAACCAGAAGTGAAGCATCGTAATCTACAATTAGTGTCACAGGATTGGTTCAAAACATAGACAGTAAGAAGAGTCAGTCTTCTTGTACTTAAGTCGGCATTGTGCCTTTTCTATTTAATTCCGATGCAATTTCTGTGTTTCATCGTCAATAAGAAGGTCAGAGGGATACAGTAAACCTGAAGTGAAGCATCGGAATCTACAACTAGTGTCACAGGAATGGTTTAAAACTTAGTCAGTAAGAAGAGTCAGTCTTCTTGTACTTAAGTCGGCATTGTGAACTTCATATGTAATTCCGATGCAATTTGTGTGTTTCACCGTCAATAAGAAGGTCAGAGGGATACATTAAACCTGAAGTGAAGCATCGGAATCTATAACTAGTGTCACAGGAATGGTTCAAACGTAGACAGTAAGAAGAGTCAGTCTTCTTGTACATAAGTCGGCATTGTGCTTTTTGTATTTCATTCCGATGCAATTTCTGTGTTTCATCGTCTATAAGAAGGTCAGAGGGATACAGTAAACCTGAGGTGAAGCATCGGAATCTATAACCAGTGTCACAGGAATGGTTCAAAACATAGTCAGTAAGAAGAGTCAGTCTTCTTTTAGTTATAGTCGGCATTGTGCCTTTCGTATTTAATTCCGATGCAATTTCTGTGTTTCTAAGTCAATAAGAAGGTCAGAGGAATACAGTAAACCTGCAGTGAAGCATCGGAATCTATAACTAGTGTCACAGGAATGGTTCAAACATAGACAGTAAGAAGTGTCAGTCTTCCTGTACTTAAGTCGGCATTGTGCCTTTTGTATTTAATTCCGATGCAATTTCTGTGTTTCATCGTCAATAAGAAGGTCAGAGGGATACAGTAAACCTGAAGTGAAGCATCGGAATCTATAACTAGTGTCACAGGAATGTCTCAAAGCATAGACAGTAAGAAAAGTCAGTCTCCTTGTACTTAAGTCGGCATTGTGCCATTTGCATTTAATTCCGATGCAATTTCTATGTTTCATCGTCAATAAGAATGTCCAAGGGATACAGTAAACCTGAAGTGAAGCATCGGAATCCATAACTAGTGTCACAGGAATGGTTTAAAGCATAGTCAGTAAGAAGAGATAGTCTTCTTGTACTTATGTCGGCATTGTGCTTTCGTATTTAATTCCGATGCAATTTCTGTCTTTCACCGTCAATAAGAAGGTCAGAGGGATACAGTAAACCTGAAGTGAAGCACCGGAATCTATAACTAGTCTCACAGGAACGGTTCAAACGTAGACAGTAAGAAGAGTCAGTCTTTTTGTACTTAAGTCGGCATTGTGCCTTTTGTATTTAATTCCGTTGCTATTTCTATGTTTCATCGTCAATAAGAAGGTCAGAGGTATACAGTAAACCTGAAGTGAAGCATCGGACTCTATAACTAGTGTCACAGAAATGGTTCAAAACGTAGACAGTAGGAAGAGTCAGTCTTCCTATACTAAAGTCGGCATTATGCCTTTTGAATTTAATTCCGATGCAATTTCTGTGTTTCATCGTCAATAAGAAGGTAAAAAGGGAAACAGTAAACCTGAAGTGAAGCATCGGAATCTATAACTAGTGTCACAGGAATGGTCAAAACATAGAAAGTACGAAGAGATAGTCTTCTTGTACTTATGTCGGCATTGTGAGTTTTGTATTTAATTCCGATGCTATGTCTGTGTTTCATCGTCAAAAAGAAGGTCAGAGGGATACAGTAAACCTGAAGTGATGAATCGGAATCTATAACTAGTGTCACAGGAATGTTTCAAAGCATAGTCAGTAAGAAGAGTCAGTCTTCTTGTCCTTAAGTCGGCATTGTGCCTTTTGTATTTAATTCCGATGCAATTTCTGTGTTTCATCGGCAATAAAGTCAGAGGGATACAGTAAACCTGAAGTGATGCATCGAAATCTATAACTAGTGTCACAGGAATGGTACAAAACATAGACTGTAGGAAGAGTCAGTCTTCTTGTACTTAAGTCGGCATTGTGCCTTTTGTATTAAATGCCGATGCAATTTCTGTGTTACATCGTCAATAAGAAGGTCAGAGGAATACAGTAAACCTGAAGTGAAGCATCAGAATCCAAAACTAGTGTCACAGGAATGGTTGAAAACATAGACAGTAGGAAGAGATAGTCTTCTTGTACATAAGTCGGCATTTTGCCATTTGTATTTAATTCAGATGCAATATCTGTGTTTCATCGTCAATATGAAGGTCCAAATGATAAAGTAAACCTGAAGTGAAGCATCGGACTCTATAACTAGTGTCACAGAAATGGTTCAAAACGTAGACAGTGGGAAGAGTCAGTCTTCCTATACTAAAGTCGGCATTGTGCCTTTTGAATTTAATTCCGATGCAATTTCTGTGTTTCATCGTCAATAAGAAGGTAAAAAGGGAAACAGTAAACCTGAAGTGAAGCATCGGAATCTATAACTAGTGTCACAGGAATGGTCAAAACATAGACAGTACGAAGAGATAGTCTTCTTGTACTTATGTCGGCATTGTGGCTTTTGTATTTAATTCCGATGCTATGTCTGTGTTTCATCGTCAAAACGAAGGTCAGAGGGATACAGTAAACCTGAAGTGATGAATCGGAATCTATAACTAGTGTCACAGGAATGTTTCAAAGCATAGTCAGTAAGAAGAGACAGTCTTCTTGTCCTTAAGTCGGCATTGTGCCTTTTGTATTTAATTCCGATGCAATTTCTGTGTTTCATCGGCAATAAAGTCAGAGGTATACAGTAAACCTGAAGTGATGCATCGAAATCTATAACTAGTGTCACAGGAATGGTTCAAAACATAGTCAGTAAGAAGAGTCAGTCTTCTTGTACTTAAGTCGGCATTGTGAACTTCATATTTAATTCCGATGCAATTTGTGTGTTTCACCGTCAATAAGAGGGTCAGAGGGATACAGTAAACCTGAAGTGAAGCATCGGAATCTATAACTAGTGTTACAGGAATGGTTCAAACGTAGACAGTAAGAAGTGTCAGTCTTCTTGCACATAAGTCGGCATTGTGCCTTTTGTATTTAATTCCGATGCAATTTCTGTGTTTCATCGTCTATAAGAAGGTCAGAGGGATACAGTAAACCTGAGGTGAAGCATCGGAATCTATAACCAGTGTCACAGGAATGGTACAAAACATAGACTGTAGGAAGAGTCAGTCTTCTTGTACTTGAGTCGGCATTGTGCCTTTTGTATTAAATTCCGATGCAATTTCTGTGTTTCATCGTCAATAAGAAGGTCAGAGGAATGCAGTAAACCTGAAGTGAAGCATCAGAATCCTAAACTAGTGTCACAGGAATGGTTGAAAACATAGACAGTTGGAAGAGATAGCCTTCTTGTACGTAAGTCGGCATTTTTCCTTTTGTATTTAATTCAGATGCAATTTCTGTGTTTCATCGTCAATAAGAAGGTCCAAGGTATACAGTAAACCTGAAGTGAAGCATCGGAATCTATAACTAGTGTCACAGGAATGGTTCAAACGTAGACAGTAAGAAGAGTCAGTCTTCTTGTACATAAGTCGGCATTGTGCCTTTTGTATTTAATTCCGATGCAATTTCTGTGTTTCGTCGTCTATAAGGTCAGAGGGATACAGTAAACCTAAGGTGAAGCATCGGAATCTATAACCAGTGTCACAGGAATGGTTCAAAACATAGTCAGTAAGAAGAGTCGGTCTTCTTGTAGTTAAGTCGGCATTGTGCCTTTCGTATTTCATTCCGATGCAATTTCTGTGTTTCTCCGTCAATAAGAAGGTCAGAGGGATACAGTAAACCTGCAGTGAAGCATCGGAATCTATAACTAGTGTCACAGGAATGGTTCAAACATAGACAGTAAAAAGTGTCAGTCTTCCTGTACTTAAGTCGGCATTGTATTTAATTCCGATGCAATTTCTGTGTTTCATCGTCAATAAGAAGGTCAGAGGGATACAGTAAACCTGAAGTGAAGCATCGGAATCTATAACTAGTGTCACAGGAATGATTCAAAACATAGTAAGAAGAGTCAGTCTCCTTGTACTTAAGTCGGCATTGTGCCATTTGCATTTAATTCCGATGCAATTTCTATGTTTCATCGTCAATACGAATGTCCAAGGGATACAGTATACCTGAAGTGAAGCATCGGAATCTATAACTAGTGTCACAGGAATGGTTTAAAGCATAGTCAGTAAGATGAGATAGTCTTCTTGTACTTATGTCGGCATTGTGCTTTCGTATTTAAATCCGATGCAATTTCTGTGTTTCACCGTCAATAAGAAGGTCAGAGGGATACAGTAAACCTGAAGTGAAGCATCAGAATCCATAACTAGTCTCACAGGAACGGTTCAAACGTAGACAGTAAGAAGAGTCAGTCTTTTTGTACTTAAGTCGGCATTGTGCCTTTTGTATTTAATTCCGTTGCTATTTCTATGTTTCATCGTGATTAAGAAGGTCAGAGGTATACAGTAAACCTGAAGTGAAGCATCGGACTCTATAACTAGTGTCACAGAAATGGTTCAAAACGTAGACAGTAGGAAGAGTCAGTCTTCCTATACTAAAGTCGGCATTGTGCTTTTGAATTTAATTCCGATGCAATTTCTGTGTTTCATCGTCAATAAGAAGGTAAAAAGGGAAACAGTAAACCTGAAGTGAAGCATCGGAATCTATAACTAGTGTCACAGGAATGGTCAAAACATAACAGTACGAAGAGATAGTCTTCTTGTACTTATGTCGGCACTGTGGCTTTTGTATTCAATTCCGATGCAATGTCTGTGCTTCATCGTCAAAAAGAAGGTCAGAGGGATACAGTAAACCTGAAGTGATGAATCGGAATCTATAACTAGTGTCACAGGAATGTTTCAAAACATAGTCAGTAAGAAGAGTCAGTCTTCTTGTCCTTAAGTCAGCATTGTGCCTTTTGTATTTAATTCCGATGCAATTTCTGTGTTTCATCGGCAATAAGGTCAGAGGGATACAGTAAACCTGAAGTGATGCATCGAAATCTATAACTAGTGTCACAGGAATGGTACAAAACATAGACTGTAGGAAGAGTCAGTCTTCTTGTACTTAAGACGGCATTGTGCCTTTTGTATTAAATTCCGATGCAATTTCTGTGTTTCACCGTCAATAAGAAGGTCAGAGGAATGCAGTAAACCTGAAGTGAAGCATCAGAATCCTAAACTAGTGTCACAGGAATGGTTGAAAACATAGACAGTAGGAGGAGGTAGTCTTCTTGTACGTAAGTCGGCATTTTGCCTTTTGTATTTAATTCAGATGCAATTTCTGTGTTTCATCGTCAATAAGAAGGTCCAAGGTATACAGTAAACCTGAAGTGAAGCATCGGAATCTATAACTAGTGTCACAGGAATGGTTCAAACGTAGACAGTAACAAGAGTCAGGCTTCTTGTACATAAGTCGGCATTGTGCCTTTTGTATTTAATTCCGATGCAATTTCTGTGTTTCATCGTCTATAAGAAGGTCAGAGGGATACAGTAAACCTGAGGTGAAGCATCGGAATCTATAACCAGTGTCACAGGAATGGTTCAAAACATAGTCAGTAAGAAGAGTCAGTCTTCTTGTAGTTAAGTCGGCATTGTGCCTTTCGTATATAATTCCGATGCAATTTCTGTGTTTCTCCGTCAATAAGAAGGTCAGAGGGATACAGTAAACCTGCAGTGAAGCATCGGAATCTATAACTAGTGTCACAGGAATGGTTCAAACATAGACAGTAAGAAGTGTCAGTCTTCCTGTACTTAAGTCGGCATTGTGCCTTTTGTATTTAATTCCGATGCAATTTCTGTGTTTCATCGTCAATAAGAAGGTCAGAGGGATACAGTAAACCTGAAGTGAAGCATCGGAATCTATAACTAGTGTCACAGGAATGATTCAAAGCATAGACAGTAAGAAAAGTCAGTCTCCTTGTACTTAAGTCGGCATTGTGCCATTTGCATTTAATTCCGATGCAATTTCTATGTTTCATCGTCAATAAGAATGTCCAAGGGATACAGTAAACCTGAAGTGAAGCATCGGAATCCATAACTAGTGTCACAGGAATGGTTTAAAGCATAGTCAGTAAGAAGAGATAGTCTTCTTGTACTTATGTCGGCATTGTGCTTTCGTATTTAATTCCGATGCAATTTCTGTCTTTCACCGTCAATAAGAAGGTCAGAGGGATACAGTAAACCTGAAGTGAAGCACCGGAATCTATAACTAGTCTCACAGGAACGGTTCAAACGTAGACAGTAAGAAGAGTCAGTCGTTTTGTACTTAAGTCGGCATTGTGCCTTTTGTATTTAATTCCGTTGCTATTTCTATGTTTCATCGTCAATAAGAAGGTCAGAGGTATACAGTAAACCTGAAGTGAAGCATCGGACTCTATAACTAGTGTCACAGAAATGGTTCAAAACGTAGACAGTAGGAAGAGTCAGTCTTCCTATACTAAAGTCGGCATTGTGCCTTTTGAATTTAATTCAGATGCAATTTCTGTGTTTCATCGTCAATAAGAAGGTAAAAAGGGAAACAGTAAACCTGAAGTGAAGCATCGGAATCTATAACTAGTGTCACAGGAATGGTCAAAACATAGACAGTACGAAGAGATAGTCTTCTTGTACTTATGTCGGCATTGTGGCTTTTGTATTTAATTCCGATGCTATGTCTGTGTTTCATCGTCAAAAAGAAGGTCAGAGGGATACAGTAAACCTGAAGTGATGAATCGGAATCTATAACTAGTGTCACAGGAATGTTTCAAAGCATAGTCAGTAAGAAGAGTCAGTCTTCTTGTCCTTAAGTCGGCATTGTGCCTTTTGTATTTAATTCCGATGCAATTTCTGTGTTTCATCGGCAATAAAGTCAGAGGGATACAGTAAACCTGAAGTGATGCATCGAAATCTATAACTAGTGTCACAGGAATGGTTCAAAACATAGTCAGTAAGAAGAGTCAGTCTTCTTGTACTTAAGTCGGCATTGTGAACTTCATATTTAATTCCGATGCAATTTGTGTGTTTCACCGTCAATAAGAGGGTCAGAGGGATACAGTAAACCTGAAGTGAAGCATCGGAATCTATAACTAGTGTTACAGGAATGGTTCAAACGTAGACAGTAAGAAGTGTCAGTCTTCTTGCACATAAGTCGGCATTGTGCCTTTTGTATCTAATTCCGATGCAATTTCTGTGTTTCATCGTCTATACGAAGGTCAGAGGGATACAGTAATCCTGAGGTGAAGCATCGGAATCTATAACCAGTGTCACAGGAATGGTACAAAACATAGACTGTAGGAAGAGTCAGTCTTCTTGTACTTAAGTCGGCATTGTGCCTTTTGTATTAAATTCCGATGCAATTTCTGTGTTTCATCGTCAATAAGAAGGTCAGAGGAATGCAGTAAACCTGAAGTGAAGCATCATAATTCTAAACTAGTGTCACAGGAATGGTTGAAAACATAGACAGTAGGAAGAGATAGCCTTCTTGTACGTAAGTCGGCATTTTTCCTTTTTTATTTAATTCGGATGCAATTTCTGTGTTTCATCGTCAATAAGAAGGTCCAAGGTATACAGTAAACCTGAAGTGAAGCATCGGAATCTATAACTAGTGTCACAGGTATGGTTCAAACGTAGACAGTAAGAAGAGTCAGTCTTCT
This sequence comes from Schistocerca piceifrons, assembly GCF_021461385.2. Taxonomy (NCBI): domain Eukaryota; kingdom Metazoa; phylum Arthropoda; class Insecta; order Orthoptera; family Acrididae; genus Schistocerca; species Schistocerca piceifrons. The sequence continues at coordinate 2,146,311 of NW_025727724.1, read as the reverse complement.
TGTACATAAGTCGGCATTGTGCCTTTTGTATTTAATTCCGATGCAATTTCTGTGTTTCGTCGTCTATAAGGTCAGAGGGATACAGTAAACCTGAGGTGAAGCATCGGAATCTATAACCAGTGTCACAGGAATGGTTCAAACCATAGTCAGTAAGAAAAGTCAGTCTTCCTGTAGTTAAGTCGGCATTGTGCCTTTCGTATTTAATTCCGATGCAATTTCTGTGTTTCTCCGTCAATAAGAAGGTCAGAGGGATACAGTAAACCTGCAGTGAAGCATCGGAATCTATAACTAGTGTCACAGGAATGGTTCAAACATAGACAGTAAAAAGTGTCAGTCTTCCTGTACTTAAGTCGGCATTGTATTTAATTCCGATGCAATTTCTGTGTTTCATCGTCAATAAGAAGGTCAGAGGGATACAGTAAACCTGAAGTGAAGCATCGGAATCTATAACTAGTGTCACAGGAATGATTCAAAACATAGACAGTAAGAACAGTCAGTCTCCTTGTACTTAAGTCGGCATTGTGCCATTTGCATTTAATTCCGATGCAATTTCTATGTTTCATCGTCAATAAGAATGTCCAAGGGATACAGTATACCTGAAGTGAAGCATCGGAATCTATAACTAGTGTCACAGGAATGGTTTAAAGCATAGTCAGTAAGATGAGATAGTCTTCTTGTACTTATGTCGGCATTGTGCTTTCGTATTTAAATCCGATGCAATTTCTGTGTTTCACCGTCAATAAGAAGGTCAGAGGGATACAGTAAACCTGAAGTGAAGCATCAGAATCCATAACTAGTCTCACAGGAACGGTTCAAACGTAGACAGTAAGAAGAGTCAGTCTTTTTGTACTTAAGTCGGCATTGTGCCTTTTGTATTTAATTCCGTTGCTATTTCTATGTTTCATCGTGATTAAGAAGGTCAGAGGTATACAGTAAACCTGAAGTGAAGCATCGGACTCTATAACTAGTGTCACAGAAATGGTTCAAAACGTAGACAGTAGGAAGAGTCAGTCTTCTTATACTAAAGTCGGCATTGTGCCTTTTGAATTTAATTCCGATGCAATTTCTGTGTTTCATCGTCAATAAGAAGGTAAAAAGGGAAACAGTAAACCTGAAGTGAAGCATCGGAATCTATAACTATTGTCCCAGGAATGGTTCGAAACATAGTCATCAAGATGAGTCAGTCTTCTTGTACTTAAGTCGGCCATGTGCATTTTGTATTTAATTGCGATGCAATTTCTGTGTTTCATCGTCAATAACAAGGTCCAAGGGATACAGTAAACCTGGAGTGAAGCATCGGAATCTATAACTAGTGTCAATGTAATGGTTCACAACATAGGCAGTAAGAAGAGTCAGTCTTCTTGTACTTAAGTAGGGATTGTGCCTTTTGTATTTAACTCCGATGCCATTTCTGTGTTTCATCGTCAATAAGAAAGTCAGAGGGGTACAGTAAATCTGAAGTGAAGCATCGGAATCTATAGCTAGTGTCACAGGAATGGTTCAAAACATAGACAGTAGGAAGAGCCAATGTTCTGGTATTTAAGTCGGCATTGTGCCTTTTGTATTTAATTCCGATGCAGTTTCTGTGCTTCATCGTCAATAAGAAGGTACAAGGGATACAGTAAACCTGAAGTGAAGCGTCGGAATCTAAAACTAGTGTCACAGGAATGTTTCAAATCATAGACAGTAGGAAGAGTCACTGTTCTTGTACTTAAGTCGTCATTATGCCTTTTGTATTTAATTCCGATGCAATTTCTGTGTTTCATCGTCAATAAGAAGGTCCAAGGGATACAGTAAACCTCAAGTGAAGCATCGGAATATATAACTAGTGTCACAGGAATGGTTCTAAACATAGTCAGTAGGAAGAGTCGGTCTTCATGTACTTAAGACGGCATTGTGCCCTTTGTATTTAATTCCGATGCAATTTCTGTGTTTCATCGTCAATTAGTATGTCCAAGGGATACAGTAAACCTGAAGTGAAGCATCGGAATCTATAACTAGTGTCACAGGAGTGGTTCAAAACATAGACAGTAAGAAGAGTCAGTCTTCGTGTACCTAAGCCGGGATTTTGTATTTTGTATTTACTTCCGATGCAATTTCTGTGTTTCATATTCAATAAGAAGGTCCAAGGGATACAGCAAACCTGAAGTGAAGCGTCGAAATCTATAACTATTGTCCCAGGAATGGTTCGAAACATAGTCAGTAAGATGAGTCAGTCTTCTTCTACTTAAGTCGGCATTGAGCATTTTGCATTTAATTCCGATGCAATTTCATTGTTTCATCGTCAATAACAAGGTAAAAGGGATACAGCAAACCTGAAGTGAAGCATCGGAATCTATAGCTAGTGACACAGGAATGGTTCAAAACATAGACAGTAGGAAGAGCCAATGTTCTGGTATTTAAGTCGGCATTGTGCCTTTTGTATTTAATTCCGATGCAGTTTCTGTGCTTCATCGTCAATAAGAAGGGACAAGGGATACAGTAAACCTGAAGCGAAGCGTCGGAATCTAAAACTAGTGTCACAGGAATGTTTCAAATCATAGACAGTAGGAAGAGTCACTGTTCTTGTACTTAATTCGGCATTGTGCCTTTTGTATATAATTCCGATGCAATTTCTGTGTTTCATCGTCAATAAGAAGGTCCAAGGGATACAGTAAACCTGGAGTGAAACATCGGAATCTATAACTAGTGTCACAGGAATGGTTCAAATCATAGACAGTAAGAAGAGTCAGTCTTCTTGTACTTAAGTCGGCATTATGCCTTTTGTAGTTAATTCCGATGCAATTTCTGTGTTTCATCGTCAATAAGAAGGTCCAAGGGATACAGTAAACCTCAAGTGAAGCATCGGAATCTATAACTAGTGTCACAGGAATGTTTCTAAACATAGTCAGTAGGAAGAGTCGGTCTTCATGTACTTATGACGGCATTGTGCCCTTTGTATTTAATTCCGATGCAATTTCTGTGTTTCATCGTCAATAAGAATGTCCAAGGGATACAGTAAACCTGAAGTGAAGCATCGGAATCTATAACTAGTGTCACAGGAATGGCTCAAATAATTGTCAGTAAGAAGAGTCGGTCTTCATGTACTTTGACGGCATTGTGCCTTTTGTATTTAATTCCGATGCAATTTCTGTGTTTCATCGTCAATAAGAAGGTACAAGTGATACAGTAAATCTGGAGTGAAACATCGGAATCTATAACTAGTGTCACAGGAATGGTTCAAAGCATAGACAGTAGGAAGAGTCAATGTTCTGGTACTTAAGTCGGCATTGTGCCTTTTGTATTTAATTCCGATGCAGTATCTGTGCTTCATCGTCAATAAGAAGGTCCAAGGGATACAGTAAACCTGAAGTGAAGCATCGGAATCTATAACTAGTGTCACACTAATGGTTCAAAACAAAGTCAGCAAGAAGAGTCAGTCTTCTTGTCCTTAAGTCGGCATTGTGCCTTTTGTATTTAATTGCGATGCAATTTCTGTGTTTCATGGTCAATAAGAAGGTCCAAGGGATACAGCAAACCTGAAGTGAAGCGTCGGAATCTATAACTATTGTCCCAGGAATGGTTCGAAACATAGTCAGTAAGATGAGTCAGTCTTCTTGTACTTAAGTCGGCCATGTGCATTTTGTATTTAATTGCGATGCAATTTCTGTGTTTCATCGTCAATAGCAAGGTCCAAGGGATACAGTAAACCTGGAGTGAAGCATCGGAATCTATAACTAGTGTCAATGGAATGGTTCACAACATAGGCAGTAAGAAGAGTCAGTCTTCTTGTACTTAAGTAGGGATTGTGCCTTTTGTATTTAACTCCAATGCCATTTCTGTGTTTCATCGTCAATAAGAAAGTCAGAGGGGTACAGTAAATCTGAAGTGAAGCATCGGAATCTATAGCTAGTGTCACAGGAATGGTTCAAAACATAGACAGTAGGAAGAGCCAATGTTCTGGTATTTAAGTCGGCATTGTGCCTTTTGTATTTAATTCCGATGCAGTTTCTGTGCTACATCGTCAATAAGAAGGTACAAGGGATACAGTAAACCTGAAGTGAAGCGTCGGAATCTAAAACTAGTGTCACAGGAATGTTTCAAATCATAGACAGTAGGAAGAGTCACTGTTCTTGTACTTAAGTCGTCATTATGCCTTTTGTATTTAATTCCGATGCAATTTCTGTGTTTCATCGTCAATAAGAAGGTCCAAGGGATACAGTAAACCTCAAGTGAAGCATCGGAATCTATAACTAGTGTCACAGGAATGGTTCTAAACATAGTCAGTAGGAAGAGTCGGTCTTCATGTACTTAAGACGGCATTGTGCCCTTTGTATTTAATTCCGATGCAATTTCTGTGTTTCATCGTCAATAAGTATGTCCAAGGGATACAGTGAACCTGAAGTGAAGCATCGGAATCTATAACTAGTGTCACAGGAGTGGCTGGAATAATTGTCAATAAGAAGAGTCGGTCTTCATGTACTTAAGATGGCATTGTGCCTTTTGTATTTAATTCCGATGCAATTTCTGTGTTTCATCGTCAATAAGAAGGTACAAGTGATACAGTAAACCTGACGTGAAGCGTCGGAATCTAAAAATAGTGTCACAGGAATGTTTCAAATCATAGACAGTAGGAAGAGTCACTGTTCTTGTACATAAGTCGGCATTGTGCCTTTTGTATTTAATTCCGATGCAATTTCTGTGTTTCATCGTCAAAAAGAAGGTCCAAGGGTTACAGTAAACCTGGAGTGAAACCTCGGAATCCATACCTAGTGTCACAGGAATGGTTCAAAACATAGACAGTAAGAAGAGTCAGTCTTCTTGTACTTAAGTCGGCATTATGCCTTTTGTATTTAATTCCGATGCAATTTCTGTGTTTCATCGTCAATAAGAAAGTCCAAGGGATACAGTAAACCTGGAGTGAAGCATCGGAATCTATAAGTAGTGTCACAGGAATGGTTCAAACATAGTCAGTCGGAAGAGTCGATCTTCATGTACTTAAGTCGGCATTGCGCATTTTCTATTTAATTCCGATGCAAATTCTGTGTTTCATCGTCGATAAGAAGGTCAAAGGGATACAGTAAACCTGAAGTGAAGCATCGGAATCTGTAACTAGTGTCACAGGAATGGTTCAAAACATAGACAGTAGGAAGAGTCAATGTTCTGGTACTTAAGTCGGCATTGTGCCTTTTGTATTTAATTCCGATGCATTTTCTGTGCTTCATCGTCAATAAGAAGGTCCAAGGGATACAGTAAACCTGAAGTGAAGCATCGGAATCTATAACTAGTGTCACACTAATGGTTCAAAACAAAGTCAGTAAGAGGAGTCAGTCTTCTTGTACTTAAGTCGGCATTGTGCCTTTTCCATTTAATTCCGATGCAATTTCTGTGTTTCATCGTCAATAAGACGGTCAGAGGGATACAGTAAACCTGAAGTGAAGCATCGGAATCTAGTGTCACAGGAATGGTTTAAAACTTAGTCAGTAAGAAGAGTCAGTCTTCTTGTACTTATGTCGGCATTGTGGACTTCATATTTAATTCCGATGCAATCTGTAAGTTTCACCGTCAATAAGATGGTCAGAGGGATACAGTAAACCTCAATTGAAGCATCGGAATCTATAACTAGTGTCACAGGAATGGTTCAAACGTAGACCGTAAGAAGAGTCAGTCTTCTTGTACATAAGTCGGAATTGTGGCTTTTGTATTTAATTCCGATGCAACTTCTGTGTTTCATCGTCAATAAGAAGGTCAGAGGGATACAGTAAACCTGAAGTGAAGCATCGGAATCTATAACTAGTGTCACAGGAATATTTCAAAACATAGTCAGTAAGAAGAATCAGTCTTCTTGTCCTTAAGTCGGCATTGTGCCTTTTGTATTTAATTCCTAAGCAATCTCTTAGTTTCATCGGCAATAAGGTCAGAGGTATACAGTAAACCTGAAGTGAAGCATCGGAATCCAAAACTAGTGTCACAGGAATGGTTCAAAACATAGACAGTGGGAAGAGTCAGTTTTCTTGTTCGTAAGTCAGCATTGTGCCTTTTGGATTTTATTCCGATGCAATTTCTGTGTTTCATCGTCAATAAGAAGGTCCAAGGGATACAGTAATTCTGAAGCGAAGCATCGGAATCTATGACTAGTGTCACAGGAATGGTTCAAACAAAGTCAGTAAGAGGAGTCAGTCTACTTGTACTTAAGTCGGCATTGTGTCTTTTCAATTTAATTCCGATGCAATTTCTGTGTTTCATCGTCAATAAGAAGGTCCAAGGGATACGGTAAACCTGGAGTGAAGCATCGGAATCTATAACCAGTGTCTCAGGAATGGTTCAAAACATAGACAGTAAGAAGAGTCAGTCTTCGTGTACTTAAGCCGGCATTTTGCTTTTTGTATTTAATTCCGATGCAATTTCTGTGTTTCATCGTCAATAAGAAGGTCCAAGGGATACAGCAAACCTGAAGTGAAGCATAGGAATCTATAACCAGTGTCACAGGAATGGTTCAAAACATAGTCAGTAAGAAGAGTCAGTCTTCTTGTAATGAAGTCGGCATTGTGCCTTTTGTATTTAATTCCGATGCAATTTCTGGGTTTCATCGTCAATAAGAAGGTCCAAGGGATACAGTAAACCTCAAGTGAAGCATCGGAATCTATAACTAGTGTCACAGGAATGGTTCTAAACATAGTCAGTAGGAAGAGTCGGTCTTCATGTACTTAAGACGGCATTGTGCCCTTTGTATTTAATTCCGATGCAATTTCTGTGTTTCATCGTCAATAAGTATGTCCAAGGGATACAGTGAACCTGAAGTGAAGCATCGGAATCTATAACTAGTGTCACAGGAGTGGCTGGAATAATTGTCAATAAGAAGAGTCGGTCTTCATGTACTTAAGATGGCATTGTGCCTTTTGTATTTAATTCCGATGCAATTTCTGTGTTTCATCGTCAATAAGAAGGTACAAGTGATACAGTAAACCTGACGTGAAGCGTCGGAATCTAAAAATAGTGTCACAGGAATGTTTCAAATCATAGACAGTAGGAAGAGTCACTGTTCTTGTACATAAGTCGGCATTGTGCCTTTTGTATTTAATTCCGATGCAATTTCTGTGTTTCATCGTCAAAAAGAAGGTCCAAGGGTTACAGTAAACCTGGAGTGAAACCTCGGAATCCATACCTAGTGTCACAGGAATGGTTCAAAACATAGACAGTAAGAAGAGTCAGTCTTCTTGTACTTAAGTCGGCATTATGCCTTTTGTATTTAATTCCGATGCAATTTCTGTGTTTCATCGTCAATAAGAAAGTCCAAGGGATACAGTAAACCTGGAGTGAAGCATCGGAATCTATAAGTAGTGTCACAGGAATGGTTCAAACATAGTCAGTCGGAAGAGTCGATCTTCATGTACTTAAGTCGGCATTGCGCATTTTCTTTTTAATTCCGATGCAAATTCTGTGTTTCATCGTCGATAAGAAGGTCAAAGGGATACAGTAAATCTGGAGTGAAACATCGGAATCTATAACTAGTGTCACAGGAATGGTTCAAAGCATAGACAGTAGGAAGAGTCAATGTTCTGGTACTTAAGTCGGCATTGTGCCTTTTGTATTTAATTCCGATGCAGTATCTGTGCTTCATCGTCAATAAGAAGGTCCAAGGGATACAGTAAACCTGAAGTGAAGCATCGGAATCTATAACTAGTGTCACACTAATGGTTCAAAACAAAGTCAGCAAGAAGAGTCAGTCTTCTTGTCCTTAAGTCGGCATTGTGCCTTTTGTATTTAATTGCGATGCAATTTCTGTGTTTCATGGTCAATAAGAAGGTCCAAGGGATACAGCAAACCTGAAGTGAAGCGTCGGAATCTATAACTATTGTCCCAGGAATGGTTCGAAACATAGTCAGTAAGATGAGTCAGTCTTCTTGTACTTAAGTCGGCCATGTGCATTTTGTATTTAATTGCGATGCAATTTCTGTGTTTCATCGTCAATAGCAAGGTCCAAGGGATACAGTAAACCTGGAGTGAAGCATCGGAATCTATAACTAGTGTCAATGGAATGGTTCACAACATAGGCAGTAAGAAGAGTCAGTCTTCTTGTACTTAAGTAGGGATTGTGCCTTTTGTATTTAACTCCAATGCCATTTCTGTGTTTCATCGTCAATAAGAAAGTCAGAGGGGTACAGTAAATCTGAAGTGAAGCATCGGAATCTATAGCTAGTGTCACAGGAATGGTTCAAAACATAGACAGTAGGAAGAGCCAATGTTCTGGTATTTAAGTCGGCATTGTGCCTTTTGTATTTAATTCCGATGCAGTTTCTGTGCTACATCGTCAATAAGAAGGTACAAGGGATACAGTAAACCTGAAGTGAAGCGTCGGAATCTAAAACTAGTGTCACAGGAATGTTTCAAATCATAGACAGTAGGAAGAGTCACTGTTCTTGTACTTAAGTCGTCATTATGCCTTTTGTATTTAATTCCGATGCAATTTCTGTGTTTCATCGTCAATAAGAAGGTCCAAGGGATACAGTAAACCTCAAGTGAAGCATCGGAATCTATAACTAGTGTCACAGGAATGGTTCTAAACATAGTCAGTAGGAAGAGTCGGTCTTCATGTACTTAAGACGGCATTGTGCCCTTTGTATTTAATTCCGATGCAATTTCTGTGTTTCATCGTCAATAAGTATGTCCAAGGGATACAGTGAACCTGAAGTGAAGCATCGGAATCTATAACTAGTGTCACAGGAGTGGCTGGAATAATTGTCAATAAGAAGAGTCGGTCTTCATGTACTTAAGATGGCATTGTGCCTTTTGTATTTAATTCCGATGCAATTTCTGTGTTTCATCGTCAATAAGAAGGTACAAGTGATACAGTAAACCTGACGTGAAGCGTCGGAATCTAAAAATAGTGTCACAGGAATGTTTCAAATCATAGACAGTAGGAAGAGTCACTGTTCTTGTACATAAGTCGGCATTGTGCCTTTTGTATTTAATTCCGATGCAATTTCTGTGTTTCATCGTCAAAAAGAAGGTCCAAGGGTTACAGTAAACCTGGAGTGAAACCTCGGAATCCATACCTAGTGTCACAGGAATGGTTCAAAACATAGACAGTAAGAAGAGTCAGTCTTCTTGTACTTAAGTCGGCATTATGCCTTTTGTATTTAATTCCGATGCAATTTCTGTGTTTCATCGTCAATAAGAAAGTCCAAGGGATACAGTAAACCTGGAGTGAAGCATCGGAATCTATAAGTAGTGTCACAGGAATGGTTCAAACATAGTCAGTCGGAAGAGTCGATCTTCATGTACTTAAGTCGGCATTGCGCATTTTCTATTTAATTCCGATGCAAATTCTGTGTTTCATCGTCGATAAGAAGGTCAAAGGGATACAGTAAACCTGAAGTGAAGCATCGGAATCTGTAACTAGTGTCACAGGAATGGTTCAAAACATAGACAGTAGGAAGAGTCAATGTTCTGGTACTTAAGTCGGCATTGTGCCTTTTGTATTTAATTCCGATGCATTTTCTGTGCTTCATCGTCAATAAGAAGGTCCAAGGGATACAGTAAACCTGAAGTGAAGCATCGGAATCTATAACTAGTGTCACACTAATGGTTCAAAACAAAGTCAGTAAGAGGAGTCAGTCTTCTTGTACTTAAGTCGGCATTGTGCCTTTTCCATTTAATTCCGATGCAATTTCTGTGTTTCATCGTCAATAAGACGGTCAGAGGGATACAGTAAACCTGAAGTGAAGCATCGGAATCTAGTGTCACAGGAATGGTTTAAAACTTAGTCAGTAAGAAGAGTCAGTCTTCTTGTACTTATGTCGGCATTGTGGACTTCATATTTAATTCCGATGCAATCTGTAAGTTTCACCGTCAACAAGATGGTCAGAGGGATACAGTAAACCTCAATTGAAGCATCGGAATCTATAACTAGTGTCACAGGAATGGTTCAAACGTAGACCGTAAGAAGAGTCAGTCTTCTTGTACATAAGTCGGAATTGTGGCTTTTGTATTTAATTCCGATGCAACTTCTGTGTTTCATCGTCAATAAGAAGGTCAGAGGGATACAGTAAACCTGAAGTGAAGCATCGGAATCTATAACTAGTGTCACAGGAATATTTCAAAACATAGTCAGTAAGAAGAATCAGTCTTCTTGTCCTTAAGTCGGCATTGTGCCTTTTGTATTTAATTCCTAAGCAATCTCTTAGTTTCATCGGCAATAAGGTCAGAGGTATACAGTAAACCTGAAGTGAAGCATCGGAATCCAAAACTAGTGTCACAGGAATGGTTCAAAACATAGACAGTGGGAAGAGTCAGTTTTCTTGTTCGTAAGTCAGCATTGTGCCTTTTGGATTTTATTCCGATGCAATTTCTGTGTTTCATCGTCAATAAGAAGGTCCAAGGGATACAGTAATTCTGAAGCGAAGCATCGGAATCTATGACTAGTGTCACAGGAATGGTTCAAACAAAGTCAGTAAGAGGAGTCAGTCTACTTGTACTTAAGTCGGCATTGTGTCTTTTCAATTTAATTCCGATGCAATTTCTGTGTTTCATCGTCAATAAGAAGGTCCAAGGGATACGGTAAACCTGGAGTGAAGCATCGGAATCTATAACCAGTGTCTCAGGAATGGTTCAAAACATAGACAGTAAGAAGAGTCAGTCTTCGTGTACTTAAGCCGGCATTTTGCTTTTTGTATTTAATTCCGATGCAATTTCTGTGTTTCATCGTCAATAAGAAGGTCCAAGGGATACAGCAAACCTGAAGTGAAGCATAGGAATCTATAACCAGTGTCACAGGAATGGTTCAAAACATAGTCAGTAAGAAGAGTCAGTCTTCTTGTAATGAAGTCGGCATTGTGCCTTTTGTATTTAATTCCGATGCAATTTCTGGGTTTCATCGTCAATAAGAAGGTCCAAGGGATACAGTAAGCCTGGAGTGATGCATCGGAATCCATAATTAGTGTCACAGGAATGGTTCAAAACATAGACAGTAAGAAGAGTCAGTCTTCTTGTACTTAAGTCGGCATTATGCCTTTTGTATTTAATTCCGACGCAATTTCTGTGCTTCATCGTCAATAAGAAGGTCCAAGGGATACAGTAAACCTCAAGTGAAGCATCGGAATCTATAACTAGTGTCACAGGAATGGTTCAAAACATAGTCAGTAGGAAGAGTCGGTCTTCATGTACTTAAGTCGGCATTGTGCCTCTTCTATTTAATTCCGATGCAATTTCTGTGTTTCATCGTCAATATGAAGGTCAGAGGGATACAGTAAACCTGAAGTGAAGCATCGGAATCTATAACTAGTGTCACAGGAATGGTTCAAACATAGTCAGTAAAAAGAGTCAGTCTACATGTACTTAATATGGCATTGTGCCTTTTGTATTTAATTAAGATGCAATTTCTGTGTTTCATCGTCAATAAGAAGGTCCAAGGGATACAGTAAACCTGGAGTGAAGCATCGGAATCTATAACTAGATTCACAGTAATGGTTCAAAACATAGGCAGTAAGAAAAGTCAGTCTTCTTGTACTTAAGTCGGCATTGTGCCTTTGTATTTAATGCCGATGCAATTTCTGTGTTTCATCGTCAATAAGAAGGTCCATGGGGTTCAGTAAACCTGAAGTGAAGCATCGGAATCTATAACTAGTGTCACTGGATTGGTTCAAAATATAGACAGTAAGAAGAGTCAGTCTTCTTGTACTTAAGTCGGCATTGTGCCTTATGTATTTATTTCCGATGCAATTTCTGTGATTCATCGTCAATAAGAAGGTCCCAGGGATACAGTAAACCTGAAGTGAAGCATCGGAATCTATAACTAGTGTCACAGGAATGGTTCAAAACATAGTCAGTAAGAAGAGTCGGTCTTCTTGTCCTTAAGTCGGCATTGTGACTGTTATATTTAATTCCGATGCAATTTCTGTGTTTCATCGGCAATAAGGTCAGAGGGATACAGTACACCTGAAGTGAAGCATCGGAATCTATAACTAGTGTCACACTAATGGTTCAAAACAAAGTCAGTAAGAAGAGTCAGTCTTCTTGTCCTTAAGTCGGCATTGTGCCTTTTGTATTTAATTCAGATGCAATTTCTGTGTTTCATCGTCAATAAGAAGGTCCAAATGATACGGTAAACCTGGAGTGTAGCATCGGAATCTATAACTAGTGTCCCAGGAATGGTTCAAAGCATAGACAGTAAGAAGAGCCAGTCTTCGTGTACTTATGTCGGCATTATGCGTTTCGTATTTAATTCCGTTGTAATTTCTGTGCTTCACCGTCAATAAGAAGGTCAGAGGGATACAGTAAACGTGAAGTGAAGCATCGGAATCTATAACTAGTGTCACAGGAATGGTTCAAACATAGACAGTAAGAAGAGTCAGTCTTCTTGTACTTAAGTCGGCATTGAGAATATTTGTATTTAATTCCGATGCAATATCTGTGTTTCATCGTCAATAAGAAGGTCAGAGAGATACAGTAAACCGGAAGTGAAGCATCGGAATCTGTAACTAGTGTCACAGGAATGGTGCAAATCATTGTCAATAAGAACAGTCGGTCTTCATGTACTTAAGGCGGCATTATGCCTTTTGTATTTAATTCCGATGCAATTTCTGTGTTTCATCGTCAATAAGAACGTACAAGGGATACAGTAAACCTGAAGTGAGGCATCGGAATCTATAACTAGTGTAGCAGGAATGGTTCAAAACATAGACAGTAGGAAGAGTCAGTGTTCATGTACTTAAGTCGGCATTGTGCCTTTTGTATTTAATTCCGATTCAATTTCTGTGATTCATCGTCAATAAGAAGGTCCAAGGGATACAGTAAACCTGAAGTGAAGCATCGGAATCTACAACTAGTGTCACAGGATTGGTTCAAAACATAGACAGTAAGAAGTGTCAGTATTCATGTACATAAGTCGGCATTGTGCCTTTTCTATTTAAATCCGATGCAATTTCTGTGTTTCATCGTCAATAAGAAGATCAGAGGGATACAGTAAACCTGAAGTGAAGCATCGGAATCTATAACTAGTGTCACAGGAATGGTTCAAACATAGTCAGTAAGAAGAGTCAGTCTACTTGTACTTAATTCGGCAATGTGCCTTTTGTATTTAATTCCGATGCAATTTCTGTGTTTCATCGTCAATAAGAAGGTCCAAAGGATACAGTAAACCTGGAGTCAAGCATAGGAATCTATAACTAGAGTCACAGTAATGGTTCAAAACATAGGCAGTAAGAAAAGTCGTCTCCTTGTACTTAAGTCGTCAGTGTGCCATTTGTATTTAATTCCGATGCAATTTCTGTGTTTCATCGTCAATAAGAAGGTCCATGGGGATCAGTAAACCTGAAGTGAAGGATCGGAATCTATAACTAGTGTCACTGGATTGGTTCAAAATATAGACAGTAAGAAGAGTCAGTTTTCTTGTACTTAAGTTGGCATTGTGCCTTATGTATTTAATTCCGATGCAATTTCTGTGTTTCATCGGCAGTAAGGTGAGAGGGATACAGTAAACCTGGAGTAAAGCATCGGAATCTATAACTAGTGTCACAGGAATGGTTCAAATTATAGGCAGTAAGAAGAGTCAGTCTTCTTGTACTTAAGTCGGCATTGTGCCTTTTCTATTTAATTCCAATGGAATATCTGTGTTTCATCGTCAATAACAAGGTCCAAGGGATACAGTAAACCTGGAGTGAAGCTACGGAATCTATAACTAGTGTCAATGGAATGGTTCAAAACATAGACAGTAACAAGAGTCAGTCTTCTTGAACTTAAGTCGGCAGTGTGCCTTTTATATTTTACTCCGATGCCATTTCTGTGTTTCATCATCAATAGGAAAGTCAGAGGGATACAGTAAACCTGAAGTGAAGCATCGGAATCTATAGCTAGTGTCACAGGACTGGTTCCAAACATAGTCAGTAAGGAGAGTCAGCCTTCTTGTCCTGATGTCGGCATTGTGCCTTTTGTATTTAATTCCGATGCATTTTCTGTGTTTTATCGTCAATAAGAAGGTCCAACGGATACAGTAAACCTGAAGTGAAGCATCGGAATTCATAACTTGTAACACAGGAATGGTTCAAATCATAGTCAGTAAGAAGAGTCAGTCTTCTTGTACTTAAGTCAGCATTGTGAATTTCTATTTAATTCTGATGCAATTTCTTTGTTTCATCGTCAATAAGAATGTCCAAGGGATACTGTAAACCTGAAGTGAAGCATCGGAATCTATAACTAGTGTCACAGGAATGGTTGAAATCATTGTCAATAAGAAGAGTCGGTCTTCATGTACTTGAGTCGGCTTTGTCCCTTTTGTATGTAATTCCGATGCAATTTCTGTGTTTCATCGTCAATAAGAAGGTACAAGGGATACAGTAAACCTGAAGTGAAGCATCGGAACCTATAACTAATGTCACAGGATTGGTTCAAAACATAGACAGTAAGAAGAGTCAGTGTTCTTGTACTTAAGTCGGCATTGCGCCCTTTGTATTTAATTCCGATGCAATTTCTGTGTTTCATCGTCAATAAGAAGGTCAAAGCGATACAGTAAACCTGAGGTGAAGCATCGGAATCTACAACTAGTGTCACAGGATTGGTTCAAAGCATAGACAGTAAGAAGAGTCAGTCTTCTTGAACTTAAGTCGGCATTGTGCCTTTTCTATTTAATTCCGATGCAATTTCTGTGTTTCATCGTGAATAACAAGGTCCAAGGGATACAGTAAACCTGGAGTGGAGCGTCGGAATCTATAACTAGTGTCCATGGAATGGTTCAAAACATAGACAGTAAGAAGAGTCAGTCTTCTTGTACTTAAGTCGGCATTGTGCCTTTGTATTTAACTCCGATGCCTTTTCTGTGTTTCATCGTCTATAAGAAAGTCAGAAGGATACAGTAAACCTGAAGTGAAGCATCGAAATCTATACCTAGTGTCACAGGAATGGTTCAAAACATAGTCAGTAAGAAGAGTCAGTCTTCTTGTCCTTAAGTCGGCATTGTGCCTTTTGTATTTAATTCCGATGCAATTTCTGTGTTTCATCGTCAATAAGATGGTCCAAGGGATACAGTAAACCTGGAGTAAAGCATCGGAATCTATAACTAGTGTCACAGGAATGGTTCAAAACATAGACAGTAAGAAGAGTCAGTGTTCTTGTACTTAAGTCGGCATTGTGCCTTTTCTATTTAATTCCGATGCAATTTCTGTGTTTCATCGTCAATAAGAAGGTCCAAATGATACGGTAAACCTGGTGTGTAGCATCGGAATCTATAACTAGTGTCCCAGGAATGGTTCAAAGCATAGACAGTAAGAAGAGCCAGTCTTCGTGTACTTATGTCGGCATTATGCCTTTCGTATTTAATTCCGTTGTAATTTCTGTGCTTCACCGTCAATAAGAAGGTCAGAGGGATACTGTAAACGTGAAGTGAAGCATCGGAATCTATAACTAGTGTCACAGGAATGGTTCAAACATAGACAGTAAGAAGAGTCAGTCTTCTTGTACTTAAGTCGGCATTGAGAATATTTGTATTTAATTCCGATGCAATATCTGTGTTTCATCGTCAATAAGAAGGTCAGAGAGATACAGTAAACCGGAAGTGAAGCATCGGAATCTGTAACTAGTGTCACAGGAATGGTGCAAATCATTGTCAATAAGAAGAGTCGGTCTTCATGTACTTAAGTCGGCATTGTGCCTTTTGTATTTAATTCCGATGCAATTTCTGTGTTTCATCGTCAATAAGAACGTACAAGGGATACAGTAAACCTGAAGTGAGGCATCGGAATCTATAACTAGTGTAGCAGGAATGGTTCAAAACATAGACAGTAGGAAGAGTCTGTGTTCTTGTACTTAAGTCGGCATTGTGCCTTTTGTATTTAATTCCGATTCAATTTCTGTGTTTCATCGTCAATAAGAAGGTCCAAGGGATACAGTAAACCTGAAGTGAAGCATCGGAATCTACAACTAGTGTCACAGGATTGGTTCAAAACATAGACAGTAAGAAGAGTCAGTATTCATGTACATAAGTCGGCATTGTGCCTTTTCTATTTAAATCCGATGCAATTTCTGTGTTTCATCGTCAATAAGAAGATCGGAGGGATACAGTAAACCTGAAGTGATGCATCGGAATCTATAACTAGTGTCACAGGAATGGTTCAAACATAGTCAGTAAGAAGAGTCAGTGTTCTTGTACTTAAGTCGGCATTGTGCGTTTTGTATTTAATTCCGATGCAATTTCTGTGTTTCATCGTCAATAAGGTGGTCCAAGGGATACAGTAAACCTGGAGTCAAGCATCGGAATCTATAACTAGAGTCACAGTAATGGTTCAAAACATAGGCAGTGAGAAAAATCGTCTTCTTGTACTTAAGTCGTCATTGTGCCTTTTGTATTTAATTCCGATGCAATATCTGTGTTTCATCGTCAATAAGAAGGTCCATGGGGATCAGTAAACCTGAAGTGAAGCATCGGAATCTATAACTAGTGTCACTGGATTGGTTCAAAATATAGACAGTAAGAAGAGTCAGTCTTCTTGTACTTAAGTCGGCATTGTGCCTTATGTATTTAATTCCGATGCAATATCTGTGTTTCATCGGCAGTAAGGTCAGAGGGATACAGTAAACCTGGAGTAAAGCATCGGAATCTATAACTAGTGTCACAGCAATGGTTCAAAACATAGGCAGTAGGAAGAGTCAGTCTTCTTGTACTTAAGTCGGCATTATGCCTTTTGTATTTAATTCCGATGCAATTTCTGTGTTTCATCGTCAATAAGAAGGTCCAAAGGATACAGTAAACCTGAAGTGAAGCATCGGAATCTATAACTAGTGTCACAGGAATGGTTCAAATTATAGGCAGTAAGAAGAGTCAGTCTTCTTGTACTTAAGTCGGCATTGTGCCTTTTCTATTTAATTCCAATGGAATATCTGTGTTTCATCGTCAATAACAAGGTCCAAGGGATACAGTAAACCTGAAGTGAAGCTACGGAATCTATAACTAGTGTCAATGGAATGGTTCAAAACATAGACAGTAACAAGAGTCAGTCTTCTTGAACTTAAGTCGGCAGTGTGCCTTTTATATTTTACTCCGATGCCATTTCTGTGTTTCATCATCAATAGGAAAGTCAGAGGGATACAGTAAACCTGAAGTGAAGCATCGGAATCTATAGCTAGTGTCACAGGACTGGTTCAAAACATAGTCAGTAAGGAGAGTCAGCCTTCTTGTCCTGAAGTCGGCATTGTGCCTTTTGTATTTAATTCCGATGCATTTTCTGTGTTTTATCGTCAATAAGAAGGTCCAACGGATACAGTAAACCTGAAGTGAAGCATCGGAATTCATAACTAGTAACACAGGAATGGTTCAAATCATAGTCAGTAAGAAGAGTCGGTCTTCATGTACTTGAGTCGGCTTTGTGCCTTTTGTATGTAATTCCGATGCAATTTCTGTGTTTCATCGTCAATAAGAAGGTACAAGGGATACAGTAAACCTGAAGTGAAGCATCGGAACCTATAACTAATGTCACAGGAATGGTTCAAAACATAGACAGTAAGAAGAGTCAGTGTTCTTGTACTTAAGTCGGCATTGCGCCTTTTGTATTTAATTCCGATGCAATTTCTGTGTTTCATCGTCAATAAGAAAGTCCAAGGGATGCAGTAAACCTGAAGTGAAGCATCGGAATGTACAACTAGTGCCACAGGATTGGTTCAAAACATAGGCAGTAAGAAGAGTCAGTCTTCTTGAACTTAAGTCGGCCTTGTGCATTTTCTATTTAATTCCGTTGCCATTTCTGTGTTTCATCGTGAATAACAAGGTCCAAGGGATACAGTTAACCTGGAGTGGAGCGTCGGAATCTATAACTAGTGTCCATGGAATGGTGCAAAACATAGACAGTAAGAAGAGTCAGTCTTCTTGTACTTAAGTCGGCATTGTGCCTTTTGTATTTAACTACGATGCCTTTTCTGTGTTTCATCGTCTATAAGGAAGTCAGAAGGATACAGTAAACCTGAAGTGAAGCATCGAAATCTATACCTAGTGTCACAGGAATGGTTCAAAACATAGTCAGTAGGAAGAGTCAGTCTTCTTGTCCTTAAGTCGGCATTGTGCCTTTTGTATTTAATTCCGATGCAATTTCTGTGTTCCATCGTCAATAAGATGGTCCAAGGAATACAGTAAACCTGGAGTAAAGCATCGGAATCTACAACTAGTGTCACAGGAATGGTTCAAAACATAGACAGTAAGAAGGGTCAGTCATCTTGTACCTAAGTCGGCATTGTGCTTTTTGCATTTAATTCCAATGCAATTTCTGTGTTTCATCGTCAATAAGAAGGTCAGAGGGATACAGTAAACGTGAAGTGAAGCATCGGAATCTATAACTACTGTCACAGGAATGGTTCAAAACATAGTCAGTAAGAAGAGTAAGTCTTCTTGTCCTTAAGTCGGCATTGTGCCTTTTGTATTTAATTCCGATGCAATTTCTGTGTTTCATCGTCAATAAGAAGGTCCAAATGATACGGTAAACCTGGAGTGTAGCATCGGAATCTATAACTAGTGTCCCAGGAATGGTTCAAAGCATAGACAGTAAGAAGAGCCAGTCTTCGTGTACTTATGTCGGCATTATGCCTTTCGTATTTAATTCCGTTGTAATTTCTGTGCTTCACCGTCAATAAGAAGGTAAGAGGGATACAGTAAACGTGAAGTGAAGCATCGGAATCTATAACTAGTGTCACAGGAATGGTTCAAACATAGACAGTAAGAAGAGTCAGTCTTCTTGTACTTAAGTCGGCATTGAGAATATTTGTATTTAATTCCGATGCAATATCTGTGTTTCATCGTCAATAAGAAGGTCAGAGAGATACAGTAAACCGGAAGTGAAGCATCGGAATCTGTAACTAGTGTCACAGGAATGGTGCAAATCATTGTCAATAAGAAGAGTCGGTCTTCATGTACTTAAGTCGGCATTGTGCCTTTTGTATTTATTTCCGATGCAATTTCTGTGTTTCATCGTCAATAAGAACGTACAAAGGATACAGTAAACCTGAAGTGAGGCATCGGAATCTATAACTAGTGTAGCAGGAACGATTCAAAACATAGACAGTAGGAAGAGTCAGTGTTCTTGTACTTAAGTCGGCATTGTGCCTTTTGTATTTAATTCCGATTCAATTTCTGTGTTTCATCGTCAATAAGAAGGTCCAAGGGATACAGTAAACCTGAAGTGAAGCATCGGAATCTACAACTAGTGTCACAGGATTGGTTCAAAACATAGACAGTAAGAAGAGTCAGTATTCATGTACATAAGTCGGCATTGTGCCTTTTCTATTTAAATCCGATGCAATTTCTGTGTTTCATCGTCAATAAGAAGATCAGAGGGATACAGTAAACCTGAAGTGAAGCATCGGAATCTATAACTAGTGTCACAGGAATGGTTCAAACATAGTCAGTAAGAAGAGTCAGTCTACTTGTACTTAATTCGGCATTGTGCCTTTTGTATTTAATTCCGATGCAATTTCTGTGTTTCATCGTCAATAAGAAGGTCCAAGGGATACAGTAAACCTGGAGTCAAGCATCGGAATCTATAACTAGAGTCACAGTAATGGTTCAAATCATAGGCAGTAAGAAAAGTCGTCTTCTTGTACTTAAGTCGCCATTGTGCCTTTTGTATGTAATTCCGATGCAATTTCTGTGTTTCATCGTCAATAAGAAGGTACAAGGGATACAGTAAACCTGAAGTGAAGCATCGGAACCTATAACTAATGTCACAGGAATGGTTCAAAACATAGACAGTAAGAAGAGTCAGTGTTCTTGTACTTAAGTCGGCATTGCGCCTTTTGTATTTAATTCCGATGCAATTTCTGTGTTTCATCGTCAATAAGAAGGTCCAAGGGATACAGTAAACCTGAAGTGAAGCATCGGAATCTACAACTAGTGTCACAGGCTTGGTTCAAAACATAGACGGTAAGAAGAGTCAGTCTTCTTGAACTTAAGTCGGCATTGTGCCTTTTCTATTTAATTCCGATGCAATTTCTGTGTTTCATCGTGAATAACAAGGTCCAAGGGATACAGTAAACCTGGAGTGGAGCGTCGGAATCTATAACTAGTGTCCATGGAATGGTTCAAAACATAGACAGTAAGAAGAGTCAGTCTTCTTGTACTTAAGTCGGCATTGTGCCTTTTGTATTTAACTCTGATGCCTTTTCTGTGTTTCATCGTCTATAAGAAAGTCAGAAGGATACAGTAAACCTGAAGTGAAGCATCGAAATCTATACCTAGTGTCACAGGAATGGTTCAAAACATAGTCAGTAAAAAGAGTCAGTCTTCTTGTCCTTAAGTCGGCATTGTGCCTTTTGTATTTAATTCCGATGCAATTTCTGTGTTTCATCGTCAAGAAGAAGGTCCAAGCGATACAGTAAACCTGAAGTGAAGCATCGGAATCTATAACTAGTGTCACACTAAAGGTTGAAAACAAAGTCAGTAAGAAGACTCAGTCTTCTTGTTCTTAAGTCGGCATTGAGCCTTTTCTATTTAATACCGATACAATTTCTGTGATTCATCGTCAATAAGAAGGTCAGAGGGATACAGTAAACCAGAAGTGAAGCATCGGAATCTATAACTAGTGTCACAGGAAAGGTTCAAAACATAGTCACTAAGAAGAGTCAGTCTTCTTGTACTTAACCCGGCATTGTGCTTTTTGTATGTAGTTCCGATGCAATTTCTGTGTTTCATCGTCAATAAGAAGGTCCAAGGGATACAGTAAACCTGAAGTGAAGCATCGGAATCTATAACTAGTGTCACTGGAATGGTTCAAAATATAGACATTAAGAAGAGTGAGTCTTCTTGTACTTAAGTCGGCATTGTGCCTTTTGTATTTAATTCCGATGCAATTTCTGTGATTCATCGTCAATAAGAAGGTCCAAGGGATACAGTAAACCTGAAGTGAAGCATCGGACTCTATAACTAGTGTCACAGAAATGGTTCAAAACATAGAGAGTAGGAAGAGTCAGTCTTCTTATTCTTAAGTCGGCATTGTGCACTTTGTATTGATATCCGATGCAATTTCTGTTTCATCGTCAATAAGAAGGTCCAAGGGAAACAGTAAACCTGAAGTGAAGCATCGGAATCTATAACTAGTGTCACAGGAATGGTTCAAAGCATAGACAGTACGAAGCGACAGTCTCCTTGTACTTAAGTAGGCTTTGTGCCTTTTGTATTTAATTCCGATGCAATTTCTGTGTTTCATCGTCAATAAGAAGCTCCAAGGGATACAGTAAATCTGGAGTGAAGCATCGGAATCTATAACTAGTGTCACAGGAATGGTTCAAAACATAGACAGTAAGAAGAGTCAGTCTTCTTGTACTTATATCGGCATTGTGCCATTTCTATTTAATTCCGATGCCATTTCTGTGTTTCATCGTGATTAACAAGGTCCAAGGGACACAGTAAACCTCAAGTGAAGCTTCGGAATCCATAACTAGTGTCACAGGAATGGTTCAAATCATAGACAGTAAGAAGAGTCAGTCTTCTTGCACTTAAGTCGGCATTGTGCATTTTGTATTTAATTCCTTTGCCATTTCTGTGTTTCATCGTCTATAAGAAAGTCAGAGGGATACAGTAAACCTGAAGTGAAGCATCGGAATCTATAGCCAGTGTCACAGGAATGGTTCAAATTATAGTCAGTAAGAAGAGTCAGTCTTCTTGTACTTAAGTCGGCATTGTGCCTTTTGTATTTAATTCCGATGCAATGTCTGTGCTTCATCGTCAATAAGATGGTCAGAGGGATACAGTAAACCTGGAGTAAAGCATCGGAATCTATAACTAGTGTCACAGGAATGGTTCAAAACATAGACAGTAAGAAGAGTCAGTCTTCTTGTACTTAAGTCGGCATTGTGCCTTTTGTATTTAATTCCGATGCAATTTCTGTGTTTCATCGTCAATAAGAAGGTCCAAGGGATACAGTAAACCTCAAGTGAAGCATCGGAATCTATAACTAGTGTCACAGGAATGGTTCAAAACTTAGTCAGTAGGAAGAGTCGTTCTTCATGTACTTAAGTCGGCATCGTGCCTTTTGTATTCAATTCCGATGCAATTTCTGTGTTTCATCGTCAATAAGAAGGTCCAAGGGATACAGTAAACCAGTAATGAAGCATCGGAATCTGTAACTGGTGTCATAGGAATGGTTCAAAACGTAGACAGTAGGAAGAGTCAGTGTTCTTGTACTTAAGTCGGCATTGTGCTTTTTGTATTTAATTCCGATGCAATTTCTGTGTTCCATCGTCAATAAGAAGGTCCAAGGGATACAGTTAACCTGAAGTGAAGCATCGGAATCTACAACTAGTGTCACAGGATTGGTTCAAAGCATAGACAGTAAGAAGAGTCAGTCTTCTTGTACTTAAGTCGGCATTGTGCCTTTTCTATTTAATACCGATGCAATTTCTGTGTATCATCGTCAATAAGAAGATCAGAGGGATTCAGTAAACCTGAAGTGAAGTATCGGAATCTATAACTAGTGTCACAGAAATGGTTCAAACCATAGTCAGTAAGAGGAGACAGTCATCTTGAACTTAATTGGGCATTGTGCATTTCGTATTTAATTCCGATGCAATTTCTGTGCTTCACCGTCAATTAGAAGGTCCAAGGGAAACAGTAAACCTGAAGTGAAGCATCGGACTCCAAAACTAGTGTCACAGTAATGGTTCAAAACATAGACAGTAGGAAGAACCAGTCTTCTTGTACGTAAGTCGGCATTGTGCCTTTTGTATTTAATTCCGATGCAATTTCTGTGTTTCGTCGTCAATAGGAAGGTCCAAGGGATACAGTAAACCTGGAGTGAGGCATCGGAATCTATAACTAGTGTCACAGGAATGGTTCAAACATAGACAGTAAGAAGAGTCAGACTTCTTGTACTTAAGTCGACATTGTGCCTTTTGTATTTAATTCCAATGCAATTTCTGTGTTTCATCGTCAATAAGTAGGTCAGAGGGATACAATAAACCTGAACTGAAGCATCGGAATCTATAACTAGTGTCACAGGCATATTTCAAAGCAAAGTCAGTAGGAAGAGTCAGTCTTCTTGTCCTTAAGTCGGCATTGTGCCTTTTGTATTTAATTCCGATGCAATTTCTGTGTTTCATCGTCTATACGAAGTTCCAAGGGATACAGTATACCTGGAGTGAAGCATCGGAATCTATAACTAGTGTCACAGGAGTGGTTCAAAGCATAGACAGTATGAAGAGTCAGTCTTCATGTACATAAGTCGGCATTGTGGCTTTTGTATTTAATTCCGATGCAATTTCTGTGTTTCATCGTCAATAAGAAGGTTAGAGGGATACAGTAAACCTGAAGTGAAGCATCGGAATCTATAAGTAGTGTCACGTGAAAGGTTCAAACCATAGTCAGTAAGAAGAGTCAATCCTCTTGTCCTTAAGTCGGCATTGTGCCTTTTGTATTTAGGTCCGACGCAATTTGTGTGTTGGGTCGGCAATATGGTCAGAGGGATACAGTAAACCAGAAGTGAAGCATCGGAATCTATAACTAGTGCCACAGCAATGGTTCAAAACATA
This sequence comes from Schistocerca piceifrons, assembly GCF_021461385.2. Taxonomy (NCBI): domain Eukaryota; kingdom Metazoa; phylum Arthropoda; class Insecta; order Orthoptera; family Acrididae; genus Schistocerca; species Schistocerca piceifrons. The sequence goes on along the minus strand of NW_025727724.1, from coordinate 2,122,836 downwards.
GAAAGTAGGAAGAGTCAGTCTTCTTGAACTTAAGTCGGCATTGTGCCTTTTGTATTTAATTCCGATGCAAGTTCTGTGTTTCATCGTCAATAAGAAAGTCAGAGGGATACAGTAAACCTAAAGTGAAGCATCGGAATCCAAAACTAGTGTCACAGGAATGGTTCAAAACATAGACAGTAGGAAGAACCAGTCTTCTTGTACGTTAATCGGCATTGTGCCTTTTGTATTTAATTCCGATGCAATTTCTGTGTTTCATCGTCAATAATAAGGTCCAAGCGATACAGTAAACCTGAAGTGATGCATCGGAATCTATAACTAGTGTCACACTAATGGTTCAAAACAAAGTCAGTAAGAAGAGTCAGTCTTCTTGTCCTTAAGTCGGCATTGTGCCTTTTGTATTTAATTCCGATACAATTTTGTGTTTCATCGTCAATAAGAATGTCCAAGGGATACAGTAAACCTGAAGTGAAGCATCGGAATCTACAACTAGTGTCACAGGATTGGTTCAAACATAGACAGTAAGAAGAGTCTGTCTTCTAGTACTTAAGTCGGCATTGTGCCTTTTCTATTTTATACCGATGCAATCTCTGTGTATCATCGTCAATAAGAAGGTCAGAGGGATACAGTAATCCTGAAGAGAAGTATCGGAATCTATAACTAGTGTCACAGAAATGGTTCAAAACATAGTCAGTAAGAAGAGTCAGTCTTCTTGAACTTAATTGGGCATTGTGAATTTCGTATTTAATTCCGAAGCAATTTCAGTGCTTCACCGTCAATTAAAAGGTCAGAGGGATACAGTTAACCGGAATGGATCATCGGAATCTATAACTAGTGTTACAGGAATGGTTCAAAACATAGTCAGTAAGAAGAGTCAGTCTTCTTGTTCTTAAGACGGCATTGTGCCTTTTGTATTTAATTCCGATGCAATTTCTGTGTTTCATCGTCAATAAGAAGGTCCAAGAGATACAGTAAACCTGAAGTGAGGCATCGGAGTCAATAACTAGTGTCACAGGAATGGTTCAAAACATAGTCAGTAAGAAGAGTCAGTCGTCTTGTACTTAATTCGGCATTGTGCCTTTCGTATTAAATTCCGATGCAATTTCTGTGCTTCACCGTCAATAAGATGGTCAGAGGGATACGGTAAACCTGATATGAAGCCTCGGAGTCTATAACTAGTGTCACAGGAATGGTTCAAACATAGACAGTAAGAAGAGTCAGTCTTCTTGTACTTAAGTCGGCATTGTGCCTTTTGTATTTAATTCCGATGCAATTTCTGTGTTTCATCGTTCATAAGAAGGTCAGAGGGATACAGTAAACCAGAAGTGAAGCATCGGAATCTATAACTAGTGTCACAGGAATGGTTCAATACATAGTCACTAAGAAGAGTCAGTCTTCTTGTACTTAAGTCGGCATTGTGCTTTTTGTATGTAGTTCCGATGCAATTTCTGTGTTTCATCGTCAATAAGAAGGTCCAAGGGATACAGTAACCCTGAAGTGAAGCATCGGAATCTATAACTAGTGTCACTGGAATTGTTCAAAATATAGACATTAAGAAGAGTGAGTCTTCTTGTACTTAAGTCGGCATTGTGCCTTTTGTATTTAATTCCGATGCAATTTCTGTGATTCATCGTCAATAAGAAGGTCCAAGGGATACAGTAAACCTGAAGAGAAGCATCGGACTCTATAACTAGTGTCACAGAAATGGTTCAAAACATAGAGAGTAGGAAGAGTCAGTCTTCTTATTCTTAAGTCGGCATTGTGCACTTTGTATTGAAATCCGATGCAATTTCTGTGTTTCATCGTCAATAAGAAGGTCCAAGGGAAACAGTAAACCTGAAGTGAAGCATCGGAATCTATAACTAGTGTCACAGGAATGGTTCAAAACATAGACAGTACGAAGCGACAGTCTCCTTGTACTTAAGTAGGCTTTGTGCCTTTTGTATTTAATTCCGATGCAATTTCTGTGTTTCATCGTCAATAAAAAGGTCCAAGGGACACAGTAAATCTGGAGTGAAGCATCGGAATCTATAACTAGTGTCACAGGAATGGTTCAAAACATAGACAGTAAGAAGAGTCAGTCTTCTTGTACTTATATCTGCATTGTGCCATTTCTATTTAATTCCGATGCCATTTCTGTGTTTCATCATGATTAACAAGGTCCAAGGGATACAGTAAACCTCAAGTGAAGCTTCGGAATCTATAACTAGTGTCACAGGAATGGTTCAAAACATAGACAGTAAGAAGAGTCAGTCTTCTTGCACTTAAGTCGGCATTGTGCCTTTTGTATTTAATTCCGATGCAATTTCTGTGCTTCATCGTCAATAAGATGGTCCAAGGGATACAGTAAACCTGGAGTAATGCATCGGAATCTCTAACTAGTGTCACAGGAATGGTTCAAAACATAGACAGTAAGAAGAGTCAGTCTTCTTGTACTTAAGTCGGCATTGCGCCTTTTGTATTTAATTACGATGCAATTTCTGTGTTTCATCGTCAATAAGAAGGTCCAAGGGATACAGTAAACCTCAAGTGAAGCATCGGAATCTATAACTAGTGTGACAGGAATGGTTCAAAACTTAGTCAGTAGGAAGAGTCGTTCTTCATGTACTTAAGTCGGCATTGTGCCTTTTGTATTCAATTCCGATGCAATTTCTGTGTTTCATCGTCAATAAGAAGGTCCAAGGGATACAGTAAACCAGAAGTGAAGCATCGGAATCTATAACTTGTGTCACACTATTGGTTCAAAACAAAGTCAGTAGGAGGAGTCAGTCTTCTTGTCCTGAAGTCGGCATTGTGCCTTTTGTATTTAGTTCCGATACAATTTTGTGTTTCATCTTCAATAAGAACGTCCAAGCGATACAGTAAACCTGAAATGAAACATCGGAATCAATAACTAGTGTCACAGGAATGGTTCAAATCATTGTCAATAAGAAGAGTCGGTCTTCATGTACTTAAGTCGGCATTGTGCCTTTTGTACTTAATTCCGATGAAATTTCTGTGTTTCATCGTCAATAAGAAAGTACAAGGGATACAGTAAACCTGAAGTGAAGCATCGGAATCTGTAACTGGTGTCATAGGAATGGTTCAAAACGTAGACAGTAGGAAGAGTCAGTGTTCTTGTACTTAAGTCGGCATTGTGCCTTTTGTATTTAATTCCGATGCAATTTCTGTGTTTCATCGTCAATAAGAATGTCCAAGGGAAACAGTAAACCTGAAGTGAAGCATCGGAATCTATAACTAGTGTCACAGGAATGGTTCAAAGCATAGACAGTAATAAGAGTCAGTCTTCTTGTACTTAAGTCGGCATTGTGCCTATTCTATTTAATACCGATGCAATTTCTGTGTATCATCGTCAATAAGAAGATCAGAGGGATTCAGTAAACCTGAAGCGAAGTATCGGAATCTATAACTAGTGTCACAGAAATGGTTCAAAACATAGTCAGTAAGAAGAGTCAGTCATCTTGAACTTAATTGGGCATTGTGCCTTTCGTATTTAATTCCGATGCAATTTCTGTGCTTCACCGTCAATTAGAAGGTCAGAGGGATACAGTAAACCTGAAGTGAAGCATCGGAATCTATAACTAGTGTCACAGGAATGGTTCAAAACATAATCAGTAAGAAGAGTCAGTCTTCTTGTCCTTAAGTCCGCATTGGGCCTTTTGTATTTATTTCCGATGCACTTTCTGTGTTTCGTCGTCATTTAGATGGTCCAAGGGATACAGTAAACCTGAAGTGAAGCATCGGACTCCAAAACTAGTGTCACAGTAATGGTTCAAAACAAAGACAGTAGGAAGAACCAGTCTTCTTGTACGTAAGTCGGCATTGTGCCTTTTGTATTTAATTCCGATGCAATTTCTGTGTTTCATCGTCAATAGGAAGGTCCAAGGGATACAGTAAACCTGGAGTGAAGCATCGGAATCTATAACTAGTGTCACAGGAATGGTTCAAACATAGACAGTAAGAAGAGTCAGACTTCTTGTACTTAAGTCGACATTGTGCCTTTTGTATTTAATTCCAATGCAATTTCTGTGTTTCATCGTCAATAAGTAGGTCAGAGGGATACAATAAACCTGAAGTGAAGCATCGGAATCTATAACTAGTGTCACAGGAATATTTCAAAGCAAAGTTAGTAGGAAGAGTCAGTCTTCTTGTCCTTAAGTCGGCATTGTGCCTTTTGTATTTAATTCCGATGCAATTTCTGTGTTTCATCGTCTATAAGAAATTCCAAGGGATACAGTATACCTGGAGTGAAACATCGGAATCTATAACTAGTGTCACAGGAGTGGTTCAAAGCATAGACAGTATGAAGAGTCAGTCTTCATGTAGATAAGTCGGCATTGTGGCTTTTGTATTTAATTCCGATGCAATTTCTGTGTTTCATCGTCAATAAGAACGTCAGAGGGATACAGTAAACCTGAAGTGAAGCATCGGAATCTATAAATAGTGTCACGTGAATGGTTCAAACCATAGTCAGTAAGAAGAGTCAATCCTCTTGTCCTTAAGTCGGCATTGTGCCTTTTGTATTTAGGTCCGATGCAATTTGTGTGTTGGGTCGGCAATCTGGTGAGAGGGATACAGTAAACCTGGAGTAAAGCATCGGAATCTATAACTAGTGTCACTGGAATGGTTCAAAACATAGACAGTACGAAGAGACTGTCTCCTTGTACTTAAGTAGGCTTTGTACCTTTTGTATTTAATTCCGATGCAATTTCTGTCTTTCATGGCCAATAAGACGGTCCAAGGGATACAGTAAACCTGGAGTGAAGCATCGGAATCTATAACTAGTGTCACAGGAATGGTTCAAAACATAGACAGTAGGAAGAGTCAGTCTTCTTATTCTTAAGTCGGCATTGTGCCCTTTGTATTGAAATCCGATGCAGTTTCTGTGTTTCATCGTCAATAAGAAGGTCCAAGGGAAACAGTAAACCTGAAGTGAAGCATCGGAATCTATAACTAGTGTCACAGGAATGGTTCAAAACATAGACAGAACGAAGAGACAGTCTCCTTGTACTTAAGTATTCTTTGTACCTTTTGTATTTAATTCCGATGCAATTTCTGTGCTTCATCGTCAATAAGATGGTCCAAGGGATACAGTAAACCTGGAGTAAAGCATCGGAATCTATAACTAGTGTCACAGGAATGGTTCAAAACATAGACAGTAGGAAGAGTCAGTCTTCTGATTCTTAAGTCGGCATTGTGCCCTTTGTATTGAAATCCGATGCAGTTTCTGTGTTTCATGGTCAATAAGAAGGTCCAAGGGAAACAGTAAACCTGAAGTGAAGCATCGGAATCTATAACTAGTGTCACAGGGGTGGTTCAAAGCATAGACAGTATGAAGAGTCAGTCTTCATGTACATAAGTCGGCATTGTGGCTTTTGTACTTAATTCCGATGCAATTTCTGTGTTTCATCGTCAATAAGAAGGTCCAAGGGATACAGTAAACCTGAAGTGAAGCATCGGACTCTATAACTAGTGTCACAGAAATGGTTCAAAACATAGACAGTAGGAAGAGTCAGTCTTCTGATTCTTAAGTCGGCATTGTGCCCTTTGTATTGAAATCCGATGCAGTTTCTGTGTTTCATGGTCAATAAGAAGGTCCAAGGGAAACAGTAAACCTGAAGTGAAGCATCGGAATCTATAACTAGTGTCACAGGGGTGGTTCAAAGCATAGACAGTATGAAGAGTCAGACTTCATGTACATAAGTCGGCATTGTGGCTTTTGTACTTAATTCCGATGCAATTTCTGTGTTTCATCGTCAATAAGAAGGTCAGAGGGATACAGTAAACCGAAAGTGAAGCATCGGAATCAAAAACTAGTGTCACAGGAATGGTTCAAAACATAGACAGTAAGAAGAACCAGTCTTCTTGTACGTTAATCGGCATTGTGCCTTTTGTATTTAATTCCGATGCAATTTCTGTGTTTCATCGTCAATAAGAAGGTCCAAGCGATACAGTAAACCTGAAGTGAAGCATCGGAAACTATAACTAGTGTCACACTAATGGTTCAAAACAAAGTCAGTAAGAAGAGTCAGTCTTCTTGTCCTTAAGTCGGCATTGTGCCTTTTGTATTTAATTGCGATACAATTTTGTGTTTCGTCGTCAATAATAATGTTCAAGGGATACAGTAAAACTGAAGTGAAGCATCGGAATCTACATCTAGTGTCACAGGATTGGTTCAAACATAGACAGTAAGAAGAGTCTGTCTTCTAGTACTTAAGTCGGCATTGTGCCTTTTCTATTTTATACCGATGCAATCTCTGAGTATCATCGTCAATAAGAAGGTCAGAGGGATACAGTAAACCTGAAGTGAAGTATCGGAATCTATAACTAGTGTCACAGAATTGGTTCAAAACATAGTCAGTAAGAAGAGTCAGTCTTCTTGAACTTAATTGGGCATTGTGCCTTTCGTATTTAATTCCGAAGCAATTTCTGTGCTTCACCGTCAATTAGAAGGTCAGAGGGATACAGTAAACCTGAAGTGAAGCATCGGAATGTATAACTAGTGTCACAGGAATGGTTCAAACATAGACAGTAAGAAGAGTCAGTCTTCTTGTACTTAAGTCGGCATCGTGCCTTTTGTATTTAATTGCGATGCAATTTCTGTGTTTCATCGTCAATAAGAAGGTCCAAGGGAAACAGTAAACCTGAAGTGAAGCATCGGAATCTATAACTAGTGTCACAGGAATGGTTCAAAGCATAGACAGTACGAAGAGACAGTCTCCTTGTACTTAAGTAGGCTTTGTGCCTTTTGTATTTAATTCCGATGCAATTTCTGTGTTTCATCGTCAATAAGAAGGTCCAAGGGATACAGTAAACCCGGAGTGAAGCATCGGAATCTATAACTAGTGTCACAGGAATGGTTCAAAACATAGACAGTAAGAAGAGTCAGTCTTCTTGTACTTAATTCGGCATTGTGCTTTTCGTATTAAATTCCGATGCAATTTCTGTGCTTCACCGTCAATAAGATGGTCAGAGGGATACGGTAAACCTGAAGTGAAACATCGGAATCTATAACTAGTGTCACAGGAATGGTTCAAACATAGACAGTAAGAAGAGTTAGTCTCCTTCTACTTAAGTCGCCATTGTGCCTTTTGTATTTAATTCCGATGCAATTTCTGTGTTTCATCGTTCATAAGAAGGTCAGAGGGATACAGTAAACCAGAAGTGAAGCATCGGAATCTATAACTAGTGTCACAGAAATGGTTCAAAACATAGTCACTAAGAAGAGTCAGTCTTCTTGTACTGAAGTCGGCATTGTGCATTTTGTATGTAGTTCCGATGCAATTTCTGTGTTTCATCGTCAATAAGATGGTCCAAGGGATACAGTAAACCTGAAGTGAAGCATCGGAATCTATAACTAGTGTCACTGGAATGGTTCAAAATATAGACAGTAAGAAGAGTGAGTCTTCTTGTACTTAAGTCGGCATTGTGCCTTTTGTATTTAATTCCGATGCAATTTCTGTGATTCATCGTCAATAAGAAGGTCCAAGGGATACAGTAAACCTGAAGTGAAGCATCGGACTCTATAACTAGTGTCACAGAAATGGTTCAAAACATAGACAGTAGGAAGAGTCAGTCTTCTTATTCTTAAGTCGGCATTGTGCCCTTTGTATTGAAATACGATGCAGTTTCTGTGTTTCATCGTCAATAAGAAGGCCCAAGGGATACAGTAAACCTGAAGTGAAGCATCGGAATCTATAACTAGTGTCACAGGAATGGTTCAAAACATAGACAGTACGAAGAGACAGTCTCCTTGTACTTAAGTATTCTTTGTACCTTTTGTATTTAATTCCGATGCAATTTCTGTGCTTCATCGTCAATAAGATGGTCCAAGGGATACAGTAAACCTGGAGTAAAGCATCGGAATCTATAACTAGTGTCACAGGAATGGTTCAATACATAGACAGTAAGATGAGTCAGTCTTCGTGAACTTAAGTCGGCATTTTGCCTTTAGTATTTAATGCCGATGCAATTTCTCTGTTTCATCGTCAATAAGAAGGTCCAAGGGATACAGGAAACCTGAGGTGAAGCATCGGAATCTATAACTAGTGTCACAGAAATGGTTCAAAACATAGACAGTAAGAAGAGTGAGTCTTCTTGTACTTAAGTCGGCATTGTGCCTTTTGTATTTAATTCCGATGCAATGTCTGTGATTCATCGTCAATAAGAAGGTCCAAGGGATACAGTAAACCTGAAGTGAAGCATCGGACTCTATAACTAGTGTCACAGAAATGGTTCAAAACATAGACAATAGGAAGAGTCAGTCTTCTTATTCTTAAGTCGGCATTGTGCCCTTTGTATTGAAATCCGATGCAGTTTCTGTGTTTCATCGTCAATAAGAAGGTCCAAGGGAAACAGTAAACCTGAAGTGAAGCATCGGAATCTATAACTAGTGTCACAGGAATGGTTCAAACATAGACAATACGAAGAGACAGTCTCCTTGTACTTAAGTAGGCTTTGTGCCTTTTGTATTTAATTCCGATGCAATTTCTGTGTTTCATCGTCAATAAGAAGGTCCAAGGGAAACAGTATACCTGGAGTGAAGCATCGGATTCTATAACTAGTGTCACAGGAATGGTTCAAACATAGACAGTAAGAAGAGTCAGTCTTCTTGTACATAATTCGGCATTGTGCCTTTCGTATTAAATTCCGATGCAATTTCTGTGCTTCACCGTCAATAAGATGGTCAGAGGGATACGGTAAACCTGAAGTGAAACATCGGAATCTATAACTAGTGTCACAGGAATGGTTCAAACACAGACAGTAAGAAGAGTCAGTCTTCTTCTACTTAAGTCGGCATTGTGCCTTTTGTATTTAATTCCGATGCAATTTCTGTGTTTCATCGTTCATAAGAAGGGCAGAGGGATACAGTAAACCAGAAGTGAAGCATCGGAATCTATAACTAGTGTCACAGAAATGGTTCAAAACATAGTCACTAAGAAGAGTCAGTCTTCTTGTACTGAAGTCGGCATTGTGCCTTTTGTATGTAGTTCCGATGCAATTTCTGTGTTTCATCGTCAATAAGATGGTCCAAGGGATACAGTAAACCTGAAGTGAAGCATCGGAATCTATAACTAGTGTCACTGGAATGGTTCAAAATATAGACAGTAAGAAGAGTGAGTCTTCTTGTACTTAAGTCGGCATTGTGCCTTTTGTATTTAATTCCGATGCAATTTCTGTGATTCATCGTCAATAAGAAGGTCGAAGGGATACAGTAAACCTGGAGTGAAGCATCGGAATCTATAACTAGTGTCACAGGAATGGTTCAAAACATAGACAGTAAGAAGAGTCAGTCTTCTTGTACTTAAATTGGCATTGTGCCTTTTCTATTTAATTCCGATGCTATTTCTGTGTTTCATCGCGAACAACGAGGTCCAAGGGATACAGTAAACCCCAAGTGAAGCATCGGAATTTATAACTAGTGTCACAGGAATGGTTCAAAACATAGACAGTAAGAAGAGTCAGTCTTCTTGCACTTAAGTCGGCATTGTGCATTTTGTATTTAATTTCTTTGCCATTTCTGTGTTTCATCGTCTATACGAATGTCAGAGGGATACAGTAAACCTGAAGTGAAGCATCGGAATCTATAGCTAGTGTCACAGGAATGGTTCAAAACATAGACAGTACGAAGAGACTGTCTCCTTGTACTTAAGTAGGCTTTGTACCTTTTGTATTTAATTCCGATGCAATTTCTGTCTTTCATGGCCAATAAGACGGTCCAAGGGATACAGTAAACCTGGAGTGAAGCATCGGAATCTATAACTAGTGTCACAGGAATGGTTCAAAACATAGACAGTAGGAAGAGTCAGTCTTCTTATTCTTAAGTCGGCATTGTGCCCTTTGTATTGAAATCCGATGCAGTTTCTGTGTTTCATCGTCAATAAGAAGGTCCAAGGGAAACAGTAAACCTGAAGTGAAGCATCGGAATCTATAACTAGTGTCACAGGAATGGTTCAAAACATAGACAGAACGAAGAGACAGTCTCCTTGTACTTAAGTATTCTTTGTACCTTTTGTATTTAATTCCGATGCAATTTCTGTGCTTCATCGTCAATAAGATGGTCCAAGGGATACAGTAAACCTGGAGTAAAGCATCGGAATCTATAACTAGTGTCACAGGAATGGTTCAAAACATAGACAGTAGGAAGAGTCAGTCTTCTGATTCTTAAGTCGGCATTGTGCCCTTTGTATTGAAATCCGATGCAGTTTCTGTGTTTCATGGTCAATAAGAAGGTCCAAGGGAAACAGTAAACCTGAAGTGAAGCATCGGAATCTATAACTAGTGTCACAGGGGTGGTTCAAAGCATAGACAGTATGAAGAGTCAGTCTTCATGTACATAAGTCGGCATTGTGGCTTTTGTACTTAATTCCGATGCAATTTCTGTGTTTCATCGTCAATAAGAAGGTCCAAGGGATACAGTAAACCTGAAGTGAAGCATCGGACTCTATAACTAGTGTCACAGAAATGGTTCAAAACATAGACAGTAGGAAGAGTCAGTCTTCTGATTCTTAAGTCGGCATTGTGCCCTTTGTATTGAAATCCGATGCAGTTTCTGTGTTTCATGGTCAATAAGAAGGTCCAAGGGAAACAGTAAACCTGAAGTGAAGCATCGGAATCTATAACTAGTGTCACAGGGGTGGTTCAAAGCATAGACAGTATGAAGAGTCAGTCTTCATGTACATAAGTCGGCATTGTGGCTTTTGTACTTAATTCCGATGCAATTTCTGTGTTTCATCGTCAATAAGAAGGTCAGAGGGATACAGTAAACCGAAAGTGAAGCATCGGAATCAAAAACTAGTGTCACAGGAATGGTTCAAAACATAGACAGTAAGAAGAACCAGTCTTCTTGTACGTTAATCGGCATTGTGCCTTTTGTATTTAATTCCGATGCAATTTCTGTGTTTCATCGTCAATAAGAAGGTCCAAGCGATACAGTAAACCTGAAGTGAAGCATCGGAAACTATAACTAGTGTCACACTAATGGTTCAAAACAAAGTCAGTAAGAAGAGTCAGTCTTCTTGTCCTTAAGTCGGCATTGTGCCTTTTGTATTTAATTGCGATACAATTTTGTGTTTCGTCGTCAATAATAATGTTCAAGGGATACAGTAAAACTGAAGTGAAGCATCGGAATCTACATCTAGTGTCACAGGATTGGTTCAAACATAGACAGTAAGAAGAGTCTGTCTTCTAGTACTTAAGTCGGCATTGTGCCTTTTCTATTTTATACCGATGCAATCTCTGAGTATCATCGTCAATAAGAAGGTCAGAGGGATACAGTAAACCTGAAGTGAAGTATCGGAATCTATAACTAGTGTCACAGAATTGGTTCAAAACATAGTCAGTAAGAAGAGTCAGTCTTCTTGAACTTAATTGGGCATTGTGCCTTTCGTATTTAATTCCGAAGCAATTTCTGTGCTTCACCGTCAATTAGAAGGTCAGAGGGATACAGTAAACCTGAAGTGAAGCTTCGGAATGTATAACTAGTGTCACAGGAATGGTTCAAACATAGACAGTAAGAAGAGTCAGTCTTCTTGTACTTAAGTCGGCATCGTGCCTTTTGTATTTAATTGCGATGCAATTTCTGTGTTTCATCGTCAATAAGAAGGTCCAAGGGAAACAGTAAACCTGAAGTGAAGCATCGGAATCTATAACTAGTGTCACAGGAATGGTTCAAAGCATAGACAGTACGAAGAGACAGTCTCCTTGTACTTAAGTAGGCTTTGTGCCTTTTGTATTTAATTCCGATGCAATTTCTGTGTTTCATCGTCAATAAGAAGGTCCAAGGGATACAGTAAACCCGGAGTGAAGCATCGGAATCTATAACTAGTGTCACAGGAATGGTTCAAAACATAGACAGTAAGAAGAGTCAGTCTTCTTGTACTTAATTCGGCAATGTGCTTTTCGTATTAAATTCCGATGCAATTTCTGTGCTTCACCGTCAATAAGATGGTCAGAGGGATACGGTAAACCTGAAGTGAAACATCGGAATCTATAACTAGTGTCACAGGAATGGTTCAAACATAGACAGTAAGAAGAGTTAGTCTCCTTCTACTTAAGTCGCCATTGTGCCTTTTGTATTTCATTCCGATGCAATTTCTGTGTTTCATCGTTCATAAGAAGGTCAGAGGGATACAGTAAACCAGAAGTGAAGCATCGGAATCTATAACTAGTGTCACAGAAATGGTTCAAAACATAGTCACTAAGAAGAGTCAGTCTTCTTGTACTGAAGTCGGAATTGTGCATTTTGTATGTAGTTCCGATGCAATTTCTGTGTTTCATCGTCAATAAGATGGTCCAAGGGATACAGTAAACCTGAAGTGAAGCATCGGAATCTATAACTAGTGTCACTGGAATGGTTCAAAATATGGACAGTAAGAAGAGTGAGTCTTCTTGTACTTAAGTCGGCATTGTGCCTTTTGTATTTAATTCCGATGCAATTTCTGTGATTCATCGTCAATAAGAAGGTCGAAGGGATACAGTAAACCTGAAGTGAAGCATCGGACTCTATAACTAGTGTCACAGAAATGGTTCAAAACATAGACAGTAGGAAGAGTCAGTCTTCTTATTCTTAAGTCGGCATTGTGCCCTTTGTATTGAAATACGATGCAGTTTCTGTGTTTCATCGTCAATAAGAAGGCCCAAGGGATACAGTAAACCTGATGTGAAGCATCGGAATCTATAACTAGTGTCACAGGAATGGTTCAAAACATAGACAGTACGAAGAGACAGTCTCCTTGTACTTAAGTATTCTTTGTACCTTTTGTATTTAATTCCGATGCAATTTCTGTGCTTCATCGTCAATAAGATGGTCCAAGGGATACAGTAAACCTGGAGTAAAGCATCGGAATCTATAACTAGTGTCACAGGAATGGTTCAATACATAGACAGTAAGATGAGTCAGTCTTCGTGAACTTAAGTCGGCATTTTGCCTTTAGTATTTAATGCCGATGCAATTTCTCTGTTTCATCGTCAATAAGAAGGTCCAAGGGATACAGGAAACCTGAGGTGAAGCATCGGAATCTATAACTAGTGTCACAGAAATGGTTCAAAACATAGACAGTAAGAAGAGTGAGTCTTCTTGTACTTAAGTCGGCATTGTGCCTTTTGTATTTAATTCCGATGCAATGTCTGTGATTCATCGTCAATAAGAAGGTCCAAGGGATACAGTAAACCTGAAGTGAAGCATCGGACTCTATAACTAGTGTCACAGAAATGGTTCAAAACATAGACAATAGGAAGAGTCAGTCTTCTTATTCTTAAGTCGGCATTGTGCCCTTTGTATTGAAATCCGATGCAGTTTCTGTGTTTCATCGTCAATAAGAAGGTCCAAGGGAAACAGTAAACCTGAAGTGAAGCATCGGAATCTATAACTAGTGTCACTGGAATGGTTCAAAACATAGACAATACGAAGAGACAGTCTCCTTGTACTTAAGTAGGCTTTGTGCCTTTTGTATTTAATTCCGATGCAATTTCTGTGTTTCATCGTCAATAAGAAGGTCCAAGGGAAACAGTATACCTGGAGTGAAGCATCGGATTCTATAACTAGTGTCACAGGAATGGTTCAAACATAGACAGTAAGAAGAGTCAGTCTTCTTGTACTTAATTCGGCATTGTGCCTTTCGTATTAAATTCCGATGCAATTTCTGTGCTTCACCGTCAATAAGATGGTCAGAGGGATACGGTAAACCTGAAGTGAAACATCGGAATCTATAACTAGTGTCACAGGAATGGTTCAAACACAGACAGTAAGAAGAGTCAGTCTTCTTCTACTTAAGTCGGCATTGTGCCTTTTGTATTAAATTCCGATGCAATTTCTGTGTTTCATCGTTCATAAGAAGGGCAGAGGGATACAGTAAACCAGAAGTGAAGCATCGGAATCTATAACTAGTGTCACAGAAATGGTTCAAAACATAGTCACTAAGAAGAGTCAGTCTTCTTGTACTGAAGTCGGCATTGTGCCTTTTGTATGTAGTTCCGATGCAATTTCTGTGTTTCATCGTCAATAAGATGGTCCAAGGGATACAGTAAACCTGAAGTGAAGCATCGGAATCTATAACTAGTGTCACTGGAATGGTTCAAAATATAGACAGTAAGAAGAGTGAGTCTTCTTGTACTTAAGTCGGCATTGTGCCTTTTGTATTTAATTCCGATGCAATTTCTGTGATTCATCGTCAATAAGAAGGTCGAAGGGATACAGTAAACCTGGAGTGAAGCATCGGAATCTATAACTAGTGTCACAGGAATGGTTCAAAACATAGACAGTAAGAAGAGTCAGTCTTCTTGTACTTAAATTGGCATTGTGCCTTTTCTATTTAATTCCGATGCTATTTCTGTGTTTCATCGTGAACAACGAGGTCCAAGGGATACAGTAAACCCCAAGTGAAGCATCGGAATTTATAACTAGTGTCACAGGAATGGTTCAAAACATAGACAGTAAGAAGAGTCAGTCTTCTTGCACTTAAGTCGGCATTGTGCATTTTGTATTTAATTTCTTTGCCATTTCTGTGTTTCATCGTCTATACGAATGTCAGAGGGATACAGTAAACCTGAAGTGAAGCATCGGAATCTATAGCTAGTGTCACAGGAATGGTTCAAAACATAGACAGTACGAAGAGACTGTCTCCTTGTACTTAAGTAGGCTTTGTACCTTTTGTATTTAATTCCGATGCAATTTCTGTCTTTCATGGCCAATAAGACGGTCCAAGGGATACAGTAAACCTGGAGTGAAGCATCGGAATCTATAACTAGTGTCACAGGAATGGTTCAATACATAGACAGTAAGATGAGTCAGTCTTCGTGTACTTAAGTCGGCATTTTGCCTTTAGTATTTAATGCCGATGCAATTTCTCTGTTTCATCGTCAATAAGAAGGTCCAAGGGATACAGGAAACCTGAAGTGAAGCGTCGGAATCTATAACTAGTGTCACAGGAATGGTTCAAAAAATAGTGAGTAAGAAGAGTCAGTCTTCTTGAACTTAAGTCGGCATTGTGCCTTTTCTATTTAATTCCGATGCAATTTCTGTGTTTCATCGTGAATAACAAGGTCCAAGGGATACAGTAAACCTGGAGTGGAGCATCGGAATCTATAACGAGTGTCCATGGAATGGTTCAAAATATAGACTGTAAGAAGAGTCGGTCTTCTTGTACTTAAGTCGGCATTGTGCCTCTTGTATTTAACTCCGATGCCTTTTCTGTGTTTCATCGTCTATAAGAAAGTCAGAGGGATACAGTAAACCTGAAGTGAAGTATCGGAATCTATAACTAGTGTCACAGAAATGGTTCAAAACATAGTCAGTAAGAAGAGTCAGTCATCTTGAACTTAATTGGGCATTGTGCCTTTCGTATTTAATTCCGATGCAATTTCTGTGCTTCACCGTCAATTAGAAGGTCAGAGGGAAACAGTAAACCTGAAGTGAAGCATCGGAATCTATAACTAGTGTTACAGGAATTGTTCAAACATAGACAGTAAGAACAGTCAGTCCTCTTGTACTCAAGTCGGCATTGTGCCTTTTGTATTTAATTGCGATGCGATATCTGTGTTTCATCGTCAATAAGAAGGTCAGAGGGATACAGTAAACCGGATGTGAAGTATCGGAATCTATAACTAGTGTCACAGGAATGGTTCAAAACATAGTCAGTAAGAAGAGTCAGTCTTCTTGTCCTTAAGTCCGCATTGTGCCTTTTGTATTTAATTCCAATGCAATTTCTGTGTTTCGTCGTCACTTAGAAGGTCCAAGGGACACAGTAAACCTGAAGTGAAGCATCGGACTCTATAACTAGTGTCACAGAAATGGTTCAAAACATAGACAGTAGGAAGAGTCAGTCTTCTTATTCTTAAGTCGGCATGGTGCCCTTTGTATTGAAATCCGATGCAGTTTCTGTGTTTCATCGTCAATAAGAAGGTCCAAGGGAAACAGTAAACCTGAAGTGAAGCATCGGAATCTATAACTAGTGTCACAGGGGTTGTTCAAAGCATAGACAGTATGAAGAGTCAGTCTTCATGTACATAAGTCGGCATTGTGGCTTTTGTATTTAATTCCGATGCAATTTCTGTGTTTCATCGTCAATAAGAAGGTCAGAGGGATACAGTAAACCGAAAGTGAAGCATCGGAATCAAAAACTAGTGTCACAGGAATGGTTCAAAACATAGACAGTAAGAAGAACCAGTCTTCTTGTACGTTAATCGGCATTGTGCCTTTTGTATTTAATTCCGATGCAATTTCTGTGTTTCATCGTCAATAAGAAGGTCCAAGCGATACAGTAAACCTGAAGTGAAGCATCGGAATCTATAACTAGTGTCACACTAATGGTTCAAAACAAAGTCAGTAAGAAGAGTCAGTCTTCTTGTCCTTAAGTCGGCATTGTGCCTTTTGTATTTAATTCCGATACAATTTTGTGTTTCGTCGTCAATAATAATGTTCAAGGGATACAGTAAAACTGAAGTGAAGCATCGGAATCTACATCTACTGTCACAGGATTGGTTCAAACATAGACAGTAAGAAGAGTCTGTCTTCTAGTACTTAAGTCGGCATTGTGCCTTTTCTATTTTATACCGATGCAATCTCTGAGTATCATCGTCAATAAGAAGGTCAGAGGGATACAGTAAACCTGAAGTGAAGTATCGGAATCTATAACTAGTGTCACAGAATTGGTTCAAAACATAGTCAGTAAGAAGAGTCAGTCTTCTTGAACTTAATTGGGCATTGTGCCTTTCGTATTTAATTCCGAAGCAATTTCTGTGCTTCACCGTCAATTAGAAGGTCAGAGGGATACAGTAAACCTGAAGTGAAGCATCGGAATGTATAACTAGTGTCACAGGAATGGTTCAAACATAGAAAGTAAGAAGAGTCAGTCTTCTTGTACTTAAGTCGGCATCGTGCCTTTTGTATTTAATTGCGATGCAATTTCTGTGTTTCATCGTCAATAAGAAGGTCCAAGGGAAACAGTAAACCTGAAGTGAAGCATCGGAATCTATAACTAGTGTCACAGGAATGGTTCAAAGCATAGACAGTACGAAGAGACAGTCTCCTTGTACTTAAGTAGGCTTTGTGCCTTTTGTATTTAATTCCGATGCAATTTCTGTGTTTCATCGTCAATAAGAAGGTCCAAGGGATACAGTAAACCCGGAGTGAAGCATCGGAATCTATAACTAGTGTCACAGGAATGGTTCAAAACATAGACAGTAAGAAGAGTCAGTCTTCTTGTACTTAATTCGGCATTGTGCTTTTCGTGTTAAATTCCGATGCAATTTCTGTGCTTCACCGTCAATAAGATGGTCAGAGGGATACGGTAAACCTGAAGTGAAACATCGGAATCTATAACTAGTGTCACAGGAATGGTTCAAACATAGACAGTAAGAAGAGTTAGTCTCCTTCTACTTAAGTCGCCATTGTGCCTTTTGTATTTAATTCCGATGCAATTTCTGTGTTTCATCGTTCATAAGAAGGTCAGAGGGATACAGTAAACCAGAAGTGAAGCATCGGAATCTATAACTAGTGTCACAGAAATGGTTCAAAACTTAGTCACTAAGAAGAGTCAGTCTTCTTGTACTGAAGTCGGCATTGTGCCTTTTGTATGTAGTTCCGATGCAATTTCTGTGTTTCATCGTCAATAAGATGGTCCAAGGGATACAGTAAACCTGAAGTGAAGCATCGGAATCTATAACTAGTGTCACTGGAATGGTTCAAAATATAGACAGTAAGAAGAGTGGGTCTTCTTGTACTTAAGTCGGCATTGTGCCTTTTGTATTTAATTCCGATGCAATTTCTGTGATTCATCGTCAATAAGAAGGTCCAAGGGATACAGTAAACCTGAAGTGAAGCATCGGACTCTATAACTAGTGTCACAGAAATGGTTCAAAACATAGACAGTAGGAAGAGTCAGTCTTCTTATTCTTAAGTCGGCATTGTGCCCTTTGTATTGAAATACGATGCAGTTTCTGTGTTTCATCGTCAATAAGAAGGCCCAAGGGATACAGTAAACCTGAAGTGAAGCATCGGAATCTATAACTAGTGTCACAGGAATGGTTCAAAACATAGACAGTACGAAGAGACAGTCTCCTTGTACTTAAGTATTCTTTGTACCTTTTGTATTTAATTCCGATGCAATTTCTGTCCTTCATCGTCAATAAGATGGTCCAAGGGATACAGTAAACCTGGAGTAAAGCATCGGAATCTATAACTAGTGTCACAGGAATGGTTCAATACATAGACAGTAAGATGAGTCAGTCTTCGTGAACTTAAGTCGGCATTTTGCCTTTAGTATTTAATGCCGATGCAATTTCTCTGTTTCATCGTCAATAAGAAGGTCCAAGGGATACAGGAAACCTGAGGTGAAGCATCGGAATCTATAACTAGTGTCACAGAAATGGTTCAAAACATAGACAGTAAGAAGAGTGAGTCTTCTTGTACTTAAGTCGGCATTGTGCCTTTTGTATTTAATTCCGATGCAATGTCTGTGATTCATCGTCAATAAGAAGGTCCAAGGGATACAGTAAACCTGAAGTGAAGCATCGGACTCTATAACTAGTGTCACAGAAATGGTTCAAAACATAGACAATAGGAAGAGTCAGTCTTCTTATTCTTAAGTCGGCATTGTGCCCTTTGTATTGAAATCCGATGCAGTTTCTGTGTTTCATCGTCAATAAGAAGGTCCAAGGGAAACAGTAAACCTGAAGTGAAGCATCGGAATCTATAACTAGTGTCACCGGAATGGTTCAAAACATAGACAATACGAAGAGACAGTCTCCTTGTACTTAAGTAGGCTTTGTGCCTTTTGTATTTAATTCCGATGCAATTTCTGTGTTTCATCGTCAATAAGAAGGTCCAAGGGAAACAGTATACCTGGAGTGAAGCATCGGATTCTATAACTAGTGTCACAGGACTGGTTCAAAACATAGACAGTAAGAAGAGTCAGTCTTCTTGTACTTAATTCGGCATTGTGCCTTTCGTATTAAATTCCGATGCAATTTCTGTGCTTCACCGTCAATAAGATGGTCAGAGGGATACGGTAAACCTGAAGTGAAACATCGGAATCTATAACTAGTGTCACAGGAATGGTTCAAACACAGACAGTAAGAAGAGTCAGTCTTCTTCTACTTAAGTCGGCATTGTGCCTTTTGTATTTAATTCCGATGCAATTTCTGTGTTTCATCGTTCATAAGAAGGGCAGAGGGATACAGTAAACCAGAAGTGAAGCATCGGAATCTATAATTAGTGTCACAGGAATGGTTCAAAACATAGTCACTAAGAAGAGTCAGTCTTCTTGTACTGAAGTCGGCATTGTGCCCTTTGTATTTAAATCCGATGCAATTTCTGTGTTTCATCTTCAATAAGAAGGTCCAAGGGAAACAGTAAACCTGAAGTGAAGCATCGGAATCTATAACTAGTGTCACAGGAATGGTTCAAAACATAGACAGTACGAAGAGACAGTCTCCTTGCACTTAAGTAGGCTTTGTACCTTTTGTATTTAATTCCGATGCAATTTCTGTGTTTCATCGTCAATAAGAAGGTCGAAGGGATACAGTAAACCTGGAGTGAAGCATCGGAATCTATGACTAGTGTCACAGGAATGGTTCAAAACATAGACAGTAAGAAGAGTCAGTCTTCTTGTACTTAAATTGGCATTGTGCCTTTTCTATTTAATTCCGATGCTATTTCTGTGTTTCATCGTGAACAACGAGGTCCAAGGGATACAGTAAACCCCAAGTGAAGCATCGGAATTTATAACTAGTGTCACAGGAATGGTTCAAAACATAGACAGTAAGAAGAGTCAGTCTTCTTGCACTTAAGTCGGCATTGTGCATTTTGTATTTAATTTCTTTGCCATTTCTGTGTTTCATCGTCTATACGAATGTCAGAGGGATACAGTAAACCTGAAGTGAAGCATCGGAATCTATAGCTAGTGTCACAGGAATGGTTCAAAACATAGACAGTACGAAGAGACAGTCTCCTTGTACTTAAGTAGGCTTTGTACCTTTTGTATTTAATTCCGATGCAATTTCTGTCTTTCATGGCCAATAAGACGGTCCAAGGGATACAGTAAACCTGGAGTGAAGCATCGGAATCTATAACTAGTGTCACAGGAATGGTTCAATACATAGACAGTAAGATGAGTCAGTCTTCGTGTACTTAAGTCGGCATTTTGCCTTTAGTATTTAATGCCGATGCAATTTCTCTGTTTCATCGTCAATAAGAAGGTCCAAGGGATACAGGAAACCTGAAGTGAAGCGTCGGAATCTATAACTAGTGTCACAGGAATGGTTCAAAAAGTAGTGAGTAAGAAGAGTCAGTCTTCTTGAACTTAAGTCGGCATTGTGCCTTTTCTATTTAATTCCGATGCAATTTCTGTGTTTCATCGTGAATAACAAGGTCCAAGGGATACAGTAAACCTGGAGTGGAGCATCGGAATCTATAACGAGCGTCCATGGAATGGTTCAAAATATAGACTGTAAGAAGAGTCGGTCTTCTTGTACTTAAGTCGGCATTGTGCCTCTTGTATTTAACTCCGATGCCTTTTCTGTGTTTCATCGTCTATAAGAAAGTCAGAGGGATACAGTAAACCTGAAGTGAAGCATCGAAATCTACACTTAGTGCCACAGGAATGGTTCAAAACATAGTCAGTATGAAGAGTCAGTCTTCTTGTCCTTAAGTCGGCATTGTGCCTTTTGTATTTAATTCCAATGCAATTTCTGTGTTTCATCGTCAATAAGATGGTACAAGGGATACAGCAAACCTAGAGTAAAGCATCGGAATCTATGACTAGTGTCACAGGAATGGTTCAAAACATAGACAGTAAGAAGAGTCAGTCTTCTTGTACTTAAGTCGGCATTGTGCCTTTGGATTTAATTCCGATGCAATTTCTGTGTTTCATCGTCAATAAGAAGGTCCAAGGGATACAGTAATCCTGAAGTGAAGCATCGGAATCTACAACTAGTGTCACAGGATTGGTTCAAAACATAGACAGTAAGAAGAGTCAGTCTTCTTGTACTTAACTTTGCATTGTGCCATTTCTATTTAATTCCGATGCAATTTCTGTGTATCATCGCCAAAAAGAAGATCAGAGGGATTCAGTAAACCTGAAGTGAAGTATCGGAATCTATAACTAGTGTCACAGAAATGGTTCAAAACATAGTCAGTAAGAAGAGTCAGTCATCTTGAACTTAATTGGGCATTGTGCCTTTCGTATTTAATTCCGATGCAATTTCTGTGCTTCACCGTCAATTAGAAGGTCAGAGGGAAACAGTAAACCTGAAGTGAAGCATCGGAATCTATAACTAGTGTTACAGGAATTGTTCAAACATAGACAGTAAGAACAGTCAGTCCTCTTGTACTCAAGTCGGCATTGTGCCTTTTGTATTTAATTGCGTTGCGATATCTGTGTTTCATCGTCAATAAGAAGGTCAGAGGGATACAGTAAACCGGATGTGAAGTATCGGAATCTATAACTAGTGTCACAGGAATGGTTCAAAACATAGTCAGTAAGAAGAGTCAGTCTTCTTGTCCTTAAGTCCGCATTGTGCCTTTTGTATTTAATTCCAATGCAATTTCTGTGTTTCGTCGTCACTTAGAAGGTCCAAGGGACACAGTAAACCTGAAGTGAAGCATCGGAATCTATAACTAGTGTCACTGGAATGGTTCAAAGTATAGACAGTAAGAAGAGTCAGTCTTCTTGTATTCAATTCGGCATTATGCCTTTTGTATTTAATTCCGATGCAATTTCTGTGATTCATCGTCAATAAGAAGGTCCAAAGGATACAGTAAACCTGAAGTGAAGCATCGGACTCTATAACTAGTGTCACAGAAATATATCAAACCATTGACAGTAGGAAGAGTCAGTCTTCTTATACTTAAGTCGGCATTGTGCCTTTTGTATTTAATTCCGATGCAATTTCTGTGTTTCATCGTCAATAAGAAGGTCCAAGGGAAACAGTAAACCTGAAGTGAAGCATCGGAATCTATAACTAATGTCACAGGAATGGTTAAAAACATAGACAGTACGAAGAGTCAGTCTTCATGTACATAAGTCGGCATTGTGGCCTTTGTATTTAATTCTGATGCAATTTCTGTGTTTCATCGTCAATCAGAAGGTCAGAGGGATTCAGTAAACCTGAAGTGAAGCATCGGAATCTATAACTAGTGTCACAGGAATGGTTCAAAACATAGTCAGTAAGAAGAGTCAGTCTTCTTGTCCTTAAGTCGGCATTGTGCCTTTTGTATTTAATTCCGATGCAATTTCTGTGTTTCATCGGCAATAAGTCAGAGGGATACTGTAAACCTGAAGTGAAGCATCGGATCTATAACTCGTGTCACTGCAATGGTTCAAAACATAGACAGTATGATGAGTCAGTCTTCTTGTACTTATGTCGGCATTGTGCCTTTTGTATTTAATTGCGATGCAATTTCTGTGTTTCATCGTCAATAAGAAGGTCAGAGGAATACAGAAAAACCTGAAGTGACGCATCGGACTCCAAAACAAGTGTCACAGTAATGGTGCAAAACATAGACAGTAGGAAGAACCAGTCTTTTTGTACGTAAGTCGGCATTGTGCCTTTTGTATTTAATTCCCATGCAATTTCCGTGTTTCATCGTCAATAAGAAGGTCCAAGTGATACAGTAAACCAGGAGTGAAGCATCGGAATCTATAACTAGTGTCACAGGAATGGTTCAAAACATAGACAGTAAGAAGAGTCAGACTTCTTGTACTTAAGTCGACATTGTGCCTTTTGTATTCAATTCCAATGCAATATCTGTGTTTCATCGTCAATAAGTAGGACAGAATGATACAATAAACCTGAAGTGAAGCATCGGAATCTATAACTAGTGTCACAGGAATATTTCAAAACAAAGTCAGTAAGAAGAGTCAGTCTTCTTGTCCTTAAGTCGGCATTGTGCCTTTTGTAATTAATTCCGATGCAATTTCTGTGTTTCATCGGCAATAAGGTCAGAGGGATACAGTAAACCTGAAGTGAAGCATCGGACTCCAAAACTAGTGTCACAGTAATGGTTCAAAGCATAGACAGTAGGAAGAACCAGTCTTCTTGTACGTAAGTCGGCATTGTGCCTTTTGTATTTAATTCCGATGCAATTTCTGTGTTTCATCTTCAATAAGAAGGTCCAAGGGATTCAGTAAACCTGGAGTGAAGCATTGGAATCTATAACTAGTGTCACAGGAATGGTTCAAAACATAGACAGTAAGAACAGTCAGACTTCTTGTACTTACGTCGACATTGTGATTTTTGTATTTAATTCCAATGAAATTTCTGTGTTTCATCGTCAATAAGAAAGTACAAGGGATACAGTAAACCTGAAGTGAAGCATCGGAATGTATAATTGGTGTCACAGGAATGGTTCAAAACATAGACAGTATGAAGAGTCAGTCCTCTTGTACTTAACTCGGCATTGTGCCTTTTGTATTTAATTCCGATGCAATTTCTGTGTTTCATCGTCAATAAAAAGGTCAGAGGGATACAGTAAATCTGAAGTGAAGCATCGGAATCTGCAACTAGTGTCACAGGATTGGTTCAAAACATAGACAGTAAGAAGAGTCAGTCTTCTTGTACTTAAGTCGGCATTGCACCTTTTCTATTTAATACCGATGCAATTTCTGTGTATCATCGTCAATAAGAAGAACAGAGGGATTCAGTAAACCTGAAGTGAAGTATCGGAATCTATAACTGGTGTCTCAGAAATGGTTCAAAACATAGTCAGTAAGAAGAGTCAGTCATCTTGAACTTAATTGGGCATTGTGCGTTTCGTATTTAATTCCGATGCAATTTCTGTGCTTCACCGTCAATTAGAAGATCAGAGGGATACAGTAAACCTGAAGTGAAGCATCGGAATCTATAACTAGTGTCACAGGAATGGTTCAAACATAGACAGTAAGAAGAGTCAGTCTTCTTGTACTCAATTAGGCATTGTGCATTTTGTATTTAATTGCGATGCAATATCTGTGTTTCATCGTCAATAAGAAGTTGAGAGGGATACAGTTAACCGGATGTGAAGCATCGGAATCTATAACTAGTGTCACAGGAATGGTTAAAACATAGTAAGTAAGAAGAGTCAGTCTTCTTGGCTTAAGTTGGCATTGTGCCTTTTGTATTTAATTCCGATGCAATTTCTGTGTTTCGTCATCATTTAGAAGGTCTAAGGGATACAGTAAACCTGAAGTGAAGCATCGGAATCTATAACTAGTGTCACAGGAATGGTTCAAAACATAGACAGTAAGAAGAGTCAGACTTCTTGTACTTAAGTCGGCATTGTGCCTTTTGTATTTAATTCCAATGCAATATCTGTGTTTCATCGTCAATAAGTAGGTCAGAATGATGCAATAAACCTGAAGTGAAGCAACGGAATCCATAACTAGTGTCACAGGAATATTTCAAAACAAAGTCAGTAAGAAAAGTCAGTCTTCTTGTCCTTAAGTCGGCATTGTGCCTTTTGTATTTAATTCCGATGCAATTTCTGTGTTTTATGGGCAATAAGGTCAGAGGGATACAGTAAACCTGAAGTGAAGCATCGGAATGTATAACTGGTGTCACAGAATGGTTCAAAACATAGACAGTATGAAGATTCAGTCCTCTTGTACTTAAAGTCGGCATTGTGCCTTTTGTATTTAATTCCGATGCAATTTCTGTGTATCATCGTCAATAAGAAGATCAGAGGGATTCAGTAAACCTGAAGTGAAGTATCGGAATCTATAACTAGTGTCACAGAAATGGTTCAAAACATAGTCAGTAAGAAGAGTCAGTCATCTTGAACTTAATTGGGCATTGTGCCTTTCGTATTTAATTCCGATGCAATTTCTGTGCTTCACCGTCAATTAGAAGGTCAGAGGGATACAGTAAACCTGAAGTGAAGCATCGGAATCTATAACTAGTGACACTGGAATGGTTCAAAATATAGACAGTAAGAAGAGTCAGTCTTCTTGTACTCAAGTCGGCATTGTCCTTTTGTAATTAATTGCGATGCATTTTCTGTGATTCATCGTCAATAAGAAGGTCCAAAGGATACAGTAAACCTGAAGTGAAGCATCGGACTCTATAACTAGTGTCACAGAAATGGATCAAACCATTGACAGTAGGAGGAGTCAGTCTTCTTATACTTAAGTCGGCATTGTGCCTTTTGTATTTAATTCCGATGCAATTTCTGTGTTTCATCGTCAATAAAAAGGTCCAAGGGAAACAGTAAACCTGAAGTGAAGCATCGGAATCTACAACTAGTGTCACAGGAATGGTTCAAAACATAGACAGTACGAAGAGTCAGTCTTCATGTACATAAGTCGTCATTGTGGCTTTTGTATTTAATTCTGTTGCAATTTCTGTGTTTCAACGTCAATCAGAAGGTCAGAGGGATACAGTAAAACCAGAAGTGAAGCATCGGAATCTATAACTAGTGTCACAGGAATGGTTCAAAACATAGTCAGTAAGAAGAGACAGTCTTCTTGTCCTTAAGTCGGCGTTGTGCCTTTTGTATTTAATTCCGATGCAATTTCTGTGTTTCATCGTCAATAAGAAGGACCAAGGGAAACAGTAAACCTGAGGTGAAGCATCGGAATCTATAACTAGTGTCACAGGAATGGTTCAAAACATAGACAGTTAGAAGAGTCAGACATCTTGTACTTAAGTCGACATTGTGCCCTTTGTATTTAATTCCAATGCAATTTCTGTGTTTCATCGTCAATAAGTAGGTCAGAATGATACAATAAACCTGAAGTGAAGCACCGGAATCCATAACTAGTGTCACAGGAATATTTCAAAACAAAGTCAGTAAGAAGAGTCAGTCTTCTTTTCCTTAAGTCGGCATTGTGCCTTTTGTATTTAATTCCGATGCAATTTCTGTGTTTCATCGTCTATAATAAGTTCCAAGGGATACAGTATACCTGGATTGAAGCATCGGAATCTATAACTACTGTCACAGGAATGGTTCAAAGCATAGACAGTACGAAGTGTCAGTCTTCATGTACATAAGTCGGCACTGTGGCTTTTATATTTAATTCCGAAGCAATTTCTGTGTTTCATCGTCAATAAGAAGGTCAGAAGGATACAGTAAACCTGAAGTAAAGCATCGGAATCTATAACTCGTGTCACAGCAATGGTTCAATCATAGACAGTAAGAAGAGTCAGTGTCTTGTACTCAAGTCGGCATTGTACCTTTGGTATTTAATTCCGATGCAATTTCTGTGACTCATCGTCAATAAGAAGGTCCAAAGGATACAGTAAACCTGAAGTGAAGCATCGGAATCTATAACTAGTGTCACAGAAATGGATCAAACCATTGACAGTAGGAAGAGTCAGTCTTCTTATACTTAAGTCGGCATTGTGCCTTTGATATTTAATTCCGAAACAACTTCTGTGTTTCATCGTCACTAAGAAGGTCCAAGGGAAACAGTAAACCTGAAGTGAATCATCGGAATCTATAACTAGTGTCACAGGAATGGTTCAAAACATAGACAGTAAGAAGAGTCAGTCTTCATGTACATAAGTAGGCTTTTGTACTTAATTCTGATGCAATTTCTGTGTTTCATCGTCAATCAGAAGGTCAGAGGGATACAGTAAACCTGAAGTGAAGCATCGGAATCTATAACTAGTGTCACAGGAATGGTTCAAAACATAGTCAGTAAGAAGAGTCAGACTTCTTGTCCTTAAGTCGGCATTGTGCCTTTTGTATTTAATTCCGATGCAATTTCTGTGTTTTATCGGCAATAAGGTCAGAGGGATACAGTAAACCTGAAGTGAAGCATCGGAATCTATAACTCGTGTCACAGCAATGGTTCAAAACATAGACAGCATGAAGAGTCAGTCTTCTTGTACTTAAGTCGGCATTGTGCCTTTTGTATTTAATTCCGATGCGATTTCTGTGTTTCACCGTCAATAAGAAGGTCAGAGGGATACAGTAAACCTGAAGTGAAGCATCGGACTCCAAAACTAGTGTCACAGTAATGGTTGAAAACATACACCGTAGGAAGAACCAGTCTTCTTGTACGTAAGTCTGCATTGTGCCTTTTGTATTTAATTCCGATGCAATTTCTGTGTTTCATCGTCAATAAGAAGGTCCAAGAGATACAGTAAACCTGGAGTGAAGCATCGGAATCTATAACTAGTGTAACAGGAATGGTTCAAAACATAGACAGTAAGAAGAGTCAGACTTCTTGTACTTAAGTCGACATTGTGGCTTTTGTATTTAATTCCAATGCAATTTCTGTGTTACATCGTCAATAAGTAGGTCAGAATGATACAATAAACCTGAAGTGAAGCATCGGAACCTATAACTAGTGTCACAGGAATATTTCAAAACAAAGTCAGTAAGAAGAGTCAGTCTTCTTGTCTTTAAGTCGGCATTGTGCTTTTTGTATTTAATTCCGATGCAATTTCTATGGTTCATCGTCTATAAGAAGTTCCAAGGGATACAGTATACCTGGAGTGAAGCATCAGAATCTATAACTAGTGTCACAGGAATGGTTCAAAACATAGACAGTACGAAGAGTCAGTCTTCATGTACATAAGTCGGCATTGTGTCTTTTGTATTTAATTCCGATGCAATTTCTGTGTTTCATCGTCAATAAGAAGGTCAGAGGGATACAGTAAACCTGAAGTGAAGCATCGGAATCTATAACTAGTGTCACGTGAATGGTTCAAACCATAGTCAGTAAGACGAGCCAGTCCTCTTGTCCTTAAGTCGGTATTGTTCCTTTTGTATTTAATTCCGATGCTATTTCTGTGTTTCGTCGGCAATATGGTCAGAGGGATACAGTAAACCTGAAGTGAAGCATCGGAATCTATAACTAGTGTCACAGCAATGGTTCAAAACATAGACAGTATGAAGAGTCAGTCTTCTTGTACTTAAGTCGGCATTGTGCCTTTTGTATTTAATTCCGATGCGATTTCTGTGTTTCATCGTCAATAAGAAGGTCAGAGGGATACAGTAAACCTGAAGTGAAGCATCGGACTCCAAAACTAGTGTCACAGTAATAGTTGAAAACATACACAGTAGGAAGAACCAGTCTTCTTGTACGTAAGTCTGCATTGTGCCTTTTGTATTTAATTCCGATGCAATTTCTGTGTTTCATCGTCAATAAGAAGGTCCAAGGGATACAGTAAACCTGGAGTGAAGCATCGGAATCTATATCTAGTGTCACAGGAATGGTTCAAAACATAGACAGTAAGAAGAGTCAGTCTTCTTGTACGTAAATCCGCATTGTGCCTTTTGTATTTAACTCCGATGCA
Source organism: Schistocerca piceifrons (assembly GCF_021461385.2). NCBI lineage: Eukaryota > Metazoa > Arthropoda > Insecta > Orthoptera > Acrididae > Schistocerca > Schistocerca piceifrons. Next base: position 2,094,618 of record NW_025727724.1, on the reverse strand, counting down.
ATTTCTGTGATTCATAGTCAATAACAAGGTCCAAGGGATACAGTAAACCTGAAGTGAAGCATCGGACTCTATAACTAGTGTCACAGAAATGGATCAAAACATAGACAGTAGGAACAGTCAGTCTTCTTATTTTTAAGTCGGCATTATGCCCCTTGTATTTAAATCCCATGCAATTTCTGTGTTTCAACGTCAATAAGAAGGTCCAAGGAAAACAGTAAACCTCAAGTGAAGCATCGGAATCTATAACTAGTGTCACAGGAATGGTTCAAAGCATAGACAGTACGAAGAGACAGTCTCCTTGTACTTAAGTAGGCATTGTGCCTTTTGTATTTAATTCCGATGCAATTTCTGTGTTTCATCGTCAATAAGAAGGTCCAAGGGATACAGTAGACCTGGAGTGAAGCATCGGAATCTATAGCTAGTGTCACAGGAATGGTTCAAAACATAGACAGTAAGAAGAGTCAGACTTCTTGTTCTTAAATCGGCATTGTGCCTTTTCTATTTAATTCCGATGCCATTTCTGTGTTTCATCGTGAAGAACAAGGTCCAAGGGATACAGTAAACCTCAAGTGAAGCATCGGAATCTATAACTGGTGTCACAGGAATGGTTCAAACCATAGACAGTAAGAAGAGTCAGTCTTCTTGTCCTTAAGTCGGCATTGTGCCTGTTGTATTTAATTCCGATGCAATTTCTGTGTTTCATCGTCAATAAGAACGTCCAAGCGATACAGTAAACTAGAAGTGAAGCATCGGAATCTATAACTTGTGTCACACTAATGGTTCAAGACAAAGTCAGTAAGAAGAGTCAGTCTTCTTGTCCTGAAGTCGGCATTGTGCGTTTTGTATATAGTTCAGATACAATTTTGTGTTTCATCGTCAATAAGAATGTCCAAGCGATGCAGTAAACCTGAAGTGAAGCATCGGAATCAATAACTAGTGTCACAGGAATGGTTCAAATCATTGTCAATAAGAAGAGTCGGTCTTCATGTACTTAAGTCGGCATTGTGCCTTTTGTATTTTTTTCCGATGAAATTTCTGTGCTTCATCGTCAATAAGAAAGTACAAGGGATACAGTAAACCTGAAGTGAAGCATCGGAATCTATAACTAGTGTCACAGGAATCGTTCAAAACATAGACAGTAGGAAGAGTCAGTGTTCTTGTACTTAAGTCGGCACTGTGCCTTTTGTATTTAATTCCGATGCAATTTCTGTGTTTCAACGTCAATAAGAAGATCAGAGGGATTCAGTAAACCTGAAGTGAAGCATCGGACTCTATAACTAGTGTCACAGAAATGGATCAAACCATTGACAGTAGGAAGAGTCAGTCTTCTTATACTTAAGTCGGCATTGTTCCTTTTGTATTTAATTCCGATGCAATTTCTGTGTTTCATCGTCAATAAAAAGGTCCAAGGGAAACAGTAAACCTGAAGTGAAGCATCGGAATCTACAACTAGTGTCACAGGAATGGTTCAAAACATAGACAGTACGAGGAGTCAGTCTTCATGTACATAAGTCGGCATTGTGGCTTTTGTATTTAATTGTGATGCAATTTCTGTGTTTCATCGTCAATCAGAATGTCAGAGGGATACAGTAAACCTGAAGTGAAGCATCGGAATCTATAACTAGTGTCACAGGAATGGTTCACAACATAGTCAGTAAGAAGAGACAGTCTTCTTGTCCTTAAGTCGGCATTGTGCCTTTTGTATTTAATTCCGATGCAATTTCTGTGTTTCATCGTCAATAAGAAGGTCCAAGGGAAACAGTAAACCTGAAGTGAAGCATCGGAATCTATAACTAGTGTCACAGGAAAGGTTCAAAACATAGACAGTAAGAAGAGTCAGACTTCTTGTACTTAAGTCGACATTGTGCCTTTTCTATTTAATTCCAATGCAATTTCTGTGTTTCATCGTCAGTAAGTAGGTCAGAATGATACAATAAACCTGAAGTGAAGCATCGGAATCTATAACTAGTGTCACAGGAATATTTCAAAACAAAGTCAGTAAGAAGAGTCAGTCTTCTTTTCCTTAAGTCGGCATTGCCTTTTGTATTTATTTCCGATGCAATTTCTGTGTTTCATCGTCTATAAGAACTTCCAAGGGATACAGTATACCTGGAGTGAAGCATAGGAATCTATAACTACTGTCACAGGAATGGTTCAATGCATAGACAGTACGAAGAGTCAGTCTTCATGTACATAAGTCGGCACTGTGGCTTTTGTATTTAATTCCGAAGCAATTTCTGTGTTTCATCGTCAATAAGAAGGTCAGTAGGATACAGTAAACCTGAAGTGAAGCATCGGAATCTATAACTAGTGTCACAGGAATGGTTCAAAACATAGACAGTAAGAAGAGTCAGACTTCTTGTACTTAAGTCGGCATTGTGCCTTTTGTATTTAATTCCAATGCAATATCTGTGTTTCATCGTCAATAAGTAGGTCAGAATGATGCAATAAACCTGAAGTGAAGCAACGGAATCCATAACTAGTGTCACAGGAATATTTCAAAACAAAGTCAGTAAGAAAAGTCAGTCTTCTTGTCCTTAAGTCGGCATTGTGCCTTTTGTATTTAATTCCGATGCAATTTCTGTGTTTCATGGGCAATAAGGTCAGAGGGATACAGTAAACCTGAAGTGAAGCATCGGAATCTATAACTCGTGTCACAGCAATGGTTCAAATCATAGACAGTATAAAGAGTCAGTGTTCTTGTACTTAAGTCGGCATTGTGCCTTTTGTATTTAATTCCGATGCAATTTCTGTGTTTCATCGTCAATAAGAATGTCAGAGGGATACAGTAAACCTGAAGTGAAGCATCGGACTCCAAAACTAGTGTCACAGTAATGGTTCAAAACATAGACAGTAGGAAGAACCAGTCTTCTTGTATGTAAGTCGGCATTGTGCCTTTTGTATTTAATTCCGATGCAATTTCTGTGTTTCATCGTCAATAACAAGGTCCAAGGGATACAGTAAACCTGGAGTGAAGCATCGGAATCTATAACTAGTGTCACAGGAATGGTTCAAACATAGACAGTAAGAACAGTCAGACTGCTTGTACTTAAGTCGACATTGTACCTTTTGTATTTAATTCCAATGCAATTACTGTGTTTCATCGTCAATAAATAGGTCAGAATGATACAATAAAACTGGAGTGAAGCATCGGAATCTATAACTAGCGTCACAGGAATATTTCAAAGCAAAGTCAGTAAGAAGAGTCAGTCTTCTTGTCCTTAAGTCGGCATTGTGCCTTTTGTATTTAATTCCGATGCAATTTCTGTGTATCATCGTCAATAAGAAGATCAGAGGGATTCAGTAAACCTGAAGTGAAGTATCGGACTCTATAACTAGTGTCACAGAAATGGATCAAACCATTGACAGTAGGAGGAGTCAGTCTTCTTATACTTAAGTCGGCATTGTGCCTTTTGTATTTAATTCCGATGCAATTTCTGTGTTTCATCGTCAATAAGAAGGTCCAAGGGAAACAGTAAACCTAAAGTGAAGCATCGGAATCTACAACTAGTGTCAAAGGAATGGTTCAAAACATAGACAGTACGAAGAGTCAGTCTTCATGTACATAAGTCGTCATTGTGGCTTTTGTATTTAATTCTGTTGCAATTTCTGTGTTTCAACGTCAATCAGAAGGTCAGAGGGATACAGTAAACCTGAAGTGAAGCATCGGAATCTATAACTAGTGTCACAGGAATGGTTCAAAACATAGTCAGTAAGAAGAGACAGTCTTCTTGTCCTTAAGTCGGCATTGTGCCTTTTGTATTTAATTCCGATGCAATTTCTGTGTTTCATCGTCAATAAGAAGGACCAAGGGAAACAGTAAACCTGAGGTGAAGCATCGGAATCTATAACTAGTGTCACAGGAATGGTTCAAAACATAGACAGTTAGAAGAGTGAGACATCTTGTACTTAAGTCGACATTGTGCCCTTTGTATTTAATTCCAATGCAATTTCTGTGTTTCATCGTCAATAAGTAGGTCAGAATGATACAATAAACCTGAAGTGAAGCATCGGAATCCATAACTAGTGTCACAGGAATATTTCAAAACAAAGTCAGTAAGAAGAGTCAGTCTTCTTTTCCTTAAGTCGGCATTGTGCCTTTTGTATTTAATTCCGAAACAATTTCTGTGTTTCATCGTCTATAATAAGTTCCAAGGGATACAGTATACCTGGATTGAAGCATCGGAATCTATAACTACTGTCACAGGAATGGTTCAAAGCATAGACAGTACGAAGTGTCAGTCTTCATGTACATAAGTCGGCACTGTGGCTTTTGTATTTAATTCCGAAGCAATTTCTGTGTTTCATCGTCAATAAGAAGGTCAGAAGGATACAGTAAACCTGAAGTAAAGCATCGGAATCTATAACTCGTGTCACAGCAATGGTTCAATCATAGACAGTAAGAAGAGTCAGTGTCTTGTACTCAAGTCGGCATTGTACCTTTGGTATTTAATTCCGATTAATTTCTGTGACTCATCGTCAATAAGAAGGTCCAAAGGATACAGTAAACCTGAAGTGAAGCATCGGAATCTATAACTAGTGTCACAGAAATGGATCAAACCATTGACAGTAGGAAGAGTCAGTCTTCTTATACTTAAGTCGGCATTGTGCCTTTGATATTTAATTCCGATACAACTTCTGTGTTTCATCGTCACTAAGAAGGTCCAAGGGAAACAGTAAACCTGAAGTGAATCATCGGAATCTATAACTTGTGTCACAGGAATGGTTCAAAACATAGACAGTAAGAAGAGTCAGTCTTCATGTACATAAGTCGGCTTTTGTACTTAATTCTGATGCAATTTCTGTGTTTCATCGTCAATCAGAAGGTCAGAGGGATACAGTAAACCTGAAGTGAAGCATCGGAATCTATAACTAGTGTCACAGGAATGGTTCAAAACATAGTCAGTAAGAAGAGTCAGACTTCTTGTCCTTAAGTCGGCATTGTGCCTTTTGTATTTAATTCCGATGCAATTTCTGTGTTTTATCGGCAATAAGGTCAGAGGGATACAGTAAACCTGAAGTGAAGCATCGGAATCTATAACTCGTGTCACAGCAATGGTTCAAAACATAGACAGTATGAAGAGTCAGTCTTCTTGTACTTAAGTCGGCATTGTGCCTTTTGTATTTAATTCCGATGCGATTTCTGTGTTTCACCGTCAATAAGAAGGTCAGAGGGATACAGTAAACCTGAAGTGAAGCATCGGACTCCAAAACTAGTGTCACAGTAATGGTTAAAAACATACACCGTAGGAAGAACCAGTCTTCTTGTACGTAAGTCTGCATTGTGCCTTTTGTATTTAATTCCGATGCAATTTCTGTGTTTCATCGTCAATAAGAAGGTCCAAGGGATACAGTAAACCTGGAGTGAAGCATCGGAATCTATAACTAGTGTAACAGGAATGGTTCAAAACATAGACAGTAAGAAGAGTCAGACTTCTTGTACTTAAGTCGACATTGTGGCTTTTGTATTTAATTCCAATGCAATTTCTGTGTTTCATCGTCAATAAGTAGGTCAGAATGATACAATAAACCTGAAGTGAAGCATCGGAACCTATAACTAGTGTCACAGGAATATTTCAAAACAAAGTCAGTAAGAAGAGTCAGTCTTCTTGTCCTTAAGTCGGCATTGTGCTTTTTGTATTTAATTCCGATGCAATTTCTATGGTTCATCGTCTATAAGAAGTTCCAAGGGATACAGTATTCCTGGAGTGAAGCATCAGAATCTATAACTAGTGTCACAGGAATGGTTCAAAACATAGACAGTACGAAGAGTCAGTCTTCATGTACATAAGTCGGCATTGTGGCTTTTGTATTTAATTCCGATGCAATTTCTGTGTTTCATCGTCAATAAGAAGGTCAGAGGGATACAGTAAACCTGAAGTGAAGCATCGGAATCTATAACTTGTGTCACGTGAATAGTTCAAACCATAGTCAGTAAGACGAGCCATTCCTCTTGTCCTTAAGTCGGTATTGTTCCTTTTGTATTTAATTCCGATGCTATTTCTGTGTTTCGTCGGCAATATGGTCAGAGGGATACAGTGAACCTGAAGTGAAGCATCGGAATCTATAACTAGTGTCACAGCAATGGTTCAAAACATAGACAGTATGAAGAGTCAGTCTTCTTGTACTTAAGTCGGCATTGTGCCTTTTGTATTCAATTCCGATGCGATTTCTGTGTTTCATCGTCAATAAGAAGGTCAGAGAGATACAGTAAACCTGAAGTGAAGCATCGGACTCCAAAACTAGTGTCACAGTAATAGTTGAAAACATACACAGTAGGAAGAACCAGTCTTCTTGTACGTAAGTCTGCATTGTGCCTTTTGTATTTAATTCCGATGCAATTTCTGTGTTTCATCGTCAATAAGAAGGTCCAAGGGATACAGTAAACCTGGAGCGAAGCATCGGAATCTATATCTAGTGTCACAGGAATGGTTCAAAACATAGACAGTAAGAAGAGTCAGTCTTCTTGTACGTAAATCCGCATTGTGCCTTTTGTATTTAACTCCGATGCAATTTCTGTGATTCATAGTCAATAACAAGGTCCAAGGGATACAGTAAACCTGAAGTGAAGCATCGGACTCTATAACTAGTGTCACAGAAATGGATCAAAACATAGACAGTAGGAACAGTCAGTCTTCTTATTTTTAAGTCGGCATTGTGCCCCTTGTATTTATATCCCATGCAATTTCTGTGTTTCAACGTCAATAAGAAGGTCCAAGGAAAACAGTAAACCTGAAGTGAAGCATCGGAATCTATAACTAGTGTCACAGGAATGGTTCAAAGCATAGACAGTACGAAGAGACAGTCTCCTTGTACTTAAGTAGGCTTTGTGCCTTTTGTATTTAATTCCGATGCAATTTCTGTGTTTCATCGTCAACAAGAAGGTCCAAGGGATACAGTAGACCTGGAGTGAAGCATCGGAATCTATAGCTAGTTTCACAGGAATGGTTCAAAACATAGACAGTAAGAAGAGTCAGACTTCTTGTTCTTAAATCGGCATTGTGCCTTTTCTATTTAATTCCGATGCCATTTCTGTGTTTCATCGTGAAGAACAAGGTCCAAGGGATACAGTAAACCTCAAGTGAAGCATCGGAATCTATAACTAGTGTCACAGGAATGGTTCAAACCATAGACAGTAAGAAGAGTCAGTCTTCTTGTCCTTAAGTCGGCATTGTGCCTGTTGTATTTAATTCCGATGCAATTTCTGTGTTTCATCGTCAATAAGAACGTCCAAGCGATACAGTAAACTAGAAGTGAAGCATCGGAATCTATAACTTGTGTCACACTACTGGTTCAAGACAAAGTCAGTAAGAAGAGTCAGTCTTCTTGTCCTGAAGTCGGCATTGTGCCTTTTGTATATAGTTCAGATACAATTTTGTGTTTCACCGTCAATAAGAATGTCCAAGCGATGCAGTAAACCTGAAGTGAAGCATCGGAATCAATAACTAGTGTCACAGGAATGGTTCAAATCATTGTCAATAAGAAGAGTCGGTCTTCATGTACTTAAGTCGGCATTGTGCCTTTTGTATTTTTTTCCGATGAAATTTCTGTGCTTCATCGTCAATAAGAAAGTACAAGGGATACAGTAAACCTGAAGTGAAGCATCGGAATCTATAACTAGTGTCACAGGAATCGTTCAAAACATAGACAGTAGGAAGAGTCAGTGTTCTTGTACTTAAGTCGGCACTGTGCCTTTTGTATTTAATTCCGATGCAATTTCTGTGTTTCAACGTCAATAAGAAGATCAGAGGGATTCAGTAAACCTGAAGTGAAGTATCGGAATCTATAACTAGTGTCACAGAAATGAATCAAAACATAGTCAGTAAGAAGAGTCAGTCATCTTGAACTTAATTGGGCATTCTGCCTTTCGTATTTATTTCCGATGCAATTTCTGTGCATCACCGTCAATTAGAAGGTCAGAGGGATACAATAAACCTGAAGTGAAGCCTCGGAATCTATAACTAGTGTCACAGGAATGGTTCAAACGTAGACAGTAATAAGAGTCAGTCTTCTTGTACTCAAGTAGGCATTGTGCCTTTTGTATTTAATTCCGATGCAATTTCTGTGTTTCATCGTCAATAAGAAGGTCAGAGGGATACAGTAAACCTGAAGTGAAGCATCGGACTCCAAAACTAGTGTCACAGTAATGGTTCAAACATAGACAGTAGGAAGAACCAGTCTTCTTGTACGTAAGTCGGCATTGTGCCTTTTGTATTTAATTCCGATGCAATTTCTGTGTTTCATCGTCAATAAGAAGGTCCAAGGGATACAGTAAACCTGAAGTGAAGCATCGGAATCTATAAGTAGTGTCACAGGAATGGCTCAAATAATTGTCAATAAGAAGTGTCGGTCTTCATGTTCTTAAGACGGCATTGTGCCTTTTGTATTTAATTCCGATGCAATTTCTGTGTCTCATCGTCAATAAGAAGGTCAGAGGGATACAGTAAACCTGAAGTGAAGCATCCGAATCTATAACTAGTGTCACGTGAATGGTTCAAACCATAGTCAGTAAGACGAGTCAGTCCTCTTGTCCTTAAGTCGGCATTGTTCCTTTTGTATTTAATTCCGATGCTATTTCTGTGTTTCGTCGGCAATATGGTCAGAGGGATACAGTAAACCTGAAGTGAAGCATCGGAATCTATAACTAGTGTCACAGCAATGGTTCAAAACATAGACAGTAGGAAGAGTCAGTCTTCTTGTACTTAAGTCGGCATTGTGTCTTTTGTATTTAATTCCGATGCAATTTCTGTGTTTCATCGTCAATAAGAAGGTCAGAGGGATACAGTAAACCTGAAGTGAAGCATCGGAATCTATAACTAGTGTCATGTGAATGGTTCGAACCATAGTCAGTAAGAGGAGTCAGTCCTCTTGTCCTTAAGTCGGCATTGTGCATTTTGTATTTAATTCCTTTGCCATTTCTGTGTTTCATCGTCTATAAGAAAGTCAGAGGGATACAGTAAACCTGAAGTGAAGCATCGGAATCTATAGCTAGTGTCACAGGAATGGTTCAAAACATAGTCAGTAAGAAGGGTCAGTCTTCTTGTCCTTAAGTCTTTATTGTGCCTGTTGCATTTAATTCCGATGCAATTTCTGTGCTTCATCGTCAATAAGATGGTCCAAGGGATACAGTAAACCTGGAGTAAAGCATCGGAATCTATAACTAGTGTCACAGGAAAGGTTCAAAACATAGACTGTAAGAAGAGTCAGTCTTCTTGTACTTAAGTCGGCTTTGTGCCTTTTGTATTTAATTCCGATGCAATTTCTGTGTTTCATCGTCAATAAGAAGGTCCGAGGGATACAGTAAACCTGAAGTGAAGCATCGGAATCTATAACTGGTGTCACAGGAATGGCTCAAATAATTGTCAATAAGAAGTGTCGGTCTTCATGTTCTTAAGACGGCATTGTGCCTTTTGTATTTAATTCCGATGCAATTTCTGTGTCTCATCGTCAATAAGAAGGTCAGAGGGATACAGTAAACCTGAAGTGAAGCATCGGAATCTATAAATAGTGTCACGTGAATGGTTCAAACCATAGTCAGTAAGACGAGTCAGTCCTCTTGTCCTTAAGTCGGCATTGTTCCTTTTGAATTTAATTCCGATGCTATTTCTGTGTTTCATCGTCAATAAGAAGGTCCAAGGGATACAGTAAACCTGAAGTGAAGCATCGGAATCTATAACTAGTGTAACAGGAATGGTTCAAAACATAGACGGTAAGAAGAGTCACACTTCTTGTACTTAAGTCGACATTGTGCTCTTTGTATTTCATTCCAATGCAATTTCTGTGGTTCATCGTCTATAAGAAGTTATAAGGGATACAGTATACCTGGAGTGAAGCATCGGAATCTATAACTAGTGTCACAGGAATATTTCAAAACAAAGTCAGTAAGAAGAGTCAGTCTTCCTGTCCTTAAGTCGGCATTGTGCCTTTTGTATTTAATTCCGATGCAATTTCTGTGGTTCATCGTCTATAAGAAGTTCCAAGGGATACAGTATACCTGGAGTGAAGCATCGGAATCTATAACTAGTGTCACAGGAATGGTTCAAAGCATAGACAGTACGAAGAGTAGTCTTCATGTACATAAGTCGGCATTGTGGCTTTTGTATTTAATTGCGATGCAATTTCTGTGTTTCATCGTCAATAAGAAGGTCAGAGGGATACAGTAAACCGGATGTGAAGCATCGGAATCTATAACTAGTGTCGCAGGAATGGTTCAAAACATAGTCAGTAAGAAGAGTCAGTCTTCTTGTCCTTAAGTCGGCATTGCGCCTTTTGTATATAATTCCGATGCAATTTCTGTGTTTCGTCGTCATTTAGAAGGTCCAAGGGATACAGTAAACCTGATGTGAAGCATCGGAATCTATAACTAGTGTCACTGGAATGGTTCAAAATATAGACAGTAAGAAGAGTCAGTCTTCTTGTACTTAAATCCGCATTGTGCCTTTTGTATTTAATTCCGATGCAATTTCTGTGATTCATAGTCAATAACAAGGTCCCAGGGATACAGTAAACCTGAAGTGAAGCATCGGACTCTATAACTAGTGTAACAGAAATGGATCAAAACATAGACAGTAGGATGAGTCAGTCTTCTTATTCTTAAGTCGGCATTGTGCCCCTTGTATTTAAATTCGATGCCATTTCTGTGTTTCAACGTCAATAAGAAGGTCCAAGGAAAACAGTAAACCTGAAGTGAAGCATCGGAATCTATAACTAGTGTCACAGGAATGGTTCAAAGCATAGACAGTACGAAGAGACAGTCTCCTTGTACTTAAGTGGGCTTTGTGCCTTTTGTATTTAATTCCGATGCAATTTCTGTGTTTCATCGTCAATAAGAAGGTCCAAGGGATACAGTAAACCTGGAGTAAAGCATCGGAATCTATAACTAGTGTCACAGGAATGGTTCAAAACATAGACAGTAAAAAGAGTCAGACTTCTTGTACTAAAATCGGCATTGTGCCTTTTCTATTTAATTCCGATGCCATTTCTGTGTTTCATCGTGAATAACAAGGTCCAAGGGATGCAGTAAACCTCAAGTGAAGCATCGGAATCTATAACTAGTGTCACAGGAATGGTTCAAAACATAGACAGTAAGAAGAGTCAGCCTTCTTGCACTTAAGTCGGCATTGTGCATTTTGTATTTAATTCCTTTGCCATTTCTGTGTTTCATCGTCTATAAGAAAGTCAGAGGGATACAGTAAACCTGAAGTGAAGCATCGGAATCTACAGCTAGTGTCACAGGAATGGTTCAAAACATAGTCAGTAAGAAGAGTCAGTCTTCTTGTCCTTAAGTCGGTATTGTGCCTGTTGTATTTAATTCCGATGCAATTTCTGTGCTTCATCGTCAATAAGATGGTCCAAGGGATACAGTAAACCTGGAGTAAAGCATCGGAATCTATAACTAGTGTCACAGGAAAGGTTCAAAACATAGACAGTAAGAAGAGTCAGTCTTCTTGTACTTAAGTCGGCTTTGTGCCTTTTGTATTTAATTCCGATGCAATTTCTGTGTTTCATCGTCAATAAGAAGGTCCAAGGGATACAGTAAACCTCAAGTGAAGCATCGGAATTTATAACTAGTGTGACAGGAATGGTTCAAAACTTAGTCAGTAGGAAGAGTCGGTCTTCATGTACTTAAGTCGGCATTGTGCCTTTTGTATTTAATTCCGATGCAATTTCGGTTTTTCATCGTCAATAAGAAGGTCCAAGCGATACAGTAAACTAGAAGTGAAGCATCGGAATCTATAACTTGTGTCACACTAATGGTTCAAAACAAAGTCAGTAAGAAGAGTCAGTCTTCTTGTCCTGAAGTCGGCATTGTGCTTTTTGTATATAGTTCAGATACAATTTTGTGTTTCATCGTCAATAAGAACGTCCAAGCGATACAGTAAACCTGAAGTGAAGCATCGGAATCAATAACTAGTGTCACAGGAATGGTTCAAATCATTGTCAATAAGAAGAGTCGGTCTTCATGTACTTAAGTCGGCATTGTGCCTTTTGTATTTTTTTCCGATGAAATTTCTGTGTTTCATTCTCAATAAGAAAGTACAAGGGATACAGTAAACCTGAAGTGAAGCATCGGAATCTATAACTAGTGTTACAGGAATGGTTCAAATCATAGTCAGTAAGAAGAGTCAGTCATCTTGAATTTAATTGGGCATTGTGCCTTTCGTATTTAATTCCGATGCAATTTCTGTGCTTCACCGTCAATTAGAAGGTCAGAGGGATACAATAAACCAGAAATGAAACCTCGGAATCTATAACTAGTGTCATAGGAATGGTTCAAACGTAGACAGTAAGAAGAGTCAGTCTTCTTGTACTCAAGTCGGCATTGTGCCTTTTGTATTTAATTGCGATGCAATATCTATGTCTCATCGTCAATACGAAGGTCAGAGGGATACAGTAAACCGGATGTGAAGCATCGGAATCTATAACTAGTGTTGCAGGAATGGTTCAAAACATAGTCAGTAAGAAGAGTCAGTCTTCTTGTCCTTAAGTCGGCATTGTGCCTTTTGTATATAATTCCGATGCAATTTCTGTGTTTTGTCGTCATTTAGAAGGTCCAAGGGATACAGTAAACCTGAAGTGAAGCATCGGAATCTATAACTAGTGTCACTGGAATGGTTCAAAATATAGACAGTAAGAAGAGTCAGTCTTCTTGTACTCAAGGCGGCATTGTGCCTTTTGTATTTAATTCCGATGCAATTTCTGTGATTCATCGTCAATAAGAAGGTCCAAAGGATACAGTAAACCTGAAGTGAAGCATCGGACTCTATAACTAGTGTCACAGAAATGGATCAAACCATTGACAGTAGCAAGAGTCAGTCTTCTTATACTTAAGTCGGCATTGTGCCTTTTGTATTTAATTCCGATGCAATTTCTGTGTTTCATCGTCAATAAGAAGGTCAGAGGGATACAGTAAACCTGAAGTGAAGCATCGGAATCTATAACTAGTGTCACAGGAATGGTTCAAAACATAGTCAGTAAGAAGAGTCAGTCTTCTTGTCCTTAAGTCGGCATTGTGCCTTTTGTATTTAATTCCGATGCAATTTCTGTGTTTCATCGGCAATGAGGTCAGAGGGATACAGTAAACCTGAAGTGAAGCATCGGAATCTATAACTCGTGTCACAGCAATGGTTCAAAACATAGACAGTATGAAGAGTCAGTCTTCTTGTACTTAAGTCGGCATTGTGCCTTTTGTATTTACTTCCGATGAAATTTCTGTGTTTCATCGTCAATAAGAAGGTAAGAGGGATACAGTAAACCTGAAGTGTAGCATCGGACTCCAAAACTAGTGTCACAGTAATGGTTCAAAACATAGACAGTAGGAAGAACCAGTCTTCTTGTACGTAAGTCGGCATTGTGCCTTTTGTATTTAATTCCGATGCAATTTCTGTGTTTCATCGTCAATAAGAAGGTCCAAGGGATACAGTAAACCTGGAGTGAAGCATCGGAATCTATAACTAGTGTCACAGGAATGGTTAAAAGCGTAGAGAGTAAGAAGAGTCACACTTCTTGTACATAAGTCGACCTTGTGTCTTTTGTATTTAATTCCAATGGAATTTCTGTGTTTCATCGTCAATAAGTAGGTCAGAATGATACAATAAACCTGAAGTGAAGCCTCGGAATCTATAACTAGTGTCACAGGAACGGTTCAAACGTAGACAGTAAGGAGAGTCAGTCTTCTTGTACTCAAGTCGGCATTGTGGCTTTTGTATTTAATTGCGACGCAATATCTATGTTTCATCGTCAATAAGAAGGTCAGAGGGATACAGTAAACCGGATGTGAAGCATCTGAATCTATAACTAGTCACAGGAATGGTTCAAAACATAGTCAGTAAGAAGAGTCAGTCTTCTTGTCCTTATGTCGGCATTGTGCCTTTTGTATTTAATTCCGATGCAATTTCTGTGTTTCATCGTCAATAAGAAGTTCAGAGGGATACAGTAAACCTGAAGTGAAGCATCGGAATCTATAACTAGTGTCACAGGAATGGTTCAAAACATAGTCAGTAAGAAGAGTCAGTCTTCTTGTACTTAAGTCGGCATTGTGCCTTTTGTATTTAATTCCGATGCAATTTCTGTGCTTCACCGTCAATTAGAAGCTCAGAGGGATACAATAAACCTGAAGTGAAGCCTCGGAATCTATAACTAGTGTCACAGGAATGGTTCAAACGTAGACAGTAAAAAGAGTCAGTCTTCTTGTACTCAAGTCGGCATTGTGCCTTTTGTATTTAATTGCTATGCAATATCTATGTTTCATCGTCAATAAGAAGGTCAGAGGGATACAGTAAACCGGATGTGAAGCATCGGAATCTATAACTAGTGTCACAGGAATGGTTCAAAGCATAGTCAGTAAGAAGAGTCAGTCTTCTTGTCCTTAAGTCGGCATTGTGCCTTTTGTATTTAATTCCGATGCAATTTCTGTGTTTCGTCGTCATTTAGAAGGTCCAAGGGATACAGTAATCTTGAAGTGAAGCATCGGAATCTATAACCAGTGTCACTGGAATGGTTCAAAATACAGACAGTAAGAAGAGTCAGTCTTCTTGTACTCAAGTCGGCATTGTGCCTTTTGTATTTAATTCCGATGCAATTTCTGTGATTCATCGTCAATAAGAAGGTCCAAAGGATACAGTAAACCTGAAGTGAAGCATCGGACTCTATAACTAGTGTCACAGAAATGGATCAAACCATTGACAGTAGGAAGAGTCAGTCTTCTTATACTTAAGTCGGCATTGTGACTTTTGTATTTAATTCCGATGCAATTTCTGTGTTTCATCGTCAATAAGAAGGTCAGAGGGATACAGTAAACCTGAAGTGAAGCATCGGAATCTATAACTAGTGTCACAGGAATGGTTCAAAACATAGTCAGTAAGAAGAGTCAGTCTTCTTGTCCTTAAGTCGGCATTGTGCCTTTTGCATTTAATTCCGATGCAATTTCTGTGTTTCATCGGCAATAAAGTCAGAGGGATACAGTAAACCTGAAGTGGAGCATCGGAATCTATAACTAGTGTCACAGGAATGGTTCAAAACATAGTCAGTAAGAAGAGTCAGTCTTCTTGTCCTTAAGTCGGCATTGTGCTTTTTGTATTTAATTCCGATGCAATTTCTGTGTTTCATCGGCAATAAAGTCAGAGGGATACAGTAAACCTGAAGTGGAGCATCGGAATCTATAACTCGTGTCACAGCAATGGTTCAAAACATAGACAGTATGAAGAGTCAGTCTTCTTGTACTTAAGTCGGCATTGTGCCTTTTGTATTTAATTCCGATGCAATTTCTGTGTTTCATCTTCAATAAGAAGGTCAGAGGGATACAGTAAACCTGAAGTGAAGCATCGGACTCCAAAACTAGTGTCACAGTAATGGTTCAAAACATAGACAGTAGGAAGAACCAGTCTTCTTGTACGTAAGTCGGCATTGTGCCTTTTGTATTTAATTCCGACGCAATTTCTGTGTTTCATCGTCAATAAGAAGGTCCAAGGGATACAGTAAACCTAAAGTGAAGCATCGGAATCTATAACTAGTGTCACAGGAATGGTTCAAATCATAGACAGTAAGAAGAGTCAGACTTCTTGTACATAAGTCGACATTGTGCCTTTTGTATTTAATTTCAATGCAATTTCTGTGTTTCAGCGTATATAAGTAGTTCAGAATGATACAATAAACCTGAAGTGAAGCATCGGAATCTATAACTAGTGTCACAGGAATATTTCAAAACAAAGTCAGTGAGAAGAGTCAGTCTTCTTGTCCTTAAGTCGGCATTGTGCCTTTTGTATTTAATTCCGATGCAATTTCTGTGTTTAATCGTCTATAAGAAGTTCCAAGGGATACAGTATACCTGGAGTGATGCATCGGAATCTATACCTAGTGTCACAGGAATGGTTCAAAGCATAGACAGTACGAAGAGTCAGTCTTCATGTACATAAGTCGGCACTGTGGCTTTTGTATTTAATTCCGACGCAATTTCTGTGTTTCATTGTCAATAAGAAGGTCAGAGGGATACAGTAAACCTGAAGTGAAGCATCGGAATCTATAACTAGTGTCACGTGATAGGCTCAAACCATAGTCAGTAAGAAGAGTCAGTCCTCTTGTCCTTAAGTCGGCATTGTGCCTTTTGTATTTAATTCCGATGCAATTTTTGTGTTTCGTCGGCAATATGGTCAGAGGGATACAGTAAACCTGAAGTTAAGCATCGGAATCTATAACTAGTGTCACAACAATGGTTCAAAACATAGACAATAAGAAGAGTCAGTCTTCTTGTACTTAAGTCGGCATTGTGCCTTTTGTATTTAATTCCGATGCAATTTCTGTGTTTCATCGTCAATACGAAAGTCAGAGGGATACAGTAAACCTCAAGTGAAGCATCGGAATCCAAAACTAGTGTCACAGGAATGGCTCAAAACATAGACAGTAGGAAGAACCAGTCTTCTTGTACGTTAGTCGGCATTGTGCCTTTTGTATTTAATTCCGATGCAATTTCTCTGTTTCATCGTCAATAAGAAGGTCATAGGTATACAGTAAACCTGAAGTAAAGCATCGGAATCTATAACTAGTGTCACGTGAATTGTTCAAACCATAGGCAGTAAGAAGAGTCTGTCCTCTTGCCCTTAGTCGGCATTGTGCCTTTTGTATTTAATTCCGATGCAATTTCTGTGTTTCGTCGGCAATATGGTCAGAGGGATACAGTAAACCTGAAGTGAATCATCGGAATCTATAACTAGTGTCACAGCAATGGCTCAAAACATAGACAGTAAGAAGAGTCAGTCTTCTTGCACTTAAGTCGGCATTGTTCATTTTGTATTTAATTCCTTTGCCATTTCTGTGTTTCATCGTCTATAAGAAAGTCAGAGGGATACAGTAAACCTGAAGTGAAGCATCGGAATCTATAGCTAGTGTCACAGGAATGGTTCAAAACATAGTCAGTCAGAAGAGTCAGTCTTCTTGTTCTTAAGTCGGCATTGTGCCTGTTGTATGTAATTCCGATGCAATTTCTGTGCTTCATCGTCAATAAGATGGTCCAAGGGATACAGCAAACCTGGAGTAAAGCATCGGAATCTATAACTAGTGTCACAGGAATAGTTCAAAACATAGGCAGTAAGAAGAGTCAGTCTTCTTGTACTTAAGTCGGCATTGTGCCTTTTGTATTTAATTCCGATGCAATTTCTGTGTTTCATCGTCAATTAGAAGGTCCAAGGGATACAGTAAACCTCAAGTGAAGCATCGGAATTTATAACTAGTGTGACAGGAATGGTTCAAAACTTAGTCAGGAGGAAGAGTCGTTCTTCATGTACTTAAGGCGGCATTGTGCCTTTTGTATTTAATTCCGATGTAATTTCTGTGTTTCATCGTCAATTAGAAGGTCCAAGGGATACAGTAAACCTCAAGTGAAGCATCGGAATTTATAACTAGTGTGACAGGAATGGTTCAAAACTTAGTCAGGAGGAAGAGTCGTTCTTCATGTACTTAAGGCGGCATTGTGCCTTTTGTATTTAATTCCGATGCAATTTCTGTGTTTCATCGTCAATTAGAAGGTCCAAGGGATACAGTAAACCTCAAGTGAAGCATCGGAATTTATAACTAGTGTGACAGGAATGGTTCAAAACTTAGTCAGGAGGAAGAGTCGTTCTTCATGTACTTAAGGCGGCATTGTGCCTTTTGTATTTAATTCCGATGCAATTTCTGTGTTTCATCGTCAATAAGAAGGTCCAAGCGATACAGTAAACTAGAAGTGAAGCATCGGAATCTATAACTTGTGTCACACTAATGGTTCAAAACAAAGTCAGTAAGAAGAGTCAGTGTTCTTGTACTTAAGTCGGCATTGTGCCTTTTGTATTTAATTCCGATGCAATTTCTGTGTTTCATCGTCAATAAGAAGATCAGAGGGATTCAGTAAACCTGAAGTGAAGTATCGGAATCTATAACTAGTGTCACAGAAATGGTTCAAACCATAGTCAGTAAGAAGAGTCAGTCATCTTGAACTTAATTGGGCATTGTGCCTTTCGTATTTAATTCCCATGCAATTTCTGTGCTTCACCGTCAATTAGAAGGTCAGAGGGATACAGTAAACCTGAAGTGAAACCTCGGAATCTATAACTAGTGTCACAGGAATGGTTCAAACGTACACAGTAAGAAGAGTCAGTCTTCTTGTACTCAAGTCGGCATTGTGCCTTTTGTATTTAATTGCGATGCAATATCTATGTTTCATCGTCAATAGGAAGGTCAGAGGGATACAGTAAACCGGATGTGAAGCATCGGAATCTATAACTAGTGTCACAGGAATGGTTCAACACATAGTCAGTAAGAAGAGTCAGTCTTCTTGTCCTTAAGTCGGCATTGTGCCTTTTGTATTTAATTCCGATGCAATTTCTGTGTTACATCGTCTATAAGAAGTTCCAAGGGATACAGTATACCTGGAGTGAAGCATCGGAAACTGTAACTAGTGTCACAGGAATGGTTCAAAGCATAGACAGTACGAAGAGTCAGTTTTCATGTACATAAGTCGCCATTGTGGCTTTTGTATTTACTTCCGAAGCAATTTCTGTGTTTCAACGACAATAAGAAGGTCAGAGGGATACAGTAAACCTGAAGTTAAGCATAGGAATCTATAACTAGTGTCACGTGAATGGTTCAAACCATAGTCAGTAAGAAGAATCAGTCCTATTGTCCTTAAGTCGGCATTGTGCCTTTTGTATTTAATTCCGATGCAATTTCTGTGTTTCATCGTCAATAAGAAGTTCAGAGGGATACAGTAAACCTGAAGTGAAGCTTCGGAATCTATAGCTAGTGTCACAGGAATGGTTCAAAACATAGTCAGTAAGAAGAGTCAGTCTTCTTGTACTTAAGTCGGCATTGTGCCTTTTGTATTTAATTCCGATGCAATTTCTGTGCTTCACCGTCAATTAGAAGGTCAGAGGGATACAATAACACTGAAGTGAAGCCTCGGAATCTATAACTAGTGTCACAGGAATGGTTCAAAGCATAGTCAGTAAGAAGAGTCAGTCTTCTTGTCCTTAAGTCGGCATTGTGCCTTTTGTATTTAATTCCGCTGCAATTTCTTTGTTTCGTCGTCATTTAGAAGGTCCAAGGGATACAGTAATCTTGAAGTGAAGCATCGGAATCTATAACCAGTGTCACTGGAATGGTTCAAAATATAGACAGTAAGAAGAGTCAGTCTTCTTGTACTCAAGTCGGCATTGTGCCTTTTGTATTTAATTCCGATGCAATTTCTGTGATTCATCGTCAATAAGAAGGTCCAAAGGATACAGTAAACCTGAAGTGAAGCATCGGACTCTATAACTTGTGTCACAGAAATGGATCAAACCATTGACAGTAAGAAGAGTCAGTCTTCTTATACTTAAGTCGGCATTGTGACTTTTGTATTTAATTCCGATACAATTTCTGTGTTTCATCGTCAATAAGAAGCTCAGAGGGATACAGTAAACCTGAAGTGAAGCATCGGAATCTATAACTAGTGTCACAGGAATGGTTCAAAACATAGTCAGTAAGAAGAGTCAGTCTTCTTGTCCTTCAGTCGGCATTGTGCCTTTTGTATTTAATTCCGATGCAATTTCTGTGTTTCATCGGCAATAAAGTCAGAGGGATACAGTAAACCTGAAGTGGAGCATCGGAATCTATAACTCGTGTCACAGCAATTGTTCAAAACATAGACAGTATGAAGAGTCAGTCTTCTTGTACTTAAGTCGGCATTGTGCCTTTTGTATTTAATTCCGATGCAATTTCTGTGTTTCATCTTCAATAAGAAGGTCAGAGGGATACAGTAAACCTGAAGTGAAGCATCGGACTCCAAAACTAGTGTCACAGTAATGGTTCAAAACATAGACAGTAGGAAGAACCAGTCTTCTTGTACGTAAGTCGGCATTGTGCCTTTTGTATTTAATTCCGACGCAATTTCTGTGTTTCATCGTCAATAAGAAGGTCCAAGGGATACAGTAAACCTAAAGTGAAGCATCGGAATCTATAACTAGTGTCACAGGAATGGTTCAAATCATAGACAGTAAGAAGAGTCAGACTTCTTGTACATAAGTCGACATTGTGCCTTTTGTATTTAATTTCAATGCAATTTCTGTGTTTCATCGTATATAAGTAGGTCAGAATGATACAATAAACCTGAAGTGAAGCATCGGAATCTATAACTAGTGTCACAGGAATATTTCAAAACAAAGTCAGTGAGAAGAGTCAGTCTTCTTGTCCTTAAGTCGGCATTGTGCCTTTTGTATTTAATTCCGATGCAATTTCTGTGTTTAATCGTCTATAAGAAGTTCCAAGGGATACAGTATACCTGGAGTGATGCATCGGAATCTATACCTAGTGTCACAGGAATGGTTCAAAGCATAGACAGTACGAAGAGTCAGTCTTCATTTACATAAGTCGGCATTGTGGCTTTTGTATTTAATTCCGACGCAATTTCTGTGTTTCATTGTCAATAAGAAGGTCAGAGGGATACAGTAAACCTGAAGTGAAGCATCGGAATCTATAACTAGTGTCACGTGAATGGCTCAAACCATAGTCAGTAAGAAGAGTCAGTCCTCTTGTCCTTAAGTCGGCATTGTGCCTTTTGTATTTAATTCCGATGCAATTTTTGTGTTTCGTCGGCAATATGGTCAGAGGGATACAGTAAACCTGAAGTTAAGCATCGGAATCTATAACTAGTGTCACAGCAATGGTTCAAAACATAGACAATAGGAAGAGTCAGTCATCTTGTACTTAAGTCGGCATTGTGCCTTTTGTATTTAATTCCGATGCAATTTCTGTGTTTCATCGTCAATACGAAAGTCAGAGGGATACAGTAAACCTCAAGTGAAGCATCGGAATCCAAAACTAGTGTCACAGGAATGGCTCAAAACATAGACAGTAGGAAGAACCAGTCTTCTTGTACGTTAGTCGGCATTGTGCCTTTTGTATTTAATTCCGATGCAATTTCTCTGTTTCATCGTCAATAAGAAGGTCCAAGGTATACAGTAAACCTGAAGTAAAGCATCGGAATCTATAACTAGTGTCACGTGAATTGTTCAAACCATAGGCAGTAAGAAGAGTCTGTCCTCTTGCCCTTAGTCAGCATTGTGCCTTTTGTATTTAATTCCGATGCAATTTCTGTGTTTCGTCTACAATATGGTCAGAGGGATACAGTAAACCTGAAGTGAATCATCGGAATCTATAACTAGTGTCACAGCAATGGCTGAAAACATAGACAGTAAGAAGAGTCAGTCTTCTTGCACTTAAGTCGGCATTGTTCATTTTGTATTTAATTCCTTTGCCATTTCTGTGTTTCATCGTCTATAAGAAAGTCAGAGGGATACAGTAAACCTGAAGTGAAGCATCGGAATCTATAGCTAGTGTCACAGGAATGGTTCAAAACATAGTCAGTCAGAAGAGTCAGTCTTCTTGTTCTTAAGTCGGCATTGTGCCTGTTGTATTTAATTCCGATGCAATTTCTGTGCTTCATCGTCAATAAGATGGTCCAAGGGATACAGCAAACCTGGAGTAAAGCATCGGAATCTATAACTAGTGTCACAGGAATGGTTCAAAGCATAGACAGTAAGAAGAGTCAGTCTTCTTGTACTTAAGTCGGCATTGTGCCTTTTGTATTTAATTCCGATGCAATTTCTGTGTTTCATCGTCAATTAGAAGGTCCAAGGGATACAGTAAACCTCAAGTGAAGCATCGGAATTTATAACTAGTGTGACAGGAATGGTTCAAAACTTAGTCAGGAGGAAGAGTCGTTCTTCATGTACTTAAGGCGGCATTGTGCCTTTTGTATTTAATTCCGATGCAATTTCTGTGTTTCATCGTCAATAAGAAGGTCCAAGCGATACAGTAAACTAGAAGTGAAGCATCGGAATCTATAACTTGTGTCACACTAATGGTTCAAAACAAAGTCAGTAAGAAGAGTCAGTGTTCTTGTACTTAAGTCGGCATTGTGCCTTTTGTATTTAATTCCGATGCAATTTCTGTGTTTCATCGACAATAAGAAGATCAGAGGGATTCAGTAAACCTGAAGTGAAGTATCGGAATCTATAACTAGTGTCACAGAAATGGTTCAAAACATAGTCAGTAAGAAGAGTCAGTCATCTTGAACTTAATTGGGCATTGTGCCTTTCGTATTTAATTCCGATGCAATTTCTGTGCTTCACCGTCAATTAGAAGGTCAGAGGGATACAGTAAACCTGAAGTGAAGCCTCGGAATCTATAACTAGTGTCACAGGAATGGTTCAAACGTACACAGTAAGAAGAGTCAGTCTTCTTGTACTCAAGTCGGCATTGTGCCTTTTGTATTTAATTGCGATGCAATATCTATGTTTCATCGTCAATAAGAAGGTCAAAGGGATACAGTAAACCGGATGTGAAGCATCGGAATCTATAACTAGTGTCACAGGAATGGTTCAAATCATTGTCAGTAAGAAGAGTCAGTCTTCTTGTCCTTAAGTCGGCATTGTGCCTTTTGTATTTAATTCCGATGCAATTTCTGTGTTTCAACGACAATAAGAAGGTCAGAGGGATACAGTAAACCTGAAGTTAAGCATCGGAATCTATAACTAGTGTCACGTGAATGGTTCAAACCATAGTCAGTAAGAAGAATCAGTCCTCTTGTCCTTAAGTCGGCATTGTGCCTTTTGTATTTAATTCCGATGCAATTTCTGTGTTTCATCGTCAATAAGAAGTTCAGAGGGATACAGTAAACCTGAAGTGAAGCTTCGGAATCTATAGCTAGTGTCACAGGAATGGTTCAAAACATAGTTAGTAAGAAGAGTCAGTCTTCTTGTACTTAAGTCGGCATTGTGCCTTTTGTATTTAATTCCGATGCAATTTCTGTGCTTCACCGTCAATTAGAAGGTCAGAGGGATACAATAACACTGAAGTGAAGCCTCGGAATCTATAACTAGTGTCACAGGAATGGTTCAAACGTAGACAGTAAAAAGAGTCAGTCTTCTTGTACTCAAGTCGGCATTGTGCCTTTTGTATTTAATTGCTATGCAATATCTATGTTTCATCGTCAATAAGAAGGTCAGAGGGATACAGTAAACCGGATGTGAAGCATCGGAATCTATAACTAGTGTCACAGGAATGGTTCAAAGCATAGTCAGTAAGAAGAGTCAGTCTTCTTGTCCTTAAGTCGGCATTTTGCCTTTTGTATTTAATTCCACTGCAATTTCTGTGTTTCGTCGTCATTTAGAAGGTCCAAGGGATACAGTAATCTTGAAGTGAAGCATCGGAATCTATAACCAGTGTCACTGGAATGGTTCAAAATATAGACAGTAAGAAGAGTCAGTCTTCTTGTACTCAAGTCGGCATTGTGCCTTTTGTATTTAATTCCGATGCAATTTCTGTGATTCATCGTCAATAAGAAGGTCCAAAGGATACAGTAAACCTGAAGTGAAGCATCGGACTCTATAACTAGTGTCACAGAAATGGATCAAACCATTGACAGTAGGAAGAGTCAGTCTTCTTATACTTAAGTCGGCATTGTGACTTTTGTATTTAATTCCGATGCAATTTCTGTGTTTCATCGTCAATAAGAAGGTCAGAGGGATACAGTAAACCTGAAGTGAAGCATCGGAATCTATAACTAGTGTCACAGGAATGGTTCAAAACATAGTCAGTAAGAAGAGTCAGTCTTCTTGTCCTTCAGTCGGCATTGTGCCTTTTGTATTTAATTCCGATGCAATATCTGTGTTTCAACGGCAATAAAGTCAGACGGATACAGTAAACCTGAAGTGGAGCATCGGAATCTATAACTCGTGTCACAGCAATTGTTCAAAACATAGACAGTATGAAGAGTCAGTCTTCTTGTACTTAAGTCGGCATTGTGCCTTTTGTATTTAATTCCGATGCAATTTCTATGTTTCATCTTCAATAAGAAGGTCAGAGGGATACAGTAAACCTGAAGTGAAGCATCGGACACCAAAACTAGTGTCACAGTAATGGTTCAAAACATAGACAGTAGGAAGAACCAGTCTTCTTGTACGTAAGTCGGCATTGTGCCTTTTGTATTTAATTCCGACGCAATTTCTGTGTTTCATCGTCAATAAGAAGGTCCAAGGGATACAGTAAACCTAAAGTGAAGCATCGGAATCTATAACTAGTGTCACAGGAATGGTTCAAATCATAGACAGTAAGAAGAGTGAGACTTCTTGTACATAAGTCGACATTGTGCCTTTTGTATTTAATTTCAATGCAATTTCTGTGTTTCATCGTATATAAGTAGTTCAGAATGATACAATAAACCTGAAGTGAAGCATCGGAATCTATAACTAGTGTCACAGGAATGGTTCAAACGTACACAGTAAGAAGAGTCAGTCTTCTTGTACTCAAGTCGGCATTGTGCCTTTTGTATTTAATTGCGATGCAATATCTATGTTTCATCGTCAATAAGAAGGTCAAAGGGATACAGTAAACCGGATGTGAAGCATCGGAATCTATAACTAGTGTCACAGGAATGGTTCAAAACATAGTCAGTAAGAAGAGTCAGTCTTCTTGTCCTTAAGTCGGCATTGTGCCTTTTGTATTTAATTCCGATGCAATTTCTGTGTTACATCGTCTATAGGAAGTTCCAAGGGATACAGTATACCTGGAGTGAAGCATCGGAAACTATAACTAGTGTCACAGGAATGGTTCAAAGCATAGACAGTACGAAGAGTCAGTTTTCATGTACATAAGTCGCCATTGTGGCTTTTGTATTTAATTCCGAAGCAATTTCTGTGTTTCAACGACAATAAGAAGGTCAGAGGGATACAGTAAACCTGAAGTTAAGCATCGGAATCTATAACTAGTGTCACGTGAATGGTTCAAACCATAGTCAGTAAGAAGAATCAGTCCTCTTGTCCTTAAGTCGGCATTGTGCCTTTTGTATTTAATTCCGATGCAATTTCTGTGTTTCATCGTCAATACGAAGTTCAGAGGGATACAGTAAACCTGAAGTGAAGCTTCGGAATCTATAGCTAGTGTCACAGGAATGGTTCAAAACATAGTTAGTAAGAAGAGTCAGTCTTCTTGTACTTAAGTCGGCATTGTGCCTTTTGTATTTAATTCCGATGCAATTTCTGTGCTTCACCGTCAATTAGAAGGTCAGAGGGATACAATAACACTGAAGTGAAGCCTCGGAATCTATAACTAGTGTCACAGGAATGGTTCAAACGTAGACAGTAAAAAGAGTCAGTCTTCTTGTACTCAAGTCGGCATTGTGCCTTTTGTATTTAATTGCTATGCAATATCTATGTTTCATCGTCAATAAGAAGGTCAGAGGGATACAGTAAACCGGATGTGAAGCATCGGAATCTATAACTAGTGTCACAGGAATGGTTCAAAGCATAGTCAGTAAGAAGAGTCAGTCTTCTTGTCCTTAAGTCGGCATTTTGCCTTTTGTATTTAATTCCACTGCAATTTCTGTGTTTCGTCGTCATTTAGAAGGTCCAAGGGATACAGTAATCTTGAAGTGAAGCATCGGAATCTATAACCAGTGTCACTGGAATGGTTCAAAATATAGACAGTAAGAAGAGTCAGTCTTCTTGTACTCAAGTCGGCATTGTGCCTTTTGTATTTAATTCCGATGCAATTTCTGTGATTCATCGTCAATAAGAAGGTCCAAAGGATACAGTAAACCTGAAGTGAAGCATCGGACTCTATAACTAGTGTCACAGAAATGGATCAAACCATTGACAGTAGGAAGAGTCAGTCTTCTTATACTTAAGTCGGCATTGTGACTTTTGTATTTAATTCCGATGCAATTTCTGTGTTTCATCGTCAATAAGAAGGTCAGAGGGATAATTTAAACCTGAAGTGAAGCATCGGAATCTATAACTAGTGTCACAGGAATGGTTCAAAACATAGTCAGTAAGAAGAGTCAGTCTTCTTGTCCTTCAGTCGGCATTGTGCCTTTTGTATTTAATTCCGATGCAATATCTGTGTTTCAACGGCAATAAAGTCAGACGGATACAGTAAACCTGAAGTGGAGCATCGGAATCTATAACTCGTGTCACAGCAATTGTTCAAAACATAGACAGTATGAAGAGTCAGTCTTCTTGTACTTAAGTCGGCATTGTGCCTTTTGTATTTAATTCCGATGCAATTTCTGTGTTTCATCTTCAATAAGAAGGTCAGAGGGATACAGTAAACCTGAAGTGAAGCATCGGACTCCAAAACTAGTGTCACAGTAATGGTTCAAAACATAGACAGTAGGAAGAACCAGTCTTCTTGTACGTAAGTCGGCATTGTGCCTTTTGTATTTAATACCGACGCAATTTCTGTGTTTCATCGTCAATAAGAAGGTCCAAGGGATACAGTAAACCTAAAGTGAAGCATCGGAATCTATAACTAGTGTCACAGGAATGGTTCAAATCATAGACAGTAAGAAGAGTGAGACTTCTTGTACATAAGTCGACATTGTGCCTTTTGTATTTAATTTCAATGCAATTTCTGTGTTTCATCGTATATAAGTAGTTCAGAATGATACAATAAACCTGAAGTGAAGCATCGGAATCTATAACTAGTGTCACAGGAATGGTTCAAACGTACACAGTAAGAAGAGTCAGTCTTCTTGTACTCAAGTCGGCATTGTGCCTTTTGTATTTAATTGCGATGCAATATCTATGTTTCATCGTCAATAAGAAGGTCAAAGGGATACAGTAAACCGGATGTGAAGCATCGGAATCTATAACTAGTGTCACAGGAATGGTTCAAAACATAGTCAGTAAGAAGAGTCAGTCTTCTTGTCCTTAAGTCGGCATTGTGCCTTTTGTATTTAATTCCGATGCAATTTCTGTGTTACATCGTCTATAGGAAGTTCCAAGGGATACAGTATACCTGGAGTGAAGCATCGGAAACTATAACTAGTGTCACAGGAATGGTTCAAAGCATAGACAGTACGAAGAGTCAGTTTTCATGTACATAAGTCGCCATTGTGGCTTTTGTATTTAATTCCGAAGCAATTTCTGTGTTTCAACGACAATAAGAAGGTCAGAGGGATACAGTAAACCTGAAGTTAAGCATCGGAATCTATAACTAGTGTCACGTGAATGGTTCAAACCATAGTCAGTAAGAAGAATCAGTCCTCTTGTCCTTAAGTCGGCATTGTGCCTTTTGTATTTAATTCCGATGCAATTTCTGTGTCTTGTCGGCAATATGGTCAGAGGGATACAGTAAACCTGAAGTGAAGCATCGGAATCTATAACTAGTGTCACAGCAATGGTTCAAAACATAGACAGTAGGAAGAGTCTGTCTTCTTGTACTTAAGTCGGCATTGTGCCTTTTGTATTTAATTCCGATGCAATTTCTGTGTTTCATCGTCAATACGGAAGTCAGAGGGATACAGTAAACCTCAAGTGATGCATCGGAATCTATAACTAGTTTCACAGGAATGGTTCAAAACATAGTCAGTAACAAGAGTCGGTCTTCTTGTACTTAAGTCGGCATTGTGCCTTTTCTATTTAATTCGGATGCAATTTCTGTGTTTCATCGTCAATAAGAAGGTCAGAGGGATACAGTAAACCATATGTGAAGCATCGGAATCTATAACTAGTGTCTCAGGAATGGTTCAAAACATAGTCAGTAAGAAGAGTCAGTCTTCTTGTCCTTAAGTCGGCATTGTGCCTTTTGTATTTAATTCCGATGCAATTTTTGTGTTTCGTCGTCATTTAGAAGGTCCAAGGGATACAGTAAATCTGAAGTGAAGCATCAGAATCTATAACTAGTGTCACAGGAATGGTTCACAACATAGAGAGTACGAAGAGTCAGTCTTCATGTTCATAAGTCGGCATTGTGGCTTTTGTATTTAATTCTGATGTAATTTCTGTGTTTCATCGTCAATCAGAAGGTCAGAGGGATACAGTAAACCTGAAGTGAAGCATCGGAATCTACAACTAGTGTCACAGGAATGTTTCAAAACATAGTCAGTAAGAAGAGTCAGTCTTCTTGTCCTTAAGTCGGCATTGTGCCTTTTGTATTTAATTCCGATGCAATTTCTGTGTTTCATCGGCAATAAGGTCAGAGGGATACAGTAAACCTGAAGTGAAGCATCGGAATCTATAACTCGTGTCACAGGAATGGTTCAAATTATAGACAGTTTGAAGAGTCAGTCTTCATGTACTTAAGTCGGCATTGTGCCTTTTGTATTTAATTCCGATGCAATTTCTGTGTTTCATCGTCAATAAGAAGGTCAGAGGGATACAGTAAACCTGAAGTGAAGCATCGGATTCCAAAACTAGTGTCACAGTAATGGTTCAAAACATAGACAGTAGGAAGAACCAGTCTACTTGTTGGTAAGTCGGCATCGCGCCTTTTGTATTTAATTCTGATGCAATTTCTGTGTTTCATCGTCAATACGAGAGTACAAGGGATACAGTGAAACTGAAGTGAAGCATCTGAATCTACAACTAGTGTCACAGGATTGGTTCAAAACATAGACAGTAAGAAGAGTCAGTCTTCTTGTACTTAAGTCGACATTGCGCCTTTTCTATTTAATACCGATGCAATTTCTGTGCTTCACCGCCAATAAGAAGGTCAGCGGCATACAGTAAACCTGAAGTGAAGCATCAAAATCTATAACTAGTGTCACAGGAATGGTCCAAACATAGACAGTAAGAAGAGTCAGTCTTCTTGTCCTTAAGTCGGCATTGTGCCTTTTGTATTTAATTCCGATGCAATTTCTGTGTTTGATCGTCAATAAGAAGGTCCAAGGGATACAGTAAACCTGGAGTGAAGCATCGGAATCTATAACTAGAGTCACAGTAATGGTTCAAAACATGCACAGTAAGAAGAGTCAATTCTCTTGAACATAAGTCGGCATTGTGCCTTTTGTATTTAATTCCGATGCATTTTCTGTGTTTCATCGTCAATAAGGTGGTCCAAGGGACGCATTAAACCTGAAGTGAAGCATCGGAATCTATAACTAGTGTCACTGGAATGGTTCAAATTATAGTCAGTAAGGAGAGTCAGTCTTCTTGTACTTAAGTCGGCATTGTGCCTGTTGTATTTAATTCCGATGCAATTTCTGTGATTCATCGGTAATAAGAAGGTCCAAGGGATACAGTAAACCTGAAGTGAAGCATCGGACTCTATAACTAGTGTCACAGAAATGGATCAAAATATAGACAGTAGGAAGAGTCAGTCTTCTTATACTTAAGTCGGCATTGTGCCTTTTGTATTTAATTCCGATGCAATTTCTGTGTTTCATCGTCAATAAGAAGGTCCAAGGGATACAGTAAACCCAAAGTGAAGCATCGGAATCTGTAACTAGTGTCACAGGAATGGTTCAAATCATAGTCAGTAGGAAGAGTCGGTCTTCATGTACTTAAGTCGGCATTGTGCCTTTTGCATTTAATTCCGCTGCATTTTCTGTGTTTCATCGTCAATAAGAAGGTCCAAGGGATACAGTAAACCTAAAGTGAAGCATCGGAATCTATAACTAGTGTCACACTAATGGTTCAAAACAAAGTCAGTAAGAAGAGTCAGTCTTCTTATCCTTAAGTCGGCATTGTGCCTTTTATACTTAATTCCGATGCAATTTCTGTGTTTCATCGTCAATAAGAATGTCCAAGGGATACAGTAAACCTGAAGTGAAGCATCGGAATCTATAACTAGTGTCACAGGAATGGTTAAAATCATTGTCAATAAGAAGAATCGGTCTTCATGTACTTAAGTCGGCATTGTGCCTTTTGTATTTAATTCCGATGCAATTTCTGTGTTTCAACGTCAATAAGAAGGTCCAAGCGACACAGTAAACCGGAAGTGAAGCATCGGAATCTATAACTAGTTTCACACTAATGGTTCAAACATAGACAGTAGGAAGAGTCAGTGTTCTTGTACTTAAGTCAGCATTGTGCCTTTTGTGTTTAATTCCGATGCAATTTCTGTGTTTCATCGTCAATAAGAAGATCCAAGGGATACAGTAAACCTGAAGTGAAGCATCGGAATCTACAACTAGTGTCACAGGATTGGTTCAAAACATAGACAATACGAAGAGTCAGTCTTCTTGTACTTAAGTCGGCATTGTGCCTTTTCTATTTAATACCGATGAAATTTCTGTGTTTCATCGTCAATAAGAAGGTCAGAGGGATACAGTAAACCTGGAGTGAAGCATCGGAATCTATAACTAGTGTCACAGGGATGGTTCAAAACATAGACAGTAAGATGAGTCAGTATTCTTGTACTTAAGTCGACATTGTGCCTTGTCTATTTAATTCCGTTGCAATTACTGTGTTTCATCGTCAATAAGAAGGTCAGAGGGATACAGTAAACCTCAAGTGATATCTATAACTAGTGTCACAGGAAAGGTTCAAAATATAGTCCGAAAGAAGAGTCAGTCTTCCTGTACTTAATTGGGCATTGTGCCTTTCGTATTTAATTCCGATGCAATTTCTGTGTTTCACCGTCAATAAGAAGGTCAGAGGGATACAGTAAACCTGAAGTGAAGCATCTTAAACTATAACTAGTGTCACAGGAATGGTTCAAACATAGACAGTAAGAAGAGTCAGTCTTCTTGTCCTTTAGTCGGCATTGTGCCTTTTGTATTTAATTCCGATGCAATTTCTGTGTTTCATCGTTAATAAGAAGGTCCAAGGGATACAGTAAACCTGGAGTGAAGCATCGGAATCCATAACTAGAGTCACAGTAATGGTTCAAAACATACACAGTAAGAAGAGTCAATTCTCTTGAACATAAGTCGGCATTGTGCCTTTTGTATTTAATTCCGATGCAATTTCTGTGTTTCATCGTCAATAAGAAGGTCCAAGGGACGCATTAAACCTGAAGTGAAGCATCGGAATCTATAACTAGTGTCACTGGAATGGTTCAAAATATAAACAGTAAGAAGAGTCAGTCTTCTTGTACTTAAGTCGGCATTGTGCCTGTTGTATTTAATTCCGATGCAATTTCTGTGATTCATCGGTAATAAGAAGGTCCAAGGGATACAGTAAACCTGAAGTGAAGCATCGGACTCTATAACTAGTGTCACAGAAATGGATCAAAACATAGACAGTAGGAAGTGTCAGTCTTCTTATACTTAAGTCGGCATTGTGCCTTTTGTATTTAATTCCGATGCAATTTCTGTGTTTCATCGTCAATAAGAACGTCCAAGGGATACAGTAAACCTAAAGTGAAGCATCGGAATCTATAACTAGTGTCACAGGAATGGTTCAAATCATAGTCAATAGGAAGAGTCGGTCTTCATGTACTTAAGTCGGCATTGTGCCTTTTGTATTTAATTCCGATGCAATTTCTGTGTTTCATCGTCAATAAGAAGGTCAAAGGGATACAGTAAACCTAAAGTGAAGCATCGGAATCAATAACTAGTGTCACAGGAATGGTTCAAATCATAGACAGCAGGAAGAGTCAGTTTCCTTGTACTTAAGTCGGCATTGTGCCTTTTGTATTTAATTCCGATGCAATTTTTGTGTTTCATCGTCAATTAGAAGGTGCAAGCGATACAGTTAACCGGAAGTGAAGCATCGGAATCTATAAATAGTGTCACACTAATCGGTCAAACAAATTCAGTAAGAAGAGTCAGTCTTCTTGTCCTTAAGACGGCAATGTGCCTTTTGTATTTTATTCCGATGCAATTTCTATGTTTCATCGTCAATAAGAATGTCCAAGAGATACTGTAAACCTGAAGTGAAGCATCGCAATCTATAACTAGTGTCACAGGAATGGTTCAAATCATTGTCAATGAGAAGAGTCGGTCTTCATGTACTTAAGTCGGCATTGTGCCTTTTGTATTTCATTCCGATGCAATTTCTGTGTTTCATCGTCAATAAGAAAGAACAAGGGATACAGTAAACCTGAAGTGAAGCATCGGAATCTATAACTAGTGTCACAGGAATGGTTCAAACATAGACAGTAAGAACAGTCAGACTTCATGTACTTAAGTCGGCATTGTGCCTTTTGTATTTAATCCCGATGTTATTTCTGTGTTTCATCGTCAATAAGAAGGTCAGAGGGATACAGTAAACCTGAAGTGAAGCATCGGAATCTACAACTAGTGTCACAGGATTGGTTCAAAACATAGACAGTAAGAAGAGGCAGTCTTCTTGTACTTAAGTCGTTATTATGACTTTTCTATTTAATACCGATGCAATTTCTGTGTTTCGTCATCAATAAGAAGGTCAGAGGGATACAGTAAACCTGAAGTGAAGCATCGGAATCTATAACTAGTGTCACAGGAATGGTTCAAAACATAGTCAGGAAGAAGAGTCAGTCTTCTTGTACTTAATTCGGCTTTGTGCCTTTCGTATTGAATTCCGATGCAATTTCTGTGATTCACCGTCAATAAGAATGTCAGAGAGATACAGTTAACCTGAAGTGAAGCATCGAAATCTATAACTAGTGTCACAGGAATGGTTTAAACATAGACAGTAAGAAGAGTCAGTCTTCATGTACTTAAGTCGGCATTGTGCCTTTTGTATTTAATCCCGATGCAATTTCTGTTTTTCATCGTCAATAAGAAGGTCCAAGCGATACGGTAAACCGGAAGTGAAGCATCGGAATCTATAACTAGTGTCACATTAATGGTTCGAAACAAAGTCATGAGAAGAGTCAGTCTTCTTGTCCTTAAGTCGGAATTGTGCCTTTTACATTTAATTCCGATGCAATGTCTGTGTTTCATCGTCAATAAGAATGTCCAAGGGATACAGTAAACCTGAAGTGAAGCATCGGAATCTATAACTAGTGTCACAGGAATGGTTAAAATCATTGTCAATAAGAAGAATCGGTCTTCATGTACTTACGTCGGCATTGTGCCTTTTGTATTTAATTCCGATGCAATTTCTGTGTTTCATCGTCAATAAGAAGGTCCAAGCGATACAGTAAACCGGAAGTGAAGCATAGGAATCTATAACTAGTGTCACAGTAATGGTTCAAAATAAAGTCAGTAAAAAGAGTCAGTCTTCTTATGCTTAAGTCGGCATTGTGCCTTTTATATTTATTTCCGATTCAATTTCTGTGTTTCATCGTCAATAAGAATGTCCAAGGGATACAGTTAACCGGAAGTGAAGCATCGGAATCTATAAATAGTGTCACACTAATCGTTCAAAAGAAATTCAGTAAGAAGAGTCTGTCTTCTTGTCCTTAAGACGGCATTGTGCCTTTTGTATTTAATTCCGATGCAATTTCTATGTTTCATCGTCAATAAGAATGTCCAAGAGATACTGTAAAACTGAAGTGAAGCATCGCAATCTATAAGTAGTGTCACAGGAATGGTTCAAATCATTGTCAATAAGAAGAATCGGTCTTCATGTACTTAAGTCGGCATTGTGCCTTTTGTATTTCATTCCGATGCAATTTCTGTGTTTCGTCGTCAATAAGGAGGTCCAAGCGATTCAGTAAACCAGAAGTGAAGCATCGGAATCTATAACTTGTGTCACACTAATGGTTCAAAACAAAGTCAGTAAGAAGAGTCAGTCTTCTTATGCTTAAGTCGGCATTGTGCCATTTATATTTAATACCGAAGCAATTTCTGTGTTTCATCGTCAATAAGAAGGTCAGAGGGATACAGTAAACCTGAAGTGAAGTATCGGAATCTTTAACTAGTGTCACAGAAATGGTTCATAGCATAGTCAGTAAGAAGAGTCAGTCATCGTGAACTTAATTGGGCATTGTGCCTTTTGTATTTAATTCCGTTGCAATTTCTGTGTTTCATCGTCAATTAGAAGGTGCAAGCGATGCAGTTAACCGGGAGTGAAGCATCGGAATCTATAAATAGTGTCACACTAATCGTTCAAAACAAATTCAGTAAGAAGAGTCTGTCTTCTTGTCCTTAAGACGGCATTGTGCCTTTTGTATTTAATTCCGATGCAATTTCTATGTTTCATCGTCAATAAGAATGTCCAAGAGATACTGCAAACCTGAAGTGAAGCATCGCAATCTATAACTAGTGTCACAGTAATGGTTCAAATCATTGTCAATAAGAAGAGTCTGTCTTCATG
This sequence comes from Schistocerca piceifrons, assembly GCF_021461385.2. Lineage (NCBI taxonomy): Eukaryota > Metazoa > Arthropoda > Insecta > Orthoptera > Acrididae > Schistocerca > Schistocerca piceifrons. Next base: position 2,060,701 of record NW_025727724.1, on the reverse strand, counting down.
TACTTAAGTCGGCTTTGGGCCTTTTGTATATAATTCCGAAGCAATTTCGGTGTTTCATCGTCAATAAGAAAGTACAAGGGATACAGTAAACCTGAAGTGAAGCATCGGAATCTATAACTAGTGTCACAGGAATGGTTCAAACATAGACAGTAAGAAGAGTCAGTCCTCATGTACTTAAGTCGGTATTGTGCCTTTGTATTTAATCCCGATGCAATTTCTGTGTTTCATCGGCAATAAGAAGGTCAGAGGGATACAGTAAACCTGAAGTGAAGCATCGGAATCTACAACTAGTGTCACAGGATTGGTTCAAAACATAGACAGTAAGAAGAGGCAGTCTTCTTGTACTTAAGTCGTTATTATGACTTTTCTATTTAATACCGTTGCAATTTCTGTGTTTCGTCGTCAATAAGAAGGTCAGAGGGATACAGTAAACCTGAAGTGAAGCATCGGAATCTATAACTAGTGTCACAGGAATGGTTTAAACATAGACAGTAAGAAGAGTCAGTCTTCATGTACTTAAGTCGGCATTGTGCCTTTTGTATTTAATCCCGATGCAATTTCTGTGTTTCATCGTCAATAAGAAGGTCCAAGCGATACAGTAAAACGGAAGTGAAGCATCGGAATCTATAACTAGTGTCACACTAATGGTTCAAAACAAAGACAGTAAGAAGAGTCAGTCTTCTTGACCTTAAGTCGGCATTGTGCCTTTTATATTTAATTCCGATGCAATTTCTGTGTTTCATCGTCAATAAGAATGTCCAAGGGATACAGTAAACCTGAAGTGAAGCATCGGAATCTATAACTAGTGTCACAGGAATGGTTAAAATTATTGTCAATAAGAAGAATCGGTCCTCATGTACTTACGTCGGGATTGTGCCTTTTGTATTTAATTCCGATGCAATTTCTGTGTTTCATCGTCAATAAGAAGGTCCAAGCGATACAGTAAACTGGAAGTGAAGCATCGGAATCTATATCTAGTGTCACAGTAATGGTTCAAAACAAATTCAGTAAAAAGAGTCAGTCTTCTTATGCTTAAGTCGGCATTGTGCCTTTTATATTTAATTCCGATGCAATTTCTGTGTTTCATCTTCAATAAGAATGTCCAAGGGAAACAGAAAACCTGAAGTGAAGCATCGGAATCTACAACTAGTAGCACAGGAATGGTTAAAATCATTGTCAATAAGAAGAATCGGTCTTCATGTACTTAAGTCGGCATTGTGCCTTTTGTATTTAATTCCGATGCAATTTCTGTGTTTCATCGTCAATAAGAAGGTCCAAGCGATACAGTAAACCAGAAGTGAAGCATCGGAATCTATAACTAGTGTCACACTAATGGTTCAAAACAAAGTCAGTAAGAAGAGTCAGTCTTCTTATGCTTAAGTCGGCATTGTGCCATTTATATTTAATTCCGATGCAATTTCTGTGTTTCATCGTCTATAAGAAGGTCAGAGGGATACAGTAAACCTGAAGTGAAGTATCGGAATCTATAACTAGTGTCACAGAAATGGTTCAAAGCATAGTCAGTAAGAAGAGTCAGTCATCTTGAACTTAATTGGGCATTGTGCCTTTAGTATTTAATTCCGATGCAATTTCTGTGTTTCATCGTCAATAAGAAGGTCAGAGAGATACAGTAAACCTGAAGTGATGCATCGGAATCTAAAACTAGTGTCACAGGAATGGTTCAAAACATGGACTGTAGGAAGAGTCAGTCTTCTTGTACTTAAGTCGCCATTGTGATTTTGTATTTAATTCCGATGAAATTTCTGTGTTTCATCGTCAATAAGATGGTCCAAGGGATACAGTAAACCTGGAGTGAAGCATCAAAATCTATAACTAGTGTCACAGGGACGGTTCAAAACATAGACAGTAAGATGAGTCAGTATTCTTGTACTTAAGTCGGCATTGTGCTTTTTGTATTTATTTCCTATGCAATTTCTGTGTTTCATCGTCAATAAGAAGGTCCAAGTGATACTGAAATCCTCAAGTGAAGAATCGGAATCTATAACTAGTGTCACAGGAATGGTTCAAATAATTGTCAATAAGAAGAGGCGGTCTTCACGTACTTAAGTCGGCATTGTGACTTTTGTATTTAATTCCGATGCAATTTATGTGTATCATCGTCAATAAGAAAGTACAAGAGAAACAGTAAACCTGAAGTGAAGCATCGGAATCTATAACAAGTGTCACAGGAATGGTTCAAACATAGTCAGTAAGAGGAGTCAGACTTCTTGTACTTAATTTGGCATTGTGCCTTTCGTATTGAATTCCGATGCAATTTCTGTGCTTTACCGTCAATAAGAAGGTCAGAGGGATACAGTAAACCTGAAGTGAAGCATCGGAATCTATAACTAGTGTCACAGGAATGGTTCAAACATAGACAGTAAGAAGAGTCATTCTTCTTGTCCTTAAGTCGGCATTGTGCCTTTTGTATTTAATTCCGATGCAATTTCTGTGTTTGATCGTCAATAAGAAGGTCCAAGGGATACAGTAAACCTGGAGTGAAGCATCGGAATCTATAACTAGTGTCACTGGAATGGTTCAATATATAGACAGTAAGAAGAGTCAGTCTTCTTGTACATAAGTCGGCATTGTGCCTGTTGTATTTAATTCCGATGCAATTTCTGTGATTCATCGGTAATAAGAAGGTCCAAGGGATACAGTAAACCTGAAGTGAAGCATCGGACTCTATAACTAGTGTCACAGAAATGGATCAAAACATAGACAGTAGGAAGAGTCAGTCTTCTTATACTTAAGTCGGCATTGTGCCTTTTGTATTTAATTCCGATGCAATTTCTGTGTTTCATCGTCAATAAGAAGGTCCTAGGGATACAGTAAACCTAAAGTGAAGCATCGGAATCTATAACTAGTGTCACAGGAATGGTTCAAATCATAGTCAATAGGAAGAGTCGGTCTTCTTGTACTTAAGTCGGCATTGTGCCTTTTGTATTTAATTCCGATGCAATATCTGTGTTTCATCGTCAATAAGAAGGTCAAAGGGATACAGTAAACCTAAAGTGAAGCATCGGAATCTATAACTAGTGTCACAGGAATGGTTCAAGTCATAGACAGCAGGAAGTGTCAGTTTCCTTGTACTTAAGTCGCCATTGTGCCTATTGTATTTAATTCCGATGCAATTTCTGTGTTTCATCGACAATAAGATAGCCCAAGGTATACAGTAAACCTGAAGTGAAGCATCGGAATCTGTAACTAGTGTCACAGCAATGGTTAAAAACATAGTCAGTAAGAAGAGTCAGTCTTCTTGTACTTAAGTCGGCATTGTGCCTTTTGTATTTAATTCCGATGCAATTTCTGTGTTTCATCGTCAATTAGAAGGTGCAAGCGATACAGTTAACCGGAAGTGAAGCATCGGAATCTATAAATAGTGTCACACTAATCGTTCAAAACAAATTCTGTAAGAAGAGTCAGTCTTCTTGTCCTTAAGACGGCATTGTGCCTTTTGTATTTAATTCCGATGCAATTTCTATGTTTCATCGTCAATAAGAATATCCAAGAGATACAGTAAACCTGAAGTGAAGCATCGGATTCTACAACTAGTGTCACAGGATAGGTTCAAAACATAGACAGTAAGAAGAGTCAGTCTTCTTGTACTTAAGTCGTTATTGTGACTTTTCTATTTAATACCGATGCAATTTCTGTGTTTCGTCGTCAATAAGAAGGTCAGCGGGATACAGTAAACCTGAAGTGAAGCATCGGAATCTATAACTAGTGTCACAGGAATGGTTCAAAACATAGTCAGGAAGAAGAGTCAGTCTTCTTGTACTTAATTCGGCATTGTGCCTTTCGTATTGAATTCCGATGCAATTTCTGTGATTCACCGTCAATAAGAATGTCAGAGAGATACAGTTAACCTGAAGTGAAGCATCGGAATCTATAACTAGTGTCACAGGAATGGTTTAAACATAGACAGTAAGAAGAGTCAGTCTTCATGTACTTAAGTCGGCATTGTGCCTTTTGTTTTTAATCCCGATGCAATTTCTGTGTTTCATCGTCAATAAGAAGGTCCAAGCGATACAGTAAACCGGAAGTGAAGCATCGGAATCTATAACTAGTGTCACACTAATGGTTCAAAACAAAGTCAGTAAGAAGAGTCAGTCTTCTTGTCCTTAAGTCGGCATTGTGCATTTTATATTTAATTCCGATGCAATTTCTGTGTTTCATCGTCAATAAGAATGTCCAAGGGATACAGTAAACCTGAAGTGAAGCATCGGAATCTATAACTAGTGTCACACTAATGGTTCAAAGCAAAGTCAGTAAAAAGAGTCAGTCTTCTTATGCTTAAGTCAGCATTGTGCCTTTTATATTTAATTCCGATGCAATTTCAGTGTTTCATCGTCAATAAGAATGTCCAAGGGATACAGTAAACCTGAAGTGAAGCATCGGAATCTATAACTAGTAGCACAGGAATGGTTAAAGTCATGGTCAATAAGAAGAATCGGTCTTCATGTACTTAAGTCGGCATTGTGCCTTTTGTATTTAATTCCGATGCAATTTCTGTGTTTCATCGTCAATAAGAAGGTCCAAGGGATACAGTTAACCTGAAGTGAAGCATCGGAATCTACAACTAGTGTCACAGGATTGGTTCAAAACATAGACAATAAGAAGAGTCAGTCTTCTTGTACATAAGTCGGCATTGTGCATTTTCTATTTAATACCGATGCAATTACTGTGTTTCATCGTCAATAAGAAGGTCAGAGGGATACAGTAAACCTGGAGTGAAGCATCGGAATCTATAACTAGTGTCACAGGAATGGTTCAAACATAGTCAGTAAGAAGAGTCAGTATTCTTGTACTTAATTCGGCATTGAGCCTTTCGTATTGAATTCCGATGCAATTTCTGTGTTTCACCGTCAATAAGAAGGTCAGAGGGATACAGTAAACCTGAAGTAAACCATCGGAATCTATAACTTGTGTCACAGGAATGGTTCAAACACAGACAGTAAGAAGAATCAGTCTTCATGTACTTAAGTCATCATTGTGCCTTTTGTATTTAATCCCGATGCATTTTCTGTGTTTCATCGTCAATAAGAAGGTCAGAGGGATACAGTAAATAGGAAGTGAAGCATCGGAATCTATAACTAGTGTCACAGGAATGGTTCAAAGCATAGTCAGTAAGAAGAGTCAGTCTTCTTGTCCTTAAGTCGGCATTGTGCATTTTGCATTTAATTCCGATGCAATTTTGGGTTTCATCGTCAATACGAATGTCCAAGGGATACAGTATACCTGTAGTGAAGCATCGGAAACTATAACTAGTGTCACAGGAATGGTTCAAATCATTGTCAATAAGAAGAGTCGATCTTCATGTACTTAAGTCGGCATTATGACTTTTGTATTTAATTCCGATGCAATTTCTGTGTTTCATCGTCAATAAGAAAGTTCAAGGGATACAGTAAACCTGAAGTGTAGCATCGGAATTTATAACTAGTGTCACAGGAATGGTTCAAAACATAGACAGTAGGAAGAGTCAGTGTTCTTGTACTTAAGTCGGCATTGTGCCTTTTGTATTTAATTCCGATGCAATTTCTGTGTTTCATCGTCAATAAGAAAGTCCAAGGGATACAGTAAACCTGAAGTCAAGCATCTGAATCCACAACTAGTGTCACAGGATTATTTCAAAACATAGACAGTAAGAAGAGGCAGTCTTCTTGTACTTAATTGGGCATTGTGCCTTTCGTATTTAATTCCGATGCAATTTCTGTGCTTCACCGTCAATAAGATGGTCAGAGGGATACAGTAAACATGATGTGAAGCATCGGAATCTATAACTAGTGTCACAGGAATGGTTCAAACATAGGCAGTAAGAAGAGTCAGTCTTCTTGTCCTTAAGTCGGCAATGTGCCTTTTGTATTTAATTCCGATGCAATTTCTCTGTTTGATCGTCAATAAGAAGGTCCAAGGGATACAGTAAACCTGGAGTGAAGCATCGGAATCTATAACTAGAGTCACAGTAATGGTTAAAAGCATACACAGATAGAAGAGTCAATTCTCTTGTACATAAGTCGGCATTGTGCCTTTTGTATTTAATTCCGATGGAATTTCTGTGTTTCATCGTCAATAAGAAGGTCCAAGGGATACATTAAACCTGAAGTGAAGCATCGGAATCTATAACTAGTGTCACTGGAATGGTTCAAAGTATAGACAGTAAGAAGAGTCAGTCTTCTTGTACTTAAGTTGGAATTGTGTCTTTTGTATTTAATTCCGATGCAATTTCTGTTATTCATCGTCAATAAGACGGTCCAAGGGATACAGTAAACCTGAAGTGAAGCATCGGACTCTATAACTAGTGTCACATAAATGGATCAAATCATAGACAGTAGGAAGAGTCAGTCTTCTTATACTTAAGTCGGCATTGTGCTTTTTGTATTTAATTCCGATGCAATTTCTGTGTTTCATCGTCAATAAGAAGGTCGAAGGGATACAGTAAACCTAAAGTGAAGCATCGGAATCTATAACTAGTGACAGAGGAATGATTCAAATCATAGTCAGTAGGACGAGTCGGTCTTCATGTACTTAAGTCGGCATTGTGCCTTTTGTATTTTATTCCGATGCAATTTCTGTGTTTCATCGACAATAAGAAGGTCCAAGGGATACAGTAAACCTGAAGTGAAGCATCAGAATCTATAACTAGTGTCACAGGAATGGTTCAAAACATAGTCAGGAAGAAGAGTGAGTCTTCGTGTACTTAATTCGGCATTGTGCAGTTCGTATTGAATTCCGATGCAATTTCTGTGTTTCACCGTCAATAAGAATGTCAGAGGGATACAATAAACCTGAAGTGAAGCATCGGAATCTCTAACTAGTGTCACAGGAATGGTTCAAACATAGACAGTAAGATGAGTCAGTCTTCATGTACTTAAGTCGGCATTGTGCCTTTTGTATTTAATCCCGATGTAATTTTTGTGTGACATCGTCAATAAGATGGTCAGAAGGATACAGTAAACCGGAAGTGAAGCATCGGAATCTATAACTAGTGTCACAGGAATGGTTCAAAACATAATCAGTAAGAAGAGTCAGTCTTCTTGTCCATAAGTCGGCATTGTGCCTTTTGTATTTTATTCCGATACAATATTGTGTTTCATCGTCAATAAGAATGTCCAAGGGATACAGTAAACCTGAAGTGAAGCATCGGAATCTATAACTAGTGTCACAGGCATGGTTAAAAACATAGTCAGTAAGAAGTGTCAGTCTTCTTGTACTTAATTGGGCATTGTGCGTTTCGTATGTAATTCCGATGCAATATCTGTGCTTCACCGTCATAAGAAGGTCAGAGGGATACAGTAAACCTGAAGTGAAGAATCGGAATCTATAACTAGTGTCACAGGAATGGTTCAAACATAGACAGTAAGAAGAGTCAGTCTTCTTGTACTTAAGTCGGCATTGTGCCGTTTGTATTTAATTCCGATGCAATTTCTGTGTTTCATCGTCAATAAGAAGGTCAGGGGGATACAGTAAACCGGAAGTGAAGCATCGGAACCTATACCTAGTGTCACAGGAATGGTTCAAACATAGTCAGTAAGAAGAGTCAGTCTTCTTGTCCTTATTCGGCATTGTGCCTTTCGTATTTAATTCTGATGCAATTTCTGTGTTTCATCGTCAATAAGAAGGTCCAAGGGATACAGTAAACCTGAAGTGAAGCATCGGAATCTATAACTAGTGTCACTGCAATGGTTCGAAATATAGACAGTAAGAAAAGTATGTCTTCTTGTACTTAAGTCGGCATTGTGCCATTTGTATTTAATTCCGATGCAATTTCTGTGATTCATCGTTAGAAAGAAGGTCCAAGGGATACAGTAAACCTGAAGTGAAGTATCGGAACCTATACCTAGTGTCACAGGAATGGTTCAAACATAGTCAGTAAGAAGAGTCAGTCTTCTTGTCCTTATTCGGCATTGTGCCTTTCGTATTTAATTCTGATGCAATTTCTGTGTTTCATCGTCAATAAGAAGGTCCAAGGGATACAGTAAACCTGAAGTGAAGCATCGGAATCTATAACTAGTGTCACTGCAATGGTTCGAAATATAGACAGTAAGAAAAGTCAGTCTTCTTGTACTTAAGTCGGCATTGTGCCATTTGTATTTAATGCCGATGCAATTTCTGTGATTCATCGTTAGAAAGAAGGTCCAAGGGATACAGTAAACATGAAGTGAAGCATCGAAATCTATAACTAGTGTCACAAGAATGGTTCAAAACATGGACAGTAGGAAGTGTCAGTCTTCATGTACTTAAGTCGGCATTGTGCCTTTTGTATTTAATCCCGATGCAATTTCTGTGTTTCATCGTCAATAAGAAGGTCAGAGGGATACAGTAAATAGGAAGTGAAGCATCGGAATCTATAACTAGTGTCACAGGAATGGTTCAAATCATAGTCAGTAAGAAGAGTCAGTCATCTTGTCGTTAAGTCGGCATTGTGCCTTTTGCATTTAATTCCGATGCAATTTTGGGTTTCATCGTCAATAAGAATGTCCAAGGGATACAGTAAACCTGTAGTGAAGCATCGGAAACTATAACTAGTGTCACAGGAATGGTTCAAATCATTGTCAATAAGAAGAGTCGATCTTCATGTACTTAAGTCGGCATTATGACTTTTGTATTTAATTCCGATGCAATTTCTGTGTTTCATCGTCAATAAGAAAGTACAAGGGATACAGTAAACCTGAAGTGAAACATCGGAATTTATAACTAGTGTCATAGGAATGGTTCAAAACATAGACAGTAGGAAGAGTCAGTGTTCTTGTACTTAAGTCGGCATTGTGCCTTTTGTATTTAATTCCGATGCAATTTCTGTGTTTCATCGTCAATAAGAAGGTCAGAGGGATACAGTAAACCTGAAGTGAAGCATCGGAATCTATAACTAGTGTCACAGGAATGGTTCAAAACATAGTCAGAAAGAAGAGTCAGTCTTCTTGTACTTAATTGGGCATTGTGCCTTTCGTATTTATTTCCGATGCACTTTCTGTGCTTCACCGTCAATAAGATGGTCAGAGGGATACAGTAAACCTGAAGTGAAGCATCGGAATCTATAACTAGTGTCACAGGAATGGTTCAAACATAGACAGTAAGAAGAGTCAGTCTTCTTGTCCTTAAATCGGCATTGTGCCTTTTGTATTTAATTCCGATGCAATTTCTGTGTTTCATCGTCAATAAGAAGGTCCAAGGGATACATTAAACCTAAAGTGAAGCATCGGAATCCATAAGTAGTGTCACTGGAATGGTTTAAAGTATAGACAGTAAGAAGAGTCAGTCTTCTTGTACTTAAGTCGGCATTATGTCTTTTGTATTTAATTCCGATTCAATTTCTGTGATTCATCGTCAATAAGAAGGTCAGAGGGATACAGTAAACCTGAAGTGAAGCATCGGAATCTACAACTAGTGTCACAGGATTGGTTCAAAACATAGACAGTAAGAAGAGTCAGTCTTCTTGTATGTAAGTCGTTATTATGACTTTTCTATTTAATACCGATGCAATTTCTGTGTTTCGTCGTCAATACGAAGGTCAGAGGGATACAGTAAACCTGAAGTGAAGCATCGGAATCTATAACTAGTGTCACAGGAATGGTTCAAAGCATAGTCAGGAATAAGAGTCAGTCTTCTTGTACTTAATTCGGCATTGTGCCTTTCGTATTGAATTCCGATGCAATTTCTGTGATTCACCGTCAATAAGAATGTCAGAGAGATACAGTAAACCGGAAGTGAAGCATCGGAATCTATAACTAGTGTCACACTAATGGTTCAAAACAAAGTCAGTGAGAAGAGTCAGTCTTCTTGTCCTTAAGTCGGCATTGTGCCTTTTATATTTAATTCCGATGCAATTTCTGTGTTACATCGTCAATAAGAATGTCCAAGGGATACAGTAAACCTGAAGTGAAGCATCGGAATCTATAACTAGTGTCACACTAATGGTTCAAAACAAAGTCAGTAAAAAGAGTCAGTCTTCTTATGCTTAAGTCGGCATTGTGCCCTTTATATTTAATTCCGATGCAATTTCTGTGTTTCTTCGTCAATAAGAATGTCCATGGGATTCAGTAAACCTGAAGTGAAGCATCGGAATCTATAACTAGTAGCACAGGAATGGTTAAAGTCATTGTCAATAAGAAGAATCGGTCTTCATGTAATTAAGTCGGCAATGTGCCTTTTGTATTTAATTCCGATGCAATTTCTGTGTTTCATCGTCAATAAGAAGGTCCAAGGGATACAGTAAACCTGAAGTGAAGCTTCGGAATCTACAACTAGTGTAACAGGATTGGTTCAAAACATAGACAATAAGAAGAGTCAGTCTTCTTGTACTTAAGTCGGCATTGTGCCTTTTCTCTTTAATACCGATGCAATTTCTGTGTTTCATCGTCAATAAGAAGGTCAGAGGGATACAGTAAACCTGGAGTGAAGCATCGGAATCTATAACTAGTGTCACAGGAATGGTTCAAACATAGTCAGCAAGAAGAGTCAGTCTTCTTGTACTTAATTCGGCATTGTGCCTTTCGTATTGAATTCCGATGCAATTTCTGTGTTTCACCGTCAATAAGAAGTTCACAGGGATACAGAAAACCTGAAGTAAAGCATCGGAATCTATAACTAGTGTCACAGGAATGGTTCAAACATAGACAGTAAGAAGAGTCAGTCTTCATGTACTTAAGTCGTCATTGTGCCTTTTGTATTTAATCCCGATGCAATATCTGTGTTTCATCGTCAATAAGAAGGTCAGAGGGATACAGTAAATAGGAAGTGAAGCATCGGAATCTATAACTAGTGTCACAGGAATGGTTCAAAACATAGTCAGTAAGAAGAGTCAGTCTTCTTGTCCTTAAGTCGGCATTGTGCCTATTGCATTTGATTCCGATGCAATTTTGGGTTTCATCGTCAATAAGAATGTCCAAGGGATACAGTAAACCTGTAGTGAAGCATCGGAAAGTATAACTAGTGTCACAGGAATGGTTCAAATCATTGTCAATAAGAAGAGTCGATCTTCATGTACTTAAGTCGGCATTGTGCCTTTTGTATTTAATTCCGATGCAATTTCTGTGTATCATCGTCAATAAGAAGGTCCAAGGGATACAGTAAACCTGAAGTGAAGCATCTGAATCCACAACTAGTGTCACAGGATTGGTTCAAAACATAGACAGTAAGAAGAGTCAGTCTTCTTGTACTTAATTGGGCATTGTGCCTTTCGTATTTAATTCCGATTCAATTTCTGTGCTTCACCGTAAATAAGATGGTCAGAGGGATACAGTAAACCTGAAGTGAAGCATCTGAATCTATAACTAGTGTCACAGGAATGGTTCAAACATAGGCAGTGAGAAGAGTCAGTCTTCTTGTCCTTAAGTCGGCAATGTGCCTTTTGTATTTAATTCCGATGCAATTTCTGTGTTTGATCGTCAATAACAAGATCCAAGGGATACAGTAAACCTGGAGTGAAGCATCGGAATCTATAACTAGAGTCACAGTAATCGTTAAAAACATACACAGATAGAAGAGTCAATTCTCTTGTACATAAGTCGGCATTGTGCCTTTTGTATTTATTTCCGATGCAATTTCTGTGTTTCATCGTCAATAAGAAGGTCCAAGGGATACATTAAACCTGAAGTGAAGCATCGGAACCTATAACTAGTGTCACTGGAATGGTTCCAAGTATAGACAGTAAGAAGAGTCAGTCTTCTTGTACTTAAGTCGGCATTGTGTCTTTTGTATTTAATTCCGATGCAAATTCTGTGATTCATCGTCAATATGACGGTCCAAGGGATACAGTAAACCTGAAGTGAAGCATCGGACTCTATAACTAGTGTCACAGAAATGGATCAAAACATAGACAGTAGGAAGAGTCAGTCTTCTTATACTTAAGTCGGCATTGTGCCTTTTGTATTTAATTCCGATGCAATTTCTGTGTTTCATCGTCAATAAGAAGGTCCAAGCGATACAGTAAACCAGAAGTGAAGCATCGGAATCTATAACTAGTGTCACACTAATGGTTCAAAGCAAAGTCAGTAAGAAGAGTCAGTCTTCTTACGCTTAAGTCGGCATTGTGCCATTTATATTTAATTCCGATGCAATTTCTGTGTTTCATCGTCAATAAGAAGGTCAGAGGGATACAGTAAACCTGAAGTGAAGTATCGGAATCTATAACTAGTGTCACAGAAATGGTTCAAAGCATAGTCAGTAAGAAGAGTCAGTCATCTTGAACTTAATTGAGCATTGTGCCTTTTGTATTTAATTCCGATGCAATTTCTGTGTTTCATCGTCAATAAGAAGGTCAGAGGGATACAGTAAACCTGAAGTGAAGCATCGGAATCTAAAACTAGTGTCACAAGAATGGTTCAAAACATAGACAGTAGGAAGAGTCAGTCTTCTTGTACTTAAGTCGCCATTGTGCCTTTTGTATTTAATTCCGATGCAATTTCTGTGTTTCTTCGTCAATAAGATGGTCCAAGGGATACAGTAAACCTGGAGTGAAGCATCGGAATCTATAAGTAGTGTCACAGGGACGGTTCAAAACATAGACAGTAAGATGAGTCAGTATTCTTGTACTTAAGTCGGCATTGTGCTTTTTGTATTTATTTCCGATGCAATTTCTGTGTTTCATCGTCAATAAGAAGGTCCATGGGATACTGTAAACCTCAAGTGAAGCATCGGAATCTATAACTAGTGTCACAGGAATGGTTCAAATCATTGTCAATAAGAAGAATCAGTCTTCTTGTACTTAAGTCGGCATTGTGCCTTTTCTATTTAATACCGATGCAATTTCTGTGTTTCATCGTCAATAAGAAGGTCAGAGGGATACAGTAAACCTGGAGTGAAGCATCGGAATCTATAACTAGTGTCACAGGAATGGTTCAAACATGGTCAGTAAGAAGAGTCAGTCTTCTTGTACTTAATTCGGCATTGTGCCTTTCGTATTGAATTCCGATGCAATTTCTGTGTTTCACCGTCAATAAGAAGGTCAGAGGGATACAGTAAACCTGAAGTAAAGCATCGGAATCTATAACTAGTGTCACAGGAATGGTTCAAACATAGACAGTAAGAAGAGTCAGTCTTCATGTACTTAAGTCGGCATTGTGCCTTTTGTATTTAATCCCGATGCAATTTCTGTGTTTCATCGTCAATAAGAAGGTCAGAGGGATACAGTAAATAGGAAGTGAAGCATCGGAATCTATAACTAGTGTCACAGGAATGGTTCAAAACATAGTCAGTAAGAAGAGTCAGTCTTCTTGTCCTTAAGTCGGCATTGTGCCTTTTGCATTTAATTCCGATGCAATTTTGGGTTTCATCGTCAATAAGAAAGTCCAAGGGATACAGTAAACCTGTAGTGAAGCATCGGAAACTATAACTAGTGTCACAGGAGTGGTTCAAATTATTGTCAATAAGAAGAGTCGATCTTCATGTACTTAAGTCGGCATTATGACTTTTGTATTTATTTCCGATGCAATTTCTGTGTTTCATCGTCAATAAGAAAGTACAAGGGATACAGTAAACCTGAAGTGAAGCATCGGAATTTATAACTAGTGTCACAGGAATGGTTCAAAACATAGACAGTAGGAAGAGTCAGTGTGCTTGTACTTAAGTCGGCAATGTGCCTTTTGTTTTTAATTCCGATGCAATTTATGTGTTTCATCGCCAATAAGATGGTCCAAGGGATACAGTAAACCTGAAGTGAAGCATCTGAATCCACAACTAGTGTCACAGGATTGGTTCAAAACATAGACAGTAAGAAGACTCAGTCGTCTTGTACTTAAGTCGGCATTGTGCCTTTTCTATTTAATACCGATGCAATTTCTGTGTTTCATCGTCAATAAGAAGGTCAGAGGGATACAGTAAACCTGAAGTGAAGCATCGGAATCTATAACTAGTGTCACAGGAATGGTTCAAAACATAGTCAGAAAGAAGAGTCAGTCTTCTTGTACTTAATTGGGCATTGTGCCTTTCGTATTTAATTCCGATGCAATTTCTGTGCTTCACCGTCAATAAGATGGTCAGAGGGATACAGTAAACCTGAAGTGAAGCATCGGAATCTATAACTAGTGTCGCAGGAATGGTTCAAACATAGACAGTAAGAAGAGTCTGTCTTCTTGTCCTTAAGTTGGCATTGTGCCTTTTGTATTTAATTCCGATGCAATTTCTGTGTTTGATCGTCAATAAGAAGGTCGAAGGGATACAGTAAACCTGGAGTGAAGCATCGGAATCTATAACTAGAGTCACAGTAATGGTTCAAAACATTCTCAGATAGAAGAGTCAATTCTCTTGTACATAAGTCGGCATTGTGCCTTTTGTATCTAATTCCGATGCAATTTCTGTGTTTCATCGTCAATAAGAAGGTCCAAGGGATTCATTAAACCTGAAGTGAAGCATCGGAATCTATAACTAGTGTCACTGGAATGGTTCAAAGTATAGACAGTAAGAAGGGTCAGTCTTCTTGTACTTAAGTCAGCATTGTGTCTTTTGTATTTAATTCCGATGCAATTTCTGTGATTCACCGTCAATAAGAAGTTCCAAGGGATACAGTAAACCTGAAGTGAAGCATCGGACTCTATAACTAGTGTCACAGAAATGGATCAAAACATAGACAGTAGGAAGAGTCAGTCTTCTTATACTTAAGTCGGCATTGTGCATTTTGTATTTAATTCCGATGCAATTTCTGTGTTTCATCGTCAATAAGTAGGTCGAAGGGATACAGTAAACCTAAAGTGAAGCATCGGAATCTATAATTAGGGACACAGGAATGGTTCAATCATAGTCAGTTCGAAGAGTCCGTCTTCATGTACTTAAGTCGGCATTGTGCCTTTTGTATTTTATTCCGATGCAATTTCTGTGTTTCATCGTCAATAAGAAGATCCAAGGGATACAGTAAACCTGAGGTGAAGCATCAGAATCTATAACTAGTGTCACAGGAATGGTTCAAAACATAGTCAGGAAGAAGAGTCAGTCTTCGTGTACTTAATTCGGCATTGTGCCTTTCGTATTGAATTCCGATGCAATTTCTGTGTTTCACCGTCAATAAGAATGTCAGAGGGATACAGTAAACCTGAAGTGAAGCATCGGAATCTATAACTAGTGTCACAGGAATGGTTCAAACATAGACAGTAAGATGACTCAGTCTTCATGTACTTAAGTCGGCAATGTGCCTTTTGAATTTAATCCCGATGCAATTTCTGTGTGACATCGTCAGTAAGATGGTCAGAGGGATACAGCAAACGGGAAGTGAAGCATCGGAATCTATAACTAGTGTCACAGGAATGGTTCAAAACATAATCAGTAAGAAGAGTCAGTCTTCTTGTCCATAAGACGGCATTGTGCCTTTTGTATTTAATTCCGATGCAATATTGTGTTTCATCGTCAATAAGAATGTCCAAGGGATACAGTAAACCTAAAGTGAAGCATCGGAATCTATAACTAGTGTCACAGGAATGGTTAAAAACATAGTCAGTAAGAAGTGTCAGTCTTCTTGTACTTCATTGGGCATTGTGCGTTTCGTATGTAATTCCGATGCAATATCTGTGCTTCACCGTCATAAGAAGGTCAGAGGGATACAGTAAACCTGAAGTGAAGCATCGAAATCTATAACTAGTGTCACAGGAATGGTTCAAACATAGACAGTAAGAAGAGTCAGTCTTCTAGTACTTAAGTCGGCATTGTGCCGTTTGTATTTAATTCCGATGCAATTTCTGTGTTTCATCGTCAATAAGATAGTCCAAGGTATACAGTAAACCTGAAGTGAAGCATCGGAATCTATAACTAGTGTCACAGGAATGGTTCAGAACATAGCCAGTTAGAAGAGTCAGTGTTCTTGTACTTAAGTCGGCATTGTGCCTTTTGTATTTAATTCCGATGCAATTTCTGGGTTTCATCGCCAATAAGAAGATCGAAAGGATACAGTAAACCTGAAGTGAATCATTGGGATCTACAACTAGTGTCACAGGATTGGTTCAAAACATAGACTGTAAGAAGAGTCAGTCTTCTTGTACTTAAGTTCCCATTGTGCCTTTTCTATTTAATACCGATGCAATATCTGTGTTTCATCGTCAATAAGAAGGTCAGAGGCATACTGTAAACCTAAAGTGAAGCATCGGAATCTATAACTAGTGTCACAGGAATGGTTCAAAACATAGTCAGTAAGAAGAGTCAGTCTTCTTGTACTTAATTGGGCATTGTGCCTTTCGTATTGAATTCCGATGCAATTTCTGTGTTTCACCGTCAATAAGAAGGTCAGAGTGGTTCAATAACCAGAAGTGAAGCATCGGAATCTACAACTAGTGTCACAGGAATGGTTCAAACATAGACAGTAAGAAGAGTCAGTCTTCTTGTACTTAAGTCGGCATTGTGCCTTTTGTATTTAATTCCGATGCAAGTTCTGTGTTTCATCGTCAATAAGAAGGTCAGAGGGATACAGTAAACCGGAAGTGAAGCATCGGAAACTATAACTAGTGTCTTAGGAATGGTTCAAATCGTAGACAGAAGAAAGAGTCAGTCTTCTTGTACTTAAGTCGGCATTGTGCCTTTTGTATTTAATTCCGATGCAATTTCTGTGTTTCATCGTCAATAAGAAGGTCCAAGGGATACAGTAAACCTGAAGTGAAGCATCGGAATCTATAACTAGTGTCACCGGAATGGTTCAAAATATAGACAGTAAGAAGAGTCAGTCTTCTTGTACTTAAGTCGGCATTGTGCCTTTTTATTTCATTCCGATGCAATTTCTGTGATTCATCGTCAATAAGAAGATCCAAGGGATACAGTAAGCCTGAAGTGAAGCATCGGACTCCATAACTAGTGTCACAGAAATGGATCAAAACATAGACAGTAGGAAGAGTCAGTCTTTTTATACGTAAGTCGGCATTGTGCCTTTCATATTTAATTCCGATGCAATTTCTGTGTTTCATCGTCAATAAGAATGTCCAAGGGATACAGTAAACCTGAAGTGAGGCATCGGAATCTATAACTAGTAGCACAGGAATGGTTAAAGTCATTGTCAATAAGAAGAATCGGTCTTCATGTACTTAAGTCGGCATTGTGACTTTTGTATTTAATTCCGATGCAATTTCTGTGTTTCATCGTCAATAAGAAGGTCCAAGCGATACAGTAAACCAGAAGTGAAGCATCTTAATCTATAACTAGTGTCACACTAATGGTTCAAAGCAAAGTCAGTAAGAAGAGTCAGTCTTCTTACGCTTAAGTCGGCATTGTGCCATTTATATTTAATTCCGATGCAATTTCTGTGTTTCATCGTCAATAAGAAGGTCAGAGGGATACAGTAAACCTGAAGTGAAGTATCGGAATCTATAACTAGTGTCACAGAAATGGTTCAAAGCATAGTCAGTAAGAAGAGTCATTCATCTTGAACTTAATTGGGCATTGTGCCTTTGGTATTTAATTCCGATGCTATTTCTGTGTTTCATCGTCAATAAGAAGGTCAGAGGGATACAGTAAACCTGAAGTGAAGCATCGGAATCTAAAACTAGTGTCACAAGAATGGTTCAAGACATAGACAGTAGGAAGAGTCAGTCTTCTTGTACTTAAGTCGCCATTGTGCCTTTTGTATTTAATTCCGATGCAATTTCTGTGTTTCATCGTCAATAAGATGGTCCAAGGGATACAGTAAACCTGGAGTGAAGCATCGGAATCTATAAGTAGTGTCACAGGGACGGTTCAAATCATAGACAGTAAGATGAGTCAGTATTCTTGTACTTAAGTCGGCATTGTGCTTTTTGTAATTATTTCCGATGCAATTTCTGTGTTTCATCGTCAATAAGAAGGTCCAAGGGATACTGTAAACCTCAAGTGAAGCATCGGAATCTACAACTAGTGTCACAGGAATGGTTCAAATCATTGTCAATAAGAAGAGTCAGTCTTCTTGTACTTAAGTCGGCATTGTGCCTTTTCTATTTAATACCGATGCAATTTCTGTGTTTCATCGTCAATAAGAAGGTCAGAGGGATACAGTAAACCTGGAGTGAAGCATCGGAATCTATAACTAGTGTCACAGGAATGGTTCAAACATAGTCAGTAAGAAGAGTCAGTCTTCTTGTACTTAATTCGGCATTGTGCCTTTCGTATTGAATTCCGATGCAATTTCTGTGTTTCACCGTCAATAAGAAGGTCAGAGGGATACAGTAAACCTGAAGTAAAGCATCGGAATCTATAACTAGTGTCACAGGAATGGTTCAAACATAGACAGTAAGAAGAGTCAGTCTTCATGTACTTAAGTCGGCATTGTGCCTTTTGTATTTAATCCCGATGCAATTTCTGTGTTTCATCGTCAATAAGAAGGTCAGAGGGATACAGTAAATAGGAAGTGAAGCATCGGAATCTGTAACTAGTGTCACAGGAATGGTTCAAAACATAGTCAGTAAGAAGTGTCAGTCTTCTTGTCCTTAAGTCGGCATTGTGCCTTTTGCATTTAATTCCGATGCAATTTTGGGTTTCATCGTCAATAAGAATGTCCAAGGGATACAGTAAACCTGTAGTGAAGCATCGGAAACTATAACTAGTGTCACAGGAATGGTTCAAATCATTGTCAATAAGAAGAGTCGATCTTCATGTACTTAAGTCGGCATTATGACTTTTGTATTTAATTCCGATGCAATTTCTGTGTTTCATCGTCAATAAGAAAGTACAAGGGATACAGTAAACCTGAAGTGAAGCATCGGAATTTATAACTAGTGTCACAGGAATGGTTCAAAACATAGACAGTAGGAAGATTCAGTGTGCTTGTACTTAAGTCGGCAATGTGTCTTTTGTATTTAATTCCGATGCAATTTCTGTGTTTCATCGTCAATAAGATGGTCTAAGCGATACAGTAAACCTGAAGTGAAGCATCTGAATCCACAACTAGTGTCACAGGATTGGTTCAAAACATAGACAGTAAGAAGACTCAGTCGTCTTGTACTTAAGTCGGCATTGTGCCTTTTCTATTTAATACCGATGCAATTTATGTGTATCATCGTCAATAAGAAAGTACAAGAGAAACAGTAAACCTGAAGTGAAGCATCGGAATCTATAACTAATGTCACAGGAATGGTTCAAACATAGACAGTAAGAAGAGTCGCTCTTCTTGTCCTTAAGTTGGCATTGTGCCTTTTGTATTTAATTCCGATGCAATTTCTGTGTTTCATCGTCAATAAGAAGGTCCAAGGGATACATTAAACCTGAAGTGAAGCATCGGAATCTATAACTAGTGTCACTGGAATGGTTCAAAGTATAGACAGTAAGAAGAGTCAGTCTTCTTGTACTTAAGTCGGCATTGTGTCTTTTGTATTTAATTCCGATGCAATTTCTGTGATTCACTGTCAATAAGAAGGTCCAAGGGATACAGTAAACCTGAAGTGAAGCATCGGACTCTGTAACTAGTGTCACAGAAATGGAACAAAACATAGACAGTAGGAAGAGTCAGTCTTCTTATACTTAAGTCGGCATTGTGCCTTTTGTATTTAATTCCGATGCAATTTCTGTGTTTCATCGTCAATAAGTAGGTCGAAGGGATACAGTAAACCTAAAGTGAAGCATCGGAATCTATAACTAGTGACACAGGAATGGTTCAATCATAGTCAGTTCGAAGAGTCCGTCTTCATGTACTTAAGTCGGCATTGTGCCTTTTGTATTTTATTCCGATGCAATTTCTGTGTTTCATCGTCAATAAGAAGATCCAAGGGATACAGTAAACCTGAAGTGAAGCATCAGAATCTATAAGTAGTGTCACAGGAATGGTTCAAAGCATAGTCAGGAAGAAGAGTCAGTCTTCGTGTACTTAATTCGGCATTGTGCCTTTCGTATTGAATTCCGATGCAATTTCTGTGTTTCACCGTCAATAAGAATGTCAGAGGGATACAGTAAACCTGAAGTGAAGCATCGGAATCTATAACTAGTGTCACAGGAATGGTTCAAACATAGACAGTAAGATGACTCAGTCTTCATGTACTTAAGTCGGCAATGTGCCTTTTGAATTTAATCCCGATGCGATTTCTGTGTGACATCGTCAATAAGATGGTCAGAGGGATACAGCAAACGGGAAGTGAAGCATCGGAATCTATAACTAGTGTCACAGGAATGGTTCAAAGCATAATCAGTAAGAAGAGTCAGTCTTCTTGTCCATAAGTCGGCATTGTGCCTTTTGTATTTAATTCCGATGCAATATTGTGTTTCATCGTCAATAAGAATGTCCAAGGGATACAGTAAACCTGAAGTGAAGCATCGGAATCTATAACTAGTGTCACAGGAATGGTTAAAAACATAGTCAGTAAGAAGTGTCAGTCTTCTTGTACTTAATTGGGCATTGTGCGTTTCGTATGTAATTCCGATGCAATATCTGTGCTTCACCGTCATAAGAAGGTCAGACTGATACAGTAAACCTGAAGTGAAGCATCGAAATCTATAACTAGTGTCACAGGAATGGTTCAAAACATAGACAGTATGAAGAGTCAGTCTTCTTGTACTTAAGTCGGCATTGTGCCTTTTGTATTTAATTCCGATGCAATTTCTGTGTTTCATCGTCAATAAGATAGTCCAAGGTATACAGTAAACCTGAAGTGAAGCATCGGAATCTATAACTAGTGTCACAGGAATGGTTCAAAACATAGTCAGTAAGAAGAGTCAGTCTTCTTGTACTTAATTGGGCATTGTGCCTTTCGTATTGAATTCGGATGCAATTTCTGTGTTTCACCGTCAATAAGAAGGTCAGAGAGATTCAGTAAACCAGAAGTGAAGCATCGGAATCTACAACTAGTGTCACAGGAATGGTTCAAACATAGACAGTAAGAAGAGTCAGTCTTCTTGTACTTAAGTCGGCATTGTGCCTTTTGTATTTAATTCCGATGCAAGTTCTGTGTTTCATCGTCAATAAGAAGGTCGGAGGGATACAGTAAACCGGAAGTGAAGCATCGGAAACTATAACTAGTGTCATAGGAATGGTTCAAATCGTAGACAGTAAAAAGATTTAGTCTTCTTGTACTTAAGTCGGCATTGTGCCTTTTTATTTAATTCCGATGCAATTTCTGTGTTTCATCGTCAATAAGAAGGTCCAAGGGATACAGTAAACCTGAAGTGAAGCATCGGAATCTATAACTAGTGTCACCGGAATGGTTCAAAATATAGACAGTAAGAAGAGTCAGTCTTCTTGTACTTAAGTCGGCATTGTGCCTTTTGTATTTCATTCCGATGCAATTTCTGTGATTCATCGTCAATAAGAAGGTCCAAGGGATACAGTAAGCCTGAAGTGAAGCATCGGACTCCATAACTAGTGTCACAGAAATGGATCAAAACATAGACAGTAGGAAGAGTCAGTCTTTTTACACGTAAGTCGGCATTGTGCCTTTTGTATTTAATTCCGATGCAATTTCTGAGTTTCATCATCAATAAGAATGTCCAAGGGAAACAGTAAACCTGAAGTGAAGCATCGGAATCTATAACTAGTGTCACAGGAATGGTTCAAAGCATAGACAGTATGAAGAGTCAGTCTTCATGTACATAAGACGGCAATGTGGCTTTTCTATTTAATTCCGATGCAATTTCTGTGTTTCATCGTCAATAGGAAGGTCACAGGGATACAGTAAACCTGAAGTGAAGCATCGGAATCTATAACTAGTGTCACAGGAATGGTTCAAATCATAGTCAGTAAGAAGAGTCAGTCTTCCTGTCCTTAAGTCGGCATTGTGCCTTTTTTATTTAATTCCTATGCAATTTCTGTGTTTCATCGGCAATAAGGTCAGAGGGATACAGTAAACCTGAAGTGAAGCATCGGAATCCATAACTAGTTTCACAGGAATGTTTCAAATCATTGTCAATAAGAAGAGTCGGTCTTCATGTACTTAAGTCGGCATTGTGCCTTTTGTATTTAATTCCGATGAGATTTCTGTTTTTCATCGTCAATAAGATGGTTCAAGGGATACAGTAAACCTGAAGTGAAGCATCGGAATCCATAACTAGTGTCACAGGAATTTTTCAAAACATAGACAGTAGGAAGAGTCAGTGTTCTTGTACTTAAGTCGGCATTGTGCCTTTTGTATTTAATTCTGATACAATTTCTGTGTTTCATCGTCAATAAGAAGGTCCAAGGGATACAGTAAACCAGAAGTGAAGCATCGGAATCTACGACTAGTGTCACAGGATTGGTTCAAAACATAGACAGTAAGAAGAGTCAGTCATCTTGTACATAAGTCGGCATTGTGCATTTTCTATTTAATACCGATGCAATTTCTGTGTTTCATCGTCAATAAGAAGGTCAGAGGGATACAGTAAACCTGGAGTGAAGCATCGGAATCTATAACTAATGTCACAGGAATGGTTCAAATCATTGTCAATAAGAAGAGTCAGTCTTCTTGTACTTAAGTCGGCATTGTGCCTTTTCTATTTAATACCGATGCAATTTCTGTGTTTCATCGTCAATAAGAAGGTCAGAGGGATACAGTAAACCTGGAGTGAAGCATCGGAATCTATAACTAGTGTCACAGGAATTGTTCAAACATAGTCAGTAAGAAGAGTCAGTCTTCTTGTACTTAATTCGGCATTGTGCCTTTCGTATTGAATTCCGATGCAATTTCTGTGTTTCACCGTCAATAAGAAGGTCAGAGGGATACAGTAAACCTGAAGTAAAGCATCGGAATCTATAACTAGTGTCACAGGAATGGTTCAAACATAGACAGTAAGAAGAGTCAGTCTTCATGTACTTAAGTCGGCATTGTGCCTTTTGTATTTAATCCCGATGCAATTTCTGTGTTTCATCGTCAATAAGAAGGTCAGAGGGATACAGTAAATAGGAAGTGAAGCATCGGAATCTATAACTAGTGTCACAGGAATGGTTCAAAACATAGTCAGTAAGAAGTGTCAGTCTTCTTGTCCTTAAGTCGGCATTGTGCCTTTTGCATTTAATTCCGATGCAATTTTGGGTTTCATCGTCAATAAGAATGTCCAAGGGATACAGTAAAACTGTAGTGAAGCATCGGAAACTATAACTAGTGTCACAGGAATGGTTCAAATCATTGTCAATAAGAAGAGTCGATCTTCATGTACTTAAGTCGGCATTATGACTTTTGTATTTAATTCCGATGCAATTTCTGTGTTTCATCGTCAATAAGAAAGTACAAGGGATACAGTAAACCTGAAGTGAAGCATCGGAATTTATAACTAGTGTCACAGGAATGGTTCAAAACATAGACAGTAGGAAGATTCAGTGTGCTTGTAATTAAGTCGGCAATGTGTCTTTTGTATTTAATTCCGATGCAATTTCTGTGTTTCATCGTCAATAAGATGGTCTAAGGGATACAGTAAACCTGAAGTGAAGCATCTGAATCCACAACTAGTGTCACAGGATTGGTTCAAAACATAGACAGTAAGAAGACTCAGTCGTCTTGTACTTAAGTCGGCATTGTGCCTTTTCTATTTAATACCGATGCAATTTATGTGTATCATCGTCAATAAGAAAGTACAAGAGAAACAGTAAACCTGAAGTGAAGCATCGGAATCTATAACTAGTGTCACAGGAATGGTTCAAAACATAGTCAGAAAGAAGAGTCAGTCTTCTTGTACTTAATTGGGAATTGTGCCTTTCGTATTTAATTCCGATGCAATTTCTCTGCTTCACCCTCAATAAGATGGTCAGAGGGATACAGTAAACCTGAAGTGAAGCATCGGAATCTATAACTAATGTCACAGGAATGGTTCAAACATAGACAGTAAGAAGAGTCGCTCTTCTTGTCCTTAAGTTGGCATTGTGCCTTTTGTATTTAATTCCGATGCAATATCTGTGTTTGATCGTCAATAAGAAGGTCCAAGGGATACAGTAAACCTGGAGTGAAGCATCGGAATCTATAACTAGAGTCACACTAATGGTTCAAATCATACACAGATAGAAGAGTCAATTCTCTTGTACATAAGTCGCCATTGTGCCTTTTGTATTTAATTCCGATGCAATTTCTGTGTTTCATCGTCAATAAGAAGGTCCAAGGGATACATTAAACCTGAAGTGAAGCATCGGAATCTATAACTAGTGTCACTGGAATGGTTCAAAGTATAGACAGTAAGAAGAGTCAGTCTTCTTGTACTTAAGTCGGCATTGTGTCTTTTGTATTTAATTCCGATGCAATTTCTGTGATTCACTGTCAATAAGTTGGTCCAAGGGATACAGTAAACCTGAAGTGAAGCATCGGACTCTGTAACTAGTGTCACAGAAATGGAACAAAACATAGACAGTAGGAAGAGTCAGTCTTCTTATACTTAAGTCGGCATTGTGCCTTTTGTATTTAATTCCGATGCAATTTCTGTGTTTCATCGTCAATAAGTAGGTCGAAGGGATACAGTAAACCTAAAGTGAAGCATCGGAATCTATAACTAGTGACACAGGAATGGTTCAATCATAGTCAGTTCGAAGAGTCCGTCTTCATGTACTTAAGTCGGCATTGTGCCTTTTGTATTTTATTCCGATGCAATTTCTGTGTTTCATCGTCAATAAGAAGATCCAAGGGATACAGTAAACCTGAAGTGAAGCATCAGAATCTATAAGTAGTGTCACAGGAATGGTTCAAAACATAGTCAGGAAGAAGAGTCAGTCTTCGTGTACTTAATTCGGCATTGTGCCTTTCGTATTGAATTCCGATGCAATTTCTGTGTTTCACCGTCAATAAGAATGTCAGAGGGATACAGTAAACCTGAAGTGAAGCATCGGAATCTATAACTAGTGTCACAGGAATGGTTCAAACATAGACAGTAAGATGACTCAGTCTTCATGTACTTAAGTCGGCAATGTGCCTTTTGAATTTAATCCCGATGCGATTTCTGTGTGACATCGTCAATAAGATGGTCAGAGGGATACAGCAAACGGGAAGTGAAGCATCGGAATCTATAACTAGTGTCACAGGAATGGTTCAAAGCATAATCAGTAAGAAGAGTCAGTCTTCTTGTCCATAAGTCGGCATTGTGCCTTTTGTATTTAATTCCGATGCAATATTGTGTTTCATCGTCAATAAGAATGTCCAAGGGATACAGTAAACCTGAAGTGAAGCATCGGAATCTATAACTAGTGTCACAGGAATGGTTAAAAACATAGTCAGTAAGAAGTGTCAGTCTTCTTGTACTTAATTGGGCATTGTGCGTTTCGTATGTAATTCCGATGCAATATCTGTGCTTCACCGTCATAAGAAGGTCAGACTGATACAGTAAACCTGAAGTGAAGCATCGAAATCTATAACTAGTGTCACAGGAATGGTTCAAAACATAGACAGTATGAAGAGTCAGTCTTCTTGTACTTAAGTCGGCATTGTGCCTTTTGTATTTAATTCCGATGCAATTTCTGTGTTTCATCGTCAATAAGATAGTCCAAGGTATACAGTAAACCTGAAGTGAAGCATCGGAATCTATAACTAGTGTCACAGGAATGGTTCAAAACATAGTCAGTAAGAAGAATCAGTCTTCTTGTACTTAATTGGGCATTGTGCCTTTCGTATTGAATTCGGATGCAATTTCTGTGTTTCACCGTCAATAAGAAGGTCAGAGAGATTCAGTAAACCAGAAGTGAAGCATCGGAATCTACAACTAGTGTCACAGGAATGGTTCAAACATAGACAGTAAGAAGAGTCAGTCTTCTTGTACTTAAGTCGGCATTGTGCCTTTTGTATTTAATTCCGATGCAAGTTCTGTGTTTCATCGTCAATAAGAAGGTCGGAGGGATACAGTAAACCGGAAGTGAAGCATCGGAAACTATAACTAGTGTCATAGGAATGGTTCAAATCGTAGACAGTAAAAAGATTTAGTCTTCTTGTACTTAAGTCGGCATTGTGCCTTTTTATTTAATTCCGATGCAATTTCTGTGTTTCATCGTCAATAAGATGGTCCAAGGGATACAGTAAACCTGAAGTGAAGCATCGGAATCTATAACTAGTGTCACCGGAATGGTTCAAAATATAGACAGTAAGAAGAGTCAGTCTTCTTGTACTTAAGTCGGCATTGTGCCTTTTGTATTTCATTCCGATGCAATTTCTGTGATTCATCGTCAATAAGAAGGTCCAAGGGATACAGTAAGCCTGAAGTGAAGCATCGGACTCCATAACTAGTGTCACAGAAATGGATCAAAACATAGACAGTAGGAAGAGTCAGTCTTTTTACACGTAAGTCGGCATTGTGCCTTTTGTATTTAATTCCGATGCAATTTCTGAGTTTCATCATCAATAAGAAGGTCCAAGGGAAACAGTAAACCTGAAGTGAAGCATCGGAATCTATAACTAGTGTCACAGGAATGGTTCAAAGCATAGACAGTATGAAGAATCAGTCTTCATGTACATAAGACGGCAATGTGGCTTTTCTATTTAATTCCGATGCAATTTCTGTGTTTCATCGTCAATAGGAAGGTCACAGGGATACAGTAAACCTGAAGTGAAGCATCGGAATCTATAACTAGTGTCACAGGAATGGTTCAAATCATAGTCAGTAAGAAGAGTCAGTCTTCCTGTCCTTAAGTCGGCATTGTGCCTTTTTTATTTAATTCCTATGCAATTTCTGTGTTTCATCGGCAATAAGGTCAGAGGGAAACAGTAAACCTGAAGTGAAGCATCGGAATCCATAACTAGTTTCACAGGAATGTTTCAAATCATTGTCAATAAGAAGAGTCGGTCTTCATGTACTTAAGTCGGCATTGTGCCTTTTGTATTTAATTCCGATGAGATTTCTGTTTTTCATCGTCAATAAGATGGTTCAAGGGATACAGTAAACCTGAAGTGAAGCATCGGAATCCATAACTAGTGTCACAGGAATTTTTCAAAACATAGACAGTAGGAAGAGTCAGTGTTCTTGTACTTAAGTCGGCATTGTGCCTTTTGTATTTAATTCTGATACAATTTCTGTGTTTCATCGTCAATAAGAAGGTCCAAGGGATACAGTAAACCAGAAGTGAAGCATCGGAATCTACGACTAGTGTCACAGGATTGGTTCAAAACATAGACAGTAAGAAGAGTCAGTCATCTTGTACTTAAGTCGGCATTGTGCATTTTCTATTTAATACCGATGCAATTTCTGTGTTTCATCGTCAATAAGAAGGTCAGAGGGATACAGTAAACCTGAAGTGAAGCATCGGAATCTATAACTAGTGGCACAGGAATGGTTCAAACGTAGACAGTAAGAAGAGTCAGTCTTCATGTACCTAAGTCGGCATTGTGCCTTTTGTATATTATTCCGATGCAATTTCTGTGTTTCATCGTCAATAAAAAGGTCCAAGGGATACAGTAAACCTGGAGTGAAGCATCGGATTCTATAACTAGTGTCACAGGAATGGTTCAAAACATAGACGATAGTAAGAGTCAGACCTCTTATACTTAAGTCGACATTGTGCCTTTTCTATTTAATTCCGAAGCAATTTCTGTGTTTCATTTTCAATAAGAAGGTCAGAGGGATACAATAAACCTGAGGTGAAGCAACGGAATCTATAACTAGTGTCACAGGAATGGTTCAAAACATAGACAGTAGGAACAGTCAGTCTTCTTGTACTTAAGTCGGCATTGTGCCTTTTGTAATTAATTCCGATGGAATTTCTGTGTTTCATCGTCAATAAGAAGGTCAGAGGGATACAGTAAACGTGAAGTGAGGCATCGGAATCCAAAACCAGTGTCACAGGAATGGTTCAAAACATAGACAGTAGGAAGAGTCAGTCTTCTTGTACATAAGTCGGCATTGTGCCTTTTGTATTTAATTCCGATGCATTTTCTGTGTTTCATCGTCAAAAAGATGATCCATGGTATACAAAAAAACTAAAGTGAAGCATCGGAATATATAACTAGTTTCACAGGAATGGTTCAAAACGTAGACAGTAAGAAGAGTCAGACTTCTTGTACTTAAGTCGACATTGTGCCTTTTCTACTTAATTCCGATGCAATTTCTGTGTTTCATTGTCAATAAGAAGGCCAGAGGGATACAATAAACCTGAAGGGAAGCATCGGAATCTATAACTAGTGTCACAGGAATGGTTCAAAAGAAAGTCAGTAAGAAGAGTCAGTCTTCTTGTCCTTAAGTCGGCATTGTGCCATTTGCATTTAATTCCGATGCAATTTCTGTGTTTCATCGCCAATAAGAAGGTCCAAGGGATACAGTAAACCTGGAGTGAAGCATCGGAATCTATAACTAGTGTCACAGGAATGGTTCTAAGCATAGACAGTAAAAAGAGTCAGTCTTCGTGTACTTAAGTCGGCATTTTGCCTTTTGTATTTAATTCCGATGCAATTGCTGTGTTTCATCGTCAATAACAAGGTCCATGGGATACAGTAAACCTGAAGTGAAGCATCGGAATCTATAACTAGTGTCACAGGAATGGTTCAAAGCATAGTCAGTAAGAAGAGTCAGTCTTCTTGTACTTTACTCGGCATTGTGCCTTTTGTATTTAATTCCGATGCAACTTCTGTGTTTCATCGGCAATAAGGTCAGAGGGATACAATGAACCTGAAGTGAAGCATCGGAATCCATAACTAGTGTCACAGGAATTTTTCAAAACATAGACAGTAGGAAGAGTCAGTGTTCTTGTACTTAAGTCGGCATTGTGCCTTTTGTATTTAATTCTGATGCAATTTCTGTGTTTCATCGTTACTAAGAATGTCAGAGGGATACAGTAAACCTGAAGTGAAGAATCGGAATCTATAAGTAGTGTCACAGGAATGGTTCAAAACATAGTTAGTAAGAAGAGTCAGTCTTCTTGTACTTAATTCGGCATTACCTTTTCGTATTGAATTCCGATGCAATTTATGTGCTTCACCGTCAATACGAAGGTCAGAGGGATACAGTAAACCTGAAGTGAGGCATCGGAATCCAAAACTAGTGTCACAGGAATTGTTCAAAGCATAGACAGTAGGAAGAGTCAGTCTTCTTGTACGTAAGTCGGCATTGTGCATTTTGTATTTAATTCCGATGCAATTCCTGTGTTTCATTGTCAAAAAGATGGTCCAAGGTATACAGTAAAACTAAAGTGAAGCATCGGAATCTATAACTAGTTTCACAGGAATGGTTC
Source organism: Schistocerca piceifrons (assembly GCF_021461385.2). Taxonomy (NCBI): domain Eukaryota; kingdom Metazoa; phylum Arthropoda; class Insecta; order Orthoptera; family Acrididae; genus Schistocerca; species Schistocerca piceifrons. Next base: position 2,031,735 of record NW_025727724.1, on the reverse strand, counting down.
AAAACATAGTCAGTAAGAAGAGTCAGTCTTCTTGTACTTAAGTCTTCATTGTGCCTGTTCAATTTAATTCCGATGCTAATTCTGTGATTCATCGTCAATAAGAAGGTCCAAGGGATACAGTAAACCTGGAGAGAATCATCGGAATCTATAACTAGTGTCACAGGAATTGTTCAAAACATAGACTGTAAGAAGAGTCAGTCTTCTAGTACTTACGTCGACATTGTGCCTTTTCTGTTTTATTCCGATGCTATTTCTGTGTTTCTTCGTCAATAAGAAGGTCAGAGGGATACAATAAACCTGAAGTGAAGCATCGGAATCTATAACTAGTGTCACAGGAATGGTTCAAAACAAAGTCAGTAAGAAGAGTCAGTCTTCTTGTCCTTAAGTCGGCATTGTGCCTTTTGTATTTAATTCCGATGCAATTTCTGTGTTTCATCGTCAATAAGAAGGTCAGAGGGATACAGTAAACCTTGAAGTGATGCATCGGAATCTATAGCTAGTGTCGCAGGAATGGTTCAAACCAAAGTCAGTAAGAAGAGTCAGTCTTCTTGTCCATAAGTCGGCATTGTGCCTTTTGTATTTAATTCCAATGCAATTTCTGTGTTTCATCGTCAATAAGAAGGTCCAAAGAATACAGTAAACATGGAGTGAAGCATCGGAAACTATATCTAGTGTCACAGGAATGGTTCAAAACATAGACAGTAAGAAGAGTCAGTCTTCTTGTACTTAATTCGGCAATGTGCCTTTTGTATTTATTTCCGATGCAATTTCTGTTTTTCATCGTCAATAAGAAGGTCCAAGGGATACAGTAAACCTGAGGTGAAGCATCGGAATCTATAACTAGTGTCACAGGAATGGTTCAAATCATAGTCAGTAAGAAGATTAAGTCTTCTTGTACTTAAGTCGGCATTGTACCTTTTCTATTTAATTCCGATGCAATTTCTGTGTTTCATCGTCAATAACAAGTTCCAAGGCATACAGTAAACCTGAAGTGAAGCATCGGAATCTATAACTAGTGTCAATGGAATGGTTCAAAACATAGACAGTAAGAAGAGTCAGTCTTCTTGTACTTAAGTCGGCATTGTGCCTTTTGTATTTAATTCCGATGCAGTTTCTGTGTTTCATCGTCAATAAGAAGGTCAGAGGGGTACGGTAAACCTGAAGTGAAGCATCGAAATCTATAGCTAGTGTCACAGGAATGGTTCAAAACATAGTCAGTAAGAAGAGTCAGTCTTCTTGTCCTTAAGTCGTCATTGTGCCTTTTGTATTTAATTCCGATGCAATTTCTGTGTTTCATCATCAATAAGAAGGTCCAAGGGATACAGTAAACCTGGAGTGAAGAATCGGAATCTATAACTAGTGTCACAGGAATGGTTCAAAACATAGACAGTAAGAAGAGTCAGTCTCCTTGTACTTAATTCTGCACTGTGCCTTTTGTATTTAATTCCGATGCAATTTCTGTGTTTCATCGTCATTAAGAAGGACCAAGGGATACAGTAAACCTGGAGTGAAAGATCGGAGTCTATAACTAGTGTCACAGGAATGGTTCAAAACATAGTCAGTAAGAAGAGTCAGTCTTCTTGTAGTTAAGTCGGCAGTGTGCCTTTTCTATTTCATTCCGATGCAATTTCTGTGTTTCATCGTCAATAAGAAGGTCCCAGGGATACAGTAAAATGGAGTGAAGCATCGGAAACTATAACTAGTGTCACAGGAATGGTTCAAAACATAGACAGTTAGAAGAGTCAGTCTTCTTGTACTTACGTCGGCATAGTGCCTTTTCGATTTAATTCCGATGCAATTTGTGTGTTTCATCGTCAATAAGAAGGTCCAACGGATACAGTAAACCTGGAGTGTAGCATCGGAATCTATAACTAGTGTCACAGGAATGGTTCAAAACATAGACAGTAAGAAGAGTCAGTCTTCATGTACTTAGGTCGGCATTTTGCCTTTTGTATTTAATTCCGATGCAATTTCTGTGTTTAATCGTCAAGAAGAAGGTCCAAGGGATACAGTAAACCTGAAGTGAAGCATCGGAATCTATAACTAGTGTCACAGGAATGGTTCAAAAAATAGTCAGTAAGAAGAGTCAGTCTTCTTGTACTTAAGTCGGCATTGTACCTTTTCTATTTAATTCCGATGATATTTCTGTGTTTCATCGTCAATAACAAGGTCTAAGGGATACAGTAAACCTGGAGTGAAGCATCGGAATCTATAACTAGTGTCAATGGAATATTTCAAAACATAGACTGTAAGATGAGTCAGTCTTCTTGTACTTAAGTCGGCATTGTGCCTTTTGTATTTAATTCCGATGCAGTTTCTGTGTTTCATCGTCAATAAGAAGGTCAGATGGGTACTCTAAACCTGAAGTGAAGCATAGAATCTATAGCTAGTGTCACAGGAATGGTTCAAAACATAGTCAGTAAGAGGTGTCAGTCTTCTTCTCCTTAAGTCGGCATTGTGCCTTTTGTATTTAATTCCGATGGAATTTCTGTGTTTCATCATCAATAAGAAGGTCCAAGGGATACAGTAAACCTGGAGTGAAGCATTGGAATCTATAACTAGTGTCACAAGAATGGTCAAAACATAGACAGTAAGAAGAGTCAGTCTCCTTGTACTTAATTCTGCACTGTGCCTTTTGTATTTAATTCCGATGCATATTCTGTGTTTAATCGTCAAGAAGAAGGTCCAAGGGATACAGTAAACCTGAAGTGAAGCATCGGAATCTATAACTAGTGTCACAGGAATGGTTCAAAACATAGTCAGTAAGAAGAGTCAGTCTTCTTGTACTTAAGTCGGCATTGTACCTTTTCTATTTAATTCCGATGATATTTCTGTGTTTCATCGTCAATAACAAGGTCTAAGGGATACAGTAAACCTGGAGTGAAGCATCGGAATCTATAACTAGTGTCAATGGAATATTTCAAAACATATACTGTAAGATGAGTCAGTCTTCTTGTACTTAGGTCGACATTGTGCCTTTTGTATTTAATTCCGATGCAGTTTCTGTGTTTCATCGTCAATAAGAAGGTCAGATGGGTACAGTAACCCTGAAGTGAAGCATAGAATCTATAGGTAGTGTCACAGGAATGGTTCAAAACATAGTCAGTAAGAAGAGTCAGTCTTCTCCTTAAGTCGGCATTGTGCCTTTTGTATTTAATTCCGATGGAATTTCTGTGTTTCATCATCAATAAGAAGGTCCAAGGGATACAGTAAACCTGGAGTGAAGCACTGGAATCTATAACTAGTGTCACAATAATGGTTCAAAACATAGACAGTAAGAAGAGTCAGTCTCCTTGTACTTAATTCTGCACTGTGCCTTTTTAATTTAATTCCGATTCAATTTCTGTGTTTCATCGTCAATAAGAATGTCCAAGGGATACAGTAAACCTGAAGTGTAGCATCGGAATTTATAACTAGTGTCACAGGAATAGTTCAAAACATAGTCAGTAAGAAGAGTCAGTCTTCTTGTACTTAAGTCGGCATTGTGCCTTTTCTATTTAATTCCGATGCAATTTCTGTGTTTAATCGTCAATAAGAAGGACCAAGGGATACAGTAAACCTGGAGTGAAGCATCGGAGTCTATAACTAGTGTCAGAGGACTGGTTCAAAAATAGACAGTAAGAAGAGTCAGTCTTCTTGAACTTAATTCGGCATTGTGCCTTTTGTATTCAATTCCGATGCAATTTCTGTGTTTCATGGTCAATAAGAATGTCAGAGGGGTACAGTAAACCTGAAGTGAAGCATTGGAATCCATAACTAGTGTCACAGGATTGGTTCAAAACATAGTCAGTAAGAAGAGTTAGTCTTCTTGTACCTAAGTCGGCATTGTGCCTTTTGTATTTAATTCCGATGCAATTTCTGTGTTTCATCGTCAATAAGAAGGTCCAAGGGATACAGTGAACCTGGAGTGAAGCATCTGAATCTATAACTAGTGTCACAGGAATGGTTCAAATCATAGACTGTAAGAAGAGTCAGTCTTCGTGCACTTCAGTCGGCATTTTGCCTTTTGTATTTAATTCCGATGCAATTTTTGTGTTTCATAGTCAATGAGAAGGTCCAAGGGATACAGTAAACCTGAAGTGAAGCATCGGGATCTATAACTAGTGTCACAGGAATCGTTCAAAACATAGTCAGTAAGAAGAGTCAGTCTTCTTGTACTTAAGTCGGCATAGTGCCTTTCTATTTAATTCCGATGCAATTTGTGTGTTTCATCGTCAATAAGAAGGTCCAAATGATACAGTAAACCCGGAGTGAAGCATCGGAATCTATAACTAGTGTCAATGGTATGGTTCAAAACATGGACGGTAAGAAGAGTCAGTCTTCTTGTACTTAAGTCGGCATTGTGCCTTTTGTATCTAATTACGGTGCAATGTCTGTGTTTCATCGGCATTAAGAAGGTCAGAGGGATACAGTAAACCTGAAGTGAAGCATCGGAATCTATAGCTACTGTCACAGGAATGGTTCAAAGCATAGTCAGTAAGAAGAGTCAATCTTGTTGTCCTTAAGTCGGCATTGTGCCTTTTGTATTTAATTCCGATGCAATTTCTGTGTTTCATCGTCAATAAGAAGGTCCAAGGGATGCAGTAAACCAGGAGTGAAGCATCGGAATCTATAACTAGTGTCACAGAAATGGTTCAAAACATAGACAGTAAGAAGAGTCAGTCTCCTTGCACTTAATTCGGCATTGTGCCTTTTGTATTTAATTCCACTGCAATTTCTGTGTTTCATCGTCAATAACAAGGTCCAAGGGATACAGTAAACCTGAAGTGAAGCATCGAAATCTATAACTAGTGTCACAGGAATGGTTCAAAACATAGACAGTAGGAAGAGTCAGTCTTCTTGTACTTAAGTCGGCATTGTGCCGTTTGTATTTAATTCCGATGCAATTTCTGTGTTTCATCGTCAATAAGAAGGTCCAAAGTATACAGTAAACCTGAAGTGAAGCATCGGATCTATGTCTAGTGTCACAGGAATGGTTCAAAACATAGTCAGTAAGAAGAGTCAGTCTTCTTGTACTTCAGTCGGCATTGTGCCTTTTCTATTTAATTCCGATGCAATTTCTGTGTTTCATCGTCAATAAGAAAGTCCAAGGGATACAGTAAACATGAAGTGAAGCATCGGAATTTATAACTAGTGTCAATGGAATGGTTCAAAACATTGTCAGTAAGAAGAGTCAGTCTTCTTGTACTTAAGTCGGCATTGTGCATTTTCTATTTATTTCCGATGCAATTTCTGTGTTCCATCGTCAATAAGAAGGTCCATGGGATATAGTAAACCTGGAGTGAAGCATCGGAATCTATTACTAGTGTCACAGGAATGTTTCAAAGCATAGACAGTAACCAGAGTCAGTCTTCTTGTACTTACGTCGACATTGTGCCCTTTCTATTTAAATCCGATGCAATTTCTGTGTTTCATCGTCAATATGAAGGTGCAAGGGATACAGTAAACCTGAAGTGAAGCTTCGGAATCTATAGCTAGTGTCACCGGAATGGTTAAAAACATAGACAGTAAGAAGACTCAGTCTTCTTGTACTTAAGTCGGCATTGTGCCTTTTCTTTTTAATTCCGATGCAATTTCTGTGTATCATCGTCAATAAGAAGGTCCAAGGTATACAGTAAACCTGAAGTGAAGCATCGGAATTTATAACTAGTGTCACAGGAATGGTTCAAATCATAGTCAGTAAGGTGAGTCAGTCTTCTTGTACTTAAGTCGGCATTGTGCCTTTTGTATTTAATTCCGATGAAATTTCTGTGTTTCTTCGTCAATAAGAAGGTCAGAGGGGTACAGTAAACCTGAAACTTGAAGTGAAGCATCGTAATCTATAGCTAGTGTCACAGGAATGGTTCAAAACATAGACAGTAAGAAGAGTCAGTCTTCTTGTACTTAATTCTGCTTTGTGCCTATTGTTTTTAATTCCGATGCAATCTCTGTGTTTCATCGTCAATAAGAAGGTCCAAGGGATACAGTAAACCTGAAGTGAAGCATCGGAATTTATAACTTGTGTCACAAGGATGGTTCAAAACATAGACAGTAAGAAGAGTCAGTCTTCTTGTACTTAAGTCGGCATTGTTCCTTTTCTATTTAATTCCGATGCAATTACAGTGTTTCATCGTCAATAAGAAGATCGAAGGGATACAGAAATCCTGAAGTGAAGCATCGGAATCTATAAGTAGCGTCACAGGAATGGTTCAAAACATAGTCAGTAAGAAGAGTCAGTCTACTTGTACTTAAGTAGGCATTGTGCCTTTTCTATTTAATTCCGATATAATTTCTGTGTTTCATCGTCAATAAGATGGTCCAAGGGATACAGTAAACCTGAAGTGAAGCATCGAAATCTATAGCTAGTGTCACAGGAATGGTTCAAACATAGTCAGTAAGAAGAGTCAGTCTTCTTGTCCTTAAGTCGTTATTGTGCCTTTTGTATTTAATTCCGATGCTGTTTCTGTGTTTCATCATCAATAAGAAGGTCCAAGGGATACAGTAAACCTAGAGTGAAGAATCGGAATCTATAACTAGTGTCACAGGAATGGTTCAAAGCATAGTCAGTAAGAAGATTAAGTCTTCTTGTACTTAAGTCGGCATTGTACTTTTCTATTTAATTCCGATGCAATTTCGGTGTTTCATCGTCAATAACAAGTTCCAAGGGATACAGTAAACCTGGAGTGAAGCGTCGGAATCAATAACTAGTGTCAATGGAATGGTTCAAAACATAGACAGTAAGAAGAGTCAGTCTTCTTGTACTTAAGTCGGCATTGTGCCTTTAGTATTTAATTCCAATGCAGTTTCTGTGTTTCATCGTCAATAAGAAGGTCAGAGGGGTACAGTAAACCTGAAGTGAAGCATCGAAATCTATAGCTAGTGTCACAGGAATGGTTCAAAACATAGTCAGTAAGAAGAGTGAGTCTTCTTGTCCTTAAGTCGTCATTGTGCCTGTTGTATTTAATTCCGATGCAATCTCTGTGTTTCATCATCAATAAGAAGGTCCAAGGGATACAGTAAACCTGGAGTGAAGAATCGGAATCTATAACTAGTGTCACAGGAATGGTTCAAAACATAGACAGTAAGAAGAATCAGTCTCCTTGTACTTAATTCAGCACTGTGCCTTTTGTATTTAATTCCGATGCAATTTCTGTGTTTCATCGTCAATAAGAAGGACCAAGGGATACAGTAAACCTGGAGTGAGGGATCGGAGTCTATAACTAGTGTCACAGGAATGGTTCAAAGCATAGTCAGTAAGAAGAGTCAGTCTTCTTGTAGTTATGTCGGCATTGTGCCTTTTCTATTTCATTCCGATGCAATTTCTGTGTTTCATAGTCAATAAGAAGGTCCCAGGGATACAGTAAAATGGAGTGAAGGATCGGAAACTATAACTAGTGTCACAGGAATGGTTCAAAACATAGACAGTAAGAAGAGTCAGTCTTCTAGTACTTACGTCGGCATAGTGCCTTTTCTATTTAATTCCGATGCGATTTGTGTGTTTCATGGTCAATAAGAAGGTCCAACGGATACAGTAAACCTGGAGTGTAGCATCGGAATCTATAACTAGTGTCACAGGAATGGTTCGAAACATAGACAGTAAGAAGAGTCAGTCTTCATGTACTTAAGTCGGCATTTTGCCTTTTGTATTTAATTCCGATGCAATTTCTGTGTTTAATCGTCAATAAGAAGGTCCAAGGGATACAGTAAACCTGAAGTGAAGCATCGGAATCTATAACTAGTGTCACAGGAATGTTTCAAATCATAGTCAGTAAGAAGAGTCAGTCCTCTTGTACTTAAGTCGGCATTGTACCTTTTCTATTTAATTTCGATGATATTTCTGTGTTTCATCGTCAATAACAAGGTCTAAGGGATACAGTAAACCTGGAGTGAGGCATCGGAATCTATAACTAGTGTCAATGGAATATTACAAAACATAGACTGTAAGATGAGTCAGTCTTCTTGTTGTCGGCATTGTGCCTTTTGTATTTAATTCCGATGCAGTTTCTGTGTTTCATCGTCAATAAGAAGGCCAGATGGGTACAGTAAACCTGAAGTGAAGCATAGAATCTATAGCTAGTGTCACAGGAATGGTTCAAAACATAGTCAGTAGGAAGAGTCAGTCTTCTTGTCCTTAAGTCGTCATTGTGCCTTTTGTATTTAATTCCGATGCAATTTCTGTGTTTCATCATCAATAAGAGGGTCCAAGGGATACAGTAAACCTGGAGTGAAGCATTGGAATCCATAACTAGTGTCACAAGAATGGTTCAAAACATAGACAGTAAGAAGAGTCAGTCTCCTTGTACTTAATTCTGCACTGTGCCTTTTGTATTTAATTCCGATTCAATTTCTGTGTTTCATCGTCAATAAGAATGTCCAAGGGATACAGTAAACCTGCAGTGTAGCATCGGAATTTATAACTAGTGTCACAGGAATGGTTCAAAGCATAGTCAGTAAGAAGAGTCAGTCTTCTTGTACTTAAGTCGGCATTGTGCCTTTTCTATTTAATTCCGATGCAATTTCTGTGTTTAATCGTCAATAAGAAGGACCAAGGGATACAGTAAACCTGGAGTGAAGCATCGGAGTCTATAACTAGTGTCAGAGGACTGGTTCAAAGATAGACAGTAAGAAGAGTCAGTCTTCTTGAACTTAATTCGGCATTGTGCCTTTTGTATTCAATTCCGATGCAATTTCTGTGTTTCATCGTCAATAAGAAGGTCAGAGGGATACAGTAAACCTGAAGTGAAGCATTGGAATCCATAACTAGTGTCACAGGAACGGTTCAAAACATAGTCAGTAAGAAGAGTTAGTCTTCTTGTACCTAAGTCGGCATTGTGCCTTTTGTATTTAATTCCGATGCAATTTCTGTGTTTCATCGTCAATAAGAAGGTCCAAGGGATACAGTCAACCTGGAGTGAAGCATCGGAATCTATAACTAGTGTCACGGGAATGGTTCAAATCATAGACTGTAAGAAGAGTCAGGCTTCGTGCACTTCAGTCGGCATTTTGCCTTTTGTATTTAATTCCGATGCAATTTTTGTGTTTCATAGTCAGTAAGAAGGTCCAAGGGATACAGTAAACCTGAAGTGAAGCATCGGGATCTATAACTAGTGTCACAGGAATCGTTCAAAGCATAGTCAGTAAGAAGGGTCAGTCTTCTTGTACTTAAGTCGGCATAGTGCCTTTTCTATTTAATTCCGATGCAATTTGTGTGTTTCATCGTCAATAAGAAGGTCAAAGGGATACAGTAAACCCGGAGTGAAGCATCGGAATCTATAACTAGTGTCAATGGTATGGTTCAAAACATGGACGGTAAGAAGAGTCAGTCTTCTTGTACTTAAGTCGGCATTGTGCCTTTTGTATTTAATTACGGTGCAATGTCTGTGTTTCATCGTCATTAAGAAGGTCAGAGGGATACAGTAAACCTGAAGTGAAGCATCGGAATCTATAGCTACTGTCACAGGAATGGTTCAAAGCATAGTCAGTAAGAAGAGTCAATCTTGTTGACCTTAAGTCGGCATTGTGCCTTTTGTATTTAATTCCGATGCAATTTCTGTGTTTCATCGTCAATAAGAAGGTCCAAGGGATGCAGTAAACCAGGAGTGAAGCATCGGAATCTATAACTAGTGTCACAGAAATGGTTCAAAACATAGACAGTAAGAAGAGTCAGTCTTCTTGCACTTAATTCGGCATTGTGCCTTTTGTATATAATTCCGCTGCAATTTCTGTGTTTCATCGTCAATAACAAGGTCCAAGGGATACAGTAAAACTCAAGTGAAGCATCGGAATGTATAACGGGTGTCACAGGAATGGTTCAAAACATAGTCAGTAGGAAGAGTCGGTCTTCATGTACTTAAGTCGGCATTGTGCCTTTTGTATTTAATTACGGTGCAATGTCTGTGTTTCATCGTCATTAAGAAGGTCAGAGGGATACAGTAAACCTGAAGTGAAGCATCGGAATCTATAGCTACTGTCACAGGAATGGTTCAAAGCATAGTCAGTAAGAAGAGTCAATCTTGTTGTCCTTAAGTCGGCATTGTGCCTTTTGTATTTAATTCCGATGCAATTTCTGTGTTTCATCGTCAATAAGAAGGTCCAAGGGATGCAGTAAACCAGGAGTGAAGCATCGGAATCTATAACTAGTGTCACAGAAATGGTTCAAAACATAGACAGTAAGAAAAGTCAGTCTTCTTGCACTTAATTCTGCATTGTGCCTTTTGTATTTAATTCCGCTGCAATTTCTGTGTTTCATCGTCAATAACAAGGTCCAAGGGATACAGTAAAACTCAAGTGAAGCATCGGAATGTATAACGGGTGTCACAGGAATGGTTCAAAACATAGTCAGTAGGAAGAGTCGGTCTTCATGTACTTAAGTCGGCATTGTGCCTTTTGTATTTAATTCCGATGCATTTTCTGTGTTTCATCGTCAATACGAAGGACCAAGGAATACAGTAAACCTGAAGTGAAGCATCGAAATCTATAACTAGTGTAACAGGAATGGTTCAAAACATAGACAGTAGGAAGAGTCAGTCTTTTTGTACTTAAGACGGCATTGTGCCGTTTGTATTTAATTCCGATGCAATTTCTGTGTTTCATCGTCAATACGAAGGTCCAAGGTATACAGTAAACCTGAAGTGAAGCATCGGATCTATGACTAGTGTCACAGGAATGGTTCAAAACATAGTCAGTAAGAAGTGTCAGTCTTCTTGTACTTCAGTCTGCATTGTGCCTTTTCTATTTAATTCCGATGCAATTTCTGTGTTTCATCGTCAATAAGAAAGTCCAAGGGATACAGTAAACATGAAGTGAAGCATCGGAATTTATAACTAGTGTCAATGGAATGGTTCAAAGCATAGACAGTAAGAAGAGTCAGTCTTCTTGTACTTACGTCGACATTGTGCCCTTTCTATTTAAATCCGATGCAATTTCTGTGTTTCATCGTCAATATGGAGGTCCAAGGGATACAGTAAACCTGAAGTGAAGCTTCGGAATCTATAGCTAGTGTCACAGGAAAGGTTCAAAACATAGACAGTAAGAAGTGTCAGTCTTCTTGTCCTTAAGTCGGCATTGTGCCTTTTGTAATTAATTCCGATGCAATTTCTGTGTTTCATCCTCAATAAGAAGGTCCAAGGGATACAGTAAACCTGAAGTGAAGCATCAGAATTTAAAACTAGTGTCACAGGAATGGTTATCGTATTTAATTCCGACGCAATTTCTGTGTTTCATCGTCAATAAGAAGGTCCAAGGGATACAGTAAACCTGAAGTGAAGCATCGGAATTTATAACTAGTGTCACAGGGATGGTTCAAAACATAGACAGTAAGAAGAGTCAGTCTTCTTGTACTTAAGTCGGCAATGTTCTTTTTCTATTTAATTCCGATGCAATTTCTGTGTTTCATCGTCAACAAGAAGGTCGGAGGGATACAGAAATCCTGAAGTGAAGCATGGAATCTATAAGTAGTGTCACAGGAATGGTTCAAAACATAGTCAGTAAGAAGAGTCAGTCTACTTGTACTTAAGTCGGCATTGTGCCTTTTCTATTTATTTCTGATGCAATTTCTGTGTTTCATCGTCAATAAGAAGGTCCAAGGGATATAGTAAACCTGGAGTGAAGCATCGGAATCTATAACTAGTGTCACAGGAATGGTTCAAATCATAGGCAGTAAGAAGAGTCAGTCTTCTAGTACTTACGTCGACATTGTGCCTTTTCTATTTAATTCCGATTCTATTTCTGTGTTTCTTCGTCAATAAGACGGTCAGAGGGATACAATAAACCTGAAGTGAAGCAACGGAATCTATAACTAGTGTCACAGGAATGGTTTAAAACAAAGTCAGTAAGAAGAGTCAGTCTTCTTGTCCTTATGTCGGCATTGTGCCTTTTGTATTTAATTCAGCTGCAATTTCTGTGTTTCATCGTCAATAAGACGGTCCAAGGGATACAGTAAACCTGGAGTGAAGCATCGGAATCTATAACAAGTGTCAGAGGAATGGTTCAAAACATAGACAGTAAGAAGAGACAGTCTTTTTGTACTTAAGTCGACATTGTGCCTTTTCTATTTAATTCCGATGCAATTTCTATGTTTCATTGTCAATAAGAAGGTCAGAGGGATACAGTAAACCTTGAAGTGAAGCATCGGAATCAATAACTAGTGTCACAGGAATGGTTCAAAGCAAAGTCAGTAAGAAGAGTCAGTCTTCTTGTCCATAAGTCGGCATTGTGCCTTTTGTATTTAATTCCAATGCAATTTCTGTATTTCATCGTCAATAAGAAGGTCCAAGGGATACATTAAACCTGAAGTGAAGCATCGGAATTCATAACTAGTGTCACAGGAATGGTTCAAATGACAGTCAGAAAGGAGAGTCAGTCTTCTTGTACTTAAGTCGGCATTGTGCCTTTTGTATTTAATTCCGATGCAATTTCTGTGTTGCATCGTCAATAACAAGTTCCAAGGGATACAGTAAACCTGGAGTGAAGCATCGGAATCTATAACTAGTGTCAATGGAATGGTTCAAACACAGACAGTAAGAAGAGTCAGTCTTCTTGTACTTAATTCTGCACTGTGCCTTTTGTATTTAATTCCGATGCAATTTCTGTGTTTCATCGTCAATAAGAGGGACCAAGGGATACAGTAAACCTGGAGTGAAGCATTGGAGTCTATAACTAGTGTCACAGGAATGGTTCAAAACATAGTCAGTAAGAAGAGTCATTCTGCTTGTAGTTAAGTCGGCATTGTGCCTTTTCTATTTAATTCCGATGCAATTTCTGTGTTTCATCGTCAATAAGAAGGGCCAAGGGATACAGTACAATGGAGTGAAGCATCGGAAACTATAACTAGTGTCACAGGAATGGTTCAAAACATAGACAGTAAGAAGAGTCAGTCTTCTTGTACTTACGTCGGCATAGTGCCTTTTCGATATAATTCCGATGCAATTTGTGTGTTTCATCGTCAATAAGAAGGTCCAACGGATACAGTAAACCTGGAGTGTAGTACGGAATCTATAACTAGTGTCACAGGAATGGTTCAAAACATAGACAGTAAGAAGAGTCAGTCTTCATGTACTTAAGTCGGCATTTTGCCTTTTGTATTTAATTCCGATGCAATTTCTGTGTTTTATCGTCAATAAGATTGTCCAAGGCATACAGTAAACCTGAGGTGAAGCATCGGAATCTATAACTAGTGTCACAGGAATGGTTCAAAACATAGTCAGTAAGAAGAGTCAGTCTTCTTGTACTTAAGTCGGCATTGTAAATTTTCTATTTAATTCCGATGCAATTTCTGTGTTTCATCGTCAATAACAAGGCCAAGGGAAACAGTAAACCTGAAGTGAAGCATCAGAAACCATAACTAGTGTCAATGGAATATTTCAAAACATAGACTGTAAGATGAGTCAGTCTTCTTGTACTTAAGTAGGCAATGTGCCTTTTGTATTTAATTCCGATGCAGTTTCTGTGTTTCATCGTCAATAAGAAGGTCAGATGGGTACAGTAAACCTGAAGTGAAGCATAGAATCTATAGCTAGTGTCTCAGTAATGGTTCAAAACATAGTCAGTAAGAAGAGTCAGTCTTCTTGTCCTTAAGTCGGCATTGTACTTTTTGTATTTAATTCCGATGCAATTTCTGTGTTTCATCATCAATAAGAAGGTCCAAGGGATACAGTAAACCTGGAGTGAAGCATTGGAATCTATAACTAGTGTCACAGGAATGGTTCAAAACATAGACAGTAAGAAGAGTCAGTCTACTTGTACTTAATTCTGCACTGTGCATTTTGTATTTAATTCCGATTCAATTTCTGTGTTTCATCGTCAATAAGAATGTCCAAGGGATACAGTGAACCTGAAGTGTAGCATCGGAATTTATAACTAGTGTCACAGGAATGGTTCAAAACATTGTCAGTAAGAAGAGTCAGTCTTCTTGTACTTAAGTCGGCATTGTGCCTTTTCTATTTAATTCCGATGCAATTTCTGTGTTTAATCGTCAATAAGAAGGACCAAGGGATACAGTAAACCTGGAGTGAAGCATCGGAGTCTATAACTAGTGTCACAGGACTAGTTAAAAAATAGACAGTAAGAAGAGTCAGTCTTCTTGAACTTAATTCGGCATTGTGCCTTTTGTATTCAATTCCGATGCAATTTCTGTGTTTCATCGTGAATAAGAAGGTCAGAGGGATACAGTAAACCTGAAGTGAAGCATCGGAATCCATAACTAGTGTCACAGGAATGGTTCAAAACATAGTCAGTAAGAAGAGTTAGTCTTCTTGTACTTAAATCGGCATTGTGCCTTTTGTATTTAATTCCGATGCAATTTCTGTGTTTCATCGTCAATAAGAAGGTCCAAGGGATACAGTGAACCTGGAGTGAAGCATCGGAATTTATAACTAGTGTCACAGGAATGGTTCAAATCATAGACTGTAAGAAGAGTCAGTCTTCGTGCACTTCAGTCGGCATTTTGCCTTTTGTATTTCATTCCGATGCAATTTTTGTGTTTCATAGTCAATAAGAAGGTCCAAGGGATACAGTAAACCTGAAGTGAAGCATCGGGATCTATAACTAGTGTCACAGGAATCGTTCAAAACATAGTCAGTAAGAAGAGTCAGTCTTCTTGTACTTAAGTCGTCATAGTGCCTTTTCTATTTACTTCCGATGCAATTTGTGTGTTTCATCATCAATAAGAAGGTCCAAGGGATACAGTAAACCTGGAGTGAAGCATCGGAGTCTATAACTAGTGTCAATGGTATGGTTCAAAACATGGACGGTAAGAAGAGTCAGTCTTCTTGTACTTAAGTCGGCATTGTCTTTTGTATTTAATTCCGATGCAATTTCTGTGTTTCATCGTCAATTAGAAGGTCCAAGGGATGCAGTAAACCAGGAGTGAAGCATCGAAATCTATAACTAGTGTCACAGAAATGGTTAAAAACATAGACAGTAAGAAGAGTCAGTGTTCTTGTACTTAATTCGGCATTGTGCGTTTTGTATTTAATTCCGATGCAATTTCTGTGTTTCATCGTAAATAAGAAGGTCCAAGGGATACAGTAAATCTCAAGTGAAGCATCGGAATTTATAACAGGTTTCACAGGAATAATTCAAAACATAGCTAGTAGGAAGAGCCGGTCTTCATGTACTTAAGTCGGCATTGTGCCTTTTGTATTTAATTCCGATGCATTTTCTGTGTTTCATCGTCAATAAGAAGGTCCAAGGAATACAGTAAACCTGAAGTGAAGCATCGAAATCTATAACTAGTGTCACAGGAATGGTTCAAAACATAGACAGTTGGAAGAGGCAGTCTTCTTTTACTTAAGTCGGCATTGTGCCGTTTCTATTTAATTCCGATGCAATTTCTGTGTTTCATCGTCAATAAGAAGGTCCAAGGTATACAGTAAACCTGAAGTGAAGCATCGGATCTATGACTAGTGTGACAGGAATGGTTCAAAACATTGTCAGTAAGAAGAGTCAGTCTTCTTGTACTTCAGTTGGCATTGTGCCTTTTCTATTTAATTCCCGATGCAATATCTGTGTTTCATCGTCAATAAGAAAGTCCAAGGGATACAGTAAACATGAAGTGAAGCATCGGAATTAATAACTAGTGTCAATGGAATGGTTCAAAACATTGTCAGTAAGAAGAGTCAGTCTTCTTGTACTTAAGTCGGCATTGTGCCTTTTCTATTTATTTCCGATGCAATTTCTGTGTTTCATCGTCAATAAGAAGGTCCATGGGATATAGTAAACCTGGAGTGAAGCATCGGAATCTATTACTAGTGTCACAGGAATGGTTCAAAACATAGACAGTAAGAAGAGTCAGTCTTCTTGTACTTACGTCGACATTGTGCCCTTTCTATTTAAATCCGATGCAATTTCTGTGTTTCATCGTCAATAAGATGGTCCAAGGTATACAGTAAACCTGAAGTGAAGCATCGGAATGTATAACTAGTGTCACAGGAATGGTTCAAAACATAGTCAGTAAGAAGAGTCAGTCTTCTTGTACTTAAGTCGGCATTGTGCATTTTGTATTTAATTCCGATGAAATTTCTGTGTTTCATCGTCAATAAGAAGGTCAGAGGGGTACAGTAAACCTGAAACCTGAAGTGAAGCATCGTAATCTATAGCTAGTGTCACAGGAATGGTTCAAAACATAGACAGTAAGAAGAGTCAGTCTTCTTGTACTTAATTCTGCTTTGTGCCTATTGTATTTAATCCCGATGCAATTTCTGTGTTTCATCGTCAATAAGAAGGTCCAAGGGATACAGTAAACCTGAAGTGAAGCAACGGAATTTATAACTAGTGTCACAGGAATGGTTATTGTATTTAATTCCGATGCAATTTCTGTGTTTCATCGTCAATAAGAAGGTCCAAGGGATACAGTAAGCCGGAAGTGAAGCATCGGAATTTATAACTAGTGTCACAGGAATGG
Organism: Schistocerca piceifrons; assembly: GCF_021461385.2. Lineage (NCBI taxonomy): Eukaryota > Metazoa > Arthropoda > Insecta > Orthoptera > Acrididae > Schistocerca > Schistocerca piceifrons. The sequence continues at coordinate 2,015,354 of NW_025727724.1, read as the reverse complement.
TTCAAAACATAGACAGTAAGAAGAGTCAGTCCTCTTGTACGTAAATCGGCATTGTTCCTTTTGTATTCAACTCCGATGCAATTTCAGTGTTTCATCGTCAATAAGAAAGTCCAAGGGATACAGTAAACATGAAGTGAAGCATCGGAATTTATAATTAGTGTCAATGGAATGGTTCAAAACATTGTCAGTAAGAAGAGTCAGTCTTCTTGTATTTAAGTCGGCATTGTGATTTTTCTATTTATTTCCGATGCAATTTCTGTGTTTCATCGTCAATAAGATGGTCAGAGCGATACAGTAATCCTGAAGTGAAGCACCGGAATCTATAACTAGTGTCACAGGAATAGTTCAAAGCATAGTCAGTAAGAATAGTCAGTCTTATTGTACTTAAGTTATCATTCTGCATTTTCTATTTAATTCTGATGGAATTTCTGTGTTTCATCGTCAATAAGAATGTCCAAGGGATACACTAAACCTGGAGTGAAGCATCGGAACCTATAACTAGTGTCACAGGAATGGTTCAAACATAGTCAGTAAGAAGAGTTAGCCTTCTTGTACTTAAGTCGGCGTTGTGCCTTTCGTAATTAATTCCGATGCAATTTCTGTGTTTCATCGTCAATAAGAAGGTCCAAGGGATACAGTAAACCTGAAGTGAAGCATCGGAATTTATAACTAGTGGCATAGGAATGGTTATTGTATTTAATTCCGATGCAATTTCTGTGTTTCATCGTCAATAAAAAGGTCCAAGGGATACAGTAAACCTGAAGTGAAGCATCGGAATTTATAACTAGTGTCACAGGAATGGTTCAAAACATAGACAGTAAGAAGAGTCAGTCCTCTTGTACTTAAATCGGCATTGTGCCTTTTGTATTTAACTCCGATGCAATTTCTGTGTTTCATCGTCAAAAGAAAGTCCAAGGGATACAGTAAACATGAAGTGAAGCATCGGAATTTATAACTAGTGTCAGTGGAATGGTTCAAAACATTGTCAGTAAGAAGAGTCAGTCTTCTCGTACTTAACGTGGCATTGTGCCTTTTCTATTTATTTCCGATGCAATTTCTGTGTTTCATCGTCAATAAGAAGGTCAGAGCGATACGGTAATCCAGAAGTGAAGCATCGGAATCTATAACTAGTGTCACAGGAATAGTTCAAAACATAGTCAGTAAGAATACTCAGTCTTATTGTAGTTAAGTCATCATTGTGCATTTTCTATTTAATTCTGATGCAATTTCTGTGTTTCATCGTCAATATGAATGTCAAGGGATACAGTAAACCTGGAGTGAAGCATCGGAATCTATAACTAGTGTCACAGGAATGGTTCAAAACATAGACAGTAAGAAGAGTCAGTCTTCTTGTCCTTTAGTCGGCATTGTGCCTTTTGTATTTAATTCCGATGCAATTTCTGTGTTTCATCGTCAATACGAAGGTCCAAGGGATACAGTAAACCTGGAGTGAAGCATCGGAAGCCATAACTAGTGTCAGAGGAATGGTTCAAAACATAGACAGTAAGAAGAGACAGTCTTTTTGTACTTAAGTCGACATTGTGCCTTTTCTATTTAATTCCGATGCAATTTCTATGTTTCATTGTCAATAAGAAGGTCAGAGGTATACAGTAAACCTTGAAGTGAAGCATCGGAATCTATAACTAGTGTCACAGTAATGGTTCAAAGCAAAGTCAGTAAGAAGAGTCAGTCTTCTTGTCCATAAGTCGGCATTGTGCCTTTTGTATTTAATTCCAATGCAATTTCTGTGTTTCATCGTCAATAAGAAAGTCCAAGGGATACATTAAACCTGAAGTGAAGCATCGGAATTCATAACTAGTGTCACAGGAATGGTTCAAATCACAGGCAGAACGGAGAGTCAGTCTTCTTGTACTTAAGTCGGCATTGTGCCTTTTGTATTTAATTCCGATGCAATTTCTGTTTTTCATCGTCAATAAGAAGGTCCAAGGGATACAGTAAAACTGAGGTGAAGCATCGGAATCTATAACTAGTGTCACAGGAATGGTTCAAATGACAGTCAGAAAGGAGAGTCAGTCTTCTTGTACTTAAGTCGGCATTGTGCCTTTTGTATTTAATTCCGATGCAATTTCTGTGTTGCATCGTCAATAACAAGTTCCAAGGGATACAGTAAACCTGGAGTGAAGCATCGGAATCTATAACTAGTGTCAATGGAATGGTTCAAACATAGACTGTAAGAAGAGTCAGTCTTCTTGTACTTTATTCTGCACTGTGCCTTTTGTATTTAATTCCGATGCAATATCTGTGTTTCATCGTCAATAAGAAAGTCCAAGGGATACAGTAAACATGAAGTGAAGCATCGGAATTTATAACTAGTGTCAATGGAATGGTTCAAAACATTGTCAGTAAGAAGAGTCAGTCTTCTTGTACTTAAGTCGGCATTGTGCCTTTTCTATTTATTTCCGATGCAATTTCTGTGTTTCATCGTCAATAAGATGGTCAGAGTGATACAGTAATCCTGAAGTGAAGCACCGGAATCTATAACTAGTGTCACAGGAATAGTTCAAAGCATAGTCAGTAAGAATAGTCAGTCTTATTGTACTTAAGTTATCATTCTGCATTTTCTATTTAATTCTGATGGAATTTCTGTGTTTCATCGTCAATAAGAATGTCCAAGGGATGCACTAAACCTGGAGTGAAGCATCGGAACCTATAACTAGTGTCACAGGAATGGTTCAAACATAGTCAGTAAGAAGAGTTAGCCTTCTTGTACTTAAGTCGGCGTTGTGCCTTTCGTATTTAATTCCGATGCAATTTCTGTGTTTCATCGTCAATAAGAAGGTCCAAGGGATACAGTAAACCTGAAGTGAAGCATCGGAATTTATAACTAGTGTCATAGGAATGGTTATTGTATTTAATTCCGATGCAATTTCTGTGTTTCATCGTCAATAAAAAGGTCCAAGGGATACAGTAAACCTGAAGTGAAGCATCGGAATTTATAACTAGTGTCACAGGAATGGTTCAAAACATAGACAGTAAGAAGAGTCAGTCCTCTTGTACTTAAATCGGCATTGTGCCTTTTGTATTTAACTCCGATGCAATTTCTGTGTTTCATCGTCAAAAGAAAGTCCAAGGGATACACTAAACATGAAGTGAAGCATCGGAATTTATAACTAGTGTCAGTGGAATGGTTCAAAACATTGTCAGTAAGAAGAGTCAGTCTTCTCGTACTTAACGTGGCATTGTGCCTTTTCTATTTATTTCCGATGCAATTTCTGTGTTTCATCGTCAATAAGAAGGTCAGAGCGATACGGTAATCCTGAAGTGAAGCATCGGAATCTATAACTAGTGTCACAGGAATAGTTCAAAACATAGTCAGTAAGAATAGTCAGTCTTATTGTATTTAAGTCATCATTGTGCATTTTCTATTTCATTCTGATGCAATTTCTGTGTTTCATCGTCAATATGAATGTCAAGGGATACAGTAAACCTTTAGTGAAGCATCGGAATCTATAACTAGTGTCACTGGAATGGTTCAAAACATAGACAGTAAGAAGAGTCAGTCTTCTTGTCCTTTAGTCGGCATTGTGCCTTTTGTATTTAATTCCGATGCAATTTCTGTGTTTCATCGTCAATACGAAGGTCCAAGGGATACAGTAAACCTGGAGTGAAGCATCGGAAGCTATAACTAGTGTCAGAGGAATGGTTCAAAACATAGACAGTAAGAAGAGACAGTCTTTTTGTACTTAAGTCGACATTGTGCCTTTTCTATTTAATTCCGATGCAATTTCTATGTTTCATTGTCAATAAGAAGGTCAGAGGGATACAGTAAACCTTGAAGTGAAGCATCGGAATCTATAACTAGTGTCACAGTAATAGTTCAAAGCAAAGTCAGTAAGAAGAGTCAGTCTTCTTGTCCATAAGTCGGCATTGTGCCTTTTGTATTTAATTCCAATGCAATTTCTGTGTTTCATCGTCAATAAGAAAGTCCAAGGGATACATTAAACCTGAAGTGAAGCATCGGAATTCATAACTAGTGTCACAGGAATGGTTCAAATCACAGGCAGAACGGAGAGTCAGTCTTCTTGTACTTAAGTCGGCATTGTGCCTTTTGTATTTAATTCCGATGCAATTTCTGTTTTTCATCGTCAATAAGAAGGTCCAAGGGATACAGTAAAACTGAGGTGAAGCATCGGAATCTATAACTAGTGTCACAGGAATGGTTCAAATGACAGTCAGAAAGGAGAGTCAGTCTTCTTGTACTTAAGTCGGCATTGTGCCTTTTGTATTTAATTCCGATGCAATTTCTGTGTTGCATCGTCAATAACAAGTTCCAAGGGATACAGTAAACCTGGATTGAAGCATCGGAATCTATAACTAGTGTCAATGGAATGGTTCAAACATAGACAGTAAGAAGAGTCAGTCTTCTTGTACATTATTCTGCACTGTGCCTTTTGTATTTAATTCCGATGCAATATCTGTGTTTCATCGTCAATAAGAGGGACCAAGGGATACAGTAAACCTGGAGTGAAGCATCGGAGTCTATAACTAGTGTCACAGGAATGGTTCAAAACATAGTCAGTAAGAAGAGTCATTCTGCTTGTAGTTAAGTCGGCATTGTGCCTTTTCTATTTAATTCCGATGCAATTTCTGTGTTTCATCGTCAATAAGAAGGGCCAAGGGATACAGTACAATGGAGTGAAGCATCGGAAACTATAACTAGTGTCACAGGAATGGTTCAAAACATAGACAGTAAGAAGAGTCAGTCTTCTTGTACTTACGTCGGCATAGTGCCTTTTCGATATACTTCCGATGCAATTTGTGTGTTTCATCGTCAATAAGAAGTTCCAACGGATACAGTAAACCTGGAGTGTAGTACGGAATCTATAACTAGTGTCACAGGAATGGTTCAAAACATAGACAGTAAGAAGAGTCAGTCTTCATGTACTTAAGTCGGCATTTTGCCTTTTGTATTTAATTCCGATGCAATTTCTGTGTTTTATCGTCAATAAGATTGTCCAAGGCATACAGTAAACCTGAGGTGAATCATCGGAATCTATAACTAGTGTCACAGGAATGGTTGAAAACATAGTCAGTAAGAAGAGTCAGTCTTCTTGTACTTAAGTCGTCATTGTGCCTTTTGTATTTAATTAAAATGCAATTTCTGTGTTTCATCATCAATAAGAAGGTCCAAGGGATACAGTAAAACTGGAGTGAAGCATTGGAATCTATAACTAGTGTCACAGGAATGGTTCAAAACATAGACAGTAAGAAGAGTCAGTCTACTTGAACTTAATTCTGCACTGTGCATTTTGTATTTAATTCCGATTCAATTTCTGTGTTTCATCGTCAATAAGAATGTCCAAGGGATACAGTAAACCTGAAGTGTAGCATCGGAATTTATAACTAGTGTCACAGGAATGGTTCAAAACATTGTCAGTAAGAAGAGTCAGTCTTCTTGTACTTAAGTCGGCATTGTGCCTTTTCTATTTAACTCCGATGCAATTTCTGTGTTTAATCGTCAATAAGAAGGACCAAGGGATACAGTAAACCTGGAGTGAAGCAACGGAATTTATAACTAGTGTCACAGGAATGGTTATTGTATTTAATTCCGATGCAATTTCTGTGTTTCATCGTCAATAAGAAGGTCCAAGGGATACAGTAAGCCGGAAGTGAAGCATCGGAATTTATAACTAGTGTCACAGGAATGGTTCAAAACATAGACAGTAAGAAGAGTCAGTCCTCTTGTACGTAAATCGGCATTGTTCCTTTTGTATTTAACTCCGATGCAATTTCAGTGTTTCATCGTCAATAAGAAAGTCCAAGGGATACAGTAAACATGAAGTGAAGCATCGGAATTTATAATTAGTGTCAATGGAATGGTTCAAAACATTGTCAGTAAGAAGAGTCAGTCTTCTTGTATTTAAGTCGGCATTGTGATTTTTCTATTTATTTCCGATGCAATTTCTGTGTTTCATCGTCAATAAGATGGTCAGAGTGATACAGTAATCCTGAAGTGAAGCACCGGAATTTATAACTAGTGTCACAGGAATAGTTCAAAGCATAGTCAGTAAGAATAGTCAGTCTTATTGTACTTAAGTTATCATTCTGCATTTTCTATTTAATTCTGATGGAATTTCTGTGTTTCATCGTCAATAAGAATGTCCAAGGGATGCACTAAACCTGGAGTGAAGCATCGGAACCTATAACTAGTGTCACAGGAATGGTTCAAACATAGTCAGTAAGAAGAGTTAGCCTTCTTGTACTTAAGTCGGCGTTGTGCCTTTCGTATTTAATTCCGATGCAATTTCTGTGTTTCATCGTCAATAAGAAGGTCCAAGGGATACAGTAAACCTGAAGTGAAGCATCGGAATTTATAACTAGTGTCATAGGAATGGTTATTGTATTTAATTCCGATGCAATTTCTGTGTTTCATCGTCAATAAAAAGGTCCAAGGGATACAGTAAACCTGAAGTGAAGCATCGGAATTTATAACTAGTGTCACAGGAATGGTTCAAAACATAGACAGTAAGAAGAGTCAGTCCTCTTGTACTTAAATCGGCATTGTGCCTTTTGTATTTAACTCCGATGCAATTTCTGTGTTTCATCGTCAAAAGAAAGTCCAAGGGATACAGTAAACATGAAGTGAAGCATCGGAATTTATAACTAGTGTCAGTGGAATGGTTCAAAACATTGTCAGTAAGGAGAGTCAGTCTTCTCGTACTTAACGTGGCGTTGTGCCTTTTCTATTTATTTCCGATGCAATTTCTGTGTTTCATCGTCAATAAGAAGGTCAGAGCGATACGGTAATCCTGAAGTGAAGCATCTTAATCTATAACTAGTGTCACAGGAATAGTTCAAAACATAGTCAGTAAGAATAGTCAGTCTTATTGTAGTTAAGTCATCATTGTGCATTTTCTATTTAATTCTGATGCAATTTCTGTGTTTCATCGTCAATATGAATGTCAAGGGATACAGTAAACCTTTAGTGAAGCATCGGAATCTATAACTAGTGTCACTGGAATGGTTCAAAACATAGACAGTAAGAAGAGTCAGTCTTCTTGTCCTTTAGTCGGCATTGTGCCTTTTGTATTTAATTCCGATGCAATTTCTGTGTTTCATCGTCAATACGAAGGTCCAAGGGATACAGTAAACCTGGAGTGAAGCATCGGAAGCTATAACTAGTGTCAGAGGAATGGTTCAAAACATAGACAGTAAGAAGAGACAGTCTTTTTGTACTTAAGTCGACATTGTGCCTTTTCTATTTAATTCCGATGCAATTTCTATGTTTCATTGTCAATAAGAAGGTCAGAGGGATACAGTAAACCTTGAAGTGAAGCATCGGAATCTATAACTAGTGTCACAGTAATGGTTCAAAGCAAAGTCAGTAAGAAGAGTCAGTCTTCTTGTCCATAAGTCGGCATTGTGCCTTTTGTATTTAATTCCAATGCAATTTCTGTGTTTCATCGTCAATAAGAAAGTCCAAGGGATACATTAAACCTGAAGTGAAGCATCGGAATTCATAACTAGTGTCACAGGAATGGTTCAAATCACAGGCAGAACGGAGAGTCAGTCTTCTTGTACTTAAGTCGGCATTGTGCCTTTTGTATTTAATTCCGATGCAATTTCTGTTTTTCATCGTCAATAAGAAGGTCCAAGGGATACAGTAAAACTGAGGTGAAGCATCGGAATCTATAACTAGTGTCACAGGAATGGTTCAAATGACAGTCAGAAAGGTGAGTCAGTCTTCTTGTACTTAAGTCGGCATTGTGCCTTTTGTATTTAATTCCGATGCAATTTCTGTGTTGCATCGTCAATAACAAGTTCCAAGGGATACAGTAAACCTGGATTGAAGCATCGGAATCTATAACTAGTGTCAATGGAATGGTTCAAACATAGACAGTAAGAAGAGTCAGTCTTCTTGTACTTTATTCTGCACTGTGCCTTTTGTATTTAATTCCGATGCAATATCTGTGTTTCATCGTCAATAAGAGGGACCAAGGGATACAGTAAACCTGGAGTGAAGCATCGGAGTCTATAACTAGTGTCACAGGAATGGTTCAAATCATAGTCAGTAAGAAGAGTCATTCTGCTTGTAGTTAAGTCGGCATTGTGCCTTTTCTATTTAATTCCGATGCAATTTCTGTGTTTCATCGTCAATAAGAAGGGCCAAGGGATACAGTACAATGGAGTGAAGCATCGGAAACTATAACTAGTGTCACAGGAATGGTTCAAAACATAGACAGTAAGAAGAGTCAGTCTTCTTGTACTTACGTCGGCATAGTGCCTTTTCGATATACTTCCGATGCAATTTGTGTGTTTAATCGTCAATAAGAAGTTCCAACGGATACAGTAAACCTGGAGTGTAGTACGGAATCTATAACTAGTGTCACAGGAATGGTTCAAAACATAGACAGTAAGAAGAGTCAGTCTTCATGTACTTAAGTCGGCATTTTGCCTTTTGTATTTAATTCCGATGCAATTTCTGTGTTTTATCGTCAATAAGATTGTCCAAGGCATACAGAAAACCTGAGGTGAAGCATCGGAATCTATAACTAGTGTCACAGGAATGGTTGAAAACATAGTCAGTAAGAAGAGTCAGTCTTCTTGTACTTAAGTCGTCATTGTGCCTTTTGTATTTAATTAAAATGCAATTTCTGTGTTTCATCATCAATAAGAAGGTCCAAGGGATACAGTAAACCTGGAGTGAAGCATTGGAATCTATAACTAGTGTCACAGGAATGGTTCAAAACATAGACAGTAAGAAGAGTCAGTCTACTTGAACTTAATTCTGCACTGTGCATTTTGTATTTAATTCCGATTCAATTTCTGTGTTTCATCGTCAATAAGAATGTCCAAGGGATACAGTAAACCTGAAGTGTAGCATCGGAATTTATAACTAGTGTCACAGGAATGGTTCAAAACATTGTCAGTAAGAAGAGTCAGTCTTCTTGTACTTAAGTCGGCATTGTGCCTTTTCTATTTAATTCCGATGCAATTTCTGTGTTTAATCGTCAATAAGAAGGACCAAGGGATACATTAAACCTGGAGTGAAGCATCGGAGTCTATAACTAGTGTCACAGGACTAGTTCAAAAATAGACAGTAAGAAGAGTCAGTCTTCTTGAACTTAATTCGGCATTGTGCCTTTTGTATTCAATTCCGATGCAATTTCTGTGTTTCATCGTGAATAAGAAGGTCAGAGGGATACAGTAAACCTGAAGTGAAGCATCGGAATCCATAACTAGTGTCACAGGAATGGTTCAATACATAGTCAGTAAGAAGAGTTAGTCTTCTTGTACTTCAGTCGGCATTGTGCCTTTTGTATTTAATTCCGATGCAATTTCTGTGTTTCATCGTCAATAAGAAGGTCCAAGGGATACAGTGAACCTGGAGTGAAGCATCGGAATTTATAACTAGTGTCACAGGAATGGTTCAAATCATAGACTGTAAGAAGAGTCATTCTTCGTGCACTTCAGTCGGCATTTTGCCTTTTGTATTTCATTCCGATGCAATTTTTGTGTTTCATAGTCAATAAGAAGGTCCAAGGGATACAGTAAACCTGAAGTGAAGCATCGGGATCTATAACTAGTGTCACAGGAATCGTTCAAAACATAGTCAGTAAGAAGAGTCAGTCTTCTTGTACTTAAGCCGTCATAGTGCCTTTTCTATTTACTTCCGATGCAATTTGTGTGTTTCATCATCAATAAGAAGGTCCAAGGGATACAGTAAACCTGGAGTGAAGCATCGGAGTCTATAACTAGTGTCAATGGTATGGTTCAAAACATGGACGGTAAGAAGAGTCAGTCTTCTTGTACTTAAGTCGGCATTGTGCCTTTTGTATTTAATTACGATGCAATGTCCGTGTTTCATCGTCATTAAGAAGGTCAGAGGGATACAGTAAACCTGATGTGAAGCATCGGAATCTATAGCTACTGTCACAGGAATGGTTCAAAACATAGTAAGAAGAGTCAATCTTGTTGTCCTTAAGTCGGCATTGTCTTTTGTATTTAATTCCGATGCAATTTCTGTGTTTCATCGTCAATTAGAAGGTCCAAGGGATGCAGTAGACCAGAAGTGAAGCATCGAAATCTATAACTAGTGTCACAGAAATGGTTCAAAACATAGACAGTAAGAAGAGTCAGTGTTCTTGTACTTAATTCGGCATTGTGCGTTTTGTATTTAATTCCGATGCAATTTCTGTGTTTCATCGTAAATAAGAAGGTCCAAGGGATACAGTAAATCTCAAGTGAAGCATCGGAATTTATAACGGGTGTCACAGGAATGGTTCAAAACATAGCTAGTAGGAAGAGCCGGTCTTCATGTACTTAAGTCGGCATTGTGCCTTTGTATTTAATTCCGATGCATTTTCTGTGTTTCATCGTCAATAAGAAGGTCCAAGGAATACAGTAAACCTGAAGTGAAGCATCGAAATCTATAACTAGTGTCACAGGAATGGTTCAAAACATAGACAGTTGGAAGAGGCAGTCTTCTTGTACTTAAGTCGGCATTGTGCCGTTTCTATTTATTTCCGATGCAATTTCTGTGTTTCATCGTCAATAAGAAGGTCCAAGGTATACAGTAAACCTGAAGTGAAGCATCGGATCTATGACTAGTGTCACAGGAATGGTTCAAAACATTGTCAGTAAGAAGAGTCAGTCTTCTTGTACTTCAGTCGGCTTTGTGCCTTTTCTATTTAATTCCGATGCAATATCTGTGTTTCATCGTCAATAAGAAAGTCCAAGGGATACAGTAAACATGAAGTGAAGCATCGGAATTTATAACTAGTGTCAATGGAATGGTTCAAAACATTGTCAGTAAGAAGAGTCAGTCTTCTTGTACTTAAGTCGGCATTGTGCCTTTTCTATTTATTTCCGATGCAATTTCTGTGTTTCATCGTCAATAAGAAGGTCCATGGGATATAGTAAACCTGGAGTGAAGCATCGGAATCTATTACTAGTGTCACAGGAATGGTTCAAAACAAAGACAGTAAGAAGAGTCAGTCTTCTTGTACTTACGTCGACATTGTGCCCTTTCTATTTAAATCCGATGCAATTACTGTGTTTCATCGTCAATAAGATGGTCCAAGGTATACAGTAAACCTGAAGTGAAGCATTGGAATTTATAACTAGTGTCACAGGAATGGTTCAAATCATAGACAGTAAGAAGAGTCAGTCCTCTTGTACGTAAATCGGCATTGTTCCTTTTGTATTTAACTCCGATGCAATTTCAGTGTTTCATCGTCAATAAGAAAGTCCAAGGGATACAGTAAACATGAAGTGAAGCATCGGAATTTATAATTAGTGTCAATGGAATGGTTCAAAACATTGTCAGTAAGAGGAGTCAGTCTTCTTGTATTTAAGTCGGCATTGTGATTTTTCTATTTATTTCCGATGCAATTTCTGTGTTTCATCGTCAATAAGATGGTCAGAGCGATACAGTAATCCTGAAGTGAAGCACCGGAATCTATAACTAGTGTCACAGGAATAGTTCAAAGCATAGTCAGTAAGAATAGTCAGTCTTATTGTACTTAAGTTATCATTCTGCATTTTCTATTTAATTTTGATGGAATTTCTGTGTTTCATCGTCAATAAGAATGTCCAAGGGATACACTAAACCTGGAGTGAAGCATCGGAATCTATAACTAGTGTCACAGGAATGGTTCAAACATAGTCAGTAAGAAGAGTTAGCCTTCTTGTACTTAAGTCGGCGTTGTGCCTTTTGTATTTAATTCCGATGCAATTTCTGTGTTTCATCGTCAATAAGAAGGTCCAAGGGATACAGTAAACCTGAAGTGAAGCATCGGAATTTATAACTAGTGTCACAGGAATGGTTATTGTATTTAATTCCGATGCAATTTCTGTGTTTCATCGTCAATAAAAAGGTCCAAGGGATACAGTAAACCTGAAGTGAAGCATCGGAATTTATAACTAGTGTCACAGGAATGGTTCAAAACATAGACAGTAAGAAGAGTCAGTCCTCTTGTACTTAAATCGGCATTGTGCCTTTTGTATTTAACTCCGATGCAATTTCTGTGTTTCATCGTCAAAAGAAAGTCCAAGGGATACAGTAAACATGAAGTGAAGCATCGGAATTTATAAGTAGTGTCAGTGGAATGGTTCAAAACATTGTCAGTAAGAAGAGTCAGTCTTCTCGTACTTAACGCGGCATTGTGCCTTTTCTATTTATTTCCGATGCAATTTCTGTGTTTCATCGTCAATAAGAAGGTCAGAGCGATACGGTAATCCTGAAGTGAAGCATCGGAATCTATAACTAGTGTCACAGGAATAGTTCAAAACATAGTCAGTAAGAATAGTCAGTCTTATTGTAGTTAAGTCATCATTGTGCATTTTCTATTTAATTCTGATGCAATTTCTGTGTTTCATCGTCAATATGAATGTGAAGGGATACAGTAAACCTGGAGTGAAGCATCGGAATCTATAACTAGTGTCACAGGAATGGTTCAAAGCATAGACAGTAAGAAGAGTCAGTCTTCTTGTCCTTAAGTCGGCATTGTGCCTTTTGTATTTAATTCCGATGCAATTTCTGTGTTTCATCGTCAATACGAAGGTCCAAGGGATACAGTAAACCTGGAGTGAAGCATCGGAAGCTATAACTAGTGTCAGAGGAATGGTTCAAAACATAGACAGTAAGAAGTGTCAGTCTTCTTGTACTTAAGTCGACATTGTGCCTTTTCTATTTAATTCCGATGCAATTTCTGTGTTTCATTGTCAATAAGAAGGTCAGAGGGATACAGTAAACCTTGAAGTGAAGCATCGGAATCTATAACAGTGTCACAGGAATGGTTCAAAGCAAAGTCACTAAGAAGAGTCAGTCTTCTTGTCCATAAGTCGGCATTGTGCCTTTTGTATTTAATTCCAATGCAATTTCTGTGTTTCATCGTCAATAAGAAGGTTCAAAGGATACAGTAAACATGGAGTGAAGCATCGGAATCTGTAACTAGTGTCACAGGAATGGTTCAAAACATAGACAGTAAGAAGTGTCAGTCTTCTTGTACTTAATTCTGCATTGTGCCTTTTGTATTTAATTCCGATGGAACTTCTGTGTTTCATCGTCAATCAGAAGATCCAAGGGATACATTAAACCTGAAGTGAGGCATCGGAATTCATAACTAGTGTCACAGGAATGGTTCAAATCACAGTCAGTAAGGAGAGTCAGTCTTCTTGTACTTAAGTCGGCATGGTGCCTTTTGTATTTAATTCCGATGCAATTTCTGTTTTTCATCGTCAATAAGAAGTTCCAAGGGATACAGTGAACCTGAGGTGAAGCATCGGAATCTATAACTAGTGTCACAGGAATGGTTCAAAGCATAGTCAGTAAGAAGAGTCAGTCTTCTTGTACTTAAGTCGGCATTGTGCCTTTTCTATTTAATTCCAATGCAATTTCTGTGTTTCACCGTCAATAAGAAGGTCCAAGGGATACCGTAAACCTGAGGTGAAGCATCGGAATCTATAACTAGTGTCACAGGAATGGTTCAAAACATAGTCAGTAAGAAGATTCAGTCTTCTTGTACTTAAGTCGGCATTGTACCTTTTCTATTTAATTCCGATGCAATTTCTGTGTTTCATCGTCAATAACAAGTTCCAAGGGATACAGTAAACCTGGAGTGAAGCATCGGAATCTATAACTAGTGTCACAGGAATGGTTCAAATCATAGACAGTAAGAAGAGTCAGTCTTCTTGTACTTCCGTCGGCATTTTGCCTTTTGTATTTAATTCCAATGCAATTTCTGTGTTTCATCGTCTAAGAAGTTCCAAGGGATACAGTAAACCTGAAGTGAAGCATCGGGTTCTGTAACTAGTGTCACAGGAATCGTTCAAAACATAGTCAGTAAGAAGAGTCAGTCTTCTTGTACTTAAGTCGGCATAGTGCCTTATCTATTTAATTCCGATGCAATTTGTGTGTTTCATCGTCAATAAGAAGGCCAGAGGGATACACTAAACATTAAGTGAAGCATCGGAAATCATAACTAGTGTCACAGGAATGGTTCAAAGCATAGTCAGAAAGGAGAGTCAGTCTCCTTGTACTTAAGTCGGCATTGTGCCTTTTGAATTTAATTCCGATGCAATTTCTCTGTTTCATCGTCAATAGGAGGGTCCAAGGGATACAGTAAACCTGAGGTGAAGCATCGGAATCTATAACTAGTTTCACAGGAAAGGTTCAAAACATAGTCAGTAAGAAGAGTCAGTCTTCTTGTACCTAAGTCGGCATTGTGCCTTTTCTATTTAATTCCGATGCAATTTCTGTGTTTCATCGTCAATAACAAGTTCCAAGGGATACAGTAATTCTGGAGTGAAGCATCGGAATCTATAACTAGTGTCAATGGAATGGTTCAAAACATAGACAGTAAGAAGAGTCTGTCTTCTTGTACTTAAGTCGCCATTGTGCCTTTTGTATTTAATTCCGATGCAGTTTCTGTGTTTCATCGTCAATAAGAAGGTCAGAGGGGTACAGTAAACCTGAAGTGAAGCATCGAAATCTATAGCTAGTGTCACAGGAATGGTTCAAAACATAGTCAGTAAGAAGAGTCAGTCTTCTTGTCCTTAAGTCGTCATTGTGCCTTTTGTATTTAATTAAAATGCAATTTCTGTGTTTCATCATCAATAAGAAGGTCCAAGGGATACAGTAAACCTGGAGTGAAGCATCGGAATCTATAACTAGTGTCACAGGAATGGTTCAAAACATAGACAGTGAGAAGAGTCGGTCTCCTTGTACTTAATTCTGCACTGTGCCTTTTGTATTTAATTCCGATGCAATTTCTGTGTTTCATCGTCAATAAGAAGGACCAAGGGATACAGTAAACCTGGAGTGAAGCATCGGAGTCTATAACTAGTGTCACAGGACTGGTTCAAAAATAGACAGTAAGAAGAGTCAGTCTTCTTGAACTTAAATTCGGCATTGTGCCCTCTGTATTTAATTCCGATGCAATTTCTGTGTTTCATCGTCAATAAGAAGGTCAGAGGGATACAGTAAACCTGAAGTGAAGCATCGCAATCCATAACTAGCGTCACAGGAATGGTTCAAAACATAGTCAGTAAGAAGAGTTAGTCTTCTTGTACTTAAGTCGGCATTGTGCCTTTTGTATTTAATTCCGATGCAATTTCTGTGTTTCATCGTCAATAAGAAGGTCCAAGGGATAAAGTGAACCTGGAGGGAAACATCGGAATCTGTAACTAGTGTCACAGGAATGGTTCAAATCATAGACAGTAAGAAGAGTCAGTCTTCTTGTACTTCCGTCGGCATTGTACATTTTCTATTTAATTCCGATGCAATTTCTGCGTTTCATCGTCAATAACAAGTTCCAATGGATACAGTAAACCTGGAGTGAAGCATCGGAATCTATAACTAGCGTCAATGGAATGGTTCAAAACATAGACAGTAAGAAGAGTCAGTCTTCTTGTACTTATGTCGGCATTGTGCCTTTTGTATTTCATTCCGGTGCAATTTCTGTGTTTCATCGTCAATAAGAAGGTCCAAGGGATACAGTAAACCTGGAGGGACACATCGGAATCTGTAACTAGAGTCACAGGAATGGTTCAAATCATAGACAGTAAGAAGAGTCAGTCTTCTTGTACTTCCGTCGGCATTTTGCCTTTTGTATTTAATTCCAATGCAATTTTTGTGTTTCATCGTCTAAGAAGTTCCAAGGGATACAGTAAACCTGAAGTGAAGCATCGGGTTCTGTAACTAGTGTCACAGGAATCGTTCAAAACATAGTCAGTAAGAAGAGTCAGTCTTCTTGTACTTAAGTCGGCATAGTGCCTTATCTATTTAATTCCGTTGCAATTTGTGTGTTTCATCGTCAATAAGAAGGTCAGAGGGATACACTAAACCTGAAGTAAAGCATCGGAATTCATAACTAGTGTCACAGGAATGGTTCAAAGCATAGTCAGAAAGGAGAGTCAGTCTCCTTGTACTTAAGTCGGCATTGTGCCTTTTGAATTTAATTCCGATGCAATTTCTGTGTTTCATCGTCAATAGGAAGGTCCAAGGGATACAGTAAACCTGAGGTGAAGCATCGGAATCTATAACTAGTTTCACAGGAATGGTTCAAAACATAGTCAGTAAGAAGAGTCAGTCTTCTTGTACCTAAGTCGGCATTGTGCCTTTTCTATTTAATTCCGATGCAATTTCTGTGTTTCATCGTCAATAAGAAGGTCAGAAGGATACAGTAATCCTGAAGCGAAGCATCGGAATCTGTAACTAGTGTCACAGGAATGGTTCAAAACATAGTCAGTAAGAAGAGTCAGTCTTCTTGTAGTTAAGTCGGCATTGTGCCTTTTCTATTTAATTCCGATGCAATTTCTATGTTTCATTGTCAATAAGAAGGTCAGAGGGATACAGTAAACCTTGAAGTGAAGCATCGGAATCCATAACTAGTGTCACAGGAATGGTTCAAAGCAAAGTCAGTAAGAAGAGTCAGTCTTCTTGTCCATAAGTTGGCATTGTGCCTTTTGTATCTAATTCCAATGCAATTTCTGTGTTTCATCGTCAATAAGAAGGTCCTAAGGATATAGTAAACATGGAGTGAAGCATCGGAATCTATAACTAGTGTCACAGGAATGGTTCAAAACATAGACAGTAAGAAGAGTCAGTCTTCTTGTACTTCATTCTGCATTGTGACTTTTGTATTTAATTCCGATGCAATTTCTGTGTTTCATCGTCAATAAGAAGGTCCAAGGGATACATTAAACCTGAAGTGAAGCATCGGAATTCATAACTAGTGTCACAGGAATGGTTCAAATCACAGTCAGAAAGGAGAGTCAGTCTTCTTGTACTTATGTCGGCATTGTGCCTTTTGTATTTAATTCCGATGCAATTTCTGTTTTTCATCGTCAATAAGAAGACCCAAGGGATACAGTTAACCTGAGGTGAAGCATCGGAATCTATACCTAGTGTCACAGGAATGGTTCAAAGCATAGTCAGTAAGAAGAGTCAGTCTTCTTGTACTTAAGTCGGCATTGTGCATTTTCTATTTAATTCCAATGCAATTTCTGTGTTTCATCGTCAATAAGAAGGTCCAAGGGATACAGTAAACCTGAGGTGAAGCATCGGAATCTATAACTAGTGTCACAGGAATGGTTCAAAACGTAGTCAGTAAGAAGATTCAGTCTTCTTGTACTTAAGTCGGCATTATACATTTTCTATTTAATTCCGATGCAATTACTGCGTTTCATCGTCAATAACACGTTCCAATGGATACAGTAAACCTGGAGTGAAGCATCGGAATCTATAACTAGTGTCAATGGAATGGTTCAAAACATAGACAGTAAGAAGAGTCAGTCTTCTTGTACTTATGTCGGCATGGTGCCTTTTGTATTTAATTCCGATGCAGTTTCTGTGTTTCATCGTCAATAAGAAGGTCAGAGGGGTACAGTAAACCTGAAGTGGAGCATCGGAATCTATAACTAGTGTCACAGGAATGGTTCAAAACATAGACAGTAAGAAGAGTCAGTCTCCTTGTACTTAATTTCGCACTGTGCCTTTTGTATTTAATTCCGATGCAATTTCTGTGTTTCATCGTCAATAAGAAGGACCAAGGGATACAGTAAACCTGGAGTGAAGCATCGGAGTCTATAACTAGTGTCACAGGACTGGTTCAAAAATAGACAGAAAGAAGAGTCAGTCTTCTTGAACTTAATTCGGCATTGTGCCTTCTGTATTTAATTCCGATGCAAATTTCTGTGTTTCATCGTCAACAAGAAGGTCAGAGGGATACAGTAAACCTAAAGTGAAGCATCGGAATCTGTAACTAGTGTCACAGGAATGTTTCAAAACATAGTCAGTAAGAAGAGTTAGTCTTCTTGTACTGAAGTCGACGTTGTGCCTTTTGTATTTAATTCCGATGCAATTTCTGTGTTTCATCGTCAATAAAAAGGTCCAAGGGATACAGTAAACCTGAAGTGAAGCATCGGAATTTGTAACTAGTGTCACAGGAATGGTTCAAAACATAGACAGTAAGAAGAGTCAGTCCTCTTGTACTTAAATCGGCATTGTGCCTTTTGTATATAACTCCGATGCAATTTCTGTGTTTCATCGTCAATAAGAAAGTCCAAGGGATACAGTAAACATGAAGTGAAGCATCGGAATTTATAACTAGTGTCAATGGAATGGTTCAAAACATTGTCAGTAAGAAGAGTCAGTCTTCTTGTACTTAAGTCGGCATTGTGCCTTTTCTATTTATTTCCGATGCAATTTCTGTGTTTCCTCGTCAATACGAAGGTCCAAGGGATACAGTAAACCTGGAGTGAAGCATCGGAATTTATAGCTAGTGTCAGAGGAATGGTTCAAAATAAAGACAGTAAGAAGAGTCAGTCTTCTTGTAGTTAAGTCATCATTGTGCATTTTCTATTTAATTCTGATGCAATTTCTGTGCTTCATCGTCAATATGAATGTCCAAGGGATACAGTAAAGCTGGAGTGAAGCATCGGAATCTATAACTAGTGTCACAGGAATGGTTCAAAACATAGACAGTAAGAAGAGTCAGTCTTCTAGTACTTACGTCGACATTGTGCCTTTTCTATTTAATTCCGATGCTATTTCTGTGTTTCTTCGTCAATAAGAAGGTCAGAGGGATATAATAAACCTGAAGTGAAGCATCGGAATCTATAACTAGTGTCGCAGGAATGGTTCAAAGCAAAGTCAGTAAGAAGAGTCAGTCTTCTTGTCCTTAAGTCGGCATTGTGCGTTTTGCATTTAATTCCGATGCAATTTCTGTGTTTCATCGTCAATACGAAGGTCCAAGGGATACAGTAAACCTGGAGTGAAGCATCGGAATCTATAACTAGTGTCAGAGGAATGGTTCAAAACATAGACAGCAAGAAGAGTCAGTCTTCTTGTACTTAAGTCGACATTGTGCCTTTTCTATTTAATTCCGATGCAGTTTCTATGTTTCATTGTCAATAAGAAGGTCAGAGGGATACAGTAAACCTTGAAGTGAAGCATCGGAATCTATAACTAGTGTCACAGGAATGGTTCAAAGCAAAGTCAGTAGGAAGAGTCAGTCTTCTGGTCCATAAGTCGGCATTGTGCCTTTTGTATTAATTTCCAAAGCAATTACTGTGTTTCATCGTCAATAAGAAGGTCCAAAGGATACAGTAAACATGGAGTGAAGCATCGGAATCTATAACTAGTGTCACAGGAATGGTTCAAAACATAGACAGTAAGAAGAGTCAGTCTTCTTGTACTTAATTCTGCATTGTGCCTTTTGTATTTAATTCCGATGCTATTTCTGTGTTTCATCGTCAATAAGAAGGTCCAAGGGATACATTAAACTTGAAGTGAAGCATCGGAATTCGTAACTAGTGTCACAGGAATGGTTCAAATCACAGTCAGAAAGGAGAGTCAGTCTTCTTGTACTTAAGTCGGCATTGTGACTTTTGTATTTAATTCCGATGCAATTTCTGTTTTTCATCGTCAATAAGAAGGTCCAAGGGATACAGTTAACCTGAGGTGAAGCATCGGAATCTATAACTAGTGTCACAGGAATGGTTCAAAGCGTAGTCAGTAAGAAGAGTCAGTCTTCTTGTACTTAAGTCGGCATTGTGCCTTTTCTATTTAATTCCGATGCAATTTCTGTGTTTCATCGTCAATAAGAGGGTCCAAGGGATACAGTAAACCTGAGGTGAAGCATCGGAACCTATAACTAGTGTCACAGGAATGGTTCAAAACATAGTCAGTAAGAAGATTCAGTCTTCTTGTACTTAAGTCGGCATTGTACATTTTCTATTTAATTCCGATGCAATTTCTGTGTTTCATCGTCAATAACAAGTTCCAAGGGATACAGTAAACCTGGAGTGAAGCATCGGAATCTATAACTAGTGTCAATGGAATGGTTCAAAACATAGACAGTAAGAAGAGTCAGCCTTTTTGTACTTAAGTCGGCATTGTGCCTTTTGTATTTAATTCCGGTACAGTTTCTGTGTTTCATCGTCAATACGAAGGTCAGAGGGGTACAATAAACATGAAGTGAAGCATCGAAATCTATAGCTAGTGTCACAGGAATGGTTCAAAACATAGACCGTAAGAATGTGTCAGTCTTCTTGTCCTTAAGTCGGCATTGTGCCTTTTGTAATTAATTCCGATGATATTTCTGTGTTTCATCGTCAATAAGAAGGTCAGAGGGGTACAGTAAACCTGAAACCTGAAGTGAAGCATCGTAATCTATAGCTAGTGTCACAGGAATGGTTCAAAACATAGACAGTAAGAAGAGTCAGTCTTCTTGTACTTAATTCTGCTTTGCACCTATTGTATTTAATTCCGATGCAATTTCTGTGTTTCATCGTCAATAAGAAGGTCCAAGGGATACAGTGAATCTGAAGTGAAGCATCGGAATTTATAACTAGTGTCACAGGAATGGTTATTGTATTTATTTCCGATGCAATTTCTGTGTTTCATCGTCAATAAGAAGATCCAAGGGATACAGTAAACCTGAAGTGAAGCATCGGAATTTATAACTAGTGTCACAGGAATGGTTCAAAACATAGACAGTAAGAAGAGTCAGTCCTCTTGTACTTAAATCGGCATTGTACCTTTTGTATTTAACTCCGATGTAATTTCTGTGTTTCATCGTCAATAAGAAAGTCCAAGGGATACAGTAAACCTGAAGTGAAGCATCGGGATCTGTAACTAGTGTCACAGGAATCGTTCAAATATAGTCAGTAAGAAGAGTCAGTCTTCTTGTACTTAAGTCGGAATAGTGCCTTGTCTATTTAATTCCGATGCAATTTGTGTGTTTCATCGTCAATAAGAAGGTCAGAGGGATACACTAAACCTGAAGTGAAGCATCAGAATTCATAACTAGTGTCACAGGAATGGTTCAAAACATAGTCAGAAAAGAGAGTCAGTCTTCTTGTACTTAAGTCGGCATTGTGCCTTTTCTTTTTAATTCCGATGCAATTTCTGTGTTTCATCGTCAATAAGAAGGTCCAAGTGATACAGTAAACCTGGAGTGAAGCATCGGAATCTATAACTAGTCTCAATGGTAAGGTTCAAAAAATAGACAGTAAGAAGAGTCAGTCTTCTTGTACTTAAGTCGGCATTGTGCCTTTTGTATTTAATTCCGATGCAATTTCTGTGTTTCATCGTCAATAAGTAGGTCATAGGGATACAGTAAACCTGAAGTGAAACATCGGAATCAATAGCTAGTGTCACAGGAATGGTTCAAAACATAGTCAGTAAGAAGAGTCAGTCTTCTTGTCCTTAAGTCGGCATTGTGCCTTTTGTATTTAATTCGGATGCAATTTCTGTGTTTCATCGTCAATAAGAAGGTCCAAGGGATACAGTAAACCTGGAGTGAAGCATCGGAATCTATAACTAGTGTCACAGGAATGGTTCAAAACATAGACAGTAAGAAGAGTCAGTCTTCTTGTACTTCAGTCCGCATTGTGCATTTCTATTTAATTCCGATGCAATTTCTGTGTTTCATCGTCAATAAGAAGGTCAGAGGGATACAGTAATCCTGAAGTAAAGCATCGGAATCTATAACTAGTGTCAATGGAATGGTTCAAAACATAGTCAGTAAGAAGAGTCAGTCTTCTTGTACTTAAGTCGGCATTGTGCCTTTTCTATTTAATTCCGACGCAATTTCTGTGTTTCATCGTCAATAAGTAGGGTCCAAGGGATACAGCAAACCTGGAGTGAAGCTTCGGAATCTATAACTAGTGTCACAGGAATGGTTCAAAACATAGACAGTAAGAAGAGTCCGTCTTCGTGTACTTAAGTCGGCATTTTGCCTTTTGTATTTAATTCCGATGCAATTTCTGTGTTTCATCGTCAACAAGAAGGTCCGAGGGATACAGTAAACCTGGAGTGAAGCATTGGAATCTATAACTAGTGTCACAGGAATGGTTCAAAACATAGACAGTAAGAAGAGTCAGTCTCCTTGTACTTAATTCTGCACTGTGCCTTTTGTATTTAAATCCGATTCAATTTCTGTGTTTCATCGTCAATAAGAATGTCCAAGGGATACAGTAAACCTGAAGTGTAGATTCGGAATTTATAACTAGTGTCACAGGACTGGTTCAAAAATAGACAGTAAGAAGAGTCAGTCTTCTTGAACTTAATTCGGCATTGTGCCTTTTGTATTTAATTCCGATGCAATTTCTGTGTTTCATCGTCAATAAGAAGGTCCACGGGATACAGTGAACCTGGAGTGAAGCATCGGAATCTGTAACTAGCGTCACAGGAATGGTTCAAATCATAGACTGTAAGTAGAGTCAGTCTTCGTGCACTTCAGTCGGCATTTTGCCTTTTGTATTTAATTCCGATGCAATTTTTGTGTTTCATAGTCAATAAGAAGGTCCAAGGGATACAGTAAACCTGAAGTGAAGCATCGGGATCTATAACTAGTGTCACAGGAATCGTTCAAAACATAGACAGTAAGAAGAGTCAGTCTTCTTGTACTTAAGTCGGCATAGTGTCTTTTCTATGTAATTCCGATGCAATTTGTGTGTTTCATCGTCAATAAGAAGGTCAGAGGGATACAGTAAACCTGAAGTGAAGCATCGGAATCCATAACTAGTGTCACAGGAATGGTTGAAAACATAGTCAGTAAGAAGAGTTAGTCTTCTTGTACTTAAGTCAGCATTGTGCCTTTTGTACTTAATTCCGTTGCAATTTCTGTGTTTCATCGTCAACAAGAAGGTCCAACGGATACAGTAAACCTGGAGTGAAGCATCGGAATCAGTAACTAGTGTCACAGGAATGGTTCAAAACATAGACAGTAGGAAGAGTCGTTCTTCATGTACTTAAGTCGGCATTGTGCCTTTTGTATTTAATTCCGATGCATTTTCTGTGTTTCATCGTCAATAAGAAGGTGCAAGGGATACAGTAAACCTGAATTGAAGCTTCGGAATCTATATCTAGTGTCACAGGAATGTTTCAAATCATAGTCAGTAAGAGGAGTCAGTCTTCTTGTACTTATGACGGCATTGTACCTTTCCTATTTAATTCCGATGCAATATCTGTGTTTCATCGTCAATAACAAGGTCCAAGGGATACAGTAAACCTGGAGTGAAGCATCGGAATCTATAACTAGTGTCAATGGAATGGTTCAAAACATTGACAGTAAGTAGAGTCAGTCTTCTTGTACTTAATTTTGCACTGTGCCTTTTGTAATTAATTCCGATGCAATTTCTGTGTTTCATCGTCAATATGAAGGTCCAAGGGATATAGTAAACCTGAAGTGAACCATCGGAATTTATAACTAGTGTCACAGGAATGTTTCTAACATAGTCAGTAAGAAGAGTCAGTCTTCTTGTACTTAAGTCGGCATTGTGCCTTTTCTATTTAATGCCGATGCAATTTCTGTGAATCATCGTCATTAAGAAGGACCAAGGGATACAGTAAACCAGGAGTGAAGCATCGGAGTCTATAACTAGTGTCACAGGACTGGTTCAAAAATGGACAGTAAGAAGAGTCAGTCTTCTTGAACTGAAATCGGCATTGTGCATTTTGTATTTTATTCCGATGCAATTTCTGTGTTTCATCACCAATAAGAAGGTCAGAGGAATACAGTAAACCTGAAGTGAAGCATCGGAATCCATAACTAGTGTCACAGGAATGGTTGAAAACATAGTCAGTAAGAAGAGTTAGTCTTCTTGTACTTAAGTCAGCATTGTGCCTTTTGTACTTAATTCCGTTGCAATTTCTGTGTTTCATCGTCAACAAGAAGGTCCAACGGATACAGTAAACCTGGAGTGAAGCATCGGAATCAGTAACTAGTGTCACAGGAATGGTTCAAAACATAGACAGTAGGAAGAGTCGTTCTTCATGTACTTAAGTCGGCATTGTGCCTTTTGTATTTAATTCCGATGCATTTTCTGTGTTTCATCGTCAATAAGAAGGTGCAAGGGATACAGTAAACCTGAATTGAAGCTTCGGAATCTATATCTAGTGTCACAGGAATGGTTCAAAACATAGACAGTGGGAAGAGTCAGTCTTCTTGTACTTAAGTCGGCATTGCGCCGTTTGTATTTAATTCCGATGCAATTTCTGTGTTTCATCGTCAATAAGAAGGTCCAAGGTATGCAGTAAACCTGAAGTGAAGCATCTGATCTACAACTAGTGTCACAGGAATGGTTCAAAACGTAGTCAGTAAGAAGAGTCAAACTTCTTGTACTTAAGTCGGCATTGTGCCTTTTGTATTTAATTCCGATGCAATTTCTGTGTTTCATCGTCAATAAGAAGGTCCAAGGGATACAGTGAACATGGAGTGAAGCATCGGATTCAATAACTAGTGTCGCAGGAATGGTTCAAAACATAGACAGTAAGAAGAGTCAGTCTTCTTGTACTTATTTCGGCTTTGTGCCTTTTGTATTTAATTCCGATGCAATTTCTGTGTTTCATCGTCAATAAATAAGTCCAAGGGATACAGTAAACCTGAAGTGAAGCATCGGAGTCTATAACTAGTGTCACAGGACTGGTTCAAAAATAGACAGTAAGATGAGTCAGTCTTCTTGAACTTAATTCGGCATTATGCCTTTTGTAATTAATTCCGATGCAATATCTGTGTTTCATCGTCAATAAGAATGTCCAAAGGATACAGTAAACCTGAAGGGAAACATCGGAATCTATAACTTGTGTCACAGGAATGGTTCAAAACATAGTCAGTAAGGAGAGTCAGTCTTCTTGTACTTAAGTCGGCATTGTGCCTTTTGTATTTAATTCCGATGCATTTTCTGTGTTTCATCGTCAATAAGAAGGTCCAAGGGATACAGTAAACCTGAAGTGAAGCATCGGAATTTATAACTAGTGTCACAGGAAGGGTTCAAAACATGGTCAGTAAGGAGAGTCAGTCTTCTTGTACTTTAGTCGGCATTGTGCCTTTTGTATTTAATTCCGATGCAATTTCTGTGATTCATCGTCAATAAGAAGGACCAAGGGATACAGTAAACCTGGAGTGAAGCATCGGAATCTGTAACTAGTGTCACAGGGATGGTTCTAAACATAGACAGTAAGATGAGTCAGTCTTCTTGTACTTAAGTCGGCATTGTGCCTTTTCTATTTAATTCCGATGCAATTTCTGTGTTTCATCGTCAATAAGAAGGTCAGAGGGATACAGTAATCCTGAAGTGGAGCATCGGAATCTATAACTAGTGTCACAGGAATGGTTCAAAACATGGTCAGTAAGAAGAGTCAGTCTTCTTGTCCATTAGTCGGCATTGTGCCTTGTCTATGTAATTCCGATGCAATTTCTGTGTTTCATCGTCAATAAGAAGATCCAAGAGATACAGTGATCCTGGAGTGAAGCATCGGAATCTATAACTAGTGTCACAGGAATGGTTCAAAACATAGACAGTAAGAAGAGTCAGACTTCTTGTACTTAATTCTGCTTTGTGCATTTTGTATTTAATTCCGATGCAATTTCTGTGTTTCATCGTCAATAAGAAGGTCCAAGGGATACAGTAAACCTGAAGTGAAGCATCGGAATTTATAACTAGTGTCACAGGAATGGTTCAAAACATAGTCAGTAAGAAGAGTCAGTCTTCTTGTACTTAAGTCGGCATTGTGCCTTTTGTTTTTAATTCCGATGCATTTTCTGTGTTTCATCGTCAATACGAAGGTCCAAGGGATACAGTAAACCTGAAGTGAAGCATCGGATCTATAACTAGTGTCACAGGAATGGTTCAAAACATAGTCAGTAAGAAGCGTCAGGTTTTTGTCCTTAAGTCGGCTTTGTGCCTTTTCTATTTAATTCCGATGCAATTTCTGTGTTTCATCGTCAATAAGAAGGTCCAAGGGATACAGTAAACCTGGAGTGAAGCATCGGAATCTATAACTAGTGTCACAGGAATGGTTCAAAACATAGTCAGTAAGATGAGTCAGTCTTCTTGTACTTAAGTCGGCATTGTGCCTTTTCTTTTTAATTCCGATGCAATTTCTGTGTTTCATCGTAAACAATAAGGTTTAAGGGATACAGTAAACCTGGAGTGAAGCATCGGAATCTATAACTAGTGTCACAGGAATGGTTCAGAACATAGTCAGTAAGAAGAGTCAGTCTTCTTGTACTTAAGTCGGCATTGTGCCTTTTCATTTAATTCCGAAGCAATTTCTGTGTTTACTCGTCAATAAGAAGGTCAGAGGGATACAATGAACCTGAAGTGAAGCATCGGAATCTATAACTAGTGTCACAGGAATGGTTCAAAGCAAAGTCAGTAAGAAGAGTCAGTCTTCTTGTTCTTAAGTCAGCTTTGTGCCTTTTGTATTTAATTCCGATGCAATTTCTGTGTTTCATTGTCAATAAGAAGTTCCAAGGGATACAGTAAACATGGAGTGAAGCATCGGAATCTATAACTAGTGTCAATGGAATGGTTCAAAATATAGTCAGTAAGAAGAGTCAGTCTTCTTGTACTTAAGTCGGCATTGTGCCTTTTGTATTTAATTCCGATGCAATTTCTGTGCTTCATCATCAATAAGAAGGTCCAAGGGATATAGCTAACCTGGAGTGAAGCATCGGAATCTATAACTAGTGTCACAGGAATGGTTCAAAACATAGACTGTAAGAAGAGTCAGTCTACTTGTACTTACGTCAACCTTGTGCCTTTTCTATTTAATTCCGATGCAATTTCTGTGTTTCATCGTCAATAAGGAGGTCAGAGGGATACAATAAACCTGAAGTGAAGCATCGGAATCTATAACTAATGTCACAGGAATGGTTCAAAACAAAGTCAGTAAGAAGAGTCAGTCTTCTTGTCCTTAAGTCGGCATTGTGCCTTTTGTATTTCATTCCGATGCAATTTCTGTGTTTCATCGTCAATAAGAAGGTCCAAGGGATACAGTAAACCTGAAGTGAAGCTTCGGAATCTATAGCTAGTGTCACAGGAATGCTTCAAAACATAGTCAGTAAGAAGAGTCAGTCTTCCTGTCCTTATGTCGGCATTGTGCCTTTTGAAATTAATTCCGATGCAATTTCTGTGTTTCATCGTCAATAAGAAGGTCCAAGGGATACAGTAAACCTGGAGTGAAGCATCGGAATCTATAACTAGTGTCACAGGAATGGTTCAAAACATAGACAGTAAGAAGAGTCAGTCTTCTTGACCTTAATTCTGCTTTGTGCCTTTTGTATTTAATTCCGATGCAATTTCTGTGTTTCATCGTCAATAAGAAGGTCCAAGGTATACAGTAAGCCTGAAGTGAAGCATCGGATCTATAACTAGTGTCACAGGAATGGTTCAAAACATAGTCAGTAAGAAGAGTCAGGTTTTTGTACTTAAGTCGGCATTGTGCCTATTCTATTTAATTCCGATGCAATTTCTGTGTTTCATCGTCAATAAGAAGGTCCAAGGGATACAGTAAACCAGGAGTGAAGCATCGGAATCTATAACTAGTGTCAATGGAATGGTTCAAGACATAGTCAGTAAGAGGAGTCAGTCATCTTGTACTTAAGTCGGCATTGTGCCTTTTCTTTTTAATTCCGATGCAATTTCTGTGTTGCATCGTCAATAAGAAGGTCCAAGGGATATAGTAAAACTGGAGTGAAGCATCGGAATCTATAGCTAGTGTCACAGGAATGGTTCAAAGCATAGTCAGTAAGATGAGTCAGTCTTCTTGTACTTAAGTCGGCATTGTGCCTTTTCTTTTTAATTCCGATGCAATTTCTGTGTTTCATCGTAAACAATAAGGTTTAAGGGATAGAGTAAACCTGAATTGAAGCTTCGGAATCTATAGCTAGTGTCACAGGAATGGTTCAAAACATAGTCAGTAAGAAGAGTTAGTCCTCTTGTACTTAGGTCGGCAGTGTGCCTTTTGTATTTAATTCCGATGTAATTTCTGTGTTTCATCGTCAATAAGAAGGTCAGAGGGATACAGTAAACCTGAAGTGAAGCATCGGAATCAATAACTAGTGTCACAGGAATGGTTCAAAACATAGTCAGAAAGAAGAGTTAGTCTTCTTGTACTTAAGTCGGCATTGTGCCTTTTGTATTTAATTCCGATGCAATTTCTGTGTTTCATAGTCACTAAGAAGGTCCAAGGGATGCAGTAAACCTGGAGTGAAGCATCGGAATCTATAACTAGTGTCACAGGAATGGTTCAAAACATAGTCAGTAAGAGGAGTCAGTCTTCTTGTACTTAAGTCGGAATTGTGCATTTTCTATTTAATTCCGACGCAATTTCTGTGTTTCATCGTCAATAAGATGGTCAGAGTGAAACATCGGAATCTATAACTAGTGTCACAGGAATGGTTCAAAGCAAAGTCAATAAGAAGAGTCAGTCTTCTTGTCCTTAAGTTGGCGTTGTGCCTTTTGTATTTAATTCCGATGCAATTCCTGTGTTTCATCGTCAATAAGAAGATCCAAGGGATATAGTAAACCTGGTGTGAAGCATCGGAATCTATAACTAGTGTAAATGGAATATTTCAAAACATAGTCAGCAAGGAGAGTCAGTTTTCTTGTACTTATGTCGGCATTGTGCTTTTTCTATTTAATTCCGATGCAATTTCTGTGTTTCATCGTCAATAAGAAGATCCAAGGGATATAGTAAACCTGGAGTGAAGCATCGGAATCTATAACTAGTGTCACAGGAATGGTTCAAAACATAGACAGTAAGAAGAGTCAGTCTTCTTGTACTTACGTCAACATTGTGCCTTTTCTATTTAATTCGATGCAATTTTTGTGTTTCATCGTCAATAAGAAGGTCAGAGGGATACAATAAACCTGAAGTGAAGCATCTGAATCAATAACTAGTGTCACAGGAATGGTTCAAAACAAAGTCAGTAAGAAGAGTCAGTCTGCTTGTCCTTAAGTCGGCATTGTGCCTTTTGTATTTAATTCCGATGCAATTTTCTGTGTTTCATCGTCAATAAGAAGGTCCAAGGGATTCAGTAAACCTGAAGTGATGCTTCGGAATCTATAGCTAGTGTCACAGGAATGCTTCAAAACATAGTCAGTAAGAAGAGTCAGTCTTCTTGTCCTTATGTCGGCATTGTGCCTTTTGTAATTAATTCCGATGCAATTTCTGTGTTTCATCGTCAATAAGAAGGTCCAAGGGATACAGTGAACCAGGAGTGAAGCATCGGAATCTATAACTAGTGTCACAGGAGTGGTTCAAAACATAGACAGTTAGAAGAGCCACAACTTCTTGTACTTAATTCTGCTTTGTGCATTTTGTATTTAATTCCGATGCAATTTCTGTGCTTCATCGTCAATAAGAAGGTCCAAGGGATACAGTAAACCTGAAGTGAAGCATCGGAATTTATAACTAGTGTCACAGGAATGGTTCAAAACATAGTCAGTAAGAAGAGTCAGACTTCTTGTACTTAAGTCGGCATTGTGCCTTTTCTATTTAATTCCGATGCATTTTCTGTGTTTCATCGTCAATAAGAAGGTCCAAGGGATACAGTAAACCTGAAGTGAAGCATCGGATCTATAACTAGTGTCACAGGAATGGTTCAAAACATAGTCAGTAAGAAGCGTTAGGTTTTTGTCCTTAAGTCGGCTTTGTGCCTTTTCTATTTAATTCCGATGCAATTTCTGTGTTTCATCGTCAAAAAGATGGTCCAAGGGATACAGTAAACCTGGAGTGAAGCATCGGAATCTATAACTAGTGTCACAGGAATGGTTCAAAACATAGTCAGTAAGATGAGTCAGTCTTCTTGTACTTAAGTCGGCATTGTGCCTTTTCTTTTTAATTCCGATGCAATTTCTGTGTTTCATCGTAAACAAGAAGGTTTAAGGGATACAGTAAACCTGGAGTGAAGCATCGGAATCTATAACTAGTGTCACAGGAATGGTTCAAAACATAGTCAGTAAGAAGAGTCAGTCTTCTTGTACTTAAGTCGGCATTGTGCCTTTTCTTTTTAATTCCGATGCAATTTCTGTGTTTCATCGTAAACAAGAAGGTTTAAGGGATACAGTAAACCTGGAGTGAAGCATCGGAATCTATAACTAGTGTCACAGGAATGGTTCAAAACATAGTCAGTAAGATGAGTCAGTCTTCTTGTACTTAAGTCGGCATTGTGCCTTTTCATTTAATTCCGAAGCAATTTCTGTGTTTCATCGTCAATAAGAAGGTCAGAGGGATACAATGAACCTGAAGTGAAGCATCGCAATCTATAACTAGTGTCACAGGAATGGTTCAAAGCAAAGTCAGTAAGAAGAGTCAGTCTTCTTGTCCTTAAGCCGGCTTTGTGCCTTTTGTATTTAATTCCGACGCAATTTCTGTGTTTCATCGTCAATAAGAAGGTCCAAGGGATACAGTAAACATGGAGTGAAGCATCGGAATCTATAACTAGTGTCAATGGAATGGTTCAAAACATAGTCAGTAAGAAGAGTCAGTCTTCTTGTACTTAAGTCGGCATTGTGCCTTTTGTATTTAATTCCGATGCAATTTCTGTGCTTCATCATCAATAAGAATATCCAAGGGATATAGTTAACCTGGAGTGAAGCATCGGAATCTATAACTAGTGTCACAGGAATGGTTCAAAACATAGACAGTAAGAAGAGTCAGTCTTCTTGTACTTACGTCGACATTGTGCCTTTTCTATTTAATTCCGATGCAATTTCTGTGTTTCATCGTCAATAAGAAGGTCAGAGGGATACAACAAACCTGAAGTGAAGCATCGGAATCTATAACTAATGTCACAGGAATGGTTCAAAACAAAGTCAGTAAGAAGAGTCAGTCTTCTTGTCCTTAAGTCGGCATTGTGCATTTTGTATTTCATTCCGATGCAATTTCTGTGTTTCATCGTCAATAAGAAGGTCCAAGGGATACAGTAAACCTGAAGTGAAGCTTCGGAATCTATAGCTAGTGTAACAGGAATGCTTCAAAACATAGTCAGTAAGAAGAGTCAGTCTTCTTGTCTTATGTCGGCATTGTGCCTTTTAAAATTAATTCCGATGCAATTTCTGTGTTTCATCGTCAATAAGAAGGTCCAAGGGATACAGTAAACCTGGAGTGAAGCATCGGAATCTATAACTAGTGTCACAGGAATGGTTCAAAACATAGACAGTAAGAAGAGTCAGTCTTCTTGACCTTAATTCTGCTTTGTGCCTTTTGTATTTAATTCCGATGCAATTTCTGTGTTTCATCGTCAATAAGAAGGTCCAAGGTATACAGTAAGCCTGAAGTGAAGCATCGGATCTATAACTAGTGTCACAGGAATGGTTCAAAACATAGTCAGTAAGAAGAGTCAGGTGTTTGTACTTAAGTCGGCATTGTGCCTTTTCTATTTACTTCCGATGCAATTTCTGTGCTTCATCGTCAATAAGAAGGTCCAAGGGATACAGTAAACCTGGAGTGAAGCATCGGAATCTATAACTAGTGACAATGGAATGGTTCAAAACATAGACAGTAAGAAGAGTCAGACTTCTTGTACTTACGTCGACATTGTGCCTTTTCTATTTAATTCCGATGCAATTTCTGTGTTTCATCGTCAATAAGAAGGTCAGATTGATACAATAAACATGAAGTGAAGCATCGGAATTGATAACTGGTGTCACAGGAATGGTTCAAACATAATCAGTAAGAAGAGTAAGTCTTCTTGTACTTAAGTCGGCGATGTGCCTTTTGTATTTAATTCCGATGCAATTTCTGTGTTTCATCGTCAATAAGAAGGTCCAAGGGATACAGTGAACCAGGAGTGAAGCATCGGAATCTATAACTAGTGTCACAGGAGTGGTTCAAAACATAGACAGTTAGAAGAGCCACACTTCTTGTACTTAATTCTGCTTTGTGCATTTTGTATTTAATTCCGATGCAATTTCTGTGTTTCATCGTCAATAAGAAGGTCCAAGGGATACAGTAAACCTGAAGTGAAGCATCGGAATTTATAACTAGTGTCACAGGAATGGTTCAAAACATAGTCAGTAAGAAGAGTCAGACTTCTTGTACTTAAGTCGGCATTGTGCCTTTTCTATTTAATTCCGATGCATTTTCTGTGTTTCATCGTCAATAAGAAGGTCCAAGGGATACAGTAAACCTGAAGTGAAGCATCGGATCTATAACTAGTGTCACAGGAATGGTTCAAAACATAGTCAGTAAGAAGCGTTAGGTTTTTGTCCTTAAGTCGGCTTTGTGCCTTTTCTATTTAATTCCGATGCAATTTCTGTGTTTCATAGTAAAAAGATGGTCCAAGGGATACAGTAAACCTGGAGTGAAGCATCGGAATCTATAACTAGTGTCACAGGAATGGTTCAAAACATAGTCAGTAAGATGAGTCAGTCTTCTTGTACTTAAGTCGGCATTGTGCCTTTTCTTTTTCATTCCGATGCAATTTCTGTGTTTCATCGTAAACAAGCAGGTTTAAGGGATACAGTAAACCTGGAGTGAAGCATCGGAATCTATAACTAGTGTCACAGGAATGGTTCAAAACATAGACAGTTAGAAGAGCCACACTTCTTGTACTTAATTCTGCTTTGTGCATTTTGTATTTAATTCCGATGCAATTTCTGTGTTTCATCGTCAATAAGAAGGTCCAAGGGATACAGTAAACCTGAAGTGAAGCATCGGAATTTATAACTAGTGTCACAGGAATGGTTCAAAAGATAGTCAGTAAGAAGAGTCAGACTTCTTGTACTTAAGTCGGCATTGTGCCTTTTCTATTTAATTCCGATGCATTTTCTGTGTTTCATCGTCAATAAGAAGGTCCAAGGGATACAGTAAACCTGAAGTGAAGCATCGGATCTATAACTAGTGTCACAGGAATGGTTCAAAACATAGTCAGTAAGAAGAGTCAGTCTTCTTGTACTTAAGTCGGCATTGTGCCTTTTGTATTTAATTCCGATGCAATTTCTGTGATCATCATCAATAAGAATATCCAAGGGATATAGTTAACCTGGAGTGAAGCATCGGAATCTATAACTAGTGTCACAGGAATGGTTCAAAACATAGACAGTAAGAAGAGTCAGTCTTCTTGTACTTACGTCGACATTGTGCCTTTTCTATTTAATTCCGACGCAATTTCTGTGTTTCATCGTCAATAAGAAGGTCAGAGGGATACAACAAACCTGAAGTGAAGCATCGGAATCTATAACTAATGTCACAGGAATGGTTCAAAACAAAGTCAGTAAGAAGAGTCAGTCTTCTTGTCCTTAAGTCGGCATTGTGCATTTTGTATTTCATTCCGATGCATTTTCTGTGTTTCATCGTCAATAAGAAGGTCCAAGGGATACAGTAAACCTGAAGTGAAGCTTCGGAATCTATAGCTAGTGTAACAGGAATGCTTCAAAAACATAGTCAGTAAGAAGAGTCAGTCTTCTTGTCTTATGTCGGCATTATGCCTTTTAAAATTAATTCCGATGCAATTTCTGTGTTTCATCGTCAATAAGAAGGTCCAAGGGATACAGTAAACCTGGAGTGAAGCATCGGAATCTATAACTAGTGTCACAGGAATGGTTCAAAACATAGACAGTAAGAAGAGTCAGTCTTCTTGACCTTAATTCTGCTTTGTGCCTTTTGTATTTAATTCCGATGCAATTTCTGTGTTTCATCGTCAATAAGAAGGTATACAGTAAGCCTGAAGTGAAGCATCGGATCTATAACTAGTGTCACAGGAATGGTTCAAAACATAGTCAGTAAGAAGAGTCAGGTGTTTGTACTTAAGTCGGCATTGTGCCTTTTCTATTTACTTCCGATGCAATTTCTGTGCTTCATCGTCAATAAGAAGGTCCAAGGGATACAGTAAACCTGGAGTGAAGCATCGGAATCTATAACTAGTGTCACAGGAATGGTTCAAAACATAGTCAGTAAGAGGAGTCAGTCTTCTTGTACTTAAGTCGGCATTGTGCCTTTTCTTTTTAATTCCGATGCAATTTCTGTGTTGCATCGTCAATAAGAAGGTCAGATAGATACAATAAACATGAAGTGAAGCATCGGAATTGATAACTGGTGTCACAGGAATGGTTCAAACATAATCAGTAAGAAGAGTAAGTCTTCTTGTACTTAAGTCGGCGATGTGCCTTTTGTATTTAATTCCGATGCAATTTCTGTGTTTCATCGTCCATAAGAAGGTCCAAGGGATACAGTAAACCTGAAGTGAAGCATCGGAATTGATAACTAGTGTCACAGGAATGGTTCAAACGTAGTCAGTAAGAAGAGTCAGTCTTCTTGTACTTAAGTCGGCGATGTGCCTTTTGTATTTAATTCCGATGTAATTTCTGTGTTTCATCGTCAATAAGAAGGTCAGAGGGATACAGTAAACCTGAAGTGAAGCATCGGAATCAATAACTAGTGTCACAGGAATGGTTCAAAACATAGTCAGAAAGAAGAGTTAGTCTTCTTGTACTTAAGTCGGCATTGCGCCTTTTGTATTTAGTTCCGATGCAATTTCTGTGTTTCATAGTCACTAAGAAGGTCCAAGGGATGCAGTAAACCTGGAGTGAAGCATCGGAATCTATAACTAGTGTCACAGGAATGGTTCAAAACATAGTCATTAAGAGGAGTCAGTCTTCTTGTACTTAAGTCGGAATTGTGCATTTTCTATTTAATTCCGACGCAATTTCTGTGTTTCATCGTCAATAAGATGGTCAGAGTGAAACATCGGAATCTATAACTAGTGTCACAGGAATGGTTCAAAGCAAAGTCAATAAGAAGAGTCAGTCTTCTTGTCCTTAAGTTGGCGTTGTGCCTTTTGTATTTAATTCCGATGCAATTCCTGTGTTTCATCGTCAATAAGAAGATCCAAGGGATATAGTAAACCTGGTGTGAAGCATCGGAATCTATAACTAGTGTCAATGGAATATTTCAAAACATAGTCAGCAAGGAGAGTCAGTCTTCTTGTACTTATGTCGGCATTGTGCTTTTTCTATTTAATTCCGATGCAATTTCTGTGTTTCATCGTCAATAAGAAGATCCAAGGGATATAGTAAACCTGGAGTGTAGCATCGGAATCTATAACTAGTGTCACAGGAATGGTTCAAAACATAGACAGTAAGAAGAGTCAGTCTTCTTGTACTTACGTCGACATTGTGCCTTTTCTATTTAATTCCGATGCAATTTTTGTGTTTCATCGTCAATAAGAAGGTCAGAGGGATACAATAAACCTGAAGTGAAGCATCTGAATCAATAACTAGTGTCACAGGAATGGTTCAAAACAAAGTCAGTAAGAAGAGTCAGTCTGCTTGTCCTTAAGTCGGCATTGTGCCTTTTGTATTTAATTCCGATGCAATTTCTGTGTTTCATCGTCAATAAGAAGGTCCAAGGGATACAGTAAACCTGAAGTGAAGCTTCGGAATCTATAGCTAGTGTCACAGGAATGCTTCAAAACATAGTCAGTAAGAAGAGTCAGTCTTCTTGTCCTTATGTCGGCATTGTGCCTTTTGTAATTAATTCCGATGCAATTTCTGTGTTTCATCGTCAATAAGAAGGTCCAAGGGATACAGTGAACCAGGAGTGAAGCATCGGAATCTATAACTAGTGTCACAGGAGTGGTTCAAAACATAGACAGTTAGAAGAGCCACACTTCTTGTACTTAATTCTGCTTTGTGCATTTTGTATTTAATTCCGATGCAATTTCTGTGTTTCATCGTCAATAAGAAGGTCCAAGGGATACAGTAAACCTGAAGTGAAGCATCGGAATTTATAACTAGTGTCACAGGAATGGTTCAAAACATAGTCAGTAAGAAGAGTCAGACTTCTTGTACTTAAGTCGGCATTGTGCCTTTTCTATTTAATTCCGATGCATTTTCTGTGTTTCATCGTCAATAAGAAGGTCCAAGGGATACAGTAAACCTGAAGTGAAGCACCGGATCTATAACTAGTGTCACAGGAATGGTTCAAAACATAGTCAGTAAGAAGCGTTAGGTTTTTGTCCTTAAGTCGGCTTTGTGCCTTTTCTATTTAATTCCGATGCAATTTCTGTGTTTCATCGTCAAAAAGATGGTCCAAGGGATACAGTAAACCTGGAGTGAAGCATCGGAATCTATAACTAGTGTCACAGGAATGGTTCAAAACATAGTCAGTAAGATGAGTCAGTCTTCTTGTACTTAAGTCGGCATTGTGCCTTTTCTTTTTAATTCCGATGCAATTTCTGTGTTTCATCGTAAACAAGAAGGTTTAAGGGATACAGTAAACCTGGAGTGAAGCATCGGAATCTATAACTAGTGTCACAGGAATGGTTCAAAACATAGTCAGTAAGAAGAGTCAGTCTTCTTGTACTTAAGTCGGCATTGTGCCTTTTCATTTAATTCCGAAGCAATTTCTGTGTTTCATCGTCAATAAGAAGGTCAGAGGGATACAATGAACCTGAAGTGAAGCATCGGAATCTATAACTAGTGTCACAGGAATGGTTCAAAGCAAAGTCAGTAAGAAGAGAAAGTCTTCTTGTCCTTAAGTCGGCTTTGTGCCTTTTGTATTTAATTCCGATGCAATTTCTGTGTTTCATCGTCAATAAGAAGGTCCAAGGGATACAGTAAACATGGAGTGAAGCATCGGAATCTATAACTAGTGTCAATGGAATGGTTCAAAACATAGTCAGTAAGAAGAGTCAGTCTTCTTGTACTTAAGTCGGCATTGTGCTTTTTGTATTTAATTCCGATGCAATTTCTGTGCTTCATCATCAATAAGAATATCCAAGGGATATAGTTAACCTGGAGTGAAGCATCGGAATCTATAACTAGTGTCACAGGAATGGTTCAAAACATAGACAGTAAGAAGAGTCAGTCTTCTTGTACTTACGTCGACATTGTGCCTTTTCTATTTAATTCCGATGCAATTTCTGTGTTTCATCGTCAATAAGAAGGTGAGAGGGATACAACAAACCTGAAGTGAAGCATCGGAATCTATAACTAATGTCACAGGAATGGTTCAAAACAAAGTCAGTAAGAAGAGTCAGTCTTCTTGTCCTTAAGTCGGCATTCTGCATTTTGTATTTCATTCCGATGCAATTTCTGTGTTTCATCGTCAATAAGAAGGTCCAAGGGATACAGTAAACCTGAAGTGAAGCTTCGGAACCTATAGCTAGTGTAACAGGAATGCTTCAAAACATAGTCAGTAAGAAGAGTCAGTCTTCTTGTCCTTATGTCGGCATTGTGCCTTTTAAAATTAATTCCGATGCAATTTCTGTGTTTCATCGTCAATAAGAAGGTCCAAGGGATACAGTAAACCTGGAGTGAAGCATCGGAATCTGTAACTAGTGTCCACAGGAATGGTTCAAAACATAGACAGTAAGAAGAGTCAGTCTTCTTGACCTTAATTCTGCTTTGTGCCTTTTGTATTTAATTCCGATGCAATTTCTGTGTTTCATCGTCAATAAGAAGGTCCAAGGTATACAGTAAGCCTGAAGTGAAGCATCGGATCTATAACTAGTGTCACAGGAATGGTTCAAAACAATTAGTCAGTAAGAAGAGTCAGGTGTTTGTACTTAAGTCGGCATTGTGCCTTTTCTATTTACTTCCGATGCAATTTCTGTGCTTCATCGTCAATAAGAAGGTCCAAGGGATACAGTAAACCTGGAGTGAAGCATCGGAAATCTATAACTAGTGACAATGGAATGGTTCAAGACATAGTCAGTAAGAGGAGTCAGTCCATCTTGTACTTAAGTCGGCATTGTGCCTTTTCTTTTTAATTCCGATGCAATTTCTGTGTTGCATCGTCAATAAGAAGGTCCAAGGGATATAGTAAAACTGGAGTGAAGAATCGGAATCTATAACTAGTGTCACAGGAATGGTTCAAAACATAGACAGTAAGAAGAGTCAGACTTCTTGTACTTACGTCGACATTGTGCCTTTTCTATTTAATTCCGATGCAATTTCTGTGTTTCATCGTCAATAAGAAGGTCAGATAGATACAATAAACATGAAGTGAAGCATCGGAATTGATAACTGGTGTCACAGGAATGGTTCAAACATAATCAGTAAGAAGAGTAAGTCTTCTTGTACTTAAGTCCGCGATGTGCCTTTTGTATTTAATTCCGATACAATTTCTGTGTTTCATCGTCAATAAGAAGGACCAAGGGATACAGTAAACTTGGAGTGAAGCATCGGAATCTATAACTAGTGTCACAGGGATGGTTCAAAACATAGACAGTAAGAAGAGTCAGTCTTCTTGTACTTAAGTCGGCATTGTGCCTTTTCTATTTAATTCCGATGCAATTTCTGTGTTTCATCGTCAATAAGAAGGTCAGAGGGATACAGTAAACCTAAAGTGAAGCATCGGAATCTATAACTAGTGTCACAGGAATGGTTCAAAACATAGACAGTAAGAAGAGTCAGTCTTCTTGTACTTACGTCGACATTGTGCCTTTTCTATTTAATTCCGATGCAATTTTTGTGTTTCATCGTCAATAAGAAGGTCAGAGGGATACAATAAACCTGAAGTGAAGCATCTGAATCAATAACTAGTGTCACAGGAATGGTTCAAACAAAGCCAGTAAGAAGAATCAGTCTGCTTGTCCTTAAGTCGGCATTGTGCCTTTTGTATTTAATTCCGATGCAATTTCTGTGTTTCATCGTCAATAAGAAGGTCCAAGGGATACAGTAAACCTGAAGTGAAGCTTCGGAATCTATAGCTAGTGTCACAGGAATGCTTCAAAACATAGTCAGTAAGAAGAGTCAGTCTTCTTGTCCTTATGTCGGCATTGTGCCTTTTGTAATTAATTCCGATGCAATTTCTGTGTTTCATCGTCAATAAGAAGGTCCAAGGGATACAGTAAACCTGGAGTGAAGCATCGGAATTTATAACTAGTGTCACAGGAATGGTTCAAAACGTAGACAGTGAGAAGAGTCAGTCTTCTTGTCCTTAAGTCGGCATTGTGCCTTTTCTATTTAATTCCGGTGCAATTTCTGTGTTTCATCGTCAATAAGAAGGTCCAAGGGATACAGTGAACCTGAAGTGAAGCATCGGAATCTATGACTAGTGTCACAGGAGTGGTTCAAAACGTAGACAGTAAGAAGAGTCAGACTTCTTGTACTTCATTCAGCTTTGTGCATTTTGTATTTAATTCCGATGCAATTTCTGTGTTTCATCGTCAATAAGAAGGTCCAAGTGATACAGTAAACCTGAAGTGAAGCATCGGAATTTATAACTAGTGTCACAGGAATGGTTCAAATCATAGTCAGTAAGAAGAGTCAGTCTTCTTGTACTTATGTCGGCATTGTGCCTTTTGTAATTAATTCCGATGCATTTTCAGTGTTTCATCGTCAATAAGAAGGTCCAAGGGATACAGTAAACCTGAAGTGAAGCATCGGATCTATAACTAGTGTCACAGGAATGGTCAATAGTCAAACATAGTCAGTAAGAAGCGTCAGGTTTTTGTCCTTAAGTCGGCATTGTGCCTTTTCTATTTAATTCCGATGCAATTTCTGTGTTTTATCGTAAACAAGAAGGTTTAAGGGATACAGTAAACCTTGAGTGGAGCATCGGAATCTATAACTAGTGTCACAGGAATGGTTCAAAACATAGTCAGTAAGAAGAGTCAGTTTTCTTGTACTTAAGTCGGCATTGTGCCGTTTCATTTAATTCCGAAGCAATTTCTGTGTTTCATCGTCAATAAGAAGGTCAGAGGGATACAATGAACCTGAATTGAAGCATCGGAATCTGTAACTAGTGTCACAGGAATGGTTCAAAGCAAAGTCAGTAAGAAGAGTCAGTCTTCTTGTCCTTAAGTCGGCTTTGTGTCTTTTGTATTTAATTCCGATGCTATTTCTGTGTTTCATCGTCAATAAGAAGGTCCAAGGGAAACAGTAAACATGGAGTGAAGCATCGGAATCTATAACTAGTGTCAATGGAATGGTTCAAAACATAGTCAGTAAGAAGAGTCAGTCTTCTTGTACTTAAGTCGGCATTGTGCCTTTTGTATTTAATTCCGATGAAATTTCTGTGTTTCATCATCAATAAGAAGGTCCATGGGATATAGTAAACCTGGAGTGAAGCATCGGAATCTATAACTAGTGTCACAGGAATGGTTCAAAACATAGACAGTAAGAAGAGTCAGTCTTCTTGTACTTACGTCGACATTGTGCCTTTTCTATTTAATTCCGATGCAATTTCTGTGTTTCATCGTCAATAAGAAGGTCAGAGGCATACAATAATCCTGAAGTGAAGCATCGGAATCTATAACTAATGTCACAGGAATGGTTCAAAACAAAGTCAGTAAGAAGAGTCAGTCTTCTTGTCCTGAAGTCGGCATTGTGCCTTTTGTATTTCATTCCGATGCAATTTCTGTGTTTCATTGGCAATAAGAAGGTCCAAGGGATACAGTAAACCTGGAGTGAAGCATCGGAATCTATAACTAGTGTCACAGGAATGGTTCAAAACATAGTCAGTAAGATGAGTCAGTCTTCTTGTACTTAAGTCGGCATTGTGCCTTTTCTTTTTAATTCCGATGCAATTTCTGTGTTTCATCGTAAACAAGAAGGTTTAAGGGATACAGTAAACCTGGAGTGAAGCATCGGAATCTATAACTAGTGTCACAGGAATGGTTCAAAACATAGTCAGTAAGAAGAGTCAGTCTTCTTGTACTTAAGTCGGCATTGTGCCTTTTTCATTTAATTCCGAAGCAATTTCTGTGTTTCATCGTCAATAAGAAGGTCAGAGGGATACAATGAACCTGAAGTGAAGCATCGGAATCTATAACTAGTGTCACAGGAATGGTTCAAAGCAAAGTCAGTAAGAAGAGTCAGTCTTCTTGTCCTTAAGTCGGCTTTGTGCCTTTTCTATTTAATTCCGATGCAATTTCTGTGTTTCATCGTCAATAAGAAGGTCCAAGGGATACAGTATACATGGAGTGAAGCATCGGAATCTATAACTAGTGTCAATGGAATGGTTCAAAACATAGTCAGTAAGAAGAGTCAGTCTTCTTGTACTTAAGTCGGCATTGTGCCTTTTGTATTTAATTCCGATGCAATTTCTGTGCTTCATCATCAATAAGAAGATCCAAGGGATATAGTTAACCTGGAGTGAAGCATCGGAATCTATAACTAGTGTCACAGGAATGGTTCAAAGCATAGACAGTAAGAAGAGTCAGTCTTTTTGTACTTACGTCGACATTGTGCCTTTTCTATTTAATTCCGATGCAATTTCTGTGTTTCATCGTCAATAAGAAGGTCAGAGGGATACAATAAACCTGAAGTGAAGCATCGGAATCTATAACTAATGTCACAGGAATGGTTCAAAACAAAGTCAGTAAGAAGAGTCAGTCTTCTTGTCCTTAAGTCGGCATTGTGCCTTTTGTATTTCACTCCGATGCAATTTCTGTGTTTCATCGTCAATAAGAAGGTCCAAGGGATACAGTAAACCTGAAGTGAAGCTTCGGAATCTATAGCTAGTGTAACAGGAATGCTTCAAAACATAGTCAGTAAGAAGAGTCAGTCTTCTTGTCCTTATGTCGGCATTGTGCCTTTTAAAATTAATTCCGATGCAATTTCTGTGTTTCATCGTCAATAAGAAGGTCCAAGGGATACAGTAAACCTTTAGTGAAGCATCGGAATCTATAACTAGTGTCACAGGAATGGTTCAAAACATAGACAGTAAGAATAGTCAGTCTTCTTGACCTTAATTCTGCTTTGTGCCTTTTGTATTTAATTCCGATGCAATTTCTGTGTTTTATCGTCAATAAGAAGGTCCAAGGTATACAGTAAGCCTGAAGTGAAGCATCGGATCTATAACTAGTGTCACAGGAATGGTTCAAAACATAGTCAGTAAGAAGAGTCAGGTTTCTGTACTTAAGTCGGCATTGTGCCTTTTCTATTTAATTCCGATGCAATTTCTGTGTTTCATCGTCAATAAGAAGGTCCAAGGGATACAGTAAACCTGGAGTGAAGCATCGGAATCTATAACTAGTGTCAATGGAATGGTTCAAGACATAGTCAGTAAGAGAGTCAGTCATCCTGTACTTAAGTCGGCATTCTTTTTAATTCCGATGCAATTTC
The DNA here is from genome assembly GCF_021461385.2 of Schistocerca piceifrons. Taxonomy (NCBI): domain Eukaryota; kingdom Metazoa; phylum Arthropoda; class Insecta; order Orthoptera; family Acrididae; genus Schistocerca; species Schistocerca piceifrons. The sequence goes on along the minus strand of NW_025727724.1, from coordinate 1,973,573 downwards.
TGTGTTGCATCGTCAATAAGAAGGTCCAAGGGATATAGTAAAACTGGAGTGAAGAATCGGAATCTATAACTAGTGTCACAGGAATGGTTCAAAACATAGACAGTAAGAAGAGTCAGACTTCTTGTACTTACGTCGACATTGTGCCTTTTCTATTTAATTCCGATGCAATTTCTGTGTTTCTCGTCAATAAGAAGGACAGATAGATACAATAAACATGAAGTGAAGCATCGGAATCTATAGCTAGTGTCACAGGAATGGTTCAAAACATAGTCAGTAAGAAGAGTTAGTCTTCTTGTACTTAGGTCGGCATTGTGCCTTTTGTATTTAATTCCGATGCAATTTCTGTGTTTCATCGTCCATAAGAAGGACCAAGGGATACAGTAAACCCTGAAGTGAAGCATCGGAATTGATAACTGGTGTCACAGGAATGGATCAAACATAATCAGTAAGAAGAGTCAGTCTTCTTGTACTTAAGTCGGCGATGTGCCTTTTGTATTTAATTCCGATACAATTTCTGTGTTTCATCGTCAATAAGAAGGACCAAGGGATACAGTAAACTTGGAGTGAAGCATCGGAATCTATAACTAGTGTCACAGGGATGGTTCAAAACATAGACAGTAAGAAGAGTCAGTCTTCTTGTACTTAAGTCGGTATTGTGCCTTTTCTATTTAATTCCGATGCAATTTCTGTATTTCATCGTCAATAAGAAGGTCAGAGGGATACAGTAAACCTAAAGTGAAGCATCGAATCTATAACTAGTGTCACAGGAATGGTTCAAAGCAAAGTCAATAAGAAGAGTCAGTTCTCTTGTCCTTAAGTCGGCATTGTGACTTTTGTATTTAATTCCGAAGCAATTCCTGTGTTTCATCGTCAATAAGAAGGTCCAAGGGATATAGTAAACTTGGAGTGAAGCATCGGAATCTATAACTAGTGTCAATGGAATGGTTCAAAACATAGTCAGCAAGGAGAGTCAGTCTTCTTGTACTTATGTCGGCATTGTGCCTTTTCTATTTAATTCCGATGCAATTTCTGTGTTTCATCGTCAATAAGAAGGTCCAAGGGATATAGTAAACCTGGAGTGAAGCATCGGAATCTATAACTAGTGTCACAGGAATGGTTCAAAACATAGACAGTAAGAAGAGTCAGTCTTCTTGTACTTACGTCGACATTGTGCCTTTTCTATTTAATTCCGATGCAATTTTTGTGTTTCATCGTCAATAAGAAGGTCAGAGGGATACAATAAACCTGAAGTGATGCATCTGAATCAATAACTAGTGTCACAGGAATGGTTCAAAGCAAAGCCAGTAAGAAGAATCAGTCTGCTTGTCCTTAAGTCGGCATTGTGCCTTTTGTATTTAATTCCGATGCAATTTCTGTGTTTCATCGTCAATAAGAAGGTCCAAGGGATACAGTAAACCTGAAGTGAAGCTTCGGAATCTATAGCTAGTGTCACAGGAATGCTTCAAAACATAGTCAGTAAGAAGAGTCAGTCTTCTTGTCCTTATGTCGGCATTGTGCCTTTTGTAATTAATTCCGATGCAATTTCTGTGTTTCATCGTCAATAAGAAGGTCCAAGGGATACAGTAAACCTGGAGTGAAGCATCGGAAACTATAACTAGTGTCACAGGAATGGTTCAAAACATAGACAGTAAGAAGAGTCAGTCTTCTTGTCCTTAAGTCGGCATTGTGCCTTTTCTATTTAATTCCGATGCAATTTCTGTGTTTCATCGTCAATAAGTAGGTCCAAGGAATACAGTGAACCTGAAGTGAAGCATCGGAATCTATGAATAGTGTCACAGGAGTGGTTCAAAACATAGACAGTAAGAAGAGCAGACTTCTTGTACTTAATTCAGCTTTGTGCATTTTGTATTTAATTCCGATGCATTTTCTGTGTTTCATCGTCAATAAGAAGGTCCAAGGGATACAGTAAACCTGAAGTGAAGCATCGGATCTATAACTAGTGTCACAGGAATGGTTCAAAACATAGTCAGTAAGAAGCGTCAGGTTTTTGTCCTTAAGTCGGCATTGTGCCTTTTGTATTTAATTCCGATGCATATTCTGTGTTTCATCGTCAATAAGAAGGTCCAAGGGATACAGTAAACCTGAAGTGAAGCATCGGATCTATAACTAGTGTCACAGGGAATGGTTCAAAACATAGTCAGTAAGAAGCGTCAGGTTTTTGTCCTTAAGTCGGCATTGTGCCTTTTCTATTTAATTCCGATGCAATTGCTGTGTTTCATCGTCAATAAGAAGGTCCAAGGGATACAGTAAACCTGGAGTGAAGCATCGGAATCTTTAACTAGTGACACAGGAATGGTTCAAAACATAGTCAGTAAGAAGACTCAGTCTTCTTGTACTTAAGTCGGCATTGTGCCTTTTCATTTAATTCCGAAGCAATTTCTGTGATTCATCGTCAATAAGAAGGTCAGAGGGATACAATGGACCTGAATTGAAGCATCGGAATCTGTAACTAGTGTCACAGGAATGGTTCAAAGCAAAGTCAGTAAGAAGAGTCAGTCTTCTTGTCCTTAAGTCGGCTTTGTGCCTTTTGTATTTAATTCCGATGCTATTTCTGTGTTTCATCGTCAATAAGAAGGTCCAAGGGATACAGTAAACATGGAGTGAAGCATCGGAATCTATAACTAGTGTCAATGGAATGGTTCAAAACATAGTCAGTAAGAAGAGTCAGTCTTCTTGTACTTAAGTCGGCATTGTGCCTTTTGTATTTATTTCCGATGAAATTTCTGTGTTTCATCATCAATAAGAAGGTCCATGGGATATAGTAAACCTGGAGTGAAGCATCGGAATCTATAACTAGTGTCACAGGAATGGTTCAAAACATAGACAGTAAGAAGAGTCAGTCTTCTTGTACTAACGTCGACATTGTGCCTTTTCTATTTAATTCCGATGCAATTTCTGTGTTTCATCGTCAATAAGAAGGTCAGATGGATACAATAAACCTGAAGTGAAGCATCGGAATCTATAACTAATGTCACAGGAATGGTTTCAAATCAAAGTCAGTAAGAAGAGTCAGTCTTCTTGTCCTTAAGTCGGCATTGTGCCTTTTGTATTCATTCCGATGCAATTTCTGTGTTTTCATCGTCAATAAGAAGGTCCGAGGGATACAGTAAACCTGAAGTGCAGCTTCGGAATCTATAGCTAGTGTTACAGGAATGCTTCAAAACATAGTCAGTAAGAAGAGTCAGTCTTCTTGTCCTTATGTCGGCATTGTGCCTTTTGAAATTATTTCCGATGCAATTTCTGTGTTTCATCGTCAATAAGAAGGTCCAAGGGATACAGTAAACCTGGAGTGAGGCATCGGAATCTATAACTAGTGTCACAGGAATGGTTCAAAACATAGTCAGAAAGAAGAGTTAGTCTTCTTGTACTTAAGTCGGCATTGTGCCTTTTGTATTTAATTCCGATGCAATTTCTGTGTTTCATCGTCACTAAGAAGGTCCAAGGGATGCAGTAAACCTGGAGTGAAGCATCGGAATCTATAACTAGTGTCACAGGAATGGTTCAAAACATAGTCAGTAAGAGGAGTCAGTCTTCTTGTACTTAAGTCGGCATTGTGCATTTTCTATTTAATTCCGACGCAATTTCTGTGTTTCATCGTCAATAAGAAGGTCGGAGGGATACAATAAACCTGAAGTGAAGCATCGGAATCTATAACTAGTGTCACAGGAATGGTTCAAAGCAAAGTCAATAAGAAGAGTCAGTCTTCTTGTCCTTAAGTCGGCATTGTGCCTCTTGTATTTAATTCCGATGCAATTCCTGTGTTTCATCGTCAATAAGAAGGTCCAAGGATATAGTAAACTTGGAGTGAAGCATCGGAATCTATAACTAGTGTCAATGGAATGGTTCAAACATAGTCAGCAAGGAGAGTCAGTCTTCTTGTACTTATGTCGGCATTGTGCCTTTTCTATTTAATTCCGATGTAATTTCTGTGTTTCATCGTCAATAAGAAGGTCCAGGGATATAGTAAACCTGGAGTGAAGCATCGGAATCTATAACTAGTGTCACAGGAATGGTTCAAAACATAGACAGTTAGAAGAGTCAGTCTTCTTGTACTTACGTAGACATTGTGCCTTTTCTATTTAATTCCGATGCAATTTTTGTGTTTCATCGTCAATAAGAAGGTCAGAGGGATACAATAAACCTGAAGTGAAGCATCTGAATCAATAACTAGTGTCACAGGAATGGTTCAAAACAAAGTCAGTAAGAAGAGTCAGTCTGCTTGTCCTTAAGTCGGCATTGTGCCTTTTGTATTTAATTCCGGTGCAATTTCTGTGTTTCATTGTCAATAAGAAGGTCCAAGGGATACAGTAAACCTGAAGTGAAGCTTCGGAACCTATAGCTAGTGTCACAGGAATGCTTCAAAACATAGTCAGTAAGAAGAGTCAGTCTTCTTGTCCTTATGTCGGCATTGTGCCTTTTGTAATTAATTCCGATGCAATTTCTGTGTTTCATCGTCAATAAGAAGGTCCAAGGGATACAGTAAACCTGGAGTGAAGCATCGGAATCTATAACTAGTGTCACAGGAATGGTTCAAAACTTAGACAGTAAGAAGAGTCAGTCTTCTTGTCCTTAAGTCGGCATTGTGCCTTTTTTATTAAATTCTGATGCAATTTCTGTGTTTCATCGTCAATAAGAAGGTCCAAGGGATACAGTGAACCTGGAGTGAAGCATCGGAATCTATAACTAGTGTCACAGGAGTGGTTCAAATCGTAGACAGTAAGAAGAGTCAGACTTCTTGTACTTAATTCTGCTTTGTGCATTTTGTATTTAATTCCGATGCAATTTCTGTGTTTCATCGTCAATAAGAAGGTCCAAGGGATACAGTAAACCTGAAGTGAAGCATCGGAATTTATAACTAGTGTCACAGGAATGGTTCAAAACATAGTCAGTAAGAAGAGTCAGTCTTCTTGTACTTATGTCGGCATTGTGCCTTTTGTATTTAATTCCGATGCATTTTCTGTGTTTCATCGTCAATAAGAAGGTCCAAGGGATAAAGTAAACCTGAAGTGAAGCATCGGATCTATAACTAGTGTCACAGGAATGGTTCAAAACATAGTCAGTAAGAAGCGTCAGGTTTTTGTCCTTAAGTCGGCATTGTGCCTTTTCTATTTAATTCCGATGCAATTTCTGTGTTTCATCGTCATAACAAGGTCCAAGGGATACAGTAACCCTGGAGTGAAGCATCGGAATCTATAACTAGTGTCACAGGAATGGTTCAAAACATAGTCAGTAAGATGAGTCAGTCTTCGTGTACTTAAGTCGGGATTGTGCCTTTTCTTTTTAATTCCGATACAATTTCTGTGTTTCATCGTAAACAAGAAGGTTTAAGGGATACAGTAAACCTGGAGTGAAGCATCGGAATCTATAACTAGTGTCACAGGAATGGTTCAAAACAAAGTCAGTAGGAAGAGTCAGTCTTCTTGTCTTTAAGTCGGCTTTGTGCCTTTTGTATTTAATTCCGATGCAATTTCTGTGTTTCATCGTCAATAAGAAGGTCCAAGGGATACAGTAAACATGGAGTGAAGCATCGGAATCTATAACTAGTGTCAATGGAATTGTTCAAAACATAGTCAGTAAGAAGAGTCAGTCTTCTTGTACTTAAGTCGGCATTGTGCCTTTTGTATTTAATTCCGATGCAATTTCTGTGTTTCATCATCAATAAGAAGGTAAAAGGGATATAGTAAACCTGGAGTGAAGCATCGGAATCTAATAACTAGTGTCACAGGAATGGTTCAAAATATAGACAGTAAGAAGAGTCAGTCTTCTGTGTACTTACGTCGACATTGTGCCTTTTCTATTTAATTCCGATGCAATTTCTGTGTTTCATCGTCAATAAGAAGGTCAGAAGGGATACAATAAACCTGAAGTGAAGCATCGGAATCTATAACTAATGTCACAGGAATGGTTCAAAACAAAGTCAGTAAGAAGAGTCAGTCTTCTTGTCCTTAAGTCGGCATTGTGCCTTTTGTATTTCATTCCGATGCAATTTCTGTGTTTCATCGTCAATAAGAAGGTCCAAGGGATACAGTAAACCTGAAGTGAAGCTTCGGAATCTATAGCTAGTGTCACAGGAATGCTTTAAACATAGTCAGTAAGAAGAGTCAGTCTTCTTGTCCTTATGTCGGCATTGTGCCTTTTTATATTAATTCCGATGCAATTTCTGTGTTTCATCGTCAATAAGAAGGTCCAAGGGATACAGTAAACCTGGAGTGAAGCATCGGAATCTATAACTAGTGTCACAGGAATGGTTCAAAACATAGACAGTAAGAAGAGTCAGTCTTCTTGACCTTAATTCTGCTTGGTGCCTTTTGTAATTAACTCCGATGCAATTTCTGTGTTTCATCGTCAATAAGAAGGTCCAAGGTATACAGTAAGCCTGAAGTGAAGCATCGGATATATAACTAGTGTCACAGGAATGGTTCAAAACATAGTCAGTAAGAAGAGTCAGGTTTTTGTACTTAAGTCGGCATTGTGCCTTTTCTATTTCATTCGGATGCAATTTCTGTGTTTCATCGTCAATAAGAAGGTCCAAGGGATACAGTAAACCTGGAGTGAAGCATCGGAATCTATAACTAGTGTCAATGGAATGGTTCAAGACATAGTCAGTAAGAGGAGTCAGTCATCTTGTACTTAAGTCGGCATTGTGCCTTTTCTTTTTAATTCCGATGCAATTTCTGTGTTGCATCGTCATTAAGAAGGTCCAAGGGATATAGTAAAACTGGAGTGAAGCATCGGAATCTATAACTAGTGTCACAGGAATGGTTCAAAACATAGACAGTAAGAAGAGTCAGACTTCTTGTATTTACGTCGACATTGTGCCTTTTCTATTTAATTCCGATGCAATTTCTGTGTTTCATCGTCAATAAGAAGGTCAGAGAGATACAATAAACATGAAGTGAAGCATCGGAATCTATAGCTAGTGACACAGGAATGGTTCAAAACATAGTCAGTAAGAAGAGTTAGTCTTCTTGTACTTAGGTCGGCATTGTGCCTTTTGTATTTAATTCCGACGCAATTTCTGTGTTTCATCGTCCATAAGAAGGTCCAAGGGATGCAGTAAACCTGAAGTGAAGCATCGGAATTGATAACTAGTGTCACAGGAATGGTTCAAACATAGTCAGTAAGAAGAGTCAGTCTTCTTGTACTTAAGTCGGCGATGTGCCTTTTGTATTTAATTCCGATGCAATTTCTGTGTGTCATCGTCATTAAGAAGGACCAAGGGATACAGTAAACTTGGAGTGAAGCATCGGAATCTATAACTAGTGTCACAGGGATGGTTCAAAACATAGGCAGTAAGAAGAGTCAGTCTTCTTGTACTTAAGTCGGCATTGTGCCTTTTCTATTTAATTCCGATGCAATTTCTGTGTTTCATCGTCAATAAGAAGATCAGAGGGATACAGTAAACCTGAAGTGAAGCATCGGAATCAATAACTAGTGTCACAGGAATGGTTCAAAACATAGTCAGAAAGAAGAGTTAGTCTTCATGTACTTAAGTCGGCATTGTGCCTTTTGTATTTAATTCCGATGCAATTTCTGTGTTTCATCGTCACTAAGAAGGTCCAAGGGATGCAGTAAACCTGGAGTGAAGCATCGGAATCTATAACTAGTGTCACAGGAATGGTTCAAAACATAGTCAGTAAGAGGAGTCAGTCTTCTTGTACTTATGTCGGCATTGTGCATTTTCTATTTAATTCCGACGCAATTTCTGTGTTTCATCGTCAATAAGAAGGTCAGAGGGATACAATAAACCTGAAGTGAAGCATCGGAATCTATAACTAGTGTCACAGGAATGGTTCAAAGCAAAGTCAATAATAAGAGTCAGTCTTCTTGTCCTTAAGTCGGCATTGTGCCTTTTGTATTTAATTCCGATGCAATTCCTGTGTTTCATCGTCAATAAGAAGGTCCAAGGGATACAGTGAACCTGGATTGAAGCATCGGAATCTATAACTAGTGTCACAGGAGTGGTTCAAAACATAGACAGTAAGAAGAGTCAGACTTCTTGTACTTAATTCTGCTTTGTGCATTTTGTATTTAATTCCGATGCAATTTCTGTGTTTCATCGTCAATAAGAAGGTCCAAGGGATACAGTAAACCTGAAGTGAAGCATCGGAATTCATAACTAGTGTCACAGGAATGGTTCAAAACATAGTCAGTAAGAAGAGTCAGTCTTCTTGTACTTATGTCGGCATTGTGCCTTTAGTATTTAATTCCGATGCATGTTCTGTGTTTCATCGTCAATAAGAAGGTCCAAGGGATACAGTAAACCTGAAGTGAAGCATCGGATCTATAACAAGTGTCACAGGAATGGTTCAAAACATAGTCAGTAAGAAGCGTCAGGTGTTTGTCCTTAAGTCGGCATTTTGCCTTTTCTATTTAATTCCGATGCAATTTCTGTGTTTCATCGTCAATAAGAAGGTCCAAGGGATACAGTAACCCTGGAGTGAAGCATCGGAATCTATAACTAGTGTCACAGGAATGGTTGAAAACATAGTAAGATGAGTCAGTCTTCGTGTACTTAAGTCGGGATTGTGCCTTTTCTTTTTAATTCCGATGCAATTTCTGTGTTTCATCGTAAACAAGAAGGTTTAAGGGATACAGTAAACCTGGAGTGAAGCATCGGAATCTATAACTAGTGTCACAGGAATGGTTCAAAACATAGTCAGTAAGAAGAGTCAGTCTTCTTGTACTTAAGTCGGCATTGTGCCTTTTCATTTAATTCCGAAGCAATTTCTGTGTTTCATAGTCAATAAGAAGGTCAGAGGGATACAATAAACCTGAAGTGAAGCATCGGAATCTATAACTAATGTCACAGGAATGGTTCAAAACAAAGTCAGTAAGAAGAGTCAGTCTTCTTGTCCTTAAGTCGGCATTGTGCCTTTTGTATTTCATTCCGATGCAATTTCTGTGTTTCATCGTCAATAAGAAGGTCCAAGGTATACAGTAAGCCTGAAGTGAAGCATCGGATCTATAACTAGTGTCACAGGAATGGTTCAAAACATAGTCAGTAAGAAGAGTCAGGTTTTTGTACTTAAGGCGGCATTATGCCTTTTCTATTTAATTCCGATGCAATTTCTGTGTTTCATCGTCAATAAGAAGGTCCAAGGGATACAGTAAACCTGGAGTGAAGCATCGGTACCTATAACTAGTGTCAATGGAATGGTTCAAGACATAGTCAGTAAGAGGAGTCAGTCTTCTTGTACTTAAGTCGGCATTGTGCCTTTTTTTTTTAATTCCGATGCAATTTCTGTGTTGCATCGTCAATAAGAAGGTCCAAGGGATATAGTAAAACTGGAGTGAAGCATCGGAATCTATAACTAGTGTCACAGGAATGGTTCAAAACATAGACAGTAAGAAGAGTCAGACTTCTTGTACTTACGTCGACATTGTTCCTTTTGTATTTAATTCCGATGCAATTTCTGTGTTTCATCGTCAATAAGAAGGACCAAGGGATACAGTAAACTTGGAGTGAAGCATCGGAATCTATAAGTAGTGTCACAGGGATGGTTTAAAACATAGACAGTATGAAGAGTCAGTCTTCTTGTACTTAAGTCGGCATTGTGCCTTTTCTATTTAATTCCGATGCAATTTCTGTGTTTCATCGTCAATAAGAAGGTCAGAGGGATACAGTAAACCTGAAGTGAAGCATCGGAATCAATAACTAGTGTCACAGGAATGGTTCAAAACATAGTCTGAAAGAAGAGTTAGTCTTCTTGTACTTAACTCGGCATTGTGCCTTTTGTATTTATTTCCGATGCAATTTCTGTGTTTCATCGTCACTAAGAAGGTCCAAGGGATGCAGTAAACCTGGAGTGAAGCATCGGAATCTATAACTAGTGTCACAGGAATGGTTCAAAACATAGTCAGTAAGAGGAGTCAGTCTTCTTGTACTTATGTCGGCATTGTGCATTTTCTATTTCATTCCGTCGCAATTTCTGTGTTTCATCGTCAATAAGAAGGTCAGAGGGATACAATAAACCTGAAGTGAAGCATCGGAATCTATAACTAGTGTCACAGGAATGGTTCAAAACAAAGTCAATAATAAGAGTCCGTCTTCTTGTCCTTAAGTCGGCATTGTGCCTTTTGTATTTAATTCCGATGCAATTTCTGTGTTTCATCGTCAATAAGAAGGTCCAAGGGATATAGTAAACCTGGAGTGAAGCATCGGAATCTATAACTAGTGTCACAGGAATGGTTGAAAACATAGACGGTAGGAAGAGTCAGTCTTCTTGTACTTACGTCGACATTGTGATTTTTCTATTTAATTCCGATGCAATTTTTGTGTTTCATCGTCAATAAGAAGGTCAGAGGGATACAATAAACCTGAAGTGAAGCATCTGAATCAATACCTAGTGTCACAGGAATGGTTCAAAACAAAGTCAGTAAGAAGAGTCAGTCTGCTTGTCCTTAAGTCGGCATTGTGCCTTTTGTATTTAATTCCGATGCAATTTCTGTGTTTCATCGTCAATAAGAAGGTCCAAGGGATACAGTAAACCTGAAGTGAAGCTTCGGAATCTATAGCTAGTGTCACAGGAATGCTTCAAACATAGTCAGTAAGAAGAGTCAGTCTTCTTGCTCTTATGTCGGCATTGTGCCTTTTGTAATTAATTCCGATGCAATCTCTGTGTTTCATCGTCAATAAGAAGGTCCAAGGGATACAGTAAACCTGGAGTGAAGCATCGGAATCTATAACTAGTGTCACAGGAATGGTTCAAAACATAGACAGTAAGAAGAGTCAGCCTTCTTGTTCTTAATCGGCATTGTGCCTTTTCTATTTAATTCCGATGCAATTTCTGTGTTTCATCGTCAATAAGAAGGTCAAAGGGATACAGTGAACCTGGAGTGAAGCATCGGAATCTATAACTAGTGTCACAGGAGTGGTTCAAAACATAGACAGTAAGAAGAGTCAGACTTCTTGTACTTAATTCTGCTTTGTGCATTTTGTATTTAATTCCGATGCAATTTCTGTGTTTCATCGTCAATAAGAAGGTCCAAGGGATACAGAAAACCTGAAGTGAAGCATCGGAATTCATAACTAGTGTCACAGGAATGGTTCAAAACATAGTCAGTAAGAAGAGTCAGTCTTCTTGTACTTATGTCGGCATTGTGCCTTTTGTATTTAATTCCGATGCATGTTCTGTGTTTCATCGTCAATAAGAAGGTCCAAGGGATACAGTAAACCTGAAGTGAAGCATCGGATCTATAACAAGTGTCACAGGAATGGATCAAAACATAGTCAGTAAGAAACGTCAGGTTTTTGTCCTTAAGTCGGCATTTTGCCTTTTCTATTTAATTCCGATGCAATTTCTGTGTTTCATCGTCAATAAGAAGGTCCAAGGGATACAGTAACCCTGGAGTGAAGCATCGGAATCTATAACTAGTGTCACAGGAATGGTTCAAAACATAGTAAGATGAGTCAGTCTTCGTGTACTTAAGTCGGGATTGTGCCTTTTCTTTTTAATTCCGATGCAATTTCTGTGTTTCATCGTAAACAAGAAGGTTTAAGGGATACAGTAAACCTGGAGTGAAGCATCGGAATCTATAACTAGTGTCACAGGAATGGTTCAAAACATAGTCAGTAAGAAGAGTCAGTCTTCTTGTACTTAAGTCGGCATTGTGCCTTTTCATTTAATTCCGAAGCAATTTCTGTGTTTCATCCTCAATAAGAAGGTCAGAGGGATACAATAAACCTGAAGTGAAGCTTCGGAATCTATAACTAATGTCACAGGAATGGTTCAAAACAAAGTCAGTAAGAAGAGTCAGTCCTCTTGTCCTTAGGTCGGCATTGTGCCTTTTGTATTTCATTCCGATGCAATTTCTGTGTTTCATCGTCAATAAGAAGGTCCAAGGGATACAGTAAACCTGAAGTGAAGCTTCGGTATCTATAGCTAGTGTCACAGGAATGCTTCAAAACATAGTCAGTAAGAAGAGTCAGTCTTCTTGTCCTTATGTCGGCATTGTGCCTTTTGAAATTAATTCCGATGCAATTTCTGTGTTTCATCGTCAATAAGAAGGTCCAAGGGATACAGTAAACCTGGAGTGAAGCATCGGAATCTATAACTAGTGTCACAGGAATGGTTAAAAACATAGACAGTAAGAAGAGTCAGTCTTCTTGACCTTAATTCTGCTTTGTGCCTTTTGTATTTAATTCCGATGCAATTTCTGTGTTTCATCGTCAATAAGAAGGTCCAAGGTATACAGTAAGCCTGAAGTGAAGCATCGGATCTATAACTAGTGTCACAGGAATGGTTCAAAACATAGTCAGTAAGAAGAGTCAGGTTTTTGTACTTAAGGCGGCATTGTGCCTTTTCTATTTAATTCCGATGCAATTTCTGTGTTTTATCGTCAATACGAATGTCCAAGGGATACAGTAAACCTGGAGAGAAGCATCGGTACCTATAACTAGTGTCAATGGAATGGTTCAAGACATAGTCAGTAAGAGGAGTCAGTCTTCTTGTACTTAAGTCGGCATTGTGCCTTTTCTTTTTAATTCCGATGCAATTTCTGTGTTGCATCGTCAATAAGAAGGTCCAAGGGATATAGTAAAACTGGAGTGAAGCATCGGAATCTATAACTAGTGTCACAGGAATGGTTCAAAACATAGACAGTAAGAAAAGTCAGACTTCTTGTACTTACGTCGACATTGTGCCTTTTGTATTTAATTCCGATGCAATTTCTGTGTTTCATCGTCAATAAGAAGGACCAAGGGATACAGTAAACTTGGAGTGAAGCATCGGAATCTATAACTAGTGTCACAGGGATGGTTTAAAACATAGACAGTATGAAGAGTCAGTCTTCTTGTACTTAAGTCGGCATTGTGCCTTTTCTATTTAATTCCGATGCAATTTCTGTGTTTCATCGTCAATAAGAAGGTCAGAGGGATACAGTAAACCTGAAGTGAAGCATCGGAATCAATAACTAGTGTCACAGGAATGGTTCAAAACATAGTCGGAAAGGAGAGTTAGTCTTCTTGTACTTAACTCTGCATTGTGCCTTTTGTATTTATTTCCGATGCAATTCATGTGTTTCATCGTCAATAAGAAGGTCCAAGGGATATAGTAAACCTGGAGTGAAGCATCGGAATCTATAACTAGTGTCAATGGAATGGTTCAAAGCATAGTCAGCAAGGAG